>NC_141877.1:598585523-599835523 GCF_056163025.1 Triticum urartu
CACATAGCATGTGCAAAAAAGTAGAGAGGGTTACCGCAAAAACTGGATGCACTTCGTGTACAAAATGGACAATCTCTTTCGAAGTATCAGGGTTTCGGACGAAAACTCATCCGTTACAAAGGCATTTCATTTTTTAAATAACCTAAGCATTACCAAATTGAATATAATGATAAAACACACTAATATTAAACATAAGAAAAAAAGAATCACTGAAAAATCTATTTTCAAAGTTAAGTTATTCACAAACTAGTGATTCACACAAAATTCAAATAATTCAAAATTTAAACTATTCAAATTTGAAAACTACCGGCACTAACAAAAAGTTTGTAATTTTTTGTACCTAAAGCAAAAATATTCACAAAGAAACTCAAAATAGAGCAAAAACAACTAAAAATAAATAAAGCAGAAAAGAAAAAAAACTAAATGAAAAAAGTCCACCTACTGGGCCATAGCGGCCTGCATACGACTAGAAACCCAAATTCTAGTTGGGCCAGGATGCAGGCCCGCTAGCCCAGTAGGCCCAACAGGGCATCGCAGCAGAGGTAGGCCCAGAAGGCCTGCTTTAGAGAGGAGCTCGAGACAGCGGTGGCGGGGCTTATAAGCAGGTGCGAGTGCCCCTCGGCTAGCGAGGTGGGACTAAACTTCTGCGCCCCTCGCCTGGCAGCGCACACCCTTTAGTACCGGGTCGTGGCTCCAACCGGTACTAAAGGGGGGCCTTTAGTACCAGTTGGCGCCACGACCCGGTACTGAAGGGGGTGCGGTTCCCGCCGCTTCGCCTGTCCAAAACAGACCTTTAGTACCGGTTGGTGGCTCCAACCGATACTAAAGGTGGGTTCTATATAAAAAACACTTCAAAAAAATTCAGTTTCTCATCTCTCCCTCTGCTTCTTTCTCCTCTGCCCCGTCGCCGCCGCCCCTCGTCGCCGCCTGGCCCGTCCCCGTCCCCGTCATCGCGCCCCGCCCCGTCCTCCCGTAGTCCCCGCCCGGCCTGCCCCCGTCCCCGTCGCCGCGCCCCGCCCCGTCCTCCCGTCGTCCCCGCCCGGCCCGTCCCCGTCCCTGTCGTCACCGCCCGTCTCCGTCCCCGTCGCCGCCCCCCGTTGCCGCGCCTCGCTGGTGAGCTCCTGCCCCGGCCGCCATGTCCACACACACACACACATTGTTATAGAAAGGTTAGCGATTTTTCTGTTTTTTAGTTATAGAAATATTAGAAATGTTATTTATATAGAAATGTTTTTTAGTTATAGAAATATTAGAAATGTTAGTTATATAGAAATGTTAGTTATATAGAAATGTTAGTTATATAGAAATATTAGAAATGTTAGTTATATCGAAATGTTAGTTATATTAGAAATGTTAGTTATATAGAAATGTTGGTTATATAGAAATGTTTTTTAGTTATAGAAATATTAGAAATGTTAGTTTTAGTTATAGAAATATTAGAAATGTTAGTTTTAGTTATAAAATTTAGAATTTGCATATATGAAATCACAATCCATCATTTAAAAAATGTTACTTTACTTGTTGTCGACGATGCCCGGCCCGCATCCTCGCTGTCGACCAGTTCGCGACGACGTCCTGCTTCAGAGGACCCATGTTCGGGACTGGGCTCCGCCGGGCTGGCACTGGGAGGTGCTACCTTCAGGGGCGTGACGCTTCGTGAGGAACCCGGCCCCAGGTCCCGTCGTCGACCCTGATCTCCTTTGGTGGCGTTCGCGTGGGCCAATTTCGGTGCGGAGGGAGCCGGCCCCGCCGGAGGTGGTACGTCGCCGTGTCAGGGAGGAGGACGAGCACGTCCATCGCTACATGGCTGCTATGGACGTCGGGTTCTCCAATACCTGGCAGGTTCTTTCGGGAGATCACTTGAGCTATGATCCAGTGATGGTTCCTTCACTTTGATTGTCCACCGCCCGCGCCTCAGGAACTGCGAGTGGCCAAGATTACTCTCTAGTATTCGATCTTTATTAGCTAGCTAGCTAGCTAGTGATGTATTCGATATATAATATTCGAGATGATTTATTCGAGATTATATATATTATTCGAGACGATGTATTCGAGATTATATCTATTATTCGAGATGACGTATTCGAGATTATATTCGATGATGCTTATTATGTACTATGATTGATTCAGTTTTTCCTTATTAATTGATTGCATCCATGCATTGTAATTTGAATATATTTCTTTTGGATTAGTTAAATAAAACCTATGGCGGACAATACCGGCAGAGAGGGAGAAGAGTCCCTGTTCAATATCATACGCAATCCTCGCGGGCCAGATGATGATCAGAATGAAGAAGATTATGACGGCTCCGAATATATAAACAACACCGGGGAGGGTGATATGATATTCGATCGCGACGACCGAATTGATGAAGTCATGAACTATGAACATGGCGAAGAAAATGTTGATCTTGAAACAACAAAGACCGGCGAGGTATATTTATATAAGCATGCATCTGGTGATCATCACATGTTTTAAATGACTTGAAGATATATATTAACGAATCGATCTTTCTTCTTTCAGCCATCCAGATCGAGCAAATCTTCAAGCAGCAGGACAGTACGAGGCCCGAACAAAAATTTGAAGGAGGGCGTAAAGTACAATATCGAGGCCATCAAACATAATGGCGAACCATTAGCGCCTAAGAATATTGCGGACAAGTTCATTCGTCAATGCGGAGTTCTTGTGAAGGACCAACTCCTGATCTCCCTTCAAGAATGGAGAGAGCCAGCAAAGCCACGTCCAGATCTTACTTTTGTTGATGATAGACAAAAACTTCTGCTTTGGGAAACACTCATGGAACATTTCACCCTACCAGATCATTTCACAGATGCAGATGTGGAGAAAGTTAAGGACGCTGCTCTTAGGAAGATGGCGGTTGCATTCAACAACCACAAGAATCGTGTATGGGACCAATACGTCAAGGGAGGAAAGAAGACTCCAGTATTCAAGGGAACACTAGAGAAGCAAAGTGCTCATTGGGACGATTTCGTGAAATTCAAGGAATCGGAATTATCTAAGGAATGGTCGAGAATAAATAAGGCCAATACCGCAAAAAAGGATAAGTTCCATAAGCTGAGGCCAGGTGGCTACGCGGTGGCAATGCCTAAGTGGGATAAGTCTGAGAAAGAGATGGAGGATGCAGGTGTCACACCAGTTACATTTGAGCTGGCCCCCCAGGTACAGGACTGTAACGCCCCGAGACCGATGTGCCAGGTGTCCTCCAGTTATTCGCTGTTGTTGCGTTGTCATTGCTTGCGTGTCATGCATTGCATATCATGTCATCATGTGCATTGCATTTGCATTCATGTTCGTCTCATGCATCCGAGCATTTTCCCCATTATCTGTTTTGCATTCCGGCGCTCCTATATCCTCCGGTGTCCCTTTCTACCTTTCTTTCGTGTATGGGGGTTAAACATTTCCGGATTGGACCGAGACTTTCCAAGCGGCCTTGGTTTACTACCGGTAGACCGCCTGTCAAGTTTCGTACCATTTGGACTTCGTTTGATGCTCCAACGGTTAACAGAGGGACCGAAAAGGCCTCGTGTGTGTTGCACCCCAACACCCCTCCATTTTGGACCAAGTCCCACCAAAACCCTCTCCATCATCTAGAGCGTTCGATAACGATCGCGTGGTCGAAAACCGCACCTCATTTGGAGCTTCCTAGCTCCCGCTACCTCTATAAATAGACCCCTTCATTTTCGTTTTCGGAACTTTTCCCCGAAACCCTAGCCATCTCCCTCCTCGCGCCGCCGGACACGTCCATCCCGCTCCGGACATGTCCGCCGGACGCGTCACTCCGGCGAATCCGGCTGTGCCACGTCATCCCTCCGCCCTCTCTCTCCTCCCGCACCTCGCCCGGCCCGCCGGGGCCCGTGGCCGGCCCTTCCCGCGGCCCAAGTCGCCGCGCCCCCGCGCCTGACGCGCCCGTCGCCGCCGCCGCCACCTGGATCCAGGGTCGCGCCGCCCGCCGGTTCCCCGCCGTCTCCAACGAGGTTCGCCGGTGCCCCGCGTCCTCGCCGCCGGTTCCGATGCCGCCGCCTTACGCCTCACGTCGCCGGAGCTCCCCGTCCTCGCGCCCGCCCGATCCAGCCTCCTCCTCCTCCTCCCGTGCCGCTCCGGTGAGGTCGCCACCCAGATCCGGCCGCCGCGCCCAAGTCCGGCGAGGCCCGCAGCTCTCTCCGGCGAGCTACAGTACCCATCGATCCTCGATATCCGCGCCAGATATGGATCTGAGGATTTTGCATGGTTGACTTCTCCCCGAAACCCTAATTATTTTGCCTTCTTGTTCATGCCGTAAATCCGCATCCGTAGCTCCGTTTTGGGCATATAGCATATCAAAATGTTCGTCTCAGAGAGCACATCATTTCATCTCATTGCATCATTTTCATTTGAGTTCATCTTGATGCCCGAAATGCTTTTGGAAGAATGCTATTTGAGATAATTGTCAGATCTGCTGCTCCAATTAGATATTTGTCATTTTTGCCATGATTATTGTGTGCATGATATGCCGCTGAGCTCTACATGTGTTTTGTTATATGCTTTGCCAGCTATCCAGAGGTGCAACCCATGTATTTTTGTGATGTGTGTGGTGACTAGCACAAGCTTGCAAAGTGGAGCATTCGTTAATGCTGATTTCAGCGACTTAGCATTTCCACTATGTCCTTGATCTGTTTTTATCAATATGCCATATGTTCATGTTGTTTCCTAGTGATCCTTGCCTCTTTTGAGGATGATCAGTAAGGGTGTTTTGTTAATCTTGTAGTGCTCTATCCATCCATGTCTTTGTTTGCAATAATGGAGCACCCTAGCTTGAGTCAATCGAGCTCTACTTTTGTCATTTCGTGAATCTGGCAGTTTGTCTACTTGTTAGCGATTTTGCCGAGGATGTTGTAGTTGATCCGTGCATGCTATGTTATTGTTCTTGCCATGTCTAGCTTGTATAATGTGTATTCTTGGTGGGAGTATGCTTAGATTGTCATGACTTGCTCTGTAGTGAGTGCATCGAGCTCGTAAACATGCCTACTTGATATCTGATTTGCATGCTCCAGTTTTTCACTGAGTGCATCGAGCTCGTAAACATGCCTACTTGATATCTGATTTGCATGCTCCAGTTTTTCACTAAGTCTGTGATCTGATTATGTTTTTGCCATGTTCACATGCTTGCAAATGTATTTTCTGATCCCTTTTGGCTCAAGGTCACTAAGGGACTTTTGTTAAGCTCTTTGAGTAGCTCCATGCCATGCTTTACTTTGCCATGTTCAGGTCCTGTAGCATATAGTTTTCATGCTCCAAAGTGTGCTACCTGATCTGAAATTCCAGACAAGTGTTAATTTCACTAAGTCTGAAATCTGTTTACCAAATGCATTTTTCCCATGCTTGTTTGAACCTGTTAATGGATGAGTTGGCCGTAGCTCAGTGTTCATCTTGTGTTAGGCATCATGAATGGATCCCTGCCATGTATTTTGTTGCCATGATTGAGTGTTGTAACATGTCCATCTTGTCGCATTTAGATGGCTACTTGTTGTATATCGCAGACCGGTGCCATATTTGAATTGCTTGCCATTTCCAAACCGTGACTCCGATTCCGGCGTTCTTTATATCGTTTTCAACAGATTTCACCTCACCTTTTCAGTGGCACACTTGGATTTCCAAGTTGAGGCCAGGTTCAATCATTCCTTGTCAAATCATGCATATGCATCGCATACCGCATCCCGCATATCATATCATGTTCATGTGTTGGTTGTTTACTATGTTGTGTGCTTCTTTCCGGTGTTTGCTTCTTCGGGTTGGTTCCGGTAACGTCGCGTTTGTGAGGACCCATTCGACTATGTCTGTTTGTCTTCTTCAGGGACTCATTCTTCTTCCTTGCGAGATCTCAGGCAAGATGACCATACCCTCGAAATCACTTCTATCTTTGCTTGCTAGTTGCTCGCTCTTTTGCTATGCCTATGTTGCGATACCTACCACTTGCTTATCATGCCTCCCATATTGTTAAACCAAGCCTCTAACCCACCTTGTCCTAGCAAACCGTTGTTTGGCTATGTTACCGCTTTGCTCAGCCCCTCTTATAGCGTTGTTAGTTGCAGGTGAAGATTGAAGCTTGTTCCATGTTGGAACATGGATATTTTGTTGGGATATCATGATATATCTTATTTAATTAATGCATATATATACTTGGTAAAGGGTCGAAGGCTCGGCCTTATGCCTGGTGTTTTGTTCCACTCTTGCCGCCCTAGTTTCCGTCATATCGGTGTTATGTTCCCGGATTTTGCGTTCCTTACGCGGTTGGTTTATAATGAGAACCCCTTGACAGTTCGCTTTGAATAAAACTCCTCAAGCAAGGCCCAACATTGGTTTTACCATTTGCCACCTAGCCTTTTTTCCCTTGGGTTAGGCCAGCCCAAGGGTCATCTTTATTTTAAACCCCCCGGGCCAGTGCTTGTCTAAGTGTTGGTCCAAACTAGAGCCCCTTGCAGCGCCACCTCGGGGAAACTCGAGTGCTGCTTTTAGTTGTATGGATTGCTTATCCGATGTTGCCCTGAGAACGAGATATGTGCAGCTCCTATCGGGATGTCGGCGCATCGGGTGGTCTTGCTGGACTTGTTTTACCATTGTCGAAAAGTCTTGTAACCGGGATTCTGAGTCTGATCGGGTCTTCCCGCTAGAAGGAATATCCTTCGTTGACCGTGAGAGCTTGTCATGGGCTAAGTTGGGACACCCCTGCAGGGATTTGAACTTTTGAAAGCCGTGCCCGCGGTTATGGGCAGATGGGAATTTGTTAATGTCCGGTTGTAGATAACTTGAACCTTAACTTAATTAAAATGAGTCAACTGCGTGTGTAACCGTGATGGTCTCTTTCCGGCGGAGTCCGGGAAGTGAACACGGTGTTGGAGTTATGCTTGACGCAGGTAGTTCTAGGATCACTTCTTGATCATAGTTTCTCGGTCGTGCTTTGCCTTCTCTTCTCGCTCTCATTTGCGTATGTTTAGCCACCATATATGCTAGTCGCTTGCTGCAGCTCCACCTCATACATTTTACCTTACCCATAAGCTTAAATAGTCTTGATCGCGAGGGTGCGAGATTGCTAAGTCCCTGTGGCTCACAGATACTTCCAAAACCAGCTTGCAGGTGCCGAGTTTACCGTGCAGATGAGGCAACCAAGCTCAAGGAGGAGCTCGATGAAGATCTTGTCCTTTGTGTTGTTTCGTTCTAGTTGATCAGTAGTGGAGCCCAGTTGGGGTCGATCGGGGATCTGTGTAGCTTTTGGGGTAGTCTTCTTTTATTTTGGTTCCGTAGTCGGACCTTGATTGTATCTGGATGATGTAATGCTTTATTCATGTATTGTGTGAAGTGGCGATTGTAAGCCAACTATGTACCTCTGTCCCTTATGTATTACATGGGTTGTGTGAAGATTACCTCACTTGCGACATTGCTTTCAATGCGGTTATGCCTCTAAGTCGTGCTTCGACACGTGGGAGATATAACCGCATCGAGGGCGTTACAAGTTGGTAATCAGAGCCTTCCCCGACCTTAGGAGCCCCACTGCTTGATCGAATTAGCTGCCGTTGTTGAGTCTAGAAAAATGTTTTGAGTCATTAGGAATTATATATCGGAGAGTTTGGGGATTCTTTTTACTCCCCAGTCCCTTCATCGCTCTGGTAAGGCATCCTGACGTAGATTTTTGACTCTTCTCTTCTCAAATTTTCACTAAAAGAAAATTAGGATCACACGGGTATTTTGGAATCGTTCCGATGGTTTTGTGACGAGAACATTGTTCTTGGTGCCTCCTGACATTTAGGGGTTGTGGCAGTGTCCTGGGGAGTTGAGCTCCGAGGTGTTGTTGTCACAATTTTATCGTTGCAGTTCTGGAATACTTGAGTTTAGTACGCCGACATCGAAAATCTCTTTTATGCAGTTCGTTGGTGAGATAACCTCGACGCCACCCAGTACTGGGGCGGGAGTTCGGGAGTATCGCCATAACTTGTATAACGGATGCTTTTCGAAGGTTGAGGTAGTCAATTTCCGAAGGTTTCTTGGTTATGTGTTGAAGGATGGATACAGCTGGATGTAGGATTTGTTAGTTTTGGGTGAGATATTATGCTTCCCCTGTATCCCCAACACCTGATTGCATAACCGAAAAATTCGGGAGTTTATAAGTGGGAATTCAAGTAGCTCTTAGGATATCTTTTCGTCAGATGTATGATATGAAATTGGGGTTCGACGTCTAGTGGTCCGCCTATTCACGGTTGGTTTTACAGTGGTGTCGTTGTGTCTTAAAGAGTCCTTGGCTATGCCGACTCGGGGACGCTTCGTATGTCATGTGCACTGCCTTGTACATGATGGTGCTATACGATCGAGCCCGTGTAGGCCCCACCACGAAAACTTTGGACGAAATCTCTATCATATGTTTGTTCTGGCTTATTCTGCAAGCCAAGCCTTGTTTTGTTTTGAGTGTGGTATTCGAGTTGCTTCGAAGTCAAATGTTGATTCCACCCCTTGTCTAAGTGGTGATCTCATATTCCTATGGGAATACTAATCCTTTTGGATCATCGAGTTTGTCATGTTAATTCTTTTTTTTCAACCGGCATGTCTCTCTTCAAGTGGATCCGATCATTTCGACATCCGCAAGATCAAGTATCAGTTTCTTCTGAACGGTGTTTGTTTCATCCATCCCCAAGTTGCCTTTGTTTTCCCGCCCACCCACCCTTTTTCTTCAAAGAATCCGATGTCTTAATCAAGTATCCTTTTATTCTTGTGAAGCCTCTCCATTCTTTTCCGTCAATATTCTTATCCGGTGATTCTCATGAAGATCCTAACGGAACCTCAAGTTCGTCATTCTTCATTCTTTTCATCTCCGGTGGTTTCAAGTCAAGCTTTGTTGATCATATCCTTTCCTCGTTTCAATGTTTTCTCATGCCGGTGCACCTCTTAATCATCCACTTCTCGCTATTCAATTGTTCCGGAGTGCTCAAGATATCTCGAAGATTCGTGTATCCACTCTTCTTTCATTCAAGCTATTTCGAGGATGTTATATCATTCAAGCCTTTTATTCAACCGGTGCTTTCCCTCTTTTGAATTGTTCAACGGTGTTTCTTTTGAGTGGGCCCTAACCCACAGGTCTTTTCCCAGGATCTTACCTGACTCTTCTTATTTTCTTGGAGCTATCCTCAAATTTCTTTTCGAAGTTTGACGTAAGAATGAATTATCATTAGTCTCATGTTTTTCTCCAAGATCTGTCGAATTCTTTTCATCGTTGGCCCAACCTCTTCGTTTTGATTCTTCCGGAGCGTCTAAATAATTTGGTGGTGTTCCTCGTCGTAATTCTCATAATTTGAAGTTCAAAGAAGAGTTTCTCTCAAATCTTGCCCCATTCTCGGCCATCATCTCATAGTTGTTTTTGGATTGTGAGAATTTTTTCACCTATCCGGAGCAATTCAAGAGTCTTTTTAGTTTGATTCTCCGGAGGCCATCATCTTAGAAATATTCATCTCAGCTTTCAGCTATCATTCTCCAAATTTTACCGGTGCTTCGTTCAAGTGATCCTTAATCGGCTCGTGATCTCTTCGTTCTCATGTATCTAAATTCTCTCAAGTTTCTTCGTTCATTTCATAATTCTTCACGGTGTCTTCCTTATCTTTTCTTTGTCCATTTTAATTCTTACGGTGGTTTGCTCAAGATTCTTCTTCCTTCATTTATCATATCAATTTATTCATTGTTTCAATTCTACCGGTGGGTCGTTCAAGATTTTCTCAAGTAATCGATATCTCTCTTAATCCTGTGCACGAGAATAAGTAGTGTGCCAAATCCATTGTTTGTCATCAATTAAATTGGTGAAGGATAAGCATAATGTAATTCTTATTCTTGTTTCATCCATATGTTAATCTTTTCTTCTGGAGTTTGTTCACGATGATTAAATTCTTAGTTTCAAGTGCTCATCTTTCTTTTTCCCGGAGTTCCAACCTCTTTCAATTATATCACCATGGAGATTCATCTAAATCGTTACAAGGATTCACCTTGTGTTTTCAACTTCTCTTTCTTTTCGTTTGATCTTCCTTTTGTTTTCCGGAGTTTTTCATGGAGGCTCAACATGATGGTTCATCAAGGAGTTAATTCCTTCTCGAAGTGTTCATCGAGATTCTTTTCTAAGGAGCTCAAGTTTTCTTCTTCTCGCAATCCGGAGTGCATCCTTTCTTCCGTATCATTGGAGGTGGTATTATGTCATTCTTGATAATTTGAGTTCATGTTTCATGATTCACATGTTGTTAAGAATGAGGTATTTTAAATCCATCAATATCATCATTGGAGTTATCTTGGGTTATATTTCACCTAAAGCCTTTCCCTAAGGATTGTTGCTAATTATGGTGCTTATAAATGATCCAAGTTCTTCATTTATCCTCCCGGCGAAAAAGTTCCTCGTCTCCTTGTTCATACCAATCCAATTCTTTTTCCCGTGAGTGGCTGGTTGTCACCTCATAATTTGAGATTTATTCCATAAGACCATATCAAGCTTATTCTTTTCGTTGTTGGTTTTCCAACAACTCCATTCTAACATTTGTTGTAAACGTGCCCACTCAAGATCTTGTTTCTCGTCGTTCATTCCATTCCATTCTCATATCTGTTCCGGAGGCATTGTGATATTGATTTCTTCAACCATCATCCCATTGTCAAAGTTCATATTCTTTTCCTCGCTTATCCCATTTATCCGAAGCGTTGTGTCCCTTTTTCTCAAGCTCTTTCATTTTATCAAGGCTTCATCCCTTTTCAACCGAAGTGCTACCCGTATCGGTTCTTTCTTGTTCTTCTTTCTTAACGGAGTGCTTTCAACTTCGTTCATCTCCGTTGTACTATTCTCTCAAAGTGGCTTAACCTCTCAAGGTTCTTTGGTTTCACTCGTTTGTCAAAGAAGCAACTTAGTTTTACCTCTCCTCTTTCTCTTCCGTTGTCCCTCCGGTGCCATTCTAGATCTCGGGACGAGATCCTCTCGTAGTGGTGGAGTGTTGTAACGCCCCGAGACCGATGTGCCAGGTGTCCTCCAGTTATTCGCTGTTGTTGCGTTGTCATTGCTTGCGTGTCATGCATAGCATATCATGTCATCATGTGCATTGCATTTGCATTCATGTTCGTCTCATGCATCCGAGCATTTTCCCCGTTGTCCATTTTGCATTCCGGCGCTCCTATATCATCCGGTGTCCCTTTCTACCTTTCTTTCGTGTGTGGGGGTTAAACATTTCCGGATTGGACCGAGACTTGCCAAGCGGCCTTGGTTTACTACCGGTAGACCGCCTATCAAGTTTTGTACCATTTGGACTTGGTTTGATGCTCCAACGGTTAACCGAGGGACCGAAAAGGCCTCGTGTGTGTTGCACCCCAACACCCCTCCATTTTGGCCCAAATCCCACCAAAACCCTCTCCATCATCTAGAGCGTTCGATCACGATCGCGTGGCCGAAAACCGCACCTCATTTGGAGCTTCCTAGCTCCCGCTACCTCTATAAATAGACCCCTTCATTTTCGTTTTCGGAACTTTTCCCCGAAACCCTAGCCATCTCCCTCCTCGCGCCGCCGGACACGTCCATCCCGCTCCGGACATGTCCACCGGACACATCACTCCGGCGAATCCGGCTGCGCCACGTCATCCCTCCGCCCTCTCTCTCCTCCCGCACCGCGCTCGGCCCGCCGGGGCCCGTGGCCGGCCCTTCCCGCGGCCCAAGTCGCCGCGCCCCCGCGCCTGGCGCGCCCGTCGTCGCCGCCGCCGCCTGGATCCAGGGCCGCGCCGCCCGCCGGTTCCCCGCCGTCTCCAACGAGGTTCACCGGTGCCCCGCGTCCTCGCCGCCGGTTCCGATGCCACCGCCTTATGCCTCACGTCGCCGGAGCTCCCCGTCGTCGCGCCCGCCCGATCCGGCCTCCTCCTCCTCCCGTGCCGCTCTGGTGAGGTCGCCGCCCAGATCCTGTCACGACCGGTTCTCCGGACATAAATTTCCAGAAAAAAAGACCGTCGTGCTCATCAGCCCCAGGATTACTGTTAGCTGATGAGGCTCCACTTGATACAAAAATTCCAAGCAAAGTACAACATATGTAGCACAAGACCATTCTGGCCTGTGAGTACAACAAATGGTTTTCTAGTGGTCGATGGCGGAAGCGGTTTGTGAATCATCAGTGTATGGGACTCCATTTCCCACGGGAACAGCTGACCAGGTTAACTCCTATCTTGGCGAGGCTGCTATCACAGTTGCTTAGTTCTCGAGGCTGTCAATTGCCACGCTCCTCTCCAAGCAAGAAATCTGGCCAAGACAATAGCCAGGGACAAGCCAGTGAGTACTTTGAATGTACTCGCAAACATTAGGAACACAGGTATAATATAATTGATAATCATGCACGGAAAAATTCTATGATCACATCGTCAGCCATAAATAAAATATCTTTTATGCATGCAAGCAGGTTATTTTCATGCAACATGAATAAGCAATAATAGAGTGGGAATAAAATACCGCAGTCGGGCGTCTGAGCGACACCACGTAAAGGGCTTTAAAAGAAATGCCACAGTCGGGCGTCTGAGCGACACCACATAAAGGGCTTTAAAAGAAATGCCACAGTCGGGCGTCTGAGCGACACCACATAAAGGGCTTTAAAAGAAATGCCACAGTCGGGCGTCTGAACGACACCACATAAAGGGCTTTAAAAGAAATGCCACAGTCGGGCGTCTGAGCGACACCACATAAAGGGCTTGAGAATAAATAATCACAATGAATATCCAGGAGGTAGAACCGTCCCAGGGATACTCGACAATACAATAATGCAACGGGTTAGTCCATCATAAAATACTAATCATGGTTCTCACAAGTCACAAGTCACGGTCCAAGTTCTGGTGTAACAATCTCTCCTCCGAAGACCGACACTAAGACCAACACTTGACCCATCCCAGACTGTAATCCTTAACCATGGACACGACTATTCGAATAGGTTTTAATCTCTGCAGAGGGCGTACTCTTTACCCACGAGTAACGGATTCCTTTAGTCCATCGGGACTAATTCCGTCTACGGTCTTTTAGTTGAAAACACGCCTAACTTGCACACACCAGCTTAACTCACCGGTGTCTGGAATCACCCACGACACCTGTTAAGAAAAACTCTAAGTGGGGAGGCTACAACCTCGCGTAGCATGGGATCAAATTTATATCGCGCGCTCTAAGGGGTGGCCTCCCATCTCGGTCTCAACCGGAAACACCCATGCCCCCGGACCAGGTGGCATGCCTACCGGCTACAACCGATATCTTCCACCATGGCCTCTCTGTACGGTGTGTGCTTGAAAGGGGTTGACGACTTACTGAACCATACCCTACCTGCGGCAGGGACAAGTGGTAGTACATAGCAAGTATGGGGGTTACTGGAAACAAGACTCGGTCTACGGTCGACTCAGGAGGTTTATAAATTCCTTGCATGACCTGTAACAAATATATTTCAATCAACAAAATCACCACTCAATATACCTTACCATGCCATACCGGACATAACCGTCCCGACGGGGACCGGCGACAAGCTCACGCCTACCCAAGGCCGAGGCTTTCCCGGATTCCTTTCCGGCATGCATGCAAGGCACATGAGGATGATTACCATCACAATAATATTCATTCCCAACAGCAAGGAAATCACTAACATGCTTCCATGCAAATGATCATGTCACATGAAATAACAAGTCCTTCGAAATAAGGTGGTGTTATAAACGTGTCAAATAACACACCAAAAACATTATGCCAGGGTTCAGAATGCTTGCCTTTAAGTTGTGGAGGGGTGAGGTGCTCTCCAAAACTTTTGAAAGTTTCTTCTCTCTCCCCAAAATCCTATTTAAAAATATATTTGAATTAACACACATTTCAAAAACAGTACAAAAAAGTTGTTTGAAATTTTTTCAAATAAATCTTAAAATAAATTAGACCAAATTTGAGGAAGGTAGGAAAAAGAATCAACTCATTTGGAGTTATATTTAAAAAGTTATAGCCAGTCAAAGATTTGGTCAAATCTGTTTAAAAAAATAGAAAAAGAAAACGTTTCAAACGAGATTACGCTTTCGGTGCAGAGGAGGCGTACTTGAGGCTTTACGCCTCCACTTAACCACGTGGACCGGCGCTGGGTCTCTGACGGTGGGCCCGCCTGGCCCACTGGTCAGGTTTGACCAGTCACCCGCGTCGTCTCCCTCCTCTGCCCGAGTGGAGCGGGGCAACGGCGATCATCGCCGGCGAACGGTGGCTCCGTTCGGAAAGCTGAGGCCACCAGCGGATTCAGGGGGCCGAGGTGGTCACTCCGGTAGTCGTAGGGTCGTCGGAGGTGGAGGAAATCACCGGCGGCGAGCTCCGCGGCGGAGGGAAGCTTCGGTGGTAAAGTGGTTTTGAGGCGGCGGTGGTTCCCGATCAAAATCTAGTAGGGGGAAGGGTTCACGGGAGGATGAGGAGGTTTCTGGCGAAGAGAACGGAGAGGGGGAGGCTCTGGAGGCACCGGCAGGGCCTGGGCAGTGGCGGCGGCTGCAGTCGCCGGAGATGAGGAAGGAGGCCTCCCCGGGTCGATTGGCTGCCAAAGGGGGTCCTCGGGAGGTGGCTTGGGACTGCCTGCGTGCGGAGATGAGCTCGGGGCTCCTTATATAGGCGAGTCGAGGCGGTTCAGCGGCGGCCGCGGATGAGCTTGTCGGCGACCGTTTTTCTGTAGCTGCAGGGCATCGTGGCGGCGACGAGCGCTAGTGGACATGGCTGCGGATGAGCTCGCGCTGCTCCAGGGGCCAGGTGGCGAGCGGGAGGGGCTTGGGCGGCGCTGCCCGTGGCTGGAGCCACTGCGGACGCCGGTGTGCCGCCAAGAATTCCCTGGCGGCGGCGCTGTAGCGTGCCAGGGTGGCTTGGCGCGATGCTGCGAGGCGGGGAGTGCGTGGCGAGGTGCTGCCGTGTGGGCCAAAGCCAGGGGGCCAGCGTGTCGGCTCGGGCGCGGCATCGTGCAATACGCGCGCTCTGGGCGTGTCCAGTGCACGCACGAGAGATGTTCGACACAATGCCGCGGCATGCTACAGGTCGCCGGTGGGGTTGGGGTTTACCAGATCGAGGTTAGTAGCAACTGGGAGTCTAGTGGACATGCTAGTTTGATCAGAGGTGCAAGCTCACAGTGAAATGCCAAAACTCATGTCAAAACTGGTCATGCCTACAGGGTGCTCGATAGAATGCCACATGCACCTAGGCAACTCTTGGGGTGGCCAAAACTTCCAGATTGGGGTCTCTTCAGATGTACAAGAGGGTGGTGGGGTTAGTTGGTCAAATGCAGCAACTTGTTAGTGCAAGTTTTACAAAACTTCAATTCTGGACAGGAAATAAATAGCATTATTTCATGAACCAAAAATGATCCAAAAGGTGCATGCTCCTGGACTTAAGGGTTTAACATGGAGGACTACAAGTAGGAGAAATAATCAAGGGTTAAAGAGCAAGCAAAAATATGGTTGCTGTACAAACCATCAAGTTGGTCCAAAATGAAAATGAGGTTGATTCACTCAAATTTTTCAAAGGACAGCACAAGGTTTTTGCATAATGTGGAATATTGGGCCATTACCATCATCCCATAATTTTGGTGGAGGCTAGAAAGAAATATTTAAATGGGTTGTAGTGCAAATTGCACTATGGACCAGAGAAGGAAAATTGAGTGTAGAGCTCAAAATATTTCATAAAATAAAGATGTTTTTGCACAAAAGTTATTGAATAACATTACATGACATCTCCAAATTTTTGTGAGAATTTTAAGTGAATTTATCAAATGGTTGTAGTTCAAATATGGCCATTTAACCTTGAAAAACCATTTTCAAGAAAGTAAAGATCAAGCAACTTAATTATTTAATTAGTTATATTAAATAAGGAAAAATTTCTCTTGAGAGATTAAATATGTCCAATGACATATTTGAAAAGTTTCTCTTTGGGAAAAACTCATCATAACAGGGAAGGAAAGGATTTAAAAATCAAAATGGAGCTCGGATATTCAAAGTTTTAATACCCGGTAGAATTTTTAATTCATTAAAACAAGGCCAAATTTTTGGGGTGTCACAGATCCAACCGCCGTGCCCAAGTCCGGCGAGGCCCGCAGCTCTCTCCGGCGAGCTACAGTACCCGTCGATCCTCGATATCCGCGCCAGATATGGATCTGAGGATTTTGCACGGTTGACTTCTCCCCGAAACCCTAATTATTTTGCCTTCTTGTTCATGCCGTAACTCCGCATCTGTAGCTCCGTTTTGGGCATATAGCATATCAAAATGTTCGCCTCAGAGAGCACATCATTTCATCTCATTGCATCATTTTCATTTGAGTTCATCTTGATGCCCGAAATGCTTTTGGAAGAATGCTATTTGAGATAATTGTCAGATCTGCTGCTCCAATTAGATATTTGTCATTTTTGCCATGATTATTGTGTGCATGATATGCCGCTGAGCTCTACATGTGTTTTGTTATATGCTTTGCCAGCTATCCAGAGGTGCAACCCATATATTTTTGTGATGTGTGTGGTGACTAGCACAAGCTTGCAAAGTGGAGCATTCGTTAATGCTGATTTCAGGACTTAGCATTTCCACTAAGTCCTTGATCTGTTTTTATCAATATGCCATATGTTCATGTTGTTTCCTAGTGATCCTTGCCTCTTTTGAGGATGATCAGTAAGGGTGTTTTGTTAATCTTGTAGTGCTCTATCCATACATGTCTTTGTTTGCAATAATGGAGCACCCTAGCTTGACTCAATCGAGCTCTACTTTTGTCATTTCGTGAATCTGGGCAGTTTGTCTACTTGTTAGCGATTTTGCCGAGGATGTTGTAGTTGATCCGTGCATGCTATGTTATTGTTCTTGCCATGTCTAGCTTGCATAATGTGTATTCTTGGTGGGAGTATGCTTAGATTGTCATGACTTGCTCTGTAGTGAGTGCATCGAGCTCGTAAACATGCTTACTTAATATCTGATTTGCATGCTCCAGTTTTTCACTAAGTCTGTGATCTGATTATGTTTTTGCCATGTTCACATGCTTGCAAATGTATTTTCTGATCCCTTTTGGCTCAAGGTCACTAAGGGACTTTTGTTAAGCTCTTTGAGTAGCTCCATGCCATGCTTTACTTTGCCATGTTCAGGTCCTGTAGCATATAGTTTTCATGCTCCAAAATGTGCTACCTGATCTGAAATTCCAGACAAGTGTTAATTTCACTAAGTCTGAAATCTGTTTACCAAATGCATTTTTGCCATGCTTGTTTGAACCTGTTAATGGATGAGTTGGCCGTAGCTCAGTGTTCATCTTGTGTTAAGCATCATGAATGGATCCCTGCCATGTATTTTGTTGCCATGATTGAGTGTTGTAGCATGTCCATCTTGTTGCATTTAGATGGCTACTTGCTGTATATCGCAGACCGGTGCCATATTTGAATTGCTTGCCATTTCCAAACCGTGACTCCGATTCCGGCGTTCTTTATATCGTTTTCAAGCGATTTCGCCTCACCTTTCCAGTGGCTCACTTGGATTTCCAAGTTGAGGCCAGGTTCAATCATTCCTTGTCAAATCATGCATATGCATCGCATACCGCATCCCGCATATCATAACATGTTCATGTGTTGGTTGTTTACTATGTTGTGTGCTTCTTTCCGGTGTTTGCTTCTTCGCGTTGGTTCCGGTAACTTCGCGTTTGTGAGGACCCGTTCGACTACGTCCATTTGTCTTCTTCAGGGAATCGTTCTTCTTCCTTGCGGGATCTCAGGCAAGATGACCATACCCTCGAAATCACTTCTATCTTTGCTTGCTAGTTGCTCGCTCTTTTGCTATGCCTATGCTGCGATACCTACCACTTGCTTATCATGCCTCCCATATTGTTAAACCAAGCCTCTAACCCACCTTGTCCTAGCAAACCATTGTTTGGCTATGTTACCGCTTTGCTCGGCCCCTCTTATAGCGTTGTTAGTTGCAGGTGAAGATTGAAGCTTGTTCCATGTTGGAACATGGATATTTTGTTGGGATATCACGATATATCTTATTTAATTAATGCATCTATATACTTGGTAAAGGGTGGAAGGCTCGGCCTTATGCCTGGTGTTTTGTTCCACTCTTGCCTCCCTAGTTTCCGTCATATCGGTGTTATGTTCCCGAATTTTGCGTTCCTTACGCGGTTGGGTTATAATGGGAACCCCTTGACAGTTCGCTTTGAATAAAACTCCTCCAGCAAGGCCCAACATTGGTTTTACCATTTGCCACCTAGCCTTTTTTCCCTTGGGTTAGGCCAGCCCAAGGGTCATCTTTATTTTAAACCCCCCGGGCCAGTGCTTGTCTAAGTGTTGGTCCAAACTAGAGCCCCTTGCAGCGCCACCTTGGGGAAACTCGAGGGCTGGTTTTAATTGTACGGATTGCTTATCCGGTGTTGCCCTGAGAACGAGATATGTGCAGCTCCTATCGGGATGTCAGCGCATCGGGTGGTCTTGCAGGACTTGTTTTACCATTGTCAAAAAGTCTTGTAATCGGGATTCCGAGTCTGATCGGGTCTTCCCGCTAGAAGGAATATCCTTCGTTGACCGTGAGAGCTTATCATGGGCTAAGTTGGGACACCCCTGCAGGGATTTGAACTTTCGAAAGCCGTGCCCGCGGTTATGGGCGGATGGGAATTTGTTAATGTCCGGTGGTAGATAACTTGAACCTTAACTTAATTAAAATGAGTCAACTGCGTGTGTAACCGTGATGGTCTCTTTCCGGCGAAGTCCGGGAAGTGAACACGGTGTTGGAGTTATGCTTGACGCAGGTAGTTCTAGGATCACTTCTTGATCATAGTTTCTCGGTCGTGCTTTGCCTTATCTTCTCGCTCTCATTTGCGTATGTTTAGCCACCATATATGCTAGTCGCTTGCTGCAGCTCCACCTCATACCTTTTACCTTACCCATAAGCTTAAATAGTCTTGATCGCGAGGGTGCGAGATTGCTGAGTCCCTGTGGCTCACAGATACTTCCAAAACCAGCTTGCAGGTGCCGAGGTTACCGTGCAGATGACGCAACCAAGCTCAAGGAGGAGCTCGATGAAGATCTTGTCCTTTGTGTTGTTTCGTTCTAGTTGATCAGTAGTGGAGCCCAGTTGGGGTCGATCGGGGATCTGTGTAGCTTTTGGGGTAGTCTTCTTTTATTTTGGTTCCGTAGTCGGACCTTGATTGCATCTGGATGATGTAATGCTTTATTCATGTATTGTGTGAAGTGGCGATTGTAAGCCAACTATGTACCTCTGTCCCTTATGTATTATATGGGTTGTGTGAAGATTACCTCACTTGCGACATTGCTTTCAATGCGGTTATGCCTTTAAGTCGTGCTTCGACACGTGGGAGATATAGCTGCATCGAGGGCGTTACAAGGACTTGGTTCTATGTGCATGGGGGGGAGTTGGACCCGAAGACAGGCTTAGTTTCGAGGAAGGCATGTCTGAACGGAGCCGAAGATAAGATACTTGTTGCAATAGAAGAGGCTCGATCGGGGGTGTTCGAGCCCAACAGAGAGAACGACGAGCTTACGCGTGCCCTGGGAAATCCTGAACACCCGGGAAGAACACGACGCAAGGGCGTTATTCTGTGGTATGAGGGGTTTTCGGACTGGAACGCGGACTACAGAAAACGTGCGAGAAGGAAGATTGTGGAGGAGAAGAAGAGGAAGATGGAGGAGGAGCAGAGGAAGCAGGACTATGAACGCCTTAAAGGCCTAGAATCAACGCACGTGGACTTGGCAGTCAAATTCCAGCGGCAGCAGGAGTAGATCGACTCACTTAGCCAGCAAAGGGGGTCTCAGCAGCTAGCGGATGATCCAGCATTGGATAGCACCGTCCCATCCATGCCGAGAAGCAGCATGGGTTTCGCCCCGGGCGATGCATTGCTGGATAGCTACCCAGTGGATGACATCATGGAGAACACTAACTGCGAGCTACACTTCAAAATGAAGAACATATCCATGAAGGTGGCGGACGCCATTGCTTTTACAAATCCCCCCGAGGCAACCTTCCATTGCAACCCAATTCCAGCGGGCTATGCTCGTGTCTTGGTTGATGAGGTGGTGGACCAATATTCGGGGCTAGAGCTTGACATTCCTGGAGGTAACGAGGAGCACACACTGGGAGAGGCCAACCATCGTATCATCCTATGGAGAAAGGATTGCATCATCTTTCGAAGGCCACCGACACCGCGTCAGGCGACTCCTCGTCGAAGTCCGCCACCGAGTCAGCAGACTCCCGCTCCTCCAAGTCCACCAACACATCAGGCCACTCCTCCTCCTCCAAGTCCGGCAAAGCGTCAGGCCACTCCTCCTCCAAGTCCGGCACAGCTTCAGGCCACTCCTCCTCCTCCAAGTCCGGCAAAGTGTCAGGCCACTCCTCCTCCAAGTCCGGCACAGCTTCAGGCCACTCCTCCTCCTCCAACTCAGCCACATCAGCCGTCTTCGCCGCCTTAGCAATCACGGAAGAGAGCCGCCGCAGCTATGGTGTGTAGCGGTACAAGTCGAGGTAGTACTGGAGGTACAGGCGGAGGCAAGCGTTTCAATATGGTCCAAGCAGCCTCACGCCTCTTCTGCAGAGGCCTTACGACAAGTCCGAGGAGAAAAACGCAGCCATATCGAGGGCCGAGGTGGAAGCTCATTTTGCACCGAAACCGCCACCGCCGCCAAGGGAGAAAGTGCCTGAGGAAAAGATTGAGCACTTCATTCGTATGGCTAGACCACCAGCTCCCAAGCCTGTTGACACAGACTATGAGAGCCACCTCAGGAAGTTAAATCGAGCACGTCTACAGAAAGAGGCGAGCTTGAGCTCGAGCAAATCAGCTGGCAAAAGGAGCGGTAAAACCGTTCCCCAGCTGGGAGAACAGGCAGCGCAATCAATCCCCCCACTTGTTGTGCCAACAACACATGAGAGTACGCGCGCCCAATATTATTGTGGGCAAACCATTAACGTTCCCAGGCTGGGCGATGTGGTAATAACCGAGGAGCATATTGAGTAGGCTGAAAGGCTCATGATCCACTAGTAGAAAACGGAGCTTTAGCGCCGGTTCGTAAGGGCCTTTAGTGCCGGTTCCATAACCGGCACTAAAGGGTGGGCACTAAAGCCCCCCCCCCTTTAGTACCAGTTCGGCACGAACCGGTGCTAAAGTGCCATCACATGGCGTGAGCTCGCGCCCTGGTATGGGGCACCTTTAGTACCGGTTGGTGTTACCAACCGGTACTAAAGGTTTTTTTTTTGAAATTTTTTTTGAAATTTTTGGGAAAAAAAATTGAATTTTTTTTTATTTTTAATTTTTTTGAATTATTTGATGATTTAGTCTCTAATCACCTCTCTTAACTGCTCAAGTGTGGATCACTCATTCCAAATCATCACGAACCGGCGCTAAAGTGCCACCACGTGGCGTGAGCTCACGCCCTGGTATGGGGCACCGGTACTAAAGGTTTTTTTTGAAAAAAAATTTGAAAATTTTGGAAAAAAAATTTGAATTTTTTTTATTTTTAATTTTTTTGAATTATTTGATGATTTAGTCTCTAATCACCTCTCTTAACTGCTCAAGTGTGGATCACTCACATTCCAAATCATCTAACTTCCCGACCGGTCACCCATCCCTCTCACTACTCCAGCCCAAGCACGCTTAACTTTCGGGTTCTATTCTCCTTCGTTTCCGAGTCTGCACTTGTTGTTTTCCTGACAATAGTAAGATGTCAATCCTATTAACCCTCAGGAGTTTAGCTTGAGCATGAAGTCACACATTTCACCATTTGAGTTTGAAACTATTATTCAAAAAAACAGTAATTATTTAGTAACGCTAATATTTCTTGAATAAGTTTGACCATAGTTTGACCACAGTTTGACCATATTTGACCAAAATTCAAAAAATTGAAATAATTATTTAGTAACACTAATATTCTTGAATAATTATGTAGTAACATTAATACTTCTTGAATAAGTAGTTTGACCAGATTTAACCAAAAAAATTTAAACAAACTGAAATTTGACCATATCTTTTTTTCCTTTTGGCATTTGAGGATTTCTAAAAAATTCCAAACAGGCCATAGGCGGTCTCCATCGGATGCGGATTTTCGTGCTGAATTTTTTGATATATTATACTTTTTTTCCGACATCGTATGCAAAAGTTATAGACGTTTTACATTTTCCCTACACTTTTTGCAAAACATGTCCAAATTGTAGTTTTTAAATTTTCCTAACTAGTAGATGTAGTAATATAACTACCTCTCGAAGGATTTTATTTTTTGAAGTTTTTATCATTTTCTTTTGATTTTTTCAGAACTGAAATGGCGACACACCGGGGGGTAGAGTTTGAAAATTGCCCTATAGTGCCGGTTTGTGTCACAAACCGGTACTATAGGTCAGACCCCTTTAGTACCGATTCATGGCACGAACCGGTACTAAAGGTTAGACCTTTAGTACCGGTTCGTGCCACGAACCGGTACTAAAGGTGATCGTGGGGCCCCGGCCTGACGCCAGCCTGCCACCACCCCTTTAGTACCGGTTCGTGCCATGAACCGGTACTAAAGGTTCAACATGAACCGGCATTAATGCAAATCCATTCGAACCGGCACTAATGGTACCATTAGTACCGGGCCAAAATCAAACCGGCACTAATGTGCTTCACGTTTGACCCTTTTTCTACTAGTGATCACTGTTGGACAACTCCTCGTTATCGAGCCCATGTCTCTGCTTAGAGAGGAGGAAATAAAACGGAAATATGTCCGGGGCCAACCTTTGGTCGAGCCAGACGAGGTCAAGAAGCTCCCAATGAGAATGTATGAATTGCATCAATGGTACATGGACATTACCAAGATTTCCAATCGAGAGTCCCTCATGGTGAATGTCAAGAAGGATCATTACTTCCATGAGAAAGATGTGTCCGTTGAGTATTCAAAACTATTTCAGTTATACAATCAAGACGCACTCGACAAATCTATCGTCAGTTGCTATTGTCTGTAAGTGATTTCTTTCTGTAATTTAAGACTCAAGCTAGCTGTAGTGATCATTTTGATCAATCATTACCTGTAATTATCCTCACTATATTCTTTTCTGTGGTATTATGCAGGATGAAGATGTATGAAATGAAAAAAGGTGGACGCTATGGCATTGGGTTCATTGACCCAAATACCATTAATGAATACACATGGAAATTAGATGCATATTATGAAAAAAGTGTAGAGGAAAGCATGCTAGAGTTCTTCAAGCGCCTCAATACCAATGAAGATATACTACTTCCTTACAACTTTGAGTGAGTCACACTGTCTTGTACTACAAATTCTGTTTTTGCCTACTAGCTAGCTACATGTTTTTGCTTACATATGCCCACTTAATTAAGACATGCAAACGTGTGTGCATGCAGATTTCACTGGATCTTGTTAATCATTAAAGTTGATGAAGGAACAGTTGAAATACTGGACTCACTACTTAAAAAAGAAAGTGACTACACCATCTTGTTTGGGATAGTCAACAGGTAATTTCAATCATTATTAACTATATCTCGGCCTATTTAGTTCGTCATTTCCTGATATGAACTATTTAATAACCCCTTTATTCATTTTCTTTGTCAGCGGGCAGGGCTTGGGCAAAGTTCATCAGCGTCACTACAGGCCAATGGAAACGAAAGCTGAAATGGTATCGACCCAAGGTAAGTAATTAAGTAGTACTAGCTAGCTAGCTGCCATCTCTTTAATTATCATGCTTGATTAATTATTATCTGATCAAATTCCATTCTCGTAAAGGCCCTAAAGCAAGCGCCGGGGAATAATCTGTGTGCATACTACGTTTGCGAGAACATTCGCATGATGGCGTCCGAAAGGAGCAGATCTCAAAGACAGGACTGGGTACGTTTGTCAGAACACTATTCACAATTTTTACACCATTATCGATATCTAGTCACACAATTAATACACATGCATATTGATCTCATTCTTAATAGTTCAGAGAGGTGCGGGAGCAGCTCCTAGCCGAGGAGCGCATAGAAGCAATTCAAGAGGAAATAGCGGGATTTTTTCTCGACCAGGTCATAGATCCCAAAGGAGAATACTATTACCCGCTACCGCCCCCATCAACCACTTCCAATTGTCATCGTGCTCCGAAGGCACCAATTAGGCTAATGTCACTGGCTCTGAAGGCACCAATTAGGAGAAATTGTATATAGCTAGCTAATTGTATATATATACATGTGTGTATATATGTGTGAATTAATGGTGGTTGTGAGACATTCGATGATATATATATATATGATCGGTTCTACTAGAAATTCTATTTATATATATATGCATAACGTGTACAATATGTAGTATCGTAAAATACCAGCAAACGAAAAATAATTAAATGGAAAACACAAAATTAAATGAAAAAGAAATCATAAACCCAAAACCCCCCAACCTTTTAATACCGTTTGGTGTCACCAACCGGTACTAAAGGGCTCCCTGCCCCCGGAGCTGGCTCGTGCCACGTGGTTGCCCTTTAGCACCAGTTCATGCTGAACCGGTACTAAAGGGGGGTGGCCTTTTGTGCCCACACTTTAGTGTCGGTTACCGAACCGGCACTAAAGGGCCTTACGAACCGGTGCTATTGCCCGGTTCTGCACTAGTGAGGCATTGGATCGGTGATGGAGAATTATGCCGGATGCGATCGATCATGTAACAGTCATAACCTAGGGTGACACAAAACTAGCTCCAGTTCATCAATGTAATGTAGGCATGTATTTCGAATATAGTCATACGTGCTTATGGAAAAGAACTTGCATGACATCTTTTGTCCGATCCTCCCGTGGCAGCGGGGTCCTATTGGAAACTAAGGGATATTAAGGCCTCCTTTTAATAGAGTACCGGACCAAAGCATTAACACTTAGTGAATACATGAACCCTCAAACTACGTTCATCACCGATAAGTCTCCCGATTATTGTCACTTCGGGGTTAACGGATCATAACACATAATAGGTGACTATAGACTTGCAAGATAGGATCAAGAACTCTCATATATTTATGAAAACATAATAGGTTCAGATCTGAAATCATGGCACTCGGGCCCTAGTGACAAGCATTAAGCATAGCAAAGTCATAGTGAAAGGACATGCGGTGCCCCCATGTGTGGTTTTGGTAATTGATGACATTCTCTATGGACTAATGGTTGCATTGAGTTATATTTGAAGGATTTGTCCATAGGCATTTCTTGAAATCCATGTGTTGGTTTCAAGGAGTTTATGTGTTGACCAAGGTGCTATTAAGGAATTATCCAAAGATTGGTCATGTGAGTGTTGAGCTTATTGCAAGCATGTCTTGAAGAAGAAGATTGTGTGATCATTCATGTTTACCTTCATGACATCATCCAAACGAAGAGAGTTGGAAATATTGAAGGTTGATCAAGACTATGTCAAGAGTGAATCAAGTTGATCAACTCACAAAGCGTAAAAGATGTACCGAGAGGGATCAAGTGATCCCATGGTATGGTAAGCATTGTCCATTGCACTTTGTGTACTAACCCATGGTCTATGTGAGAGTTCTATGTGGGGTTAGGTACGTGTCCATGGGCTTGCGTCAAGAGGAACATATCATACAACCCACGGAAAGGATGACATCAAGTGGTGATCGTCATCAAGATTGTCGTGTGCAAGTTCAGGTGGAGCACCACGAAGAGATCAAGTTCTTGAAGCTTGCCATCCATTGAGGTGTCAATGGACTTGTGAAGATGTGCCGAAGAGTGGCTCACCCATAGTAGAGTATGGGGGAGCAATCATCTAGTCTTCATCAAGCCAACGCAATCAAGAAAGGTGGTCCAACTTGAGGGATTCAAGATCGTCATCATCTAGCTCAAGTGGACCATGTGCAAGGAAAAGGTTTGCCCTTGATAGGCTTTCTATTTTACCGGTCTCGTGGTGGTAGTTGGGAGACTGGGTTATAGGATCGTTCGTCGTACTATCAAGGGGGGCTCTCAAGTTGGTGGCTTGATCGTATCGTTAGTAGAGAGCTCAAACCATTGCATCCTTGCATCATGTTTCTTGGTTCTTGTTTGGTTCTCTTTGTGAGTCTTAGAGCTTATGGTCATCTTTATGACAAGCTTGAGTTCATCGAAAACGGAGTTCGCATGCGTCTTCTATGATGTTTTCGGTGTTGGAGGTTTTACCGGTCTTATCCGAGGAAGGGTTCTCACCATTTTCTTATGGGCCTTTCCTAATTTGCTTCTTATTTATATTTATTTCAATATTGTGTTAGCCCTTGTCGCTAGCTTTCCAACAAACTTGGTTTCATAGAATTCGGAGTCCGTTTGCAGAAGTTGTGTCAGTTTTGGTGTTCTGAAAAGGCTGCAGCGGTACTACCGCGGACAGGAGCGGATGTAATTTTTTACTACCGCTATTGGGAGCGGTACTACCGCTCTTGGGAGCGGTACTACCGCTTGGATCAATACTACCGTGGCTACTTCCGCTCGGGACCAAAAACTCATCACAAGTCCAGTGGTGGTAGGCACGGATGTAATTTTTTAGTACCGCTCGCAAGCAGTAGTACCGCTACCCTTAGCAGTAGTACCGCTACCCCTAGCGATAGTACCGTGAGGTCAAGAGGTACTACTGCTCCGACAGTTCTACTGGCTTTTTTGCCTCCTCGCTGTTGTGTTTCGAAGGGCTACTACCGCCCTAGCGGTAGTACCTCTCCTTGGAGCGGTAGTACCGCTCGGTGCGGGCTGTGAGCATAACGGTTGGATTTTACCCACCTATAAAAGGGGGTCTTCTTCCCCAATGAACCTTATCCTTTGAGATCGTGTTCTTCCCCCATTGTTGACCTTCTTCGAGCTTGCTAACTCTCAATCCCTCCATGGATTCTTGCTAGTTTTTGAGGGAAAAGATAGAGGAGATCTAGATCCACATTTCCACCAATCACTTTCTCCTCTATGTGAGGGGAACCCCTTGGATCTTGATCTTGGAGTTCTTGGTGTTCTCCTTATTGTTCTTCCTCTCATTTTCCTCCCGAGCATTAGTTACTTCGGTGGGATTTGAGAGAGAATGACTTCGGCACTCCGTGTGCCCTTGCCATTGCATTTGGTGCATCGGTTTTAGTTCTCCACGGTGATACGTGGAAGTGAAGTTTGAGAAGCTTATTACCCTTGGGTGTTTGGGCACCCTAGAGCTTGTTCCTCTTGGGTGCCTTGGCGCCCTAGACGGTTGGTGGTGTTCGGAGCTCAATCATTGTGGTATAAAGCTCCGGGCAAGCGTCGGGGTCTCCAATTAGGTTGTGGAGATCGCCCTGAGCAATTTGACGGGTACCGGTGACCGCCCCCAAGGGTTGCCAAAGTCTACGGGTTCGGTGACCACCCCCACGGGTTGCCATTTGTACGGGTTCGGTGACCGCCCTCAAGGGTCCCTTAGTGGAATCACGGCATCTTGCATTGTGCGAGGGCGTGAGGAGATTACAGTGGCCCTAGTGGCTTCTTGGGGAGCATTGTGCCTCCACACCGCTCCAAACAGAGATTAGAATCCGCAAGGGTGTGAACTTCGGGATACATCATCGTCTCCGCGTGCCTCGGTTATCTCTTACCCGAGCTCTTTACTTATGCACTTTACCTTGTGATAGCCATATTGTTTCTTGTCATATATCTTGCTATCACCTAGTTGTTTATCTTGATTAGCATAAGTTGTTTGTGCACATAGGTAAGCCTAGTTGTTGTAGGTTTTGTGCTTGACAAATTAACCGCTAGGTTTATTCCAGATTTGTTCAAGCCTAAACCATAATTATTTTAAAAGCGCCTATTCACCCCCCCCTCTAGGCGACATCCACGATCTTTCAATTGGTATCAGAGCCTCATCTATCTTTGTTAGGCTTAACCACCTAGAGAGTAAATATGTCGACTAGGGGATTAGGATTCTCTGACACTCTTAGTTTCGATGGCACAAATTTTGATGTTTGGGTAATTCGCATGCTTAATCTCTTTAGGGTCATGGACCCAAATTTAGGGCGAATTGTAGATATGGGTTTTTCTCCTCCAAAGGATCCCCTAAGATTATCTTTAGAGGATGAGAAAAATTCTTATCTCAATGCTCAAGCTTCTAATGCACTTTTCGATGCTTTGAGCTCATGTCGTTCCGGGATGCTCATGAGTTGTGGACAAAGCTTCAAGATAAATATGGCGTGTCCAAGTTTTGTGGGGATGATTGTTCTCCCTCCACCTCCGGCCGTGTTGTGTTCTCAACTTCTTCTACTTCACCTACGTGTGGTTTGCCACAAGGTAATGACATGGTGAGTAGTGGTGTTCATTGCAATGATGATAGTGGGCTCATTGTTGATAATCCTTCATCACTTTCTTATTGCAATGCTTCATCTTTGGACTTTAGCACTTCAAGCACTCCAAATGTTTCACATGCTTGTGTTGATAGTCCTTGCATATCATGTAGAAATTGCTTGACTAAATCTCATGATGATATGCTTGCTATATCGTGTTGCCATGATGAAAATGCATGTATTTCCTCGAGTTGTTGTGCTAACAATGTAGAGGAAACCCAACACTCCATGGAACAATATGTGGTCTTGGATGGTGCTTCAAGGGATCCTAAATCATCATCTATTGCATTTTGCCTTATGGCCAAGGATTCAAAGGTATCTCCCACTTTGAATCCCAATATATCTTGTCATGATATTGATGATGGCAAGAGTGATGATGATGTTGATTATGATGAAGAGAATGATGATATTGCCTCCTTAAAAATTAAGGGGGAAATGATTTTTAAAGCTCTTCTTAAGAATAAAATTGCTCGTTCCAACTTCATGGAAATCATGTCTATTGCTACCGAGGGCAAGAAATATATTGATGAGTTGGAATCTCGTCTTGAGGAGCATGAGGTCACCATTAATAAAATGGAAGGTCATGAGCGTGATTACGCTAATGAGATTGCGGACCTCTCTCAATCTCTTGAACTTGAACAAACCATCAAGGAATCTCTTGAGGAGACTTTTGCTCTAGAATTATCTAGAGTGAGGGAATCTCGTGATAGAGCTCTTGTGGTTGCCAATGATTTTGAAACTAAAAATGCTAAGCTTGAAGTTGCTCATACTAGACTCCTTGAGGATTTTGAGCACCTCGAAAATGGCTCAAGGGTCATTAAGGGTGAGCTCATCAAACTCATCGAGTCTCATGCTCAACTTGAAGCTTCTTATTTAAAAGAGCTTTCCAAGTTGTCCTCTCCTCTTGTTCTTAATGATGATGCTTGTGCTACTAACTCTATTACTTGTGAAGCATCCATTTTGAAGGAGAATGTTGAGCTACGGGCTCAACTTGAGTTGCTATCTAGCAATTATGGGAAATTGGAAGAAAGTCATGAAAAGCTCTCAAGCTCTCATGATGATCTTCTAGTATCCCATAATGTGCTAAAGATAGCTCATGAGGCCATGATTGCTAAGGTAACATCTAGTGAGCCTCATGTGGATACTAGCACTACTTCTAGTCAAAATGCTATGTTGCCATGTGCTAGTCCTTGTAATTCATCTACTCACAATGTTGGTCTTGTGATGAATTGCTTTCCTTGCCTTGTTGCTCTAACAATGAATCTTATACTTCCTCTAGTACTTGTGTTGAGACTAACCATGTAGAGGAAATCAAAGAGCTCAAGGCCCAAGTCACTTCTTTGAAGAAAGACTTGGAAAAGAGTCATGAAGGAAAATTCACACTCAACAATATCTTGAGTGTGCAAAAATCCCCCAATGACAAAGGTGGACTTGGATTCAACTCCAAGAAGAAGAAGAAGTCCAAGATGAACAAAAAGAAGGGCCAAGAACAAGTCAAGAATTCAGCCAAGATTGTTTGCTTCAAGTGCAAAGTATAAGGGCATCATGTTAGATCTTGCCCATTGAAGAAGAAGGCCATTAGTGACAAGCAACAAGGGAAGCGGCCACA
The DNA here is from genome assembly GCF_056163025.1 of Triticum urartu. NCBI lineage: Eukaryota > Viridiplantae > Streptophyta > Magnoliopsida > Poales > Poaceae > Triticum > Triticum urartu. Next base: position 598,615,421 of record NC_141877.1, read on the forward strand.
AGTTCGATCTCATGCTCAACCCCAAGTTGAAGAAAGTCCTCTTCCCAAGAATCCTCAAGCTAATGCTTCTCAAGTTGAGAAATCAAGTGAGAAGAAAGTGAAGAGTAGACGTTGCTAATTATGTCGTGAGAAAGGTCACCTCGCCTCTTCATGCACTAGTGGTAACTTATCCAACCCAATTATTATTGATGATATCTATTCTCTTGGTAAGGATAAGGTTGGCAATGTGTTTTCCAAAGTTGTTGGTACTCAAAGTGGTGTCAAGAAGAGAACCATTTGGGTAGCCAAGCCTATTGTGACTAACCTCTTAGGACCCAACTTGGTTGGGGACCAACAAGCTCAAACTTGATCAATAGGTGTTGTTGGAGGGCATTGGAGACTTGGCTACTTTATGAAGAATTAAGGGGACTTAATCATTCTAATTGTCTCAAGCCAAGTTATTCAAATTATCAAGTTTCTATCTTATATCCAATGTTTCTCCATGCGGTAACTCGTGCTTAAAGTATTTACATTGATAGTTACTTACCCCTTTGCATGTTTGGTTTTGTTCCTTGCATGTGTTTGTATATGTTGTGCTTCCAACTTGATTATCTTGAGCAATCAAGTATGTGTGTGTTGGTTTGCACATCATGTACGTGTGTGTCATGCATTGAGCCTTTTGCATCTTGTTCTTTTCTTAGTTGGCTCTTGTGAGAGATTAATGGAATATCCCATTATGGGGGAGTGATGTGCTTTGTGCACCTCACAATCCTATATATGTGTGTACATGAGTAATACCATCTAGTATTGATATTTCAAGATTATCTAGTCGCTATGTGGTATGTCTTCTCATGAGAAATTCAAAATTCTATATTGTCCATTAATTATCTCGTGTTGGATCGTTATTTTGCCTCTTGTTTATCTTTAATTGGTATCACATTATGGGGGATGTAAGTGCATCTAGTGCCACCCCTAGTTGGTTTTGGAGTATTGACGACAAACCTAGTTGAGGGACTAATGTGTTTGTGAGAATTGCAGGATAACACAGGTAGAAGTCCCTCATTGATTCGGTTTTCCTACCAGAGATGACCCCTAAAAATGTATGAAGACATTGAAGTCAAAGGTGGTATATGAAGATACTCACATTGAAGACTATGACAAGAGAAGACACCACATGAAGCCTATGGAGCTCGAAGACTTAGATCTTTCGTAGTTCTCTTTCTTCTGTGTTGAGTCATAGGAACCACCGTACTGTTAAGTGGGGTCCAAGAGAACCAGTCAGAATGACCGAAGTGATGCTTAAACAAAACCTATGTCTTCGAGTGAAGACTTTGAGAGCGAATCTTGTCCAGAGTCGGGCAAGTCAGCTTTGCTTGAAGCCCAAGTAAAGTTGCCATGTGAGTTTGAAATCTGACCATTGGAACACGTGTCAGTTCCTTAGTGACCCAGGGTCATTTCGGACAAATCAGGTCAGGTTGCCAAGTGGCTATAAATAGCCCACCCCCTACAACCATAAACGGTTGGCTGCTCAGATTCAGAGTACTGCTTTTGTCGTTTGAGAGCAACCCACCTCGAAGCCTTTGAGAGAGAATTCCTTGTGAGGATAAAGCCCTAACCACGCAGAGCCAAAGAGAATTAGGCATCACTTAAGTCTTCTTGTCTGTGTGATCTGAAGACTTATTACACTTGAGGATTGTGCATCCTCTAGCCGGTTAGGCGTCGCGTTCTGAGCATCCAAGAGACATTGTGGATTGCCGGTGAACAAAGTCTATGAAGGTTTGGGAGTCTACCTTGAAGACTTACCAGAGTGATTGGGCGAGGTCTGTGTGACCTTAGCTCAAGGGGAATACGGTGAGGACTGGGTGTCCTGAGCTGCGTGTTTAGGACTGGGTGTCCGGGACTGTGTGTCCTAAGGTTTAAATACCTAGCCGCCCTAACCAGACGTACAGTTGTCACAGCAACTGGAACTGGTCCAACAAATCATTGTCTTCAGCGAGTCACTGGTTTCATCTTCCCTTCCCTTTACTTACTGTTACTCCTTGTGAAGTCATTGTATGTTCGCACTATCTTTTGTCTTCACTGAGTGACTGTGTGTTCTGTGTGGCTTCACAATATCTTCCTACCTGATCCTTACTACATTGCTGCTATTAGTCATTGTGCTTTCACTCTATTGAATACTTGACTATGGCTTGCCTAGTGTAGTCTACCTTCCGCTGCAGGGTAATAGGTTTATTTCTATCGTTTGTCTTCATAACGTCCACGTTTTGAAGACTTTCATAAAAATCGCCTATTCACCCCCCCCCTCTAGTCGATATAACGCACTTTCAATTGGTATCAGAGCAAGGTGCTCCCTTGTTCTGTGTGATTCGGTTTAACCACCTGGAGTTTTAGCTATGTCGACTGCAGGGATAATTAAAGTCTCCGTTGTGTGCCCCGTCTTCGATGGAACTGAATATCCCTACTGGAAGAATAAGATGCGCATGCATCTTGAAGCCATTGACGTTGACCTATGGTATGCTGTCAAGAACGGCGTTCCCAAGGCTGGAGAAGGTGTCACTGCTGCTGATGTCAAGAAGTTCGTTCAACTGGACTCTACTGCCAAGAATATCATCTGTGGTCATCTGACCAAACGACAGTATGGCCGTGTGAGTGCTTTGGAAACATCTAAGCTAGTCTGGGACTGGCTCTCCAAGGTCAATGAAGGCGTCTCAACCCAGAGAGATCAGAGAATCAGTGTCCTTCGCAACCTCTTCAACCGCTTCAAGCGAAATGACAATGAGAATGTCCAGCTCACATTTGACCGACTCACTGACATCACAAATGAGCTTCAAGCCCTCGGCGCTACTGAGATCACCAAACATGAAGTCGTCAAGACACTACTGAGATCACTTGATAGTTCGTTTGACACCCTAGCCCTGATGATTCAAGAACGTCCTGATTTCAAGACACTCGATCCGTCTGACATACTTGAGAGGCTCAACACACATGAGTTTCAGCTTTCTGAGAAAAGAGATATCTATGGTCCAAACTATGGGCGAACTTGTGCCTTGAAGGAAAAAGCTGTCTCCTCATCTGAAGAAGAATCTGACAGCAGTTCAGATGATCCTGAAGACATTGGAAGGGAACTTGCTATGCTTGTGAAGAAGTTCCAAAAATTCACCAAGAAGAAAGGTTTCAGAAAGTCTTCCCGATCAAGCTCAAGGAATGATGAAGCTTCTGCTCACGACTACAAGAAGAAACATGTCACAAGTGCAAGAAACCTGGCCACTTCATCTCTGAGTGTCCACAGTGGGACAATGAGAACAAAAAGAAGAAGAAGAGCAAGGAATATGACTCTGACGACAAGAAGAAGAAGAAATACTCAAAGTCTTCTTCCAAGTCTTCCTCAAAGTCTTCATCACACAAGAAGAGCTCATCTGGCAAGGCACGTGCGTTTGTTGGCAAGGAAATGGATTCAGAGGAGGAGTCCGCTTCTGAGGAGGCAGAGGTGGAGTCTAAGGAGGAGTTCGATTCAGGCGTCGCAAGTCTGGCTACAGCATACGTTGCCAAGTCCATCTTCAACACTGAAGACAATGACTTCATCACCGACACCGATGCAAATGACAAGGACTACTCCGCTTCTACCTACTGCTTCATGGCACGTGGTGCCAAGGTAAACACACGCAATACTCACTATCAAACATCTAGTGACGATGACTCTGATTGTGGTTCAAAACCCAGCTACAAAACACTTGCTAAAATTGCAACTGAACAACAGAAAGCTATGGAACATATTCAAAAACTGTTAGACAGAAGCGATGATCTGTTAGGTGCTGAAATGACTCGATCTGAATCCCTAATTGAAGACATAAAAAATCTTCATGTTAAGTATGAGGAACTTGAAAGTCGTCATGAAACTCTCTCAACAACTCATGAAAAGCTTTCCTATGATTATCTTCAAAGGAAGCAAGATCTTGAGAAATTGAGAGCGGCTCATGAAGATCTTCAAAAGGAAAACGAGTCACTTCACGCCGAACAGATCAGCTCCGCTCAGGAAGGATTTGAACCACCATGTCTTAAATGCATTGAGCGTGATAATGCTACTACTGTTGCTGAATGTTCTACTGCTGCTACTGTTGCAATATCTTCAACTGTTGATGTGGGAACTAACCCCTCTGCTGAGGATTCCACTGCTATTGCTGATGAGAATGCTAGGTTGAAGACATTGCTTGAAACAGGGATGTACAAAAGTCTTAAAGGGCATCAGACACTATGTGATGTCCTCAAAAAGCAGATTTTGAACCGAAACCCGAGGAAAGAGGGTGTTGGGTTCGTAAGGAAAATGAATGCTGATGGCTCTTACTGGAAACCTGAGCAGTACCCCAAAACCACATGGGTTGCTGCAAAGGAATCTTCAGCAGATCCATCCACTCTATCTGGGTTCACTTGTGCTAACCCCATTGTCATTGATGAATCCTTTGATGCAAACTATAAACTGTTTAAGAATTAGAGTGGTGAAGTGTTTGCCAGGTACATTGGTACTAACTGCAGGAATGGACCGCCTATGAAGAAGATCTGGGTTCCGAAAAGGTGTCTGGAGAATCTTCCTGTGAATGTCATCATGACACCTCACGTGAAGAAGACAAACCTCAGACCAAAGGCTTCATACGGTCCAAAGGCTTCATACAGACAGAGGACTCACCTGAGTCGCACTAACGCAAATGTTTTGCAGGGAAACCATACTCAGGCATATGAATATGAGAGCGGTTCATCAAACCGCCATGTTCATAAGACCAAGAACTATTCTGCTTATTCTTATGAGTACTATTGTCCGCCTGCAAGACTGTTTGCTAGGGATCCAAAGCCAAAGTTCTCAGATGCTGCACTTAGACTTATTGCTTCTAAGCCACCCTTGAAGATGTGGGTGGCTAAGAAAGCTTAACTCTCTTTTGCAGGGAAGGGTCTCCAGCAGAAAACCAAAATCGTCTGACGCTATTGCTGGGGACCTTAAACATCTTGTAGGGCGCAAGATCAAATGCCCGAATGGTCTTACTATGTACTTTGTTCCTGAATCGCTTGCTACTCTCCCTATTAGTCCTAATCTGGATCTAAGCTTTCATAACCCACTGGTTCGTCAAATTTTTTTGCTTCACAATGCTCTTCGTGAAGCCTATCCCCCTAACTGCACTATAGGGTACGACACCAGCGTCTTCAGAATGGATTATTGATAGTGGGTGTACAAATCACATGACTGGCAAAAGAAGCCTTCTTATGGACTCAACCTTACGTCCATCCGACAAGAGCCACATCACATTTGCTGACACTGGTAAAAGTAAGGTATTGGGTCTAGGTAGAGTTGCAATCTCAAGGGATCAACACATGGATAAAGTCATGCTTGTTGAATCCCTTGGCTTCAACTTAATGTCTGTCTCAATGCTTTGCGATTTAAACATGATCATAATATTTGGAAAATATCGTTGCCTTGTTCTAATGGAATCTGACAAGTCTCTAGTATTTGAAGGGTATCGAAAAGATGATTTGTACGTGGTAGATTTCTCAGCAGGACCATAGCTTGCCGTATGTCTTCTAGCAAAAGCTTCAGAATGCTGGCTCTGGCATCGGAGGCTTGGGAATGCTGGCATGATGAACCTCCACACCCTGGCAAAGAAGAAGCATGTCATAGGCATCGAGGGCATCAAGTTCAAGAAAGATCACTTATGCGGTGCCTGTGAGGCAGGAAAGATGACGAGGGCCAAACATCCCTCGAAGACAATCATGACCACTACTCGACCCTTCGAACTGCTTCACATGGATCTTTTCAGTCCCACTCATTACTCAGCTCTTACTACTACTGCTTGTCTCTATGGCTTTGTCATTGTTGATGATTATTCTAGATATACTTGGGTGCACATAATCCTTTACAAGACTGAAGTGCAGGATGTCTTCAGACGCTTTGCCAATCGAGCAATGAACAACTATGGCGCCAAGATAAAGCATATCAGAAGTGACAATGGCACTGAATTCAAGAACACTGGCCTTGATACATATCTTGATACCTTGGGCATCACACATGAATTCTCAGCCCCGTACACGCCACAGCAGAATGGGGTCGTCGAACGCAAGAATAGAACACTCATTGAGATGGCCAGAACAATGCTAGATGAATACAAGACTCCAAGAAAATTCTGGCCTGAAGCCATTGATACTGCATGCCATACAATCAATCGTGTTTATCTTCACAAGCTTCTGAACAAGACATCTTATGAGCTCCTTACTGGCAAGAAGCCAAATGTCAGTTACTTCAGAGTATTTGGCGCCAGGTATTGGATCAAGGACCCACATCACACCTCAAAGTTTGCACCAAAAGCAAATGAGGGTTTTATGCTTGGATATGGAAAGGATTCGCACTCCTACAGAGTCTTCAATCTCTTTCATTACAAAGTGGTTGAAACAGTGGATGTGCGGTTCGATGAGACCAACGGTTCACAAAGAGAGCAACTGCCAAATGTGCTAGATGAAGTTCCATCCAGTGAATCAATCAAGCTAATGGGAACTGGAGAAATTATACCTTCTGAAGCTCATCCTGAAGAAGAACTTATCATCTCAGCACCTGATTAACATGAAGACAATGCTCAGCTTGAAGACATTCCTTCTAACAACGACAATGATCAGCAAGAGCAAAATCTTCGCCCTGTACATCCTCGCGTTGCCAATGAAGTGCAGATTGAAAGAATAATTGATAGCATCAATGCACCCGGTCCACTCACTCGTTCAAGGGCAACTCAGCTAGCAAATTTTTGTGGGCACTTCGCATTCGTCTCAATAACAGAACCCAAGAAAGTTGAAGAAGCCTTCATGGAACCTGAATGGATTCAAGCTATGCAAGACGAGCTTCAACAGTTTGAGCTGAATAATGTATGGGAACTGGTCAAGCGTCCCGATCCTCGGAAGCACAACATAATAGGCACCAAATGGATATACCGCAACAAGCAAGATGAGCATGGTCAAGTTGTCAGAAACAAAGCTCGTCTCGTTGCTCAAGGATATACTCAAGTGGAAGGCATTGACTTCGATGAAACATTTGCTCCTGTGGCTAGACTTGAAGCCATACGCATACTGCTGGCCTATGCAAATCATCACAACATACTTGTTTATCAAATGGATGTGAAGAGCGCCTTCCTCAATGGCAAGATTGAATAAGAAGTGTATGTTGCACAACCTCCTGGCTTTGAAGATCCAAAACATCCTGACATGGTATACAAGCTCAACAAGGCACTGTATGGCCTCAAACAAGCCCCTCGGGCCTGGTATGACACACTCAAATACTTCCTGAAGAGCAAAGGCTTCATACCTGGTTCTCTCGACCCCACTCTCTTCACGAAGACATATGATAGTGAACTGTTTGTGTGCCAAATATATGTGGATGACATTATCTTCAGCTGCACCAATCAGAAGTACAGTGAAGAGTTTGGATATATGATGCAAGAGCAATATCAAATGTCTATGATGGGAGAGCTGAAGTTCTTTCTCGGTCTTCAAATACGACAGCAACGCAATGGCATCTTCATATCTCAAGAGAAGTATCTCAAAGATTGCCTGAAGAAGTTCGATATGCAAGACTGCAAAGGCTTCATGACGCCAATGCCAGCCAAGCATCATCTGGGTCCTGACGACAATGGTAAAGAGTTCGATCAAAAGGTATACCGCTCCATGATTGGTTCTTTACTTTATCTATGTGCATCTAGGCCAGATATTATGCTTAGTGTTTGCATGTGTGCTCGATTCCAAGCGGCACCAAAGGAGTCGCATCACTTAGCTGTGAAGCGAATTCTTCGATATTTGGCTCACACCCCAACTCTAGGATTATGGTATCCAAAGGGCTCAGAGTTTGATCTGGTTGGATTCTCGGATGTTGATTATGCTGGTGACAAAGTTGATCGCAAGTCTACATCAGGCACATGTCACTTTCTGGGACGATCACTTGTATGTTGGTCTTCAAAGAAGCAGAACTGTGTATCTCTCTCCACTGCTGAATCTGAATACATTGCTGCTGGATCTTGCTACGCTCAGCTTCTGTGGTTGAAGCAAACGCTCAAGGACTATGGCATTCATCTGAAGCAAGTGCCACTCTACTGTGACAACGAAAGCGCCATCAAGATTACCAACAACCCAGTTCAGCACTCGAAGACAAAGCACATTGAAATTCGTCATCACTTTCTCAGAGATCATGTTGTGAAGGAAGATATTGATATCATACACGTCAACACTGAAGAGCAATTGGCAGATATCTTCACCAAGCCCTTGGATGAGAGGAGATTCTGCAAGTTACGGTGTGAGCTAAATATCCTGGAATCCTCAAATGTCCTGTGATCAGGCACACATCCTAACCCTTATGCATATTGATGACTTAGATGTGCAACACACGAAGTAAAGTATATCTTCAATCAATGAAGACATACATTCTAAGTGTGAATACATTAATGTGGAATTTGACTTCGGAGCGCCACGATAATTGTGCGCCGTGTCTGGGTCTAATACTTCCTATACGGTGGGTAACGCCACCACCAAATGTTCTATTTTGAAGTGTTTCACTCATGGCGTTACCTTGCTATGTCTTCACATTTGGTTTGGCTTCAATCTCAACATGTATTCATGATTATCTTCACTATGTTGATTATATATATATACTAGTGTTCTGTCCTCTACAGCATTCACTTATAGCTATGTCTTCTTGTTGAATCTTTTGAACTAAGTGAATGTGATCGGACCCTAACCTCTCTATGCTATCTATCTCAAACTCTATCTCTCCAAATCATATGCATTCTATTGAAACTGTTGAATGTCTTCTCTGCGTCCTTGTCAGCAGAAGATACAAAGACAAACCTTAAGTCCACTTTCAATGCTCATTCCTCCACATGAAACCCGGAGAAGTAGGAACGACCACCCGACAATCCAGGCATGCGTGGGACGTGGAACAAACCCCAAAATTCTGCATGATGGCCACGTGTTCCTCGGATGCGAATCGCCAGGAGCACCTGTGTAATAACGCAGTGCCGCCCCTATACCTATAAATACACACTTCACGGCGGTCATTATCTCTTTCTTCCACTCTCGCACGAACCCTAGCGCCACCGCTAGCCCTCGACGACGCCGGCGACGAAGCGCTTCGCTGCCGCAACCTCTCCGACGCCATCTTCACGCCGACCGCAGACATCGTCCTCTCCGCCGTCGCCGTAGGTGTCCTCCGTCGCCAAGTTAGGGCACGGAAGATCGAACTGCTCGGCCTCATCTTCCACTCCGTCTAGCAGTTCTTAGTGTGGTAAATAAAACTTCCTTTTTACGGCACTGTTGATCCTATGGCTTTGTCACTTTCTACCACAAGCAGTTTCTATTCACACAAGTTAGATCTCTCTCATGCTGCATCTCATAACATGCCTAGTATATTCACTTATGCTTCACAAAGTAGTTAGATTCCTCACTTGTACTGATCTCTGGATTCGTACAAATCTGGAACCAACTCCTTATCTATGAGTGAATGTCTTCGCACGATGAGGTCAATGTCTTCTAAACTGATTTATATTCAAAATCTTCTGAGAATGCATATGACCTCTTCCCCTTCCCTCGCACCTTAATGCTGTCACAGGTACATGTCCGTGGGAGAATCCCTTGGTTCTCATAGTCTGCATTCATTTGCAGAATTCTTACAGCATCATATAAATTCTCCCGAAGCAAGTTCCTGTTTGTCCAGCAAGCGAAAATCTTTGAAGCCTTTGAACGTGTTGAAGCCTTTCAGTTTAAAGTTCATGGCTTCAGAGAAATCAGCAAGGAAGGGTGGCAGAAAGCGTCGTGGAGAAACATCTAGAGATCTGCCAGATGACCTCTTAGAACTGTACAAGACAGATCCTGAAGAGGATTACAATCAGCGCAAGACCCGAATCCAATGGATTCGAAGATATTGGGCAGAACAATGGTTCAAATACCGATTTGTAACCCAGGAATATGCTGAGAAAAATGCCATCAAGAGACCGTGGGGAGACATCCTATACAAGAATCTTCAACCCAGGTCCAGAGATGAAGCCATTGAACAAGGCTTCTATCCCTGCATGGTCCGTGGGCCACAGCCTGCTGATGCACACCCATCGTCACTACTATGGTGTCGTGACGACATTCTGTTCAAGCGCAACTTCCAGTTTGCCCAGAACTCAGCGAAGCAAAACAAGAAGACATTGGGACTAGACTTCAACCCTGGTCCCTCAGCTCCAAGGGCTGATGGCACACGAGATGCAGAACCCAATGTCGTCGGTCCTTTCTACAACCTTGAAGGCCTCATCACCCATATCTTGGTTCAAGGGACTGCAGTGAATGAGCCTGCAGCTGACGCTGAATCAGATGAAGCGCCTGCAGCGTCGAAGCCAAAGAAGTTGAAGAAGCCTAAAGCTTCAAAGCCTGCCCCTTCACCAAAAATCTCACGAGCGAAGCCACTGGCAACTGCACCTCTTGAAGATAGTGTGCAGTCCGAAGATTTATCACGCATCTCCAAGCCCCAGAAGGTCAAGATGCCTCTGCCACACACCGGCCAAGAGCTAATAGCTGCTGCCATTCTGCGCAATGATGCCATTGATCTGTCAAGTGATGAAGATCTTGCAGATGACGCTCTTGAGCAACTCATCAAGAGCAAAGAAGAAGCAGAAATCTTCAATGATCCGCCTCTCTTTGATGTAACAGTCATTCACAACTTCATTGATGAATGGTTTGACACGCCAAACATCAGCTTCGACGATCTCCAACTACCCATTGGCCTCAGTGTCGCCTTCCATGGCGCCATTGCTTCAGAGTAAGCTATCGCCCAGCGCATTGTTGAATTGAAGCAGAAGATTAACTTTGAGAAATCTCAGTTCAAGAAGCATATGGCCAAGCTCAGCGTGCAAGACGTGAAGAATTTCAAGATTATGCTGCACGAGCTCAAGGAAGCCTTTCTAAAGAAACGTGCAGAAGCTCAGGGTTCTCGTGAGTGCATGAAGGTCCTGGCTGATAGGTGTGTGCAAGCCTACAATGAGGCTGAGAAGCGCAAGGCCCTTGGGCGTCCTGGCATCGACCCCAAGATGGCTGCCAAGAAGCAGAAGAAGCCCGCTATAGCTGAACCTGAAGCACCAAGGCAGGAGGCAGATCCCCTTGTCTTCCCAACTAGCATGACTGGCCCGAAGCCAAAGGCCAGGTCAACCGCTTCAGAACTGAAGAAGACCAGGACTGCTGAGGCTGAAGCAAGGAAGAGAAAACATCCTAAAGCCTCTGCTACTGCCCCCGCCAAGAAGAAAAGAATGACCAAGAAGGAACGGGCTGCTCCCACAGAGCCGTTGATTGTTGAACCCATTTCCATGGTTCACCCCGACGCCGATCCACAAGAACGTCAACTGACTGTCCATGAGCCTGCTTTCATAGAGGCTCATGAAGCTGAAGACTTTCCAGCAGCTGATCCCCTCGCTGCTGAGGACATTGGTCACCATGACCATGTTGAAGATGATGCAGCCCTTCCTCAGCTAGAGCACGAACAGGTATCATCGCCTGTGCTCACGCACAGTGAACTCATCAGCATTGGTCGTCCACTGACACCAATAGCACAGGATGCTTCATGGGCGGATCACCCACAAGAGAAAGAAGACTCTGGGCCCAGCCAACACAAACTCCACAGGTGTCGCCCGCGTTGCGCAGGCTTCGCAAAGGTCCAAGGCCTCAAGTCTCTGCGTCTGAAGCTAAAACTGCTGAAGACATTCCGACTGCATCAGCCGATGAAGAAGAAGTACCACAAGCTGCTACTCCCCTGTCCCACCAAGAAGCAGTTCTCAAGGAGAACGTGATCGTAAGCGACCCTCCAGCTCGTCAAGTGGAGGTTGAAAATCTTGCGGCTGCCACCACCAACACCACTGAAGCCACTGACGCTGTCATGGCTGAAGAAAATGTGGAGCCCTCACCAACAAAAGCACCAGAAATCAGCGAAGCCACTGATCCCGCTGCTTCTATTCCTGCGTCTGCTGCCGGTCCCCAATTCGACTATCATGTTGAGCACAGGCCTCAGGTACAGAAGCCAATCCCAAGATTGCCAAGGTTCCTAGGTCCTGCATCAGCACCTGGCTCCTTCAATATCAATGGCTTCAGAGCAGACAACACATTCTTCAACAGCTCCAGGAACCCCTACTCCAGGGAAAGAATATCATCTGATCGGTTCTGGAGTTATCCGCAGTGAAGCTATTACTCATGTGTTCTTTACATCCAAGGTCGCATCTTCCCACACAAGCGCCTTGACATTGAAGCAATAGCTGGTCTGCCCTGTCTGGAAGAAGCTCTGGATTGCTTCAAAGAGGTTGGACTGCTGCCGTTCGTCACTGACCAAGAGCATTGGAATGAAGAGTTGCTGCTCCAATTCTATGCCACACTTCACATCCGCGGGTATAGCAGAGATTCGAAGACTTGGGTCCTGGAGTGGATGACAGGAAACGTTCATCACGAAGCCAAAGCCTTTGACATCACTGGTTTGCCCACTCCTGGCGATCTCTACGAGCATGGCTGTCAGCTTCATAGTGAAGCTATTGAGAGCATCTTTTAGAAGATTGAACCTAATATGAGTCAGATGCTCAGTATGATGAAGCCATTGCCACAAGATGCTGCTTATCCCACGGAGTTCTTCGTTGAAGACCTTGAGTATCTGCCAAGAACCATTTATCACATCATAAGGCGAACTCTCTGGCCAATCAAAGGACATTCTCCCCATGCCAAGCTGGAAGGTGCAATGAAGACTTTGGTCTTCTACATTCTTCATGGAAAATGCTTCAATACACAGGATTTCTTCATTCGCCAACTTGCTGCATCTGGCTCTGATCTGTTTGGTTTGAAGTTCTACGTCCCTTGGGTGATGCGGCTGATCAAACTTCACTCCGCTATCTCATATCAGCCCTCGGCCCGCAACCATCGGATCCTTTTTCCTGATGTGGATATGTCTATTGAAGCCATCTATCCTGAGCCTGCCAAGGAACCTCACAGTCTTCAGAATGCAGGGCATCAAAGTTTCACTCAGAACGTTGAAGGCGTTGAAGCCGTAACTCGTGTGTATCCTTTGGCTGGCACTACACGTGCACCGCATCCTGCTCTCACTGAAGCCACTGACAGTACAACTGCTCCACGACCCAAGAAGCGCACTCGTGTTCTCAATGACCGAGAGCTTCTTATGGCTCTTCATCAGAAACAGGATAGGCATCATGACTGGCTGAAGCGTCAGATGCAAAGCCTCTTGGTGGATGTTAATCGCATTCGCAATCTTGCCACCAAGAATGCTTTTGTTGCCCATGAAACCTCTCGCCGCACATGGAAAGGGATAACACTGATGTGTTCTGAAGATGATCTTCAAGAGGATGGCTTCACTGAGCGATTCAAGTTTGACTCCACACCTCCTCGAAGGGATGTGCTGCAACGAACTCCATCCCTTGAAGACTCTGAGTTCTCTTCCTCTGCTGCAACTGTGAATGCCAGAGTAATCGAGGATGAAGATGATGCTACTTCACCGCCACCTCCTTCAGCACGCTTCGACTCTGCTCCAAGCTCTTCAGCACCGCCAAACACAACCAACGACCCTGCTGCTTCACCTACTCCTCATGGGAACGAGTAGATGCTCTATGTCAAACCTTTTTGGTCCTTACTGACAAAAGGGGGAGAAGCATATGAGGTTGATAGTCTTCAAGCGGGTCCATATGGGTGGGTGCTTTATATTTTGCTTCGTGCTTACAACTCTCATTTTGCTACATTTGGTTCTTTGAGTTGTAACACTTAAACTCGATGGTCGTCTGCTACTTATTGGCCACCTTGTGTTGCGATGATAAATTCCGCATGTGCGATGATAAATTCCGCACTTAGATCATTCTGCAGACGTCCATTTTCCATTATGCATGTCATTTTCTTCATATACTTTCACATGCATAGTGGATTGTCATCATAAGTTGAAGTGGATCTCCACAAGTACAACCTACCATGTGCATTTGCATTCCAAAAGCAAATTACTTATATGCACATCTTCAGGGGGAGCCCTTGCAACTTATGAAGACAATTCCTTATCCTTTACAATTTCACAGATTATATTACCCGTTGAAAACTTCAACTAGTTTGTCATCAATCACCAAAAAGGGGGAGATTGTAAGTGCATCTAGTGCCACCCCTAGTTGGTTTTGGAGTATTGACGACAAACCTAGTTGAGGGACTAATGTGTTTGTGAGAATTGCAGGATAACACAGGTAGAAGTCCCTCATTGATTCGGTTTTCCTACCAGAGATGACCCCTAAAAATGTATGAAGACATTGAAGTCAAAGGTGGTATATGAAGATACTCACATTGAAGACTATGACAAGAGAAGACACCACATGAAGCCTATGGAGCTCGAAGACTTAGATCTTTCGTAGTTCTCTTTCTTCTGTGTTGAGTCATAGGAACCACCGTACTGTTAAGTGGGGTCCAAGAGAACCAGTCAGAATGACCGAAGTGATGCTTAAACAAAACCTATGTCTTCGAGTGAAGACTTTGAGAGCGAATCTTGTCCAGAGTCGGGCAAGTCAGCTTTGCTTGAAGCCCAAGTAAAGTTGCCATGTGAGTTTGAAATCTGACCATTGGAACACGTGTCAGTTCCTTAGTGACCCAGGGTCATTTCGGACAAATCAGGTCAGGTTGCCAAGTGGCTATAAATAGCCCACCCCCTACAACCATAAACGGTTGGCTGCTCAGATTCAGAGTACTGCTTTTGTCGTTTGAGAGCAACCCACCTCGAAGCCTTTGAGAGAGAATTCCTTGCGAGGATAAAACCCTAACCACCCAGAGCCAAAGAGAATTAGGCATCACTTAAGTCTTCTTGTCTGTGTGATCTGAAGACTTATTACACTTGAGGACTGTGCATCCTCCAGCCGGTTAGGCGTCGCGTTCTGAGCATCCAAGAGACATTGTGGATTGCCGGTGAACGAAGTCTGTGAAGGTTTGGGAGTCTACCTTGAAGACTTACCAGAGTGATTGGGCGAGGTCCGTGTGACCTTAGCTCAAGGGGAATACGGTGAGGACTGGGTGTCCTGAGCTGCGTGTTCAGGACTGGGTGTCCAGGACTGTGTGTCCTAAGGTTTAAATACCTAGCCGCCCTAACCAGACATACAGTTTTCACAGCAACTGGAACTGGTCCAACAAATCACTGTCTTCAGCGAGTCACTGGTTTCATCTTCCCTTCCCTTTACTTACTGTTACTCCTTGTGAAGTCATTGTATGTTCGCACTATCTTTTGTCTTCACTGAGTGACTGCATGTTCTGTGTGGCTTCACAATATCTTCCTACCTAATCCTTACTACATTGCTGCTATTAGTCATTGTGCTTTCACTCTATTGAATACTTGACTATGGCTTGCCTAGTGTAGTCTACCTTCCGCTGCAGGGTAATAGGTTTATTTCTATCGTTTGTCTTCATAATGTCCACGTTTTAAAGACTTTCATAAAAATCGCCTATTCACCCCCCCCCCTCTAGTCGATATAACGCACTTTCAGGGGAGTAATATGCTATGTGTATATTACTAGCCTAGGAAATGTGTACATTTGAGATACTATCACCTAGAATTGATATTGTAAATTATCTTGTTCCTAGGTGGCATGTTAGCTCTACAAGTTGCAATTTGCTTTTTTTTTGGTGTGAAGGTGATGTCGGATATCCTTGTTATCTACCACCGGGAATTATTTCCAAATACTTCTTGTCTTTTGACAATTGGTACTCACTTATGTGTGGTAGAAATTATTGATCATCTTTACATTGGCCTTTGCTTTTATTTGATTTATCTCTTGCCTAGGATTGTGTCAACTCCCATTGTATTCCATACCACTTGTGGATCTTGTTAATTTCTTGACCTTGTCTAGTGTTTTCTAAATATAGTGAAGGTGGTGATCCCACCTTGTGCATTTTGTATTCAAATGCAAATTCTCTATAATTCACTAGTCTTGGGGGAGCTATCATATTCTCTATAAAACACTCATCTTGTGATCCTTATCAAGTGTGTGTTTGTGGAAGGCAAGCCGTTTCTTTTGGTACTTTGTGCCATTATGAAACTTTGTAGAGGGCTTGGTTTGTTTGGAACCATTCTCTCTTTTGGGAGTTCGACATCTTTATTTTTGTGTGTATCAATGGATATGTCATTCCTTGATGTATCTTTCAATTGATATCTTTCAAGTGATGAGTTATTCATTTGGTATCTTTTCTTCTCTTGGTATTTCTTTGTCATTTGGTATCGGTTCTTGAAAGTCATGAGCATGCATATTAACTTCGTGTAGTATCTTTGGCATGCTTTCTTTCTTTGACCCAATATATAGGGGAAACTCCACCAAGTCTCAAATTGGATGAGTTGTGCGTGAAATTCATTTCCTTATCTATGGGAGTTTGGGTACCATTTTGTTTGTGTTGTTGTTCTAGGAACAATTGGAGATGCATTGGATGCTCGGCTCACTCACAAGGAAGGTGTTGTCACCATGTGCTTATTGGAGTCAAGCTAGGATGATCAATGAACTACTTTGTACCTTCAATTGGTATCTACTACATCCATCCAATGTTATCTCGGTAACAAGTATCTTCATATACTTCATGCACACATTTCTTGCATCAACCTTGTGTAGGTTATATCATGGCATGTTATCCATTCTTTCTTGTGATACTTGTTTCCTTTCTCAAAGCATCCCAACAATGATGTCTTGTTGCTAGTTGTGATGTCTTTGATGTTCGTGTGGTTGGAAATCATTTATATACAATAAGACCATATCTAGCCATGTGATATGCTCTCAAGCAAATATCTTATTGGTATATGTATGACTTCCTTTTGGATATCTTGTTCCTTCATGTTGTAACTATTTCGGGTGTACATCATTCTTTGTAGATATATATATATATATCATGATTTCGTCTACCTGGAATCTTATACACTTGAGAGAAGTTGCATATCTAGATGATATCCTTTCTTTCACGTCCACCTTGTCTTTCTTATGTTATTTCTTTGGTGGCTCCGTGAAAGATTTTGCCTTGAGTGTGTGTCTTCTATCGTTGCATCTTGATGCGCTCTTGTGTGGTGAACATTATTTTCCTCATGCTTATCTTTACGAGGTTTTTGCCATCTTAATTGGCATCCCTCGTCTTGATGCGCCTTTCATCTTCTATCTTCACCGCGGGTTGTCACAATCATAGGTTCTCTATATGCTTATTAATAAGCTTGTGAACCCATTTGCTAGTTGTGTGTGGGAATGATAGGCCTTGCACCGTATGCCTCATTCTTTGAAGACTTTATTGATGCTTAATGCTCTTCTGTACATTAGTCTTCTCAAGTGCATTGCCTTGACTCACACACATCTTTTTGGTTGAGCCCACTCTTAAGTTGCCTCTCTTACTTGTTGCTCAACCATGTGTTTGTTGCAAGTACTAGGCTTAGTTTCCTATATGCTCTCTTGCACTTGTTGTAAGTTTCTATTGATTTTGGGGGAGCTATGATCCTATTTTGTGCACTTTGTATCCAAATACAAAAATTCTTGATGTGCACAAATCATGGGGAGCTTCTCTAGTTTCTTTAGAACACTGGTCCGCTCTTATCATAATATCCTTTATTCATGTGGCTCGTAGGATCATTGGCCTAGTTGGTTCAATTGGTATCTTTTGCTAGCTTGCTTCAATTGGTATCTTTTGATTGCTTGATTGCTTGTTTCTCTCTTTGATTATGTCTTTGTGGCATATCTTCCTTTTGCAATCTTTGGGCCTCAATATAGTTGGTCTTCCTCCAAGTATTACCTTTTGATATGTGTATGGCATTCCACTCTCTTGTTGATAAATACACAATTTATGGAGGACCACAATTTATATTGGCCTTCTAAGCTTTTCGCCCATTTTGGCAATCGATGCTAATGGGGGAGAAGTTTCAGAGAGTTTTGTGGAGAAGTTTAGAGAGTTGTCTCTTCTAGCTTTGCTTTGTCCCTAAGCATACGCATCTCCTACGCATGCATTATTGGTTGTTGCATAGCATGGTGATGCATAATTCCTTATATAACTCTCTTGAAAGTGATTGTCATCAATTACCAAAATGGGGGAGATTGAAAGGACATGTGGTGCCCCCATGTGTGGTTCTGGTAATTGATGACATTCTCTATGGACTAATGGTTGCATTGAGTTATATTTGAAGGATTTGTCCATAGGCATTTCTTGAAGTCCATGTGTTGGTTTCAAGGAGTTTATGTGTTGACTAAGGTGCTATTAAGGAATTATCCAAAGATTGGTCATGTGAGTGTTGAGCTTATTGCAAGCATGTCTTGAAGAAGAAGTTTGTGTGATCATTCATGTTTACCTTCATGACATCATCCAAACGAACAGAGTTGGAAATATTCAAGGTTGATCAAGACTATGTCAAGAGTGAATCAAGTTGATCAACTCACAAAGCGTAAAAGATGTACTGAGAGGGATCAAGTGATCCCATGGTATGGTAAGCATTATCCATTGCACTTTGTGTACTAACCCATGGTCTATGTGAGAGTTCTATGTGGGGTTAGGTACGTGTCCATGGGCTTGCGTCAAGAGGAAGATATCATACAACCCATGGAAAGAATGACATCAAGTGGTGATCGTCATCAAGATTGCCGTGTGCAAGTTCAGGTGGAGCACCACGAAGAGATCAAGTTCTTGAAGCTTGACATCCATTGAGGTGTCAATGGACTTGTGAAGATGTGCCGAAGAGTGGCTCACCCATAGTGAAGTATGGGGGAGCAATCATCTAGTCTTCATCGAGCCAACGCAATCAAGAAAGGTGGTCCAACTTGAGGGATTCAAGATCATCATCATCTAGCTCAAGTGGACCATGTGCAAGGAAAAGGTTTGCCCTCGATAGGCTTTCTATTTTACCGGTCTCGTGGTGGTAGTTGGGAGACCGGGTTATAGGATCGTTTGCCGTACTATCAAGGGGGGATCTCAAGTTGGTGGCTTGATCGTATCGTTAGTAGAGAGCTCAAACCGTTGCATCCTTGCATCATGTTTCTTGGTTCTTGTTTGTTTCTCTTTGTGAGTCTTAGATCTTATGGTCATCTTTATGACAAGCTTGAGTTCATCGAAAACGGAGTTCGCATGCGTCTTCTATGATGTTTTCGGTGTTGGAGGTTTTACCGGTCTTATCCGAGGAAGGGTTCTCACCATTTTCTTATGGGCCTTTTCTAATTAGCTTCTTATTGATATTTATTTCAATATTGTGTTAGCCCTTGTCGCTAGCTTTCCAACAAACTTGGTTTCATAGAATTCGGAGTCCGTTTGCAGAAGTTGTGTCAGTTTTGGTGTTCTGAAAAGGCTGCAGCGGTACTACCGCGGACAGGAGCGGATGTAATTTTTTACTACCGCTCTTGGGAGCGGTACTACTGCTTGGAGCAGTACTACCGCGGCTACTTCCATGGCTACTTCCGCTTGGGACCAAAAACTCATCACAAGTCCAGCGGAGGTAGGCACAGATGTAATTTTTTAGTACCGCTCGCAAGCAGTAGTACCGCTACCCTTAGCAGTAGTACAGCTACCCCTAGCGGTAGTACCATGAGGTCAAGCGGTACTACCGCTCCGACGGTTCTTCTGGCTTTTTTGCCTCCTCGTTGTTGTGTTTCAAAGGGCTACTACCACCCTAGCGGTAGTACCGCTCCTTGGAGCGGTAGTACCGCTCGGTGTGGGCTGTGAGCATAACGGTTGGATTTTCCCCCACCTATAAAAGGGGGTCTTCTTCCCCAGTGAACCTTATCCTTTGAGCTCGTGTTCTTCCCCCATTGTTGACCTTCTTCAAGCTTGCTAACTCTCAATCCCTCCATGGATTCTTGCTAGTTTTTGAGGGAAAAGAGAGAGGAGATCTAGATCCACATTTCCACCAATCACTTTCTCCTCTATGTGAGGGGAACCCCTTGGATCTTGATCTTGGAGTTCTTGGTGTTCTCGTTCTTGTTCTTCCTCTCATTTTCCTCCCTAGCATTAGTTGCTTCGGTGGGATTTGAGAGAGAAGGACTTGGTCACTCCGTGTGCCCTTGCCATTGCATTTGGTGCATCGGTTTGAGTTCTCCACGGTGATACATGGAAGTGAAGTTTGAGAAGCTTATTGCTCTTGGGTGTTTGGGCACCCTAGAGCTTGTTCCTCTTAGGTGCCTTGGCGCCCTAGATGGTTGGTGGTGTTCGGAGCTCAATCATTGTGGTGTAAAGCTCCGGGCAAGCATCGGGGTCTCCAATTAGGTTGTGGAGATCGCCCCGAGCAATTTGACGGGTACCGGTGACCGCCCCGAAGGGTTGCCAAAGTGTACGGGTTCGGTGACCGCCCCCAAGGGTTGCCATTTGTACGGGTTCGGTGACCGCCCTCAAGGGTCCCTTAGTGGAATCACGGCATCTTGCATTGTGCGAGGGCGTGAGGAGATTACGGTGGCCCTAGTGGCTTCTTGGGGAGCATTGTGCCTCCACACCGCTCCAAACGGAGATTAGCATCCGCAAGGGTGTGAACTTCGGGATACATCGTCGTCTTCATGTGCCTCGGTTATCTCTTACCTGAGCTCTTTACTTATGCACTTTACCTTGTGATAGCCATATTGTTTCTTGTCATATATCTTGCTATCACCTAGTAGCTTATCTTGCTTAGCATAAGTTGTTTGTGCACATAGGTGAGCCTAGTTGTTGTAGGTTTTGTGCTTGACAAATTAACCGCTAGGTTTATTCCGCATTTGTTCAAGCCTAAACCGTAATTATTTTAAAAGCGCCTATTCACCCCCCCCCCCTCTAGGCGACATCCACGATCTTTCACATAGCAACATCAATCTCAGAACATAGTGGATACTAGGGATCAAACCCTAACTAAACTAACTCGATTACATGATAAATCTCATCCAACACATCACCGTCCAACAAGCCTACGATGGAATTACTCACGCACGGCGGTGAGCGTCGTGAAATTGGTGATGGAGGAAGGTTGATGATGATGATGGCGACGGATTCCCCTCTCCGGAGCCCCGAACGGACTCCATATCAGGCCTCTCGAGAGAGTTTAGGGCTTGGCGGCGGCTCCTGATGTCTACTATACAACATTCTTCTTGTAGACGTTGTTGGGCCTCCAAGTGCAAAGGTTTGTAGGACAGTAGCAAATTTCCCTCAAGTGGATGACCTAAGGTTTATCAATCCGTAGGAGGCATAGGATGAAGATGGTCTCTCTCAAGCAACCCTGCAACCAAATAACAAAGAGTCTCTTGTGTCCCCAACACACCCAATACAATGGTAAATTGTATAGGTGCACTAGTTCGGCGAAGAGATGGTGAAACAAGTGGTATATGGATAGTAGATAATGGTATTTGTAATCTGAAATAATAAAAACAGCAAGGTAGCAAGTGATAAAAGTGAGCGTAAACAGTATTGCAATGCGTGGAAACAAGGCCTAGGGTTCATACTTTCACTAGCGTAAGTTCCCTCAACAATACTAACATAATTGGATCACATAACTATCCCTCAACATGCAACAAAGAGTCACTCCAAAGTCACTAATAGCGGAGAACGAACGAAGAGATTATGGTAGGGTACGAAACCACCTCAAAGTTATTCTTTCCAATCAATCCGTTGGGCTATTCCTATAGGTGTCACAAACAGCCCTAGAGTTCGTACTAGAATAACACCTTAAGACACATATCAACCAAAACCCTAATGTCACCTAGATACTCCAATGTCACCTCAAGTATCCGTGGGTATGATTATACAATATGCATCACACAATCTCAGATTCATCTATTCAACCAACACAAAGGACCTCGAAGAGTGCCCCAAAGTTCCTACCGGAGAATCACGACGAAAACGTGTACCAAAACCTATGCATAGGTTCCCAATGTCACGAAACCCGCAAGTTGGTCACCAAGACATACATCAAGTGTTCTCAAGTCTTTAAAGACTCAATCCGATAAGATTACTCCAAAGGGAAAACTCAATTCATTACAAGAGAGAAGAGGGGGAGGAGAAACATAGGATCCAACTATAATAGCAAAGCTCGCGATACATCAAGATTGTATCA
The DNA here is from genome assembly GCF_056163025.1 of Triticum urartu. Classification (NCBI taxonomy): domain Eukaryota; kingdom Viridiplantae; phylum Streptophyta; class Magnoliopsida; order Poales; family Poaceae; genus Triticum; species Triticum urartu. Next base: position 598,637,463 of record NC_141877.1, read on the forward strand.
TCTCAAGAACACGAGAGAGAGAGAGAGAGAGAGAGAGAGAGAGAGAGATCAAACACATAGCTAATGGTACATACCCTCAGCCCCGAGGGAGAACTACTCCCTCCTCGTCATGGAGAGCACCGGGATGATGAAGATGGCCATTGGGGAAGGATTGCCCCCTCTGGCAGGGTGCCGGAACGGGTCTAGATTGGCTTTTGGTGGCTACGGAGGCTTCTGGCAGCGGAACTCCCGATCTAATCTCTGTTCTGGAAGTTTTAGGGTATATGGAGTTATATAGGCAGAAGAAGCATGTCAGGGGAGCCACGGAGGCCCCACGAGACAGGGGGCGCGCCCTAGGGGGGTGGGCGCGCCCCCCACCCTCGTGGGCAGCTCACGTATCTTCTGACATGGGGTCCAAGTCCATCAGGTGTGTTTCCTTCCAAAAATAACTTCTCCAGTTGATTTCGTTCTGTTTCGACTCCGTCTGATATTCCTTTTCTTCAAAACACTGAAATAGGCATAAAACAGCAAATCTGGGTTGGGCCTCCGGTTAATAGGTTAGTCCCAAAAATAATATAAAAGTGGATAATAAAGCCCAATATTGCCCAAAACAGTAGAAAATATAGCATGGAGCAATCAAAAATTATAGATACGTTGGAGATGTATCAAGCATCCCCAAGCTTAATTCCTGCTCGTCCTCGAGTAGGTAAATGATAAAAAAGATTATTTTTGATGTGGAATGCTAGTTGGCATAATTTCAATGTAATTCTTCTTACTTGTGACATGGATATTCAGATCCGAAAGATTCAAGACTAAAGTTTAATATTGACATAAAAACAATAATACTTCAAGCATACTAACAAAGCAATCATGTCTTCTCAAAATAACATGGCCAAAGAAAGTTATCCCTACAAAATCATATAGTCTGGCTATGCTCTATCTTCACCACACAAAATATTTAAATCATGCACAACCCCGATGACAAGCCAAGCAATTGTTTCATACTTTTGATGTTCTCAAACTTTTTCAATCTTCACGCAATATATGAGCATGAGCCATGGACATAGCACTATAGGTGGAATAGAATGGTGGTTGTGAAGAAGACAAAAAGGAGAAGATAGTCTCACATCAACTAGGCATATCAACGAGCTATGGAGATGCCCATCAATAGATATCAATGTGAGTGAGTAGGGATTGCCATGCAACGGATGCACTAGAGCTATAAGTATATGAAAGCTCAAAAAGAAACTAAATGGGTGTGCATCCAACTTGCTTGCTCATGAAGACCTAGGGCAATTTGAGGAAGCCCATCATTGGAATATACAAGCCAAGTTCTATAATGAAAGATTCCCACTAGTATATGAAAGTGATAACATGAGAGACTCTCTACTATGAAGATCATGGTGCTACTTTGAAGCACAAGTGTGGTAAAAGGATAGTAACATTGTCCCTTCTCTCTTTTTCTCTCATTTTCATTTTTTTATATTTTGTTATATTTGGGCCTTTCTCCCTTTTTATGGCCACTTTTTTTTCTTTTTTTATTTGGGCTTCTTTGGCCTCTTTTATTTATTTTTCGTCCGGAGTCTCATCCCGACTTGTGGGGGAATCATAGTCTCCATCATCCTTTCCTCACTGGGACAATGCTCTAATAATGATGATCATCACACTTTTATTTTCTTACAACTGAAGAATTACAACTCGATACTTAGAACAAGATATGACTCTATATGAATGCCTCCGGCGGTGTACCGGGATGTGCAATGATGCATGAGTGACATGTATGAAAGAATTGTGAACGGTGGCTTTGCCACAAATACGATGTCAACTACATGATCATGCAAAGCAATATGACAATGATGAAGCGTGTCATAATAACGGAACGGTGGAAAGTTGCATGGCAATATATCTCGGAATGGCTATGGAAATGCCATAATAGGTAGGTATGGTGGCTGTTTTGAGGAAGGTATATGGTGGGTGTATGATACCGGCAAAAGGTGTGCGGTATTAGAGAGGCTAGCAAAGGTGGAAGGGTGAGAGTGCGTATAATCCATGGACTCAACATTAGTCATAAAGAACTCATATACTTATTGCAAAAATCTACAAGTTATCAAAGAAAAGTATTACGCGCATGCTTCTAGGGGGATAGATTGGTAGGAAAAGACCATCGCTCGTCCCCGACCGCCACTCATAAGGAGGACAATCAATAAATAAATCATGCTCCGACTTCATCACTTAACGGTTCACCATACGTGCATGCTACGGGAATCACAAACTTCAACACAAGTATTTCTCAAATTCACAACTACTCAACTATCATGACTCTAATATCACCATCTCCATATCTCAAAACAATCATCAAGCATCAAACTTCTCTTAGTATTCAACACACTCATAAGAGAATTTTATTATTCGTGAATACCTAGCATATTAGGATTTTAAGCAATTTACCATGCTATTTCAGACTCTCACAATAATATAAGTGAAGCATGAGAGTTCATCTATTTATTCAAAATAAAACTACCACCGTGCTCTAAAAGATATAAGTGAAGTACTAGAGCAAACAACAAACTACTCCGAAAGATATAAGTGAAGTTCAATGAGTAGTCGAATAATTATGCAACTATATGAAGTCTCTCTAACATTTAAGAATTTCAGATCTTGGTATTTTATTCAAACAGCAAGCAAAGGAAAAGAAAATGACATGACGCTCCAAGCAAAACACATATCATGTGGTAAATAAAAATATAGCTCCAAGTAAAGTTACCGATGAACGAAGACAAAAGAGGGGATGCCTTACGGGGCATCCCCAAGCTTAGGCTCTTGGCTATCCTTGAATATTACCTTGGGGTGCCTTGGGTATCCCCAAGCTTGGGCTCTTGCCACTCCTTATTCCATAGTCCATCGAATCCTTACCCAAAACTTGAAAACTTCACAACACAAAACTTAACAGAAAACTCGTAAGCTCCGTTAGTATAAGAAAATAAATCACCCCTTCCAGGTACTGTAATGATCTCATTCTTTATTTATATTGGTGTTAAACCTACTGTATTCCAACTTCTATATGGTTTATAAACTATTTTACTAGCCATAGATTCATCAAAATAAGTAAACAACACATTGAAAACAGAATCTGTCAAAAACAGAACAGTCTGTAGTAATCTGGATCAAACTTATACTTATGGAACTCATAAAATTCTCAAATAAATTTCTGGACCTGAGGAATTTATATATTAATCATATGCAAAAATAATTAACTAAATAGCACTTTCCAAATAAAAATGGCAGCAATTCTCGTGAGCTCTAAAGTTTCTGTTTTTTACAGCATGATCAACAAGACTTTCCCCAAGTCTTCCCAAAGGTTCTACTTGGCACAAACACTAATTAAAAGCATAAAACCACATCTAAACAGAGGCTAGATGAATTATTTATTACTAAACAGGAGCAAAAAGCAAAGAACAAAAATAAAGTTGGGTTGCCTCCCAACAAGCGCTATCGTTTAACGCCCTAGCTAGGCATGATGATTTCAATGATGCTCACATAAAAGATAAGAATTGAAACATAAAGAGAGCATCATGAAGAATATGACTAGAACATTTAAGTCTAACATAATTCCTATGCATAGGGATTTTATGAGCAAACAACTTGTGGGAACAAGGATCACTTGCATAGGAAGGTAAAACAAGCATAACTTCCAAACTTTAAGCACATAGGGAGGAAACTTGATATTATTGCAATTCCTACAAGCATATATTCCTCCCTCATAATAATTTTCAGTAGCATCATGAATGAATTCAACAATATAACCAGCACCTAAATCATTCTTTTCATGATCTACAAGCATAGAAATTTTATTACTCTCCACATAAGCAAATTTCTTCTCATGAATAATAGTGGGAGCAAACTCAACAAAATAATTATCATGTGAGGCATAATCCAATTGAAAACTAAAATCATGATGACAAGTTTCATGGATATCATTATTCTTTATAGCATACAAGTCATCACAATAATCATCATATATAGCAACTTTGTTCACATAATCAATTGGAACCTCTTCCGAAATAGTGGATTCATCACAAAATAAAGTCATGACCTCTCCGAAACCACTTTCATCAACATAATAATCATAAATAGGAGGCATGCTATCATCATAATAAATTTTCTCATCAAAACTTGGGGAACAAAAATATCATCTTCATCAAACATAGCTTCCCCAAGCTTGTGGCTTTGCATATCATTAGCATCATAGATATTCAAGGAATTCATACTAACAACATTGCAATCATGCTCATCATTCAAATATTTAGTGCCAAACATTTTATAGATTTATTCTTCTAGCACTTGAGCATAATTATCCTTTCCATCATACTCACGAAAGATATTAGAAAGGTGAAGCGTATGAGACAAACTCAATTCCATTTTTTTATAGTTTCTTTTATAGACTAAATTAGTGATAAAATAAGAAACTAAAAGACTCGATTGCAAGATCTAAAGATATACCTTCAAGCACTCACCTCCCCGGCAATGGCGCCAGAAAAGATCTTAGTTGACGGGGTGTGTTAGTGCCGCTTTCCTTGCCTCCCCGGCAATGGCGCCAGAAAAGAGCTTGATGTCTACTGCACAACCTTCTTCTTGTAGACGTTGTTGGGCCTCCAAGTGCAGAGGTTTGTAGGACAGTAGCAAATTTCCCTCAAGTGGATGACCTAAGGTTTATCAATCTGTAGGAGGCGTAGGATGAAGATGGTCTCTCTCAACCAACCCTGCAACCAAATAACAAAGAGTCTCTTGTGTCCCCAACACACCCAGTACAATGGTAAATTGTATAGGTGCACTAGTTCGGCGAAGAGATGGTGAAACAAGTGGTATATGGATAGTAGATAATGGTATTTGTAATCTGAAATAATAAAAACAGCAAGGTAGCAAGTGATAAAAGTGAGCGTAAACAGTATTGCAATGCGTGGAAACAAGGCCTAGGGTTCATACTTTCACTAGCATAAGTTCCCTCAACAATACTAACATAATTGGATCACATAACTATCCCTCAACATGCAACAAAGAGTCACTCCAAAGTCACTAATGGCAGAGAACGAACGAAGAGATTATGGTAGGGTACGAAACCACCTCAAAGTTATTCTTTCCAATCAATCCGTTGGGCTATTCCTATAGGTGTCACAAACAGCCCTAGAGTTCGTACTAGAATAACACCTTAAGACACATATCAACCAAAACCCTAATGTCACCTAGATACTCCAATGTCACCTCAAGTATCCGTGGGTATGATTATACAATATGCATCACACAATCTCAGATTCATCTATTCAACCAACACAAAGGACCTCGAAGAGTGCCCCAAAGTTCCTACCGGAGAATCACGACGAAAACGTGTGCCAACCCCTATGCATAGGTTCCCAATGTCATGAAATGGTCACCAAGACATACATCAAGTGTTCTCAAGTCTTTAAAGACTCAATCCGATAAGATTACTCCAAAGGGAAAGCTCAATTCATTACAAGAGAGAAGAGGGCGAGGAGAAACATAGGATCCAACTATAATAGCAAAGCTCACGATACATCAAGATCGTATCATCTCAAGAACACGAGAGAGAGAGAGAGAGAGATCAAACACATAGCTACTGGTACATACCCTCAGCCCCGAGGGAGAACTACTCCCTCCTCGTCATGGAGAGCACCGGGATGATGAAGATGGCCATCGGGGAAGGATTGCCCCCTCCGGCAGGGTGCCGAAACGACTCTAGATTGGCTTTTGGTGGCTACAGAGGCTTCTGGCGGCGGAACTCCCGATCTAATCTCTGTTCTGGAAGTTTTAGGGTATATGGAGTTATATAGGCAGAAGAAGCACGTCAGGGGAGCCACGGGGGCCCCACGAGGCAGGGGGTGCGCCCCCACCCTTGTGGGCAGCTCCTGTATCTTCTGACATGGGGTCCAAGTCCATCAGGTGTGTTTCCTTCCAAAAATAACTTCTCCAGTTGATTTCGTTCTGTTTCGACTCCGTTTGATATTCCTTTTCTTCAAAACACTGAAATAGGCATAAAACAACAAATCTGGGCTAGGCCTCCGGTTAATAGGTTAGTCCCAAAAATAATATAAAAGTGGATAATAAAGCCCAATATTGCCCAAAACAGTAGATAATATAGCATGGAGCAATCAAAAATTATAGATACGTTGGAGACGTATCAGCTCCGTATCGTAAAACGTGATGAATCCTTCTCCCTGGTTTTTTCCTCCCCCGAAAGTGAATATATGGAGTCAAGGTTGAGGTCGGTGGAGCGTCAGGGGGCCCACGAGGCAGGGGGTGCACCCAGGGGGTAGGGCGCGCCCCCCAACCTCATGGACAGGTGGTGGGCCCCCTGATGTGGATCTTTCTTCCAGTATTTTTTATATATTCCAAAATAATTCTCCGTTGATTTTCAGGTCATTCCGAGAACTTTTATTTCTGCACAAAAATAACACCATGGCAATTCTGCTGAAAACAACGTCAGTCCGGGGTTAGTTCCATTCAAATCATGCAAGTTAGAGTCCAAAACAAGGGCAAAAGTGTTTGGAAAAGTAGATACGACGGAGACGGATCAACTCCCCCAAGCTTAAACATTTGCTTGTCCTCAAGCAATTCAGTTGATAAACTGAAAGTGATAAAGAAAAAAAATTACAAACTCTGTTTGCTCTTGTTGCTGTAAATATGTAAAGCCAGCATTCAAGTTTTCAGCAAAGATTATGCACTAACCATATTCACAATAACACTTAGGTCTCATGTTTACTCATATCAATGACATAATCAACTAGCAAGCAATAATAATAAATCTCGGATGACAACACTTTCTCAAAACAATCATAATATGATATGACAAGATGGTATCTCGCTAGCCCTTTCTAAGACCGCAAAACATAAATGTAGAGCACCTTTAAAGATCAAGGACTGGCTAGACATTGTAATTCATGGTAAAAGAGATCCAGTCAAGGCATACTCAATGTAAATTAACAATAATGGATGAAAATGATAGCGATGCTCTCCAACTGGTGCTTTTTTAATAAGAGGATGATCACTCAACATAAAAGTAAATAGATAGGCCCTTCCTAGAGGGAAGCAGGGATTTGTAGAGGTGCCAGAGCTCGGTTTTGAAAATAGATATGAATAATATTTTGAGCGGTATACTTTCATTGTCAACATAACAACCGAGAGATCTCGATATCTTCCATGCTACACACATTATAGGAGGTTCCCAAACAGAATGGTAAAGTTTATACTCCCCCTCCACCAACAAGCACCAATCCATGGCTTGCTTGAAACAACGAGTGCCTCCAACTAACAAGAGTTCCGGGGCAGTTTTGTTTGCAGTTATTTTGATTTGATTTGCATAAAGCATGGGACTGGGCATCCCGGTGACCAGCCATTTTCTCATGAGTGAAGAGAGGAGTCCACTCTTCTTGAGAATAACCCGCCTAGCATGGAAGATACAGATAGCCCTAGTTGATACATGAGCTATTCGAGCATACAAAACAGAACGTTTATTTGAAGGTTTAGAGTTTGGCACATACAAATTTACTTGGAGCGGCAGGTAGATACCGTATATAGGTAGGTATGGTGGACTCATATGGAATAATTTTGGGGTTTATGGAATTGTATGCACAAGCAGTATTCCCGCTTATTACAAGTGAAGGCTAGCAAAAGACTGGGAAGCGGCCAGCTAGAGAGCGACAACAATCATGAACATGCATTAAAATTAATCAACACCGAATGCAAGCATGAGTAGGATATAATGCACCATGAACATAAATATCATAGATGCTATGTTAATCTTGTTTCAACTACATGCGTGAACATGTGCCAAGTCAAGCCACTCGAATCATTCAAAAGAGGATACCACCCTATCATACCACATCACAACCATTTTAATAGCATGTTGGCACGCAAGGTAAACCATTATAAGCTCCTAGCTAGTTAAGCATGGCATAAGCAACTATAATCTCTAATTGTCATTGCAAATATGTTTCTTTCATAATAGGCTGAATCAGGAACGATGAACTAATCATATTTACAAAAACAAGAGAGGTCAAGTTCATACCAGCTTTTCTCATCTCAATAAGTTCATCATATAATCATCATTATTGCCTTTCACTTGCACGACCGAATAGTGTGGCTATTAATAATTGTGCACGTGCATTGGACTAAGCTGGAATCTGGAAGCATTCAATTCAAGAGAGAAGACAAGGTAATATGGGCTCTTTTTTAGATCAACAATAATGCATATGAGAGCCACTCAACATTTTCATCATGGTCTTCTCCTCTCGACCCCCAGAGGAAAGAAAAGAAACAAAACTATTTACACGGGAAAGCTCCCAACAAGCAAAAGAAGAACGAGAAATCTTTTGGGGTTTTCTTTTTAATTACTACCACTACAGGCATGGAAAGTAAACTAGCTAAAAGCTACAACTAATTTTTTTTTGTTTTTCTTAAGGTTTATCCAACACACAAGAAGAAAGCATAAAAAGGGAAATAAACTAGCATGGATAATACAGTGAAAAAGTATGAGCACCGACAACTAGCTTGAGTGTGTGAACAGGAATGTAATGTTGGTGAGAAATACGTACTCCCCCAAGCTTAGGCTTTTGGCCTAAGTTGGTCTATGGCCATGGCTGGGCTGGCGGATATCCAAAGTTGTAACTAGGGTCGTACTGAGAAGGATCCCCCTGGTGCCACTGGTTGGCGATCTCTTCCGGATTCCACTGATAAACTGACTGCCGGTGAGGATCAAATTGTGGTTCCGGCTCTGGCTCTGTAGCTAGTGTGGGGTTTTGGTAGGCGTGAATGGCCTCCGACGGAACAAGGTACTTGCCTGCAGATAAGTCAAACAAGGAAGGAGCAGGCAAAGTAATAGTCTCAGGGTGATTTTTATCAAATATCAGCTTGTACTTAAGCATCTTTTCCTTATTCTTAACGATAAAATCATGTGCTACTATACTCTTATAGTCTAGAAAAACAGGAGGCAGAAACTTCTCTTCCTTCTCATAATGCCTAATAGGTATGCTAAAGTGTGCAGTGAGGCACGAGGCAAAGATACCTCCCAAGATGGGGCCCTTAGTACGGTTAAGATTTAACCGCTTTGCAACAATAGCACCCATACTAAATGTGTCATCACGGAACAAGGCATGGCACAAAATAACAATATCAGGGGCACTAAGGTTACCACAGTTTCCGCGACCAATTAAGCATCTACTAGAAAATATTGCAAAGTAATAACAGGAAAATGTATGCTAGTAATTCTTGCATCGAAAACCTTCCTCGTTTCCCCTACAGCAATTGTATCAATAAACCCTTACACATCGTCACGATGTGGTTCCTCTATGCTGCCCTCAAAAGGTATCAAACAAACCCGACAAAAATCACGAAGTGACATCTCCTTATGCTCATAATATAAATAAAATTCCACTGTAGGTGGTGAGCTCCTAGCATGGAAATGAAAGTTTTGCACAAAGATATTGGTTAGTAAGAGATACTGTTCGCGTTGGTCATGGAGGAAGGCGGTGAGGCCTGCATTCTCAGCCAACTCATAGAAATCATCATAAATCCCGGCTGCTCTCAAGAAATCATCACAAGGCCATTCACACGGCCGAACCTCCATGGTGCGAGGGAGATTATACTTGGGTTTCTTGTTGTCTTCACTTTGTTTATCCTTCGAGCTTCAGCTCAATGAGCCCCTCAAAAATCTCTTCATCTTTTTTCTGAAAATTTATGAAATTTTTAGTAACTTCAAAATAAAAGTGAACCAAACTCAACAAAATTGATAGCAAACACTCCTACAAGTGCCCAGAGACTATATCATGCATTAGAACTACTTTTGACCACATAAATTTGACATGCAAGCTCAAGAACAGGGTCACCTAAGCAGCAAAAATTTGCAATAAATAAAGCACTAGAACAAAAACTAATTGGACCATTGGAGGAGTCACATACCAAAGAAAAATCCCCCAAAGCAGTTTTGTGAATGGAGCTTTGAGCTAGGAGATCGAAAATGGCAGCAAGATGAGCTAGAACTCGGGTTTGAGCTGTTTGGTGATTTTTTTGGGAGGAAGAAGGAGTGCGTAGTGGCTGGAATAAGTGGAGGGGTGCTACCTCTTGAGCACTGCGTTGGTTTTCCCCAAAGAGGAAGGGATGATGCAGCAAAGTAGCGTAAGTATTTCCCTCAGTTTTTGAGAACCAAGGTATCAATCCAGTAGGAGGCTACGCGCGAATCCCTCGCACCTGCACAAAACAAATAAATCCTTGCAACCAACGCAAATAGGGGTTGTCAATCCCTATAGGGCCACTTACGAGAGTGAGATCTGATAGATATGATAAGATAAGATTTTTGGTATTTTTATGATAAAAGATGCAAAGTAAAATAAAGGCAAAGTAAATAGCAAAGGAAATAAGTAAGTAGTAGGAGATCAATATGATAAAGATAGACCCGGGGGCCATATGTTTCACTAGTGGCTTCTCTCGAGAGCATAAGTATTCTACGGTGGGTGAACAAATTACTGTTGAGCAATTGACAGAATTGAGCATAGTTATGAGAATATCTAGGTATGATCATGTATATAGGCATCACGTCCGAGACAAGTAGACCGACTCCTGCCTGCATCTACTACTATTACTCCACTCATCGACCGCTATCCAGCATTCATCTAGAGTATTAAGTTAAAAACAGAGTAATGCCTTAAGCAAGATGACATGATGTAGAGGGATAGACTCATGCAATATGAAGAAAACCCCATCTTGTTATCCTCGATGGCAACAATACAATACGTGCCTTGCTGCCCTTACTGTCACCGGGAAAGGACACCGCAAGATTGAACCCAAAGCTAAGCACTTCTCCCGTTGCAAGAAAGATCAATCTAGTAGGCCAAACCAAACTGATAATTCGAAGAGACTTGCAAAGATAACCAATCATACATAAAAGAATTCAGAGAAGATTCAAATATTATTCGTAGATAGACTTGATCATAAACACACAATTCATTGGTCTCAACAAACACACCGCAAAAAGAAGATTACATCGAATAGATCTCCACAAGAGAGGGGGAGAACATTGTATTGAGATCCAAAAAGAGAGAAGAAGCCATCTAGCTACTAACTATGGACCCGTAGGTCTGAGGTAAACTACTCACACTTCATCGGAGAGGCTATGGTGTTGATGTAGAAGCCCTCCGTGATCGATGCCCCTCCGGCGGAGCTCCGGAACAGGCCCCAAGATGGGATCTCGTGGATACAGAAAGTTACGGCGGTGGAATTAGGGTTTTGGCTCCTGTTCTGACCGTTTGGGGGTACGTGGATATATATAGGAGGAAGGAGTACGTCGGTGGAGCAACAGGGGGGCCACGAGGGTGGAGGGCGCGCCTGGTGGGGGTGGGCGTGCCCCCTACCTCGTGGCCTCCTGTTTTATTTCTTGACGTAGGGTCCAAGTCTCTCTGGTCTTATTCGTTGAGAAAATCACGTTCCCGAAGGTTTCATTCCGTTTGGACTCCGTTTGATATTCCTTTTCTTCGAAACCCTAAAACAGGCAAAAAACAACAATTCTGGGCTGGGCCTCCGGTTAATAGGTTAGTCCTAAAAATAATATAAAAGTGGATAATAAAGCCCAATAATGTCCAAAATAGTAGATAATATAGCATGGAGCAATCAAAAATTATAGATACGTTGGAGACGTATCAAGGGGACCCACGTGGGGTCCATGAGGCAGGGGGTGGGCGCGCCCTCCACCCTCGTGGGCACGTGGCTGCTCCCCCTGCTGTGTTTTCAGTGCCAAATATTCTCAAATATTCCAGAAAAATCATATTTAAATTTCAGGGCATTTGGAGAACTTTTATTTTCGGGGTATTTTTTATTGCATTGATAATTCAGAAAACAGACAGAAAAATACTATTTTACTTTATTTAATATAAATAACAGAAAGTAAAAAGAGGGTACGGAGAGTTGTGCCTTCTAACTTCATCCATCTCATGCTCATCAAAAGGAATCCACTAACAAGGTTGATCAGGTCTTGTTAACAAATTCATTTAGAATAACATGAAACCAGAGAATTTTGGAATAACACTAGGTTACCTCAACGGGGATATGCATGTCCCCAACAATAAGAATATCATATTCCTTCTTGACAGCAGGAAGAGGAAATTCAGAACCTCTAATAGTAATTGTTGAAAATTTTCCAATAGAATTGATACTGTGGACTTGAGGTTGTTTCCTCGGAAAATGTACCGTACGCTCATTACCATTAACATGAAAAGTGATATTACCTTTGGTGCAATCAATAACAGCCCCTGCAGTATTCAAAAAGGGTCTTCCAAGAATAATGGACATACTATCGTCCTCGGGAATATCAAGAATAACAAAATCCATTAAAATAGTAACGTTTGCAACCACAACAGGCACATCCTCACAAATACCGACAGGTATAACAGTTGATTTATCAGCCATTTGCAAAGATATTTCAGTAGGTGTCAACTTACTCAAATCAAGTCTACGATATAAATAGAGAGGCATAACACTAACATCGGCTCCAAGATCACATAAAGCAGTTTTAACATAGTTTCTTTTAATGGAGCATGGTATAGTTGGTACTCCTGGATCTCCAAGTTTCTTTGGTATTCCACCTTTAAAAATATAATTAGCAAGCATGGTGGAAATTTCAGCTTCCGGTATCTTTCTTTTATTAGTAACAATTTCCTTCATATATTTAGCATAAAGATGCATTTTAAGCATACCAGTCAAACGCATACGCAAAAAGATATGTCTAATCATTTTAGCAAAGCGCTCAAAATCCTCATCATCCTTTTTCTTGGATGGTTTAGGAGGAAAAGGCATGGGTCTCTGAACCCATGGTTCTCTTTCTTTACCGTGCTTCCTAGCAACAAAGTCTCTCTTATCATAACGTTGATTCTTTGATTGTGGGTTATCAAGATCAACAACAGGTTCAATCTCTACATCATTATCATTGCTAGGTTGAGCATCAACATGAACATCATCATTAACATTATCACTAGGTTCATGTTCATTAATAGGTTGTGTTTCAACATCAGAAATAGAAATATCATTGGGATTCTTAGGTGTGTCTACAACAGGTTCACTAGAAGCATGCAAAGTCCTATCATTTTTCTTTTTCTTCCTTTTAGAAGGACTAGGTGCATCTATATTAATTATCTGAGAATTTTGCTCAATTCTCTTAGGGTGGCCTTCAGGATACAAAGGTTCCTGAGTCACTTTACCTCCTCTAGTTGCAACTCTAACAGAAAAGTCATTATTCTTACTATTCAATTCAATGAGCAAATCATTCTGAGCTTTAAGTACTTGTTCTACTTGAGTGGTAACCATAGAAGCATGTTTACTAATAAGTTTAAGTTCACCCTTAACATTAGCCATATAATCACTCAAGTGTTCAATCATATAAGCATTATGTTTCAATTGTCTACCAACATAAGCATTAAAATCTTCTTGCTTAAGTTATCAGATTCATCCAAACATTGGCTAGCAAACTTAGCAGGAGGGATTTCAGCTTTATCATATCTATAGAGAGAATTTACCTTTACTACCTGTGTCGGGTTATCGAGACCATGTGTTTCTTCAATAGGTGATGAATTAAGACCATGTATTTCTTCAATAGGAGGTAAATTCTTAACATCTTCAGCTTTTATACCTTTTTCTTTCATAGATTTCTTTGCCTCTTGCATATCTTCAGGACTGAGAAATAGAATGCCCCTTTTCTTCGGAGTTGGCTTACGAGTTGGTCCAGGAAGTGTCCAATTATTTTCATTAGTCAACATATTATTCAATAGAATTTCAGTTTGATCAACAGTTCTTTCCCTGAAAACACAACCAGCACAACTATCCAGGTAATCTCTGGAAGCATCGGTTAGTCCATTATAAAATATATCAAGTATTTAATTTTTCTTGAGAGGATGATCAGGCAAAGCATTAAGTAATTGGAGAAGCCTCCCCCAAGATTGTGGGAGACTCTCTTCTTCAATTTGCAAAAAATTATATATTTTCCTTAAAGCAGCTTGTTTCTTATGAGCGGGGGAATATTTAGCAGAGAAGTAGTAAATCATATACTGGGGACTACGCACACAACCAGGATCAAGAGAATTAAACTATATCTTAGCATCACCCTTTAATGAGAACGAAATCATTTAAGGATATAATAGTAGCAAGTTTTCTCATCATTAGTGAACAGGGTAGCTATATCATTTAATTTAGTAAGATGTGCCACAACAGTTTCAGACTCATAGCCATAGAAAGGATCAGATTCAACCAAAGTAATTAACTCAGGATCAACAGATAAATCATAATCCTTATCAGTAATAAAGATAGGTGAAGTAGCATAAGCAGGATCATATTTCATTCTAGCATTCAAAGTCTTTTCTTTCAGCTTAGCTAATAATTTCTTAAGATCACTTCTATCATTGCAAGCAAGAAAGTCTCTAGCCGTTTCTTCATCCATAACATAACCCTCTGAAACAACAGGCAATTCATATCTGGGGGAGAATCTTCATCATCACTATCATCAATATTATCAGTTTCAATAATTTCATTCTCTCTAGCCCTAGCAAGTTGTTCATCAAGAAATTCACCTAGTGGCACAGTAGTGTCAAGCATAGAAGTAGTTTCATCATAAGTATCATGCATAGCAGAAGTGGCATCATCAATAACATGCGACACATCAGAATTAATAGCAGAAGCAGGTTTAGGTGTCGCAAGCTTACTCAAAACAGAAGGTGAATCAAGTGCAGAGCTAGATGGCAGTTCCTTACCTCCCCTCCTAGTTGAGGGAAAAATATTGGTTCTTTGATCTTTCTAGTTCTTCATAGTGATAAACAGATATAAATACCAAGTGACTCAAAGAATAGAGCTATGCTCCCCAGCAACCGCGCCAGAAAATGTTCTTGATAACCCACAAGTATAGGGGATCGCAACAGTTTTCGAGGGTAGAGTATTCAACCCAAATTTATTGATTGGACACAAGGGGAGCCAAAGAATATTCTCAAGTATTAGCAGCTGAGTTGTCAATTCAACCACACCTGGAAACTTAATATCTGCAGCAAAGTATTTAGTAGCAAAGTAATATGATAGTAGTGGTAACGGTGGCAAAAGGTAATGGCAGCAAAAGTAATATTTTTGGGTTTTGTAGTGATTGTAACAGTAGCAACGGAAAAGTAAATTAGCGAAGAACAATATAGGAAAAGCTTGTAGGCATTGGATCGGTGATGGAGAATTATGCCGAATGCGATCGATCATGTAACAGTTATAACCTAGGGTGACACAAAACTAGCTCCAGTTCATCAATGTAATGTAGGCATGTATTTCGAATATAGTCATACGTGCTTATGGAAAAGAACTTGCATGACATCTTTTGTCCTACTCTCCCGTGGCGGCAGGTTCCTATTGGAAACTAAGGGATATTAAGGCCTCCTTTTAATAGAGTACCGGACCAAAGCATTAACACTTAGTGAATACATGAACTCCTCAAACTACGGTCATCACCAGTAAGTATCCCGATTATTGTCACTTCGGGGTTAACGGATCATAACACATAATAGGTGACTATAGACTTGCAAGATAGGATCAAGAACTCTCATATATTGATGAAAACATAATAGGTTCAGATCTGAAATCATGGCACTCGGGCCCTAGTGACAAGCATTAAGCATAGCAAAGTCATAGCAACATCAATCTCAGAACATAGTGGATACTAGGGATCAAACCCTAACAAAACTAACTCGATTACATGATAAATCTCATCCAACCCATCACCGTCCAACAAGCCTACGATGGAATTACTCACGCACGGCGGTGAGCATCATGAAATTGGTGATGGAGGAAGGTTGATGATGACGATGGCGACGGATTCCCCTCTCCGGATCCCCGAACGGACTCCAGATCAGCCCTCCCGAGAGAGTTTAGGGCTTGGCGGCGGCTCCGTATCATAAAACGCGATGAATCCTTCTCCTTGGTTTTTTCCTCCCCGAAAGTGAATATATGGAGTCAAGGTTGAGGTCGGTGGAGCGTCAGGGGGGCCCACGAGGCAGGGGGCGTGCCCAGGGGGGTAGGGCGCGCCCCCACCCTCGTGGACAGGTGGTGGGCCCCCTGACGTGGATCTTTCTTCCAGTATTTTTTTATATATTCCAAAATAATTCTCCGTTAATTTTTAGGTCATTCTAAGAACTTTTATTTCTGCACAAAAATAACACCATGGCAATTCTATTGAAAACAGCGTCAGTCCGGGTTAGTTCCATTCAAATCATGCAAGTTAGAGTCCAAAACAAGGGCAAACATGTTTGGAAAAGTAGATACGTCGGAGACGTATCAATACACCTTTTGTATTATCATGCGTAAAAAAATTCATTAAAACTCAACTAAATGCATGGAATATAAAAATATTACTCTAAAATTGCTAAACCCTAGTCAGTGGTCATCCAATGTGGCGTGCTTTTGATGAAAAATGAAATGGGACAAAAATTTCAAAATTATTTGAGGCACTTTCCTTCACAGAAAAGTCATTTCTATGGATTGGAAAATGGAAATTTTATTTTTTTATTACAAAAAATCGCAAATTCCTACGAAACATTGTCTACAATGGTAACACCAATAGTTGTGCCAAATTTGGGTATGTTATCATGGATTTTGCCATGTATGTGGCTATTTTCATGTGCATATGCCTTGAAATCCACACAAGTCCGTTCTAAATAGTTCATTTTGTGAAGGTTTTTTTTCAAACTAGTTGTATTGCAAGTTTAATATTTTTCCACAAACTAGTGCACATAAGATGGCTCAATGCAAAGGCATTTGAATTTTTTTAGCCTTTTTCATTTTCTTCATTTTTTCAAATTGGGTTCAAACTTGAAGTGTTGACCATTCATACAAAATGGTTTGGAATTTCTACTTTCCTTGTCCCAAGTTCATCCACCACCAATAATGTAGGATAAAATGATTTTTTTGGAAATTTTCAGGACCAATCTACATCACACTTATAGTGAAAATTTGGGTCTTTTCTGATAATTCACTAAAACACAACTAAATGCATGGAATATAGAAATATTACTCTAAAATTGTTGAAACCTGGTCAGTGGCCATCCAACGTGGCCTACTTTTGATGAAATATGAAATGGGACAGATTTCAAAATTATTTGAGGCACTTCCTTCACAAAAAGTCTTTTATAGGGCTTGGAAAATGATAAACTTATTTTTATTCCTATGAAACATTGTCTATAATGGTAACACCAATAGCTATGCCGAATTTGGGCATGTTATCATGGACCATGTATGTGGATATTTTCATGTGCATATGCCTTGAAATCCACACAAGTCCATTCTAGATAGGCCATTTTGTGAAGGCTTTTTAAACTTGTTGTATTGCCAGTTTTAATATTTTTCCCACAAACTAGTGCACATAAGATGGCTCAGTGCAAAGATTGAATCTTTGAGCCTTTTGTCATTTATTTGTTTTTTTTTCAAATTGGGGTCAAACTTGCAGTGTTGACCATTCATACAAAATGTTTTGGAATTTCAACTTTCCTTGTACCAGGTTTATCCACCACCAATAATGTAGCATAAAATGATTGCTGGGAATTTTCATGACTAATCTACATCACATTTGTAATGCAAATTTCGGTTTTTTCTAATAATTCATTAAAACTCAACTGAAAGCATGGAATATAGAAATATTACTCCGAAATTGCTGAAACCTGGTCAGTGGCCATCCAATGTGGCCTACTTTTGATGAAAAATTAATCGAGACAAATTTCAAAATTATTTGAGGCACTTCCTTCACAAAAAGTCATTTCTGGGCTTGGAAAATGCAAAATTTATTTTTGTTACAAAATAATTGCAAATTCCTATGAAACATTGTCTACAATGGTAACACCAATAATTGTGCCAAAATTAGGCATTTTATCATGGATTTTGCCATGTATGTGGCCATTTCCATGTGCATATGCCTTGAAATCCACACAAGTTCATTCTACATAGGCCATTTTGTGAAGTTTTTTTTTGCTTCAAACTAGTTGTATTGCAAGTTTAATATTTTGTTCCCACAGACTTGTGCACATAAGATGGCTCAATGCAAAGGCATTTTAATTTTTGAGCCGTTTTTCATTTTCTTAGTTTTTTTTGCAAATTGGGGTGAAACTTGCAGCGTTGACCATTCACACAAAATGGTTTCAGATTTCTACTCTATTTATCCCAAGTTCATCTACCACCAATATTGTAGCACAAAATAATTTTTGGAAATATTCAGGACCAATTTACATCATAGTTGCAGTGCAAATTTGGGCCTTTTCTGACAATTCACTAAAACTCAACTAAATGTATGGAATATAGCAATATTACTCTGAAATTGTTGAAACCTAGTCAGTGGCCATCCAATGTGGCCTGCTTATTATGAAAAATAAAATGTACAAATTTCAAAATTATTTGAGGCACTTCCTTCACAAAGAAGTCATTTTTGTGGACATTATTCAGGACTAAACTAATTTTTGTGGCTTACTTTTGTTACTTTGCTTGTCCCATGTTCATTCACCAAACCAATATTCAGGACTAAACTAATTTGGTTAACTAAAGTGCATCCGCCGCACCAAATGGTTTGAACAAAACTATTAACACCCCGATGGTATACTACATATAGTGACTAAACGGTTCGTTTATCCTTTGCTTCGTTTAGTTCATAAAATGGTGAGGACTATTTCAAAAGTCACGTACACATACTTGGTTGGTTGGCTCTTGCGCCTCTCTTTGAGCGTGTGGTCTCGGGTTCGAGTACTCTTTCTGGCTTAATAAGCCACCTCTTTTTTCGGTTGACGCATCCGCTGACAAAGGTGTCCCACAATCCAGTAACGGCGCCCACCACCTATGACCGTGAAGCCGCTGACAGAGGTGTCTCACTAGTCAGTATATGCGCCGAGTATCTACGAGCAGGAAGCCGCTGACAGGGGTGTCCCATGCGTCAGTAACCACGCCTAGTAATGGTCAACGACTTTGACCTAACGACAAACCCCCGTTTAGGTTTTTCCGAGGGTGGGCCGCGCGGTGGAAGGGAAAAGTGGGGACTGCCAAAGAGCGTGGGCAAAACTGAGGAAAACTAAGCGATGAGGGACATGAAAATAGAAATCCCTTTCTTATTCACCCCTTATCCTAGTCAACATACTTGGTTCTTCATAATTCGAACGAGGGAGATCTGTTTAGAAGGGCCAATGTTAGTAATTTGGTACTTAATTCAGAAGTACCTCACCCGTTATGTGAGTCTAGCAAAAAAAACCCTACAGCTCCACAGAGAAGTTGACAATGCCTTCCAAACAACTCATGACGACAATGTGAGCTACATACTGTTGGAGGTGCTAGAATGTTGTGTGTAGTGTTACAGGGACACGATTCTTCCGCGATGGCCTTGCGATGTCAAGATATGGTTGGTGCGGATATCATCGTTGTTGTAGGTCGTCGATCACTATTTTGATCGGCGTGGGAAGAATGGACAACATATGAGCATAATAGCATTTTTTATCAGTAATTTGGAAGGAATTGGGGTGTCATGTATCCAATTATCTCTGGTATACTAGTTCATTTGTACATTTGCTTTGTCCCATTATGACATAGGTTTTTGTAGGAGATAGATGCTTCGCATGTCCACTTTATGGTGTTGAAAGAGCACGGACAAAGTTGTAAGTAAAAAAGAGAGAACCATTTTGGTTGCCGACATTGCTTAAAACAGCTTATCATCAAACGTGTAGAAAAGGTAGAAAGTTTGTTTGAAACCTTGAACTTGTACTAAGAATAAAAAATTTAAAGGGTAAAGTCTAAATTGAACCCAACCTTCCTATCACTGAATTTGGTAGTGCCACTATTGTTTGATCATGGCCTTTAGTTGTCAAAATCTTGTTTGGGCCTTTGGATTGCTCAAGTCGTGAGATTGATCATGGGTTTGCTAACAAGTCCTGAAGCAAGGGTTTTTACTTCCTTTATTACATACGTACAAGGCATCTGTACGATGGAGGGATACAATTCCAGACGCAACTCAAGAAGGGACGCTTCAGTCTAAGAGTCATTACTGGTATGCACTATGCAGTACCGAGTGATGAAAGAGATAGAAAGTAGAAAGAACCCTTCACGTACAAATTAACCTACCTTGGAGCCCCAAAGGACTCTAAATTTTCTTCCCGACGCCTTCTATTCTCAAGGTTCTGTCTCATTGTCCTTCAAGTTAAGCATATATGCCTATGCTTCTATATCAACACGATATTGGGAATAGTTCATTCACGTACCTTATCTTTATCGATATGGAGTACAATGACATTGACAGAGTGAAGAAGGTGAATTGAAATAATTGAGTGAATGAGTGTATATATAGACGAGTGAGCAATTAATATTCTTGGTATAATTACAAATCATAGGAGATAGCTAACAGTCTAGCACCCACCTTCTCGCTGCAAATGAAACAAGTGTACTATTTGTCCCCAAGAGACCAAATTAATGCATATAATCAAGAACTCTGTATGTCTTGACATGAGATGAGAGTTCACGTGATTAAGACTTGGAAAGAGTATCTTCCATAACCAAAGACATAGTACAAAAAACTGAATTATGCTGCCAGGTGTATTTTTTTTTTATAAAGGACGCTTTTATTATCTCAAAAAGTAGCATCAAGTGGATACAAAGCATTACAAGTATCACCCTGCCTCTGCATAACTTGGACGCACACAGTCAAACACCAGCAGTCTGACAAAACATAAATGTAGAAGGCCGACAATTCGGTAACAATAGAGTCCATAGACCAACACTATGCCCATGTCAAAAGAGATGGTGGACCGTTCCGGAGATTATGCCGATGGGTGTATGTGCCCTCGAAACTACAAGAGTGTGTCTCTTTGTTTATGAATTGGAAAAGGTTTGGCTGAACCCAAGCTATAAACTGTAACTCAGATATCCCATCTATGTATCTTTGGCATTATTCAAAAACATGAAATCCACTCTTAAGACAAACAAAGCTTCGTCGGTGAAATACTTAAAACTTATGTTTGCAGAAATTAAATCGTTGAAGGGCGCAATCCTTTGCCCAACCTGCACACGACTCCACATTGGATGATTAACTCGGGCGAGCACCATGCTCGGCGTAGGCTTTAGTTGTTTTCTTCCTGGCAGGTGACTGTCGGGTTCTAGCTTGGTGTTGGACGATTAACTCGGGTGAAAAATGTTCATACCATTGAAAAATGTTAATCATGTATTTGAAAAATGTTTAATGCCAATAAAATTTTTGTAACCTGTATATGAAAAATGCATAATGTATACAAAAATGATAATCATGTGTTTGAAAATATTAAACACGCATAAAAAAATGTTTCATGCGTATAAAAAATGTACAATATGTTTAAAAACATAGACATCGAAATGCATATTTGAAAAAGTCATGTACTTGAGAACTGTTAACGTGTATAAGAAAAGTGTTTCTTATTTATATGCAAGATGTGCAATCTGTATGAAAAAAGTAGGCATCAAAATATATAAATTGGAAAAAAAATGTTAATCATGTATTTAAAAAATTAAAGGTGCATAATAAAAATGTATCTTTGGTATACTAAAAATGTAAAATTTGTATGGAAAAAGTAGACATCAATACAAATTCTGACAAAAACTAATCCTGTATTTTTTAAAGAGTATATAAAAAATTCCTACTGTATAAAAAATGTTCGATATGTATGAACACAATCAATAGAACTCAAAACACATATTTTTAAAATGGAAATCAGTTATTTTTAAAATGTAAATCTGTTATTTTAAAAATTATAAATATCTACTACAAAATGTTATGTACACGGGAAATGTACAAGGTACATTAAATAAAGTGGACATCAAAACCATATCAAGCATGTATATAAAAAGTCCTGATGAATTTGGAAAATGTACATTGTGTGTGAAAAAAATGTTTATTGCTATTAAAAAAATGTTCCCAATAAAAAGTTGACCGTGTATTCGTATAAGTGTTCAAAAAATGTATTTGAGGAAAAATGTACATTGTATATTTATAAAATGTGTAACATGTACACTGAAAATATACATGATTTAGTGGAAAAATTTAGGCATGTGTTGAACAAAAAAGTAATTAATGAAAACAGACCAAGAAACAAAAAAAAGTAGTGAAAATATACTTTTCTCCGTCTCATAGTAAGCGAGACATAGGTGTGCCGCTTTACGTCCATAAAGTTATTAATTAGGCCGGCGCGGGGCTCTAACCGGGCCGCAGCCCACAAGGCTGAGCTGGGGCATCTCTGCCCGCATCGCAGCCGTCCATTCGTCACAGATCCAACCGTCCATTGCCCGTTCGCACGGATCGACGGCCCCACACTGCCCCCTTCCCGCGCCGTTTAAATATCTGCCCAAACCCGTCGTCCAAACACAATACACTCCCGCCTTCTCAAATCCCCCATCGCGCCAAATCTCTCCGCACCTCCTCCAACCAGAGCCAGTCGCCATGGACGCCTCTGCCACCGGCGCCGTCTCCAAGGCGAAGAAGTACGTGGTGGGGCGCAAGCTCGGCGGCGGCCCCAGGAAGAAGGCGGTGGCGCGGTCCGTCAAGGCCGGGCTGCAGTT
This sequence comes from Triticum urartu, assembly GCF_056163025.1. NCBI lineage: Eukaryota > Viridiplantae > Streptophyta > Magnoliopsida > Poales > Poaceae > Triticum > Triticum urartu. The sequence goes on from NC_141877.1 coordinate 598,660,062, forward strand.
CCCCGTCGGTCGCATCGGCCGCTTCCTCAAGAAGGGCCGCTACGCGCAGCGCGTCGGCATGGGCGCCCCCGTCTACCTCGCCTCCGTCCTGGAGTACCTCGCCGCCGAGCTTCTGGAGCTCGCAGGGAACGCCGCCAAGGACAACAAGAAGTCCCGCATCATCCCGCGCCACCTGCTTCTCGCCATCCGGAACGACCAAGAGCTCGGCAAGCTGCTCGCCGGCGTCACCATCGCGCATGGCGGCGTGCTGCCCAACATCAACCCCGTGCTGCTCCCCAAGAAGACGGCCGAGAAGGAGCCCAAGTCGCCCAAGAAGGCCCCCAAGTCCCCCAAGTCCCCCAAGAAGGCTTAGTCGATTACTGTCCAGTGCTTCGTAGTAGAATTAGTGTTCGCTGTTTGGGTAATGGTGTCGATGTAGTAATGTTCTGTTCTGCTTTAAGAAAAATGTCAGAAATCTCTCTGACTTACAGTAAATTCTTTCTCTGTTGTCCGCCCGTCTGTTCATGATTTTGCATTGTTATATGGAGTTTTGCATCTGCGGGGTGGGACGAATTGTTGTATTTACCAATTGTTTGTCTGACAAATTCACTTGGCATTGTTTTAATAAGTCAGTTGCAAGCTGAAGAAGCCGTGGAGCATCCCCAACCTGTATTTTACCTGTCACATAGTATGATTTCAGGTTCAGACATTTGTGTATGTCAAGTAATACCAAATCCCAGCGTTCACGATTTCTGTCGGCCTGTTCATGATTTTGCAATGCTATGTAGTTTTACATCTGTGTTGGGATGAATCCCCTGTATTGTATTTACTGCTCATTTGAATCTGACAAATTCACTTGGTCTGGTAACTTGAAACTCTTAAAAGTCAAGAGTTGCAAGATGAGAAGAAGCCGTGGAGCATCCCCAACCTGCACTTTACCTGTCACGTAGTATGATTTCAGGTTCAGACATATGTGTATGTCAAGTAATACCAAATCCCAAAGTTCATGATTTTGCAATGCTATGTAGTTTCATATCTCCGTTTTTTTTAAGTTTTACATTTGTGTGGTGGGATGAATCCTCCGTATTATATTTACTGCTCATTTGAATCTGACAAATTCACTTGGTCTGGTTACTAGGAACTCTTAAAAGTCAGAGTTGCAAGATGAGAAGAAGCCAAGGAGTATCCCCAACCTGTATTTTACGTGTTGCTGCGTAGTATGAGGTCAGGTTCAGATATTTGTGTAAGCCAAGTACCACCAAACCAAATTTCCAGCTTATCTAGCTAAAAAAGCATATTCCTCTAGTGGGTTATGTCACCTGAGATCACTACATTCTAGAACACGTACTATGTTGCTTGATGGCGACTGAATAAGTTCAGTTGCACATCTCTGAAACAAATACAGAGAGAAAGAGGACCAATTCCTGATAGCCTACAATTGCTGGGGTTATGGGAACTTAGAAAGGCCTCTAGCTGATGAGATTTAAGTGACTATTTTTCTTAATAATAACATGCACTTTTACGATTTCCACACATTTCCTCGTCGTTTTCGTCAAAAATATTGGCTGCTTGTATGATGCACTGCTGTTGTATATTCTAGTGCCTGCGATCTGTTTTATACTACCATTACATTAATATATACCGTTGTTCAACAAAAAGTAATCCCTTAAAACAGTCGTTTTGTCTTTGGATGATCCTCTGTTTATTTGTCCTTTAAGCATGTTGTTTTCTGGAGTGTCCATGGAAAAATGGGCAGTAGTAACTACACTGTCTAAGCATACAGTAACTGATGCATCACTCTTGAATGCCCTAGATCTGTTCAGAAGGGCCAGTGTTAGCAACTTGTTACCGAATTCATAATATTTGTCGCCGCTGGTAGAAGGTTTGTACCACAAGGAGCAGATCCAAAAAGCTGCCAAAGTTTCTAAATGTTACTGCAAATGAATTTCAGCCTTACCAGCTCCAGGGAGGCGCTTGATATACTAATTCAAGGGAGTTGTACACTTGTATGGCCGGAATGATATGTGACACTATCAGGATGAGTTCATTAGTGGTTTGCACCGGCTCTTGTTGCACATTTTCAACTTAGAACACAGTTATGCGAGCACCACACAGTTTTCCCAGCTTGTCCACATTACAGATTTGGGAATTCCTAGGCAAAAGCGATGAACATTCTTTTTGCGGTGGGAGCTATGCACAATTTGACGTCTCAGCATACACATCCTCACATGAACCTTCTACAAAGTGCTAGATCTGAAAACAATACAGCTCCAGGTCCACAACAACATATTCGAATGTAATAGCACTATAGCATACTCAGTACAATCACCTAGAGGTGGAGCTATGCACAGGTGTGTGTGTGTGGGGGGGGGGGGGGGGGGGGGGGGGGATCGCCCCCTAGGTTTAAAAAAATAGTCTTATCTTTATTTTATTTTTGAAATGAGAGGGGTTTCCCCCAGCCCCTACTTTATTAAGCCAAGGCAACTGTTCAACAGCTCTCGGCGGCAACCTAAAGTACCTCACAGGGACATATACAACTAAGAAGGGTTCTAGAAAAAGTTTCCCTATTACATCTTTCCAGCCGCAGGGTAAAGAACACATGACATGCGCAGATAAGCCATTGAAATCATAGAATGCAAGACGTTCTCCCTACCAGATATCAGCCACTCCAGGCTATCGTAAGCAATTTCCTCTTCGACGATCTAAAAGCCTTAAGCACCAGAGAAGAAGAGCACCCTGGGTGCCTGTACATAGAATTTTCTATTGCCTGATCATTGGCCCCACCAGATCCAAGACACAACGTATACATCGCCATTTTCGCCCCTGAAAAAAAATTGGTTGCGCAAAAGCCATAAGCTCCACAAGGTAGCAGAAGTAGCAGTGTTAACCGCCTCTCGAGACTTTTTTGCTTCTGAAAAGAAGATAAAGACATAAAGGAATCAGGTATAGAGATACCAAAAGACTCAGCAGTAATTGACCAAATCTCCTTAGTAGCGATACACTCAAAGAAAATATGTTGAATGGTTTCAAGCTCACTGCAAAACACACATGACAAATCATCTACATGTCTTCTCTTGGCCAGGTTGTCCCTTGTTAAACTTTTGTTATTAAACATCAGCCAAAAGAAAACATGAATGTTTGGGGGAACTATAATTTTCCAAATAAAATCTTTGGTGTCAGAAGAAATTCCACCAAAGTTAATCATCTTGTTGAAAGAGTTGATAGTGAATGACTAGAAAGCTCAAGAGTCCAAAAATGTCTATCTACATTAGAAGAAGGAGCAAAATGCTTTACCACCAAACTAAACCACCAAGCCATAGTAGGATCATCAAAACACCTCCTAAAAGTAAGGTGCAGGCATTCACCATCCCACACTTGAGCAAGTGTAGCATCTTGCTGTTAGCAGATATCAAACAGATCCCAGTATAGAGTTTTCAAAGAGCATTCCCCAATCCAAATATCATGCCAGAAGGCAATATTTTCCCCATTCCTAGGAGGCCATCTATAAAAATCTTTGCAGCATCAAAAGTCCTTAAACACTCTTCCAAAAAGGAGAGCCCAGGGCAGGGTTGGCCCAAAAATTGTTGTGTTTATTAGATGTATATTTATAACAAAGGAGTTTATTCCAGTCATTGTCTCTACCATCATAGAATATTTCCCCCCGAGAAGCAAGCAATGTCATATTAAACTCTTTGAGATTGGGGACTCCCACACCTCCAAATTCTTTCTTTATGGAGATAAGCCCCCACTTAGACAAGTGATATTTATGGATATCCCCCATGTTGCCCCAGAAGAAATGAGACATTTGGGAGGAAATGGCCTCAATGGCCCATTTAGGGGATTTCATAATGGACATGCAATAAGTAGGGATACTTGCAATACAAGTGGTTAAAAGAATTAGTTTGCCCCTCTAGGAGAGATTTTTACCAAGCCAACCATCAATTGTTTTTGATGATTTTGTCTATTATAGGTTGGAGGTCTTTCCTCCTAAGTTTTTTAAAATGTAGGGCCCCCCCAAATATTTAAATGGGAACTCCCCAAACCAAGAGCAAAAAACTTGAGCAAATTCCTTGGACATGGCATCAGAAACATGGATAGTATGCATATCAGTTTTTTGGAAAATGATTTTCAAACCATAAAGTTTCTCAAAAAAAGTCAAGATCCATTTCAAATTCCTAGCATAATCTAAAGAAACAGAATAGTATCATCAGCATATTGTAAACTAATTACCCCACCAGGGATAGCTTGAGGTAGAAGATCACCAATCAACCCATGGTTGACAACTTTAGATAGCATTTTAGAGAACACATTAGCCACCAACTGGTTGAACAACAGAGGTGAATGAGGGTCACCCTGCTTCAGCCCTCGCCCCCCCCCCCCCTCGCCACAAAATGCCCGCCATTTGTATCATTAATCCTAACTTGGAATGTACCTTGTGTAAAGTACTGTAAATCCACCCAATCCATTTCTCACCAAAGCCCCTAGAAAGGATCATTTCCTTCAAAAAGTCCTAACTCACCCTATCATAGGCTTTCTCATAATCAAGTTTGAAGATCAAACCGCTAGACCCAGACCTATGAACATCATGAATGACCTCACGAGCCATTACCACACTTTCAAGGATAAATCTCCTTTTAATAAATGCAGTTTGATTAGAAGAAATGAGTCTGTCACATAAAGGGGAAACCCTAGTAGCCATAGCTTTGGAACTTTTTTGACAGCACAATTGCTCAAACTAATAGGTCTAAAGTTCTTCATGTCCTTGGCATGGGGAACTTTAGAGATAAGGGTAATAATGTCAAAGTTGAGTCTATACACATCGAGCACCCCATTCTCAAAATCCCTAACCAACCACATGAAATCATCCTTAATTAGGTCCCAAAAGGTCCGATAAAACAGAAAAGAAAGGCCATCGGGGCCAGGGGCACCATTGGCATAAGAGCTCATGATAACTTGTTAACTCTCACCCTCAGAAAAGGATCTCTCTAAATTCTTCCTCAGCATCAGTGACCATTTCTCCCTCGAACCAAAACTCACCATCTAGATGGATGTCAGGTTTAGGTTCAAAGGCAAAAAGATCTTTGTAGAATGAGGTAGCAACATCCAACATGTCGGTTGTGGATGTCCCAACACCTCCAGGACCCACCAACTCGGGAAGGTGATTTTTCCTATGCCTATGGTTAGCAAGAGCATGAAAATAGGCATTATTATGATCACCTTCCAAGATTTTCCTATCTCCGAATCTCTGCCAAAAGGCACTGTCTTCATTTTTCTAGATAAGTTCTAAATCACTTTTGATCTTTTTCATCCTATCAAAATTAGCCACAGATAATTGCTGGAACTCAGATAAAATGTCCAAAATATCAAACTCCACAAGGAGAGCCTTTCTTTTTTCTTAATGGAAGCTTCCACATTAATATTCCAGGGCCTTTCATGAATTTATTAGAGAACACCCAATTCTCATAGACTTCAACGTTAACAGTAAAATTCATATATGTGTGTTCCTCGGGAGATGCTCTGCAGGACAACATCTCTGCTTACTCAAATAAGCCACTTGGAACACATTAAGATAAATATCAACCTGCCATGCAGATCAGGAGAGTATTGCATCTTCATGGAGTGGGATAATTAAAATAGGGATACTCTCCTCTCAGCTGACCAACAGTTTGTCTCCCACTTCTACTTCACGGGATCTCCGATCACATAGAGTGGGTTACCACTATGGACAACTCATGCGGTGGGTCTCAGACCCATCTCCATCGATGCATTATCTATCACATTACGTGATAGACTCTTTGTGAAGGGATCTGCCAAGTTTTTCGACGTTTGGATATAATCCAACGTAATAACTCCGGAGTTCCTCAGTTTTCTGACAGATTTTAGTCTCCTCTTCACATGCCTTGAGGACTTCATATTGTCCTTAGAACTGTTTATCTGACGATCACAATTTGATTATCACAGTTCATCAGGATAGTGGGTATTGTTTTTTCAACCATAGGTAAGTCCATCAAGTGCTCACGAAGTCACTTTGTGTAACATCCCAAATTTTCAATTTGAAATGTTATACATAGGTCATCATATGCATACCATATTTTATTTTGCATTTTGGTTTTGATCCTAGAAATTCTAAGCAACTCAAGGACCCACGGAGAGATTTGGGGATTTCATTTATTTTCATATTTGAATTTATCTCAAATATTGAAAAGAGCATCAATTTGGTTTTAATTATTTTTCTCTCCAAAATATTTTCGATATCAAAATAAAGAGCGGAGATAATATGATTCTCCAAAATAAAGGAAATATTAGAGAAAAAATATTAAAATCAAATAATTATTTTATTTGGATTTTTATTGCTATTTTATTCGAATTAGAAAAATATGCATTTTTAGGCCAAGAAAATGTTCACTATGTTCTAAATATTTTATTTAGATGGTAAAAATTGTTTTTGGCATTTTTAGAATTTTTTTAATATTTTTTTAGGATTTTTCCTTTCAGCGGAAATGTTTTAAAAAAACTTTCTCGGACCGCACTCGGCCGCTGCCGCCACGCTTCGTGTCCGCGCCGGACTCCGGCTGGAGTTCGGGTCGCCGTCGCCGTCTCTGCCCCCTCTCCCAAGTCAGAGACCACGGGGGGGGGGGGGACTTTATAAGCCGCAGCCCCAGGCCCCTCTCGCCACCCCGAGCCGCCCCGCCGCCTGCGCTGCACACCGCCGCCGCAGCCGCCGCCCCGCGCCGCTGCCGCAGCCCCGTCGCCGCCGCGCAGCCGCCGCCTGCGCCGCGTCGTCGCCTCGCCCCGCCGAGCCGCCGCCGCCGGACCCGAGCCGCCGCCGTTGACCTCGCCGCCCCAGATTTTTTTTGGTTTAGGTAAAAACCGTTCGGTTTTATTTTAAACCCTAGGTTTGTTTTTTTAATTTAGATCGGTTCGGTTTTCTCGATTTTTCTCGGTTTAGGCTATTTAACGAAAGTTCGTTCGTTAGTTCGTTTTAACGAACACTTTTCGCCCGTTTGCCTCTGTTAGCGGACCTTCGTCTGATAGATTTTTTCTTTTTTGTTTTCTTTTCTGCTAGGGACCTATCTACGATTATTTTTATCGCATATTAGCCCATGATCTTCAAACCCTCGCAACTTTTCAACCGTTTGTCCAAATCCAGTGAAACCAACGCCAAAATCTTCGTCTCGAAGCCCTCTTTATGTTTAATCAACTTGAACATGATTTTGAAAATTTAAAATTTGGTTTTTAGCAGATTTGTTTTCGAAATTCTTTTGATCGTAGTTTCAGTTATGTAGCTCCGTTTTGACTGATTCTTTTTGCAAATCGAACCACTTCAGTTGAACTTTCAGATTGGATCTTCTTAGTTGAGTTTTACCCTTGCATCTATGCTTGAGGGCTTATGTATGCCATTGTTTGTTTGCAATAGAATTTCCGGAGTGCGAAGCATGCTACTACGAGTCTCTAGGGTTTGCGGATTATCAGCAAGGCAAGTAACACATTGATCATACCCCTTTATTACCCTATTTTTATGCATTAGTTACAATCCTCAAACACTGCGTGATTAGGATGTGATTAACTTGTGGGTTTGGGAAGTAGATGATGAGGTAGAACCTATTGCCCTTTTATTATCAAACCTTCGGAGTTACTTCTACGTGATGCTTATATTGCCATGCTATGCTCGTAGACATGGATTGGGTTTGAGAGTATCCATGAAAGATGTGAGATTATTATTAATGGTCCCTGTTCAAGAGTTCATCCAATTAACCAGTTAACTTGCCGATTAATACCTACTCATAGGTTCACCGAGTAGCCGATAAACCGAAAAATCATCTGATTAATTGATTAAATGGCCGATTAACTTGCCGATTAGCCAATTAATCCCCTACTCGCTAGCCAACCGAGCAGCTACCAGTTAACGATTTCCTCAACAATGTTAATGGTTAACTTAAGGTGGCTACTTAAACACGCATCTGGGTGGCTTTCAGACTGTTGACAATTTTGTTTGAGGTAGAGCCATCCAAAGCATAATGCTGACCACAAAAAGTCTGACAAAGTAAAAAAAAAGGAAAGATTTATTGGCAACAGTAAAATCATATGGGACCGAAACTATGCCTATCTCGACAAAGGAGGCGGATCGATCCCGAGGTTATGCTGCCAGCTATGTTCGGCAAAAACTTTATGCCACCCGCTCCAAGTGCATACACACCGCCTAAACAACTTTCAATATTCCATTCGGTGAAGCGAAACCCACATACAAAGCCCATGCGTACATCGGTGAGCTTCAGGTACTCATGGGACCCTGCCAGTTTTGATGAAGCCATCTAACTTTTGTTGCGGGTACATGGCCAACGTCGTAGAATCGCTTTGCTTTGACACCTATATTTACTTTACACATGCATAGTAATTATAAAGATTAATATAGGGGCATAACGAACTCAATTTCAGTCTATTGCATTTAGCAATCTTGATGATAAATCCTTTAGTTGGAATCACAAGATAAACCAAGATTTTTTTTGCTGAAAAACTTTGGATCTATTCATCTTCAATCATTGCAGTACAACGAACACCAGAAATAAAAACTACATCCAGATCCGTAGACCACCTAGCGACGACTACAAGCACTGAAGCGAACCGAAGGCACGCTGCCGTCATCGCTCCTCCATCGCCGGAGTCAGGCACAACTTGTTGTAGTAGACAGTCGAGAAGTTGTCGTGCCAAGGCCCCATAGGACCAACGCATCAGAACAACAACCGCCGCCGATGTAGAATAACGTAGGTCGGAAGAATCCATCCCTAAGACACGCGAACATAGACGAACAACGACGAGATACGAGTAAATCCACCAAAGATAGATCCACCGAAGACACACCTCTACACGCCCACCAACGATGCTGGACGCACCGCCGGATCGGGGGCTAGGCAGGGAGACCTTTACTCCATTTTCAGGGAGCCGCCGCCGTTTCGCCTTCCTGTTTTTTAAACCACTTGGATGCTCCTCGATGCTACTGCGCCGTGATAAAAATTGAAACTACAATAAAAACTAAACAATAAAAATTAATGTTTCAAAGGAAGAGTGAATGAATGGCATTGGTATTACCTTTCAAGAAGAAAGGTACAATTAAAAAAATGATGACAAAAATTTACACACTATTTACACAAAAAACTACATTTTTCACAATTTGCAAGAATAATATATAATAGTGCAGCTTTTTGGACTTGAATATAATTTGCACAGATATTACATAGTACTTGCGGGTATACATAGAAGATTAATTGAATTTCTCATGTTGGTAGTATTGCCTGCCACGTAACATACATATATGAACACGTCGAAGATGAATGAAAATCTCAAGATGAATTGCATTTCATAATAATATCGCTCGTGCACCCCGCACCCCTACCTCCGCGGGCGTGCGCGCGCGCGCGCACACACACACATTAAGAAAGAAATACAAAAATGACTTACAAAATGAAAAAAAAAGCAAACACACATTAAAAAAAAGAGTGACTTGATTTAGTTGGCGGCGGTTCGATGATGGCGTGTGTGGGCCAGGCTTCATCTCTGACATCCTACTTGGTTCCTAGTGCAGATGGTCCCTGTCATTGGTGTGAGGGATCGGTGTCCTTCTCGGTGACGGTGTTATGCCTTTGGCTTCCGCTTCCTATCCTTGACCGATGTATTGTGCTTCTATTTTCGGCCTTCTCTGTGATTCAACGCCTTCGTTCAACAACTCACTTCTGTTGTTTTGCCTTGCCGCTGCTCATGACGGTGCTTGAGTGGTCGGGCTCCCGTTGCGTCTGGGTCCGCTCTTGTTGTGTCTCCTTGGGTAGCTTGGACACCTTGATTTGGGTTCTTGGGGAACCACTTTGCCGTCCGCCAGAGTGGCACCCATCGAGCCTGGGTGAAATGGTAGTGTCCCTTTGTGGCGGTGGAGACAAATCTTTGTTGCGGACACAATACTCGCACGGTGATGCCCTTCTCCTGTGGCCTTCGTTTTTATAGCTCATCATTCACGCCGAACAGTCTCCTCACGTGGCCTTAGTAGGTTAGTTGTTGTAGGTCTAGCGGCGGTCTGGCAATGATGCGGTTTGTTCTTGGCCTTGCCTTGGAGTTGTTCTACTTAGCACCTTGTATCCCTTTTTTCATTTCCCCCTATTCTTTATGTATGTCGCTGCCCTATAATCCTGGCCAGTTGATGACTTTATTACGTAAAGTCGGACTAGGTTCGAGCTCCCTTCAGACTTGGCCGGCGCCTTTTCTCCAAAAAAAACAAGACACGCATACACAGATCGTCACGACCAGGTGTGGCGAGGACACTCACATGTAACAAGCGCAAGTGAATAGTATCTCTAATAAAAATCGCCAGAAGGACCAAATGCACATCGGGCGGCAAGTACCTAGTACTGGCCAGGCCACCATCAGCGGCAGATACCCTTGGAATGTGCGAACTACACATCCATCGGAAGACAAATCCAACGTTCCATCGTATACTTGGAAACATCTACTTGGAACCTTAGTTTAACCCCCATAAGTAGTGACCACGCTCTAACGAATCCTCTCAGCAACAAGTGCCAAGAATTATTATGGAGGCCATCGAGAAGCCCCACGTCATTTGCCTGCCGTCCCCGGCGCAGGGCCACATAACGCCGATGCTCAAGTTGGCCAAGATACTCCATACCCGGGGCTTCTACGTCACCTTCGTCAACACCGAGTTCAACCACCGCCGGCTGCTCCGCTCGCGCGGACCAGCGGCGCTTAATGGCCTCCCGGACTTCCGCTTCGATTCGATGCCGGACGGGCTCCCGCCATCCGACGAGGACGCCACCCAGGAAGTCGGTGGACTATGTTACTCCATCATGACAGCCTTCCTGCCCCACTTCATGGCACTTCTTGGCAAGCTCCGTGACCCCAGCTCCGGAGTGCCGCCTGTCACCTGCCTCGTCGTTGACGGTGTCATGTCGTTCGGCTATGATGCTGCGAAGGAGATCGGCGTGCCATGCGCCGCGCTGTGGACGTCTAGCGCCTGTGGGTACATGGGGTACCGCCACTATCGGCAGCTCATAGAGCAGGGTTTCGTTCCTTTCAAAGGTACGTACGTGTCCCGTTTTCAGAATCGACATATATATATGTGTGTGTGTTTTGATGAGTGCGTTTTGTGCTGCGGCTTGCGTCCAGATGAGTCACAGGTCACGGACAAGGAACACCTTGACACGGTGGTGCACGGCGTTGAGGGCATGTGCGATGGCATGCGCCTGCGCGATTTCCCTAACTTCATACGGACGACGGACCGCGAGGACGTGCTGCTGAACTTCATCATGTACATCTCTGAGCGGTTATCGCTCCCGGACGCGGTGTTGCTCAACACCTTCGATGAGCTCGAGGGGCCGGTGCTGGACGCTATGCGCGCCATCCTCCCACCCATGTACACCGTTGGCCCGCTCCACCGCTACGCTAGCCTCGTGGTACCGGCAGGCACCTCGGTTGACGACCTCGGGTCCAACCTTTGGAGGGAGCAGGACGGCCTACTGGAGTGGCTCGACGGACAGAGCACCCGTTCCGTCGTGTACGTCAACTACGGCAGCATCACTGTCATGACGAACGCGGAGCTTCTCGAGTTCGCGTGGGGGCTTGCCAACTGCGGCTACCCGTTCATATGGAACATCCGGCCAGACCTCGTGAAGGGCGACACGGCCGTGCTACCGCCGGAATTCCTTTTGGCCATCGGCGGCTGCTCCATGCTGACAACATGGTGCTCGCAGGAGAAGGTGATTGCCCATGAGGCGGTGGGGGTTTTCTTGACGCACTCCGGGTGGAACTCGACCCTGGAGAGTATCTGCGCCGGCGTGCCAATGCTGAGCTGGCCCTTCTTCGCGGAGCAACAAACCAACTGCCGGTACAAGTGCACCGAGTGGGGGAACGGGATGGAGATCGGCGGAGAGGTGAAAAGGGCAGAGCTCGCGGCGATGATACGGGAGGTGATGGAGGGGGAGAAGGGGCAGGAGATGAGGAAGCGTGCGGCGGAGTGGAAGGAAAAGGCCGTGCGGGCGACTATGCCAGGTGGACCCGTGGAGGTCAGTCTGGACACGGTGATTTGCGATGTACTCTTGGCAAGATTAAATAAACTCCCAAAATGATGGAAATGAAAGCAATGCCCGGAGTGCCTGCAGCCTGCAGGTGGGTAATTAACTAAATGTTGCGTACCAGGATCGCAGGCAGGTTTGAGATGCAAGAGATCAATCGTACAATCAAATCAGATCAAATAGAGACGTTCTTGATCTTGTATTCCGCATGGTGTAGATCTCCTCCTATAAAGAATTACAAATTTAGAAATGCAGCAACAAAAGTGTAATCTGAATTTGTATGTAAGTTACAACATTTCTAGTCTAGAACTTAACTGAGATTAGATACTGAAAATTAACCCCAACTCCCTAAAAAATACAAGTTAAAGGATACATCACCGGTGTGTACTTACTAGTTAGGTGTGCCAAGTCTATACGGATTATTCACAACTGATGAGAGACAACTTGTATTATCATAAACCCGAATAGCTACAAAATTGGGCTTGCAAAAGTAAAAGTACAAACATGAGTATTTTTGTTGTTGAAGGTACTGTAAAAATATTGATTTGCTCAATAGCAATATGTTAAATTTTCTTTTGGCTTAAATGATCTTCTTGACAATTTTTGGTATGCTATAGCGCACGTAGGGTGCCATCACGTCAGGGGGGGGGGGGGGGGGGGGAGCCGTGCGGTGGCTCGGAAGACACCCTGGTGGTGGAGGGAAGATAGCAGTGGTGCAGAAGTATTTGGGCCATGCAAAAATGGAGCGTGAAAAAGATGATAAGTACATAATGGCATTTTTTGGAGCAGTGATTTTGAAGCAATTGGAGTGTTATCTATCTAATTATCTCTACTATACTAGTTTATCTATATATTTTCTGTCTCATTCCATCAGATGTTTTTGAAAGAGATAGCTGTTTTGTGTGTCCCCTCTATGGTGTCAAAGTGCAAACAAATGAAACACATACCAAGAAGAGAAAAAAACAAGACCATTTCGGTTGTCATGTCATTTCTTAAAACAGCTCATGAGACAAACATGAGTAAAAGTACAAAATTAAAAGTGCAATGTCCCTTTTAAACCTTGGTTTTGTAGGGTTAGTCTAAATCGATCCCTAACCTTCACACCCCAAAATCTGGCATCATGAACGTGTCGATCTTGGTTGATCCCGGTCGTAGCTGTCAAAATCTTGTTTGGGCCCTGGGACTGCTGATGTGTCCTAGAGCAAGCTTTCTCATCTTTTTGGCTCTCTACAATCCAATTTTGCATCCATGGTGGAAGATGCCATTGATGATGTACCTCAACTCTCCACTGAGGAAGTTTTGTGTTGACAACACCTGCCCTGAAAAAAGAGGTATTTGACATCATATCTCAGATGAAGTGTAATAAAGTGTTGGGACCAGATGAGTCCCTCACCGAGTTCTATCAGAAATGTTGAGGGTCACTAAGGGTGATCTTCTTGCAATGTTTGAGGATTTATACAACTTTGAAATTATCACACGCTAACCTACGAAAGTAGATGATATACATATTGAGTAATCTAGACCCATCTATTTGTTGAACGTTAGTTTTAATATCTCTATATAGGTGGGGACTAATAGATTGTCTACTATTGCTCATATGGTAATGCATCCAATGTAGACTGTCTTTATGCCTGGACACAATATTCTTAAGGGCAGGGTTATGCTTCATGAGACAATCCATGGTTCCAAACTAAGAAACTCGATGTATTTATTTTTAAGGTGGACATTTAAAAGGCCTACGGCAAAGTAAAGTGTCCATTTTTTCAAAAAGCCCTTCGCATGAAAGGTGTTGCAGATGAATGGAGGAAACAAGTGCTTCTTACGTTTATGGCCATGGTGTTGGGGTTAATGTAGTGATGACATCGATCATTATTTCCACAACACACACAAGGGATTGAGGCAAGGTTACCCCATGTCGCCAATTTTATTTAATATTGTTGTTGGTACGTTGGTAATTCTCGTAGCAAGGACTAAGAAGGATGGTATGGTTGGGGGCCTTATTTTGCATCTGGTTGATGGAGGTGTGTCTATCCTCCATTATGCAAATGACACTGTCATTTTAACATGGCCTTCAAAAAGCGATTCATATGAAGTTGATCATGTATCTTTTCGATCAACTATCGGGTCCCAAATTAATTTCCACAAAAGTGAGTTCTTCTATTTTGGTAAGGCCAAAGAGGAGGAGAGTCATTACAGGCAACTGTTGGGCCGTGATCTGGGATCTGTTCCATTTACGTACCTCAGAATCCCCATTCATCACTGTAAGCTCACTAACAAGGAATGTAAAATTATTGAAGACCACTTCAAAAAAAATTCTGTAAGGGTGTGTTTTTGTCATATGGAGAACGACTTACCCTCAATAACGTTGTCCTTACTAGTCGTTTTTTAGACAGCTAAATGTGTGTTGAAAAGGCTAGACTTTTGTCGGTCTAGGTTCATTTGGCAATGTGAGGGCGAGAGGAGCAAGTACATATTTGCTAAATGGGACATTTTGTGCATGCCTAAGGATCAAGGTGGGTTGGTAATTTAAAACCTCAAAATTGGAGGAAGAAAAAATAAGCTTACTCAACAAATGGTTGCATTAGCTATTTAAAGAGGAATGTGTTTTGCAAGAGTTGCTTCATAACAATACCCAAACTCGAAAACGCTATCCCAGGTAGATACTAAACTGAGTTAAATGATCTTATTGACAGTTTGGATATATCACCTAAAACACTATAATTGCTACAACTAGGTAGACATAGTTTTGCACAACTTCAAGGAGGACTTTCAGTTTGACATGTCGTCTCTTTTTTATGCAACTAACAGACACTTGAGAGCTGTGGGTGGGATGTTGTCGGCGGTCGTGGAGGTATCTTGATGATGGTGAACAGATGCCCTACATTGGTAGATCGTTCAAGATAAATGGTTTTGAAGGCAAACTCGACGCCTGCAACGTCAGGAAAGTGAAAGTGAAACTATCCCTAGGTGGTTTTGGTAATTCATAACAACATATAGCTCATTGAGCTAATACTATTCCAAGATGATTATTTCAGGAAAGCTCAATGATTGGCATGGCATGGATATGAAAGTGGAACCCTCAAAATGCTAAGGACAATGGATTGGCTCAAGCTCAAAAGCTCAAGACTCTTCATTTTATATTTTAGTGATCCAAGATCACATTGAGTCCATAGGAAAAGCCAATACTATCAAGGAGGGATGAGGTGTTGCTTAATGAGCCTCTTGCTCCATGTGCTTAATGATATGCTCCAAAACCCTCAACTACTTTCCCATATCCACATATGACCTAAACTCTAAGCCAAACTCGGTCCTACCGATTTTTCCTATCCGGCGCCACCGAGTTTCAATTGTCATTAGCCACTGCCAAACCCTAGCAATTCGGTCCTACCGATAAGGATCTCGGTCCCACCGAGATGGGGTTGCAAACTCTCTGTTTCCCTTTCGTAACTTTTCGGCCCCACCGAAAGAGCGAATCGGTCCCACCGAGATTGCAATGTAAACTCAGTGTTTCCCCTTTGTAACTTTTCGGTCTCACCGAGTTCCACTCGGTCCCACCGAAAGAGCAAATCGGTCCCACCGAGTTTGCCTGACCAACTCTCTGGTTAGCTAATTACCAAACTCGGTCCCACCGAGTTTGTGTAATCGGTCTCACCGAGATTACGTTATGCCCAAACCCTAACCGAATCGGTCCTACCGAGTTGCATGTCAGTCCCACCGAAATTCCTAACGGTCACTAGGTTTACTACTTCGGTCAGACCGAGTTTATTTATTCGGTCCCACCGAGATTGGAAATCTGTGTAACGGTTGGATTTTGTGTGGAGGCTATATATACCCCTCCACCTCCTTCTCATTCGATGAGAGAGCCATCAGAACACACACATCATTCCTACTCATATGTTCTGAGAGAAAACCACCTACTCATGTGTTGAGATCAAGACATTCCATTCCTACCATATGAATCTTGATCTCTAGCCTTCCCAAGTTGCTTTCCACTCAAATCTTCTTTCCACCAAATCCAAATCCTATGAGAGAGAGAGAGTTGAGTGTTGGGGAGACTATCATTTGAAGCACAAGAGCAAGGAGTTCATTACCTACACACCATTTGTTACTTCTTGGAGAGTGGTGTCTCCTAGATTGGCTAGGTGTCACTTGGGAGCCTCCGACAAGATTGTGGAGTTGAACCAAGGAGTTTGTAAGGGCAAGGAGATCGCCTACTTCGTGAAGATCTACCGCTAGTGAGGCAAGTCCTTCGTGGGCGTTGGCCATGGTGGGATAGACAAGGTTGCTTCTTCGTGGACCCTTTGTGGGTGGTTGCTTCTTCGTGGACCCTTCGTGGGTGGAGCCCTCCGTGGACTCGCGCAACCGTTGCCCTTGGGTGGAGCCCTGTGTGGACTCGCGCAACCGTTACCCTTCGTGGGTTGAAGTCTCCATCAACGTGGATGTAGGATAGCACCACCTATCCGAACCACGGGAAAAACATCCGTGTCTCCAATAGCGTTTGAATTCTCCAAACCCTTCCCTTTATATTCTTGCAAGTTTCATGCTTTACTTTCCGCTGCCAATATACTCTTTGCATGCTTGCTTGAATTATGTGATGATTGCTTGACTTGTCCTAAAATAGCTAAAATCTGCCAAGAACTAAAATTGGGAAAATGTTAAGTTTTTATTTGGTCAAGTAGTCTAATCACCCCCCCTCTAGACATACTTTCGATCCTACAAGTGGTATCAGAGCTTTGGTCTCCATTTGCTTGATCTCCATAGCTTTTGGTGGTCATAGCCTTGGTTTCACAACCTAGGAGAGTATGGCGTCTAGCGAGGGAAATTATCACCGTAGAGGTCCTTACTTTGATGGTACTAATTTTGCTAGTTGGAAGCATAAAATGAAAATGCATATTCTTGGACATAACCCCGCCGTTTGGGCTATTGTGTGTATTGGTTTGCAAGGTGACTTCTTTGATGGGAAAGAAGCAAACCGTGAAGCTACCGCGGATGAGTTGAAGATGTTGCAATACAATGCTCAAGCTTTTGATATTCTCTTCAACGGATTGTGCCCCGAAGAATTCAACAAAATCAGCCGCCTTGAGAATGCAAAGGAAATTTGGGACACTTTGATTGATATGCACGAAGGTACCGACTTCGTCAAGGAATCCAAGTTGGATGTGCTTCAAAGCCAACTTGACAAGTTCAAGATGAAGGATGGTGAAGGTGTCGCCGAAATGTACTCTAGGCTTGCTCTCATAACAAATGAGATTGCCGGCTTAGGAAGTGAAGAGATGACCGATAAATTCATCATCAAGAAGATCCTAAGAGCCTTGGATGGAAAATATGATACCGTGTGCACATTGATCCAAATGATGCCAAATTACAAAGATCTCAAGCCAACGGAGGTGATTGGAAGGATTGTTGCTCATGAGATGTCACTTAAGGATAAAGAAGAACTTCACAACAAATCAAGTGGTGCCTATAAAGCCTCATGTGAAGCCCCTACATCATCAAGTGAGAAACAAGACTTCAATGAAGAATTGAGCTTAATGGTGAAGAACTTCAACAAGTTCTACAAGAGTAGAAGCAAAGATAGAAGATCCAAATCAAGGTCCTACAATGACAAAAGATCTTCTAGTCGAGAGCGAAACTGCTACAATTGTGGAAGACCCGGACACTATTACAATGAGTGTACGGCTCCCTACAAGAGAAGATAAGATTCTCCAAAAAGAAGAAGCAAAGGATCACCACCAAGAGAGAGAAGGAGTAGAGATGATCGTTATGAACAAAGATACTCACGGAGAAGCAAGGACTCGGAAAGGAAGGAAAAATCATCAAGGAGCTACACAAGACGAAGACATCAAGCTCATGTTGGTGAATGGGTATCCGGCTCTGACTCCGACAGCCACTCTGAGAGAAGTTATCACTCCGACTCCGAAGATACTCAAGATGAAGGTGTTGCCGGTCTAGCACTTGTGTCATCCAACTCCTACGACATATTTGACTCACCAAATGAAGGAATTGGAAGATGCTTCATGGCCAAAGGTCCTAAGGTAACACACCCCGAGTATGTTGATTTCAATAGTGATGAAGATGACTTGTTAGGTGATGATTTGATTGGTGACAACTCTAGTGATGAATACTATGATGAAAGACCAATTAATCATGCTAATCAAGATAAAACGAATGACAATGATAAGGAGAAGATTGAGGCTCTAACTAAAGAACTAAAAACTCTTAAGTTAGCTCATGACACTATCTTCGAAGATCATCGAGAACTTTTAAGGGCTCATGAGAAGCTACGCTTTGAAAAGCTCAATCTTGAGCAAGAGCATGAGTTCTTAAAGGCAATCAATGATGATCTCTGCAAGAAAAGTTCTTCTTACATTGCCAAGCGTTTACTCTTATCCACTTACATGCCTCAAGTCAAATCTAACAAGAAAGATTCCTCCTCTAGTAGTAACAATGATCATGCCAAATCCAATATTGTTGCTTCTAGTAGTTCTCTTGATTCCACTAATGATTCTCTTAGCCAAGTTACACTTGAGCAAGAAAATAGCTTATTGAAGGGGATTATAGAGAAAGGAGTGTACAAGAGCCTTGCCGGGAGTAAGCAATTCGAGGAAATTGTGCGCAAGTAAGGAATGCACCGGAAGAATCAAGGTGTTGGTTTTGAACGAAAGTTCAATGCCAATGGAGTTGAATGGGAAGAAGATCAATACCCCAAGACGAAGTTTGTCCCTCAACAAGAGAAGTATACTTCTTTCAAGGGGACACAAGCTCAAGATGATCTTCCACCACAAGACTACGAGCAAAAAGGCAAGGACAAGCTTCAAGAGGAAATTGATGCATTTGAAGAAGCTCCTAAGACCTTAATCAAGTGGATTCCCAAGACTACTTCAAGTTCCACTTCATAAAGTACGACTACAACTCCAAGGATTCCCATCAAGATGATGTGGATCCAAAAGAAGAAGAACTAGAGAGTTCTTGAGGGTGACTCCGCCAACATACTTCACTCTTATCATTTTGGCAAGAACAAGTGCAATCAACTTCCACATCTTGCACTAGTTCAAGGAGTCACAAACCCTCTTGTTGGTAAGACAAGGGACAAGGTAACCTAAAGTTTTCATGGACATCATCTTTTGTGTGCATCACTCTATGTCTATGGATATCCTTGTTTGTTCCTTGTGGGACTAACCCATGTAGGTATTGAAAGTGCAATTCACTCAAAAGGATAGCTCCAAGAGATCTACATCAACATTGAGCATCCACATCTTCAATATCTACATGAAGTCATCATCGACAAAACCCAAGGTTAGTTCATCCCTCTTAGGGGGATATCACATCTAGGGGGAGCTTTACTCTAAGACTTGAGCTAAAGCAACTCTAAAGATGTGAACAAAACAATGCTTTATGTAAAAGTGGTAACCCCACTTGAGCTTAAATGATGAGTATGACCTACGATCAAGTGTTCTCACTTGACTCCTAAGTCAATATACTCATATATAGATGACCTAGTCATCGCAAATTGCTTGATAGATGCTAGAATTGGTTGTGCATGCTTTGCCACATATTTCATTTGCTATCTTATTGTGTGAGCATGTTGGTTGCATATTTTACTCATTCAAGGACATCCACTTTTTGTTTTGATTGTTTGGATTTCTTCTTTTGCCAAGTGGATGGACAAGAATGCCTAAGAACCTCCTCTAGCTATCTATGCTTTTCTCGTCTCAAACTCTATTCATGCTGCATCACAAAATTTGATCAAGTCAGATTCGAACCACTCTATGTGAGGAGCGCTCGGAGTCCCCGATTCGTCATAGACTTAAACTTCCAAAACCTCTTTATGAATCTCGGTCTGACCGATGCTCCATTTTCGGTCCTACCGAGTTCATTAAGTTGATCTAGGTTTTTGATCTCGGTGCAACCGATTTGAACTTTTCGGTCACACCGAGTTGCAATAACTGCACACAGTTTTGCATCTCGGTGCCACCGAGTTGTTCCACTCGGTCACACCGACAGGGTCGGGCTATATATAGTGACGGGCAGAATTTTGGAAATTTCTCCGAAACCTCCTCGCCTGCGCGATAGCCTGCTCTGCCCTCGAGGTCTCCGGATCGTCTCCTCGCCGCCAGCAGCCTCCTGTCGCTGGTCTTCGCTGCCGTCAACGGATTTCTGCCCCGCCGTTGCCGCCGTAGCAAGTCCACGCCGAACTAGGGTATGGACTTGATCATTGTGCTATTCCTCAATCTGATTCCTAGCACATTGTGATTATCATGTATCTTGCCACGATTGATAAACTTCTATCCAATCAAAACGCTCGTAGATTAGGTTTAATTCAAAAATTTTAGGGTTAGGTTTCCGCCGAAACCATTTCAGACCCACCGAGTTGAAAAACTCGGTCCCACCGATCTGGCTTTTGCCATTGCACAAGTTAAACTCGGTCTGACCGAGAATAACTTATCGGTGCGACCATTTTGGAATTCTGTGAAACCCTAGCAGTCTCGGTGCCACCGAACTGTGACTCGGTCTGACCGAGTTCACCAGTTCTGGTGCCAAAACTGCTTCGGTGTCACCGAGTTTGAAAATCGGTAGATCCGGGATTCTTTCTATGGAAAACTAAAACTAAGTTTTTGAATTAATCTTTTGCAAAACTCTCTACTTTTTGTGATGCTTATCCACTCTATCTCTTCTATAATCTATTCACAGGGTCAGCAGTCAGTTGCAACATGTCTGATCAAAGTGACAGCCAAAACCTCTCAGAGCAGCAAGTTGTGATGAGTGAGGGCACTAGCCCCTCAAGTTCTTCTGATGATGGCAGCAGGAGCACACCCAGCAATCTGCCTAAGTCTGCCACACGTCAAAGGAAGAAGAGAACGTCTGATTCTGAGGATGAAGACTATGTGGTAGAGGAAGAGGCCACTTCCAAGAGGGTTGAGCCAGCTCAAGGCTCAAAGCCAGGCCTGAAGATCAAGAGGCCAGCAGGCAGGCAGCCAATGTCAAAGGCTAGAGCATCAACTGAGAAGCCTGCACCTGCTCCCATTGAGCCCATTGCTGCTGAGGGTAAGAAGAGGAAAGAGAGGGTAAAGAAGACTGTAGTCAAAGTGCTTGGGAGAGCCTCCATCATGGTAGAAGAGGAGGAGGAAGAAGAGGTTGCTGCACCAGCACCCAAGGAAGCCAAACTTATGGGTGATGCCATAAGGTCAGGGAGAGCTGCATCCAAGCCCAAGGAAGCTCCTAAGGCTGCACCTAAGCCTAAGACAGCTCCAAAGAGAAACACAAGGAGTATACCTGCTGCAGAAAAGAACAAGGCCCCAGTGCCTAAAGCTATTGAAGAAGAGGAAGAGAGTGTCCTTCGGAAGCTCAAGCCCAAGATCCCAGACCACAACGATGCTCATCCTGTGGCTGAGGACATGAAGCTCAGGAGAGACTCAGGGCTCAGGAAATGGAGGGAAGCAGATCCATATGTTTCTAGGAGAAGGACTGCCGTGGACTACATATTTCACACAAAGGAACAACAAGATTTTTATGAGACTGTTTTGCTTGACAAGAAGCCAATCGTTTGTGACATGAGATGGGTCGACTGGACCTATATCAAGGAGAATGAAGAGCACTATCCAGGAGTTCAGGACAGCTTCAGAGCGTGTGGAGTAGAGGACTTTGTTGGGTAGAAGCTCACAAAGTGGAACGAGGAACTCATCATGCAGTTCTACTCCACAGCTCACTTTTATCCGGATGGAAGGATTACATGGATGTCAGACGGTACAAGGTACCAATCTACAGTGGCTGAGTGGGCACAGATCATCAATGCCCCAGAAGAGCAAGATGAGGACTTGGACATCTATGCCAAGAAGAAAATGGACCATAACTCCATGTCCAACATGTACAAGGAAATTCCCAATGAAGCTCTTGACTCATTCAAGTTTGGCTCAGTGCACTATCTGCTCTCAGGATTGCCTACTATCAATTGGATACTAAGGCACACTCTGTTGCCTAAGTCTAGAGATCACAAGATGATCAGAGGTCACACGACCAACCTGCTTCATGTCTTTGACGTGCCTCAGAAATTCAAGGTCATGAGTCTCATTGTGGAAACCATTAAGAGGACAGCTGCAGATCAAAAGAGGAGCTGTGGATATGCCCCTCAGATTCAGAAACTCATCAACTCCAAGATGGGCACGGGCATATATCTTTTGGATAAGGAACACCTGCCCATCCGTCCAGATTTTGAGAACAATGAAGTTGTGATGACAGAAAATGAGCCATCATCTGCACAAGCATTTGCAAAGAAGGAGAAGGCGAAGAAGGAGAAAGCTGCCAGGATGCCTACTCAAGAGGAGGCATCTGAGTACTTCTTGAAGACGAAACAAGAGCAGCTCAGTTACTTGATTGCATCCTCGCTGAGAATTGAGCAAAGTATAGCCAACCTCACCAAAAATCAGCAGAGCCTAGAGAGGATCATGGAACAGAAGTTCTATGACTTGGATGTCAAGGTAACAGAAGTCCAGTCTGTAGTGGAGCAGCTCCAGGAGGACATGAATGAGAGGAGAGGCAGGACCACAACTCATGCTTTTTCTAGAGTGCCACGAGGCCCGAGGTCGTCTGCACTGCCAGTTGCTGACACCAGAGCTACAACGTCTGCACCAGCCACGGCCTCAGCTCCAGCGTCTACCTCAGCTCCAACTCCAGCGACTACTTCAGCATCTACCGAAGCCTTCGTCCTTGAAGTGATCCGGACTCCACCACCACCTGAAGATCAAGCCTGAGCGACGACTTAGCACTATGCATTTTCTAGGAACTTTTTGGTAACTTGTTGCCAAAGAGGGAGAAGATGTATAGATCATAGGCTTCGAGAGAGAGAGAGTGTTGCTTTTCTCTCTTGCTTTATTTGGTGGTCTTTTCGAAACTTTTTCTGCTTTTGAGTGCTTGATACTATGTCATTATGTGTGAGACATCGATGATCATGTGTTTGATCATAAGCTACACTTAATGTTTGCTTAATGCTTGCTTAAATATTATCATGCTATCTATCGTTTGTGATCATTCACTATTCTTGGTGATGAGTGCATGTATTTCATTCTTATCATTTTGAGCGCTCCACCAAGATGTATGTGACATGGAAGATTAACCCATGACTCTAACTCCTTGTGCATTTGCAGTCCAAAGCAAATTTTATATATGCACAAATTTAGGGGGAGCTCTTACTTGTCACATACTTCTCAAAGCGACGATATACTTCATACTTATTATCATTTGTCGAAGCTTTGATCTATATGTTGTGATCAATTACAAAAAAGGGGGAGATTGAAAGTGCAACTATCCCTAGGTGGTTTTGGTAATTATAACAACATATAGCTCATTGAGCTAATACTATTCCAAGATGATTATTTCAGGAAAGCTCAATGATTGGCATGGCATGGATATGAAAGTGGAACCCTCAAAATGCTAAGGACAATGGATTGGCTCAAGCTCAAAAGCTCAAGACTCTTCATTTTATATTTTAGTGATCCAAGATCACATTGAGTCCATAGGAAAAGCCAATACTATCAAGGAGGGATGAGGTGTTGCTTAATGAGCCTCTTGCTCCATGTGCTTAATGATATGCTCCAAAACCCTCAACTACTTTCCCATATCCACATATGACCTAAACTCTAAGCCAAACTCGGTCCTACCGATTTTTCCTATCCGGCGCCACCGAGTTTCAATTGTCATTAGCCACTGCCAAACCCTAGCAATTCGGTCCTACCGATAAGGATCTCGGTCCCACCGAGATGGGGTTGCAAACTCTCTGTTTCCCTTTCGTAACTTTTCGGTCCCACCGAAAGAGCGAATCGGTCCCACCGAGATTGCAATGTAAACTCAGTGTTTCCCCTTTGTAACTTTTCGGTCTCACCGAGTTCCACTCGGTCCCACCGAAAGAGCAAATCGGTCCCACCGAGTTTGCCTGACCAACTCTCTGGTTAGCTAATTACCAAACTCGGTCCTACCGAGTTTGTGTAATCGGTCTCACCGAGATTACGTTATGCCCAAACCCTAACCGAATCGGTCCTACCGAGTTGCATTTCAGTCCCACCGAAATTCCTAACGGTCACTAGGTTTACTACTTCGGTCAGACCGAGTTTATTTATTCGGTCCCACCGAGATTGGAAATCTGTGTAACGGTTGGATTTTGTGTGGAGGCTATATATACCCCTCCACCTCCTTCTCATTCGATGAGAGAGCCATCAGAACACACACATCATTCCTACTCATATGTTCTGAGAGAAAACCACCTACTCATGTGTTGAGATCAAGACATTCCATTCCTACCATATGAATCTTGATCTCTAGCCTTCCCAAGTTGCTTTCCACTCAAATCTTCTTTCCACCAAATCCAAATCCTATGAGAGAGAGTTGAGTGTTGGGGAGACTATCATTTGAAGCACAAGAGCAAGGAGTTCATTACCTACACACAATTTGTTACTTCTTGGAGAGTGGTGTCTCCTAGATTGGCTAGGTGTCACTTGGGAGCCTCCGACAAGATTGTGGAGTTGAACCAAGGAGTTTGTAAGGGCAAGGAGATCGCCTACTTCGTGAAGATCTACCGCTAGTGAGGCAAGTCCTTCGTGGGCGTTGGCCATGGTGGGATAGACAAGGTTGCTTCTTCGTGGACCCTTTGTGGGTGGTTGCTTCTTCGTGGACCCTTCGTGGGTGGAGCCCTCCGTGGACTCGCGCAACCGTTGCCCTTGGGTGGAGCCCTGTGTGGACTCGCGCAACCGTTACCCTTCGTGGGTTGAAGTCTCCATCAACGTGGATGTAGGATAGCACCACCTATCCGAACCACGGGAAAAACATCCGTGTCTCCAATAGCGTTTGAATTCTCCAAACCCTTCCCTTTATATTCTTGCAAGTTGCATGCTTTACTTTCCGCTGCCGATATACTCTTTGCATGCTTGTTTGAATTATGTGATGATTGCTTGACTTGTCCTAAAATAGCTAAAATCTGCCAAGAACTAAAATTGGGAAAAGGTTAAGTTTTTATTTGGTCAAGTAGTCTAATCACCCCCCTCTAGACATACTTTCGATCCTACAGAAAGCCATTCTTGTATCCACTGGTATTTGCATAAGCAGTAGCAGGCTACTGCCAGTTCAGGTTTTCTCTGGAGAGCACTGAATTCAAGCGGGTAATGTACTGCATAATCCAGTTCAAAGACTTAGTTTTGGGAATGGACCAAAGCTCGCAATGAGGAATGGGTGTTAATTGTCAAGATTGGGATTAATTGTTTGCATGGAAGATAACATCTAAAATAATACTAAAACTTAACCCCCCCCCCCCCCCCCCCCACACACACACACAAAATGCAAGTTAAGGCTTGCTTCTCCAGAGAGTACTTACTAGTTAGTAATGTACTCCCTCTGTAAACTAATATAAGAGCGTTTAGAATACTAAAATAATGATCTAAACACTCTTATATTAGTTTACAGAGGGAGTAAAATTTATATGGGTTATTCACATCTGATGTGAGATGTATTGAGGGACTCATTTTCTACATAAAGTTATGCACTCTCCACATTTTCTTCATAAAGTAATGCCTCTTTCCGTTTCAATTTTCTAGGTGTTGGTTCTTGCGGGATGCAGTTATTGTATTGTAGTTTGCAAGATTTTTATGAAGAGATGAATTACCCTTCGACTTCTATTTTCAGAAACCAGAAAAGCTACAGAAAAATTATTGTATTTTATAAGTACTTACATTTACAGATGTGCCCGAATTTGGTTGCTCATGGTACATCAAGATATTCATTTGTTCAACATAGCAATAGCAACCTGTTGAATTTCCTTTTGTCTTAAATGATCTTATTGACAGTTTGGGTATGGTGCATGTATGGTCCAGTGCACAGAGGGTGGTGGCTCGTCGGGGAGATAACCTTGTGGTGGAACGAAGATAGCAATAGTAGAGAAGAATTTGGGCCATACAGAAACACAGTGGAAAAAATATGAGATGTATTCATGTGAAACAAATGACCATAATGACATTCTTTTGGAACTGTACTTTGGTAGGATTTGGAGTGTTATCTGTCTGCTATTCTAACTTTTCTATATATTTGCTTTGTTCCATTTCGTCAGATGTTTTGTAGGAGATGGGTGCTTCATGTGTCCACAATATGGTGCGAAACGAGTGCAAACAAATGAAACATGTAACAAGAAGAGAAAAACAATGAGCACCATTCCGGCTGTCCCGTCATTGTTCAAAGTAGCTCATGAGACAAACATGTAGTAAAAATACAAAATTAAAAAAAATGTAAAGAGCAAAGTCTGTTTCTAACGTTGAACTTCTAGGGGTAATCTACATCCAAACCCCAACCTTCCTTCCCATGAATTTGGCACCAGAACTAATCTTGGTCAATCCCGGTCGTTAGTTTTCAAGAACTTGCTTGGGCCCTGTGATTGCTGACATGGCTACGTTGATAATGGAAATTACTAATGTGTCTTGGAGAAAGGGTTCTTTCTTCCTTCAGTGCATATAAAGGTTATCTCTTTAGGATGGAGGGTTGCAAAACACTGATCTCTCTTGTAGCCCTACAGACCCAACACGAAGTGGCACTTGAATCCTTCATGCAGTAGTGATCAATTATTGATAGCGATGGGTATGAAGAGGCGGTACTGGTCTGCCTTACAGAGTGTGATGAAAGAGATGGAAATAAGAAGATGAGGAAAAAGAACTCCTCATGTACTAATTAACCTGCTATGGTTATCCAAAGCAATTGATTTTTTCTTCCCGATGTCTTCTATTCTCAAAGCTATATTATCTCAGTATCCTTAAATTTAAGGATATATGCATATGCTTCTCTGTCGACAAGATGTTGGTAATGGTTCACTCATGTTCCTCATCGCTATCAGTGTGGAAAACAAGGGCTTTGACTGAGTCAGGAAGGCGAATGTGAGATAATTGAGCGATAGAGGTATATATGTCACCCAGAGAGAGAGAGAGAGAGAGAGAGAGAGAGAGAGAGAGGGAGGTATATATGTGTGTGTGCGCGCGTGAGAAGTACATGGTGGCCTCATTTAAAGAGAAATTAGTATTTTTTTTGCGGGAGAGAAATTAATATTGTTGGTACAATTACAAATCAAAGGAGCTTAGCTAGCAGCCTAGCACCCACCGTCTCATTGCCACATAAGCAAGTGTAGTATGGTCCTCAGAAACCAAAATAATTCATGCAATCAAGGACCTTATATGTCTTGACAGTACATGGAGTTCACGTGACTAAGACTAGGAAAGGGTGCCTTCAGTAACCAAAAATGTAGTACAAATAACCAAATTATCGCTGACATGTGTACTCCCTCCAGTACTCTTTAGTTCGCATATAAGATTTGTCCGAAGTCAAACCTCGTAAACTTTGACCAACTTTATAAAAAAAATGAACATTCACAATGTGAAATCAATACCAGTAGATGCGTCATGACTTAAACTTTCATATTGTATAACTTTAACATGGTAGATACTGATATTTTTTCTTATAAATATGGTCAAACTTTGTGAAGTTTGACTTCAGACAATTCTTATACGCAGAGTAAAAAGGTCCGGATGAAGTATGTGCTCTCGAGACCACACAAATATGTGTATGTTCTTATAGATTCTAAACCGGACATCCTATCTTTCTAATTTTCGAGAGCCTGTCACTAGTGCATCGTCGTGGGCTCGTGGCTCGCTGGCTAGCCGTTGGCCCGCCTGATCGGAAACTTCCCAGAGTATTGTTGGAATGGAGGGCATCCGAATGAGTGATACTACATCTGATTGGAGCACTATCACTTGCAGAGGATTTACATGTTCAGAACCTGATGGTAGCATCTGACTGTCAGGGAGTTGTAAATGACATAGTTCATGGAACGGGAGGTCATCACTCAGCCATAGTCCATGAAATTATGAGCCGTAGAGATAGTTTTAATCAGTGCTCTTTTGTCCATGAGCCTAGGAATCATAATTTTGAAGCTCACAATCTTGCCAAATTTGCTTGTAATTTAGCCATAGGTAGACATATTTGGTTGGGTTCTCCACATAACCCAAGGCCTATGAACATTATCGTGAATCAATAAAGTGGCGAGATTTTCTCAAAAAAAAAAACATCTGATTGGAGCCAAGCGAGCGAGGGAAGCCGGCCTGGTTCATTCCATGTTCTCCTTCTAACCACAAAAGCTGATGATGAGGGGCGGAGCCAGCATCTGGCGGACCTGGGAAGCTGCCCGCCATGCCGGCATGGTGCCAAGAAGGAGCAGCCACTGAACTTTCTGCTGATGATGCATGCTTGCTTTTATTACTAATCGATCATTACTCCATTTAACCGTGTCTATCTTGGGTGTCTTGCTTGCTATTTGATATATGTAGATATTTAATATTAAGAACCTCGGTACATAACGAATGAAATGCAACAAATGTGATCACGGATTGCGTGTACACGGTTCCTTCTTTTCATACTTTTTTGCCTGGATTTCGCAATTTTTTCTTTTTGCTCAGAACCGAAACAAATCCTCGCAAAAAAAAGTACCAATAACTCGCTATTTTTGTCACAATTTTAGAGGTTCATTATTTTAGAGGTTCTAACTTTTAACATGCTATACACGGTTCTAACTTTTAGAGGTTCTTCTCTAAACCCTCGCAAAAAAAATGTTATAATCTCTAAAAGCCACGGGAGGGAGATAGAGAAATGTCACAATTGTGTGGATAGCATGTTGAGTTATGAAAGCGTAACTTCGGTAACCGCATGCAGTAGCAATAATTCAATAATGCCAGTTGGCAGGTGCATGTGCCCTCAGAACCACAGAGGTGGCATGTATGCGTTTATAAATTATAACCCAGATATCCTATCTTCTTATCTTTAGAAGATGATAAGCCCTTGCAATAGTGCATCGTCTTGGCTTGCTGGTTTGGCTGTGTTCATGCTTGACCAAAAACTATTTCGAGAGTATCGTTGGAATGGAAGACACCGGAATGAGCGATACCTTCTAGTCAGCAGCGAATCTAGAACGTAATTGTAGGGCAGGCTCAAACAAGCGAGAGACACTGAGATGGGCCAAAAAACAGCAAATTTGCTGGGCTGGGCCCTGTATCATAAGCAGTAAAGGCCTAATTGATCTAGTTGGAGGGCAGGCTCAAGCCTATTAAAGCCTGTACAGTAGATTCGCCCCTGCTTCCAGTGAAGCAAAATAAGAGAGGAAGGCTGGCCTCGTTTATCCTTTGTTCTCCTTCTAACTAACACTGCGGATGGAGAAGGGCAAAGCCAGCAACCAGCCACCCTGGTAAGCTGCCCGGGCTCACCGAAATGTTTGCTTCACGGACTCGGAGCAGCGATGTCATCGCTAGATAGTCGCAAGCCAAGACCTCGCGGGCTTCGTTTCGTGGCCCAATCAACGAGTCACACAGTCACTCCTACACTTCTTGGCCGTTCCTCGACTGCACGTCAAACCATGAGGGCTCCTCCAAAGCTCAACAGTCAGTGCACTGAAGATAAGCATGTTGTGTAGATATCTTTGGCAGATAAGGTTGCTAGCGGCCGTGTAAATCAATTCGTATGACCTTTTAAAACCTGGTGAATAGCAATCCATGATGTGGAGGCACACCCTAACCTTTCATGTGTATAAATAGTAGAGCCGGCATATAGTTGATGCATCGGAAAACAAATCTTGAGTCCCATCTTTTTTTGACATGCACGAGATGACCAGTTCTTGAGTCCCGTTGCTTTACTGATTCATATATTATGAAGCGGTACAACCATAACGTGCACACACCCGTTCTTTACATGACTATGATGCACAAAGCCAAACACACACATACACACATTGTTTAAATTCGGGCAAACTTATGAAGTCAAATAAGACCAAGAGGACGCCTAAGGCGAGATGGGTGCAGGATCCAGATACTATGCTGCCACTCATGCTGGGTAAAAGCATCATTAATCAATTCTTGCAATTGTGTACACACCACTGCATATAACGGTTTGTGTTCCTATTGTTGAAGAATAGACCACGAACAGAGCTAGTGTGTGCATCGGTAAATAACATGCCATGGAGTCGAGGTTGCACGTGGCATGGCGTCTCATCACCTTCACCATAGGGTCCTCTCAGTGGACGAGATTCCGCCCTCGGCCAAGGAGTGATGCCTGGTGCAGCATAGAGCACAAGATGACGGTGGTGGAGTGATCGACAGAGGCATCAACAACGGTAGGTCCAAGGGCGCGCCGGGCACGACGATGCCATGAATGCCGGTGGAGAGATGCATCCTGCAGGGGCAGGTGTGCCTAGCCTGTAGCTTGGCGCGGGATAGTTTTGAATTTCGGCCCAAATCCGGGCGTCTCGGTCAGGCCCATTATGTCTTTTTCAGCCAAAAAAGTTCGATTGATTTGATTTTTTTTGCCTAGCCCAACTTCTGGAATGTTCCCAGGCCCATTATGTCTTTTTCAGCCAAAAAAGTTCGATTGATTTGATTTTTTTGCCTAGCCCAACTTCTGGAATGTTCCCATTACGGTTTGGCTGAGTCCAAACATTATATTTATAGCATGAGGGTTATGTCGGATTGATAAACTTCTGTTCTGGTTGATTTCAAAATTTTTGGTTAAACTTTGTCCATTTTTTGTTCCAAAATTCAAATTTTCGTTTTGCTATTTCGTAAGAGATTTCACCGAAAATTGTGAAATAGCCAAGTTTCAGCCATCTCATTTAGATACGAAAAAAACACAAACCAAAAACTAAAACCTTTTTTTTGAACTATGAAATTTCATTTCAATTAACCACTGTGCCCAGCAATATCGCCAGCAATCAAGTCTCGGATAAAAATAAGAGCAGCGCCTGGCCATACGGCTTGGGACACATGCACCATCTTCGACCCGTGCGTCGCTAGAGCATTCGCAACATTATTACAAACCCATGGGCAAAAGGAGATAGAAAAAGAACTAAAATGCAACATAGCATGGGCATTAAATCCCCTAAAAAGGACTCCATTTGGCGCTAGATCGTAGTTCTTCGAGTCAGTGATAGCTTGTACCAAAATCTGCACATCCGTCTCTACCAAGACGTTGGTCATTCCCCACTCCTGGGCATAGTTTAAAGCATGCACACACGCTTCAGCCTCCACCTGTAGGACATCTTGGGCGTACTCCACCCTTCCAGCACCTGCACCAATCACATCTCCCATGTGGTCTCGGATCACAAACCCCCAGCCACACACTTCTTGTCACTATGGAAACTTCCATCAACGTTAATCTTTAGAATATCTTGTGGCGGGGGCTTCCACCTTTGCACCTTTTTTGGATTTGAATCTTTGCGCTGTGCAAAGAACTCTAAATACTCCTTTGCATCAGAAACAGCCTGAAAAACAACAGCAAAACTTTTTCCCTCAAAATTCACCTTGTTCCTACACTCCCACCAGTTCCAAAGCAGACTAATGCATTTGGTTTTGGCTTCAAGGTCGGCACTTAGGAAGTAAAAAGTAATCTGCTTTGGATCAGTTAGGTTCATACATTGCTGTCGGATGTTTTCTAATCCCATCAGACTCCACACTTTCCTTACTAGCTTGCATTTAAAAAATAGATGGCCTCCATCCTCATCGAATCGTTGGCACATCGGCACAACGTGTCCAACTCTATTCCCTTCCTTTTCAAGTTGCTACAAAGTGGGAGACTGTCATGTGCCAAACGCCACAGGAACTGTTGGATGTTCATGGGACGGGGAGATTGCCATATTGATTTGCACGTGAAGCTAGCCTCATCTCCGACATCCACTGCACCAGGTGCGCCTCTCGCTACTTCATTCAATTGACGCTGAAGCCTATAAGCAGATTTCACCGAAAAAACGCCTTGGGTATCAAAGTGCCACGCCCATGCATCCTTCATATCTTCCTTTACCGAGATTGATAGGATGACGTCCGCATCAGGCTTAAGGAAAATAGAATTCACCAACTGCATATCCCAGCCACCTACAACTGGATCCAATAGTTCAGCAGCCCTCTCAATCAGTGTGTTTCCTCCCAGCAAAAATGGCCTTCGGTCCCAGT
Organism: Triticum urartu; assembly: GCF_056163025.1. Taxonomy (NCBI): domain Eukaryota; kingdom Viridiplantae; phylum Streptophyta; class Magnoliopsida; order Poales; family Poaceae; genus Triticum; species Triticum urartu. Next base: position 598,692,115 of record NC_141877.1, read on the forward strand.
TCCTCGGCAACCAAGGGTCCTCCCACACCTTAATGCTTGTGCCGTCCCTACCCTCTTGATAATTCCTTGCTTTATAATCTGCAGCCCTTTTAGGATACTTCTCCAAGTATAAGAGATCCCTTCCCTTGGTTCTGCATGTAGCATGTCAGTATCTGAAAAGTACCTTGCCTTCAGAACTCGCCCGCACAAACTATCCGGATTTTGGAGCAGCCGCCATCCTTGCTTTGCCAACATTGCCATATTAAAAGTATGCAGATCTTTATAGCCCAAACCTCCATCTTTCTTCGGTAAAGTAAATTTCTCTGCTGACAGCCAATGAATTTTCTTATCATGGTCCTGCTGTGCCCAGAAGTACCTACAAATCATGGTCGTCATCTGTTCACATAGCCCCTTAGTAAGATCAAAAACTGACATCGTGTACGTCGGAATAGCTTGTGCACACACTTTAATCAGTATCTCTTTCCCAGCCTTGCTCAACATTTTCTCCATCCATCCTTGGATCCGTTTCCACACGCGGTCCTTAATATAGGCAAACGCTTTGTTCTTGGAGTGACCCACAAACACCGGCATGCCCAAATATTTTTCATTCCAAGTCTCCTTTTGCAGCCCCATGTCGTTCATCATACCTCTCCTATCTCCTTCTTTCGTGTTCTTACTGAACATGATTGACGTCTTGTCCGTATTGATTGTCTGCCCTGAACAATCCTCATACAAATTTAGAATATGTTGCAATTGTTGGCCCGAACTACAAGCAGCTAGCTCTCACTTGTACTCTAACAGAGGAAGCCTAGCTAGCCAGCGGCTGCACACAAGCTGCTCTCACTCTCACTCACGAACAGATGAACTCACACACACACACGTACTAGAAGTGGAGCTCACGTACTACTTGTTGTGGAGCTGAAATTGGCTACTTGCCTTGTATTCAAGCTGAATGGAGTGGAATTATTTTACAACCGGGAGGGTGCAACCCCTTATATAGTGCTTACAAACCGACTACGGGCTAAGATATTTCTACTAGCTGGCCACCTCATCTCATACGTGTACCACACTAGAAACTGCTACTAGTTACTAGCTAGCTTGCCTTAACTGGTAATCCACACAAGTGTTGCCGACTTGCCGACCTGCCTATTTACTTCGTAGGTAAATAACTTTGCTACTGCTGCCGACATGCAGCCATGCATGCATCTAGCTACGTAAATGCTGTTGCTGCCGTGTATGCACCGGAAGACCAAGGTTGACTCAATATTCTCCCCCTCAACCTTGTTGAAGGAGCTTGGTGTCGATGATCCCGTCCTTGTCGCGCAACTTCTGAAACCGGACACGACCAAGTGACTTGGTCAAGATGTCCGCTTTCTGCTCACCAGTCCTGATGAACTCCACGATCACCGTGCCCTTCTCGACGCAGTCACATATGAAGTGATAGCGGAGATCGATGTTCTTGTTGTGGTTGTGAAGCACTGGATTCTTGCAGAGGGAAATCGCCGACTTGTTGTCGATGAAGATGAGCGCAGGGGCGGTGTCCTGATTCAGCATCTCACCGAGAAGGCGATCAAGCCAAATGCCTTGACAGGCCGCTGTAGCTACCGCGATGTACTCCGCCTCACACGACGATACGGTGACAACCTTCTGCCTCACCGATTGCCAGCTGACGGGACTATTCCCGAGAAGGAATAGTATGCCCGAGGTGCTCTTCCGGGAGTCCACGTCACCAGCGTGGTCGGAGTCGCTGTATCCGACCAAGCTCTCGCTGTCACCACGACGATACACGCATCCATGCGTGAGCGTTCCCGCGATGTACCGGAGCAGGTGCTTGACGGCAGTGAGGTGATCGCTTGCCGGAGCTTCCATGAACCTACTCAGGTATCCGACAACGAACGTGATGTCCGGTCGGGTGTGCACGAGATACCTGAGACTCCCGATGATGCTGCAGTAGAGTGTGGCATCCACCGCCTTCTCGGGGCTCTCCTTGCTGAGCTTCAGTCGTGCCTCCATTGGAGCATGCACAGCATAGCAGTCCTTCATGCCTGCTCGCTCAAGCATCTTGGTGGCGTAGGCCGTCTGCGTGATCGTGATGCGACCACCCTCCTGGTTCACTTCCAGCCCGAGGTAGTACCGGAGCAGCCCAAGGTCGCTCATGCTAAAGAGACGATGCATCTCTCCCTTGAAGCGCTGAACCTCTTCAGGCTCTGCCCCGGCGATGACCAGGTCATCGACGTAGATGCTGACGATGAGCAGCGTGTTCACGGTGCCACGCGAGTACACGCCGTGCTCAGAAGCGCTGCGTGAGAACCCAAGAGATACGAGGCTTGCATCGAGCTTGGCGTTCCACGCCCTTGGGGCTTGCCGAAGACCATACATTGCCTTGTGTAGCCTGTACACGCCTTGCTCGTGGTTCTTGGCAACGAACCCTGGTGGCTGGAATACGTACACCTCCTCGTTAAGGTCGCCGTTGAGAAACGCCGACTTGACGTCCATGTGGTGTACCTCCCAACCGCGGTGAGCAGCCACGGTGTCGTGGAATTGTCACGGCAGATGTCCTTAGTGTCAGGACTTAGTCGCGAGGCCAACGCATCTATGTGGTAGCTTGAGAGGGGTTGAGCGGGACGAGAGACGCGATGTTTTACCCAGGTTCGGCCCCTCACGGTGGAGGTAAAAGCCTACATCCTGCTTTATTGATATTGATGATGATCATCACGGTTACAAGAGTGCTCTATCTCGAGAGCTATTGTCTAAACCTAACTTGTCCAACTTGTGGAACTTGTCCCCTTTTGGGGAGCCCTGCCCCTCCTTATATATGTTGAAGGGGCGGTTTACATGACTAGTCCTATTAGGACTAGGATTACTCTATTATAAGTGGAGTCCTAGTCTTGCCTCCTTTGTAAGGGAATATTCCTTGTGCTTTTCTCATAAATCGGCCCACCATTAAACGTGAACCGGCCTTCTGGGCCATGGGCCTCGTCATCCATCTGACCCGCCCGCCGGGTTACTAATGAACCACCAAGACCGGGCGGGTAGCCCGTGAACCGCCAAGACCTGGCGGGTAGCCCGTGAACCGCCAAGCTCCGGGCGGGTTACCAGTGAGTCATCTAGTCCGGCCGGTTTATACTTCCGGCCGTTTTACGCCACGGGGTATATCCCCGACATTAGCCCCCAGTTTAATTTGGATTTATCCATGTTAAAATGATCTGCAACATAAACTCAAGAGCAAATTTGACGGGTTATGCTCTGGGTTAAAAAAAATTTGTAAACCGGTACCTGATCATCCTTAAGTCCTTGTTATTTCCTCCTTCTGGGAAATCCGGGTCAACAGACCAGCTTCATAATCAATTTGCCGACATTGGTTTGTCACCGAAAAATATTGTGAAGAATAACTCCTTTGACTCAGCTCCCAAAGCGCCGGTTTAAGAAATATGGGTCTTGAAATACTTATCTGATATTCAGCCGGTTTGAAGATGTAAAACTTGCCGGTTTAACATTACCAAAATGGCCGGGTTATAAAAACTGATGATCCCAGATTATGACCGTTGATAGACGCCGGGTTATGATTGTTGCCAACGCCGGTTCACAACGCCGGTTCATGATTATTGATGACGCCGGGTTGCAGCCACAGGGTCATAATGATTGGTGACGCCGGGTCAATCTGGTTTGCTCAAACAGAGAATTTGAAAATATTTCTTCGATAATAATATAATACCTGTAGCCCCCAAATCTTGAGCAGAACAAAGTGATGGCTTAAGACTTGCTTCAATATAAATGTTACCAATTTTGAAGAAATCCATGTTGTTCATCCCAGTCGCTAGTCAGAATTGAGTATTCCACATATGTAGCCCCCAAGTGCCGGGTTGTCATGCTTGCAGCAACCTGGGACTTGTAATTGCTTGATGCTCATAAAAACTTCAACCAGTGTAGCCCCCAAGGGTCAGGTCATTATGCAATAATGAGCAGGGACTTTGTAAATATAATCTTGTAAATTTTGAACAGCAATGTGTAGCCCCCAAGGGCCGGCTCAGTAAGATAATATTGAGCTGGGATTTTGATATATTCTTCAATGAAAATAACATCATATGATGTAACCCCCATCATGGGGCTTGAATTCACGTCCACAAGGTTAAGAGCCTTGTGCTTTACCAACTGAGCAGTGGACCCTAAAAAAGCTTTGTACCTTAAATTGTTGATAGAGGCAATTGGTAGCCCCCAAGGGCCGGCTCATTACAATGTGATGAGTCGGGTCTTTAATAAGGTGAGCAAAAAATGACTTTGCATTAGCCCCCAAGTGTCATGGTGCATGCTTGCAGTGACATGAGACTTGCATATTTGCAGCGACATGAGACTTGCATATTTGATAGGGCCAATTCCATTTTCCCCCTAACTTTGTCCCGACCTCATCTTTACCCCTAAATAAAAACAGTGCTCAACTTTGCCCCTCTTCCGTTAGGTGCGCTTATAGAAATGCCCTTCCGTACATTTTCCGTCCAGTCAAAGGCCTTTGACCGTTAGATTTTTCTACACGCGCACTTAACGGTCAAAGGCCTTTGACTGGACGGAAAATGTACGGAAGGGTATTTCTATAAGCGCACTTAACGGAAGAGGGGTAAAGTTGAGAACTGTTTTTATTTAGGGGTAAAGATGAGGTCGGGACAAAGTTAGGGGGGAAAATGTAAATCTCCCTTGATATAATCTTCAGTTGAATAATGTAGCCCCCAAGTGTCGGGTCGTGAGCCTGCAGCGACTCGGGACTATTCCTTCAATTGTAAAATAAACCATATCCATTGACAATATAATAGCCATTGCGCGAAAGTGACTTTGAAAACCTCAATAATACCTGTTATTAATAACCATAATAAAATCCAGCCATGTTGGCTATTCAAGATAACATAATCCGGTATGAAAACCTTATTCATTCAACATCATAATGGAAATTCAGCCAAGTTTGGCTATTTGAATAATATAACCCAATGATTTATAAGCGCATGATTCCAATGGCGCAATCCAAATATATATTGGCGACTTATAGTCGAAAGCCAGGCCGGTTTAATAAACACCGGATAATTTATCGTCATACTTTATTCAACCTGTTTCTGCATACAACAAGTTTAAAGTGTCCTGGCGGTTTACTGCCGGACGGGTCATAATGCCTGACATATAACCTGGGTTTATAACCGAGGCTGCACTTAAGAATAATCAAATATGAAATACATCATACCTGTGACATTGAATCACATTGTTGGTTTTACCAACTTTTGTAGTAAGAGTGATAACCCCAATCTTGAGTAATGATAACTCCTTTCATATTGTGCCGGTTTATGATAAAACCGTACCGGGTTGTGATAAACACCGGTTTAACCATATATAATACTGCGACTCGTAGTCAAACCAGACCGGGCTGATAGTCTCCGGATTATAATTTGATCGTGTACTGACAACTTGTAGTTGAAAGCCGAGCTGGGTTGATAAACACCGGTTTACTCCATAATAGGATGGTAACAGAAAATCAAACCGGGCAGATAGTCTCCGGATTAAGATTTGACCGTGTTCCGTCAATTTGTAATTGACGGTTTGAACCGGTTTAAGAATTTGTCGGTTTAAAAAAACGCAATAAAAAGAAAGAAATATCTTTCAAAGAAAAATGTGAAGCAAAGGCAATGACAAAACCGTTTGCAAAAAGAGGCTTATTTGAGCTGATCAGATGGCGTTACCATGGTCGGACACGACCAAGCTCCCGATAGGTGTAGCTATGGTTCAAGTCAGCCAGGTCCCCAAATGAAACCGTGGCATTTATGCCGATCAAGTGGCATGGCAATGGTTCGGGTTCGACCAAGCCCCCAAGTGATTCTGTGGCCTTAGGTCGATCAAGAGGCATGACTGGTTCAGACGTGACCAAGTCCCCAAGTGATCTGGTGGCTCTCGCCTATCAAGAGGTATTGCATTGATTCGGACACGACCAAGCCCCCAAGTGATGTTTATAAAATTTTCAAGGGGTAAACCGGAGGCCGCTTTAAGACAGAACAGCTCCGTGTAACCACGCATGATGTAAAAGAACAGAGACCCCGCTTTATGAAGCAGAAGCCCCCATGTGATCAATAATATGTCAGGCCAGTAAGGCAGGATACCCATGTTTGAACCGCGCATCATGGCAGCAGGTCCTCTTTGGCAATTTTTAACTTTTTGCAAGAGATAAATTCTTCTTGAACCGGGATCTTGAACCGGATATTGAGAGCTTCAAAGCTTTGTGGGAGATATCTTTCCCTTGAACCGGATTTCAAACCGGAATCTTTATTTTTAGCCGGAAATTTTCTGACGGCCTTTAAACTCGAACTTGCGAGAAGTTAATTCCCTTTTGAACCGGACGTTGTTAAACCGGATTTGAGCGCTTCAGAGCTTTGTAGGAGAATAGATTTTTCTTGAACCGGATTGTAAACCAGAGTCATTTCTGATGACCCGAAACTTCTTCATCGAGCCGGGATTTTATAATTGTCATATACTTTCTAAGCCGGAAATTTTCTGACGGCCTTTAAACTTTCATCAATATAACAGTAGCCTCCGGGACTGGGTTATCCTTTCCTTCATCGTCCTGGGGTTCTTAAATTTGCTGAAACTGGCAAGATTCGCTGAGTCATGTCATCGTAGCCCCCGAGTCTCAAAGGTGACTCGAGGAGTTGGTTTGAGACTCTCTATATTTGACCGTGATGTAAACCGGCATAACTTGTATATCATTGGCATTGATAGCACGATGTGAATCCATAGAAGGTTGAGGTAACTGCGGCGGGTTGTAAATGATCCCATATGAGCCGTGTCAGCAACTCGGCCAATGGTTCCTTCCAACTGGCGATTTGAAGTTTAATCAAAACTGTAGTGGCGGCGACTTGTGCGCCTGCCCATTGAACCATCCAGTGCAAACGGCGGTTGATGATAATTTGTCTCCAATTTGAAAGAAAACCGGGCTACCCAGGCTGTGACTTGCTCATACCCAATAAACAGCTCATGCAGACAGGTGCGGCCCGGTATGTTGACGTAGACCAGGCCGTGAGAGACGGACAGCAAAGACGACCGCAGCATCAGTGGCGGCTCCAATAGATGAGTCGGCCGCGGCGTTATAAGCCGATGCGGACGGGGAAAATCTTCACCGGTGTTGTAAACCGGCACGGATGGGCGAGTTAATCACGGGTGCGGTCCCGGTGAGTCGAATTAGTCCGGGCCACAAGGGCGGCGTCTTACACACATATTCTTTGATCATTGTGGCACGGTCATATACTAGCACATGATAGTAATTACGCAATTTATATATCCATGATCCAGCCATCGGTTTTGCAATGACCAATTGTCCTGCATATAAAATGCCAAGACCAAAGTAATTGCTCTCTAACAAAAACAATATGTGCTAAATTATACTTAGAGGGATATCACCTGATTCGCCCGAACAACATATGAGTCGGCCGTGGCATTGTAAGCCGGCGCGGACGCGTGAACCTCCGTGAGGGCAGATGGACGAGTCGTTCATGGCGTTTGTAAAGCGGCGCGGGTGGCGATTCAAACATGATGTTGTTTAACCGGTGTAGATGCACGAATCGGCGGCAGGTGCGGACGGATGTAATCCGAACATCGGGGCGGCGACTTGCACGTATATCCGTCAAGCATCCTAGCATGGACAAACACCAATGCAAAAAGCGATGTTGATGCGCCCCCTTAGGCGACACCTTATCGTAACGGTCCTGCAAAAATATTACAAGACCAAGTAATTGTTCTTTGATAAAAACAATATGTTTAATAAAATAAACTTTAGATGGATACCACCTGGTCGTTTTTACTTGTGGCAACTTTGACCGGCCAGTGGCGACTTGGGCTGCAGCGAGAGAGCCCCGGCGAAGTAGAGCAGGAGTGACTGGAAGCTAGGGATTGTCTTTGATCCGCCACCACTGTATATGTTGGGGAACGTAGTAATTTAAAAAAATTTCCTACACACACGCAAGATCATGGTGATGCATAGCAACGAGAGGGGAGAGTATGATCTACGTACCCTTGTAGATCGACAACGGAAGCGTTTGGTTGATGTAGTCTTACGTCTCCACGGCCCGACCGATCAAGCACCGAAACTACGGCACCTCCGAGTTCTAGCACACGTTCAGCTCGATGATGATCCCCGAATTCCGATCCAGCAAAGTGTCGGGGAAGAGTTCCGTCAGCACAACGGCGTGGTGACGATCTTGATGTACTACCATCGCAGGGCTTCGCCTAAGCACCGCTACAATATTATCGAGGACTATGGTGGAAGGAGGCACCGCACACGGCTAAGAATATGATCATGTGGATCAACTTGTGTCTCTAGGGGGTGCCCCTGCCTCCGTATATAAAGGTTCAAGGGAGGGGGCCGGCCGGCCAGGAGAGGCGCGCCAGGAGGAGTCCTACTCCCTCCCTCTGGGAGTAGGACTCCCCCCTTTCCTAGTTGGAATAGGATTCGTGGAGGGAGGGGGGGGGGGAAGAGGAGAGAGAGGAGGAAGGGGGGCCGGCCCCCTCTCCTTGTCCAATACGTACCAAGGGGGGGAGGGGCGCGCGGCCCATCTCTGGCCACCTCTCCTCTCTTCCACTAAGGCCCACTAAGGCCCATATACCTCCGGGGGGTTCCGGTAACCTCCCGGTACTCCGGTAAAATCCCGATTTCACCCGGAACACTTCCGATATCCAAACATAGGCTTCCAATATATCAATCTTTATGTCTCGACCATTTCGAGACTCCTCGTCATGTCCGTGATCACATCCGGGACTCCGAACAACCTTCGGTACATCAAAATGCATAAACTCATAATATAACTGTCATCGTAACCTTAAGCGTGCGGACCCTACAGGTTCGAGAACAATGTAGACATGACCGAGACACGTCTCCGGTCAATAACCAATAGCGGAACCTGGATGCTCATATTGGCTCCTACATATTCTACGAAGATCTTTCTGTTGGGGAACGTAGCATAAATTCAAAATTTTCCTACGTGTCACCAAGATCTATCTATGGAGAGACTAGCAACGAGGGGAAGGAGAGTGCATCTACATACCCTTGTAGATCGCTAAGCGGAAGCGTTCAAGTGAACGGGGTTGATGGAGTCATACTCGTCGTGATTCAAATCACCGATGATCCTAGTGCCGAACGGACAGCACCTCCACGTTCAACACACGTACGGAAGGGAGACGTCTCCCATGCCTTGATCCAGCAAGGAGGAGGGAGAGGTTGATGGAGATCCAGCAGCACGACGGCGTGGTGGAAGTAGCGGGATTCCAACAGGGCTTCGCTAAGCGCTGCGGGAAGAGGGAGATGTGTCACGGGAGGGAGAGGGAGGCGCCAGGCCTTAGATTGGTTTGCTCATCCTTTTCCCCACTATATATAGGGCCAAGGGAGAGGGGGAGGCGCAACCCTTGCCCCTTCCTCCAAGGAAGGGTGCGGCCAAGGGTGGGGAGGAGTCCATCCTCCCCAAGGCACCTCGGAGGTGCCTTCCCCTTTTAGGACTCTCCTCTTTTTCCCATCTCTTGGCGCATGGGCCTCTTGGGGCTGGTGCCCTTGGCCCATATAGGCCAAGGCACACCCCCTACAGCCCATGTGGCCCCCCGGGGCAGGTGGCCCCACCCGGTGGGCCCCCGGGACCCTTCCGGTGGTCCCGGTACAATACCGATGACCCCGAAACTTGTCCCGATGGCCGAAATAGCACTTCCTATATATAATTCTTTACCTCCGGACCATTTCGGAACTCCTCGTGACGTCCGGGATCTCATCCGGGACTCCGAACAACTTTCGGGTTACCGCATACTAATATCTCTATAACCCTAGCGTCACCGAACCTTAAGTGTGTAGACCCTACGGGTTCGGGAGACATGCAGACATGACCGAGACGTTCTCCGGTCAATAACCAACAGCGGGATCTGGATACCCATGATGGCTCCCACATGTTCCACGATGATCTCATCGGATGAACCACGATGTCAAGGACTTAATCAATCCCGTATACAATTCCCTTTGTCTAGCGGTATTGTACTTGCCCGAGATTCGATCGTCGGTATCCTTATACCTTGTTCAATCTCGTTACCGGCATGTCTCTTTACTCGTTCCGTAACACATCATCCCGTGATCAACACCTTGGTCACATTGCGCATATGATGATGTCCTACCGAGTGGGCCCAGAGATACCTCTCCGCTTACACGGAGTGACAAATCCCAGTCTCGATTCGTGCCAACACAACAGACACTTTCGGAGATACCTGTAATGCACCTTTATAGTCACCCAGTTACGTTGTGACGTTTGATACACCCAAAGCATTCCTACGGTATCCGGGAGTTGCACAATCTCATGGTCTAAGGAAATGATACTTGACATTAGAAAAGCTTTAGCATACGAACTGTACGATCTTTGTGCTAGGCTTAGGATTGGGTCTTGTCCATCACATCATTCTCCTAATGATGTGATCCCGTTATCAACGACATTCAATGTCCATGGTTAGGAAACCGTAACCATCTATTGATCAACGAGCTAGTCAACTAGAGGCTTACTAGGGACATATTATGGTCTATGTATTCACACGTGTATTACGATTTCCGGATAATACAGTTATAGCATGAATAAAGACAATTATCATGAACAAGGAAATATAATAATAACTAATTTATTATTGCCTCTAGGGCATATTTCCAACAGTCTCCCACTTGCACTAGAGTCAATAATCTAGTTCACATCGCCATGTGATTATCACTCACAGGTCACATCGCCATGTGACTAACACCCAAGAGTTTACTAGAGTTAGTAGTCTAGTTCAATCACTATGTGATTAACACTCAATGAGTTTTAGGTTTGATCATGTTGCTTGTGAGAGAGGTTTTAGTCAACGGGTCCGAACCTTTCAGATCCGTGTGTGCTTTACAAATCTCTATGTCATCTCCTAGATGTAGCTACCACGCTCTATTTGGAGCTATTCCAAATAACTGTTCTACTTGGAGCTATTCTAAATTGTTGCTCCATTATATGCATCTGGTATCTCTACTCAGAGCTATCCGGATAGGTGTTAAGCTTGCATCGACGTAACCCTTTACGACGAACTCTTTTACCACCTCCATAATCGAGAAAATTCCTTAGTCCACTAGTTACTAAGGATAACTTTGACCGCTGTCCTGTGATCCATTCTTGGATCACTCTTGTACCCCTTGACTGACTCATGGCAAGGCACACTTCAGGTGCGGTACACAGCATAGCATACTGTAGAGCCTATGTCTTAAGCATAGGGGACGACCTTCGTCCTTTCTCTCTATTCTGCCGTGCTCGAGCTTTAAGTCTTAACTTCATACCTTACAACTCAGGCAAGAACTCCTTCTTTGACTGATCCATCTTGAACACCTTCAAGATCATGTCATGGTATGTGCTCATTTTGAAAGTACTATTAAGCGTTTTGATCTATCCTTATAGATCTTGATGCTCAATGTTCAAGTAGCTTAATCCAGGCTTTCCATTGAAAAACACTTTCCAAATAACCCTATATGCTTTCTAGAAATTCTATGTCATTTCTGATCAACAATATGTCAACAACATATACTAATCAGAAATTCTATAGTGCTCCCACTCACTTCTTTGGAAACACAAGTTTCTCATAAACTTTGTATAAACCCAAAATCTTTGATCATCTCATCAAAGCATACATTCCAACTCCGAGATGCTTACTCCAGTCCTTAGAAGGAATGCTGGAGCTTTGAATACTTATTAGCATCTTTCAGGATTGACAAAACCTTTCGGTTTGTATCACATACAACCTTTCCTCAAAAACCGTCGAGGAAACAATGTTTTTGACATCCTATCTGCAAGATTTCATAAATAATGCAGTAATTGCTAATATAATTCCAACAGACTCTTAGCATCGCTACGAGTGAGAAAGTCTCATCGTAGTCAACTCTTTGAACTTGTCGGGAAACATCTTAACAACAAGTCGAGCTTTCTTAATGGTGACATTTACCATCATCGTCCGTCTTCCTTCTAAAATCCATCTGTACCTAACAGCCTTACGACCATCAAGTAGTATTCCCAAAGTCTACACTTTGTTTTCATACATGGATCCTCTCTCGGATTTTATGGCCTCGAGCCATTTATCGGAATCCAGGCCCACCATCGCTTCTCCATAGCTCGTAGGTTCATTGTTGTCTAGCAACATGACTTCCAAGACAGGATTATGTACCACTCTGAAGTAGTACACATCCTTGTCATCCTATGAGGTTTGATAGTGACTTGATCTGAAGTTTCATGATCACCATCATAAGCTTCCACTTCAATTGGTGTAGGTGCCACAGGAACAACGTCCTGTGCCCTGCCACACACTAGTTGAAGAGACGGTTCAATAACCTCATCAAGTCTCCACCATCCTCCCACTCAATTCTTTCGAGAGAAACTTTTCCTCGAGAAAGGACCCGATTCTAGAAACAATCCCTTATTGCTTTCGAATCTAAGACAGGAGGTATACCCAACTGTTTTGGGTGTCCTATGAAGATGTATTTATCCACTTTGGGTTCGAGCTTATCTGCCTGAAACCTTTTTCACATAAGCGTCGCAGTCCCAAACTTTCAAGAAATGACAGCTTAGGTTTCTCTAAACCATAGTTCATACGGTGTCACCTCATCGGAATTACGTGGTGCCCTATTTAAAGTGAATGTAGTTGTCTTTAATGCCTAACCCATAAACTATCGTGATAATTCGATAAGAGACATCATGGTATGCATCATATCCAATAGGGTGCAGTTTTGATGTTCGGACACACCATCACACTATGGTGTTCCAGGCTGTATTAGTTGTGAAACAATTTCCACAATGTCTTAATTCCGTGCCAAACTCGCAATTCATATATTCATCTCTATGATCATATCATAGATCTTTTATCCTCTTGTCACGATGATCTTTCAACTTCACACTGAAATTACTTGAACCTTTCAATAATCCAGACTCGTGATTCATCAAGTAAATATACTCTACATCTACTCAAATCATCTGTGAAGTAAAAACATAACGATATCCACTACATGCCTCAGCACTCATTGGACTGCACACATCAAAATGTGTTACTTCCAACAAGTTGCTTTCTAGTTCCATTTTACTGAAAACGAGGCTTTCAGTCATCTTGCCCATGTGGTATGATTTGCATGTCTCAAGTGATTCAAAACCAAGTGAGTCCAAACGGTCCATTTGCATGGAGTTTATTCATGCATATACACCAATAGACATGGTTCGCATGTCTCAAACCTTTCAAAACGAGTGAGCCCAAAGATCCATCAACATGGAGCTTCTTCATGCGTTTTATACCGATATGACTTACGTGGCAGTGCCACAAGTAGGTGGTACTATCATTCCTATCTTTTGGCATGAACATGTGTATCACTATGATCGAGATTCAAAAAACCATTCATTTTAGGTGCAAGGCCATTGAAGGTATTATTCAAATAAACAGAGTAACCATTATTCTCCTTAAATGAATAACCGTATTGCGGTAGACATAATCCAATCATGTCTATGCTCAACGCAAACACCAGTCTCGATGGTAGAGGGAGCGTGCGATGCTTGATCATATCAACATTGGAAACACTTCCAACACATATCGTCAGCTCACCTTTAGCTAGTCTCCGTTTATTCCATAGCTTTTATTTCGAGTTACTAACACTTAGCAACCGAACCGGTATCTAATACCCTGGTGCTACTAGGAGTACTAGTAAAGTACACATCAACACAATGTATATCCAATATACTTCTATCGACCTTGCCAGCCTTCTTTATCTACCAAGTATCTAGGGTAATTCTGCTCCAGTGGCTATTCCCCTTATTACAGAAGCACTTAGTCTCGGGTTTGGGTTCAACCTTGGGTTTCTTCACTAGAGCAGCAACTGATTTGCTGTTTCATGAAGTATCCCTTTGTTCCCTTGCCCTTCTTGAAACTAGTGGTTTCACCAACCATCAACAATTGATGCTCCTTCTTGATTTCTACTTTCGCGGTGTCAAACATCACGAATATCTCAAGGATCATCATATATGTCCCTGATATATTATAGTTCATCACGAAGCTCTAGCAGCTTGGTGGTAATGACTTCGGAGAAACATCACTATCTTATTTGGAAGATTAACTCCCACTCGATTCAAATGATTGTTGTACTCAGACAATCTGAGCACAAGCTCAACAATTGAGCTTTTCTCCTTAGTTTGCAGGTTAAGAAAATCGTCGGAGGTCTTATACCTCTTGACGTGGGCACGAGCCTGAAATCCCAATTTCAGTCCTCGAAACATCTCATATGTTTTCGCGACGTTTCAAAAACTGTCTTCGGTGCCTCAACTCTAAACCATTTAGCATTACACACTGAACTATCATGTAGTCATCAAAACGTGTATGTCAGATGTTCGCAACATCCACAGACGACGTTCGAGGTTCAGCACACTGAGCGGTGCATTAAGGACATAAGCCTTCTATGAAGCAATGAGGACAATCCTTAGTTTACGGACCTAGTCTGCATAATTGCTGCTATCAACTTTCAACTAAATTTTCTCTAAGAACATATCTAAACAGTAGAACTATAGCGTGAGCTACGACATAATTTGCAAAATCCTTTTGACTATGTTCAGAATAATTAAGTTCATCTTATGAACTCCCACTTAGATAGACATCCCTCTAGTCATCTAAGTGATTACATGATCCGAGTGAACTAGGCCGTGTCCGATCATCACGTGAGACGGACTAGTCAACGTCGGTGAACATCTTCATGTTGATCGTATCTTCTATACGACTCATGCTCAACCTTTCGGTCTTCTGTGTTCCGAGGCCATGTCTGTACATGCTAGGCTCGTCAAGTTAACCCTAAGTGTTTTTGCTGTGTAAAACTGTCTTACACCCGTTGTATGTGAACGTAAGGATCTATCACACCCGATCATCACGGCGTGCTTCGAAACGACGAACTGTAGCAACGGTGCACAGTTAGGGGAGAACACTTCTTGAAATTTTAATGAGGGATCATCTTATTTACTACCGTCGTTCTAAGCAAATAAGATGTATAAACATGATAAACATCATATGCAATCAAATAATAGTGACATGATATGGCCAATATCATATAGCTCCTTTGATCTCCATCTTGGGGCTCCATGATCATCTTGTCACCGGTATGACACCATGATCTCCATCATCATGATCTCCATCATCGTGTCTTCTTGAAGTTGTCTCGTCATCGACATGCAAGTCGTGATTCCCTTGACAAGAACATGATCAATCTCATACATCACATATATCATTCATCACATCCTTTTGGCCATATCACATCACATAGCATACCCTGCAAAAACAAGTTAGACGTCCTCTAATTGTTGTTTGCATGTTTTACGTGGCTGCTATGGGTTTCTAGCAAGAACGTTTCTTACCTACGCAAAGACCACAACGTGATATGCCAATTTCTATTTACCCTTCATAAGGACCCTTTTCATCGAATCCGATCCGACTAAAGTAGGAGAGACAGACACCCGCTAGCCACCTTATGCATCTAGTGCATGTCAGTCGGTGGAACCGGTCTCACGTAAGCATACGTGTAAGGTTGGTCCGGGCCGCTTCATCCCACAATAACGTCGAATCAAGATAAGACTAGTAACGGCAAGCATATTGAACAAAATCAACGCCCACAACTACTTTGTGTTCTACTCGTGCATAGAATCTACGCAATAGACCTAGCTCATGATGCCACTGTTGGGGAACGTAGCATAAATTCAAAATTTTCCTACGTGTCACCAAGATCTATCTATGGAGAGACTAGCAACGAGGGGAAGGAGAGTGCATCTACATACCCTTGTAGATCGCTAAGCGGAAGCGTTCAAGTGAACGGGGTTGATGGAGTCGTACTCGTCGTGATTCAAATCACCGATGATCCTAGTGCCGAACGGACAGCACCTCCACGTTCAACACACGTACGGAAGGGAGACGTCTCCCATGCCTTGATCCAGCAAGGAGGAGGGAGAGGTTGATGGAGATCCAGCAGCACGACGGCGTGGTGGAAGTAGCGGGATTCCAACAGGGCTTCGCTAAGCGCTGCGGGAAGAGGGAGATGTGTCACGGGAGGGAGAGGGAGGCGCCAGGCCTTAGATTGGTTTGCTCATCCTTTTCCCCACTATATATAGGGCCAAGGGAGAGGGGGAGGCGCAGCCCTTGCCCCTTCCTCCAAGGAAGGGTGCGGCCAAGGGTGGGGAGGAGTCCATCCTCCCCAAGGCACCTCGGAGGTGCCTTCCCCTTTTAGGACTCTCCTCTTTTTCCCATCTCTTGGCGCATGGGCCTCTTGGGGCTGGTGCCCTTGGCCCATATAGGCCAAGGCACACCCCCTACAGCCCATGTGGCCCCCCGGGGCAGGTGGCCCCACCCGGTGGGCCCCCGGGACCCTTCCGGTGGTCCCGGTACAATACCGATGACCCCGAAACTTGTCCCGATGGCCGAAATAGCACTTCCTATATATAATTATTTACCTCCGGACCATTTCGGAACTCCTCGTGACGTCCGGGATCTCATCCGGGACTCCGAACAACTTTCGGGTTACCGCATACTAATATCTCTATAACCCTAGCGTCACCGAACCTTAAGTGTGTAGACCCTACGGGTTCGGGAGACATGCAGACATGACCGAGACGTTCTCCGGTCAATAACCAACAGCGGGATCTGGATACCCATGATGGCTCCCACATGTTCCACGATGATCTCATCGGATGAACCACGATGTCAAGGACTTAATCAATCCCGTATACAATTCCCTTTGTCTAGCGGTATTGTACTTGCCCGAGATTCGATCGTCGGTATCCTTATACCTTGTTCAATCTCATTACCGGCATGTCTCTTTACTCGTTCCGTAACACATCATCCCGTGATCAACACCTTGGTCACATTGCGCATATGATGATGTCCTACCGAGTGGGCCCAGAGATACCTCTCCGCTTACACGGAGTGACAAATCCCAGTCTCGATTCGTGCCAACACAACAGACACTTTCGGAGATACCTGTAATGCACCTTTATAGTCACCCAGTTACGTTGTGACGTTTGATACACCCAAAGCATTCCTACGGTATCCGGGAGTTGCACAATCTCATGGTCTAAGGAAATGATACTTGACATTAGAAAAGCTTTAGCATACGAACTATACGATCTTTGTGCTAGGCTTAGGATTGGGTCTTGTCCATCACATCATTCTCCTAATGATGTGATCCCGTTATCAACGACATTCAATGTCCATGGTTAGGAAACCGTAACCATCAATTGATCAACGAGCTAGTCAACTAGAGGCTTACTAGGGACATATTATGGTCTATGTATTCACACGTGTATTACGATTTCCGGATAATACAGTTATAGCATGAATAAAGACAATTATCATGAACAAGGAAATATAATAATAACTAATTTATTATTGCCTCTAGGGCATATTTCCAACACTTTCATCGGTCAGACCGCATAACAACATACGTTGTTCCCTTTGTCATCGGTATGTTACTTGCCCGAGATTCGATCGTCGGTATCCCATACCTAGTTCAATCTTGTTACCGGCAAGTCTCTTTACCCGTTCTGTAATACATCATCCTACAACTAACTCATTAGTTGCAATGCTTGCAAGGCTTAAGTGATGTGCATTACCGAGAGGGCCCAGAGATACCTCTCCGACAATCGGAGTGACAAATCCTAATCTCGAAATACGCCAACCCAACATGTACCTTTGGAGACACCTGTAGTGCTCCTTTATAATCACCCAGTTACGTTGTGACGTTTGGTAGCACACAAAGTGTTCCTCCGGCAAACGGGAGTTGCATAATCTCATAGTCATAGGAACATGTATAAGTTATGAAGAAAGCAATAGCAACATACTAAACGATCGGGTGCTAAGCTAATGGAATGGGTCATGTCAATCAGATCATTCATCTAATGATGTGATCCTGTTAATCAAATGACAACTCTTTGTCCATGGTTAGGAAACATAACCATCTTTGATTAACAAGCTAGTCTAGTAGAGGCATACTAGTGACACTCTGTTTGTCTATGTATTCACACATGTATTATGTTTCCGGTTAATACAATTCTAGCATGAATAATAAACTTTTATTATGATATATAAGGAAATAAATAATAACTTTATTATTGCCTCTAGGGCATATTTCCTCCAGTCTCCCACTTGCACTAGAGTCAATAATCTAGATTACACAGTAATGATTCTAACACCCATGGAGCCTTGGTGTTGATCATGTTTTGCTCGTGGAAGAGGCTTAGTCAACGGGTCTGCTACATTCAGATCCATATGTATCTTGCAAATCTCTATGTCTCCCACCTGGACTAGATCCCGGATGGAATTGAAGCGTCTCTTGATGTGCTTGGTTCTCTTGTGAAATCTGGATTCCTTTGCCAAGGCAATTGCACCAGTATTGTCACAAAAGATTTTCATTGGACCCGATGCACTAGGTATGACACCTAGATCGGATATGAACTCCTTCATCCAGACTCCTTCATTCGCTGCTTCCGAAGCAGCTATGTATTCCGCTTCACACGTAGATCCCGCCACGACGCTCTGTTTAGAACTGCACCAACTGACAGCTCCACCGTTTAATGTAAACACGTATCCGGTTTGCGATTTAGAATCGTCCGGATCAGTGTCAAAGCTTGCATCAACGTAACCATTTACGATGAGCTCTTTGTCACCTCCAAATACGAGAAACATATCCTTAGTCCTTTTTAGGTACTTCAGGATGTTCTTGACCGCTGTCCAGTGATCCACTCCTGGATTACTTTGGTACCTCCCTGCTAGACTTATAGCAAGGCACACATCAGGTCTGGTACACAGCATTGCATACATGATAGAGCCTATGGCTGACGCATAGGGAACATCTTTCATTTTGTCTCTATCTTCTGCAGTGGTCGGGCATTGAGTCTAACTCAACTTCACACCTTGTAACACAGGCAAGAACCCTTTCTTTGCTTGATCCATTTTGAACTTCTTCAAAATCTTGTCAAGGTATGTGCTTTGTGAAAGTCCAATTAAGCGTCTGTGACGCCCCCGATTTAATCGTACACTAATCATACATGCAAACGTGTACGATCAAGATCAGGGACTCACGGGAAGATATCACAACACAACTCTACAAATAAAATAAGTCATACAAGCATCATATTACAAGCCAGGGACCTCGAGGGCTCGAATACAAGAGCTCGATCATAGACGAGTCAGCGGAAGCAACAATATCTGAGTACAGACATAAGTTAAACAAGTTTGCCTTAAGAAGGCTAGCACAAACTGGGATACAGATCGAAAGAAGCGCAGGCCTCCTGCCTGGGATCCTCCTAACTACTCCTGGTCGTCGTCAGCGGGCATCACATAGTAGTAGGCACCTCCGGTGTAGTAGGAGTCGTCGTCGACGGTGGCGTCTGGCTACTGGACTCCAGCATCTGGTTGCGACAACCAAAATGAAAGGAAAAGGGGGAAAAGGGGGAGAAAGCAACCGTGAGTACTCATCCAAAGTACTCGCAAGCAAGGAGCTACACTACATATGCATGGGTATCAAATGGAGTAAGGGTATCATATGTGGACTGAACTGCAGAATGCCAGAATAAGAGGGGGATAACTAATCCTTTCGAAGACTACGCTTCTGGCAGCCTCCGTCTTGCAACATGTAGAAGAGAGTAGACTGAAGACCTCCAAGTAGCATCGTGTAGCATAATCCTAACCGATGATCCTCCCCTCGTCGCCCTGTGAGAGAGCGACCACCGGTTGTATCTGGCACTTGGAAGGGTGTGTTTTATTAAGTATCCGGTTCTAGTTGTCATAAGGTCAAGGTACAACTCCAAGTCGTCCTGTTACCGAAGATCACGGCTATTCGAATAGATTAACTTCCCTGTAGGGGTGCACCACATAACCCAACACGCTCGATCCCATTTGGCCGGACACACTTTCCTGGGTCATGCCCGGCCTCGGAAGATCAACACGTCGCAGCCCCACCTAGAGCAACAGAGAGGTCAGCACGCCGGTCTAAACCTAAGCGCCCAGGGGTCTGGGCCCATCGCCCTTAGCACACCTGCACGTTGCGTGGGCGGCCGGAAGCAGACCTAGCCTAGTGGCGTTCCAGTCCAATCCAACGCGCGTCGCTCCGTTGCTGACGTCACGAAGGCTTCGGCTGATACCACGACGTCGAGTGCCCATAACTGTCCCCGCGTAGATGGTTAGTGCGTATAGGCCAGTAGCCAGACTCAGATCAAATACCAAGATCTCGTTAAACGTGTTAAGTATCTGCGAACGCCGACCAGGGCCAGGCCCACCTCTCTCCTAGGTGGTCTCAACCTGCCCTGTCGCTCCGCCTCAAAGTAACAGTCGGGGGCCGTCGGGAACCCAGGCCCACCTCTACCGGGATGGAGCCACCTGCCTCTTTAGCCCCCATCTCCGAACAGTATCACAGGTAAGGTAACTGTGTAAAGTATATTGTATATGCCCGTGGTCACCTCCCGAAGTGATCACGGCCCAGTAGTATAGCATGGCAGACGGACAAGAGTGTAGGGCCACTGATGGAACACTAGCATCCTATACTAAGCAGTAGGATAGCAGGTAATGGTAACAACAGTAGTAGCAAGGATAGGCTATGCATCAGGATAGGAATAACGGAAAGCAGTAACATGCTACACTACTCTAATGCAAGCAGTATAGAGAAGAGTAGGCGATATCTGGTGATCAAGGGGGGGGGGCTTGCCTGGTTGCTCTTGCAAGAGAGAGGGGTCGTCAACACCGTAGTCGTACTGGGTAGCAGCGGCGTCGGTCTCGGTGTCTAGCAAGAGAAGAGGGGGAAGAAACAATAAATATAATGCAAACAAATGCATGACGATGCATGACATCACAAAGCGTGATGCTAGGTGTGCCCTAACGCGGTACGAGGTGGTACCGGTGAAGGGGGAAAACATCCGGAAAAGTATTCCCGGTGTTTCGCGTTTTTGGACAGATGAACCGGAGGGGGAAAGTTGCGTGTTTTCTATGCTAGGGTTGCGTGGCGGATGAACGGGTTGCGTATCCGGGTTCGTCTCGTCGTTCTGAGCAACTTTCATGTAGAAAGTATTTTAATCCGAGTTACGGATTAAAAGATATGATTTTCTGAAGATTTTATTAATTTTTGGTATTTAATTAATTATTTAAATTAATTCGAAAATGAATTAATGACATCAGCATGATGTCATGCTGACGTCAGTAGTCAACTGAGTTGACTGGGTCAAACTGACGCGTGGGTCCAGTGGGACCCACCTGTCATACTCTGATAGGTTAATTAGGGTTTAGTTAAACTAATTACTGTTTAATTAAGCTAATAGGTTAATTAGATTAATTAATTAAGGTTAATTAACTTAATTAATTTAGTTAATTAATTAATTAAATTTATTTTAATTTTAGTTCTTATTTTATTTATTTATTTTTAGTTCTTCTTCTCTTTTTTTAATAAAGTTCTGGGGCGTGGGCCCCTGTGTCATTGGGCCAAAGGGGCCACAGCGGTTCGGGCTAACGGGTGCTGGGGTGGGAATGTGCGCAATGGTTGTCCAGCACCCGTTCGTTCGAGCGCACGCCAGTGCGGGCGGACCCGGCAGGGGGGCCGGTGCAGGGGGAGGCCGGTGGCCACGGCGCCGCCCAGGCGGCCGGGGCGGCGAGGAAGCAGCACAGGCGAGGCCACAACGACCTGGGGAGGTAGCGGCACGGCGGGTGCGGTAGGTAGAGGAGGCAGCAGGATCCAGGGGAGGCGAGGCGCAGCGATGCGGGGAAAACGGGGCGGTGGCACGGCGAGCGAGCGGCGCAGGCATGGCGCGTCGGCGCGGGGCGACGGGCGCAGCCAAGCGGAGCGGCGCGCGGCCAGGGCGCGGCGCGGCATCGGTGAGCGCGGGGCCGGAGCGCGCGCGGGGTGGAAGCCGCGGCCAAGGGCATGGCCGAGCGGCAGCGGGCGCGGGCGGCGGGCACGTGAGCGGCGATGACCGCGGGGAAAGGAGGAGGGGGCGGCTCACGGTGCGTGGTAGGGAGCGGGGCAGCGGGGGTCGGTGGAGGCCGGGGAGGAGACGCGTCGTGGAGGAGGCCGACCGGCGAGGAGGTCCGGCGAGGTCCTCGGGCGGCTGCACGGGCTCCGGGCGGTGTCCGTGGAGCTCCGGGCGGCGGTGGTGCGACGCACGACGACGAGGTGATGGGGACGGCGTCGAGGGGGTTTCGTCCCCGATCCAGATTTGGATCGGGAGAGGGGAAACGTGGGAGCGAGTGGGAGGGAGTGGTGCGTTGGGGGGGGGTTAGGGTTTGGTCGCCCAGGGGGTTAAGGGGAGTGGGGGGCGGCCTGGGCCGGCCAGGCTAGCAACTGGGCCGACTAGCCCAGTGGGAGGGGGGTTTCTCCTTTTTTTTGCTAGTTTTGTTTTTCTGTTTTGTATTTTGTTTTCCTTTTGTTTATTTTATTTCCTTTCTGTTTTAGCTTAGTTTCCTTTTATTTTTGATTTAGCAAAATATCAAAATGGCACCTAATTTGATGTTACCAAATATGCCACTACCACATTAACTAGCTACCTAATCTAAAATAGTTGTGTAATTATTTATTATTTAAAAGTACTTAATTAATAGTTTTTTCTACTATTTTGGTTATCTTATAGCATTTAAACGTTGTATAAAAGTATGGTGCTTCACCATAATCACCTATGCATTATTTGGCACAACTCGAACAATTTGGTTTTAATATTTGAAAACTTTTATTATTTGCCTTTAATTGAATTTGATTTTGAATCGATCTCGAACTAACACGAGATTAGCGATAGTAATCGAAGTGACGTGGCATCATTAGCAGAGAATCACTGTAGCTTAATTATCCGGGCGTCACAATTCTCCTCCACTACAAGAAATCTCGTCCCGAGATTTTAGAGGGGAGTAAGGGGGAAAGTTCTGGTTATGATATTCTAACGGATCTTCTCGGTCTTGGTTGCTCTTCTCTAAAAGGTCGATCCACTACGTTGATGCCTTCATTCCTCTGCTCCAGGTCATCATGATGAAGCCGGCATCCTTTTCTTCAAGATCTCCATCGTACTTACGGAAAAGATAAGGGAGGGAGACTCGGGAAGGACGGAGCTCAACACAAGCTAGGTACCTGGGGGCTATCTCAGTGAACAAGGCATAGATGCATCTCTTGAGATGAAATTCAAGAGATTCATCGAGAGCAAGGCAAGAAGGTGCACTAAGAAATTTCAAGCGGATAGGCAATCGTTTGTTGCCTGAAACAGAGTGTGAAAGGTGTTCAGAGCAATGAACAAAATGTTGCATCCGATACCAGAATGAAATATGGCAGGGAAGTTAGCTCGTGAATTACATATGAAACCAAGCATAAGGGATAACTTTGGCAACAGGGGGTGAATAAGAGAGTCAGGTTTCGATCCCGTGGGACTGTGGGTTATGGGCCCACCATGTGGTTAAAAGTAGGAAGGGCATTGACATCTTGCACGGTCATGATAGCAAGACATGTCAGAGGGTAGCCTGTCAGTTACGTCGGCAACAACATCGATACCAAGGGCGAGGGACGAAGAGAACAATTTTCCTGCTCGTTGAACGAGGCGGACCAATAGGCAAAGTTCTCGTCCATTGGTGGTTACCGGAATGTTATCAACATAGTAACAGGGTCTTGCTGACAGAATTGTACACCGAGATGTTTGTACAAGCAGGGAATTATAACTGCTTATATCATATAGATCATAGAAAGGGTTTAAACAAACCAATGGAAAGGAAAATGTGTTTAAACACATATATCGGGGGTATATCCTTCCCAAGGACAAGCAGAGCATGATATCCGAGACAGGATATAAAGTAGAAAACCTTTTAGGTAAGGGGGGAGGAATCTCATGATATTACCCATACAACGGTGTTAGGATAAATGATAAATAAAATTTAGCATCGTGCTTCAAATGTTCCTGTTGAAAATCGGAGTACCATTGACATGCTTCGAGATAGCATTGACAAGGTCATCAGGTGAAGATCAGACTTTGGAAACACAAAGGATCCATCAGGAATAACTTGTAGAATAAGTCTTACCATTTCCTCATGGAAGACTAGATAACCTTGCTAAAAGTAAACTATAACAATAGGTCCTCCGGCCAGGCGTGGTAGGCATGACTTCACCTTACCGGGTCATATAACGACCAATGTTATAACTCTTGGAAATATGTTCCAACCATCATATCTGACCGAGATTCAGATCTGATTGGGGTCGGGATAACTCGGACTCAGGATGCCTGAGAAGAAAGGTGCAACACAAATTGTCGAGACGACATTGTAAGATTCTCGGGAATTGAACTGTGGAAGCAAGTTCCGAATCATGAGTTCATTATTAAATCAAGGATAGAACGAGGAGGTGGCTGATGGAATCAGCGACAATTCATCGAGATTAACAAAAGATGGATTTCCACAATTAAATGAACAAGGAGATAACATTTGTCAGATCAAATGATATAAGGAAGTATGCTCACAGAAAACATACACAATTAAACATTGGTTGAAAGGTGCGCCCAAAATAGGGGTTGGGTTGCACGACCAATGTCAGAATGGTGATTCAATAATCAATAGTCTAAGAACGAACGGCCGACCATTAACTTCAAAGCAATAGGGCTGCTAGAAGTGCAGAATCCAAACAACACCGTTCACTTGTTGGTACCCCAGTTGGAATCAACACGAGGACCAAGAAAGAATGGTGATGGTGAGAAGTATCACGATACCAAGAATTCTTAAGAGGTGGTGAAATTCTCACAACATTCTTGACATAAAAGATGGTAATACTCCAAGGTAAAGGAGAACAAATGCTGGATAGCAAGGATCTCAAGGTATAACACAAAACATGAACAAGTTTGTGTTGAACGGAAGGCAATCGAGTGGTCGATGATAACACAAATCATCAAGGGCAAGGATGGTATTTCTCATCAGGAATTCAATTGATATCCTTGAGGAGCTCGAAATGTTGATGATGATCATGACAATTTCTGTCGAGAGGTTTCATGGAGATGTAATCAGTCGGCGATGACATCAAGTCAAACGAATGATGAAGCGAAAGGTTATTGGAACCATGGGTACGACACAAACTTGAAATCAAGTTTGTTGTTTGAGGCGAAACGATAAGACAAGGAATATCGACGTAAGCTTAGCCCATCGTCGAAATTGTGCTCCGGAAAGAAGGACCAGGTAGTACAGTTAAAATTTGGCACGATAATGATATAGCTGAGTAGGCTCGGAATGACGTGATCGAGTTCAAACTCGTAAGTAATGAAGGTTACCAAGAGTTATTGAATCGTAGTGCGGACTCAATTCAGTTGTCGGTGTCCTTGAGGGGTTCTAACAACTGAGAACCCGTTGGAAAAATGGAATCGGCAAGAATATTAGTTGATGATGAACTCATAAGAAGTTATGTATCCCGTGGTATCCTCGAGATACCAGGGGGTAATACTCGACGACAGATCAAAGTAGAGGTTGGACTGGGGTATTGCTCTGCAGAAGACAAGTGCTTAAACTCACACGAGAAACGGTACCTAAAAGAGAACATGGTCGAAACCACGATTGCAGAAGGCCAGATCCCAGATATAATATGAACTTATACCAAGGGAGTAATTAATTTAAGAGAAGCTTTAATGATAAGATCTACATCGTGTCCATGGGCATGAACACAAAGTTCAAGGTCGACTCCCACTTCTTCAATGCATAACCTTACATTTACCTCCCCTTTTCGAAGTTGTAGTGTTGAAAAGTTATCTGACGAAGCATCAGCAGGGTATAACCCGCATAACTTTCAAGGTCACACAAATTAAGGAAGGCATAGGTTCAACCCGTTAGGGTATCGTGGAAACATATACCACAAGCTTTGAGAGTAAATATTACCAGCTCGAAAGCAGAGCATGGTTGGCAAAAGGAGAGGATACAAATTACCAAAGGCATTATGTATCGGAGAAAGAACTCACAAGGTGATTAATTATGAAGGACATTGTCAGATAATAATCCAATAGTGGATATGGTGATCCACAATGGAGCTGATGTGAGTATCGATACCAATCAGAGGAAGAAAGAATGCAAATGCATCGTTTTACAGATCATCTGAATAATTCAACGTTTAAATAACAAAGGAATTATGATTTTCAAATCAAGGGATCAGGAGCAAACGCTCTGATCAAGGACGGACAAGTTGAATAGACTTAGGGGTACAATCGATGGCAATCTGATTGGCAGAGGACCAATTCCAGTTAAAGAATGGCAGCTCAGCCGGAAAGTTAATTTATAAGGATCAATGATGATTGCGTGTATTCGCAACATATTGAGTCAATAGACTCAAAATGATAATGACAAGGAATGTCAATAAGACTACGAGACTTATGGGATTAACCATAATGCAAGCAAGCAAGAATTTCAAGAGCCAAAGGCTCCAGAGGATTTTCGGAAGATTGAATAGTATTTTGAAGACTTTTGTGAAACACAAGAACAACTGGGGATGAGCGGATACTCGACAAGTGCGAGGATTTATTTGAAGGGGTATTCATGTGGCAAAGAACTGCTAGGCAGTAGGCACAAAGTATTCTCGGAACAATAGAGAAAACTTCGGGGTATCTTGTAATAACAAGATCAATGGGGGATGATCGTATGAATGGCAAGTGTAAGTAGTTATCCATAAGGGTTTATCGGTGGTCGGGAATTGCAAAAGCAACGGGCACAAGGTCTCGAGAGAAAATCGGAGAGTATCTTCGAAATCTTCTGGTGCAGCCGACGATCACCTGGACTGAAGGGGCTCTCCGGGAGAAAGTATTTTCGAGAACCTAAAGTTAGATTTTAGAAAAATCATTTAACCCGAATAGAAGAGAGATCAGAGTCCCAGAGTATAGGTCGAGGAATAAAAGATCCTAATACCACCCAAATGGCGACGTGGGCCCGTAAGCCACACAACCATGTTAGTAAACAGTTTTCACTGACTAGACTCGACTTCGGCCAAGGAGTTTGGAAGGGGGATTCCTACAGGCAGTCGGCTCTGATACCAACTTGTGACGCCCCCGATTTAATCGTACACTAATCATACACGCAAACGTGTACGATCAAGATCAGGGACTCACGGGAAGATATCACAACACAACTCTACAAATAAAATAAGTCATACAAGCATCATATTACAAGCCAGGGGCCTCGAGGGCTCGAATACAAGAGCTCGATCATAGACGAGTCAGCGGAAGCAACAATATCTGAGTACAGACATAAGTTAAACAAGTTTGCCTTAAGAAGGCTAGCACAAACTGGGATACAGATCGAAAGAGGCGCAGGCCTCCTGCCTGGGATCCTCCTAACTACTCCTGGTCGTCGTCAGCGGGCATCACGTAGTAGTAGGCACCTCCGGTGTAGTAGGAGTCGTCGTTGACGGTGGCGTCTGGCTACTGGACTCCAGCATCTGGTTGCGACAACCAGAATGAAAGGAAAAGGGGGAAAAGGGGGAGAAAGCAACCGTGAGTACTCATCCAAAGTACTCGCAAGCAAGGAGCTACACTACATATGCATGGGTATCAAATGGAGTAAGGGTATCATATGTGGACTGAACTGCAGAATGCCAGAATAAGAGGGGGATAACTAATCCTTTCGAAGACTACGCTTCTGGCAGCCTCCGTCTTGCAACATGTAGAAGAGAGTAGACTGAAGACCTCCAAGTAGCATCGTGTAGCATAATCCTAACCGATGATCCTCCCCTCGTCGCCCAGTGAGAGAGCGACCACCGGTTGTATCTGGCACTTGGAAGGGTGTGTTTTATTAAGTATCCGGTTCTAGTTGTCATAAGGTCAAGGTACAACTCCAAGTCGTCCTGTTACCGAAGATCACGGCTATTCGAATAGATTAACTTCCCTGCAGGGGTGCACCACATAACCCAACACGCTCGATCCCATTTGGCCGGACACACTTTCCTAGGTCATGCCCGGCCTCGGAAGATCAACACGTTGCAGCCCCACCTAGACCAACAGAGAGGTCAGCACGCCGGTCTAAACCTAAGCGCCCAGGGGTCTGGGCCCATCGCCTTTAGCACACCTGCACGTTGCGTGGGCGGCCGGAAGCAGACCTAGCCTAGTGGCGTTCCAGTCCAATCCAGCGCGCGCCGCTCCGTTGCTGACGTCACGAAGGCTTCGGCTGGTACCACGACGTCGAGTGCCCATAACTGTCCCCGCGTAGATGGTTAGTGCGTATAGGCCAGTAGCCAGACTCAGATCAAATACCAAGATCTCGTTAAACGTGTTAAGTATCTGCGAACGCCGACCAGGGCCAGGCCCACACCTCTCCTAGGTGGTCTCAACCTGCCCTGTCGCTCCGCCTCAAAGTAACAGTCGGGGGCCGTCGGGAACCCAGGCCCACCTCTACCGGGATGGAGCCACCTGCCCCTTCAGCCCCCATCTCCGAACAGTATCACAGGTAAGGTAACTGTGTAAAGTATATTATATATGCCCGTGGTCACCTCCCGAAGTGATCACGGCCCAGTAGTATAGCATGGCAGACGGACAAGAGTGTAGGGCCACTGATGGAACACTAGCATCCTATACTAAGCAGTAGGATAGCAGGTAATGGTAACAACAGTAGTAGCAAGGATAGGCTATGCATCAGGATAGGAATAACGGAAAGCAGTAACATGCTACACTACTCTAATGCAAGCAGTATAGAGAAGAGTAGGCGATATCTGGTGATCAAGGGGGGGGCTTGCCTGGTTGCTCTTGCAAGAGAGAGGGGTCGTCAACACCGTAGTCGTACTGGGTAGCAGGGGCGTCGGTCTCGGTGTCTAGCGAGAGAAGAGGGGGAAGAAACAATAAATATAATGCAAACAAATGCATGATGATGCATGACATGACAAAGCGTGATGCTAGGTGTGCCCTAACGCGGTGCGGTACGAGGTGGTACCGGTGAAGGGGGAAAACATCCGGAAAAGTATTCCCGGTGTTTCGCGTTTTTGGACAGATGAACCGGAGGGGGAAAGTTGCGTGTTTGCTATGCTAGGGATGCGTGGCGGATGAACGGGCTGCGTATCCGGGTTCGTCTCGTCGTTCTGAGCAACTTTCATGTAGAAAGTATTTTAATCCGAGTTACGGATTAAAAGATATGATTTTCTGAAGATTTTATTAATTTTCGGTATTTAATTAATTATTTAAATTAATTCGAAAATGAATTAATGACATCAGCATGAT
The DNA here is from genome assembly GCF_056163025.1 of Triticum urartu. Lineage (NCBI taxonomy): Eukaryota > Viridiplantae > Streptophyta > Magnoliopsida > Poales > Poaceae > Triticum > Triticum urartu. Next base: position 598,721,328 of record NC_141877.1, read on the forward strand.
GTCATGCTGACGTCAGTAGTCAACTGAGTTGATTGGGTCAAACTGACGCGTGGGTCCAGTGGGACCCACCTGTCATACTCTGATAGGTTAATTAGGGTTTAGTTAAACTAATTACTGTTTAATTAAGCTAATAGGTTAATTAGATTAATTAATTAAGGTTAATTAACTTAATTAATTTAGTTAATTAATTAATTAAATTTATTTTAATTTTAGTTCTTATTTTATTTATTTATTTTTAGTTCTTCTTCTCTTTTTTTTAATAAAGTTCTGGGGCGTGGGCCCCTGTGTCATTGGGCCAAAGGGGCCACAGCGGTTCGGGCTAACGGGTGCTGGGGTGGGAATGGGCGCAATGGGTGTCCAGCACCCGTTCGTTCGAGCGCACGCCAGTGCGGGCGGACCCGGCAGGGGGGCCGGTGCAGGGGGAGGCCGGTGGCCACGGCGCCGGCCAGGCAGCCGGGGCGGCGAGGAAGCAGCACAGGCGAGGCCACGGCGACCTGGGGAGGTAGTGGCACGGCGGGTGCGGTGGGTAGAGGAGGCAGCAGGATCCAGGGGAGGCGAGGCGCAGCGATGCGGGGAAAACGGGGCGGTGGCACGGCGAGCGAGCGGCGCAGGCATGGCGCGTCGGCGCGGGGCGAAGGGCGCAGCCAAGCGGAGCGGCGCGCGGCTAGGGCGCGGCGCGGCAGCGGTGAGCTCGGGGCCGGAGCGCGCGCGGGGTGGAAGCCGCGGCCAAGGGCATGGCCGAGCGGCAGCGGGCGCGTGAGCGGCGGTGACCGCGGGGAAAGGAGGAGGGGGCGGCTCACGGTGCGTGGTAGGGAGCGGGGCAGCGGGGGTCGGTGGAGGCCGGGGAGGAGACGCGTCGTGGAGGAGGCCGACCGGCGAGTAGGTCCGGTGAGGTCCTCGGGCGGCTGCGCGGGCTCCGGGCGGTGTCCGTGGAGCTCCGGGCGGCGGTGGTGCGACGCACGGCGACGAGGCGATGGGGACGGCGTCGAGGCGGTTTCGTCCCCGATCCAGATTTGGATCGGGAGAGGGGAAACGTGGGAGCGAGTGGGAGGGAGTGGTGCGTTGGGGGGGGGTTAGGGTTTGGTCGCCCAGGGGGTTAAGGGGGAGTGGGGGGCGGCCTGGGCCGGCCAGGCTAGCAACTGGGCCGACTGGCCCAGTGGGGGGGTTCTCTTTCTCCTTTTTTTGCTAGTTTTGTTTTTCTGTTTTGTATTTTCTTTTTCTGTTGTTTATTTTATTTCCTTTCTGTTTTAGCTTAGTTTCCTTTTATTTTTGATTTAGCAAAATATCAAAATGGCACCTAATTTGATGTTACCAAATATGCCACTACCACATTAACTAGCTACCAAATCTAAAATAGTTGTGTAATTATTTATTATTTAAAAGTACTTAATTAATAGTTTTTGCTACTATTTTGGTTATCTTATAGCATTTAAACGTTGTATAAAAGTATGGTGCTTCACCATAATCACCTATGCATTATTTGGCACAACTCGAACAATTTGGTTTTAATATTTGAAAACTTTTATTATTTGCCTTTAGTTGAATTTGAATTTGAATCGATCTCGAACTAACACGAGATTAGCGATAGTAATCGAAGTGACGTGGCATCATTAGCAGAGAATTACTGTAGCTTAATTATCCGGGCGTCACAGCGTCTTGATCTATCTCTATAGATCTTTATGCCTAATATGTAAGCAGCTTCACCGAGGTCTTTCATTGAAAAACTCTTATTCAAATATCCCTTTATGCTATCCAGAAATTCTATATCATTTCCAATCAGTAATATGTCATCCACATATAATATCAGAAATGCTACAGAGCTCCCACTCACTTTCTTGTAAATACAGGCTTCTCCAAAAGTCTGTATAAAACCAAATGCTTTGATCACACTATCAAAGCGTTTATTCCAACTCCAAGAGGCTTGCACTAGTCCATAAATGGATCGCTGGAGCTTGCACACTTTGTTAGCTCCCTTTGGATCGACAAAACCTTCCGGTTGCATCATATACAACTCTTCTTCCAGAAATCCATTCAGGAATGCAGTTTTGACATCCATTTGCCAAATTTCATAATCATAAAATGCGGCAATTGCTAACATGATTCGGACAGACTTAAGCATCGCTACGGGTGAGAAGGTCTCATCGTAGTCAACCCCTTGAACTTGTCAAAAACCTTTTGCGACAAGTCGAGCTTTGTAGACAGTATATTACCGTCAGCGTCCATCTTCTTCTTGAAGATCCATATATTCTCAATTGCTTGTTGATCATCGGGCAAGTCAACCAAAGTCCATACTTTGTTCTCATACATGGATCCCATCTCAGATTTCATGGCTTCAAGCCATTTTACGGAATCTGGGCTCACCATCGCTTCTTCATAGTTCGTAGGTTCATCATGATCTAGTAGCACGATTTCCAGAACAGGATTACCGTACCACTCTGGTGCGGATCTCACTCTGGTTGATCTACGAGGTTCAGTAGTGTCTTGTTCTGAAGTTTCATGATCATTATCATTAGCTTCCTCACTAATTGGTGTAGGTGTCACAGAAACAGTTTTCTGTGATGCACTACTTTCCAATAAGGGAGCAGGCACAGTTACCTCGTCAAGTTCTACTTTCCTCCCACTCACTTCTTTCGAGAGAAACTCCTTCTCTAGAAAGGATCCATTCTTAGCAACGAATGTCTTGCCTTCGGATCTGTGATAGAAGGTGTACCCAACAGTCTCCTTTGGGTATCCTATGAAGACACATTTCTCCAATTTGGGTTCGAGCTTATCAGGTTGAAGCTTTTTCACATAAGCATCGCAGCCCCAAACTTTAAGAAAAGACAACTTTGGTTTCTTGCCAAACCACAGTTCATAAGGTGTCGTCTCAACGGATTTTGATGGTGCCCTATTTAACGTGAATGCGGCCGTCTCTAAAGCATAACCCCAAAATGATAGCGGTAAATTTGTAAGAGACATCATAGATCGCACCATATCAAGTAAAGTACGATTACGACGTTCGGACACACCATTACGCTGAGGTGTTCCGGGTGGCGTGAGTTGCGAAACTATTCCGCATTGTTTCAGATGTAGACCAAACTTGTAACTCAAATATTCTCCTCCATGATCAGATCGCAGAAACTTTATTTTCTTGTTACGATGATTTTCAACTTCACTCTGAAATTCTTTGAACTTTTCAAATGTTTCAGACTTATGCTTCATTAAGTAGATATACCCATATCTGCTTAAATCATCTGTGAAGGTGAGAAAATAACGATATCCGCCACGAGCCTCAACATTCATCGGACCACATACATCTGTATGTATGATTTCTAACAAATCTTTTGCTCTCTCCATAGTACCAGAGAACGGTGTTTTAGTCATCTTGCCCATAAGGCACGGTTCGCAAGCACCAAGTGATTCATAATCAAGAGGTTCCAAAAGTCCATCGGTATGGAGTTTCTTCATGCTCTTTACACCGATATGACCTAAACGGCAGTGCCACAAATAAGTTGCACTATCATTATCAACTCTGCATCTTTTGGCTTCAACATTATGAATATGTGTGTTACTACTATCGAGATTCATCAAAAATAGACCACTCTTCAAAGGTGCATGACCATAAAAGATATTACTCATATAAACAGAACAACCATTATTCTCTGATTTAAATGAATAACCGTCTCGCATTAAACAAGATCCAGATATAATGTTCATGCTCAACGCTTGCACCAAATAACAATTATTTAGGTCTAATATTAATCCTGAAGGTAGATGTAGAGGTAGCGTGCCGACCGCGATCACATCGACTTTAGAACCATTTCCCACGCGCATCGTCACCTCGTCCTTTGCCAGTGTTCGCTTAATCCGTAGTCCCTGTTTCGAGTTGCAAATCAAATACCCAGGTGCTAATGCGAGCTCTAGTAAGGTACACATCAATAACATGTATATCACATATACCTTTGTTCACCTTGCCATCCTTCTTATCCGCCAAATACTTGGGGCAGTTCCGCTTCCAGTGACCAGTCTGCTTGCAGTAGAAGCACTCAGTTTCAGGCTTAGGTCCATATTTGGGTTTCTTCTCCTGATCAGCAACTTGCTTGCTTTTCTTCTTGAAGTTCCCCTTCTTCTTCCCTTTGCCCTTTTTCTTGAAACTAGTGGTCTTGTTGACCATCAACACTTGATGCTCCTTCTTGATTTCTACCTCCGCAGCTTTCAGCATTGCGAAGAGCTCGGGAATAGTCTTATTCATCCCTTGCATATTATAGTTCATCACAAAGCTCTTGTAGCTTGGTGTCAGTGATTGGAGAATTTTGTCAATGACGCAATCATCTGGAAGATTAACTCCCATCTGAATCAAGTGATTATTATACCCAGACATTTTGAGTATATGCTCACTGACAGAACTGTTCTCCTCCATCTTGCAGCTATAGAATTTATTGGAGACTTCATATCTCTCAATCCGGGCATTTGCTTGAAATATTAACTTCAACTCCTGGAACATCTCATATGCTCCATGACGTTCAAAACGTCGTTGAAGTCCCGATTCTAAGCCGTAAAGCATGGCACACTGAACTATCGAGTAGTCATCAGCTTTGCTTTGCCAGACGTTCATAACTTCTGGTGTTGCTCTAGCAGCAGGCCTGGCACCCAGCGGTGCTTCCAGGACGTAATTCTTCTGTGCAGCAATGAGGATAATCCTCAAGTTACGGACCCAGTCCGTGTAATTGCTACCATCATCTTTCAACTTTGCTTTCTCAAGGAACGCATTAAAATTCAACGGAACAATAGCACGGGCCATCTATCTACAATCATACATAAACAAGCAAGATACTATCAGGTACTAAGTTCATGATAAATTTAGGTTCAATTAATCATATTACTTAAACTCCCACTTAGATAGACATCCCTCTAATCATCTAAGTGATCACGTGATCCAAATCAACTAAACCATAACCGATCATCACGTGAAATGGAGTAGTTTTCAATGGTGAACATCGCTATGTTGATCATATCTACTATATGATTCACGCTCGATCTTTCGATCTCAGTGTTCCGAGGCCATATCTGCATATGCTAGGCTCGTCAAGTTTAACCTGAGTATTCTGCGTGTGCAAAACTGGCTTGCACCCGTTGTAGATGGACGTAGAGCTTATCACACCCGATCATCACGTGGTGTCTGGGCACGACGAACTTTGGCAACGGTGGATACTCAGGGAGAACACTTTTATCTTGAAATTTAGTGAGAGATCATCTTATAATGCTACCGTCAATCAAAGCAAGATAAGATGCATAAAAGATAAACATCACATGCAATCAATATAAGTGATATGATATGGCCATCATCATCTTGTGCTTGTGATCTCCATCTCCGAAGCACCGTCGTGATCACCATCGTCACCGGCGCGACACCTTGATCTCCATCGTAGTATCGTTGTCGTCTCGCCAATCTTATGCTTCCACGACTATCGCTACCGCTTAGTGATAAAGTAAAGCATTACAGCGCGATTGCATTGCATACAATAAAGCGACAACCATATGGCTCCTGCCAGTTGCCGATAACTCGGTTACAAAACATGATCATCTCATACAATAAAATTTAGCATCATGTCTTGACCATATCACATCACAACATGCCCTGCAAAAACAAGTTAGACGTCCTCTACTTTGTTGTTGCATGTTTTACGTGGCTACTACGGGCTTTAAGCAAGAACCAATCTTACCTACGCATCAAAACCACAACGATAGTTTGTCAAGTTGGTGCTGTTTTAACCTTCGCAAGTACCCGGCGTAGCCACACTCGGTTCAACTAAAATTGGAGAAACTGTCACCCGCAAGCCACCTATGTGCAAAGCACGTCGGGAGAACCGGTCTCGCGTAAGCGTACACGTAATGTTGGTACGGGCCGCTTCGTCCAACAATACCGCCGAACCAAAGTATGACATGCTCGTAAGCAGTATGACTTATATCGCCCACAACTCACTTGTGTTCTACTCGTGCATATAACATCAACATATAGAACATAGGCTCGGATGCCACTGTTGGGGAACGTAGTAATTTCAAAAAAATTCCTACGCACACGCAAGATCATGGTGATGCATAGCAACGAGAGGGGAGAGTATGATCTACGTACCCTTGTAGATCGACAACGGAAGCGTTTGGTTGATGTAGTCGTATGTCTCCATGGCCCGACCGATCAAGCACCGAAACTACGGCACCTCCGAGTTCTAGCACACGTTCAGCTCGATGACGATCCCCGGACTCCGATCCAGCAAAGTGTCGGGGAAGAGTTCCGTCAGCACGACGGCGTGGTGACGATCTTGATGTACTACCGTCGCAGGGCTTCGCCTAAGCACCGCTACAATATTATCAAGGACTATGGTGGAAGGGGGCACCGCACACGGCTAAGAATATGATCACGTGGATCAACTTGTGTCTCTAGGGGGTGCCCCTGCCTCCGTATATAAAGGTTCAAGGGAGGGGGGCCGGCCGGCCAGGAGAGGCGTGTCAGGAGGAGTCCTACTCCCTCTGGGAGTAGGTCTCCCCCCTTTCCTAGTTCGAATAGGATTCGTGGAGGGGGGGAAGAGGAGAGAGAGGAGGAAGGGGGGCCGCCCCCCTCTGCTTGTCCAATTCGGACCAAGGGGGGGAGGGGCGCGTGGCCCATCTCTGGCCACCTCTCCTCTCTTCCACTAAGGCCCACTAAGGCCAATACACCTCCGGGGGGTTCCGGTAACCTCCCGGTACTCCTGTAAAATCCCGATTTCACCCGGAACACTTCCGATATCCAAACATAGGCTTCCAATATATCAATCTTTATGTCTCGACCATTTCGAGACTCCTCGTCATGTCCGTGATCACATCCGGGACTCCGAACAACCTTCGGTACATCAAAATGCATAAACTCATAATATAACTGTCATCGTAACCTTAAGCGTGCGGACCCTACGGGTTCGAGAACAATGTAGACATGACCGAGACACATCTCTGGTCAATAACCAATAGCGGAACCTGGATGCTCATATTGGCTTCTACATATTCTACGAAGATCTTTCATCGGTCAGACCGCATAACAACATACGTTGTTCCCTTTGTCATCGGTATGTTACTTGCCCGAGATTCGATCGTCGGTATCCCATACCTAGTTCAATCTTGTTACCGGCAAGTCTCTTTACTCGTTCTGTAATACATCATCCTGCAACTAACTCATTAGTTGCAATGCTTGCAAGGCTTAAGTGATGTGCATTACCGAGAGGGCCCAGAGATACCTCTCCGACAATCGGAGTGACAAATCCTAATCTCGAAATACGCCAACCCAACATGTACCTTTGGAGACACCTGTAGTGCTCCTTTATAATCACCCAGTTACGTTGTGACGTTTGGTAGCACACAAAGTGTTCCTCCGGCAAACGGGAGTTGCATAATCTCATAGTCATAGGAACATGTATAAGTTATGAAGAAAGCAATAGCAACATACTAAACGATCGGGTGCTAAGCTAATGGAATGGGTCATGTCAATCAGATCATTCATCTAATGATGTGATCCTGTTAATCAAATGACAACTCTTTGTCCATGGTTAGGAAACATAACCATCTTTGATTAACAAGCTAGTCTAGTAGAGGCATACTTGTGACACTCTGTTTGTCTATGTATTCACACATGTATTATGTTTCCGGTTAATACAATTCTAGCATGAATAATAAACTTTTATCATGATATATAAGGAAATAAATAATAACTTTATTATTGCCTCTAGGGCATATTTCCTTCAGTATATGCATGTACACTGTTGCATAGTTTTCCCCCAATCTGCTCGTAGGTACAGTAGCTAATTTAAGCTTGCGTATCTTCATTGCTTGGAATAATACTCCTTGGCACTACCACTTGATTCCTTTGCACAGGGACAACAGCATTCGGATGAAAAGTCATGCGCTTCGAGTAAAAACAGCGAGGCGCTCGGCCACAAGACGGCGGAAGGCCATGACGGTTCAGCAGGACATGCCGGCTCAACATGCGGCCAAGGACACGGTAGGGCCGGCTTTTGCAGCAGAGGTAAGCTCCTGGCAACGAGGTGAAGCGGCGGCAGTCTTTAGCTGCTTGGAGTTTCGATGATGCCACGAAGGTGAGGTTTCAGGCGTGCTGAGCCGGTCAAAGCGACGGGCGTCCGGGCACACAACTCAGCAGAAGGTGGGGATGATCCGTCGGACGGCTTGCGGAGGAGCGACGGGCTATGGCAGGGACGAGTCTGAGTGGTGGACCGATTCTGCACAGTAACTTGACCGGACTAGTCTCGTCCCCTTGCTGACTCGGTTTTTGCATTTGACATCATGATTGATAACTAATCCGGACGGATTACCCGGTCACGTGTGAAGGCAAAACAGTGAAGTCGAATTCGACGGATCACCTAGCAACATGTGCGATGATACATGCGATCCTTCTCGATCTGCAGCGACGCACACGACGGTTCAAGACGTCCGCGCTGTCCCACGCCGGTTTATTCAACGTCATCAATCCGTGCAGCAAAGTTGACTTTAACTTCAGATCCGACGAATCACGTTGCGTCGGAGGCGCACAGCAGAAACTCCAAACCCTAATTTGTTTTGAAATGAAAACTCATACTTCTTCATCCGGCCAATTGCGAGCTTCTCAAAACCTTGGAAAAAATCCCTCCAAGAACTCAAACACCACCGTGCGCAGGCCCCATGGTGGGCGCCAACTGTCATGGAATTGTCACGGTAGATTTCCTTAGTGTCAAGACTTAGTCGCGAGGCCAACGCATCTATGTGGTAGCTTGAGAGGGGTTGAGCGGGACGAGAGACGCGATGTTTTACCCAGGTTCGGCCCCTCACGGTGGAGGTAAAAGCCTACATCCTGCTTCATTGATATTGATGATGATCATCACGGTTACAAGAGTGCTCTATCTCGAGAGCTATTGTCTAAACCTAACTTGTCCAACTTGTGGAACTTTTCCCCTTTTGGGGAGCCCTGCCCCTCCTTATATATGTTGAAGGGGAGGTTTACATGACTAGTCCTATTAGGACTAGGATTACTCTATTACAAGTGGAGTCCTAGTCTTGCCTCCTTTGTAAGGGAATATTCCTTGTGCTTTTCTCATAAACCGGCCCACCATTAAACGTGAACCGGCCTTCTGGGCCATGGGCCTCGTCATCCATCTGACCCACCCGCCGGGTTACTAATGAACCGCCAAGACCGGGCGGGTAGCCCGTGAACCGCCAAGCTCCGGGCGGGTTACCAGTGAGTCATCCAGTCCGGCCGGTTTATACTTCCGGCTGGTTTACGCCACGGGGTATATCCCCGACACATGGCAAGGATGAGCCGCACGGACTCCAGCCTTGCCACCGGAGCGAAGACTTCCTGGAAGTCCACTCCCTCACGCTGCACGTAGCCCTTTGCGACGAGGCGTGCCTTGTGCTTGACAATGGCGCCGTGCTTGTCCTTCTTGACTTTGAACACCCACTTGAGCCCGATGGCTCGGTGCCCAGCAGGCAGTGTGGTGAGTGTCCAAGTGGCGTTGTCGTTGATCGACACCAGCTCGTCCAGCATCGCATGGCGCCAGCAATCCTCTTGCTCGGCCTCTGCGAACGTGGTCAGCTCCTCGCCGGCCATCAGATGCAAGACGTCGTCGTCATCAACATCCTCTTCCTCGGGTTGTTGCGGTGTTGCCGCAGCCTGATACGTCTCCAAAATTTCTATAATTTTTGATTGCTCCATGCTATATTATCTACTGTTTTGGACTATATTGGGCTTTATTTTCCACTTTTATATTATTTTTGGGACTAACCTATTAACCGGAGGCCCAGCCCAGAATTACTGTTTTCTGCCTATTTCAGTGTTTTGGAGAAACATAATATCAAACGGAGTCCAAACGGAATAAAATCTTCGGGAACGTGATTTTCTCACCGAACATGATCCAGGAGACTTGGACCCTACTCCAGGGGGTCAAAGAGGAGGTCACGAGGGTGGGGGGCGCGCCCCCCTGCCTCATGGGCCCCTCGGTGCTCCACCGACGTACTCCTTCCTCCTATATATACACACGTACCCCCAAACGATCAGAACAGGAGCCAAAACCTAATTCCACCTCTTCAACTTTCTGTATCCACGAGATCCCATCTTGGGGCCTGTTTCGGAGCTCCACCGAAAGAGGGCCGTCATCACGGAGGGCTTCTACATCATCCTAGCCCCTCCGATGAAGTGCGAGTAGTTTACCTCAGACCTTCGGGTCCAGTTAGTAGCTAGATGGCTTCTTCTCTCTCTTTGAATCTCAATACAAAGTTCTCCCCCTCTCTTGTGGAGATCTATTCGATGTAATCTTCTTTTTGCAGTGTGTTTGTTGAGACCGATGAATTATGGGTTTATGATCAAGTCTATCTATGAATAATATTTGAATCTTCTCTGAATTCTTTTATGTATGATTTGTTATCTTTGCAAGTCTCTTCGAATTATCCGTTTGGTTTGGCCAACTAGATTGGTAGTTCTTGCCATGGGAGAAGCGCTTAGCTTTGGGTTCGATCTTGCGGTGTCCTTACCCAGTGACAGAAGGGGCAACAAGGCACGTATTGTATCGTTGCCATCGAGGATAACAAGATGGGGTTTATTTCATATTGCATGAATTTATCTCTCTACATCATGTCATCTTGCTTAAGGCGTTACTCTGTTTTTAACTTAATACTCTAGATGCATGCTGGATAGCGGTCGATGAGTGGAGTAATAGTAGTAGATGCAGAATCATTTCGATCTACTTGTCACGGACGTGATGCCTATATACATGATCATGCCTAGATATTCTCATAACTATGCTCAATTCTGCCAATTGCTCAACAGTAATTTGTTCACCCACCGTAGAATACTTATACTCTTGAGAGAAGCCACTAGTGAAACCTATGGCCCCGGGTCTATTCTCATCATATCAATCTCCATCACTTTAATCTTGCTTTGCTTTTTATTTTGCCTTTACTTTTTTACTTTGCATCTTTATACCAAAAATACCAAAAATATTATATCTATCAGATCTCACTCTCGTAAGTGACCGTGAAGGGATTGACAACCCCTAATCGCGTTGGTTGCGAGTAGCTATCATTTTGTGCAGGTACGAGGGACTTGAGCATGGCCTCCTACTGGATTGATACCTTGGTTCTCAAAAACTGAGGGAAATACTTACGCTACTCTGCTGCATCATCCCTTCCTCTTCGGGGAAAACCAACGCAAGCTCAAGACGTAGCAAGAAGGATTTTTGGCGCCATTGCCGGGGAGTCTACGCAAAAAGTCAACATACCAAGTACCCATCACAATCCATATCTCTCGCATTACATTATTTGCCATTTGCCTCTCGTTTTCCTCTCCCCCCAATTCACCCTTGCCGTTTTATTCGCCCTCTCTCTCTATCCTCCCTCTCTATTTGCCTCTTTTGCCTATTTGCTTTTTGTTTGCTTGTGTGCTAGTTTGCTTATTTGTCGCGATGGCTCAAGATACTACCAAATTGTGTGACTTCACCAATACCAATAATAATGATTTCCTTAGCACTCCGATTGCTCCTCTTACCGATGCTGAATCTTGTGAAATTAATGCTGCTTTGTTGAATCTTGTTATGAAACATCAATTCGCCGGCCTTCCTAGTGAAGATGCCGCTACTCATCTGAATAGCTTCGTTGATTTATGTGATATGAAAAAGAAAAAAGATGTCAATAATGATGTCATTAAATTGAAGCTATTTCCTTTTTCGCTTAGAGATCGTGCTAAATCTTGGTTTTCGTCTTTGCCTAAAAATAGTATTGATTCATGGAACAAGTGCAAAGATGCTTTTATCTCTAAGTATTTCCCTCCCGCTAAGATCATCTCTCTTAGAAACGACATTATGAATTTTAAGCAACTTGATCATGAACATGTTGCACAAGCTTGGGAGAGAATGAAATTAATGATACGTAATTGCCCTACTCATGGTTTGAATTTGTGGATGATTATAAATTTTTATGCCGGATTGAATTTTGCTTCTAGAAATCTTTTAGATTCGGCCGCGGGAGGCACTTTTATGGAAATCACTTTAGGAGATGCTACTAAACTCCTAGATAATATTATGGTTAATTATTCTCAATGGCATACTGAAATATCTTCTAATAAAAAAGTGCATGCAATAGAAGAAATTAATGTGTTGAGTGGAAAGATGGATGAACTTATGAAATTATTTGCTACTAAGAGTGTTTCTTCTGATCCTAATGATATGCCTTTGTCTACTTTGATTAAAGCTTATATCTATTCCTCCTAAGAATGATATCAATGAGTCTCTCAAAGCCATGAGAATTTCCATTTATGAGTGCAAGGAAAGAACCGCTAGGATGCGTGCTTCCAAAGATGCCTTTATTAAAGCGTGTTCCTCCAATTCCTATGAAAATCAAGATGAAGATCTAAAAGTTATTGATGTGCCCCCTATTAAATCTTTTTTTTGCAATATGAATCTTGATGAAACTGAATATGATCTTCCTTTACCTAGAAGGCGTTCTAAAAATTCGGAGTATTTAGATCTTAATGATGAAATTGATGAAAGTGGGATTGAAAGAAATAAAAATCTAGATGTTGCTAAACCCACTATATTGGATTTCAAGGAATTTAATTATGAAAGTTGTTCTTTAATTGATTGTATTTCCTTGTTGCAATCCGTGCTAAATTCTCCACATGCTTATAGTCAAAATAAAGCCTTCACCGAACATATTGTTGATGCCTTGATGCAATCTTATGAAGAAAAACTTGAGTTGAAAGTTTCTATCCCTAGAAAACTCTATTATGAGTGGGAACCAACTATTAAAATTAAAATTAAAGATTATGAGTTTTATGCTTTGTGTGATTTGGGTGCTATTGTCTCTACTATTCCCAAGACTTTGTGTGATTTACTAGATTTCCGTAATTTTGATGATTTCTCTCTAAACTTGCATCTTGCGGATTCCACTATTAAGAAACCTATGGGAAGAATTAATGATGTTGTTATTGTTGCAAATAGGAATTATGTGCCCATAGATTTCATTGTTTTTGATATAGATTGCAATCCTTCTTGCCCTATTATTCTTGGTAGACCTTTCCTTAGAAGGAAGGGAATATTAGATTTCAATTTCCATTAAAAAGGGCATGGAACACTTCCCTAGAAAGAAAATAAAATTTCCATATGCAGCTATCATAAGAGCCACTTATGGATTTCCTACCAATGATGGTAATACCTAGATCTATCCTCGCTTTTATGCCTAGCTAGGGGCGTTAAACGATAGCGCTTGTTGGGAGACAACCCAATTTTATTTTTATTCCTTGCTTTTTGCTCCTGCTTAGTAATAAATAAATTATCTAGCCTATGTTTTTGTTGTGTTTTTTTGTGTTTAATTAGTGTTTGTGCCAAGTAGAACCGTTGGGAAGACTTGGGGAAAGTCTTGTTGAACTTGCTGTAAAAAACAGAAACTTTAGCGCTCACGAGAACTGCTGTCATTTTTATTTGAAGAGTGCTATTTAGTTAATTCTTTTTGCAGATGATTAACAGATAAATTCCTAACGTCCAGAAATTTATTTTATAATTTTTGGGGTTCCAAATCTTGCGCTAGCTATAGATTACTACAGACTCTTCTGTTTTTGACAGATTCTGTTTTTCGTGTGTTGTTTGCTTATTATGATGAATCTATGGCTAGTAAAATAGTTTATAACCCGTAGAAAAGTTGGAATAGAGTAGGTTTAACACCAATATAAATAAATAATGAGTTCATTACAGTACCTTGAAGTGGTCGTTTGTTTTCTTTCGCTAACGCAGCTCACGAGTTTTCTATTTTGAGTTTTGTGTTGTGAAGTTTTCAAGTTTTGGGTGAATTCTTTTGATGGATCATGGAACAAGGAGTGGCAAGAGCCTAAGCTTGGGGATGCCCATGGAACCCCCAAGATAATCCAAGGACACCAAAAATTCAAAGCTTGGGGATGCCCCGGAAGGCATCCCCTCTTTCGTCCACTTCCATCAGTAATTTACTTGGAGCTATATTTTTATTCACCAACATGATATGTGTTTTGCTTGGAGAGTCTTGTATTATTTGTGTCTTTGTGTATTAGTATGCCACAATCATCCTTGATGTACACACATTTTGAGAGAGCCATACACGAATTAAAATTTGATAGAATACTCTATGTGCTTCACTTATATCTTTTGAGCTAAGTACTTTTGCTCTATGTGCTTCACTTATATCTTTTGAGTGTTATAATTTTGCTCTATGTGCTTCACTTATATCTTTTAGAGCATGGTGGTGGATTCGTTTTAAAGAAACTATTGATCTCTCATGCTTCACTTAAATTATTTTGAGAGTCTCTTAATAGCATGGTAATTTGCTTAATAATAATATGCTTGGTATTCAAGATTTGTGAAACTTTCTTTTGAGTGTGTTGAATACTAAGAAAAGATTGAAGCATGATAATTGTTTTGAGATATGGAGGTGATAATATTAAAGTCATGCTAGTTGAGTAGTTGTGAATTTAAAGAATACTTGTGTTAAAGTTTGTGATTCCTGTAGCATGCACATATGGTGAACCGTTATGTGATGAAATCGGAGCATGCTTTATTTATTGATTGTCTTCCTTATGAGTGGCGGTCGGGGATGAGCGATGGTCTTTTCCTACCAATCTATCCCCCTAGGAGCATGCGCGTAATACTTTGCTTTGATAACTTCTAGATTTTTGCAATAAGTATATGAGTTCTTTATGACTAATGTTGAGTCCATGGATTATACGCACTCTCACCCTTCCACATTTGCTAGCCTCCCTAATACCGCACACCTTTCGCCGGTATCATACACCTACCATATACCTTCCTCAAAACAACCACCATACCTACCTATTATGGCATTTCCATAGCCATTCCGAGATATATTGCGATGCAACTTTCCACCATCTAGTTCATCATGACATATTCATCATTGTCATATTGCTTAGCATGATCATGTAGTTGACATAGTATTTGTGGCAAAGCCACCATTCATAATTTTTTTCATAGTTGTCACTCTTGATTCATTGCATATCCCGGTACACCGCCGGAGGCATCCATATAGAGTCATACTTTGTTTTAGAATCGAGTTGTAATCATTGAGTTGTAAATAAATAAAAGTGTGATGATCATCATTCAATAGAGCATTGTCCCAAAAAAAGAGAAAGGCCAAAGAAAAAAAGAAGGCCCCAAAAAATATAAATAAAAAGGGGCAATGCTACTATCCTTTTTTCCACACTTGTGCTTCAAAGTAGCACCATGATATAGCGAGTCTCATATATTGTGCTTCAAAGTAGCACCATGTTCTTCATATAGAGAGTCTCATATGTTGTCACTTTCATATACTAGCGGGAATTTTTCATTATAGAACTTGGCTTGTATATTCCAATGATGGGCTTCCTCAAAATTGCCCTAGGTCTTCGTGAGCAAGCAAGTTGGATGCACACCCACTTAGTTTCTTTTGTTGAGATTTCATACATTTATAGCTCTAGTGCATCCGTTGCATGGCAATCCCTACTCACTCACATTGATATCTATTGATGGGCATCTCCATAGCCCGTTGATACGCCTAGTTGATGTGACACTATCTTCCCCTACTTTTTGTCTTCTCCACAACCACTCTTCCATTCCACCTATAGTGCTATATCCATGGCTCACGCTCATGTGTTGCGTGAAGATTGAAAAAAGTTTTGAAAAAGTTAGAGTATGAAACAATTGCTTGGCTTGTCATCGGGGTTGTGCATGATTTAAATACTTTGTTTGGTGAAGATGGAGCATAGCCAGACTATATGATTTTGTAGGGATAACTTTCTTTGGCCTTGTTATTTTGAGAAGACTTAATTGCTTTGTTAGTATGCTTGAAGTATTATTATTTTTTGTGTCAATATAAACTTTTGTCTTGAATCTTTCTAATCTAAATATTCATACCACAATTAAGAAGATTTGCATTGAAATTATGCCAAGTAGCACTCCACATCAAAAATTCTCCTTTTATCATTTACCTACTCGAGGATGAGCAAGAATTAAGTTTGGGGATGCATGATACGTCTCCAACGTATCTATAATTTTTGATTGCTCCATGCTATATTATCTACTATTTTGGACTATATTGGGCTTTATTTTCCACTTTTATATTATTTTTGGGACTAACCTATTAACCGGAGGCCCAGCCCAGAATTACTGTTTTTTGCCTATTTCAGTGTTTCGGAGAAACAGAATATCAAACGGAGTCCAAACGGAATAAAATCTTCGGGAATGTGATTTTCTCACCGAACGTGATCCAGGAGACTTGGACCCTACTCTAGGGGGTCAAAGAGGAGGTCACGAGGGTGGGGGCGCCCCCCCTAGGGCGCGCCCCCTGCCTTGTGGGCCCCTCGGTGCTCCACCGACGTACTCCTTCCTCCTATATATACACACGTACCCCCAAACGATCAGAACATGAGCCAAAAACCTAATTCCACCACCGCAACTTTCTGTATCCACGAGATCCCATCTTGGGGCCTGTTCCGGAGCTCCGCCGGAAGAGGGCCGTCATCACGGAGGGCTTCTACATCATCCTAGCCCCTCTGATGAAGTGTGAGTAGTTTACCTCAGACCTTCGAGTCCATAGTTAGTAGCTAGATGGCTTCTTCTCTCTCTTTGAATCTCAATACAAAGTTCTCCCCCTCTCTTGTGGAGATCTATTCGATGTAATCTTCTTTTTGAGGTGTGTTTGTTGAGATTGATGAATTGTGGGTTTATGATCAAGTCTATCTATGAATAATATTTGAATCTTCTCTGAATTCTTTTATGTATGATTGGTTATCTTTGCAAGTCTCTTCGAATTATCCTTTGGTTTGGCCAACTAGATTGGTACTTCTTGCCATGGGAGAAGCGCTTAGCTTTGGGTTCGATCTTGCGGTGTCCTTACCTAGTGACAGAAGGGGCAGCAAGGCACGTATTGTATCGTTGCCATCGAGGATAACAAGATGGGGTTTATTTCATATTGCATGAATTTATCTCTCTACATCATGTCATCTTGCTTAAGGTGTTACTCTGTTTTTAACTTAATACTCTAGATGCATGCTGGATAGCGGTCGATGAGTGGAGTAATAGTAGTAGATGCAGAATCGTTTCGATCTACTTGTCACGGACGTGATGCCTATATACATGATCATGCCTAGATATTCTCATAACTATGCTCAATTTTGTCAATTGCTCAACAGTAATTTGTTCCCCCACTGTAGAATACTTATGCTCTTGAGAGAAGCCACTAGTGAAACCTATGGCCCCCGGGTCTATTCTCATCATATCAATCTCCATCACTTTAATCTTGCTTTGCTTTTTATTTTGCCTTTACTGTTTACTTTGCATCTTTATACCAAAAATACCAAAAATATTATATCTATCAGAGCTCACTCTCATAAGTGACCGTGAAGGGATTGACAACCCCTAATCGCATTGGTTGCGAGTAGCTATCGTTTTGTGCAGGTACGAGGGACTTGAGCGTGGCCTCCTACTGGATTGATACCTTGGTTCTCAAAAACTGAGGGAAATACTTACGCTACTCTGCTGCATCATCCCTTCCTCTTCGGGGAAAACCAACGCAAGCTCAAGACGTAGCACAGCCTCGCTGAGGAGATCCCGCATGCGCCGAAACCTATGGGGGCGCCAACGCTGTCGTCGGTGTCGAACAGCTCCGACCTCGCCGTTGGCGGGGTTGCGAACTGCCTCCTGGGACCCACCTTGCTTGACGTCAGGGTGTCCGGGGACACCGTACCCGGGGACGGTGTTCTCGGGGTTGCTATTTCCGGATTCACACCTCCCGGGCTTCCCGGGGTCTTGCTTCTCGGGGTCCTAGAGTACATCGGGTACTCCACGGTGAAGGAGCTCCTTGCCGGGGCCTCCCCCGACACCTGCCAAGTCCATCGCGCGTCTTCGTCGAAGATGACGTCGCGCGAGACATGCACACGCTTTGAGACAGGGTCGTACATCTTGTACGCCTTAGAGCCCGTCTCGTAGCCCATGAACACCATTGGGGTGCTCCTGTCGTCGAGCTTCTTCAGCTGTGGGCGCGCCGTCTTGACGTGCCCGACACAGCCAAAGGTGCGTAGGAAGCGTACGTCGGGCTTCCTCCCGTACCACGCCTCATAAGGCGTCTTGCCGTCGACGCTCCTTGTGAAAGAGCGGTTGAGGATGAAGACGGCCGTGAGCACGGCCTCCCCCCAATACGTGCTCGGCACCTGTTTTGCCTTGAGCATGCAGCGTGCCATTCGGAGCATAGTTTGGTTCCTCCGCTCGACGATGCTGTTCTGCTGCGGCGAGTAAGGGGCTGTGAGGTGACGTTGCACCCTTTCTCTCGTCGCAATGCTTGTAGAACGTGGTCGACGTGAACTCGCTGCCATGGTCCGTGCGTAGCACGCGTAGCTTGTGGCCGCACTCGACCTCTGCTGCCACTTGCTGCTTGACGATGGCTTGCTCCGCCTCATCCTTGGAGGCGAGGAGCAACACCCACATGAACCTGTTGTAGTCATCGACGACCAGCAGGATGTAGCGACGCCCTCCTGGCGTTGCCGGGGCGATTGGGCCACAGAGGTCCCCATGGACAAGCTCCAGGGGTTTCTGCGCCCGATAGCGTGCCTTTTCGGGGAAGGGCAGGCGCCGCTGCTTCCCGGCAAGACACGCATCGCACAACTCGTCGGCGTGCTCGATGTGAGGTAGCCCGCGAACGAGGTTGCCTTGCGCCATCTTTCGCAACCCGTCAAAGTGCTGGTGTCCTAGCCGGGCATGCCAATGATAACCCACAAGTATAGGGGATCGCAACAGTTTTCGATAAGTAAGAGTGTCGAACCCAATGAGGAGCTAAAGGTAGAACAAATATTCCCTCAAGTTCTATCGACCACCGATACAACTCTACGCACGCTTGACGTTCGCTTTACCTAGAACAAGTATGAAACTAGAAGTACTTTGTAGGTGTTGTTGGATAGGTTTGCAAGATAATAAAGATTACGTAAATAAAAAGTAGGGGCTGTTTAGGTAAAGAAACAATAAAGTAAATATAGCGAGTGTGGAAAAGTGGTGGTAAGAGTTGTGAAATTGCCCCTAAGCAATTGACTACTTTACTAGACCGATAGCAAGTATTATGTGGGAGAGGCCACTGCTAGCATGTCATCCCTGACTTGGAATTCTATGCACTTATGATTGGAACTATTAGCAAGCATCCGCAACAACTAATGTTCATTAAGGTAAAACCCAACAATAGCATTAAGATAAATTGGTCCCCCTTCAATCCCGTATGCATCAATTTCTATGCTAGGTTGAAGCTTCTGTCACTCTTGCCCTCCAATACGTAGTCCTATCAACATACAACTAACCCTAGGGTGTGATCCAAGCGCGCAATCATATGATGGGCACCAAAGGACAGCAACATAACCACAAGCAAATTAAATCAATCATAGCAATTCATCAACCACCGATAGGACAACAAAAATCTACTCAGACATCATAGGATGGCAACACATCATTGGATAATAATACGAAGCATAAAGCACCATGTTCAAGTAGAGGGTACAGCGGGTTGCGGGAGAGTGGACCGCTGTAGATAGAGGGGGGAGGTGATGGAGATGTTGGTGAAGATGGCGAAGGTGTTGGTGTAGATCGCAGTGATGATGATGATGGCCACGGCGGTGTTTCGGCGCCACCGGAGGAGAGGGGGAGAGGGGCCCCCTTCTTCCTCTTCTTCCTTGACCTCCTCCCTAGATGGGAGAAGGGTTTCCCCTCTGGTCCTTGGCCTCCATGGCATGGGAGGGGCGAGAGCCCCTCCAAGATTGGATCTATCTCTCTGTTTCTCTCTGGTTCTACGTTCTGATATGGCTCTGTTTCACTGTTTCGTATATATATGGAGATCCGTAACTCCGATTGGCCTGAAACCTTCGCCCTGATTTTTTCGGAATATTAGCTTTCTTGCGGCAAAAGAAGAGCGTCAACTGCCTTACGGTGGGCTCACGAGGGAGGGGCGCGCCCTAGGGGGGGGGCGCCCCCCTTCCTCGTGACCACCTCGGGCACTGGTTCGCGTTGATTTTCCTTCCGAATTTTCCATATTTTCCAAAAATAAGCTCCGTCCGTTTTATCCCGTTTGGACTCCGTTTGATATGGATATTCTGCGAAACCAAAAACATGCAACAGACAGGAACTGGCACTGGGCACTGGATCAATATGTTAGTCCCAAAAATAATATAAAAAGTTGCCAAAAAGTATATGAAAGTTGAATAATATTGGCATGGAACAATCAAAAACTATAGATACGACGGAGACGTATCAGTATCCCCAAGCTTAATTCCTGCTCGTCCTCGAGTAGGTAAATGATAAAAAATATAATTTTTGATGTGGAATGCTACCTAGCATAATCTTGATCATATGTCTAATCATGACATGAATATTAAGACACGAGTGATTCAAAGCAATAATCTATCTTTTGACATAAAGACAATAATATTTCAAGCCTACTAATAAAGCAATCATGTCTTTTCAAATAACATGGCCAAAGAAAGTTATCCCTACAAAATCATATAGTCTGGCTATGCTCCATCTTCACCACACAAAATATTCACATCATGCACAACCCCGATGACAAGCCAAGCAATTGTTTCATACTTTTGACGTTCTCAAACCTTTTCAATTTTCACGCAATACATGAGCGTGAGCCATGGACATAGCACTATAGGTGGAATAGAATATGATGGTGGAGGAGACAAAAAGGAGAAGATAGTCTCACATTAACTAGGCATATCAACGGGCTATGGAGATGCCCATCAATAGATATCAATGTGAGTGAGTAGGGATTGCCATGCAACGGATGCACTAGAGCTATAAGTGTATGAAAGCTCCAACTAAAACTAAGTGGGTGTGCATCCAACTTGCTTGCTCATGAAGACCTCGGGCATTTGAGGAAGCCCATCATCGGAATATACAAGCCAAGTTCTATAATGAAAATTCCCACTAGTATATGAAAGTGATAACTCAAGAGACTCTCTATATGAAGAACATGGTGCTACTTTGAAGCACAAGTGTGGAAAAAGGATAGTAGCACTGCCCCTTCTCTCTTTTTCTCTCATTTTTATTATTATTTTATTTGTTTTTTTGATTTTTTTGGTGGGCTTCTTTGGCCTCTTTTTTATTTGGGCTTCTTTGGCCTCTTTTTTTTTGTAAAGTCCGGTGTCTCATCCCGACTTATGGGGGAAACATAGTCTCCATCATCCTTTCCTCACTGGGGCAATGCTCTAATAATGATGATCATCACACTTTTATTTACTTACAACTCAATATTATAACTCGATACTAGAACAAAGATATGACTCTATATGAATGCCTCCGGCGGTGTACCGGGATGTGCAATGATCTAGCGTAGCAATGATATCAAAAAACGGACAAGCCATGAAAACATCATGCTAGCTATCTTACGATCATGCAAAGCAATATGACAATGAATGCTCAAGTCATGTATATGATGATGATGGAAGTTGCATGACAATATATCTCGGAATGGCTATGGAAATGCCATAATAGGTAGGTATGGTGGCTGTTTTGAGGAAGGTATATGGTGGGTTTATGGTACCAGCGAAAGTTGCGCAGTACTAGAGAGGCTAGCAGTGGTGGAAGGGTGAGAGTGCGTATAATCCATGGACTCAACATTAGTCATAAAGAACTCACATACTTATTGCAAACATTTATTAGTCATCGAAACAAAGTACTACGCGCATGCTCCTAGGGGGATAGATTGGTAGGAAAAGACCATCGCTCGTCCCCGACCGCCACTCATAAGGAAGACAATCAATAAATAAATCATGCTCCGACTTCATGACATAACGGTTCACCATACGTGCATGCTACAGGAATCACAAACCTCAACACAAGTATTTCTACAATCCACAACTACCCACTAGCATGACTCTAATATCACCATCTTTATATCGCAAAACTATTGCAAGGAATCAAACATATCATATTCAGTGATCTACAAGTTTTATGTAGGATTTTATGACTAACCATGTGAATGACAAATTCCTGTCATCTCTCTAAATAGATATAAGTGAAGCAAGAGAGTTTAATTCTTTCTACAAAATATATGCCCGTGCTCTAACAAATATAAGTGAAGCAAAAGAGCATTCTACAAATGGCGGTTTTCTATGTAAAGAGAAATAAGCAATCCAAACTTCAAATGATATAAGTGATGCACATGAAGCATTCTATAAAGCCATACTCAAAAAATATAAGTGAAGTGCAAAGAGCATTCTATAAATCAACCAAGGACTATCTCATACCAGCATGGTGCGTAAAAAGAAAAATAAAAACCTAAATGCAAAAGACGCTCCAAGATTGCACATATCGCATGAATGAAACGAATCTGAAAACATACCGATATTTGTTGAAGAAAGAGGGGATGCCTCCCCAGCATCCCCAAGCTTAGACGCCTGAGTCTCCTTGAATATTTACTTGGGGTGCCTCGGGCATCCCCAATCTTGAGCTCTTTCCTCTCTTCCTTCTTCTCACATCGAGACCTTCTCAATAATCGAACACTTCATCCACACAAAGCTTCAACAGAAAACTTGGTCAGATCCGTTAGTATAATAAAGCAAATCACTACTCTAAGTACTGTTGCAAACCAATTCATATTTTGTTTTTGCATTGTGTCTACTGTAATATAACTTTTTCATGGCTTAATCCACTGATATAAATTGATAGTTTCATCAAAATAAGCAAACTATGCATCAAAAACAGAATCTGTCTAAAATAGAACAGTCTGTAGCAATCTGAACGTTCACCATACTTCTGATACTTGAAAAATTCTACCAAAATTAGGAATAATAAACTATTTTTATAGGAAGACAGTGCAAAAAGAATCAGAACCATTTGACGTTCCAGCTAAAAATGTAAAATCGCGCACTACAGCCAAAGTTTCTGTGCTGCACCGTACAAACCATCGAGCAAATGTAAACATCCTAAAGGCAAACCTTGGCACATTATTTTTATAATACAATGGAATTGTACAAGGGGGTAATTATTTTTGTTGAAAAGTTTCTGTAATCAAGATTCACAAAGTTGCCGTGAGCATGAACAAAGTTCAAGGAGCTCTCCCACTTCAACAATGCTTGTCTTTCTCACTTTCACTTTTCTTTTTGAAAAGTTTTGGGTTCCCCTCTTTATTTTTGTTGTTTTTAAACTATATGAAAGCACTCAAAAGAAATAAATGACTCTCTAAAACTTCCGGGTTGTCTCCCTCGCAGCGCTTTCTTTAAAGCCATTAAGCTAGGCATATAGTGCTCAAGTAGCGAATCCACCCGGATCCCAAGGTGTATCAAAGCCAATTTTAATTAGCAATGATTTGTAATTTAGTAGTGAGCACAAAGCAACATATATCAAGCAATGACGAAGTCTAACTCTCTTCCTATGAATAGGCATGTCATAAAAGAACAATTCATGTACACCTAGTAAAGGCCAATGCATAGTATAAACAGTTTCTTGCAATTTTATCATGTTGGAAACATAGAGAGGTGGAGATATAGTTCCTCTCTCATAATAATTGCAAGTAGGAGCAGCAAGCACATGCATATTATATTTATCGAAATCATCATGTGCAATGGTAAAAGGCAACCCATCAATATAATCCTTAATAAGTGCAAACTTCTCCGATATAGTGTAGTTTGGAGAATTCAAAAAGATGATAGGACTATCATGCATGGGTGCAATAGCAACAATTTCATGTTTAACATAAGGAACTATAGCAAGTTCATCTCCATAAGAATAATTCATATTGGCATCTTGGCCACAAGCATAGCAAGCATCATCAAAAAGGGATATTTCAAGAGAATCAATGGGATCATAACAGTCATCATAGCAATCATCCTTCGGTAAGCACGAAGGGGAATTAAACAATGTATGAGTTAAAGAGTTACTCTCATTAGAAGGTGGGCACGGGTGATCAATCCGCTCTTCCTCCTTTTGTTCTTTGCTCTCCTCCTCATCTTTTTCATCCAATGAGCTCACATTTTCATCAATTTCTTCTTCCATAGACTCCTGCAAAATATTAGTCTCTTCTTGGACAGCAGAGTAGTCCTCAATATATAGTTTAACATAAGCATTAGAAGCATAATTCTCATAGCAATATTCAAGTATTGCAAAATTTTCAGATTTGTGAAGAGTATCATCATACTTTTCAATCAAAGAAGCAATTTCAGAAGCACCCTTAAAAGCAACAAATTCTTCAATTTGTTGAACATCATAGTAATTATAAACACCCTTAGCATACGAAGATACGATTCCATTATTACTAAACTCACATTGATAGGGAAGGTGTTTCTTAGGGTTTTCAGAACAACAAGTAAAATCATATATTTCGCATAAATTCCAAGCATAGCATTGCAAACGTTGAATTTGACTCCATAATAGTTTCCCTTTTTCAGATATACGGTGTCGCACATGACAAGCATGCTCATCTAAGGATTTTCCCTCAACTAAGCTAGTTGGGGTTTCAGCACGAGCACATAGGGATCGAAGATGATCCAAGTAATAAGCTTCAGCAGTGTGATAGATTTTGATTGGTTCTTCAACCATTGGTTCAGTAGGTACAACTAATTTTTTGGTATTTTGCGTTTCCTACCCATAACTAAAGGTAGAAAACAACTAAGAACAAAAAATAAAAATTACTTAGTGATAAAGCAAACAAGCACACATGAAAATATTCACCCCACGCTATTGCTCCCCGGCAACGGCGCCAGAAAAAGGTCTTGATAACCCACAAGTATAGGGGATCGCAACAATTTTCGATAAGTAAGAGTGTCGAACCCAACGAGGAGCTAAAGGTAGAACAAATATTCCCTCAAGTTCTATCAACCACAGATACAACTCTACGCACGCTTGACGTTCGCTTTACCTAGAACAAGTATGAAACAAGAAGTACTTTGTAGGTGTTGTTGAATAGGTTTGCAAGATAATAAAGATTACGTAAATAAAAAGTAGGGGCTGTTTAGGTAAAGAAACAATAAAGTAAATATAGCGAGTGTGGAAAAGTGGTGGTAAGAGTTGTGAAATTGCCCCTAAGCAATTGACTACTTTACTAGACCGATAGCAAGTATTATGTGGGAGAGGCCACTGCTAGCATGTCATCCCCGACTTGGAATTCTATGCACTTATGATTGGAACTATTAGCAAGCATCTGCAACTACTAACGTTCATTAAGGTAAAACCCAACCATAGCATTAAGATAAGTTGGTCCCCCTTCAATCCCGTATGCATCAATTTCTATGCTAGGTTGAAGCTTCTGTCACTCTTGCCCTCCAATACATAGCCCTATCAACATACAACTAACCCTAGGGTGTGATCCACGCGCGCAATCATATGATGGGCACCAAAGGACAGCAACATAACCACAAGCAAATTAAATCAATCATAGCAATTCATCAACCACCGATAGGACAACGAAAATCTACTCAGACATCATAGGATGGCAACACATCATTGGATAATAATATGAAACATAAAGCACCATGTTCAAGTAGAGGGTACAACGGGTTGCGGGAGAGTGGACCGCTGTAGATAGAGGGGGAAGGTGATGGAGATGTTGGTGAAGATGGCGGAGGTGTTGGTGTAGATCGCGGTGATGATGATGATGGCCACGGCGGCGTTCCGGCGCCACCGGAGGAGAGGGGGAGAGGGGCCCCCTTCTTCCTCTTCTTCCTTGACTTCCTCCCTAGATGGGAGAATGGTTTCCTCTCTAGTCATTGGCCTCCATGGCATGGGAGGGGCGAGAGTGGCCGATCCATATTTAGTAGCTAGATGGCTTCTTCTCTCTTTTTGGATCTCAATACAATGTTCTCCCCCTCTCTTGTGGAGATCTATTCGATGTAATCTTCTTTTTGCGGTGTGTTTGTTGAGAACGATGAATTGTGGGTTTATGATCAAGTCTATCTATGAATAATATTTGAATCTTCTCTGAATTCTTTTATGTATGATTTGTTATCTTTGCAAGACTCTTCGAATTATCAGTTTCGTTTGGCCTACTAGATTGATCTTTCTTGCAATGGGAGAAGTGCTTAGCTTTGGGTTCAATCTTGCGGTGTCCTTTCCCGGTGACAGTAAGGGCAACAAGGCACGTATTGTATTGTTGCCATTGAGGATAACAAGATGGGGTTTTCTTCATATTGCATGAGTCTATCCCTCTACATCATGTCATCTTGCTTAAGCCGCTACTCTGTTTTTAACTTAATACTCTAGATGCATGCTGGATAGCGGTCGATGAGTGGAGTAATAGTAGTAGATGCAGGCATGAGTCGGTCTACTTGTCTCGGATGTGATGCCTATATACATGATCATACCTAGATATTCTCATAACTATGCTCAATTCTGTCAATTGCTCAACAGTAATTTGTTCACCCACCGTAGAATACTTATGCTCTTGAGAGAAGCCACTAGTGAAACCTATGGCCCCCGGTTCTATCTTTATCATATTAATCTCCTACTACTTAGTTATTTACTTTGCTATTTACTTTGCCTTTATTTTACTTTGCATCTTTATCATAAAAATACCAAAAACATTATCTTATCATATCTACCAGATCTCACTCTCGTAAGTGGCCTATTTGCATTGGTTGCGAGGATTTATTTGTTTTGTGCAGGTACGAGGGACTCGCGCATAGCCTCCTACTAGATTGATACCTTGGTTCTCAAAAACTGAGGGAAATACTTACGCTACTTTGCTGCCTCATCCCTTCCTCTTCGGGGAAAACCAACGCAGTGCTCAAGAGGTAGCAGGTCCTAGTTCTTCTGGATGTCCATAAGACCCTGAATTGCCGGGCCGTTCCCCAACCCCCGACAATTCCAAGCTATTACCTTCATTGGGGCTTGCAGGGCTGTTCTGATAGCCCCGCTTCATTATCTGGGTTGTAATCAACATTGTTCCTGGCTTTCTTTGGGTCCTTCCGCTCCTCACTTTCTACTTCCATCTGGTCCATACCTCTTTTACTACCACTGTGTACATCTACCTTGATTTGATCACCCTTGTTTTTCCTCCCTTTCCTTTTAAATTTGCCACCCTCTCTCTGAGTCCCCTTGGCTCCTCCTTCATCCTGTCCTACATGCATAGTCTCAGAATTCGGGGAAGCCCCTTGTCGGTGTCAAAACCGGCTTTCATATTTATTTAGAAAGTGATATTTAGTTAATTATTTTTGCAGATTATTAATAGATAAATTCGTCACGTCCAGCAATTTATTTTAGAATTTTTGGGGTTCCAGATCTTGCGCTAGCTACAGATTACTATAGACTGTTCTGTTTTTGACAGATTCTGTTTTTCGTGTGTTGTTTGCTTATTTTCATAAATCTATGGCTAGTAAAATAGTTTATAAACCATAGAGAAGTTGGAATATAGTAGGTATAACACCAATATAAATAAAGAATGAGTTCATTACAGTACCTTGAAGTGGTCTTTTGTTTTCTTTCGCTAACGGAGCTCACGAGATTTTCTACTTTAAGTTTTGTGTTGTGAAGTTTTCAAGTTTTGGGTAAAGATTTGATGGATTATGGAACAAGGAGTGGCAAGAGCCTAAGCTTGGGGCTGCCATGGCACCCCCAAGATAATCTAAGGACACCTAAAAGCCAAAGATTGGGGATGCCCCGGAAGGCATCCCCTCTTTCGTCTACTTCTATCGGTAACTTTACTTGGAGCTATATTTTTATTCGCCACATGATATGTGTTTTGCTTGGAGCGTATTGTATTATTTGAGTCTTTTCTTGTTAGTTTACCACAATCATCCTTGCTGTACACACCTTTTGAGAGAGCCATACATGATTTGGAATTTGTTAGAATACTCTATGTGCTTCGCTTATATCTTTTGAGTTATATAATTTTGCTCTAGTACTTCGCTTATATCTTCTAGAGCATGGTGTTGGATTTGTTTTATAGAAACTATTGATCTCTCATGCTTCACTTAGA
The DNA here is from genome assembly GCF_056163025.1 of Triticum urartu. Taxonomy (NCBI): domain Eukaryota; kingdom Viridiplantae; phylum Streptophyta; class Magnoliopsida; order Poales; family Poaceae; genus Triticum; species Triticum urartu. The sequence goes on from NC_141877.1 coordinate 598,749,279, forward strand.
TTATTTTGAGAGTATTAATAGCATGGTAATTTGCTTAAAATCCTAATATGCTTGCTATACAAGATTAATAATAAAACTTTCGTATGAGTGTGTTGAATACTATGATAAGTTTGATACTTGATGATTGTTTTGAGATATAAAGATGGTGATATTAAAGTTGTGCTAGTTGAGTAATTATGAATTTGAGAAATACTTGTGTTGAACCTTGTGATTCCCGTAGCATGCACGTATGGTGAACCGTTATGTGATGAAGTCGGAGCATGATTTATTTTTCGATCGCCTTCCTTATGAGTGGCGGTCGGGGACGAGCGATGGTCTTTTCCTACCAATCTATCCCCCTAGGAGCATGCGCGTAATACTTTGGTTTGATAACTTGTAGATTTTTGCAATAAGTAGAGTTCTTTTTGACCAATGTTGAGTCCATGGATTATACGCACTCTCACCCTTCCACCTTTGCTAGCCTCTCTAATACCGCGCACCTTTCACCGGTATCATACACCCACCATATACCTTCCTCAAAATAGCCACCATACCTACCTATTATGGCATTTCCATAGCCATTCCGAGATATATTGCCATGCAACTTTCCACCGTTCCGTTTATTATGACACACTCCATCATTGTCATATTGCTTAGCATGATCATGTAGTTGACATAGTATTCGTGGCAAAGCCACCGTTCATAATTCTTTCATACTTCTCACTCATGAGTCATTGCATATCCCGGTACACCGCCGGAGGCATTCATATAGAGTCATATTTTGTTCTAAGTATCGAGTTGTACTTGTTGAGTTGTAAGAAAAATAAAAGTGTGATGATCCTCATTATTAGAGCATTGTCCCGGTGAGGAAAGGATGATGGAGACTATGATTCCCCCACAAGTCGGGATGAGACTCCGGACAAAAAAAAGAGAAAGAAAAGAGGCCATAAAAACAAAGAGAAAAGGCCCAAATAAAAAAAGAAAAAAGGAAGAAAAATGATGAGAGAAAAAGAGAGAAGGGACAATGTTACTATCCTTTTACCACACTTGTGCTTCAAAGTAGCACCATGATCTTCATAGTAGAGAGTCTCTCATGTTGTCACTTTCATATACTAGTGGGAATTTTTCATTATAGAACTTGGCTTGTATATTCCAATGACGGGCTTCCTCAAATTGCCCTAGGTCTTCATGAGCAAGCAAGTTGGATGCACACCCACTTAGTTTCTTTTTGAGCTTTCATATACTTATAGCTCTAGTGCATTCGTTGCATGGCAATCCCTACTCACTCACATTGATATCTATTGATGGGCATCTCCATAGCCCGTTGATACGCCTAGTTGATGTGAGACTATCTTCTCCCTTTTTGTCTTCTCCACAACCACCACTCTATTCCACCTATAGTGCTATATCCATGGCTCATGCTCATGTATTGCGTGAAGATTGAAAAAGTTTTGAGAATGTCAAAAGTATGAAACAATTGCTTGGCTTGTCATCGGGGTTGTGCATGATTTAAATATTTTGTGTGGTGAAGACAGAGCATAGCCAGACTATATGATTTTGTAGGGATAACTTTCTTTAGCCATGTTATTTTGAGAAGACATAATTGCTTTGTTAGTATGCTTGAAGTATTATTATTTTTATATCAATCTGAACTTTTGTCTTGAATCTTTTGGATCTGATTATTCATACCACAATTAAGAAGAATTACATTAAAATTATGCCAAGTAGCACTCCGCATCAAAAATTATGTTTTTATCATTTACCTACTCGAGGACGAGCAGGAATTAAGCTTGGGGATGCTTGATACGTCTCCAACATATCTATAATTTTTGATTGCTCCATGCTATATTATCTACTGTTTTGGACATTATTGGGCTTTATTATCCACTTTTACATTATTTTTGGGACTAACCTATTAACCGGAGGCCCAGCCCAGAATTGCTGTTTTTTTTGCCTGTTTTAGGGTTTCGAACAAAAGGAATATCAAACGGAGTCCAAATGGAATGAATGTTGGGGAACGTAGTAATTTCAAAAAATTTCCTACGCACACGCAAGATCATGGTGATGCATAGCAACGAGGGGAGAGTATGATCTACGTACCCTTGTAGATCGCAACGGAAGCGTTGACACAACGTAGAGGAAGTAGTCGTACGTCTTCTTCCCGATCCGACCGATCCAAGCACCGTTACTCCGGCACCTCCGAGTTCTTAGCACACGTTCAGCTCGATGACGATCCTCGGGCTCCGATCCAGCAAAGCGTCGAGGAAGAGTTCCGTCAGCACGACGGCGTGGTGACGATCTTGATGTACTACCGACGCAGGGCTTCGCCTAAGCACTGTAACGGTATGATCGAGGTGGAATTTGGTGGCAGGGGGCACCGCACACGGCTAAGGAATGATCTCAAGGATCAACTTGTGTGTCTTGGGGTGTCCCCTGCCCCCGTATATAAAGGATGAAGGGGGGGAGGCTGGCCGGCCAAGGAGGGAGGCGCAGGAGGAGTCCTACTCCTACCGGGAGTAGGACTCCCCCCCTCAATCCTATTCCTAATGGGATTCCTTAAAGGGGAGAGGGAGAGAGAGGTGGCCGGCCCCTCTCCTAGTCCTAATAGGACTAGGGAGAGGGGGGGAGGCGCAGCCCTATGTGGGCTGCCTTCTCAGCTTTCCACTAAGGCCCATGTTAGCCCATTTGGCTCCCGGGGGGTTCCGGTAACCCTCCCGGTAATCCGGTAAAATCCCGATTTCACCCGGAACACTTCCGATGTCCAAACATAGGCTTCCAATATATCAATCTTTACGTCTCGACCATCTCGAGACTCCTCGTCATGTCCGTGATCACATCCGGGACTCCGAACAACCTTCGGTACATCAAAATGCATAAACTCATAATAACTGTCATCGTAACGTTAAGCGTGCGGACCCTACGGTTCGAGAACAATGTAGACATGACCGAGACACATCTCCGGTCAATAACCAATAGCGGGACCTGGATGCCCATATTGGCTCCCACATATTCTACGAAGATCTTTATCGGTCAGACCGCATAACAACATACGTTGTTCCCTTTGTCATCGGTATGTTACTTGCCCGAGATTCGATCGTCGGTATCCAATACCTAGTTCAATCTCGTTACCAGCAAGTCTCTTTACTCGTTCCGTAATACATCATCCTGCAACTAACTCATTAGTTGCAATGCTTGCAAGGCTTTAAGTGATGTGCATTACCGAGAGGGCCCAGAGATACCTCTCCGACAATCGGAGTGACAAATCCTAATCTCGAAATACGCCAACCCAACATCTACCTTTGGAGCCACCTGTAGTACTCCTTTATAATCACCCAGTTACGTTGTGACGTTTGGTAGTACCCAAAGTGTTCCTCCGGCAAACGGGAGTTGCATAATCTCATAGTCATAGGAACATGTATAATTCATGGATAAAGCAATAGCAACATACTAAACGATCGGGTGCTAAGCTAATATAATGGGTCATGTCAATTAGATCATTCAACTAATGATGTGACCTCGTTAATCAAATAAAAACTCTTTGTTCATGGTTAGGAAACATAACCATCTTTGATTAACGAGCTAGTCTAGTAGAGGCATACTAGTGACACTCTGTTTGTCTATGTATTCACACATGTATTATGTTTCCGGTTAATACAATTCTAGCATGAATAATAAACACTTATCATGATTTAAGGAAATAAATAATAACTTTATTATTGCCTCTAGGGCATATTTCCTTCAGTCTCCCACTTGCACTAGAGTCAATAATCTAGATTACACCGTAATGATTCTAACACCCATGGAGTCTTGGTGCTGATCATGTTTTGCTTGTGGAAGAGGCTTAGTCAACGGGTCTGCAACATTCAGATCCGTATGTATCTTGCAAATCTCTATGTCTCCCACCTGGACTAAATCCCGGATGGAGTTGAAGCGTCTCTTGATGTGTTTGGTCCTTTTGTGAAATCTGGATTCCTTCGCCAAGGCAATAGCACCAGTATTGTCACAAAAGATTTTCATTGGACCCGATGCACTAGGTATGACACCTAGATCGGATATGAACTCCTTCATCCAGACTCCTTCGTTCGCTGCTTCCAAAGCAGCTATGTATTCTGCTTCACATGTAGATCCCGCTACGACGCTTTGTTTAGAACTGCACCAACTGACAGCTCCACCGTTTAATGTAAACACGTATTCGGTTTGCGATTTAGAATCGTCCGGATCAGTGTCAAAGCTTGCATCAACGTAACCTCTTACGGTGAGCTCTTTGTCACCTCCATATACGAGAAACATATCCTTAGTCCTTTTCAGGTATTTCAGGATGTTCTTGACCGCTGTCCAGTGATCCACTCCTGGATTACTTTGGTACCTCCCTGCTAAACTTATAGCAAGGCACACATCAGGTCTGGTACACAGCATTGCATACATGATAGAGCCTATGGCTGAAGCATAGGGAACATCTTTTATTTTCTCTCTATCTTCTGCAGTGGTCGGGCTTTGAGTCTTACTCAATCTCACACCTTGTAACACAGGCAAGAACCCTTTCTTTGCTTGATCCATTTTGAACTTCTTCAAAATCTTGTCAAGGTATGTGCTTTGTGAAAGTCCAATTAAGCGTCTTGATCTATCTCTATAGATCTTTATGCCTAATATGTAAGCAGCTTCACCGAGGTCTTTCATTGAAAAACTTTTATTCAAGTATCCCTTTATGCTATCCAGAAATTCTATATCATTTCCAATCAGTAATATGTCATCCACATATAATATCAGAAATGCTATAGAGCTCCCACTCACTTTCTTGTAAATACAGGCTTCTCCGAAAGTCTGTATAAAACCAAATGCTTTGATCACACTATCAAAGCGTTTATTCCAACTCCGAGAGGCTTGCACCAGTCCATAAATGGATCCCTGGAGCTTGCACACTTTGTTAGCTTCCTTTGGATCGACAAAACCTTCCGGTTGCATCATATACAACTCTTCTTCCAGAAATCCATTCAGGAATGCAGTTTTGACATCCATCCGCCAAATTTCATAATCATAAAATGCGGCAATTGCTAACATGATTCGGACAGACTTAAGCATCGCTACGGGTGAGAAAGTCTCATCGTAGTCAATCCCTTGAACTTGTCTAAAACCTTTTGCGACAAGTCGAGCTTTGTAGACAGTAACATTACCATCAGCGTCAGTCTTCTTCTTAAAGATCCATTTATTCTCAATTGCTTGCCGATCATCGGGCAAGTCAACCAAAGTCCATACTTTGTTCTCATACATGGATCCCATCTCAGATTTCATGGCTTCAAGCCACTTTGCGGAATCTGGGCTCACCATCGCTTCTTCATAGTTCGTAGGTTCATCATGATCTAATATCATGACCTCCAGAATAGGATTACCGTACCACTCTGGTGCGGATCTCACTCTGGTTGATCTACGAGTTTCTGTAGTATCTTGATCTAAAGTTTCATGATCATCATCATTAGCTTCCTCACTTATTGGTGTAGGTGTCGCAGAAACAGTTTTCTGTCATGTACTACTTCTCAATAAAGGAGTAGGTACAGTTACCTCGTCAAGTTCTACTTTCCTCCCACTCACTTCTTTCGAGAGAAACTCCTTCTCTAGAAAGTTTCCGAACTTAGCAACAAAAGTCTTGCCTTCGGATCTGTGATAGAAGGTGTATCCAACAGTTTCCTTTGGATATCCTATGAAGACACATTTCTCCGATTTGGGTTCGAGCTTATCAGGTTGAAGCTTTTTCACATAAGCATCGCAGCCCCAAACTTTAAGAAACGACAACTTTGGTTTCTTGCCAAACCATAGTTCATAAGGCGTCATCTCAACGGATTTTGATGGTGCCCTATTTAACGTGAATGCGGCCATCTCTAGAGCGTATCCCCAAAACGATAGCGGTAAATCAGTAAGAGACATCATAGATCACACCATATCTAGTAAAGTACGATTACGACGTTCGGACACACCATTACGCTATGGTGTTCCGGGTGGCGTGAGTTGTGAAACTATTCCACAATTTTTCAAACGTACACCAAACTCGTAACTCAAATATTCTCCTCCACGATCAGATCGTAGAAACTTTATTTTCTTGTTACGATGATTTTCAACTTCACTCTGAAATTCTTTGAACTTTTCAAATGTTTCAGACTTGTGTTTCATTAAGTAGATATACCCATATCTGCTTAAGTCATCTGTGAAGGTGAGAAAATAACGATATCCGCCACGAGCCTCAATATTCATCGGTCCACATACATCGGTATGTATGATTTCCAACAAATATGTTGCTCTCTCCATAGTACCGGAGAACGGTGTTTTAGTCATCTTGCCCATGAGACACGGTTCGCAAGTACCAAGTGATTCATAATCAAGTGGTTCCAAAAGTCCATCAGCATGGAGTTTCTTCATGCGCTTTATACCGATATGACCTAAACGGCAGTGCCACAAATAAGTTGCACTTTCATTATCAACTCTGCATCTTTTGGTTTCAACATTATGAATATGTGTACTACTACTATCGAGATTCATCAAAAATAGACCACTCTTCAAGGGTGCATGACCATAAAAGATATTACTCATATAAATAGAACAACCATTATTCTCTGATTTAAATGAATAACCGTCTCGCATTAAACAAGATCCAGATATAATGTTCATGCTCAACGCTGGCACCAAATAACAATTATTTAGGTCTAATATTAATCCCGAAGGTAGATGTAGAGGTAGCGTGCCGACCGCGATCACATCGACTTTGGAACCGTTTCCCACGCGCATCGTCACCTCGTCCTTTGCTAGTGTCCGCTTATTCTGTAGTCCCTGTTTCGAGTTGCAAATATTAGCAACAGAACCAGTATCAAATACCCAGGTGCTACTGCGAGCATTAGTAAGGTACACATCAATAACATGTATATCACATATACCTTTGTTCACCTTGCCATCCTTCTTATCCGCCAAATACTTGGGACAGTTGCGCTTCCAGTGACCAGTCTGCTTGCAGTAGAAGCACTCAGTTTCAGGCTTAGGTCCAGACTTGGGTTTCTTCTCTTGAGCAGCAACTTGCTTGCTGTTCTTCTTGAAGTTCCCCTTCTTCTTTTTCCCTTTTCCCTTTTTTTTGAAACTAGTGGTTTTGTTAACCATCAACACTTGATGCTCCTTCTTGATTTCTACCTCCGCAGCTTTAAGCATCGCGAAGAGCTCGGGAATAGTCTTGTTCATCCCTTGCATATTATAGTTCATCACGAAGCTCTTGTAGCTTGGTGGCAGTGATTGGAGAATTCTGTCAATGACGCAATCATCTGGAAGAGTAACTCCCAATTGAATCAAGTGGTTATTATACCCAGACATTTTGAGTATATGCTCACTGACAGAACTATTCTCCTCCATCTTGCAGCTATAGAACTTATTGGAGACTTCATATCTCTCAATTCAGGCATTTGCTTGAAATATTAACTTCAACTCCTGGAACATCTCATATGCTCCATGACGTTCAAAACGTCGTTGAAGTCCCGATTCTAAGCCGTAAAGCATGGCACACTGAACTATCGAGTAGTCATCAGCTTTGCTTTGCCAGACGTTCATAACTTCTGGTGTTGCTCTAGCAGCAGGCCTGGCACCCAGCGGTGCTTCCAGGACGTAATTCTTCTGTGCAGCAATGAGGATAATCCTCAAGTTACGGACCCAGTCTGTGTAATTGCTACCATCATCTTTCAACTTTGCTTTCTCAAGGAACGCATTAAAATTCAACGGAACAACAGCACGAGTCATCTATCTACAATCAACATAAACAAGCAAGATACTATCAGGTACTAAGTTCATGATAAGTTTTATGTTCAGTTAATCAAATTAATTAAGAACTCCCACTTAGATAGACATCCCTCTAATCCTCTAAGTGATCACGTGATCCAAATCAACTAAACCATACCCGATCATCACGTGATATGGAGTAGTTTTCAATGGTGAACATCGTTATGTTGATCATATCTACTATATGATTCACGCTCGACCTTTTGGTCTCTGTGTTCCGAGGCCATATCTGCATATGCTTGGCTCGTTAAGTATAACCTGAGTATTCCGCGTGTGCAACTGTTTTGCACCCGTTGTATTTGAACGTAGAGCCTATCACACCCGATCATCACGTGGTGTCTCAGCACGAAGAACTTTTGCAACGGTGCATACTCAGGGAGAACACTTCTTGATAATTTAGTGAGAGATCATCTTATAATGCTACCGTCAATCAAAGCAAGATAAGATGCATAAAAGGATAAACATCACATGCAATCAATATAAGTGATATGATATGGCCATCATCATCTTGTGCTTGTGATCTCCATCTCCGAAGCACCGTCATGATCACCATCGTCACCGGCACGACACCTTGATCTCCATCGTAGCATCGTTGTTGTCTCGCCAATATTATGCTTCCACGACTATCACTACCGCTTAGTAATAAAGTAAAGCATTACATCGCGATTGCATTGCATACAATAAAGCAACAACCATATGGCTCCTGCCAGTTGCCGATAACTCGGTTACAAAACATGATCATCTCATACAATAAAATTTAGCATCATGCCTTGACCATATCACATCACAACATGCCCTGCAAAAACAAGTTAGACGTCCTCTACTTTGTTGTTGCAAGTTTTACGTGGCTGCTACGGGCTTAAGTAAGAACTCATCTCACCTACGCATCAAAACCACAACGATAGTTTGTCAAATAGACTCCGTTTTAACCTTCTCAAGGACCGGGCGTAGTCACACTCGGTTCAACTAAAGTTGGAGAGACAGTCTTCCGCAAGCCATCTATGTGCAAAGCACGTCGAGGGAACCGGTCTCGCATAAGAGTATGCGTAAGGTTGGTCCGGATCGTCTCGTCCAACAATACCGCCGAACCAAAGTATGACATGCTGGTAGGCAGTATGACTTGTATCGCCCACAACTCACTTGTGTTCTACTCGTGCAAATAACATCAAACCATAAAACCAGGCTCGGATGCCACTGTTGGGGAACGTAGTAATTTCAAAAAATTTCCTACGCACACGCAAGATCATGGTGATGCATAGCAACGAGGGGAGAGTATGATCTACGTACCCTTGTAGATCGCAACGGAAGCGTCGACACAACGTAGAGGAAGTAGTCGTACGTCTTCTTCCCGATCCGACCGATCCAAGCACCGTTACTCCGGCACCTCCGAGTTCTTAGCACACGTTCAGCTCGATGACGATCCTCGGGCTCCGATCTAGCAAAGCGTCGAGGAAGAGTTCCGTCAGCACGACGGCGTGGTGACGATCTTGATGTACTACCGACGCAGGGCTTCGCCTAAGCACTGTAACGGTATGATCGAGGTGGAATTTGGTGGCAGGGGGCACCGCACACGGCTAAGGAACGATCTCAAGGATCAACTTGTGTGTCTTGGGGTGTCCCCTGCCCCCGTATATAAAGGATGAAGGGGGGGAGGCTGGCCGGCCAAGGAGGGAGGCGCAGGAGGAGTCCTACTCCTACCGGGAGTAGGACTCCCCCCCTCAATCCTATTCCTAATAGGATTCCTTAAAGGGGAGAGGGAGAGAGAGGTGGCCGGCCCCTCTCCTAGTCCTAATAGGACTAGGGAGAGGGGGGGAGGCGCAGCCCTATGTGGGCTGCCTTCTCACCTTTCCACTAAGGCCCATGTTAGCCCATTTGGCTCCCGGGGGGTTCCGGTAACCCTCCCGGTAATCCGGTAAAATCCCGATTTCACCCGGAACACTTCCGATGTCCAAACATAGGCTTCCAATATATCAATCTTTACGTCTCGACCATTTCGAGACTCCTCGTCATGTCCGTGATCACATCCGGGACTCCGAACAACCTTCGGTACATCAAAATGCATAAACTCATAATAACTGTCATCGTAACGTTAAGCGTGCGGACCCTACGGTTCGAGAACAATGTAGACATGACCGAGACACATCTCCGGTCAATAACCAATAGCGGGACCTGGATGCCCATATTGGCTCCCACATATTCTACGAAGATCTTTATCGGTCAGACCGCATAACAACATACGTTGTTCCCTTTGTCATCGGTATGTTACTTGCCCGAGATTCGATCGTCGGTATCCAATACCTAGTTCAATCTCGTTACCAGCAAGTCTCTTTACTCGTTCCGTAATACATCATCCTGCAACTAACTCATTAGTTGCAATGCTTGCAAGGCTTTAAGTGATGTGCATTACCGAGAGGGCCCAGAGATACCTCTCCGACAATCGGAGTGACAAATCCTAATCTCGAAATACGCCAACCCAACATCTACCTTTGGAGCCACCTGTAGTACTCCTTTATAATCACCCAGTTACGTTGTGACGTTTGGTAGTACCCAAAGTGTTCCTCCGGCAAACGGGAGTTGCATAATCTCATAGTCATAGGAACATGTATAATTCATGGATAAAGCAATAGCAACATACTAAACGATCGGGTGCTAAGCTAATATAATGGGTCATGTCAATCAGATCATTCAACTAATGATGTGACCTCGTTAATCAAATAACAACTCTTTGTTCATGGTTAGGAAACATAACCATCTTTGATTAACGAGCTAGTCTAGTAGAGGCATACTAGTGACACTCTGTTTGTCTATGTATTCACACATGTATTATGTTTCCGGTTAATACAATTCTAGCATGAATAATAAACACTTATCATGATTTAAGGAAATAAATAATAACTTTATTATTGCCTCTAGGGCATATTTCCTTCAATGAAACCTTCGGGAACGTGATTTTTAGGAAGATTATGATTTTTAGGAAGAAAGAAACGAGGAGGCCACGAGGAAGGGGGCGCGCCTGCCTACCCTAGGCGCGCCCTCCACCCTCGTGGGCCTCCTGTTGCTCCACTGACGTACTCCTTCCTCCTATATATACCTACGTACCCCCAAATGATTAGATACGGAGCCAAAAACCTAATTCCACCGCTGCAACTTTCTGTATCCAAGAGATCCCATCTTGGGGCCTGTTCTGGAGCTCCGCCGTAGGGGGCATCGATCACGGAGGGCTTCTACATCAACACCATAGCCCCTCCGATGAAGTGTGAGTAGTTTACCTCAGACCTACAGGTCCATAGTGAGTAGCTAGATGGCTTCTTCTCTCTTTTTGGATCTCAATACAATGTTCTCCCCCTCTCTTGTGGAGATCTATTCGATGTAATCTCCTTTTTGTCGTGTGTTTGTTGAGACCGATGAATTGTGGGTTTATGATCAAGTCTATCTATGAATAATATTTGAATCTTCTCTGAGTTCTTTTATGTATGATTGGTTATCTTTGCAAGTCTCTTCGAATTATCAGTTTGGTTTGGCCTACTAGATTGATCTTTCTTGCAATGGGAGAAGTGCATAGCTTTGGGTTCAATCTAGCGGTGTCCTTTCCCGGTGACAGTAAGGGCAACAAGGCACGTATTGTATTGTTGCCATCAAGGATAACAGGATGGGGTTTTCTTCATATTGCATGAGTCTATCCCTCTACATCATATCATCTTTCTTAAGGCGTTACTCTGTTTTTAACTTAATACTCTAGATGCATGCTGGATAGCGGTCGATGAGTGGAGTAATAGTAGTAGATGCAGGCAGGAGTCGGTCTACTTGTCTCGGACGTGATGCCTATATACATGATCATACCTAGATATTCTCATAACTATGCTCAATTCTGTCAATTGCTCAACAGTAATTTGTTCACCCACCGTAGAATACTTATGCTCTTGAGAGAAGCCACTAGTGAAACCTATGGCCCCCGGGTCTATCTTTATCATATTAATCTCCTACTATTTATTTATTTACTTTGCCTTTATTTTACTTTGCATCTTTATCATAAAAATACCAAAAACATTATCTTATCATATCTATCAGATCTCACTCTCGTAAGTGGCCCTATAGGGATTGACAACCCCTATTTGTGTTGATTGCGAGCATTTATTTGTTTTGTGCAGGTACGAGGGACTCGCGCGTAGCCTCCTGCTGGATTGATACCTTGGTTCTCAAAAACTGAGGGAAATACTTACGCTACTTTGATGCATCATCCCTTCCTCTTCGGGGAAAACTAACGCAGTTCTCAAGAGGTAGCAGGTCCTTGTTCTTCTGGATGTCCATAAGAACCTGAATTGCCGAGCCGTTCCCCAACCCCTGACAATTCCAAGCTATTACCTTCATTGGGGCTTGCAGGGCTGTTCTGATAGCCCCGCTTCATTATCTGGGTTGTAATCAACATTGTTCCTGGCTTTCGTTGGGTCCTTCCGCTCCTCACTTTCTACTTCCATCTGGTCCATACCTCTTTTACTACCACCGTGTACATCTACCTTGATTTGATCACCCTTGTTGTTCCTCCCTTTCCTTTTAAATTTGCCACCCTCTCTCTGAGTCCCCTTGGCTCCTCCTTCATCTTGTCCTACATGCATAGTCTCAGAATTCGGGGAAGCCCCTTGTCGGTGTCAAAACCGGCGGATCTCGGGTAGGGGGTCCCGAACTGTGCGTCTAAGGAGGATGGTAACAGGAGGCAGGGGACACGATGTTTTACCCCGGTTCGGGCCCTCTTGATGGAGGTAAAACCCTACATCCTGCTTGATTTATTCTTGATGATATGAGTATTACAAGAGTTGATCTACCACAAGATCGAAGAGGCTAAACCCTAGAAGCTAGCCTATGGTATGATTGTATGTTGTCCTACGGACTAAAACCCTCCGGTTTATATAGACACCGGAGGGGGCTAGGGTTACACAAGGTCGGTTATAAAGGAGGAGATATACATATCCGTATTGCCTAGCTTGCCTTCCACGCCAAGTAGAGTCCTATCCGGACACGAGACGAAGTCTTCAATCTTGTATCTTCATAGTCCAACAGTCCGGTCAAAGGATATAATCCGGCTGTCCGGATACCCCCTAATCCAGGACTCCCTCAGTAGCCCCCGAACCAGGCTTCAATGACGATGAGTCCGGCGCGCAGTGTTGTCTTCGACATTGCAAGGTGGGTTCTTCTCCATCTTTAAAACGTTTGTAAAGCAGTGTCTGGCCCATAAATGTTTGGACCTCTTGGCTTCTGTGCCCAATAAGGGCTATCTCCCACGCGTCGAATGAATACGAGGCGCCAGGGCGTTTTTGCATTCGCCCCCTAGCTAGATAAATAAATTGTCTATTAAAGGGATGGGGATTCTTAGATCCGATCCATACCATCCTCCCCCAGCGAGAATCCATTAGAGCCTGTTTCGGAAAGATCCATTCCAGCATGCCCGACCCCCGTAGCTCCTCCTCCTGCCCCCGTAGCCCTAAGCCCGGTGATTGGGAGAGATGTTTAGTCCCTCACAGTCGATTAGTCGAACTGCAGACTAAGGGATTTCTCCCTCCGACGTATATGGTGCCCGTTCGAGCCGGGCTTGCCACCTACAATGGCAGGGAGCAAGCGGAGAGCTTTCCCTGTCCCTCTATGGGGGAACGGGTCTGCCTTGTTCCTTATTTATTAAGGGGACTCGGATTTCCAATTCATCCGTTCCTCCGCGGGCTCCTGGAGTTCTACGGCCTCCAATTACACAATTTCACCCCTGCCTCCATTCTACATATCGCCGGCTATGTTGCTCTCTGTGAGTTGTTCCTGGGCTGCGAGGCTCACTTCGAGTTGTGGAAAAGGCTATTTTGCCTCGTCCCTCGCACACAGAGGGGGTCACTTTACGAAGTGGGCGGAGCCGAAATATGGCGCATCGCCGGTACCGGATACCTGTCCGGTACCCCCAAGAAGTTGTCTGAAGACTGGCCTTCAGAATGGTTTTATATGGAGGACGTTCCCCTTCTGGAGCCTGTTCGGCGGGGTCTTCCTGAGTTCAACAATGCTCCTCCGAAGAAACGCCGAAGTTGGCGCCCACGGAGCCTCCAGGTGGAAGACAATGGAGAAGTCCTCTATCTGATGAATCGAATTAAAGCACTGGCTCAATCAGGATTGACAGTAATTGAAGTTATGTCGATTTGCATAATGCGGGGAGTGCAACCACTTCAATATCGTGGGCACCCCTTGTGGTGTTTTAACGGGGCGGATGATACCACCCGCTGCGGGCGTAAGGGTCCGGACAATGCTGCCGCTTTAGCAAAAATTATGTCTGAATTGTTCAAGGGAGAGGAGGAGGAGTTCATCCACATCAAGCCACGGGATGGATTCTCCCTGTACAATCCTCCAAGCTGGGTAAGTTATATCTCCTTACTCCCATTTTTCCCGCATTCTTTGTCGTAAGTATTCACCTTGCCACTTTGCGGCAGGAACTGCGAAAAGCCATAAAGGAGGTCAGCAGCCCTTCTCCACAACCAGAGGACCCTGACGGGGCCCTCGACTCCGGACTCGAAGAAGATCCGGTTATATTCGTGGAGCTGATAGACTGGCAGTTCTATCAACTAAGTTGTGATGACGCCATGGTGGCCATTATGGACGACTATCCCGGACTGCTTCCTACATCACACGTAAGAAAAACCAAAAATCCCAACTCCAAAAACTAGGACCCCCTTTTAGACACTTCACCTACCATATACATATGGTGTTTTTACAGGGAAGGCATTCGGGACGCCCTGCCGTACCCACAGCAACTCGCCAACAAGAGGCACCGAGGCTGGGCAGGCCAAAAAGGAAGGCGGTCAGGATGGAGACGCCGACGCAAAGGTATAACAAAAACCCCGCTCTGTGGTTGTCGTCTTTCTCGAAATGTAATGACGCCCGTGTTTCTTTAACAGAAAAAACGCTCGCCAGAATATGTCCGGCGATGTTGCTAATCACGCTTCCACCAGTCGGGCGCCAGGACCGGACATAGAGGCGGAAGCCGATATGGGGCGGGCGCAGGATAATCCTCCTACAGAGGATGCAGATAGATTATCTGCCACAAATTCAGAAGTGGAAAGAGCCATGAATCATAGGCGCCGCCGGACCGTACTCCGCGACGCTTGTTTCTCACCAGAGGCATTTGATGCCTTCAATTCTGGAGAGACGTACCTCCGTGCTGCTCAAGATGGTCTAGCCAGAGCCACGGATCAGTATGTAAAGGATGTACGGGTAAGTAAATCTGACGATTTATATGTATCAGTAGCCCCTAAGACTTGAAACAGTTACTGATTTAAGGATCATCTTTATTATGCAGGTTCTCACAAGGAAGAATACTAAGCTGTCATAGGAGCTGGTGGAATGCAAGACCCGACTGCGGGCCGCTGTTGCCGCATTGAAGGAGCCGAAAAAGTCTCCCGCTGGTAACATTTATTTTAAAGTATGATGGTTACCATCTAGTGTGCGGCGTGGCTGCAGATCTAACAATAGATGTTGCAGATGAATCCGGAGAAAATCCGGAGGACCAGCATGTCGTGCGGCAGCTGGAGGCTGGCAAACGCGTGCTGACTGAGGTTAGGCGGGAGAAAAACAATCTCCAAGACGCCAATATCAAGCTGAGCGTGGAACTAAAATATGTTCGAGCCCAGCTTGCAGACTCCGAGAAGGAGAATAAGCGGCTTTGACGCGGCATTTTCAGTAAGTGCTTGAACGAATCCTTTTGAAGGAGTTCGGCGAAGAAGCTGACTAACAACGTTATGTCTGTAGGTATGCTGATGGGTCGTCCCACGGAGGAAATGCCCGGGTCTACTGGTGATCTTCTATCCGAGCTTTCACATCTGCACGAACAAGTTCGGCAGGTGATGCAAGGTGTTGCCCAGGCCTTGTGGCCATCCGTCTCCCTGCCAGAAGGCATTGCAGAGCTTACGGAGAAGCTCAAGGGAGCACGGTGGTGCTTCCGATTATGGAAGGTATCAGCCTACCGACAAGGTGCCAGAGAAGCCTGGGCCATGGTGAAGACGCGGTATACCAAGGCTGACCCAAATCACATGGCCGAGGTCGGACCTGTGGGGCCCGACGGAAAAGAGATCCCTGTTAGCTTAGTTTATGGGCAAGTAGAATTAGCCGCAAAGTATTCCCAACAGGATTGTAGGCTAGACCGCCTGTTGGATGGTATAGAAGAAGAATTTAGTCAGTCTGCATGACTATGTAATTAAAGTGACATGTATAATGCCTTCTAGCCGGGTTGCAGATCATTTGTCATGGCGGACCTTTTCGCTTAAACCTCAGGACCCGATAGTCCGGAGTGTATCCGAATACCCGCTCAGTTATATAAGAACCGGGGTATGCGTGGAGACCAGGCGTAGGGGTCATTAGTGCTTGAACAGACAAGTGCCCAACTAGTTATGTTATATTACATGGGTAGTAAGAAACATCTTCCAGGGAGAATAGTTCCGTTAAGGGTTCCTTTCCCTGGGTATGCATGCCCTAAAGTGCATGTCCGGACTGCGATAAGAAACACAGGAAAAAACATCTGGGGGCAGATATGGAAAATGAAAAATTATCTTTTGTTCACCGACCAAATATTCCCTTAAGAACGCTAGCTTTCGGCTTCACCCAGTCCGAGGTACACATCCGGCTGACCCGGTAGTAACAATCGCAGAGGTGCTCCCCTTATGCCCTAGCCGAATTAACGGGAATGTAGGGCATAAATACAAGAGCCAGGCAACCCAGCTTGGCCAAAACTTAAGTCATATCGATGCATATAATGGCGAAAAAGGTACATGCGGAAGTATAACACATGTGCGGGGCATGAGGCCCAGATAAATAATTAAGCTTCTGTGAAAGAAGCCCCCAGGTATGATGAGCGTGGCTAGTGCATCTATAATGTGCGAGCGAGGCACAAGTTGGCCCTTGAAGGCCTATAGAAAGAATAAAAGAAAGGAACAAAGAAAAACAAGACAGATAATGTATATGCAAAAAATGGACAGAGGAAGGAAACGAACATAGAGTCCGGCGCTAGGCGTAGAATCTTCGGAGCCTGCCCGCGTTCCATGGGTTCGTCTCGAGTCGATTAGTCGATGCATCCCACAGTCGGTACGCTCCACCGGTCAGAACTTGGTCAATAATGAAGGGACCTTCCCATTTGGGCTCGAGCTTGTTCTTTTTCTTATCCGGCAGGCGTAGAACTAGTTCGCCAACGTTATAAGTTTTGGCCCGTACTTCTCTGCTTTGGTATCTGCGAGCCTGTTGCTGATAAAATGCGGAACGGGCTTTTGCTACGTCGCGCTCCTCCTCCAAGGTGTCCAGACTGTCCTGCCGATCGAGCTCGGCTTCTCTTTCTTCGTACATGCACACTCGAGGTGAATCATGAATTATGTCACAGGGCAAGATTGCCTATGCGCCATACACCATAAAGAAGGGTGTATATCCAGTACTACGGTTCGGCGTGGTCCGCAGCCCCCAGAGTACGGAGTCGAGCTCCTCTACCCAGTGCGTGTTAGACTCCATTAAGGAACACACTAATCTGGGTTTGATGCCGCTCATTATAAGACCGTTTGCTCGCTCAACCTGGCCGTTTGTTTGTGGGTGATAGACTGAAGCGTAATCGAGCTTGATGCCCATTTTACTGCACCAGAGTTTTACCTCATCGGCCGTGAAGTTCGTGCCGTTGTCAGTGATGATGTTGTGGGGGACGCCATAACGGTGTACGACCCCGGATATGAAGTCTATCACCGGTCCGGATTCGGCTGTTTTAATAGGTTTGGTCTCTATCCATTTGGTGAATTTATCCACCATGACTAGTAAGTATTTTTCCTTGTGGGTTCCCCCTTTAAGGGGTCCAACCATGTCAAGCCCCCAGACCGCAAAGGGCCACGTAATGGGGATTGTTTGGAGGGCGGTGGGTGACATGTGGCTTTGATTTGCAAAGAGCTGGCAACCGGCGCAACGTTGGACCAAGTCCTGTGCATCTGCCCGGGCCGTTGGCCAATAAAATCATGTATGGAAGGCCTTGCTTACAAGAGCCCGGGCTGCGGCATGGTGACCGCCGAGTCCGGCGTGAATTTCTGCCAAAAGTTTCCGCCCTTCCTCTTCGGAGATGCATCTTTGAAGGACCCCGGTAGTGCTTTTTGTATAATTCTCCCTCATGGACCCTGTAGGCCTTGGATCACCGCACTATGCAGCGTGCCTCATTTTGGTCCTCTGGAAGTTCCTGTCTAGTTAGGTAGGACAGGAATGGTTCTGTCCATGGGGCAATGATGGCCATTATTACGTGGGCTAAAGGTGTTATTTCGGTGGCA
This sequence comes from Triticum urartu, assembly GCF_056163025.1. Classification (NCBI taxonomy): domain Eukaryota; kingdom Viridiplantae; phylum Streptophyta; class Magnoliopsida; order Poales; family Poaceae; genus Triticum; species Triticum urartu. The sequence goes on from NC_141877.1 coordinate 598,767,365, forward strand.
GAGCCTCCGATTGTGTCAGAGTGTTCGGTATCGGGTATTTTGGCCGGGTCCGGACTATTATTACCGGTGTCCCCTTCCCATACTACGGATGGCTTGAACAGCCTCTCCAAAAATATGTTGGGGGCGGCATTGCGTTTTGCGCCGATGCGGGTGAGGATATCCGCCGCCTGATTGTTTTCCCGAGCCACATGGTGAAATTCGAGCCCCTCGAACCGAGCTGACATTTTTAGGACGGCGTTTCGGTAGGCCGCCATTTTTGGATCCCTGGCGTCAAAGTCTCCATTTATTTGGGATATTGCGAGGTTTGAATCCCCACGCACCTCCAGGCGTTGAATGCCCATGGAGACTACCATTCGAAGACCATGCAACAGAGCTTCGTATTCGGTTGCGTTGTTGGAGTCTGTATACAATATTTGCAGCACGTACTGAATGGTATCTCCGGTTGGGGATGTCAGGACAATGCCAGCCCTTAGACCAGTCGGCATTTTAGAACCGTCGAAGTGCATGATCCAATTGGAGTATGCGCCGTACTCTTTAGGGAGTTCGGCCTCCGTACATTCGGCGACAAAGTCGGCCAATACTTGCGACTTAATGGCTCGTCGAGGTTTGTATGTTATGTCGAACGGGAGGAGCTCAATGGCCCATTTAGCAATCTGGCCCATGGCATCGCGGTTGTTTATAATATCATTAAGTGGCACTTCCGAGGCTACTGTAATCGAACACTCTTGAAAGTGTGTCGCAGCTTCCGGGATGCCATGAATACCGCATAGGCTATCTTTTGATAATGTGGGTACCGTGATTTGCATGGACTGAGGACAGTGGATACATAGTATACCGGCTTTTGAAGAGGGAATTTATGTCCGTCAGCTTCTCGTTCGACGACGAGCACTGCGCTTACAACTTGATGAGTTGCCGCAATGTACAACAGCATTGGTTCACCGATGTTTGGCGTGGCCAGGATTGGGTTGGTTGCCAAAATGGTCTTTATTTCTTCCAATCCGGCTGTGGCAGCGTCCGCCCACTCGAAGTGTTTGGTGCGCCGAAGGAGGCGATAAAGGGGTAAAGCCTTTTCTCCTAAGCGGGAGATAAAGCGGCTTAGAGCCGCCACGCATCCAGTTAACTTCTGGATTTGTTTGAGGTCTGTTGGGGTAGCCAACTGTGACAAAGCTCGGATTTTGGCTGGATTAGCTTCAATACCTCTACTGGAGACAATGAAACCCAGGAGCTTTCCGGCTGGTACGCCGAAAACGCATTTTTCCGGATTGAGCTTGATGTCGTATGTTCGGAGGTTGTCGAATGTGAGCCTCAAGTCGTCTATCAAAGAGTCTACGTGTTTGGTTTTGACGACCACATCGTCTACGTATGCCTCTACTGTTTTGCCGATTTGTTTCTCCAGACATGTCTGAATCATGCGCTGATATGTTGCGCCGGCGTTTTTGAGCCCAAAAGGCATTATGTTGAAACAGAAGGGACCGTATGGTGTGATGAATGCCGTTGCGGCTTGATCGGACTCTACCATCTTGATTTGGTGGTAACCGGAGTATGCGTCGAGGAAACACAATGACTCGTGTCCTGCGGTAGCATCGATAATTTGATCGATGCGGGGGAGGGGGAAGGGATCCTTTGGGCAAGCTTTATTGAGGTCCTTGAAATCGACACAAAGGCGCCAGGATTTATCCTTCTTTGGTACCATCACCAGGTTTGCTAGCCAGTCCGGGTGTTTTATTTCTCTGATGAATCTGGCCTCCAATAACTTGGCTAGTTCCTCTCCCATGGCCTGTCTCTTAGGTTTGGAGAAACGCTGAAGAGCTTGCTTGACCGGCTTGAATCCCTTTAGGATATTGAGGCTATGCTCAGCCAGCCTGCGTGGGATTCCTGGCATGTCTGAGGGATGCCAGGCGAATATGTCCCAATTCTCGCGCAGGAACTCTCGTAGTGCGGCGTCCACTACGGGGTTTAACTGTGCCCCGATGGAGGCTGTTTTTGTAGGGTCCGTTGGGTGGACTTGGAATTTGACTATTTCATCCGCTGGTTTAAAAGAGGTGGACTTGGATCTCTTATCGAGTATCACGTCATCCCTGTCCACTGTGGAGCGTAGCGTGGTTAATTCATCGGCCGAGAGGGCTTCGGATAATGCCTCGAGGGCCAGTGCGGCTGTTTTGTTTTCGGCGCAGAGTGCTGTGTCCGGATCACTGGTGAGGGTGATGATTCCGTTGGGCCCGGGCATTTTGAGCTTCATGTACCCATAATGGGGTACGGCTCGGAAGATCGTGAACACCTCACGTCCTAAAAGGGCGTGGTATCCACTGCTGAACGGGGCCACTTGAAATGTAATTTCTTCAGACCTATAGTTCTCTGGTGTACCGAATACCACATCTAGTGTGATTTTCCCAGCGCACCGTGCCTCTCGACTGGGTATGATTCCCCTGAAGGTTGTGCTACTTTGCTCAATGCGGTTCCAGTCTATTTCCATTTTTTGAAGAGTTTCCTCATAGCCGTCCACAATTGGACTGAGGACCAGTGCGGCTGGTGCTCGGGCTGTTCGGAATTTAGGTTCGTCACTGGCATTGAAGGTAATAGCCGTGTCACTCCATGGATTTATTGCTGCTACGTGGAAGATTTCGGCCATGCTGCGGAGTGTTCGCTTGCGCCTATTATTTGACGCGAAGGTCTCAAAGACTGTTAACACCATATTGTTATCCACGGGATGGTGCTCTGTGGCATTTGGGATAAGAAGATCCTCACCACTTTTGGCCACCTGCCGGAGTATCCAACATGCTCTAAGGCTGTGCGTTGGTATTGTATCCGCTGTACTATGAATTTTGCAGGGTCCGTTAAGCCATCCCTCCGGTACGGTTCCATTCCCTGTAGAGGGTTTTGTTTCCTTGCAACTAGCTCGGGTGTCTTATGATAGTGCACCCTTTTACTTCGGACTAGGTGTATATTCGGGGCCGGATTATCCCAAAATTTTGGTTCGGTTTTCCAGGTGCTTTCCATCGCACAGTACTTCCGTACTATGGATGCCAAGTCAGTGAAGCGTGATATGTCACGGCGACTTAAGGCGTTAAGGATTCCCTTGTCCGTGCAATTATTGCAGAAAAGTGAGACTGCATCTTCCTCGTGACAGTCCTTAACCTTGCTCATCACAAGGAGGAATCTGGCCCAATAATGATGTACTGTTTCATGGGGCTCTTGCCTGATGTGGGAAAGATCGTTTATGTCTGGGTGGGTGGGTGGATTTGAGTCCGAACCCCTACCCGATCTGAGACCCAGGGGCCGAGGAGCTTCCAATATTGGAAGTTCGGGTTCCGGAGTGTTGCCCGATAAGTCTGGCCCACTGCCTGATTCTAGGTTCAGGGCTTGGGTGATGTCCTCCCGTAAGCGGGTATCCGGCTCGGAGAGCTCTGGAATCCGGACATAGTTAGTCCTCAAAATAGGGGAAGAGTTGCCGCATTGTTCCTCTACCACCGCAACGTGATGGGTGACCGATGGAGAGTTAATCTCCCTTTGATCGGGTTTAAGCACAAAAATAACACCATGACAATTCTGCTGAAAACAGCGTCAGTCCGGGTTAGTTCCATTCAAATCATGCAAGTTAGAGTCCAAAACAAGGGCAAAAGTGTTTGGAAAAGTAGATATGGCGAAGACGTATCAACTCCCCCAAGCTTAAACCTTTGCTTGTCCTCAAGCAATTCCGTTGATAAACTGAAAATGATAAAGAAAACTTTTACAAACTCTGTTTGCTCTTGTTGTTGTAAATATGTAAAGCCAACATTTAAGTTTTCAGCAAAGATTATGAACTAACCATATTCACAATAACACTTAGGTCTCATGTTTACTCATATCAATGACATAATCAACTAGCAATCAATAATAATAAATCTCGGATGACAACACTTTCTCAAAAAAATCATAATATGATATGACAAGATGGTATCTCGCTAGCCCTTTCTGAGACTGCAAAACATAAATGCAGAGCACCTTTAAAGATCAAGGACAGACTAGACATTGTAATTCATGGTAAAAGAGATCCACTCAAGTCATACTCAATGTAAACTAGTAGACTGCCCGTGCGTTGCCATGGGCCAGGGAAAAATTTGTAAACAATGCTCAAGTTACCCGCCTCAGACGAAAACATTGCACGCAAGTATCTTCTCTCTATTCCAACAAACACCATGCACCCCATCTAGCCTCTGTTTTTTGTTGAACTTCTCCCTAGCCCTCTTTGTCCATACATAAACCATCCTCTCAATATGCGGTAACTTGATTATGCATGTGGCTTCTATGTCATTGTTTTGTTGTCTCGCACTACTACGTATGTTAAAAATATGGCATGTACAAGGCACCTCACCTTAGTAGAAATAGTAAGAAAATGTGGCATATGAACAAGAAAACAATCTTTCCACCACATGTTCATTCACAAACTAATAATTCTCTATTTATCTTTGGGCTCTGTTTCCATTTCTACCTAAGATGCATCTCCATCACTTTATCTCACTAATACATATTTTCCTACGAACCTCAAATATACATACAAGAATCACACGACAAGGTTGCATCATTGTCATTCCATCTCTTCTTTCACTTCGGCTCTTTTGGTCATTGCAACACCAGCGTGCGCCGTCTTCACACTGCTCCAAATCTGCCCATGTTTCCATCCGGCTCCAAATACGCCCATTTTTTCTCTAAGTCATGTCGTAACAAATTTGTACTTTCAGCCTCAGAATTTCATTGTTTGGAATGAGGAGGGATTTCAGAGTTCACTTCTCAAAAAGAGAACGCAACACATATTGATACAGATTAGTGATGAACAAAAAATTGCTTCCATAGATGTAAATTACTTCTGTATGAAAATATATTTTGTTTCAAATGTTGATACTCCTTGCTTTTGGAACTTAGTTTCCTTCATATGGTTTTTTCACTTCCTTTTTTGGATGGTAACTGTTTCGGGTCAAATTACTTCTATGGCAACTAAATATTGTTTCCATATGGTTAAATTTTGTTTGTTTGGACTGACCATAGAAAATGATTCCTTGAATTGGCAATCGCTTCAATGTAGTACTCCCTCCGTCCCGCAATAAGTGACTCAAAAATGACTCAACTTTGTACTCCTTACTTCAATTGGAGTATATGTTTTCTTTTCTCATAGGAAAGGAGAGTGCTTTAATTTTTTACAGAACAAAATTGAGATTGATTTATTCTTTAGTTAAAATTGGTGCCATGAATATGTTTCATGGAATCTGGGAATTGTTCCAAACGTATCGATAAAATACTTCCAATGAAGTAAAAATTGGCAGTCTGAGGATTTTGCATTGAACCTCTTTTAAAATGGTGATGAAAGACCACACATGTTGAAGATAAGTTTCGCCTTAATCTAATCGAGAAACAACTGTTTTTCATACCAGACAAGCAACTACTCCTCTCTGACTCAATGTGCCACACCATTCACTCACCAATGTAATCCATACACATGTTCAATACCTTTTGAATTTTATGCTCCCGCTTCTCCATGTGTCAACCCCTCTGTTCCTTGTTGACCCTAGCTTGTCTTGATTCAACATCAAGCAACAACAAAATATTACACCTGATACAACATCAAGCTATACAGGAACTATTAGACCACCCAAATTATTGAAGCTTCAGAATTTGTGTCTGGGACCATGCCTAATAAACTGGAAGAAAACCAAAAGATACTTATTGATATGAATCAACTTGGTTAAGTATGGTCAAATACAATGCACGGTGGAATATCTGCCCTGGAAAACAAAAGAAAAGGAGATGGAAGAAATCATGTACTCAATGGGTGGTTGTAAGTTCACGGGTATCAAGACTTGGCTCACATATCATTGATCATGGGTCTGTGTCAATATGGCTCCGGTGCCCAGTTTATCACAGTGTTTTGTTATTATTTCCGAGATAGTACTTTCTATTATAGTGTTGAGATAAGCAATTTAGATGTTTTAAATATTCCCAGCTCTTTGGATAAGAAGTATTTCAGTAACTGAATAATCTTTGACCGTCCAAAAGAACTACAATGTTTCTTTGGGAATAACAGCAGAACAAAAAATCCGAGAATCATGGCTGACCTATGAGGCGCAGATGTTGTCGAGGACCTAGCTGGCAAACCAGTGCCAGAAGACGACCTTGAACCATGCCTCCTCTCCTTTGCGCAACCTTGAAACCACAAGTAATTACCTGGCATTATTTCATTATCTCAGCTGGTTTTATGACTTCAAACATATGAGAGTACTCTAACATGTAAAATAATTCTTTCTCAGGTTCCAAATAAGTCAACAGTAGGTCAAAAATAGAGGTGAAACATTGCCAGGCAGGCAGACACACAACAACAGCCGATGATTATAGCTTAAGGTCCAATGAGGATAATATAAGTAGTGGAAAACGGAATTTTGTATCCACATCCCTATTGATCAAGGAGTAAGTCAACATGATACAAGGAACTTACAACAACACCCGAGACAATATAATTACAACACTGCAGAAAAATTAGAGATCCATGTAATCAAATATCTCTTTGTTAAATTTTAGCTGAACAACTTAACTTATAGAGTGTCGATGGTTCAGATCTTTTTCCTTTTAATTAACATGTGAGTTATTATAAAGTGGGTAATTTCTTTTTGCGGTATATAAAGTGGGTAATTCATATAGACTAAGACATGGAAAAAGGGTGTAGGTGGTGCAAATTCATAGCAAGTTTTATATTGGATGCACACAAACAACTGTATGGACACACAAAAAGAAAACAATCACTTTGAAAGTTTGAATAGAAATGTCTAAATGAACATCAGATGGTCTAGTGTCTCCACTGAAAGCACTACATGGACCCCTCATTAACAATTTAGCAATGAACAAACAATTCTAGTATTTAGACATGAGAATACCTTGTACAGAATTTCAAAGCCATAAAAAACGTTACCACTGGTTTTGGTATCCTGGAAATAAAACAGAGGTAATAAATTCCTTATAACTAATCAGGTGAACATAGAAAATTGATTACCTCTGGTTTGATCCCATGTGCTCTAGCCAAAAATAGATCAAATCGGCAGGATATCCTATAAGGAAACAAATCTAGCAAGGAAACTGATTATTATTATATCTAATTTCCAGCTACCAGTGGTAGGCGCAAAGTGGAACACTATTACGTAGGACAACAAATTTGGGCAGGAGGAAGTATAATGGTTATGAATGCCAGGCAAAGTGTATTAAGTTCATAACTATGAGCATGCAAATAATTTATATGAAGGGTCCCTTTTCTTCTGCATAAGTCAGACATACTGTATGTATGTGTAATGTGTCCAACTGTACACAAATACAAAATATATATTACAACAGAAAATGCGTGAATATGATGATGAATATCTTATTCTGAACTCTTTTGCATCTTGTATAATGGACAGGGATTGAGATTCTAATTTCGGCACTACTGGAGAGTATGTTGTGTGCAAAACGAAACTACATGCAGTAATCTACATGATTGTTCGTATCAACAGAGAAACAATTTTGCATTTAGTAGATGTGTGTATGTTTCAGGGTTACTTTCACAATATTTAGTTGGTATAGAAAAAACACTTAAGGCTAGCAAATAGAATTAACCTAGTACATAGAAAGTAGAGAACTGACCGCTGCAGTAAATTATGAACTGATATCACACATAAAACAGTAACATACCCCAAAATCTATTCCTCGCAGCTCCCCACAAGTCTTCCTTCGCCCTCTTCTGCTCCACCAACCCCTGTTATGATTTCTCTCCCCTTAAATCACTCTTCTTACTCCGCATACCATCTCTGTCTCCCCAGCCCAAACATGCTAGTACCGTCAGTAGCGCGTCCGGCACCCCACGAAAGAAAACACAATACAACCCACACATGAATAATGATGTAAACATACGTGAAATTATGAACGCTCCAAGAAAATCATTCTGTAAGTAACTTGAATGGTGTGTTGATATGCAGAAACATCTACTTCTTTACAAGACATTTACTTGTTTGGATTGCAAAACAAATATTGTTGTAGGAAATGATCTATTGGAAACTGGTACAAAACTTCAAACATCTTTACTGCTGGACATAGAACAAGCACACAACATCCTGTAATTATTTAGTTGCAGACGTACATGCATGACAGCCAACATATATAAAGTCTTGTGATGAATTGTGTTCAATGGTGAAGAAACTTGCAGCGAAGTGTTTCCTATTAAATGACCTCCCAAACCCAATGTTGGTTGGTACACTCTACTAAGCTGTGCTATGTCAATAATCAAAAGAAATATATGCTTGTTTTACCACTGGCAATCATGAAAAGCCTACTGACTTTCGAATATAACTTAATCTGAAGATTATGTTATTTGTCCCGTCGACTTTGTTGCCTAGCTGGACAATCAGTACTGCAGTTGCCTAGATCCTACCCTCCTACGGACACTTATGTTCTAATCTGGAGATGAGGTAAGTACAGGGGTCACCCATGGATATATTGTCTAGACGATGAGATAGCACAGGAGATGAAGCAATGTGTGTACCTGGACGCCGCACTGGTTGAGGCACTTGATGGCGACTGATAAGCGCCTCCTGTTGCCGATAAAATCAATTGTTCTTGACCTTCGTTTAGGAGAATATCCAGAGTCAATGTGAAAGCATACGACTACATTTTCAATAAAATGGCTGAGAAATATTCATGTTTTTATGGAAGCACAACATGCTCGGGAGGGTAAAACTATCAAATTAGAGCAAGGATAATTATAGGAATCCAATTTAATAAAACACATTTGAGAAATTAAGGAGATCATCTCAATACTGAATTACGAGGGTGGGTGATCCTCTAGGATTCCAGATCAATAAACACAACGTGGTGCGTGGTACGTTCACCCCGACTCAAGGGAGACAGTAGATTGATTAGAAATTCATTCTTGCTTCCTGTCGCATTGTCCACCTGTCTTGTTTCCTCGCAGCTCCACCTTCCCCTGCAGCAACAGCCAGACCCTAAAACACCGAGCTCCTCTGCATCTCAGCGGGAAAGATAGAGAGATCGGATTGCATCTCACAAGCACACTTTAAACATGAGTTGATGGATGGCATCCGTAGCCGAACCCTAGTAACAATTGTGTATTATTGATTGGCACAATCAGAACCTAACTAACAACCACCTTTCAGTGTCAGTAGATCTATAGATGTTGCATCCCACTTCACGTCCTAAGATTGTCTACAAAAACTTCACGTCCTAAGTGACAGAAGCACAAAGGCTTCCATCAACAAAATAATTTTTTCATAACAAAATCTCTGCTATAAAGGATGCAACTATGATGAAGATATGCCTCTGTGTTTACCTTACATCATCAGAAGTTCAAAACTAATGCTAGATTTATTTTTTATAGAGAGATGCTAGATATGATAATACAACAGTAGTAAATGCCACATGATCCATTTGTGCAACGTCTGCCCTCCAATTCTTATTTAAGTGCTGGAATTAAAAGGGCAAAGCAGTGGGACATCACCACCCACCCATTAAATTTTTTGGATATTAACAATATGACTTTAAGGGGGAAAATCCTCACTGAACAGTAAGCTCCCATTAAATATGCAGGTTTGGCCCCTATCCCAAAGCTACTCCGTAATGTGCCTTAGTGGAATATAGTCTGCCGCAATCAAAAGATGAAATAAACAGCAGCGACATTGCATTAGGGAGGTTCGTTGCGTACATACCAGATGTACTCGGCGACGAACACGGTAGTCTCAATGGCGAGGGCCAGAACCTTCAACCCAGATGCTCCTCCCGACGCCCCACACCCTTGCTGCCGCCGACTTCGTGTGGATGGCTTACTTGTCCTGCACCATGAATTGGGCACGACAAAGATTTTACTTTTAGGAAACAAATTTACCATAATGTGAAAGCACTGTAATTATGAGGCATAGCAGGACATTGACTTTATGCTCGCAGATTTATCACCTCTAGCAACGGTTGCCAAATTGCCACAACAATAGAGCCCCAACCAGATTACTGATCTATCTTAACTCTCAAGTATTAACTTATTAAATGTACAATTCAGATGCAAGTGCAGTAGATTACTGCAGTTTAGCACTAACTGTACAACCAACAATTAAGATTTCAGAGGGCAAGCACTGTAGAATAGCATATGCTACCTTCACATCGGGTCCATGAGGTGTCGTGCAGCCACTGTGCGAAACCGACAGGCTCAACCACGGTATGGGGGCACACATATCTTCAAATCCCGACAATCAACATCGTCCCACACTGGAAGATGCCAAGGCAATTCTGAACCTGACGTCCTACTGTTCTTTAATCTCTACATCCCAAATCAACTCTGGATCAACCAAAACAATAAAAAAAACATTAGTAAGTACTAAAAGGCAAATTAATGGCCGAATTTGGATATTTCTGCATGCATCAGACATGCAAAAGTACTGATTCTAGGCACATGAATCGTACATTTGGATGCTTGGACGGACTGGTTGCATCAAAGATAATTAAGCTCTCAGTGTTAGCAAGTATACTGCTTAAATACTGGCAGAATCATGTTCCTCACGCATGGTGTTGCAATATTGCTTTTGGCGTCTAGCTCAACCAAAACAGCCGAGATGAGACAGCAAGGAAGCGGGTCAGTGTTGTACCTCAAGGATTTTCCTTCTGAACAAATTCAGCAAAATAGATTACCTGGCATATAATCACCCAGTCGCTCCCAAGGTCCAAAGGCATAGGAGACTGCGACCGGGACCTTCGCAAGAGGCCGGTCATGGTGGTGGTCAGACGTCGATCCCGCAGCTCGGCAAAAGGCGGTCATGGATCGCGAGGCGCACGTGTGTAGTGCAGTCAGGGCATCGCGGATCGAGGAGGTCGAGGAGGAGGCGCGACGCTCGTGCCACAGACGACCGGCGACGGACCAGAGTTGGCGGAAGGAGAGGGCCATGAATCGTGGCGAGCTCGGGCGGCCGCGGATGAACAAGGGTCGGAGAGAGGAGGAGAACGGAGAGGAAACAGGAGGCAGGTAGGTTGCGCGAGATCGCCGGTGTGGCCCTCGTCGACGGCGGGGCTCCCAGCCAGATCTACATATGGTGGGGTGGATATAATGCATCATGTACATAAATATCGTAGAGGCTATGTTGATTTTGTTTCAACTACATGCGTGAACATATGCCAAGTCAAGCCACTCGAATCATTCAAAAGAGGATACCACCCTATCATACCACATCACAACCATTTTAATAGCATGTTGGCACGCAAGGTAAACCATTGTAAGCTCCTAGCTAATTAAGGATGGCATAAGTAACTATAATCTCTAATTGTCATTGCAAACATGTTTCTTTCATAATAGGCTGAATCAGGAACGATGAACTAATCATATTTACAAAAACAAAAGAGGTTGAGTTCATACCAGCTTTTCTCATCTCAATAAGTTCATCATATAATCATCATTATTGCCTATCACTTGCACGACCGAATAGTGTGGATAATAATAATAATAATACTGCACGTGCATTGGACTAAGCTGGAATCTGCAAGCATTCAATTCAAGAGAAGACAAGATAATATGGGCTCTTTGTTAGATCAACAATAATGCATATGAGAGCCACTCAACGTTTTTATTATGGTCTTCTCCTCTCGACCCCCAAAGAACAAGAAAAGAAATAAAACTATTTACACAGGAAAGCTCCCAATAAGCAAAAGAAGAACGAGAAATCTTTTGGGGTTTTCTTTTTAATTACTACCACTACAGGCATGGAAAGTAAACTAACTAAAAGCTACAACTAATTTTTTATTTTTTCTTAAGGTTTATCAAACACACAAGAAGAATGCATAAAAAGGGAAGTAAACTAGCATGGATGATACAATGAAAAAGTATGAGCACCAACAACTAGCATGAGTGTGTGAACATGAATGTAATGTCGGTGAGAAATACGTACTCCCCCAAGCTTAGGCTTTTGGCCTAAGTTGGTCTATGGCCACGGCTGCCCTGGCGGATATCCAAAGTTGTAGTTGGAGTCGTACTGAGAAGAATTCCCCTGGTGCCACTGGTTGGCGATCTCTTCCAGATTCCACTGATAAACAAACTGCCGGTGAGGATCAAATTGTGGTTTCGGCTCTGGCTCTGTAGCTGGTGTGGGGTTTTGGTAGGCGTGAATGGCCTCCGGCGGAACAAGGTACTTGCTTGCAGATAAGTCAAACAAGGAAGGAGCAGGCAAAGTAATAGTCTCAGGGTGATTTTTTATATCAGCTTGTACTTAAGCATCTTTTCCTTATTCACGATAAAATCATGTGCTACCATATTCTTATAGTCTAGAAAAACAGGAGGCATCAACTTCTCTTCCTTCTCATAATGCCTAATAGGTATGTTAAAGTGTGCAGCGAGGCGTGAGGCGAAGATGCCTCCAAGGACGGACCCTTAGTACAGTTAAGATTTAACCGCTTTGCAACAATAGCGCTCATACTAAATGTGTCATCATGGAACGGCATGGCACAAAATAACAATATCAGGGGCACTAAGGTTGCCACAGTTTCCGCAAGCAATTAAGCATCTACTAGCAAATATTGCAAAGTAACGTAAAACAGGAAAATGTATGCTAGTAATTCTTGCATCGGAGACCTTCCTCGTTTCCCCTACAGTAATTGTATCAATAAACCCTTCCACATTGTCATGATGTGGTTCCTCTACACTACCCTCAAAAGGGATCAAACAAACTCGACAAAAATCATGAAGTGATGTCTCCTTATACTCATCATATAAATAAAACTGCACCAAAGGTGGTGAGCTCCTAGCATGGAAATGACAGTTTTGCACAAAGATATTGGTGAGTAAGAGATATTGTTCGCGTTGGTCGTGGAGGAAGACGGTGAGGCCTGCATTCTCAGCCAACTCATAGAAATCATCATAAATCCTGGCTGCTCTCAAGAAATCATCACAAGGCCATTCACACGGCCGAACCTCCACGGTGTGAGGGAAATTATACTTGGGCTTCTTGTTCTCTTCACTTTGTTTATCCTTCGAGTTTCGGCTCGATGAGCCCCTCAAAAATCTCTTCATCTTTTTCTGAAATTTTTAGTAACTCAAAATAAAAGTGAACCAAACTCAATAAAATTGATAGCAACTACTCCTACAAGTTCCTAGAGGTAATATCATGCATTAAAACCACTTTTGACCATATAAATTTGATATGCAAGCTCAAGAACAAGGTCACCTAAGCAGCAAAAATTTGCAATGAATAAAGCACTAGAACAAAAACTAATTGGACCATTGGAGGAGTCACATACCAAAGAACAATCCCCGAAAGTAATTTTGTGAATGGAGCTTTGAGCTAGGAGATCGAAAATGCCAGCAAGATGAGTTTGAACTCGGTTTGAGGTGGCTAGTGATTTTTTTGGGAGGAAGAAGGAGTGTGTGGTAGCTGGAATAAGTGGAGGGGAGCCACCATGGGCCCACGAGGCAGGGGGGCGCGCCCTGGATCCTCGTGGCCAGGTGCTTGCTCCCCCTGCTGTGTTCTCAGTGCTAGATATTCTCAAATATTTTAGACAAAAATCATATTTAAATTTCAGGGCATTTGGAGAACTTTTATTTCGGGGTATTTTCCATTGCATGGATAATTCAGAAAACTGACAGAAAAAATACTATTTTTGCTTTATTTAATATAAATAACAGAAAGTAAAAAGAGGGTACAGAGAGTTGTGTTTTCTAAATTCATCCATCTCATGCTCATCAAAAGGAATCCACTAACAAGGTTGATCAAGTCTTGTTAACAAACTCATTCTGAATTGCATGAAACCGGAGAATTTTCAAATAACACTAGGTTATCTCAATGGGGATATGCATGTCCCCAACAATAAGAATATCATATTTCTTATTGACAGTAGGAAAAGGAAATTCAAAACCTCCAATAGTAATTGTTGAAATTTTTCCAATAGAATTGATACTGTGGACTTGAGGTTGTTTCCTTGGAAAGTGTACTGTATGCTCATTACCATTAACATGAAAAGTGACATTGCCTTTGGTGCAATCAATAACAGCCCCTGTAGTATTCAAAAAGGGTCTTGCAAGAATAATAGACATACTATCGTCCTCAGGGGTATCAAGAATAACAAAGTCTGTTAAAATAGTAACTTTTGCAACCACAACAGGCACATCCTCACAAATACCGACATGTATAGCAGTTGATTTATCAGCCATTTGCAAAGATATTTCAGTAGGTGTCAACTTATTCAAATCAAGTCTACGATGTAAAGAGAGAGGCATAACACTAACACCGGCTCCAAGATCACATAAAGCAATTTTAACATAGTCTCTTTTAATGGAGCATGGTATAGTTGGTACTCCTGGATCTCCAAGTTTCTTTGGTATTCCACCCTTAAAAGTATAATTAGCAAGCATGGTGGAAATTTCAGCTTCCGGTATCTTTCTCTTATTAGTAACAATATCTTTCATATATTTAGCATAAGGATTCATTTTAAGCATATCAGTCAAACGCATACGCAAAAAGATAGGTCTAATCATTTCAGCAAAGCGCTCAAAATCCTCATCATCCTTTTTCTTGGATGGTTTAGGAGGAAAAGACATGGGTTTCTGAACCCATGGTTCTCTTTCTTTACCGTGCTTCCTAGCAACAAAGTCTCTCTTATCATAACGTTGATTCTTTGATTGTGGGTTATCAAGATCAATAGCAGGTTCAATTTCCACATATTGTCATTACTAGGTTGAGCATCAACATGAACATCATCATTAACATTATCACTAGGTTCATGTTCATTACCAGATTGTGTTTCAACATCAGAAATAGAAATATCATTGGGATTCTCAAGTGTGTCAATAACAGGTTCACCAGAAGCATGCAAAGTCCTATCATTTTTCTTTTTCTTCCTCTTAAAAGGACTAGGTGCATCAACGTTATTTCTCTGAGAATCCTGCTCAATTCTCTTAGGGTGGCCCTCAGGATACAAAGGTTCCTGAGTCACTTTACCTCCTCTAGTCATAACTCTAACAACATTATCATTCTTTTTACTATTCAATTCATTGAGCAAATCATTCTCAGCTTTAACCACTTGTTCTACTTGAGTGGTAACCATAGATGCATTTTTACTAATAAGTTTAAGTTCACCTTTAACATTAGCCATATAATCACTCAAGTGTTCAATCATATAAGCATTATGTTTCAATTGTCTACCAACATAAGTATTGAAGTTTTCTTGTTTAATAATAAAATTATCAAACTCATCTAAACATTGGCTAGCAAACTTAGTAGGAGGGATTTCAGCTTTATCATATCTATAGAGAGAATTTACCTTTACTACCTGTGTCGGGTTATCAAGACCACGTATTTCTTCGATAGGTAATGAATTAAGACCATGTATTTCTTCAACATGAGGTAAATTCTTAACATCTTCAGCTTTTATACCTTTTTCTTTCATGGATTTCTTTTCCTCTTGCATATCTTCAGGACTAAGAACTAGAATACCCCTTTTCTTCGGAGTTGGCTTAGGAGTTGGTTCAGGAAGTGTCCAATTATTTCCATTAATCAACATACTATTCAATAGCAATTCAGCTTGATCAACAGTTTTTTCCCTGAAAACACAACGAGCACAACTATCCAGGCGCTCTCTGGAAGCATCGGTTAGTCCATTATAAAAGATATCAAGTATTTCATTTTTCTTGAGAGGATGATCAGGCAAAGCATTAAGTAATCGGAGAAGCCTCCCCCAAGCTTGTGCGAGACTCTCTTTTTCAATTTGCACAAAATTACATATTTCCCTTAAAGCAGCTTGTTTCTTATGAGCGGGGAAATATTTAGCAAAGAAATAGTAAATCATATCCTGGGGACTATGCACACAACCAGGATCAAGAGAATTAAACCATATCTTAGCATCACCCTTTAATGAGAACGAAAATAATTTAAGGATATAATAGTAGCGAGTTTTCTCATCATTAGTGAACAGGGTAGCTATATCATTTAATTTAGTAAGATGTGCCACAACAGTTTTAGATTCATAGCCATAGAAAGGATCAGATTCAACCAAAGTAATTATATCGGGATTAACTGAGAAATCATAATCCTTATCAGTAATAAAGATAGGTGAACTAGCATAAGCAGGATCATATTTCATTCTAGCATTCAGAGTTTTTTCTTTCAGCTTAGCTAATAGTTTCTTAAGATCACTTCTATCATTGCAAGCAATAAAGTTTCTAGCAGTTTCTTCATCCATAACATAACCCTCAGGAACAACAGGCAATTCATATCTAAGGGGATAATCTTCATCATCACTTTCATCAATATTATCGGTTTCAATAATTTCATTCTCTCTAGCCCTAGCAAGTTGTTCATCAAGAAATTCCCCAAGTGGCATAGTAGTATCAAGCATAGAAATAGTTTCATCAAAAGTATCATGCAAAGCAGAAGTGGCATCATCAGTAACAAGCGACATATCAGAATTAATAGTAGAAGCAGGTTTAGGTGTCGCAAGCTTACTCAAAATAGAAGGTGAATCAAGTGCAGAGCTAGATGGCAGTTCCTTACCTCCCCTCGTAGTTGAGGGAAAAATCTTGGTCCTTTGATCTTTCAAGTTCTTCATAATGATAAGCAGATATAAATCCCAAGTGACTCAAAGAATAGAGCTATGCTCCCCGGCAACGGCGCCAGAAAATAGTCTTGATAACCCACAAGTATAGGGGATCATAACAGTTTTCGGGGGTAGAGTATTCAACCCAAATTTATTGATTCGACACAAGGGGAGCCAAAGAATATTCCCGAGTAATAGCATCTGAGTTATCAATTCAACCACACCTGGAAACTTAATATCTGCAGCAAAGTGTTTAGTAGCAAAGTAATATGATAGTAGTGGTAACGGTAGCAAAAGTAATTTTTTTGGTTTTATAGTGATTGTAACAGTAGCAATGGAAAAGTAAATAAGCGAAGAACAATATAGGAAAAGCTCATAGGCATTGGATCGGTGATGGAGAATTATGTCGGATGCAATCGATCATGCAATAGTTATAACATAGGGTGACACAGAACTAGATCCAATTCATCAATGTAATGTAGGCATGTTTTCCGAATATAGTCATACGTGCTTATGGAAAAGAACTTGCATGGCATGTTTTTGTCCTACCCTCCCGTGGCAGCGGGGTCCTATTGGAAACTAAGGGATATTAAGGCCTCCTTTTAATAGAGAACCGGAACAAAGCATTAGCACATAGCATGAACTCCTCAAACTACGGTCATCACCGGGAGTGGTCCCGATTATTGTCACTTCGGGGTTGCCGGATCATAACACATAATAGGTGACTATAGACTTGCAAGATAGGATCAAGAACTCTCATATATTGATGAAAACATAATAGGTTCAGATCTGAAATCATGGCACTCGGGCCCTAGTGACAAGCATTAAGCATAGCAAAGTCATAGCAACATCAATCTCGGAACATAGTGGATACTAGGGATCAAACCCTAACAAAACTAACTCGATTACATGATAAATCTCATCCAACCCATCACCGTCCAGCAAGCCTACGATGGAATTACTCACGTACGCCGGTGAGCATCATGAAATTGGTGATGGAGGAAGGTTGATGATGATGACAGCGACGGATTCCCCTCTCCGGAGCCCCGAACGGACTCCAGATCAGCCCTCCTGAGAGAGTTTAGGGCTTGGCGGAGGCTTTGTATCGTAAAACGCGATGAATCCTTCTCATTGATTTTTTCTCCCTGAAAGTGAATATATGGAGTCAGGGTTGAGGTCGGTGGAGCATCAGGGGGGCCACGAGGCAGGGGGCGCGCCCCGGGGGGTAGGGCGCGCCCCCCACCCTCGTGGACAGGGTGTGGGCCCCCTGATGAGGATCTTTCTTCCAATATTTTTTATATATTCCAAAATAATACTCCGTTGATTTTTAGGTCATTCCGAGAACTTGTATTTCTGCACAAAAATAACACCATGGCAATTCTGCTGAAAACAGCGTCAGTCCGGGTTAGTTCCATTCAAATCATGCAAGTTAGAGTCCAAAACAAGGGCAAAAGTGTTTGGAAAAGTAGATACGACGGAGCATCAAATGCCAACTTTGGCTATCACTGCCACGCCCCCAATCCCTATTATCAAAACTGTCGAACCACCTCGATGAACCCCTCCTGTTGGAGCCCCATGAGTCTCTATCGTTACTTCCACTGCCCCTTCTTTGCTGAGAACATCTTAGCCATCGCCCAAACTGAGCTTCCTCCCCCTTTTTTAGTCTGATGCAACACCCCTTCTCTGTATGACCTATTATTCCACAAGCGTAACAAAAAGTTGGTAGGAATTCATATTCAAATCGGCACCAATCCTCTTCATCCTCCTCTTTGCCTTTATTTTTCTTATCATGCGCTTCGTCCTTCTCCAGATCGAGTCTTAGTACTTGATGACCCACAAGTATACGGGATCTATCGTAGTCCTTTCGATAAGTAAGAGTGTCGAACCCAACGAGAAGAAGAAGGAAATGATAAGCGGTTTCCAGCAAGGTATTCTCTGCAAGTACTAAAATAAGTGGTAACAGATAGTTTTGTGATAAGATAATTTGTAACGAGCAACAAGTAACAAAAGTAAATAAGGTGAAGCAAGGTGGCCCAATCCTTTTTGTAGCAAAGGACAAGCCTGGACAAACTCTTATATGATGTGAAGCGCTCCTGAGGACACATGGGAATATCGTCAAGCTAGTTTTCATCACGATCATATGATTCGCGTTCGGTACTTTGATAATTTGGTATGTGGGTGGACCGGTGCTTGGGTGCTGCCCTTACTTGGACAAGCATCCCACTTATGATTAACCTCTATTGCAAGCATCCGCAACTACAACAAAAGTATTAAGGTAAACCTAACCATAGCATGAAACATATGGATCCAAATCAGCCCCTTACAAAGCAACACATAAACTAGGGTTTAAGCTTCTGTCACTCTAGCAACCCATCATCTACTTATTACTTCCCAATGCCTTCCTCTAGGCCCAAATAATGGTGAAGTGTCATGTAGTTGACGTTCACATAACACCACTAGAGGAGAGACAACATACATATCATCAAAATATCGAACGAATACCAAATTCACATGACTACTAATAGCAAGACTTCTCCCATGTCCTCAGGAACAAAAGTAACTACTCACAAAGCATAAACATGTTCATAATCAGAGGGGTATTAATATGCATATAGGATCTGAACATATGATCTTCCACCAAATAAACCGGCTAGCATCAACTACAAGGTGTAATTTACACTACTAGCACCAATCCCGGACTTGGAGACAAGAATTGGATACAAGAGATGAACTAGGGTTTTGAGATGAGATGGTGCTGATGAAGATGTTGATGGAGATTGCCCTCTCCCGATGAGAGGAGCGTTGGTGATGACGATGGCGATGATTTCCCCCTCCGGGAGGGAAGTTTCCCCGGCAGAACAGCTCCGCCAGAGCCCTAGATTGGTTCTGCCAAGGTTCCGCCTCGTGGCGGCGGAGTTTCGTCCGAGAAGATGGCTTATGATTTTTTCCCATTGAAAGACTCCATATAGCAGAAGATGGCCATCGGAGGGCCACCAGGGGGCCCACGAGGTTGGGGGGCGCGCCCAGGGGGTAGGGCGCGCCCCCCCACCCTCGTGGGCAAGGTGTGGCCCCCCTGGTGAGGTTCTTGATCTCATTATTTTTTATATATTTGGAAAACATCTTCCGTGAAGTTTCAGGACTTTTGGAGTTGTGCAGAATAGGTCTCTAATATTTGCTCCTTTTCCAGCCCAGAATCCCAGCTGCTGGCATTCTCCCTCTTTATGTAAACCTTGTAAAATAAGAGAGAATAGGCATAATTATTGTGACATAATGTGTAATAACAGCCCATAATACAATAAATATTGATATAAAAGCATGATGCAAAATGGACGTATCAACTCCCCCAAGCTTAGACCTCGCTTGTCCTCAAGCGAAAAGCCGAAATCGAAAAATATGTCCACATGTTTAGGGATAGAGGTGTCGATAAAATAAAATAAAATACGGACATGAGGGCATCATGATCATTCTTAGAACAGCAACTCATATAATTCTTTGTCATATAGTATCTAATGCTAGAGTAATAATTCAATCACAATATCAACTATGAATCGTAAACTTCATTGAAAACTAACAAACTACAATCTCAGTCATTGAAGCAATTACAATTTATCATAACATAGGAAAGAGTCAATGTATAAGAGCTTTTCAGCAAGTCCACATACTCAACTATCATATAACCTTTCACAATTACTGACACTCACGCAAAACTTATGGGTATGGAGTTTTAATCGGACACAGAGAAAGATAGGGGCTTATAGTTTTGCCTCCCAATGTTTTACCTCAAGGGTAATGTCAACAGTAATAGTTCATGAAAACTCACATCCAATTAGCCATATATAATAGGATCTTTCCAACATACTATGCTTGCCAAAGGATAAAATGTAAAAAGGAAGGGTGAAGATCACCATGACTCTTATGCAATGTAGGAGATAAAAGTAAAAGATAGGCCCTTCGCAGAGGGAGGCAGAGGTTGTCATGCGCTTTTATGGTTGGATGCACAAAATCTTAATGCGAAAGAACATCACTTTATATTGTCACTTGTGGTATGGACCTTTATTATGCAGTCTGTCGCTTTTATTACTTTCATATCACACGATCGTATAAAGCTTAATTCCTCCACACCAATCAATCATACATATTTAGAGAGCAATTTTTATTGCTTGCACCGATGACAACTTACTTGATGGATCTTACTCAATCCATAGATAGATATGGTGGACTCTTATGGCAAGACTGGTTTAAGGGTATTTGGAAGCACAAGTAGTATATCTACTTGGTGCAATGAATTTGGCTAGCATGAGGGGGAAGGGCAAGCTCATCATGTTGGAAGATCCAAGTCAATATAATTTATCTCAGATGTAATAAAACATAACCCATTACGTTGTCTTTCTTGTCCAATGTCAACTCTTTAGCATGTCATATTTTAATGAGTGCTCACAATCATAAAAGATGTCCAAGATAGTATATTTATATATGAAGACCTCTCTTTCTTTATTACTTCCTATTAATTGCAATGATGACCAAAACTGTGTTCGTCAATCCTCAATAACTTTTATTCATCATACTTTTCTATGTGAGTTCATTACTCTCCATAAGACTCACATGATCTCTTTGTTTCTTTTTATTTCTTTCTCTTTTCTTTTATTCCCTTAGGATCATGGCAAAATAATCAAGCCCTTGACTCAACACTAATCTTTATTATATAGCTCACGGACTCGATTACATAGAAGGATAATAAAGCAAAACTCACAGCTAGATCATACTAAGAACTTTTATTCTACTAGATCAAGATATTACCAAAAGGATCGAACTAAGAAAAACGGTAAAGATAAAAGTGATGGTGATACGATACCGGGGCACTCCCCCAAGCTTGGCAGTTGCCAAGTGGAGTGCCCATACCAGATACTCAATTCTTCTTTGTTGGTGAAGAAGGTGGAGTTGTTGATGATGGATAGTCGCACATCGAGCGTAGGAGGTCTTCTAACTTGCGGATAATGCCCTTGAGTGCGATGATATGCTCCTTCAACAAAATATTTTCACGTGTGATATACTTATTTTGTATACGAGCTAACTCAATCATCTTGAAAGCTTCGATTTCTGTTGGGGTAAGAAGATTGTGATCCAGTTGAAGGGTGTCTTCTGTTGCCGGAACTTGGTCCTCCATGGCCTTCTTGATCCCTTCATCCTTATTGATCTCCATAGGTTCTTCTCTCTTCAGATCTATCTTCATTAGCCAAGCATCGTAGCCCTCATGGTTGGAGGAGGAGGGAGACGACATAGTGCCTGGCCTTGACAACCCTGACAGAAAACAACTCGAAACAAAGACATGAGATTTTTGCGTGATACGGGAGTCAATACCCCCGAGAGATTATATAATGAATTTTTACCGACCAAAATATGTGTCGTGTACGAAAACAGAGTCCGGAGAGCACATGAGGTGCCCACGAGGTAGGGGGCGCGCCGGGTAGGGTAGGGCGCACCCTCCACCCTCGTGGAGCCCTCGTGTCCTTCCCGGACTGCTGCTTATTTTTCTATTTTTCTAAATATTCCAAAACGGAGAAATATTGCCTTAAAAACTGTTTTGGAGTCGGTTTACTTACCGTACCACATACCTATTCCTTTTCGGAGTCTGAAACGTTCTGGAAAGTGTCCCTTATGTATTCCTCCGGGGTTACGGTTTCAATAACATTGGTTTAAACATTTATGGGATTACCTGAGATATAATGTTTGATTCTTTGACCGTTCACCACCTTCGGATTTGTGCCTTCGAAGTTGTTGATTTTTATGGCACCGGAATGGTAAACCTCCTCAACAACGTAAGGACCTTCCCATTTAGAGAGAAGTTTTCCTCCAAAAAATCTGAAATGAGAGTTGTACAGCAATACATAATCACCTACATTAAACTCACGCTTTTGTATCCTTTTGTCATGCCATCTTTTAACTTTTTCTTTAAACAACTTGGCATTTTCGTAGGCTTGGGTTCTCCATTCATCAAGTGAGCTAATATCAAATAACCTCTTCTCACCGGCAAGTTTTAAATCATAATTAAGTTCTTTAATAGCCCAATAAGCCTTGTGTTCTAGTTCGAGAGGTAAGTGACATGCTTTTCCATAGACCATTTTATACGGAGACATACCCATAGGATTTTTATATGCAGTTCTATAGGCCCATAATGCATCATCAAGTTTCTTGGACCAATTCTTTCTAGACCTATTAATAGTCTTTTGCAAAATTAATTTGAGTTCTCTATTACTCAATTCTACTTGACCACTAGACTGAGGGTGATAAGGAGATGCAATTCTATGATTAACATCACATTTAGCAAGCATTTTATGGAAAGCACCATGAATAAAATGTGAACCACCATCAGTCATTAAATATCTAGGGACTCCAAATCTTGGAAAAATAACTTCTTTAAGCATTTTAATAGAAGTGTTATGATCAGCACTACTAGTTGGAATAGCTTCTACCCACTTAGTAACGTAATCATCAGCAACTAAAATATGTGTATAACCATTAGAGGAAGGAAAAGGTCCCATATAGTCAAAGCCCCAAACATCAAATGGTTCAATAACAAGTGAATAATTCATAGGCATTTCTTGATGCCTACTAATATTACCAATTCTTTGACATTCATCACAAGATAAGACAAACTTACGGGCATCCTTGAAGAGAGTAGGCCAATAAAAACCAGATTGCAGTACCTTATGTGCAGTCCTATCTCCAGCATGGTGTCCTCCATAAGCTTCGGAGTGACACTAGCGTAGGATATGTTCCTATTCATGCTCAGGTACACAACGTCTAATTACACCATCTACTCCTTCTTTATACAGATGTGGGTCATCCCAGAAGTAATGCCTCAAATCATAGAAGAACTTTTTCTTTTGCTGGTATGTGAAACTAGGTGGTATAAACTTAGCAACAATGTAATTAGCATAATCAGCATACCATGGAGCAGTATGAGAAGCATTTATGACATTTAATTGCTCATCGAGAAAGCTATCATCAATAGGTAGTGGGTCATCAAGCACATTTTCTAACCTAGACGAGTTGTCTGCAACGGGGTTCTCAGCTCCTTTTCTATCAACAATATGCAAATCAAATTCTTGTAGCAAGAGAACCCATCTAATAAGTCTAGGTTTAGCATCTTTCTTTTCCATAAGATATTTAATAGCAGCATATTCAGTGTGAATAGTTACTTTAGAACCAACAATATAAGGTCTAAACTAATCACAAGCAAATACAACTGCAAAGAATTCTTTTTCAGTAGTAGCATAATTTCTTTGAGCATTGTCTAGAGTTTTACTAGCATATTGAATAACATTTAGTTTCTTATAAACTCTTTGTCCTAGAACAGCACCTACAGCATAATCACTAGCATCACACATAATTTCAAAGGGTAAATTCCAATCAGGTGGCTGAACAATAGGTGCAGAGATAAATGCTTTCTTAAGTATTTCAAATGCTTCTACACAATCATCATCAAAGACAAATGGTATATCTTTTTGTAATAAATTAGTCAGAGGCCGAGAAATTTTTGAGAAGTCCTTAATGAACCTCCTATAAAAACCGGCATGACCAAGGAAACTTCTTATACCTTTAATGTCCTTGGGACATGGCATCTTTTCAATGGCATCAACCTTGGCTTTATCAACTTCAATACCTCTTTCAGAAACTTTATGCCCCAAGACAATACCTTCATTAACCATAAAGTGGCACTTTTCCCAATTCAAGACAAGATTAGTTTCTTCACATCTCTGCAAAACTCGATCAAGGTTGCTCAAGCAATCATCAAAAGAAGATCCATAGACGGAAAAGTCGTCCATGAAAACCTCACAAATCTTTTCACAAAAGTCAGAGAATATAGCCATCATGCATCTTTGAAAGGTAGCAGGTGCATTACATAAACCAAAAGGCATACATCTATAAGCAAAAGTACCAAAAGGGCAAGTAAAAGTAGTCTTTGATTGATCTTTGGCCGACACAGGTATTTGAGAGAAACCAGAATAACCATCTAGAAAGCAAAAATGTGTATGTTTGGAAAATCTTTCTAGCATTTGATCGATAAAAGGTAAGGGGTAATGATCCTTTTTAGTAGCCTTATTTAATTTGCGGAAATCAATTACCATCCTATAACCTATAATAATTCTTTGAGGAATCAATTCATCTTTATCATTAGGAACAACAGTAATACCTCCCTTCTTAGGGACACAATGGACAGGGCTTACCCACTGACTATCAGCAACAAGATAAATTATACCTGCCTCAAGGAGCTTTAGTATCTCCTTTCTTACCACTTCTTTCATTTTAGGATTCAGCCGGTGTTGATGATCACGAACTGGTTTAGCATCTTCTTCCAAATTAATTTTATGTTGACATAGAATGGGACTAATGCCCTTAAGATCATCAAGAGTATACCCGATAGCAGCACGGTGCTTCTTCAGAGTTTTCAATAATCTCTCTTCTTCATGCTCTGAAAGGTTAACACTAATAATAACAGGATATATCTTTTTCTCATCAAGATAAGCATATTTAAGAGTATCAGGTAACGGTTTAATCTCAAATACGGGATCACCCTTGGGTGGAGGAGGATCCCCTAGGATTTCAACAGGTAAATTGTTTTTCAGAATAGGTTCCTGTTTAAAGAATACTTCATCTAATTCCCTTCTTTCATTCATAAACATGTCATTTTCATGGTCTAGCAAGTATTGTTCTAAAGGATCATTAGGAGGTACGACAATAGAAGCAAGACCAATAATTTCATCCTTGCTAGGTAATTCTTCTTCACGGTGTTGTCTACTAAATTTATAAAAATTAAATTCATGAGTCATATCATCTAAACCAATAGTAACAACATCTCGTTTGCAATCTATGGTAGCTTTAACAGTATTTAAGAAGGGTCTACCAAATATAATGGGACAAAAGCTATCTTGTGGGGAACCAAGAACAAGAAAATCAGTAGGATATTTAGTTTTCCCACACAAGACTTCAACATCTCTAACAATTCCCATTGGTGAAATAGTATCTCTATTGGCAAGTTTAATTGTGACATCAATATCTTCCATCTCAGCAGGTGCAATATCATGCATAACTTCTTTGTATAAGGAATAAGGTATTGCACTAGCACTAGCACCCATATCACATAAGCCATGATAACAATGATCTCCTATTTTAACAGAAATAACAGGCATGCCTACCACATGTCTAGGTTTATCTTTATCACGGGGTTTAGCAATTCTAGCAGTTTCATTACAGAAATAAATAACATGCACATCTATATTATCAGATAAGAGATCTTTAACAATGGCAATATTAGGTTCAACTTTAACTTGCTCAGGAGGTGTATATGTTTTAATATTGCTTTTACGAACCACAGTTGAAGCTTTAGCATGATCCTTTATCCTAACAGGGAAAGGTGATTTCTCAACATACAAAGTAGGAACAATAGGATCATTATAAGTAATAGTCTTTTCTTCAACTTTAATAGGTGCATCTACTTTTACTTCTATGTGAGGATGATATTTAAACCACTTCTCCTTGGGGAGATCAACATAAGCAGCAAAAGATTCACAGAAAGAAGCTACTATCTCAGAGTCAAGTCCATATTTAGTGCTAAATTTACGAAAAATATCGGTATCCATAAAAGATTTAACACAATCAAAACTAGGTGTCATACCTGACTCCTTACCATTGTCGAGGTCTCAATCTTCAGAGTTGCATTTAATTCTTTCCAATAAATCCCATTTGAATTCAATAGTCTTCATCATAAAAGAGCCAGCACAATAAGTATCAAGCATGGTGCGATTGTTACCAGAAAGCCGAGCATAAAAATTTTGAATAATCATTTCTCTTGAGAGCTCATGATTGGGGCATGAATATAACATTGATTTAAGCCTCCCCCAAGCTTGAGCGATGCTTTCTCCTTCGCGAGGCCAAAAATTATATATATAGTTGCGATCATGATGAACAAGATGCATATGATAAAACTTCTGATGAAATTCCAATTTCAATTGTTTGTAATTCCAAGACCTCATATCATCACATAGCCTATACCATGTCGATGCATCTCCCCTCAAAGATAAAGGGAAGACCTTCTTCTTAACAACATCTCCGGGTACACCTGCAAGCTTAAATAATCCACAAACTTCATCCACATATATCAGATGTTCATTAGGATGTTTTGTTCCATCTCCTAGAAAAGGATTAGCTAGCAGTTTTTCTATCATACCCGAAGGAACTTCAAAGCAAGCATTTTCATTTTCGTTTTCAGTAGGTTTAGTAGGTTCAGGAGCAACTCTTTGCTCTACTGGTCGGGGTGAACATACCCCGAACAAGCCCCTTAGAGGATTACCTTCCATGGTAACATGTGACAGTAAATTTCAGCACACTATATAAATTTTTCCTTACCAAATTCCACCTACCAAAGGCGCTTCACTCCCTGGCAACGGCGCCAGAAAAGAGTCTTGATGACCCACAAGTATAGGGGATATATCGTAGTCCTTTCGATAAGTAAGAGTGTCGAACCCAACAAGGAGCAGAAGGAAATGATAAGCGGTTTCCAGCAAGGTATTCTCTGCAAGTACTGAAATAAGTGGTAACAGATAGTTTTGTGATAAGATAATTTGTAACAAGAAACAAGTAACAAAAGTAAATAAGGTGCAGCAAGGTGGACCAATCCTTTTTGTAGCAAAGGACAAGCCTGGACAAACTCTTATATGATGTAAAGTGCTCCCAAGGACACATGGGAATATCGTCAAGCTAGTTTTCATCACGCTCATATGATTCACGTTCGGTACTTTGATAATTTGGTATGTGGGTGGACCGGTGCTTGGGTGTTGCCCTTACTTGGACAAGCATCCCACTTATGATTAACCTCTATTGCAAGCATCCGCAACTACAACAAAAGTATTAAGGTAAACCTAACCATAGCATGAAACATATGGATCCAAATCAGCCCCTTACAAAGCAACGCATAAACTAGGGTTTAAGCTTCTGTCACTCTAGCAACCCATCATCTACTTATTACTTCCCAATGCCTTCCTCTAGGCCCAAATAATGGTGAAGTGTCATGTAGTCGACGCTCACATAACACCACTAGAGGAGAGACAACATACATCTCATCAAAATATCGAACGAATACCAAATTCACATGACTACTAATAGCAAGACTTCTCCCATGTCCTCAGGAACAAAAGTAACTACTCACAAAGCATAAACATGTTCATAATCAGAGGGGTATTAATATGCATATAGGATCTGAACATATGATCTTCCACCAAATAAACCGACTAGCATCAACTACAAGGAGTAATTAACACTACTAGCACCAATCCCGGACTTGGAGACAAGAATTGGATACAAAAGATGAACTAGGGTTTTGAGATGAGATGGTGCTGATGAAGATGTTGATGGAGATTCCCTCTCCCGATGAGAGGAGCGTTGGTGATGACGATGGCGATGATTTCCCCCTCCTGGAGGGAAGTTTCCCTGGCAGAACAGCTCCGCCAGAGCCCTAGATTGGTTCCGCCAAGGTTCCGCCTCGTGGCGGCGGAGTTTCATCCGAGAAGATGGCTTATGGCGGAGTTTCGTCCATATAGCAGAAGATGGCCACCGGAGGGCCACCAGGGGGCCCACGAGGTAGGGCGCGTGCCCCCCACCCTCGTGGTGGGCAGGGTGTGGCCCCCCTGGTGAGGTTCTTGATCTCAGTATTTTTTATATATTTGGAAAACATCTTCCGTGAAGTTTCAGGACTTTTGAAGCTGTGCGGAATAGGTCTCTAATATTTGCTCCTTTTCCATCCCAGAATCCCAGCTGTCGGCATTCTCCCTCTTTATGTAAACCTTATAAAATAAGAGAGAATAAGCATAAGTATTGTGACATAATGTGTAATAACAGCCCATAATGCAATAAATATTGATATAAAAGCATGATGCAAAATGGACGTATCAGTACTCTCATAAGTGGTTCATTCACTTTAATCCTAACCTTGACTCTAAGAAACAGCCCCACTGCCATGCCGTCCTCCCCTACATCCACTTCCACCACTTCACCTAGCGCCCTCCCAATAGCTTCACCAGTCTCCCTACTCATCGATCCCAGAGGGATATAAACATCCTGACCCATATCGGAATAGTGGCAAACTCATATTCATTGATCCTCTTTTTGCATCAAACTCCTCCATCACTAAAGCATCATTATCGAACAGCCATGGCCCATCCTCTAATGCCTTGCGCTTTCCTGTTGGCTGATGGAAGGTGAAAAGAAAGATGTTGTCACCCAGCCCCTTACAATCAACACCTCACATCGGACACCAAACTCTTCCCAAAGCTGCCGCTATACCCTCGTCAAAAGCTGGTTTCTCCGAGAGAAGTTTGTCCCAGTGCCTGTGGAACCACAACTCCCCCTTTACCTCCTCCGTTCAACCCGATATTGACTCCTTTCTTCTCAGCATTCGTCAACTTTAGCTTCTTCATCAGATTGTCAACCTTATCCATCCCTACTATCCTCCTCCACAACACCCTTGAAACAGAGCTCCTCGAGGACAGGGCCAAGGAACTTGCAGGGGATCGCTGGGATTAGGAGTCTAGTCGCCAGCGGCCGCCGCAAACACGAGCGGAAACCTAGGTCACGAAAAGAGCCGCCGAAAAATCGCCTGGGACCGAACCGTCACACGAGGGACAGAAAGACAATCTATCGGTCGGCCGCTTTACAAAATATAAACTAAAACCTTTATTGAGGACCGGATGTTGCCATGGGGTGCAACATAGTTGAAGTGCCCATGGTGACCAGTCTCCGGCAAGCAAAGAAGTCCTCAATGATTTAACCATTACCAACAAGTAAGCAAAGAGGGGGCGCAACGGCTGACCCTGACGCAACAGAAGAAGGGTCAAATTAAACATTCCCTCTACAGTACAAGCAAGCAAAGAAGTTCACATCTTGAATGGAGCCAATGATTCAACCAACAGTCCATAGACCGAAGAAATGACACAGGACATGAGGAACACATGACACATGAACCCAAAGCACCTCAAGGGCAAAGTAGAACAGGATGTCATCAGTCTTCCACTCACATAAGAGCATCTCCAACAGCCGCGCAATATAAGCGCCACGCTGGAAAAATACAAATTTTTGCGCGCGCGCAGCCGCTCCGGGCGATCCAGCGGAGGCGCAAAAAATGCGCGCGCGGCATAAGTAGTTCAGTGTGCGGGGCGAAACGACATCGCGCGTCGTTTATTTCGTGCGCCCGCTTCCGCGCGCTGCACACTCGAGCGCCCGCACCACACCCTCTCTGCTGCGCCGCTTTCGCCCCGCCCACGTCGCCGCCGGCGAGTTCGACCGATCGACGGCCGCGCCGACACCCCCCTCACCCCTTCCTACACCCGCGACCCCTCCGCCGCTGCCGCCACCGGCGAAAACCCTAGAGTGGGGTGCTTTGGCTTCGCCTCCGCCGGTGCTCCTCCAAGCACCGGTCTCGCGCGCGGCCTTTTCATTACGGACGACCTCGGCAGCGGGTGGCGTCACGCTGGTGCCCACCGTGAAGCCACGTGCCCCCCTCTCGAAGCTCCCCAATGCGGCGCTGGCGAAGGCGGGCAAGGTATCCAGGAAGAAGAACAAGGCGGCAGACGGCTCATCTAGGCGGCCGAAGAAGCTTGCAGGGCGTGCGACAGATGCGGCGGCGAACGAAGCGCCGGCGAGCTCGCTTGTTGCGCCGGGGGCCGATGCGCACAAGGTGTTCGATGAAATGCCCACAAGGTAAAATTTCGCCCACTTTTTGTTGTTGTTGTTGTTTTTTGAATGCATACATATGGATAGCTTATTTGCTTTGTTGTATATACTTTGTAGTTTCAATGATGAGACATATATGTCAACTATGGGTGTTGGCTCCAACAATTCTCATTGGTCTCAAACCAAAGATGTGCATTTCGATGATCATGAGTTCGAGGTGGACGAGGATGGTGAGGGTATCGTCGATGCACCGAAAGGAAGAGCGGGCAACTACACCATGGACGAAGACATCTTGCTATGCAATACATGGTTGCAAGTGTTGCGGGATGCCACCATTGGAGGGGATCAAAGTAGAGATGCATATTGGATCCGGATGAAGGAGCACTTTGATTTACACGACAAAAGTGGAATTGACCACTCGAAAAGATCTCTTTGCTCCCGGTGGTCAACAATCAACAGAGATTGTCAAAGGTGGGCGGCCACACTTAAGGTGGTTGACACGTTAAACCCAAGTGGCGCTAATGATAGAGATAGGGTAAGTGTCATTTCTTTCATGATTCTTCCATGTTCATCATGCTTCTTCTTGGTGTTTTAAGTGCTAACTTGTTCTTTTGTTTGTAGCTCACTATTGCATAAAACTTATTTCAAGGAGAGGAGAAGAAGACCAAGAAAGGGAAGATCAAGAAAGGGAGACCATTTACTTGCCTCATTGCTATGATGCATTGAAGGATGGTGAGAAATGGAAGCCCCATGATGGTGTGAATGACGAGGAGAGCAACAAACGCAAGCGAACTATTGATTTGGATGATGATAATGAGGAGGCATCAAGTGATGACGGCAAGAGAAGCCCTACACCAAACTCGGTTGCATACTCCAAGCCAAAAAGACCAAATGGATGCAAGAAAGACGGAAAAGAAGAAGAAGAAGAAGAAGAAGAAGAAGAAGAAGAAGAAGAGGAAAGGAGATGACGAGCTAAAAAATGCTATGGAAGCTATTGTGTACGCAATAAAGGAAGCAAACGAGGTGAGGAAGATGGCAAGGAACCAAGATGCGGCAGCCGGGGAGAGGAGGTTGGCGGCCGAGGAGAGGAAGGTGGCATTGGAGGAGAAGAAATTGGGCAAGGAGGAATGAACTAGATTGTTGGAATGGGAGAAGTACGTGTTCTTGATGGACACATCTACCCTCGATGAGAAGCAAAAGGAGTACGTCAATCTTGCCCGTGAAGAAGTCTTGGTCCAAAAAAGAGTCATGGTTGGCATGGGTGGCATGGGTGGCAGGGGCGGCATGGGTGGCTTTGGAGCTACCATGGGAGGCATGGATGGCTTCGGAGCTACCATGGGAGGCATGAGTTTTGCGTCTCTCATGGGAGGCATGGGAGCACCTCGGGGTGACATGGGTGGACACGTATCTTCCGGTGTGCCTCACATACCTACGCATGATGCCGGTGGAGATCTTGCCAACACCTTTCGAGCTCCCCATGATGATGCGGCGGGACATAATAAAGAGGAGGACGAAGAATTGAAGGAAGAGGAGGACGAAGATGAGGATAAAGAATAGGAGGAAGAGGAGGACGAAGATGAAGATGAGGCATGATTGTTTATGTGCCATTTGTTTGTGGGAACTTTTATGTCATGAACTTGGTTCGATGATTTTGAACTTGGTTGGATGATGATGTGGGCATGATTTTGATTTTATGTCACGAACTTGTTTGGGTGATTTTAAACTATGCTATGTCTTGTTTTGATGTTTGAATATCACCGTATTGTCTCCAAAATGAACATACGGCAAGCACCGATTGCTCATGCGCGCGCAATTTTTTGCAGCGGCCGCTAGAGACAGCGCTCCGCGCCGCGCAAAAACTGGCTATTCAGACGCTGTAAAAGGTTTTTTAACGCGCCTGTTGGAGATGCTCTAAGATAGAACGACCCCATGTGCTTTTAGACTGAACTCAATATCTGTAACTCAATGCGGATCCTCCACATATGGAAATGAAATGATAAAAGTTTTTGTCCCCATGTGGAACAGTCTCTCACCTCCACTGGGGTGCATCCTCTTTTCGTACATTTTTGCTTGGATTTTGCAAAACAAAAAACATTTTTTCTTGGAATCGAAACCAAGTTTACAACCTCTGACAGCCATGAGAGGGAGATAGAGAAATGTCACAATTGTGTGGATAGCATAATGGGTTATAACTTCCACAAAGTTAATACTACGAATTAAGACTAGGAAAGCGTAACTTTAGTAACCTAACATGTAGTACAAATAATTCAATTATGTTGGCAGGTACATGTGCTCTCCAAATCAAACAGGTGGCATGTTTGCCTTTATAAGTATAACCCAGATATCATATGTTTCTATCTTTAGAAGGCGGTAAGCGTTTCAGTAGTGCATAGTCCTGGCTTGCTGGTTGGCTATCTGCATGATTGACCAAAGACTTTCCACAATATTTTTGGAATGGAAGGCACCGGAAGGAGTGATAGATCTGAGAGAACCAAAGAAAGAGAGGAAGCATGGCCTCGTTTATCCCTTGTTTTCCTTTTAATTACAGCTCATGATGAAGATATGGCCGGAGCCAACAACAAGCGACCTGGGAAGCTGCCTGGGTGGTTCCACAAAGGAGCAGCAATGTTGTCGATGGATAATCCTAGGCCAACACTTCGTGGGCTTCGCTTCATGGACTAATCAATGATTCACTCAGGTACTCCTCCACCTCTTGGTCCTTCGTCGACTCCACGTCAAATCGTGAGCGCTCCTCCAAAGCTCAACAGCGATTGCACTGAAAATAGGCATGTTGCGTAGATATCTTCTGCAGGTAAGGTTACTAGCGGATGTGTAAATCAATTTATATGACGTTGTAATCCCTGGTGATTAGCGATCCATGTTGTGGATGCACAACCCAACCTTTGGTATGTATAAATATAGCAGCCGGCATATAGTTGATGCAATAGAAAACAAATCTTGAGCCCCATCTATTTTTACATGCACCAGATGGCTAGTTCATCATAAACATGCAGGAGCACCATTCTCCACCTTTGTGGATCGGACACATAAGAAAGCTGAAGCTGACATCTCAGCCAACACCATGGTCTCACATCCCCTGATCATGGTTGGATTGCGTTATCTTTCGATGGATCATTCAACATTGTAGGTGCAGGAGGCGTCATTAGTGACAATCTTGGTCATTACATCTTCTTGGCCTGCAGGTCCCTGGAGCCTTGAGTTTATGACTATAAAGCTAGTGCCTGCGAAGATGGGACTAGAATAGGCTCACCGATTCACAACCCTCATGTTGCTTTCAAAACCGATTCCTAAACTAAAGATGGTGCCAAAGTTTGTAGCTGAACTCCATGAGCTGATCACTAGAGATAAGCAATTTTTCTTTTCGATAAAGTGGGCCTTATTGATTCAAAATGTCGCAGCAAGCAATACAACCATAACAAGCACACATCCGGTCTTTACATGACTACGATGCACCAAGCCAAATGCAGGCATACACACGTTGTTTAAAATCTGGCAAACATATGAAGTCAAATAAGACCAAGAAAATGCCTAAGGCGAGATGAGTATGGCACCAATCCAGATACTATGCCGCCACTCATATTGGGTAAAAGCATCATGGGTCACTTGTTCTAATTGTGTACACACCAGTGCATATAACGGTTTGTGTTCCTATTGTTGAAGAATAGACCACGAACGGAGCTAGGGTGTGCACCCGCCACCCGTAAATAACATGCCATGTATTCGAGGTTGCACGTGCCATGGCGTGTCATCACCTTCACCATAGGGTCCTTCTCATTGGACTGGCTCTGTCCGGGCCAGGGGTGATGCCCGTTGTGGCATAGAGCACAAGATGACGGTGGTGGAGTGATCGACGAAGGCATGAACAATAGTAGGCCCACGGGCGCGTCAGACACGATCATGCCACGAATGCCGGTGGAGAGATGCATCTTTCATGTGCAGGTGTGCCTGGCCAGTAGCTTCTCGAGGGAGATCGGTGTCTTGGTACCCCATTGAGAACATAGTTTTGAATTTGGGACGAAATCCGGCCATATCAGCCAGGCCCGTTATATGTCTTTCTCAGCCCGAACCGAAACTAAGTTTACAACCTCTGACATCCATGAGAGGGAGAGAGAAATGTCACAATTGTTTGGATACCATATTGAGTGATCACTCTCACAAAGTTAATTACTATGAATTAAAACTAGAAAAGCATAACTTTAGTAACCAAATATGTAGGACAAATCCTATATAACACTAAGCTCCCTAGTTTTTAAGGTCTCTAATCAATTGAGGTCTCCAATTTGGAACTGGGTCACACAATTTTGACCAGGTCAACAATTTCACAAGGAGATCTCTAATTCTCAAATTTTTTAATACTCATTCTCAATTTTTAATACACTATGCTCCCTAATTTTAGAGCTCTCCCATTCCATTGAGGTGTACAATTGTAATGTCTTGATTTTAACTCGGTCAATCCTTGGTTCTTGCAATGAAATCTCTAACTTCATTAAGCTCTCTCGTTTTAAAGCCCTCTTATTCAACTTAGGTCTTCAATTTGGATTGGATACACGATTGATTGGGTCGTTGACTTGGGCTTCATGGTGGGATCTCTCTGTGAATGGTCCCTTGGTTAGTGCTTGGATTGGTGTGGGACTTCCTTAACAGAAGGAGGTCCCACCTACGACACACGTGGCCAACGACGTAGGTAACTTTCTCATGTATTTGTATTAATTAAAAGACGCCCTTCAATCACATGGTCAAAAAGACCCACCCAAACACCATAATAAATTTAAAAAAAAAGATACACTTATGGACAATTCGCTATGGATTGGTCATACCAAACACTCTCCCACCAATCACTTCCATGATTTCACCGTTGGGCCACGCTTCCCCTAATCTCCAACCATAAATTAACACATCCATCTATAAACATGATTCCATAAAGTTTGTCGATAGGTGTAGCATCTCTGATAAAAAGAACACACTTTATTGTTTCAGCCACACGCCAAACCAACTAGCACGTAAATAATGTTCACAACTTAGGAATAATTACCACGTAAAAATAAAACATGTTCAACCCCAAAAACATAAACGACACAGCAAAGCACACACTACCCTTCTAGTAATTCATCAATTATGCCACCCAATCATGGCAAATCCGCCTCCATGCCGGGCGCCCAAGGTCGCCGTCACGTCTTGGCCAGAGATCCCCTCGCGGAGAGAGTACGAGAGTCCACCGTCCGCCGGGTGAGCCTCGCTCACCGACCTCCTTCGGCGGCGGCGGGGAAGCAGGGAGGGAGGGTCGGGGGCGGCAGCGGCTAGGGTTCGCCCGAGCCGTCCCCTGGAGGCGACGTGAGCGAGGCCATGCAAGAGCATCATGCACCATCTTTCTGAAATGGAGACGTAAGAGGGCTGAAGCTGATGTCTCAGCCAACACCATGGTCTCCCAGCCCCTGATCATGGCTGGGTCGCGTTATCTGTTGATGGATCCTTCAACATTGCAGGTGTGGGGACGCCATTCATGGCCATCTTGGTCATCACATCATCTTGGCCTGCAGGTCCCTAGAGGCTGGAGTGGTGGATCAGGGATTTGAAGTTAGTGGGCCGGACTTTTAAAGGAAACAAAAAAAATCGATGGCACAATGCAATCAAACAAGACAATTAACCCAATTAATAGACCAGCAGTATGCATTCAGCCAAGACAATCAACACAGACAATTGTACAAAGTTGTTTCATTCTCAAAAGTAGGTAAAGAGCATAAAGCACAATAAAAATATATGAGGTCTAACTTGGACTCCCGCTGGTTGAATCTTCCATTCTTTATCCAAAAGAGTTGAGAAGTATTTATGTGAAATGGCCCTCAACTGACCATAATGGCATTTCTAGAGCTGTAATTTGGAAGGAATTGGTGTGCTATTTTATCTAATTATCTCTGATATACCACCGTATATTACATTTTCTTTGTTCCATTTCGTGAGAAGTTTTCATAGCACATATGTGCTTTGTGTGTCTACTGTACGGCCAAACAGAGCGAACAAATGAAGCAAGTACCAAGAAAAGAAAGGGACAATGAGCACCATTTCGATTGTCCCGTCATTGCTCAAAACAGCTCATGGGGGTAAAAACTCTCAAATTAAAAGAGCAAGGTTGGTTTTAAACCTTGAGATTCTAGGGGATAATCTAAACCATGCCCCAACCTTTTTATCCTTGAATTTGGCAAACTTGCGAGTCATGGTCGATTCCGGTCATTGATCCACGTTATTGGTTGTCAAAATCTTATTTGGGCGTTGTGATTTCCATCATGGCAGAATTGAACATGGAATTGCTAATAATGTGTCCTGGAGCAAGGGTTCTTTATTCCTTCAGTAGATACAAGGTCATTTGTAGGATGCATGGATGCAACTCTGGTGTCTAGCTAGCTAGACCTATAGATCCGACTCATGAAGGGATGCTTCAATCCTTCACTTTTGTAGCAGAGGCATTACCCATCTGCAGTATTGAGTGTGATGAAAGAGATGGGAAGAAGAAGAGATGAAGCAAGAAAGAACCCTTCACGTACAGTTAATTAACCCACCACAAAGCCCCATATTGCTAGAAATTTTCTTCCCATGCCTTTTGTTCTCAAAGCTCCATGGTCACCTTATCCTTAATCAAGCATATATGGCTATGCTCCTCTATCAAGATGATACCGAGAATAGTTCGTTCATGTACCTCATCGCTAATATATGGAGTACAGTGACTTTTTTTGCGGGTAGGAGTACAGTGACTTTGACATAGTAATGACTTCGAATGTGAGGAAATTGAGAATGAGAGAGAGAGGGGTATATGTATCTGTATGTATATATGCAGACAAGTGCATGTGTGCCTCATGAAAAGAGCAATTAATATTGTTGGTACTTTGGTACAAATCAAAGTGTAGCATGCGTCCTCATGAAACCAAGTTAATGCATAAAATATGGGACTTTCTATGTCTTGACAGGAGACAGAGTTCACATAATTTACATTCGGAAAGCATAACTTCAGTAACCAAACATGCAGTACAAATAATTCAATTATGCTGGCAGGTGCATGTGCCCTTGGAATCACACAGGTGGCATGTATGCGTTTATAAATTATAACCCAGATATCCTATCTTTCTATCTCTTACGTAGATGACAACCCTTCATGAGTAGTGCATCGTGTTGGCTTGCGCGTTTGGCTGTGTGCATGCTAGACCAAAACCTTTTTCCGGGGTATTGTTGGAATGGAAGGCACCGGAATGAGTGATACATGCAAGTGACACAAGGAAAGAGAGGAAGGTTCGGCTCGTTTATCCACTTTCTCGCTTCTAACTACGACAGTTGATGATGAAGGGTGGAGCCAGCAACCGTCGACAGTGGGAAACTGCCTGGGCTCGCCGACTTGGTCCCACGAAGGAACAACAATGTCGTCACTAGTTAGTCTCGGGCCAAGAATTTGGGGGCTTCATTTTGTGGCCCAGTAACTATGTCACCCAGTCACCGTTGCACCTCTTGTTCCTTCCTCGGTTGCACGTCAAACTGTGAGCGCTCCTCCAAAGCTCAACATCTAGTGCAGTGAAGATAGGCATGTTGTGTAGATACCCTGGACAATAAGGTTGATGGCGACTATGTTAATCAAGTTGTATTGTAATCCCTGGTGATTAGCGATTTGTGTTGCGGAGACGGCATGTAGTTGATGTGTATAAATAGAGGAGACGGCATGTAGTTGATGCATCAGAAAACAAATCTTGAGACACGTCTATTTTTATATGCACCGGATGGCTGAGTATATAGCAAAAAAAAACTACCACATTACGGGCTATGTCTATAGAAAACTCACTTTTTTTAATTTTTAAAAAACTACCACAAAAGTGGCTGGCTGTTCCAAAAAACCTCTAGGTGTTGAAAGTCAAGAATAATATATCATCCGACACCAAGTTGGTGAATTATAACGTGAGACTTTCCAAAAAAAGAAACTTTTATGAGAATAAATATGTCATGTCGCATGATAATCTGTGCAGTAATAGTTTTTTTTACAATGTTGGTACAGTAATAATCTAACTCGTTGTCAAAGTTAAATGTTAAAATTAAATGTGTACATGTCCTTTTTTTAGACAATGAGTGGGTAAATTTTTTTATAAGAGGGGTAAATAGATCGTGGAGACGGTCGTCCCTCCCGAGGATCCGGCGAGGAACGGCTTGCGACCCGGAGAGAAGCTGGAGCTGCTCCGGCGTGTCGTCCATCGAAGGACGGCGGCGAACGCATCTCGGCCATGGAAGGGTCCAATTCCCAAGGTACGTCTTCCCAAACTTACGGTTTTCAATTTGGTTGCGCCGGAGGCGTGGACGGTTGTGGTTAGACGGAAGAAAGGTGGCCGTGTGGCGGCCGGCCGGCAGCAGGTGACGCCGGCGGCTTCGATCGGGATCGCGGCGGCGAGGGCCCTGCGTTTGAACTCCCTGATTGGCGCCTGTGGGCCATCAGTGGCTACTGGGCCTCCTTCGGCTGGGTATGTGGCCCAGTGCGAAGGGGCTGCAGTTGGGCCGGGTCAAGTAATTCTGGAAAAGGATGGGATCGAGGATACATCGATCGTCGACGTGAATTACGCATGCATTGATCGATCGGGTTCATCCTCCTCCTGCTCGCGCCGTAGGGTTCTGCTGCGGCGTTCTCCACATCGGCGGGCGGTTCCTGCCAGTCGTGCTCGTCGCATCCCCCCGCTAGGGTCCATGGCGGGTCGGGGTGCGGCCGGGAAGAAGCCGACCGAGCCTACTGGGGCGGGCCGCGCTGGGGCTGTGTCGGGCGGTGGCCGTGGTGTGCTGCCCTCGGCTGTGCCGCCGCCAGCTGCTGCCTCTGGCCGTGGTTCCTTGCTCCCTGGAGCTGTCCGAGCTTCTACTGGTGGGGGGGCTGGCCGTGGCGAAACTGCACCACCGCCTGTTGCGGCCGGTGGCCGGGCCGCTCTGCCCCGGCCGGTGAATGGCTCTGGTCCTGGGGGGGTGCCGCCCGTGCCGTCGGGTCGGGGCACCGGAGCTCCTGGCGGTGCGGCTGCGGCCACGTTGGGCCGAGGAATTGGCGCACCAACCGGGGTGAGGCCGCCCGTGCTCCCAAATTCGATGGCCACCGCGGGCCGTGGTGCACCTCCGCCGAGGCCTCCCGTCACCTCCGTCATGGGGCGCGGAGCTGCGCCGCCAAGGCCGCCGGTGCATAATGGCCCTAGACCGGTTGGCCATGTCGATGGGGTTCGGCCGGTGGTTCAGGCAACCCATGCCGGCGTGCAGCCTCGAGTAGCGCCACCGCCTCATTACATCACGAGGCCGACGCATAATCGCTCGGGTCCGACGCAGATGAGACATGACAACGTGACTGCCGAGTCATCGGATCCGCCCCGAGGACAGTGGGGAGATGATGGTTATGATGTGTATGGAAAAGGCCAAAACCGTGGTTCGTCATCTACGGGAGGTGGACGCGGATACGCCTGGAAAAGTGATGGTTCGGATGAGAGACCTTTCCTTGGCCCGGCGGGTAGCTTCGTCGAAGGGACTTCGGGCCCGAACAGCCGGCAGAGAGGTGGTTTCTGTGGCCATCGTGGTGGCCGTGGTGGTGGACGGGGTGGTGGTCGTGGTCGGTTTCGCAAGCCGCCCCCAACACTGGTCGTGGTTGACCAGGCCTCTTCGGATATGGCTATTGATCCTGTGCAGTCGACTGAGTTGCCTAGCCAGGCGATGGAGGTGGTGACGGCCTTGGACAATGTGGAGGTCCCTATTACTGGTGGAGATGCCGAGGTAGGGGACATGGCTGAGTCTGAGAGGGCATCTAAATGGGCACGTAAGAAAGAAAAGATGTTGTGCTATCGATGTGGTGAGAAAGGCCACTTTATTGCAAAATGTGTGGCGGAACTATGTAGCGTGTGTGGCAAGAATGCTCATGTTATGGGGGACTGCCCGGTTATGCGTGATCAGGCTCCTGCGCTCACGATGTATGGAGTATATTGTGCCGAACTCACTTTCTTTGAGTCCCCGGCGGCGAGGGACATTACTGTTGTGGCTCAGAGTATGACTACTGGCATTGTGAAAGCCACCCAAGAGGTGGTGTCTGAGGCTCAAATTGTGCGGAGACTTCAGGAACTGGCTCCCGGTGACTTTCAGTGGGAGCTTGTTCGGATCGAGGACAATGTCTTTAGGGTTGATTTCCCAACGGTGGACGACTTGCAGAAGCTGTTGAGTTTCGGGTTATGCAGGGTGCCTGGTACTAAGTGTATCCTGGAGCTTCACGAATGGAAAAAGGAGGAGCCTAAGGGCAAACCGCTCACACAGGTGTGGCTGCGGTTTTCAGGGGCCCCATCTGAGGCTTTAACCGATGCTCGAGTAGTGGCGAGTTTGGGTATGCTGGTGGGTAAGACTGAGGAAGTGGACATAGCTTTTACCCGCGCACATGGGGTGGC
Organism: Triticum urartu; assembly: GCF_056163025.1. Taxonomy (NCBI): domain Eukaryota; kingdom Viridiplantae; phylum Streptophyta; class Magnoliopsida; order Poales; family Poaceae; genus Triticum; species Triticum urartu. The sequence goes on from NC_141877.1 coordinate 598,808,095, forward strand.
CCGGCTCTTAGTGGGCGTTCTGGACATTGATTTTATCCCGAACGCGGTTAACTGGTTTTATCGGGGAGAGGTGTTTCCTCTTGAGATAGAGTTTGAGGATGCCGAGTTGTTTGCCGATGTGGGTTCTAGGGCTGATATGGACATGCACGAGGGGGATGGTGATGCCGGTGCTCGTGAGGACCCGACTGATGAGGCAGGACGAGAGAGGGCCAATGGACCTAGCACGACTGCTCAGTTGCCTGATGATGGTTCTGGAGTTGAACCTGCATCAGCCCCGACGGTACCGATGAGTACGTTGCGTTTTGGGTCTTTCGAGCCAGCTTCGGCTCCTCCTCGGCTTTGGAGTGACAGGGTTGAGTCTGATGATTGCTTTGAGTGTATGCTCCCTCCTTTGGAGCTTGATGTTGTGGCTAGTCCTGTGATGGTTACGGAGGTGGAGCCTCAGGTGGGTTCGCTTCCTCCTACCGTGGCTTCGAGTAGGGATATAACGACAGGTTCGGAGGTGCTCTTTGGGGAGGGGAGTCTAGGGCAGGTGGCCCCGGCCTCTCCCTCTCGTGGTCTGGCGCAGGTCACACCGGTGAGGTCGGTGTTGGTTGGCAGTGGGGGAGGTAGCCTAGCCTCCTCTCCCACTGCGACGCCGGTACCGGTCGGCTTGGCCAGTGCCGGGGTAGCGAGCCCGAGGCAGGAGGCCTCGGCTCCTGCTTCTCCGGTTGGGGCGATGGCCCTCGCGCCGGCGGCTGCGCTGGGGGGAGAGCTGGGGCAGGTGGCCGTGGCTCTCCCCTCCTCTCCGGCAGTCAAGCGGACTGCTTCTCCTTCAACAACGACGGTTTCCCCTGCACTGGCCCTAGACATCCCTTCCTCATCTGCGGTCAGGAGGACCGCACCGTCGGCGACTTCGACGCTTCGCTCTGAGCCGGTGGGCGGGGCAGGAGGAGGGAGTGGGCAGGTGGCCCCAGTTGTCCCGTCTCTTGTCCTACCCGTCGGGCACTTGTCCGAGGGCATTGGGAGCCCGCGGCCTCCTCATTCTCGAGAGGAGGTTATTGCCTTTGGCGGGATCCCAGACCCGGTCTCGACGGGGAGACGGATGAGTGCTCGCGTTTTGGACCTTCCGGAGGTGGACGATATGCAGCAGCGGTGCGCTATGAGGGCGGCCAAGCTTCACGATGTTGCGATCTCTTCTGGTATGTCCGTTAACATATCTAATTCTTTATTGCATTTTGCTCCTGAGGAGATTATTAATAATGCAAACCAATTAGGAGTTTCACTAGGCGCTACTGATAATGAAATTTCCAATTCGGTGAATGATATGTTAGATTTAGAGGCGGAGCGGGCCTTAGAGACTATTCGTAATCTTGCTGCGGTCAAACCCATGAACGATGAGGAAATTGATGCGTTAGGGGTTAGAGTGCTAAATAATCTATGTGCGGATCTAGCACCTTCTAATCAGGAGTCTGAGGGCGATGATGCGCCCTTAGATGATGTAGATGTCGGTTCCTTTCAGCCCGGTTATGAGGACCGGGTGACGGAGCCCACTAAGCCAAAGCGTAAGTGGAAACGAAAGATTTATCCTGATTCTGCAGTTCGTAGGAGTGCTAGGATTCGGACTGCTAAAAAATTCCATGATGAACTATGAAAGGAATCTTTTGGAATAGCAGAGGTCTGAAGGACTTGGCTAAAAGAAGGTTTCTTGCTGAAGCTTCTCTGGAACATCGGTTAGATTTCATTGCTTTATCGGAAACCGGTAGAGAGAATTTTGCGCCGTAGTTTCTTTCCTCTCTTGTGGGTGGTATTGATTTTGACTGGCATTGTCTCCCGCCACGAGGTAGATCGGGAGGTATCTTACTGGGTGTGAGATGCGATTCCCTTGAAGTCCGGAGTGTAGTAATGGGTGACTTCGCGGTAAAGTTTCGAGTTAGGTCTAAAGTTGATGGGTTCAACTGGGCTTTGGTAGCGGTCTATGGTGCCGCACAACCCGAGCTTAAACCGGAGTTTCTGGCGGATCTTGTTCGGATCTGTGGGTCCGAACAGCTTCCGATTTTGGTCGGGGGGGATTTCAATATCATTAGGAGGAGAGAGGAGAAAAATAATGATAACTTTGACGGCAGGTGGTTGTTTATGTTCAATACCATTACTGAAAGCTTAGATCTAAGGGAGATAGAGCTTTCTGGTAGAAAGTTTACTTGGGCTAATGCTCTGCCAAACCCGACGTATGAAAAGCTTGATCGGGTTCTCGCCAGCGTGGAGTGGGAACAGAAGTTCCCTCTTGTTACGGTGCAAGCTCTCACGCGGGGAATCTCCGATCACACACCATTGTTCGTTGACTCAGGGGAGCCGAACCATATGGGAAACAAAAACACCTCCTCATTTGAGATGGCCTGGTTCGAACGCGAGGGGTTCTTAGACATCATAGCCAGGGAGTGCGCCAAGGGTGTTGGAGGAAGGACAGCGGTCGAGCGCTGGCAGAATAAAATTAGGCATTTGAGAAGTTCCTTACGGGGTTGGGCTAAGCACCTCAGTGGGGTGTATAAGATTGAGAAGGATAGGCTCCTCTCTCTTGTACAGGCCTTGGACGTAAAAGCCGAATCCGCGATGTTGCTGCCTGCCGAGGTCCAGGTTAAAAATGAGGCAGAGAAGAGGCTGAAAGAACTTCTCCGCGAAGAAGAATTGAAGTGGGCTTTGCGTGCCAAGGTCCGCAAAGTAGTCCAAGGGGACGCGAATACTCAATTCTTTCACCTCATTGCTAATGGTAAGCACAGAAAGAAGCGGATCTTTCAGCTAGAGCAGGATGAGGGTACTATTTTAGGTCAGGATAATCTCAAAACCTATATTACCGAATACTATAGACAGTTATTTGGACCGCCGGAGGACAATTGTGTGTCCCTCGATGAGTCCAGGATCGAGGACGTGCCTCAAATGTCTGCTGCTGATAATGATATCCTGGTTGCCCCGTTCTCAGAAAAGGAGGTGTTCGATGCTATTGCACAAATGAAAAATAGTAAGGCTCCCGGTCCGGATGGGTTCCCGGCTGAGTTCTATAAAAAGTGCTGGCAAATTATTAAGGGGGATTTACTACCGATGTTTCATGATTTATTCTCTGGACAGCTTCAATTATTTCACTTGAATTTTGGAACTATCACATTGCTCCCGAAGAAAACGGATGCTGTGAGGATTGAGCAGTTCAGACCGATCTGCCTCCTCAATGTTAGTTTCAAAATCTTCACCAAGGTCGGGACTAATAGGCTCACACAGATTGCGCAGTCTGTGGTGCAGCAATCCCAAACTGCTTTCATGCCGGACAGGAACATCCTTGAAGGGGTGGTTGTTCTTCATGAAACGCTCCATGAAATCCATTCCAAAAAATTAGATGGAGTAATTTTTAAGGTGGATTTCGAAAAAGCGTACGATAAGGTTAAGTGGCCATTCCTCCAACAGGCATTGCGCATGAAAGGTTTTGATGAAGCCTGGCGCCGACAGGTCGAATCATTTACGCAAAAAGGGAGTGTGGGAATTAAAGTGAATGACGACATAGGTCATTACTTCCAGACACATAAAGGCCTAAGACAAGGAGATCCGATGTCCCCTATCCTGTTTAACATTGTGGTGGATATGTTAGCAATTTTGATAGGAAGGGCTAAGGAGAATGGTCAAGTGGGTGGGTTGGTACCTCACCTTGTTGAGGGAGGTGTTTCCATCCTTCAGTACGCCGATGATACAATCATCTTTATGGAGCATGATTTGGCCAAGGCGAGAAATATGAAGCTAGTGTTATGCCTGTTTGAACAATTGACCGGGTTAAAAATTAACTTTCATAAGAGCGAGTTGTTCTGCTTTGGTAGAGCCAAAGACGATCAGGAGTCTTATAGGCAATTGTTTGAGTGCGAGTTGGGGAGTTTACCCTTCTCTTACCTTGGTATTCCGATTCACCATCGTAGGCTAACAAACAGAGAATGGAAGTGCATCGAGGATCGCTTTGAGAAAAAACTGAGCTGTTGGAAGGGTAAGCTCATGTCATACGGAGGACGTTTGATATTGATTAATTCGGTGCTCACGAGTATGCCTATGTTTCTCTTATCTTTCTTTGAGGTCCCAGTTGGTGTTAGGAAATGACTGGACTTCTATCGGTCGCGTTTCTTTTGGCAGGGTGATGAACTTAAAAGAAAATACCGGCTTGCTAAATGGGACATCATCTGTAGACCGAAAGATCAAGGGGGTCTTGGTATTGAAAATCTTGAAGTTAAGAACAGATGCCTTCTTAGTAAATGGTTGTGGAAGCTGTCTTCCGGGACTGAGGCCATGTGGGCGCAGATCCTCCGCAACAAGTACCTCCAGACTAAAACATTGTCCCAGGTCGCAGTCAGGCCGACTGATTCGCCTTTCTGGAAAGGGCTAATGAAAGTCAAACAATCTATGTTCAATAGGACGAGATTTGTTATTGGAAACGGTACAAGTACACGTTTCTGGGAGGATACTTGGCTTGGTGAATCACCTTTAGCCATTCAATATCCGTCTTTATAGCGGATTGCTCAACGACGTGAGGTGTTCGTGGCAACGGTATTCCAATCTGTCCCCCTTAATATTCAGTTTTGACGGTCGCTAGCGGGCAATCGTTGGGAAGAATGGCTCCATCTAGTTAGGAGACTGATGGAGGTTCAACTTTCTCGCCAACCCGATATATTGCGCTGGAAGTTGACTAGCTCTGGAGTATTTACAGTTAAATCAATGTATATTGATGTTATTAATTCGAATGCTATTCCAACTTCCAAGTATGTTTGGGCTGTCAAAGTTCCTTTAAAAATTAAAGTGTTTATGTGGTTTGTCCATAAACAAGTTATTTTAACAAAGGACAACTTGATTAATCGCAATTGGACAGGACCTACTAGGTGTAGTTTCTGTGATCGGGATGAGACGATTAAGCATTTATTCTTTGATTGCCCGTTGGCCAAAGTTCTATGGCGGACGGTCCATATTGCTTTTAATATTACTCCACCGACTTCGGTCAATGCTTTATTTGGGACATGGCTTAATGGGGTTGAGCCTGAATTAGCAAGACATATTCGGGTTGGAGTTTGCGCTTTGTTATGGACTATCTGGAATTGCAGAAATGATTTGGTTTTTAACAGAACATCACGGATTCATTTTTTGCAGGTTATTTTCTGAGCTACGACACTGATCCGTTCGTGGTCGCTACTCACTACGATGGAGGCCAGGGAGCATTTGGTTACTGGATCTATCCGTTGGGAGATGGTAGCTCGGGATATCTTCAACCGGTTTGGATGGCGGTCATGTAATAGGATAGGCAATTAGTTTCCCTATCTATTTTTAGCCAGCCGGTTGTGGCATCTTTTTCGGGCTAGTTTGTGTATCTAGCCGTCTGTCGCTCTGTGTGAGCTGCATTTATCCTTTGCTTTTTGTTTGGCTGGAGACTGTGGAACCTTATTGACACCTTTTGTTATTTGGTTAATACGATGGTCGTATGTATCGTTCTGATGCAGAGGCCGGAGAGATCCCCTTTTCGGAAAAAAAATTCATCAAATAAAGAGGGAGCGCTCAAATAAGTTTGCGTGTTCATACTCCCTCGATCCTGGCACCGCCACTACTTACATCTTTGGCACGTAAACTCAGGGTAACGGCTTATTGCTAGGGTAAGATCGATTTCATATTGTGAGAATGGTTGACACCGGGAGAAATCTTCTAGCTAGCGAGATCGCTGCAAGTAGGATCATTCTAAAACATGAGGTAATCACTTTGTACACCTGAGATTGTGAACTCCTGAGCAAAATTATAGTCAGGAGAAAAAGTCTATCTGTGAAAATCCATCCGTTCACAGACATGAGATGTTCTAATTTTTTTTCCGACTCAGATATACTCCATCCGGTTTTTTTAGTTCGTATATAAGATTTGTAAAATCAAGTCTCGTAAAATTTGACCAACTTCATAGAAAAAAATATCAACATTCACAATATGAAATCAATACCTGTTTATGCATCAGGATTTAAAGTTTCATATTGTATAACTTTAGCATAATACTATGGAGGGAGTAGATGTTAATATGTTTTTATATAAATTTTTTTTTTGAAACAAGACAAAAGATTTGCCATTTTCATTGATTAAGGAAGAAGATTTTAGACAAATAGCCGCAAAGCGGGGAACAAAGAACTACTCTCGCGGCATTACAATACTCAAATGGGTGGCACCTGCCAAAGCCCAAAGATGGGCCTCCTCTTTGATCTTCGCGACGACCATCATCATAGTAGCGGCGGTGTTGCGGAATACCCTCGCGTTGCGCTCTTTCCAAATCTCCCAAGACATTAACATGAACAAGGAGGTGATTGCCTTTCTCTGGTTTCCACTCTCAATCACATTTTTAATCCACCATTCTTGAACCGAAACCTCAAATCTCCAGCTCCTCACCACATCACCATGTAGGCCAATCCACGCAGCAACCTGTACCCAAACACGTTGGGAGAACCTGCACTGGAAGAGAAGCGGGCAAAGGTTGCAGTTTGGCCAGCCACGACGGAGCAATCGATCAGCCGTCCATACTCTGTTTTGAATTATCAACCAAGCAAAAAACTTGCACTTCGGAGGGGCCCAAACCTTCCAAACAGCAGCAGGCATGATGCTAGTTGTGTGTCCTGCAAACTGTGCCATATAGGCAGTAGACGTCGAATATTCTCCTTGAGTGGCGAACTTCCAGTGGATAGTATCTTGCACACTATTGTTGAGGATAACAGAGGATAGTTTCTCCCTAAGTGTGCTGAACTCCTGTAGGTGCTCCAGGGTGATTCCATGATGGGTATCAATCTGACTAACCCAAAAATTGTTGAGGAGAGCAATTTGGACCGAGCAAGATTTCTTCCTCGAGAGGTCAAAGATCCTAGGAGCAATATCTTTGGGTCTCATGCCTTGGAGCCAGGATGATTCCCAGAACTTTGCCTTTCTTCCATCTCCAATGTGAACCGTGGTGGCCGCCGCAAAAATGTCCCTATCATTGTCATTGCACGGCGTTCCCATCCCAACCCAAGTCTTGGGTGGGTAGCCCATTCATACCAGAGCCATCGCAATCGAAGGGCAGTAGCAAACTTCTCCAGGTTGAGGATGCCCAAACCACCGAAGATCTTGGGCTTGCAGACAAGTTCCCAGTTGACCTTGCATTTTCCACCGGTCACCTTGTCACAACCCGCCCAAAGGTAGGCGCGTCGCAAACTGTCAATTTTCTTCCTCACTTCCACCGGCAATTCCAGGGGCGTAATATGATAAATAGCAATGGCAGTAAGCACGGCCTTGACCAAAACGATGCGGCCCGGAGCAGCCACATGCTTGGCGATCCAAGGCGGTAGCTTCCCAGCAACTTTATCTTCTAGGAATTGAAAGTGTATCCTCTTCAACCTTGTAACTGAAAGAGGCAATCCCAGATATCTCATTGGAAAGGTGGAGCGAATAGCGAGGAAAGCCTGAAGGACATCATCAAGATGAATGTTACCGCAGCGAATGGGTGCAACAAGACTTTTGATACAATTGGTGACCAATCCAGTAACATCACCAAAAGAGGCAAGAGTTGAAGCCAAAAATTGGATGTCATTTTTTATTGGCGAAACAAATATGGCGGCATCATCAGCATAAAGCGACGCACGAATAGGTCGACCTCTGAGTGGTTTAAGATGGCCTTGGGAAGTCGCCGTGGCCAGGATGTGGTGCGGCGGGTCTATAGCAAGGACAAAAAGCAACGGGGAGAGTGGGTCCCCTTGACGAAGGCCCCGACCATGTCTAATAGGGTCGCCGGCAGTACCATTAAGCAATACACGTGAAGATGCCGAGGAAAGAAGGGCGGTGATCCAATCTCGGAAGCGGCTCGGGAAGGGTCAAACTTTGAGAAGTTTGACTTCAGACAATTTTTATATGCAGAGTAAAAAGAACTGGAGGGAGTATGTACACGTATTTTAGTGTATCTGTTCATTCATTTCAATCTGAATGTAATTTATATTGAAATATGTAAAACATCTAATGTTTGTGAACAGCCGGAGTAGCATGTAATCTTTTGGAGCCAGTAAACTGGGTCGGTCAACCGTACCTATAGCTAGAGAAGCAGAAAATCTGTAGCGCCGTGCACGGGTTTCAGTGGCAGGCCATATGGGGCTGGCTGCGGAGTTGATACAACAGGGGCGGCGTGTTCTTGTTTGACTCTGCATATTTTGGTGAGTTTTGAGGCCGAGCATATACCGTGTGAGAGAATCTTGCACGAGCGGACGAGCTCCCACCACTACCGCATTTGCTGCATTCCCACGAAACAACTAACAAATTTTCTCCAGATCCAGGCGTTGGCTTCGAGGTTTCCATTTTTTCTTTTCTTTTCGAAATAGCTTCAGAAAAAATGTTGACAGAAGGAGGCGGCAAATTGCGGCCATTTTGGACTAAAGAAACACCATTTTCACCCATTGGACCAACTTAATTATGCTGCTACGCAGCCTGTGAATTTTGGGCAAGCAGATCAGGATCCACAACCCTCCTTCCCTCAAAAAATAAAGAAAAATCGGTCAGAACTCTTCCATGTTCTACAACTACGACTAATCAGGATTAACCAATGGAATTAATCAATTCTTCTTCATTTTAAGTAGTGTAGTTGAGTTGCAGCAAGAAGCCAATCAACACAACACCAACCTAGCTTGAGCCATTTCTACTTGACCAGAGCAGAGCAAAGTCTACACGTCCCCTCAACCTCGGCCCGGAGTCCCAACCACCACCGTACCGTCGCCCCGTCGCCCAGATCTCGCCCGCGCGCGCGATGGCCGCCGCCGTCCCCATCCCGGCCCCGGCGCCCGCGGCCGACGACGAGATCGTCTACGAGTCCATGCCCTGCATCCGCATCTACAAGAACCGCGTCGAGCGCTACTTCGGCTCCGAGTTCGTCGCCGCCTCCGCCCACGCCGACGCCGCCACCGGGGTCGCCTCCCGCGACCGCGTCATCTCCCCCGAGGTCTCCGCGCGCCTCTACCTCCCCCGCATCGACCCCGCCAAGCCCGACAACGCCAAGCTCCCCGTCCTCGTCTACTACCACGGCGGCGGCTTCTGCCTCGGCTCCGCCTTCAACCCCACCTTCCACGCCTACTTCAACAACCTCGCCGCGCTCGCCGGCGTCCTCGTCGTCTCCGTCGAGTACCGCCTCGCGCCCGAGCACCCCGTCCCCGCCGCCTACGCCGACTCCTGGGACGCGCTCGCCTGGGTCGTCTCCCACGCCGCCCACGCCGCCGCTGGCTTTGAGCCCTGGCTCGCCGACCACGCCGACTTCGCCCGCCTCTACCTCGGCGGCGAGAGCGCCGGCGCCAACATCGCGCACCACGTGGCGATGCGGGTGGGCGCGGAGGGGCTGCCCCACGGCGCCGCGATCCACGGCCTCCTCATGATCCACCCCTACTTCCTCGGCACCGACAAGGTGGCCTCCGACGACCTGGACCCGGCGGCGCGGGAGAGCCTGGCCAGCCTGTGGCGCGTCATGTGCCCGACCACCACCGGGGAGGACGACCCGCTCATCAACCCGTTCGTGGACGGTGCGCCGGGGCTGGACGCCCTGGCGTGCCGGCGCGTGCTGGTGTGCATCGGCGAGGGCGACGTGCTCCGCGACCGCGGCCGCGCCTACTACGACCGGCTCAGGGCGAGCGGGTGGAGCGGGGAGGCCGACATTTGGCAGGCGCCGGGGAAGGGGCACACCTTCCACCTCCTCGAGCCCTGCTGCGAAGAGGCCGTCGCCCAGGACAAGGTCATCGCCGAGTTCCTCAACAATTGATTGCATCTCATCACCATGTATACTCAGGAAATCGGGAAATAAGCGCAGCTTCATCACTCAGTGGATGGATGCTGCTTTAACATTTCGGGTTCAGGATTCAGATTTGTGTTGGTGTTGTTCACCCATTGTTCAGAATTCAGGTATTGGGTTTACGGATGGAAGGGAGTCGCCATTGTTTGTGGCAATGGGTGCTGTATCAGAATTGCTGGAGGATATATGGTACATTCATAGTTTCATACAGAGATGATATTAGTATACTTGTTGTATTGGGCCCAAGGTTTACTTTGCGGTATATGTATTTCGGGAGTTCAAAGTTCAGGAATTCTTTCTCTTCGCTAATTTATTTATATATGTACTACAAGTTTCTGAAATTTCTGCTTGCTTGTTTGGCACTAGCCGCTTCGCTGCAAGAATGTCAGGTTACGCTTGAAATGAGAACGTTTCAAGTTCATTCTGTCTCCTTGTTGCATTTCCTCTGCTTGGCATGTCTATGGATGGAAGGCGAATCGCCATTGTTCAGGAATACTTGTTGGATTGGTGATCGAAGTTCAGGAATTCTTTGCATTGTATGCACTTCAGAGTTCAAAGTTTGGCAATTCTTTCCTCTTCGCTTATTCTATTTCTAGCTGTACAAGTTTCTGAAATTGCTGCTTGCCTGGTTGGTACTAGCTAGAGTTGAAAGCTCATTTCAGGTTCATTTGCTTCAACAGTTACGCAAAGTTATGTCTCGTAGTTGCATCTCCTCTGCTTAGCTAGCTGGTTTCACATGGCAAGATACCTTTGCTTAATCCCTGTTGCTTAGCTAGTCGGTTGCCATTTGATTATTAATCCCTGTTGTCTTCCATGTTGCACCATGAGCTGGTGACCATGTAGTGCTCGGTTATGTAAGTCAATGGTTCAGCTTATTATTCTCTCATTCTCATATCTTAAATGTTGCAAGATGTATAAAACAACTCTCTTCAGCTTCAGTTTCTTCAGCAAAGTCTTCAACTCTAGTGTCTTTAGCTACTCTTCAACTCAAAAGAAGGCACCTTAGTAGTGGCTCTCAAAATATTGCTAAGGTGCCTTCTTTTACTATGATCCATTGTTTCCTAGAATCAGCATATCCTAAAGTTTCAATGCATAGATGTCCAATAAGCAGAAAGCTCCAATGCTGCCGTCTGAAATTCATGTGGGCTTCGATTGTCAGCAAAACATTCAGTAAGTGATCTTTTCAGTTTTTTCAGAGCATTCTGTTTGTGCAGACTTGCAAATAGACTGTTGCTCCATTTGCCACCCAATAATCTACTCCCTCTGTAAACTAATACTCCCTCCGTTCCGAATTACTTGTCGCAGATATAGATGTATTTTAGTTCTAGATACATCTATTTCTGCGACGAGTAATTTGAAACGGAGGGAGTATAAGACATTTTAGATCACTAATCTAAAACATCTTATATTAGTTTACACAGGGAGTATCAATCTCTCAAGGTTTTGAGCCATGTTTGGGTTCGATGCTTAGGTCATGGCATTCCTTGGTGAGACCAACCGTGAAGACCGATCCTCTTTCTGACAACAAAGCTGACACATCTCCATCTGTCACCAAACAAATCTAGCAGCAGATGATGTGCTCTTTCGCACAATAGATAGAACATACAAGTGTGTAGTGTACATATTGATTTCACAACACATGTCTAATTTCCAAAAGTTCTGCACCATGTGTGAGAAAACAAGTAGAGTTCTTTGTTTTTTTTAGGTAAAAGGGTTTCCCCTGATTTTCATTAAGAAAACCATCAATTCTACATCGTCCACCACCGTGACACACCAGCATTCGAGCATCAAAAGAGAAAGACACTACGAGTTTATAAAGTGCATTACAGAAAGAACACCTAACATGTGGAAAACCAAAGACAATACTAGCTTTGGAGAAAACAGGGGGAAACTATTCCTCTAAGCTTCTCCAGCAGCATATAGCAGTTTTGCTGGGTTGACAATGCACATATCAGATCATCTCACACTGTCAGCCTCCGGATACAGGTCTTCCAACTTCTGCTAGCGCTAAACATTCACAACCTACTTGTGCTAGAAGTCTTACAGGCCACCGCCGCCAGTCCTTTATGTCATCCTTCGCCTGCAATAAACTCCAAGAGCCAATTCATTTGCATATCTGAAAAAAACATGTCAACCGACCCGCGCAGCCAAATGCTCTGAAACACACAGGGTTCCGCACTTTCCGATTCCCCCAAATCACGGTTGTAATAGACATAAGATCCTTTTGTCTACCATTTAATCCCCCAAGCCAAGTATCTATGCCATCTTCAGCGTTTGCAAAGTGGTAATCAATACTAAAAGCACAGCTGGCAACATTTCATACATGTCTAGCCATGGGGACAGGTGAAAAAAGGTGAGAGATAGAGACGAGGTGTTTTGGCTCCTGGGCTTAGATGTGCCCGGGAGTGAACAAAATATCGGTAAAAATACTAGAAAAATTCAAAATATCCCATTTTTTGTGTGGAGAAAGATGGCTGAGTGCATAATGTCCGTGCAAAATTTCAGATAATTTGGATCAACAAAAAGGACAATTTTGAGGTCTGTGAAAAAGTTTCCTGTTTGTGCACTGTTTGGAACCGTTTTTTTTTTGCTGAGAGCTACTCAGATATCCAAATACTCTGAAATTGGCATGCACCTCACGCACGCGGTCGTCTTTCTTCACATTTTTTTTATTTTTCTAGTATTATTTTTTAATTCACTATTCATTGGATGCAGATGAGCTCGGGCTCAGAATTGGGTATTCGGAGAGATATATTCATCTCCACTGCAAAACGAGCATTGTTTGATACACTTTCCACCTCTATGGATCTGAACATCCCTAGTTAGTATACTCTGATCAAGCACAAGCCATACATGTCTAACCATGGGACAGGTGAAACAATGTGAGACATAGATTCATCCCCACTACAAAACAAGCATTATTTGATACACTTTCCACTTCTATGGACCAGAACATCTCTAGTTAGTATACTCCTACTAAGCACTAGCCAAATGAATGTTTTGGTTCCTAAAGGTATTTTAATCTTCCGCATGAACTTCTATGGAACAACACCGTGGTGTTGCAAGGCATTGTAGTAAGATTTTACAGAGACGGATCCCGAAACTGTTACTTTCGAAACCAACTTATCTGAATCTTCTGTCAAAACCACCTGGCTACAAATGTCATTCAGCTTAGCCAACTGTTCATTCCTAGCACCAACCTGACCACGTCCAAATTGAAGGGAATTTAAACCAACAACAAACACACATCATGCACTGAAATGTTTAAGATGAGAAAAATAGCATAAAATGTGGGAAAGGAAGCTGCCAGAAAACAAGTACTAGCTCAGCTTCGCTTCTTTGACACATGCCCAAGGTCATCTGCGTTAGTCTAGGTGCAGCTGACGTAGCACAAAGATCCTCAAAAACTAGAAGGAACAGCTATTTTGATCAATAGCCTGAAGCCTGCGAGATAAATTAAAGTACATGTATCTTGTGTTGGTTCATCTTGGTAGTTTTCTCTGTTTGAGAAATTCATCTTAGTAGTTGAGTATATGTACGGATGCAAGGTCCGGTCAGAGTTCAACTGAATGGCAAGTAGGGGGGGAACAGCACGAGCGAGCAACCGACACACTAGGTGGTGCGGCCTGACACGTTGGTGAAGATGAGGTTGTTTGCTCTTTTTTACATAGTTGTGGCGTAGTATTGGTTGAAGAAGTGAGACATCAAGTTTTCTTGACAAATGACTTTTAATTTGTGCCATACCAAATTTTCTTGGACAAGTGACTTTCAGGAACAAGGGGATTCAATAAGAAGTCTTGCCTATAAATAAGTACCAAAACTAAGAAGGATGCATTTCCTGACCGCAGAAATCATTGATTAACTATAGATTGATACTCCATTGACGACAAAGAACACACCATCAAGTTTTTAATACAAGAATATCAAGTACATACCATTGACCATGAATATCTCGGAACATGAAAGTCCCTTTTCCCACCTTGCATTCATAACTCGCACCGCTATAGCATGTCATATTAATATGACCTAAACAAGCAATACATGGTATCTGTAACATCTCACTCCAGCCATGAGCGCAAGCCTATATGTACTCCGTTCCCTTTGCTAACTATTTTCCTCTTATGATTCAACGCTTGTAGGCATACGAGGGCTAAGAACTTGTATAGTTGTAGTTGAAAATAAGAAATGATATTAGGAAGCTAAGCAGCGAAGCAGTGACAAGCATTTGCTACGTACTGGCAGACAACCACACTTAAAACGACCACATGACATTCTGAACAAACTATCTAGATTTTAGGAGTGCGAGGCATTCTAGGCCGGGTGTACATCCTAACTACGCAGAGACCAAGTGTTGCTCATCATGTTGTGTAGCTTGATGCTACATTTTGAGTTAATAAATATGCCATTTATCGAAAAAAAGAGTGTGAGGCATCTGAAAGGCTTCTCCAGGTGAGAGTCCTGCCTATGCCAACCGTTAGGGATACACCTGCTACAGTAGCTGCGGTAGCGAAACCCTACGCCGACCCTTGGGGTATATCTGCTATAGTAGCTACATTACCGAAATCCTTGGCCAACCCTTGGGGATACATATTCTACAATAGTACCAAAAAAGTGCTACAACAACAAAGGGTTTGATAGCCACGCTCCAGGTCATGGCCCTTGCTATCTGGGGCCTGGATACGCCCCAGACACTAGGCGCAGCAGCCAGCCACATTGGTACTGTAATGCTAATTATTTTCACATAGTTGTGTTGTACGGATCTCGTATTGTTGATAGAATTGAGAGATCAAGTTTCTTGACAAATGTTTTAGTTTGTGCCATGCCAAATTTTCTTCCACAAATTACTTTTGTGAACTACGGGTTTACATATGAAATCTTGCCTAGAAATAACTATCAAAACTTAGTAGGTTACATTTTCATGATCGCTGAATCATTGATATTAACTATATCTTTATGCTCTATTGACAATGAAGAACACACCATCAAGTTTTTAATAAAAGGGCAGAAATCTGAGAGGTCGAGAATATCAACTACATACCACTAACCATGAATATCCCGGAACATGCAAGCCTCCTTTTGCACCTTGCATTCATAACTCGCACCCTCTCTGGGATGTCATATAACGTAACCATAGTATTACGCGGGTCCATTAATTCTTACCAATTCCGGTGTACATGACATCTCTCACCAGCCATCAGTGTATGCTTATATATATTCCATTCGCTTCACTAACTATTTTCCTCACATGATTCAACAGTTGTAGGGATATGAGGGGTAGGAACTTGTGTGCATATAGTAGAAAATAAGAAAAACTGTTAGGAAGTTGAGTAGCAATGCAATGACAAGCCTTTTGTAACGCCCCAGATATACTTTCCATATTTGTATCCAACTCATGCCGTTTCCGGCGCTAAGTTATATTTATTTCTCGGGTTCGGGTCTTTGTCTCCGTGTGTTGTTTTCGTTTTCATGCATCTTATATCATGTCATCTCGTGCATTGCATTTGCATACATGTTCATCTCATGCATTCGAGCATTTTCCCCGTTGTCCGTTTTGCATTCCGGCGCTTCGTTCTCCTCCGGTGGCCATTTCTAGCTTTCTTTCGTGTGTGGGGTTTAAACATTTCCGGATTGGACCGAGACTTGCCATGTGGCCTTGGTTTACTACCGGTAGACCGCCTGTCAAGTTTCGTATCATTTGGACTTCGCTTGATACTCCAACGGTTAACCGAGGGACCGAAAAGGCCTCGTGTGTGTTGCAGCCTAACCCCCCCCCCCAAATTTGGCCCAAAACCCACCAAACTCTGCTCCATGCCCTAGAGCGTTCGATCACGATTGCGTGGGCGAAAACCGCACCTCGTTTGGACTCTCCTAGCTCCACTTATGCCTATATATACACCCCCCATTCCAAATCTTAGATTTCTCCCCGTCCTCCTCCAAAAAAAAAAACTTCAAAACCTCCGCCGCCGACGGACGTGTCCGCCCCGGCCGGACAGCGTCCGCCGCCGCCGCCTACCCACTCGCGCGCCGCCACGTGGACCGAGGTCCACTTCGCCGCCGCCAACCGCCGCCGGCCCGGGAGGCCCAGGAGGGGCCCCCGAGGCCCATCGCCGCGCCTCGCCGCCCGGGTGCAGGCGCCGCCCGAGGCCGCCCAGCTCCGCCGCCCGCCGTCCCGCCTTCGCCGTCCAGCTTCGCTGCCGGCGCCAACTCCGGCCGCCGTTGCCGCTCCGCCCCGGTGCCGGCCGCCGGCCTCCTCGCGCCGCCCCACGCCGGCCAACTCCCCGGCAGAGGACGCCGGATCCGGCCACTCCGGCCTCCTCTCCCTCCACGCCGGCGACTCCTCCGGCGAGCTTCAAATCCGGCGGTGAACAGTGCCGCCGCCACCTCGGTTCCCGTGCCCAATCTGGATCTTAGATCCGAAATTCTAGGGTTGACTTTTTCCCTCTCCCTCTAAAATTTTGTGCTATGTTTGACCAGTGATATCTCCGCATCCGTAACTCCGATTTGGACATATAATATATCAAAATCTTCGTCTCGACATGTACATCATTTCATTCCATTGCATCATTTGCATTTGAGTTCATCTTGATGCCCAAAATGCTATTAGAAGGAGGCTTCGTGAGTTAAATTGCAGATCCGTTAGTTCATCATGCACTTTTGTCATTTTTGCCACGTGTAATTCGTGCATGATATGCCTGTGCCCCTTTGGGATAAATTGTTAAGCATTTTGTCTTCTTTCCAGAGGTGCCACCCATGCATTTTTAGGATGTGTGTGTTGTCTTGTGCAAGCTTGCGAAGAGAGGAACCTGAGTTTGCTGATTTCAGGGACTTAGTGATTTTCACTAAGTCTGGGATATTTTAGTTCGTGATGCTATATGTCCAGCTTGTTTCCTAGTGATCCGTGCCTCTTTTGAGGATGATCAGTAAAGGAGTTTTGTTAATCATGTTATTCTCTATCCATCCATATCTTTGTTTGCATATATGGAGTGCTGTAGGTTGACTCAATCGAGCTCAACTTTTGCTTCGTTGTTAATCTGGGCAGATCGTCAACTTGTTTGCGATTTTGCCGATGCTACCGTTAGTGTTCCATGCATGCTATGCCATTGTTCTTGCCATGCCTAGCTTGCATTTTGTGCCTTCTTAATGGATGTATGCTTTCCTTGCCATGACTTGCACCGTAGTGAGTGCATCGAGCTCGTTTACATGCCTTCGTGAGTTATAATTTCAGCATGTCTCAGTTTTCACTAAGTCTGAAAACTGATTGTGTTCGAGCTATGTTCGTGAGCTCGGTAGAGTATTTTTTGAACCCTTTTGGCCCCAGGTCACTTTGGGTGTTTTGTTAAGCTTGTTGAGTAGCTCCATGCCATGTTCCTACTTGTCATGTTCAGGTCATGTATCATGTTGTTTTGCTGCTCCGAAGAGAGCATCGTAATCTGAAATTTCAGACTAGTGTTAATTTCACTAAGTCTGGAATCTGTTTTGCATTTGCGTTTTTGCCATGCTTGTTTGAACCTCTTAATGGATGAATTTTCCTATGGCTCAGTGCTAGTGTTTTGTTAACCATCTTGTGTACATCACTGCCATGTATTTTTTTTTCATGTTTGGTGGCTGTAGCATGTTCATTCCGTTGCATTTAGATGCCTACTTGCTGTAAATCGCAGACCGGTGTCCTATCTTAAAACGCTTACCATTTCCAAACCGTAACTTCGATTCCAATGATCTTTATATCGTTTTCAAGCGATTTCATCCTCTCTATCCAGTGGCACCCTTGGAATTCCAAGTTGAGGCCAGGTTCATGCATTTCCTGTCATATCTTGCATTTTGCATCCCGCATCGCATCCCGCATATCATGTCATCATTTCATCATATTGCTTGGTCTTGCACGTGGTTGATTGTATCCTTGTTGCTTGTTTGTCTTGTTGGGCAGAGCCGGGAGACGAGTTTGCTACCGAGGAGCCCGTTGAGTTTGCTTGTGAGGATCCAGTCAACTTTGACAACTGTGCAGGCAAGATGATCATACCCTCGAAATCACTACTATCTTTGCTAAGCTAGTTTGCTCGCTCTTTTGCTTTGCCACTGCTACGATGCCTACCACTTGCTTGTCAGCCTCCCAATTGCATGATTGAACCTCTAACCCACCATTGTCCTAACAAACCGTTGATTGGCTATGTTACCGCTTTGCTCAGCCCCTCCTATAGCGTTGCTAGTTGCAGGTGAAGATTGGAGCCGTTCCTTGTTGGAACATTTATTTGCTTGTTGGGATATCATTATATTGCTATGTTATCTTAATGCATCTATATACATGGTAAAGGGTGGAAGGCTCGGCCTCTCGCCTAGTGTTTTGTTCCACTCTTGCCGCCCTAGTTTCCGTCATATCGGTGTTATGTTCCCGGATTTTGCGTTCCTCACGCGGTTGGGTTATAATGGGAACCCCTTGATAGTTCGCCTTGATTAAAGCTTTTCCAGCAATGCCCAACCTTGGTTTTACCATTTGCCACCTAGCCTTTTATTTCCCTTGGGTTCTGCAGACTCAAGAGTCATCTTATTTTAACCCCCCCGGGCCAGTGCTCCTCTGAGTATTGGTCCAAAACGTCAGCCGCCGGTGGCTACCAGGGGCAACTCTGGGCTGGCCTACCGGAAGTTTAGACAATCTGAGTGTGCCCTGAGAAAGAGATATGTGCAGCTCCTATCGGGATTTGTCGGCACATTCGGGCGGTGTTGCTGGTCTTGTTTTAACCTGTCGAAGTGTCTTGAGTTACCGAGATACCGAGTCTGATCGGAACGTCTTGGGAGGAGGTCTTTTCCTTCGTTGACCGTGAGAGCTTGTCATGGGCTAAGTTGGGACTCCCCTGCAGGGATTGAACTTTCGAAAGCCGTGCCCGCGGTTATGGGCAGATGGGAATTTGTTAATGTCCGGTTGTAGATAACTTAAACCTTAATTAATTAAAATGAATCAACCGTGTGTGTTGCCGTGATGGCCTCTTCTCGGCGGAGTCCGGGAAGTGGACACGGTGTTGGAGTAATGCTTGCGCAGGTTGTTCCTCTAGTTTCTCGCTCGCGCCTTGCCTCCTCTTCTCGCTCTCTTTTGCGTATAAGTTAGCCACCACATATGCTAGTCGCTTGCTGCAGCTCCACATATACTTGCCTTATCCATTCCTATAAGCTTAAATAGTTTTGATCGCGAGGGTGCGAGATTGCTGAGTCCCTGTGGCTCACAGATACTATAATTCCAGATGCAGGTCCAGGTGATTCCGCTCCAGGTGACGAGTACGAGCTCAAGTGGGAGTTCGCCGAGGACTCTCAGCGTTATTATGTTTCCTTTACCGATGATCAGTAGTGGTGCCTAGTTGGGGTTATCGATTCAGGGCCTTGTCGCATGTTGGGGGGTCTTTTCTATTTTGGCACCGTAGTCGGGCCATGAGTGATTTGTATGATGGATGTTATTTATGTACTTTGATGTGACGTGGCGAGTGTAAGCCAACTATGTACCTCCCCTTTATATTATTTATGTACATGGGATGTGTGACGATTTCCTGACTTGCGACATTGCTTTCAATGCGGTTATGCCTCTAAGTCGTGCCTCGACACGTGGGAGATATAGCCGCATCGAGGGCGTTACACCTTTCCTGCCTAGTGGCAGTCAACACACAAAAGGACAACATGGCATTATGAACTAATTATCTAAAATTCTAGGTATGTGATGTTGGGGAACGTAGTAATTTCAAAAAAAATTCCTACGCACACGCAAGATCAAGGTGATGCATAGCAACGAGAGGGGAGAGTGTGATCTACGTACCCTTGTAGATCGACAACGGAAGCGTTTGGTTGATGTAGTCGTACGTCTCCAGGGCCCGACCGATCAAGCACCGAAACTACGGCATCTCCGAGTTCTAGCACACGTTCAGCTCGATGACGATCCCCGGACTCCGATCCAGCAAAGTGTCGGGGAAGAGTTCCGTCAGCACGACGGCGTGGTGACGATCTTGATGTACTACCGTCGCAGGCTTTGCCTAAGCACCGCTACAATATTATCGAGGACTATGGTGGAAGGGGGCACCGCACACGGCTAAGAATATGATCACACGGATCAACTTGTGTGTCTAGGGGTGCCCCCTTGCCCCCGTATATAAAGGAGCAAGGGGAGGAGGCCGGCCGGCCCCTATAGGCGCGCCAGGAGGAGTCCTCCTCCTAGTAGGAGTAGGACTCCTACTAGGAAGTAGGAGTAGGACTCCTACTAGGAGGGGGAAGGAAGTGGGGAGGGAGAGGGAAAGGGGGGCGCCGCCCCCCTTCTCCTAGTCCAATTCGGACCAGGGGGGAGGAGGCGCGCGGCCCACCATGGCTGCCCCTCTCTCTCTCCACTAAGGCCCATAAGGCCCATTACTTCTCCCGGTAGGGTTCCGGTAACCCTCCGGCTCTCCGGTTTTCTTCGAAATCACCCGGAACACTTCCGGTGTACGAATATAGCCGTCCAATATATCAATCTTTATGTCTCGACCATTTCGAGACTCCTCGTCATGTCCGTGATTACATCCGGGACTCCGAACTAACTTCGGTACATCAAAACTCATAAACTCATAATATAACTGTCATCGAAACCTTAAGCGTGCGGACCCTACGGGTTCGAGAACAATGTAGACATGACCGAGACACGTCTCCGGTCAATAACCAATAGCGGAACCTGGATGCTCATATTGGCTCCTACATATTCTACGAAGATCTTTATCGGTCAGACCGCATAACAACATACGTTGTTCCCTTTGTCATCGGTATGTTACTTGCCCGAGATTCGATCGTCGGTATCTCAATACCTAGTTCAATCTCGTTACCGGCAAGTCTCTTCACTCGTTCCGTAATACATCATCTCGCAACTAACTCATTAGTTGCAATGCTTGCAAGGCTTATGTGATGTGCATTACCGAGAGGGCCCAGAGATACCTCTCCGACAATCGGAGTGACAAATCCTAATCTCGAAATACGGCAACCCAACATGTATCTTTGGAGACACCTGTAGAGCACCTTTATAATCACCCATTTACGTTGTGACGTTTGGTAGCACACAAAGTGTTCCTCCGGTAAACGGGAGTTGCATAATCTCATAGTCATAGGAACATGTATAAGTCATGAAGAAAGCAATAGCAACATACTAAACGATCGGGTGCTAAGCTAATGGAATGGGTCATGTCAATCAGATCATTCACCTAATGATGTGATCTTATTAATCAAATAACAACTCCTTGTTCATGGTTAGGAAACATAACCATTTTTGATTAACGAGCTAGTCAAGTAGAGGCATACTAGTGACACTCTGTTTGTCTATGTATTCATACATGTATTATGTTTCCGGTTAATACAATTCTAGCATGAATAATAAACATTTATCATGATATAAGGAAATAAATAATAACTTTATTATTGCCTCTAGAGCATATTTCCTTCATGTGAGGCATCAGCAAGGCTTCTCCAAGTAGCAGAGCGGCACGAAGTGCGTCCTGTGAATATTCTGCTACAACACTGAAAATAACATTGTGTAGTGTTGTTCGTCTATCTATCTTGCAACAAGGAGTAACGACACAACTTTAGGCAGAAAGTTGGGCATCTTTGGTTATATTTCTCCCCGAACCTAAGAGGCGAAGGCGGAAGGCATCATCAAGATAGTCAGTGTCGGGTGGAGGCTGTTGAATTACAAAGCAAGAATGCATAATTAAAATCCCTGCGCACTCTAGGCGATGGTCAGCAGCTTAGTTTCCAAAAGTTGGTTATTTCAAAAACTCATCGTCCCAAAAGTTGTGAGCCACCACCACTACGTTGTATCTTCAACGCATAGATAGGATCAAGCTAGTAAGCCCGAGTGAAAAGTGTGGAACCTCCCGACAACTTCCTTGATCTGCCAGAACCCATAGGGCGATAGATCGATAAGGCGGACGACCCATAAAGCCCGTGCATGTTCAGGCCACGGCACTTCGAGAACTCTTATTACCCGCTACTGTATTCACATATAGTTCATTCATTCTGTATCTTCAATGATTTTCTTATTTCTCCAATAAAGGTGTTTTTATTCTAAATTTGAACAACAGTATAGTATACGAATTGTGTTGAGTTAGAAAATGCATATAAACAAATTCATACACCTTATACGAAAAGTATTGTAGATTTTCCCGTTTGCGTGGGGTCGCACGCCCGTAGATTCAAAAAAAATCTGAGCGTATAGCTGACACATGGAACCCATGCGGAACTCAAGACTTGATTAAGGCACATGTGCAAGACGCATATGCATGCTCTTCATGCTCTTTCAGATCGTAGTACATGATAAGTGAAAGTAACTAAAAATGAAAAGCGGGAGCTAGCCAGTTGACAAAACAAATACCTGATGCGCTGAAGACATTAAGACCTACTTGTACCAGAAGTTTTGCACGCCACCCAAGCCCATCCAGTCCTACAATAATCTCCAAAATTCGATCCAGTTGCATATCTGAAAAATCACATCAATCCGCTCGCGCCGCCATATTCGCTGAAACATGAGAACACACAATGTTCCTCGCTTTCCAAATCCCCCAAGTCACAGCTGAGAGTATAAGACATACCATTCAAGCCCCCAAGACAAGTCCCTATGCTATGCAATCTTAAGGGTTTGCAAAGTGGTAATCAAAACCAAAAGCACGGCTGGATGTATTCCATACATGTCTAACCATGGGACAGGTGAAACAATGTGAGACATAGATTCATCCCCACTACAAAACAAGCATTATTTGATACGCTTTCCACCTCTATGGACCAGAACATCTCTAGTTAGTATACTCCTACTAAGCACTAGCCAAATGAATGTTTTGGTTCTTAAAGGTATTTTAATCTTCCACATGAACTTCTATGGAACAGCACCGTGGTGTTGCAAGGCATTGTAGTAAGATTTTACAGAGACGGATCCCGAAACTATTACTTTCGAAACCAACTTATCTGAATCTTCTGTCAAAACCACCTGGCTACAAATGTCATTCAGCTTAGCCAACTGTTCATTCCTAGCACCAACCTGACCACGTCCAAATTGAAGGGAATTTAAACCAACAACAAACACACATCATGCACTGAAATGTTTAAGATGAGAAAAATAGCATAAAATGTGGGAAAGGAAGCTGCCAGAAAACAAGTACTAGCCGGCCTCCCTCTGCTTTACTTGTTTGACACACACCCAAGCTCATCTGCATGAGTCTAGGTGTAGCTGACCTAGCGCGCAAAGACCCTCAAAAATGAAAATGTTGTGATGGCATCTTAGTAAAAAAAATATTTGAGAAATTCATCTTAGTAGTTGAGTATAGGTATGGATGCAATATCAGGTGAGAGTTTAGCATAATGGGTAGCCACGTGGGAAAAGCATGCGCCAGTGCCACCCACCAACACCTCAGGTGGAGCAGCCTCACACGTTG
Source organism: Triticum urartu (assembly GCF_056163025.1). Classification (NCBI taxonomy): domain Eukaryota; kingdom Viridiplantae; phylum Streptophyta; class Magnoliopsida; order Poales; family Poaceae; genus Triticum; species Triticum urartu. The sequence goes on from NC_141877.1 coordinate 598,831,321, forward strand.
GTGGCGATAACTTTTACTTTTTTACATGGTTGTGTCGTATGGAGATTGAGTCGTATTGGTGGTAGAAAGGAACCATCAAATTTTCTTGACAATGACTTTTAATTTGTGCCATGCCAATTTTTCTTAGAAAAGTGACTTTTCAAAATATCGCCTGCAAATAACTACCAAAACTAATTAGGTTAAATTTCCTGACCTTTGCATTTTCTTAGACAAGTGATTAACTATAGATTGATACTCCGTTGACGATGAAGAATGAACCATCGAGTGTTTAATAAAAGCGCAGAAACATGAGAGGTTGAGATTTCAAATACATACGATTGACCATGTGTGTACACAAGCAAGTGATCTTGACTAAGAAAAACTTGGCAAAGCATAGTTGTGAGGGTAGTAAACAATGTTGCTTATGCGATCAAGACGCGTACAATACATGTGTCCTTTAATGTCAATCCTCCTAATAGCGTTGCCACTTTATTTGGGTCATGGCTAAACCGGGTAGAGTCTAAGACAGCGGCACTTATTCGAGACAGAGTGTGTGCATTACTATTGAAATAGTCGGAATCATGTCAATTTTAAAAGACAAAATGTCACTAATTTTTAGCAGGTTATCTTTTGGGCGACTGCCTGGATCCATACGTAGTCGTCACTCAGCCATACGGAAGACGGGGAGCATATAGTTTATGGTTGCAACCGTTGGAAGATGGTATTGCGGGATATCTACAACCGGTTTGGATGACGGTCCAACAATAGGATAGGTATCTAGTCATCTTATTCTACTTTGGCTGGTTGTGGCAACTTACTTTTTATTTTTGGTTTTTCCTGCGAACTTGTTTCAGATTACACATTTTGTGGAGACTTTCTTTTAAAATAAGTCTGTGTGCATCAATTGATGCAGAGGTCGAGGGTAATCCTTCTTTGACATACCATTAACCATGAATATCCTGGAAAATGAAAGCCCCCTTTCCCCACATTGCATTCATAACTCGCACCCGCTCTAGCATGTCAAATGACCTAACCATAGTAACACGTGGCTCCATTATTATTACTAATTCCACTATAAATAACATCTCTCATCAGCTAACTATAAATAACATCTCACGTCAGCTATGAGTGTATGCCTATATGTACGCCCCTCCCTTTGCTAACTATTTTCCTCTCATGATTCAACACTTGTTGGGATATGAGTGGCAGGAACTTGTATGCATATAGTGAAAAAATGGAAATCTATTAGGGAGTTGAGAAACTAAAAGAAAGTAGCATTTGCTACCTAGTGGCAGCCAAGACACTCAAAAGGACCACACAACATTCTGAACTAACAATCTAGAGTTTTAGAAATGTGAGACATCAGCGAGGCTTCTCTGAGCAAAAGCTTACCATGACGTGCATCCTGTGGATACTAAGCTAGAACTTCGAAAATAACTTCTTCACCCAGGCGGAGCAGCCTAACACGTTTGTGGTATGAGGTTCTTTGGTCTTCCTTACATAATTGTGTTGTATATTGGTGGCAGAACTAAGATATCAAGTTTTCTTGACAAATGACTTTTAATTTGTGTCATGCCAAATTTCTTAGACAAGTGACTTTTGGGAGCTAGGGTGTTCCATATGGAGTGAAGTGCATCGTAGGTCCTTGAACTACTCCCTCCATTCCTTGATATAAGGTGTATAGTTTTTTGAGAAAAAAACCAAAATATAAGGTGTATTGCATTGCACCACTCGTTTGGATAATTTTTTTAAGGATTTGATTACATTTCCTTATATCAAGCAAGCTCCTCTATTTTCTCATGTCAATTAGTCAGGTGAAATCTTGCCCACAACTTGTGAAATTTTCCATCCATGTGCGTTCTTTAATTTTCGTGCCAAAAACTATACACCCTATATTTAGGAACGAAGGGAGTATTTCAGAGGTGTCACGTATGTCATCGAACTATGAAAATCGTCGTCCAGGTCCTCAAACTATTTCAAAGATGTCACGTAGGTCCTTGAACTATTTCAGAGGTGTCACATATGTACACACCGATTACACTTCAAAAAAAATTCGAGGACCTAGATGACACTTTTCATAGTCTGAGGACCTACGTGACACCATCAAAATAGGTCGAGGACCTAGGATGCACTTTACTCTTCCATATGAAATCTCGCCTAGAAATAACGGCCAAAACTAAGCAGATTACATTTTCTGACCGCTGAAATCATTGATTAACTATACGTTGATACTTCATTGACGACAAAGAACATACAATCAAGTTTTTAATAAAGGGCAGGCCGGCGCATGTAGCTCCCGCTTGCGCGGAGCCCGGGTCCGGCCACTTTGGGTCTATTGTATGCAGTCTTTCCCTATATTTCTACAAGAGGCTGTTTTCTGGACTTGAACCCGCATGACCTCATGGTCATAAGGCAACGTCTTTATCGCTGCGCCAAGGCTCCACTTCATTATCAAGTTTTTAATAGAAGCGCAAAAATCTTAGAGGTCAAGAATATGTACTACATACCATTGACAATGAATATCCCGGAACATGAAAGCCTTTTTTTCCACCTTGCATTCATAACTCACACCCGCTCTGGCATGTAATATTAATACAATCTAAACAAGCAACATGTGGTATCTGTAACATCTCACACAAGCCATGATCAGTGCATGCCTATATGTGCTCCATTCCCTTCGCTAACTATTTTCCTCTTATGACTCATCACTTGTAGGGATATGATGGCTAAGAACTTGTATGCATATAGTTGAAAATGAAAAATGTTATCAGGAAGCTAAGCAGCGAAGCAGTGACAAGCATTTGCTACCAACTGGCAATCAACACACTCAAAGGAACACACTGCATTATAAACTAACTATCTAGATTTCGGGAATGGGAGGCATTGGCAAAGCTTCTCCGGGCGAGAGCCCTGCAGATTAGAATCTCACAAGGGAACATCGTGCACCAGCCACCGGCACGCTAGGTGGAGCAGCCTGACTGCTCGTTTTCTTTGACATAGTTTTTTTTGCGAGGCTAAAAAATGATTTTTAGGGTTGTGCCATGCCAAATTTTCTTCCCCAAATGACTTTTGTGAACTAAAGGGTTAATTATGAAGTCTTTCCTAGAAATAACCACCAAAAGTTTATTGGTTACATTTATTTTGTCTTTTTTGGGGTAAAACTTGTACTGATTAATAAAAAAGATAGTCATTAAAATCACCAACCGCCAATGGGGGGCCAAAGCCCAGCCAAGTGATGATTCTACCTTTTGGTCGAGCGTAATTATCTAAACAATTGCTAACCTTATTATAAGAACGAAAAAAATGAGTCTTTCACTCTGTGCTCTTGCTTTCGAGGCTCACGACCTAACAGTGGCCACCTCTCCTCCATTCCCATAGCGGCCATCTTCTCTCTTCCCCACAACCGCCACCTTCTACCACTCCTTCATCCCTTTCCCTTGCTACTGTGAGATACAAGTGGTCTGGCTATGTCCCTACACTAGTAGATGAAGGCAGTCGTGGGGAGATCTCTGCTCTGGTAGCCTCCGACGACAAGATGCGATCTACAACAGACGACTTGAGGCAGAGGGTATGGTTGTGCAGTCATGGCGGTGGTGTTTCTAGGAGGTGTTGCTACTGGAGAATCTTTTTAGTTCTCTTTGTAATGTCAAAACATGGTTGGTGCGGATGGTTGTTGGTGCGGATGGTTGTTGTTGTTGTTGTTGTTGTTGTTGTTGTTGTTGTTGTTGTTGTTTGTCGATCGCTGTTTTGCAGCTACTTGTTGTTTGTCGATCGCTGTTTTGCAGCTACTCCCTGCGTTCGATATTAGTTGTCGCTGATTGTACTAAATCAGCGACAACTAATACAAAATGGAGGAAGTAGTATTTAATATGAGCGTACATCATAATGACTGAAAATCGTATTATTTTTTATAAAAAGGGTATGAAGTATAATTGAGGAGCGAAGCAGAGATAAGCGGTTTGCTACCTAGTGGCAAACCGGCAATCAACACACACTGCGAAGGATTGCTCAACTACCTAGAGTTATGAGGCATCGGCAAGGCTTCTCCAAGAACAATACTATCCTGATGAACACGGTTGAGAATGCACATGTGAGGGAATCTCACACAATCAGCCTCGGGATCCAGGACTTCTAGCTTCTGCTAGCGCTGAAGACATCAAGACCTACTTGTGCCAGAAGTCTTGCACACCACGGCAACCAGTCCTTGGTGTCATTCTTCCCCTCCTTCTTTTCCTGCTATAAACTGCAAAATACAATCTATTAGCATATCTGAAAAATCACATTAATCGGATCATCCGGCCAAATGTGTTGAAAACGCGCAAGGTTCCTCACTTTCCAAATCCCCCAAATGACACATGAAAGTATAACAGACATAAGATTCTTCTGCCTGCCATTTAATCCCCCAATGCAAAGTCACTGTGCAATCTTCAACATTTTCAAAGTGCTAATCAAAACCCAAGCACAACTAGGAGCTGGCTACATTCCAACAATATCACGTCGAAATCGTAACCAACAACAAACACAGCATGCACTGAATTGTATAAAGTTGAGAAAAATAGCATATGTGGGAAAGGATGCTGCTAGAGAACAAGTACTAGCCGCCCTTCCTGCTTCGCTTCTTTGACACATGCTCGATGTCATCTACGTTAGTTTAGGTGCAGTTGACCTAGCGCGAAGATCCTTAGAAACTAAAAGCAAAGACTATTTTGATCAATAGCCTGAAGCCCGCGTGACAAAGTATATGCATCTTGTGTTGTTTCATCTCAGTAGTTTTCACTTTTTTCATCTCAGTTGTTTCCTCTCAGGTATGGATGCAAGTTCTTTCTATAATGAATGATACGCATGCTTGTGCGTATTCGAGAAAAAAAGGTATGGATGCAAGGTCCGGTGAGAGTTCAGCAGAATGGCAAGCCAGGAGAGAATAGCGTGCGCCAGGCAACAACACGCTAGGCGGAGCAGCCAGACATGTTGGCGAAGATGAGGTTTTCTGGTCTTTTTTAAGTAATTTTGTTGTATTAGCGGCAGAAGTGAGACATCAAGTTGCCTTGACAAATGACTTTTACCTTGTGCAATGTTAAATTTTCTTGGACAAGTGACTTTTGGGAACTAGGAGGTTCCGTATGAAATCTCGCCTAGAAATAACTACCAAAACTAAGTAGGTTACATTTCCCAACCGCCGAAATCATTGATTAACTATAGATAGATACTCCATTGATGATGAAGAACACATCATCAAGTTTTTAATAAAAGCAAAAAATCTTAGAGGTCAAGAATATCAACTACATAACATTGACCAGGAATATCCCGAAACATGAAAGCCCCTTCTCACACCTTGCATTCATGACCCACACCATCTCTAGCATGTCATAGTAATCTATATCTATACCTACTAATAAAGAAATAGGTATTCTTAGTCCATTTTGCTATTTTATAGAAAACCCCTAATGTTTCTGACATTAAACCCGCAGTACATATCAAATGTTTTATAAAATACTCATATCTTCTAAACCGTAACTCCAAATTTAACATATTGTATATGGAATTTGATTAGAAAAACATGTAGAATATGAATATAATGTTATTTTACCTGTTAACAATTTAAAAAAATACTATCTAGGATGCAATGTTAATCAACAATGCATTATCCGTCTTTTTTTCATACCAGTACTGATTCAGATTGGGGATGAACACCTCAGCAAAATCAGGATTGGACATAAAATTGAAGATAAATTTGCTAGAGACACCCAATAAATAAGGACATGCATGACAAGAAATAAAAGAATTACCCAATAAAGATGAGATGTCCGCTACAAAAGAAATAAAATAGAAAATGCAGAGGAGATCCGATAAACATGAGATGTTGTGCTATTCTCCTATATAACAAGAAGAAAGAGAGGACATGCATGAAAAAAAAGTAAAAAGGTGACAAACATGAAAAAAAAAGACAAGTTTGATAAGATATAAATAGTGATGAAAGGGACCAATACCTATGACATGTATGGCAAGAAATAGTGATGAATAGGGGCGCAAGTACCTGCGTCCACAGGTGACCATACAAAAATGTTCTTTTTCAGACAAAAAAAATCTCTTTTTATGATTAAAAAATCATGTATCTTTTTAACAACCTTTTTAACAACACTTTATGTATTTAAGAAATATGGATGTGAAAAAAAAGTGCTCAAGAGTTACCCTAAGTTGGTAATTCTTAAACTGAAAATTGCCATTGATGCACACATATGTCTCCATAGTGTGCTAATGTGTAATCGTCTGTTTTTGTCATTTTTCTTTACTCGCCCGTAATAACACCCCATTCCGAACATGACATGAATAAATGCATGATTACTTACCCGTTTCTTTGTACGGATTAAATCTACATGCAAGCCGTGTTGAAATAAAACACCTGTAGAATCTTAAACTGCACTTTTATAGGTTAAGACCATCTTTGTTTGGGCGTAGCTACAAATTCTCAGATTATAGACAATTTTTTGTAAATTAAGAGCATGTGTGGTTTTATTTTTTTTCTCCCGTTGCAATGCACGGGCCTTTTTGCTATATGACCTAAACAAGCAACACGTGATATCTGTAGCATCTCACACCAGCCATTCCCTTCGCTAACTATTTTCCTCTTATGATTCAACACTTCCAGGGGTATGAGGGATAATAACTTGTATGCATATAGTTGAAAATAAGAAATGCTAGGAAGCTAAGCAGCGAAGCAGAAAGCATTGCTGCCTATTGGCAGTCAACACACTCAAAAGTACCGCACCACATTCTAAACTAACTATCTACTTCCTCCATTCCTACATATAATTCTTTGTAGAGATTCCACTAGAAACCACATACGGATGTATATAAATGCATTTTAAGTGTAGATTCATTCATTTTGCTCCGTATATAGTCCATCTAGTGAAATCTCTACAAAGACTTATATTTACGAACGGAGGGAGTAGATTTTAGTAAATGGCGTGATTTTCCTGCTGCGTTGAGATTCATCTGACAACACATAAGATTAATTTTCTAGTTCTGCATTTTTTATTAGTAAACGGTGTCATTCCCACTCATTTTGGATTCCCACTCTTTTTTTTGGTACTGTCATTTGAGTTAGATGCCAAGTATCACAAGATAGGTGTCAGAGTCAGATCATTTTGTCTGAATTCCCATGGTGCTCTGCTTTGTTAACTGAAGAATGCATGCAGAGTTCAGTTCTCACACGAGTTAAGTTCTGAGAATTCAAAGCTCTGCTTAGTTTGAGAAAAAACATTTTAGCCAATGTATATGCAAACATCAAATGAATCCCTGAATGGAGACAATGTAAATATTTATCAGCCAATATTCAGTCCTTTGGCTGATTTTTCATTTAGTTAGTTGTCACTGTCTATTCCCATGAACCTATCATCTGTACTGAAAGTTTTGGGATGGGTAGTTGGGTACAGTCGGTACCGACTAATTTTTTTCATGCCGTTTGAGTGTTTTAACACAATCATTTTTTACTATGCATGCCCAAGTACGTTAAGAATGAGAAAATTCTGAAACAAAATATGGTGCAACTTTTGTGTTCAAGTGTGTATTGATTAGAAAAAGTGCCCACCAAGAACCATAAACGGACAGCATAAAGATAACTTTGTCAGGATTAGGGTTAAGGTAGTTATATTCCAGACCATTCTTTTTCCTTTCAGTTCTAACCACATATGCGAAAATACAATAATGCACTGCAATGATGCCTTCTTTTTTCAGCAGAAGGGTTGTGGATCCTATGGGGCACATGCCATTTAGCAGTTGTTACGAGCCCAACTACGATCCTGATGACGGTCTGTCGAAAAGAGAGAGCTATGAGGAGAGCACCGCATCGAGTGACGAAGAAGCGATCATGATTTTCTCTTTTGTGTCTCCTTTTCTTTTACTTTTTTCATTTTATTGTTTTTCAGTCTTAAGAATTCCTACTTTTGTAGTCATTTATCTTCTGGGTTAGTTTCAGTCATCATTTGTTGCTCTGTTTCTCATTTCTATTAGTCCTCATTCTTTATTCTTCAGGTTCAGTCATGCTTTTTCAGGTTTCAGGTCTCATCCTTGATGAGTTTGTTCAGTTTTACGTTTCAGTAATTTTCATTATTTTTTCATTTTGTTCCTTTGTCATTTATATTTTCACCAACTGAACTTGTCTTTTTTTTTCAGTTTTCAGTGTACTTCTTCAGTTTTCAGGATTATTTCAGTTATCTTTCTTCAGTCCTCCTCAGTTTCTTCAGTCATGTCAGTTGTTTCAGTGATAGTTGTCAGTTCAGTTTTGGGCAATAGTTGCACACTATTGATCTCATTCTGGTAGTCTATTCCTGGGTGTCTCTCTTGACTCTTTCCTTCTCCATTTATTTCCTTCCAAGTCATATTTGTTCAGTCTTTAGTAAATGTTTCTCAACCACCTTTGAGTCTCGTTTATTCAGTCCTCTTCTCTATCTATCTTCAGGTTTTTCAGTGTTCAGTTCTTGTAAAGTTTTCAGTCATCTTTCTGTCTATCATTGGTCATTCAGCTTTCAGATTCATATGACAACATCAAAAATCAAAACAAGACACGTGGAAGCACATCATATGACAGAAATTCGACTTAACCCCAAATAAAAATCAGTCGACTTAAGAATAGGCAGTCCCTTCTCTCTTTCCCTTTTCTCCGTACAACTCTGCAGCCACTACTTTTTTCTTGATGATTTTTATGAGCTAAGATCGTCCCACCAGAAGATCGTCCCAGCAGCTTTAAGTGACCATCTCAAGTAAATGTCCACAATCGTACCAACTGTACCATTTTTACAGTGACACATGAGTTATGGTAAGCAGACCAAGTGGTTAACCAAGCCTCAATCAACAGGAAAACACGAGACACGATCATAGTGCCAAACTCGCCACAACTCCAGTACTCTTTTGTCACCTTCCCTTCCTTGTGTTAAAGACAGTAGATACAGCAGGCACCTAAAACATCATCTTTAATCACCATGAAATAAAATTCAAAAATCAAACTCTCCTGAAGCCTTGTTGAATAGAACATCTCTGCCGTTCAAATGCATGATTCCACCCTTCAAAGTGCACTTCCAGCGATTCTTTGTCCTTGTTATCTTGTCAAATTGTGCGAGGACAAGGTGCTGCGTCTCATCAAAGTCATCATCTATGTCGTCATCGTCGTCGTCATCTTCATTAAGAGGAGGTTCATCATCATCTTCACCACCCGCTGTATCGTTTCTTGGCTTTGGTGTTGCAACAGCAGGTGTGGGAGTTTGATATTCCGAAGATTCCCCAGGGGTATTGTAGTCTGGGGTTGCATCATAATGAACCGCAACCTGGTCTGCACATCCATCCTGTTGTGGCACAAATGAACCAGCTGAAGGATATTCATCCCTCTTCCGTTTTCCACAAGACATCATGAGAAAATCCTTGGTCGTCAGTGGCTGGGGTTGCATCATCATCCGGATCTCCTCATCATAAGCAAAAGCAAGGTTGACATCAAGCCCCAGTGGTCTCTGATTCATCCAGGGCGACGGAGGTTGCATGAAAGGGCTTGGGCGGCCAGTCTCTGGATCAGCCCCGTTCATCATCCCCATCCCGTTTCTCATGGCACTGATCGGCGATGGGGCATAGTCCAACGGCCCCGTATCGATCCCAGCTTCAAGCGGTGTCTGGATCGGTGTCTGCAGCGGCGTCGGTGGGAAGAGCATGTCGGCGGTTGGGGTGGCGTACTCCTCGGACGTGGCCTCGTAGGGCACGTTGAGGTCGCGCACGGGTGAAGCGGACGCGGGGGGAGCCCTGTTGCGGTCGGTGTTCCCTGAGATTGCGCCACAGTGCAGCAACTTCGTCTCCCAGAGAGACTGGAGCTCGTTGAGGACGGCGTCGCCAACGCCGGAGGTGATGAACTCCTTACGAACTTTGGCGAGGACTTCCTCGACGACGGAGAGGTAGACGGTGGACGCGTTGCCGCTGGCCATGACGGTGGACGTGCTAAGGTTAGGGATTGCGCGGGAGGCCTAGGGTTAGGGTTTGTGTGCTAGGTAGCGAGGGCGAGACGGGCTGCAGATCGAGGGGGCGGCCTCTTATATAGCCGAAGCTCTCCGACACCTTGTCTTCATCAGGCGAGGTGGGACTAAAGGAACCACTGATTTGAGGGAGGACCGGACAGCAGTAGTATGTGGGTTCGCTGAAGCCCAGCCTCCCGAAGCCCCAGTTTCGGCCGGCCCATGGTAGCTCTGCTGTTTCTACTCTTTTCTGTTTCTTTTTTCCCTTTTTCTTTTTTTTCTCTTTCTGTTTATTTTATTTTACGTTTATCATTTTTTTTATCTTTTCATCATATTTTTCCGTGTATTTTTTAGTGTGTTTGAGGAGCCACATAATGAAATTGTACCGATCCTCATAAACGATGTAATGATTATTGCAAATGAATAAAGCTCAAGTTTTTTCAAAGAATTTCTTTTAGAAATTGTCACCCTGATGTTTGCACTTCGACAAACCTTCATATAGTTTTGCCGCGTCGCGAGAGACTTTCACAACATTGCTTTTCTCAGCAACGATCAGCTCCAAAAGTTCAATGTCTGTACATTATAACCCTTTGGTTGTCCTCAATGCAACTTACGTCTCTAACTGATTTGAAGCACTCAAAATATGCTATTGTCGATTTGTTTTATTCTTTATTAACCTGTTGTTGAATATAACTGCTCTACAAGTTGGCCTAGTGTTTGGTTTACTGAATAATACAAATAATCTTCCTATGCTCAAACAAAAATTTACTTTCAAGACATCAAACACTTGACAAATTCATGCTAACATGTACACATAGACACACATTTGAACCTACTTTATTGGCGGAGCTGTATGGAAAAGGCATCTTGATCAAAATGACCGGATTTGACCATGATGATCCCTAAGAAAAGAACTTCAATTGACCGGTGGCCTGAAGTATGATCGAGTGGCTTAGCGCGTGCTCAATATGTCTGCCGCGACAACAGAATAGCCCACCCCGCTAGGCGGAGCAGCCTTACATGCGACCATTGTTCTTGCTGGTTTAAACAAGGCCATGACTCTTGATGACTACTGGCGTATCATGTATGCACGCACTGATTGCAGTGCCTGTCTCTGGAACAATTGCTCTGATCCATGCGCATGGTAGCCGGTGATGAACTTGAGTCTTTATTCGAAATGGTGGGACAAGGTGCTTCCTGCAGAGAAACAGTCTGCAAATACGATCATGATTATGATTAATGACCTAGCTACTATCCCACAAAAAAGACCTAGCTACCTACTCTACTTCCTTGCGAATTGGAACACTCCCGGTTCCCATTAGACTAGCTAAGCTAGAGACCATCAACCACCATACATCAAGTCTTAGTATAACTAAACGTACGTGTGGGTATAATATTGCTCCACCATGTGCCATTATTACGGTCCTCTTTCTATATATATCTTCGACGATCGATTGGTAGGAACAAGTTGTGATGGTAACGTTCATGGTATGTACTCACTACTCCTTCTGTTCCTAAATATTTGTCTTTCTAGGCATTTCAACAAATAACTACATACGAAGCAAAATGAGTGAATCTACACTTTAAAATATATCTACGTACATCCGTATGTAGTAGTCATACGGATATATGACTACTAAAGGGCCCCAAATTTCGGAGGGAGTAGTAAACAATTAAGAGTTTTGAGAATAGCAGACATCGGGATGAATTAGGCCTAGAACCAGGGACAAGCAGCCCGTGTGACCAAACATGACCGCCAATTGACAGGGCCCCAAATTTCGGAGCACTTCAGTCCACTTGGTCCTTATTCAGACACCTGGGTCGCTACACAGGCTAGAGGACAAGGACGGGAGGTGGGTGTGGCCCATCTACAGACCGATGCTGTCAGCGTCGACGTGTTTGTGAGGCCTTGGTCGTCTGGTCCTTGGGCGTAGGAATCCTCCGACTGGACGAGCAGTTCTCGCTGTCTTCATCTTCGAAATCGCCGACCGATCTCACCGTGACTCTTCTAACTCGACCCTGTGAGGCCGTTAGTTGTAACTTTACTAGGTAGGCCTCATTCTAGAGTTTGCACATGGCTCATTCTAACGCCCCCATGGTATTTGTCATGTACATGATTGAAAAATCAATCGGAAAGACAGATCTAATTAGCATACTATGTTTTCTTTTTGTTTGTCTAAGCATCACGTTTTGTTTGTCTGAGCATCAACTGAAACAAGCAAGAACAGACCTAAGCATAAAAGATTGTTTTTAGGATATGTGATAAGCATCACTATCTGTTCTACCCGACTACAGAGCTGTCCACTCTGACAAGAGTACATATGAACGTTAAACTGCGAGTCCTAATGATAACATTTCCCCAGAAAACTGAAACAAGTTCATGACGATGATTGCGGGGGTGGAGGCGACATCAATGATCTCCTTGGCTCATTGCCTGGCTGGTGACCCTTCCCAGCAGCCTTCTCGTCCAACAAATCCTTCAGCCCTTCCTGATAGGTCTCCACATAGTTCTTCACTGCACTTGTGTAGGTTGAGGCGCGTGTCATGTATATGCGCCGCAGCGCTGGCTTCAAAGTCTCGCCCCCACCCCTCGCTGCCACCGCGAGATCCTCAAGCACAGTAGGCTCACTTTTAGTTTTCCCCTCCTCACTGTTGCTGGGGTATGATTCCTCTTCGGCCTTCTTGTAGTCGTTGGGCCTGAGCTCGGGACCGATGTCCCTAACCCAGGAAGCCCCATAGAGCCTAGTTGCCTCCTTGAGGAAACACCATTTTTCTTTCAGTGTTAGCTTAGGGCGCCTCTTGGTGCCCGGAGGGTGTGGCAGAGAAGACGGGAAGGCGATCTCTTTCAGATCGTACCTCACGTAATCGTACACCTTCCTGCAAACAACTCTGAATTTCATTCCGACTGCTACTGCAACAGCCTCTTTATGTGGTTCTACGATGGATTAACCTGCTCCATGGTAAAGCACAAGGAGGGTAAAATAACAGAGCGAAGTACTGAAATCTATATCTAACTTCAGCATGTATTGTGAGAGTGACAAGAACAAATCATTTCTGATGCTAAAAGGGTAAAAAAAAAAACAGAACAATCTATAAACACCAAAAGCACCTGGGTCCTGATGTTCATCTCAGATGCATTTAATCAAACACCTTGTCTGCACAAGAACTCTACAGTACTAAACAAGCAAGTAACAGAGTCTTTTGCACATATTTAGCAAGCATCGATACAATCATACAAAGTTGATGATTGGCTGGGCTGTGATGGAAAATAGGAAGCCACTGTCTGTTTTGCTCATGTTCAGCAAGCAGGCAGCAATCATTCAATCAGGTTTTGGTGAGAACAGTATAAGAAATGGAAATTCACAGTAATACAAGACTTGATAGTGGATGTTTGATACAAAAAGGTTGGATGCAGAAGCTGAAATGCATAAAATTCAACACTGCTTCTCTTGATCCTCTTCTTTTGCCCACTACCACTGTGCTCTACCAAGTCTCAACCCAACAAACGAACCTAATGCAAACAGCCAACAATGAATCAATCGATAAATTTAAGGATCGGAATCAGAAATTGTGAAGGATCCTCTATTCTCAACCGGGAAAATCAGAAATTGTGAAGGATCGGAATCCGGAACACTCACGATGCTGCTGCCTTCGCCGACTCCCCGTGGAGTGCTGCGTACGCCGCCCGTGCTTGCCGGATGTGGGTGCCTCTGTCGCACTGAGCTAGCTGCCTGACGACTGAAGAGCACCCGAAGAGGCGGGACGGGATCGTACGCCGGTGCTGTACGGAGGGCTTCAGGTTGGGTGTCGGCCGGCCTGGGGAGGGATGGGGCGTGGCAGCGCGGGGCACCGGCACTCGGCTTTGCTCCGGTGACCAGTAGGGTTAGCGTCGTCGTCACTACTCTGGGAGACTGGGAGACCTCCTTTTTTTAGCAAAGGAGACCTCCTCCTTGGCGGCCTTCAGCGCCCGAGAGTAGAGATGGCCCAGATAGCTTGCTCGATCGGTCGTAATAGTTTAGAAAAAAAAAACAATCTTAGTTTTTTAATAGATTATAAATTTTAGTATATTCAAACAGTTTTAAGAAAATCTTGAGTCCAAAAAAATTCCTTCACTTAAAAGAACACGAATTTCGACAAAAATCATGAATTTAAAAGAAGGTCATGAATTAAAAAATGTTCGCGGATCCGAAAAAAGTTCAAGATTTTTTTAAAAAGCTCACTAATTCAAAAAAGTTTGTTAATTCAAATAAAATTCACTAATTTAAAAATGTTCATGAACCCAAAAAATGTTTGCGAAATCAATAAAAAATCATAATTTAAGACATGTTCACAAAATTTTAAATACTTTGTGAATTTGAAATTTTTCATGAATTTGAATCAAATATTAAATCCAAAATAAAAATAAAAAGGAGAAAAAAACAAAAAACAAAGGAAAACCCCAGCAAAAATAAAGAAAAGAAATAACCAGTTGGAAGCTTCACAAACCCTGACAGAAGCTTTACAAAACCAGCTAGCATTTGTGCAAACGGAATGCCCTAGATGAGGCTCTATCGGTTACAGTTCCTACTTTCCCAGACTAGATCAAGTGGCTAGTGGGAACTCAAAGTGAAACTTCAACCCAGGTGGAAAAGCCCAAGCCCGCACCGCCGGACGTGATCCTCTGGGATGGACGGCGCTATCCTCTGAAAGCGGATGGCTTGGCGAGAGTCAGGATGGTCCTACGTGATGAGGTTTGTTGCATGGTCTTTGTTGCGTCTTGTTGTTTGTTCAATTGTTCAGATGTTTTAGCTAATTGTGGTAGAACCAAGGATCACACCGCATGTTGGTTGCCCCGTCCTTCATATCACTACTAGAAAAATGCCTACTAGTGGCGCATCTGTTTTGGCTACTAATGGCGCACTACAGGTGCGCCACTAGTACCACGCCATTAGTATCTGGTATACTAATGGCGCACCAAAAAAATCAATTTTTTTTTCATTTTTTTCTTAGTCTCAGGTTACTATAGCTTAATCTCGGGTCAATATGCTTAATCTCAAGTCAAATCACACTCTGTGGTCAAACTTTCCGAAAAGTCACCGATCCTCACACTACTTCAGCCCGAGCACGCTTAACTTCATAGTTCTATCCAACCCCAGCACCAGCTCACTTCACAGGCACTTGTTGATATATCTATCATATCAATCCTATTAAACCTTGTTGATGTCTAGGACTTTGTTCATGTTCATGAGTATGATGAAATTTTGAAAAAATATTTCAAATATCCCGATCATATTACGTACATATTTTGAAAAAAATTCCAAAATTTTTTTGAAACCAATTTTTTTCTGTTACTAGTGGCGCACCTAGCAAATGGTGCGCCACTAGTAAGTTTGATTTTTTTTTCATTTCCCCCCATCTAGATCTTAAAAGCCCCGTATCTTTCGTTCTGTTAGGTTTTTGGGGCTTTTGAAGATGTTGAACAAGGTTCACCCGATTCAATTCGGATGTAACTTTTCGAGTAGATGATTTTTCATATAAAAAACTTTTTAATCCGATGCAAAAATTATGCCCATTTTACTAAATTTCAGAGAAATTTTGCAAATAAAGTCAAAATTCATATTTGTAAATTTTTCCAACAACTAGACCACATATCACATGGATTTTTTTTATTTTTTGACATTTCCATCATTTTCTTTTATTTTTTTAACTGAAAAGGCGGTTCCGGGAGGAGGGTGCATTTAGCATCAGGGTTACTAATGGCGCACCTGATGTGTGGTGCGCCATTAGTAACCCTGGTGCTAAATATATTACTAATGGCGCACCTGGTGTGTGATGCGCCATTAGTAGTTTTGAAAAAAAATTGTTAGTAATGGCGCACCAATAGACGGTGCGCCATTACTAAAACTAGTAATGGCGCACCAGTGGACGGTAGGCCATTACTAAAACTAATAATGGCGCACCGTCCACTGATGCGCCATTACTAAAACTAGTAATGGCGCACCAGTGGACGGTGGGCCATTACTAAAACTAGTAATGGCGCACCAGTGGACGGTGGGCCATTACTAAAACTAGTAATGGCGCACCGTCCACTGATGCGTCATTACTAACAATTTTTTTACTTATTTTTTCAAAAAATACTAATGGCGCATGGTGGGTATGGTGCGCCATTACTATGTCAACTAGTAATGGCACACTATCCCATGATGCACCATTATTAACATTTTTTTAAAACTACTAATGACGCACCACACATCAGGTGCGTCATTAGTAATATATTACTAATAGCGCACCTGTATCTGGTGCGCCACTGCATATAGCAGTGGCGCATCACATACACGATGCGCCATTAGTGTCCATATCATCTATAGCCTTTTTCCTAGTAGTGTATGATATCTCCCATCCTTTGTTAGTTGAATGTAACCCACTGTCAGAGCAATAAATATCTCATGTTCCCCGTAAAAAACGTCACTGTGACATCCTCAAGCAAAGGAGTCTCACTTGTAATTTCCCTCATATTCCTCTTTAGCCTTCTTGTAGTCATTTGGCATGAGCTCGGGACCGATGTCCTTTGATAACCCACAAGTGTAGGATATTTATTATAGCCCTTTTCGGCAATTAAGAGTCTCGCATAGGAGCATAAGGAATTGGCCAATGGATTTCAGCAAGTATTCACTGTAGAAGTTGTAAAGATTGTTTGATGCTTTGTTTGATCATCGGAATAATTGCGAGAACTTAAATCCTACATACCTAAGAGATTCATCCCCACTATGTTATTTATCTTAACATGCAACCTATCCACATCATCAAGTCGGTCCACCATGTAAAAACTCTTTCCCACTAACTCTTCATGCACATGCTCCCACTAACTCTTCATGCACATGCAACCTATCACAAATAACCATTAACTATTTTTTTGTGCCATGTCAAGCAACCACATCATTCTAGTTTTCTTTTCCAATCTATGCGGCCAATTTTTTTATGAATGCACATCTGTAGTTGTTATCAATGTTTTAAGTTTAGCCAAGGGTGGAGATGTCTTCACTGTCTCTACTCAACGTTGTTTTCATCACATATCACCTCGCCAATATATTGTCAAGGTAATAAATTAACAGAGCAAAAATCACACTCATTTTTGGATTTTTTTTATCAAAAAATATATATATGTTTGCTCTAAACAATATTTATTTCAAAGAAAAATCACCAAATTCTACTATGTTTCATAAACTTTCTCATGTTTTAAAACATCAAATTATTTGTTAAATTCTCGAAGCAACGCGCAGGGTATCATCTAGTTGTAACAAAAGTGCAATTGTGCAGCAAGTGTCGCAATCCTTAATTGTGCTAAGAACAAATTGGATGTTTTATTTATAGGAATCAAATCGCTCTCAAGGAGACACGGAAATTTCACCTACTGCATCAAGATGATATTTTATTGCCTCTTGATGCACTTCAAGATGCAGAGAACGAGCGATGATAATTAAATTCTTCCTGTTCCAAGGAAAATAAGTATATAGACACAAGAAAAAAGAAGTACCACTTTAAGTGTTCTTGTGTGTGTGTTCTGCTCACGTCAATCTTGCATCACACGCTTGAGAAAAAATGACTTGAGGGGGTCATTGCTTCCTTATACACCCTCCTCATGTGAATGCTACACGGTCAATTCGGCTACCCATTTATACATCTCCTTACAAACCTTTAATCTCAACATATAGGCAGATGAATGTTTGTTCTGCGCAACATGAGACAACCGGAAAACAGACGATGAGTTTCAGAAGCAAAGACGAGATGTGAGTGGTTTTGATGGTTTGGTTGATAAAAAGACATCGTCATTTGAGTCTGAGAATAGAGGGCATCGGGAGGTAGTCTCTTAGCTAGATCTCTAAGTTGCCACATTGATCTCAGGAGACTTTCACTATACCGTGGATCTCCATGTGACGTCCTGCTCCTAATTTTCTCTGCGCGCATTCCATAGCCTTTGTCGCTGATCTCTGGGATTAGGAATGGTCATATCTTCCAAGACCGGCATGCCTCGGTACAAGTGATTTGAAGCCATCCAATATGCTACAGAGCCGGCTCATGTAGCTGTTGCCAAATATAAGTTCTGTACAACTCAGTGTACTGCTTGGCTTAATACAACATAATTTAGACGATCGCTTGCAATGTGTTGATTGATCTGACATGCATATGAGCCTAGTTCTTTGGTAGAATCATCTACATGACCTGCCACACAGTGGCTTGCGCGATCTTTAGTTTGATAGATGTATGGAAAACACATCTAAATCAAAATGACCGGATTTGCCGATCACGATAATTCCTAGGCAAATAACCTAAAAAAGAAAGCAGCCCACTAGTTGATTGGTTGCCTAGAACCCACGACAAAAGGCGTTAGCAACTTCTCTTCGTTCATCTTCGTATTTGAATCAAGGTGTGGATGCATTATCAAGTGGGCAGCCTTGCACGCCGGCGCTATTCTTGCCGGTTTAAACAAAAAAGTAAGTCCTAATATATGAATGCACTTCCACCGCCTATACTCAGGTAATAGATTAATATTAAGATGATACCAGGTGTTTTGAGAGAGCTAATTAGGATACTCTATTTTCTTTCTTTTTGTCCTTACGAGAGCCTCATCCTTTTTCGACAAAGGGTAATAGATTAATATAAAGATGACACCAATTACACTTGGGATCTACAACGTCACACTATCAACATAATCGAGATATCAAAGTTGCACATAGCCAAAAGGGATAAGAAGAAGAAGAAACAAAGAAAGCCCCAATGATAAGCCTCCAACGTATCAATTTTTTTTGTTCCATGCTGTTATGGTATCAATCCTGAATGTTTTATATACATTTACTTGCAACGTTATATCATTTTTTGGGACTAACCTATTGACATAGTACCCAGTGTCAGTTGCTGTTTTTTTGCTTATTTTTTACATCGCAGAAAATCAACACCAAACAAAGTCCAGATGCCACTAAACTTTTTGAAGATTTTTTTCTGGTGATAAAGGACCCTGGAAGCTTCTAGAGTACACGAGAGGAGGCTCATGGGACCCACTAGGCACCAGGGCCCACCAGGGGCCTCCGGCGCGCCCTGGTGGATAGTGGAGCCCACATGAACCGCCTTGACCTACTCCCGCCTTTATAAATATAAAATCTCAAAAACCCTAGGGGGTCGACGAAACACTTTTTCCACCACTGCAAGTTCCGAAACCACGAGATCCTATCTAGAGGCCTTTTCCGGCACTCTGTCAGAAGGGGCAACGATCACAGATGGGTTCTTCATCATCCTTGTTGCCCCTCCGATGATGCGTGAGTAGTCTACCACAGACTAACGGGTCCATAGCTAGTAGCTAGATGAATTCTTCTTTCTTTTTGATCTTCAATACAATGTTCTCCTTGATGTTTTTGAAGATCTATTTGATGTAACTCTTTTGTGCGGTGTGTTTGTTGGGATCCGATGAATTGTGGGTTTATGATCAGTTCTATTCACGAATATTAATTGAGTCTTTGATGAACTATTTTATGCATGATTCTTATAGCCTTGTATTTCTTCTCCGATTTATTGGTTTGGTTTGGCCAATAAGATTGATTTATCTTGCCATGGGAAGATGTGCTTTGTAATGGGTTTGATCTTGCGGTGCTCAATCTCAATGACAGAAAGAGACATGACACACATGTAATGTTGCTATTAAGGGTAACAGGATGGGGTTTATTCATACATGAGTTTATCTTGTCTACATCATGTCATCATTCTTAAAGCATTACTCTATTTTTTTCATGAACTTAATACACTAGATGCATGCTGGATAGCGATCGATGTGTGGAGTAATAGTAGTAGATGCGGAATCATTTCGTCTACTAATCTTGAACGTGATGTCTATATACATGATCATTGCTTTGGATGTTTCCATGATTATTCGATTTTCTATCAATTGCCCAACAGTAATTTGTTACCCACCGTATGCTATTTTCTTGAGAGAAGCCTCTAGTGAAAACTACGTCCCCAGATCTATTTCCTATCATATTAAAATAAAAAATACCTTGCTGCAATTCTTTGTGTGTTTTTGTTAGATCTATTTATCAGATCTCATACAATTTAATATATCTCAATGCTGTTGAGGGATTGACAACCCCTCTTACGTGTTCGGTTGCAAATTTTTATTGTTTGTGTGCAGGTGTTGTTTACATAGTGTTGTTTGGTTCTCCTACTGGATTGATAGCGTTGGTTTCATTACTGAGGGAAATACCTACTATTGTTGTGCTGCATCATCTCTTCCTCTTCGGGGAAATACCAACACAGATACAAGCAATCGGCCAATGACTTACAAATCTTGGGTTTTCACTCTGAATTGCATGTCTGAACAAACTCGAAAGCAATGTCTTAAACAAGGACATGACACGTAAAACATCGCCATTGCTAGGTGCACCCGTCGAAGGTCGTAGCATAGGTTTTCACCCCCGAGCTTGAAACCCGATGCTCAAAGAGCACTACCAAGGTTAAGATATCGTCTGTTGCCACTATCTTTTGTGGAATAACAAGTTGTATGGAAAGGAATCCACATACCATGGTCACAAAAGTTGAAATACAAACCATTCCATGGCATTTATAGCCGAAGGTAGGCGCTCATGTGCATATCCTTGGCATGGATATCACCACGTGACCAAATATGTTGTGCGAGCACATGACTGTCATAGAACACAATGAACCGCATGCAGTTAAGAGCCATTTCATGCACAAGATCTAGATGCCATGTGGTAGAAGCCGGAATCAACAACGGCGCCAAGAGTTGTAGTCACGGCCTTCCACCACACGTCTTCAGGCAGTCGTTGTCGCTTTGTTGCTGCCATCACCGACCAGCCTCAAGCTGCCGCTGCTAGATATGAGCATTGGAGGCCCATTGCCACACGTGGCCACCAGCGACGGCCGCCACCGGCCATGCAGCACAGCATCAGGACAACCGCCTAGGGTGCCCCAGGTTGATGCCCCAACGTCCAAGCTCCGTGACTAGAGAGCTCCCAACATGAGAGGTTGGTGCATGAGAATGCATCCCCACCACCACTAGTGTCCTCTAGCGACAATGGGGACAGGGGATGGGAGGAGAGAAGACGAAGACACGGTAGGGTTTCGCCCAAGTTGGTCCCTCGGTGGGCGATGCGAGCACTGGGTTGGAGTTACCTGACCCTCATCCTACACGCCAAAAACTAACAACATGAAACACTATAGAGCATAGCTTAGTGCATATGGCAAAGGGTTAACAAAGATAGGCATGTAGCATAAGGAATCGAGCAAAGATTACATGCTACCAACCAGAGAAGCCTTGGTTATGTTCTGTAAGATTCCCACCAATTTTTGGCGAGAGCATGTACATGAATTTAGCACAATGAAATGGCCTAGTATCATCTTGATGTCCTAGTTAAGAAAATCATCAGGGACATCTCAAGATCAACTCAAACATCTCTTTGAGAATAGGAGGCCAATATAATTAAACTGTTCTGCACAGCTACACGAATATGAGGATCTACGAGTATGTTCGCTGCACGAGTGTACGTGCACCTAATCCAATGTTGCAGAGATCCCTCTGATGAATGGAATAGAGCATGTAACATGAGTCAACACTTGTGTACCATAGTGTGTCCATGTGAGTGAGCAACACATTGTCCCGACCAGATGGCTCCACCTTGTTAACATGGGTGGTACCTATGCACGCAGGAGAATCCACATGTATGGACAAGCAATGATGTTTTATACTGAACTAATGAAGTTGCTAGACATGCACCAACCAATATGTCTTTTACCCATATGATCTTTCATACGTACACCTATTGTATTATGTCTTGCATCTATCCACAAATATGGGGCATTAATTCCTCATCCACATTCTTACTTCTAGAAACTCCATATTCCTTTTTACAATATGTGTGCTTCCAGTATTTACACTCTTGTATCCCACTCTAAGTCATGCACCTAACGTTGTCTCTGAAGTACACAAGGTTTCTTGAGCAACGCATTGCTTTTGGACTCATATCTGATCAAAGCCATACCGCCCCGCCAAAAAAACCCCACTTATACATCTTCTCGACATCTTGAGCTTCGTATATAGGTTCTTTTATGGCAAAAGGTATTAGGCGCTACTAACAAAAAGAGAGACCATGATAGAGCTACAATAGCAAGAATGATGGACAAGTTACGCATGATCATCTTTCATGGGTTTGATATGGAAATATATGGCATTCAGAGTTACCTCAGATCGATATGTAGTTACATGTTGCTCACACTAGACACAACCTTGACTAGTCTGATGTTTTAAACGAACCACATACATATTTCATGAAAGCGGCTACTCCTTGCATTCATGTGTCTATAATTTTTTTGGCCGAAATGTACCTTCCACTGACAAGATCTTACAAATACCTACCGGATTGAGCTGCTTTTGCCTTCTTTTCAACAAGTTTCGCCTTTTAGTCTTAATGAATATACATGATGGCCTTATGCATGGTCTAAAATGAGCTTATTAGAGTTTCTTATATCCAAGTTCTTGACTAATAGTTCCCAGCTAGACTCTTCCTATTTGGAACTAGTTTTGACATAAACTTCGTTCAAGAGCAACATACACCCACCACAGGTTCCTTTGAAGAGAATTTTGTGAAATTTATGCTAAACCAATTCTGGACGTAGATCTAAAATTACCTTTTCTCTTATACAACTACCGGTGTGGTCACTTTTGGTTGGTTGGATGTATTCGGGATCAGGGGCGGAGCTACGTGAGGGCCAAACTGGGCCTTGGCCCGCCCAGCCCAGGAGAAAATAGGGAAGGAAGACAGATAAACTGGGCCTAAAAATCAAGTGTTCAGTGTAGTTTCTGTGTCTGGCCCGCCCAACAATCGGCCCATAGCTCCGCCACTGTTCGGGATACTTTTTTATCTTACCATGAAACTTTTATAGTTCTTCCAAAATGAAGTAAAATGAGCACCGCAACAACCTAACTAACCAACAAATAATCTACATAACCAACTATGTCTTGGATTTTTGCTCCATCTAGGTGGGTGGTGGAAACAATATATTCAGGACTATGGAATCATGGGTCCACCTACCACTATATAATAAATTCTGAACAATGCTTGTATGCAGTGGCAGAGCTTCACCCAAATTGCTGGACGGGCCAGTGGAGCCTAGCTGAAGGAAATTACTACTAGCTTCTTATTTCATGCCATAATAGTAGGTGTATATTACATAAATTTGCATGGCCTAGGCGGGCCAGGGCACAGGTTGGCCCAGCCGTAGGTTCGCCACTGCTTGTATGCACGACTAGAAATTAACTGTGTAATGTTAACTCTACAAGGCAACATTGTACATACTTCTGGCTACATGTCATTGCTCGTGCATTAACGATGCATAGCAAACTAGAGATTATGAACAACACTAATTAATGTCTGGGAACACATTGATTTTATTCCAGTCCCCACAAGTTCATAATTAATGGTTTTAAGAACTTGCATTTGATGGTCATTTCTACTTTGACAAGCTTGTGATCCTTTGAGATGCCATTAAATCCTATTTTTATTTGATACAATTAGCTCATGCCAAAATATGTATGTAATACATGTTTCTAAATAACCTCTTGTTGGTACCATGGGACGGAGCGGACTAGACTAGCCAAAAGAGGTTATATTTTTTAGGAACAAAGGCTGCTCCTTGTGTAATGACAATACCAATATCCTGTAATAATAATTTCTGGAGATTTGGTTTGTTGGTTGATATCTCATCTAATTTGTCAATGTGAAAATTGAAAAAGAACGTAGAGAAAATATTTAAAATGTTAAAAACTAAAATGATCACAATTTTTTAAAAACATTATAAAAAATGGTTAGTATTTGAAAAATATTTATGAATTAAATATTCATGAATTTAGAAAATGATCGCAAATGTGGTAAATGTTCTTAAATTTCAAAAAAATGCTCCCCAAATTCAAAAATGTTTGCTAATTTTAAAAATACTCATCAATTTACCAAAATGTTTCTGGATATAAAAGAAGTTCCCTGAATTTCAAAAAATTAAACAATAAAAACATTTATGGATTTTAAGATTTACCTATTGATCAGCAAGTCACGTTTCATGCGTATAGGCCCAACCACAATGCACAACCGATTATCTCTCTGACATGTGAGGCCATAAATGCAAAAAAAAATATAGATGTACCAGGAGGCTCCAAATTTAGAGATCTTTGTATCTTAATAGATGATTACATCCTTTTGCTCTTGACTAGTTGAACAATATATAATTAATATGTATCTGGTGAGTAATTTGAGTATCCATTGTACTAAATGGAACCAAGGTGTTTCCATGATCATGAACGATGACCTAATTACCAACAAAACTTGCTTGAGAATCATAATCGTAAGTTGTATTCACTTCTCTCACAAGAACTAGCTAAGCCACCACCATATACCCAGTCGTAGTAATACTCCTACATAGGTAAGAAACTAACCATGCAAGGGATCTATTTTTCTGTTTTTTCTGGAAAAAAAATACGGCTCCTATGGGTATGACACGTGTGCTGGGTTAGTCCTGTACGTGCTTTTTTTACTTGTTATTAAACATTTTGCATGTTCTGATGAATTGGGTTCTCTGCCTTGAATGGATCAGATCATATGCCACGTACCCTTTATTGCTCATCATAGATCCGACAACATCAGTACATGTGGATCCCCTTTCTTGAGGCTTTGCTTGGAAGATGAAGATGGTTTTCCAGAGAACTGTAAATTGGCATTTATTGGTTGTTGGACTGGCCATTGCTATTCGATAGCTTCATTGATATTGTAGGGACGCTGATAATGTTCACACGCATGATGGGAGCAACACCCACCCACACGCCATATAACACACAGATTGCGTCATGTCACCGTATGCATGTATATGGGAATCTTTTTGGATTTTCAGCTTTTAAAATGTTTTATCTCTTAAATGAAAAATCTGATTGAAGATCTGTTTTCACCATTAAATCCATCGCGACAAGATTTTCGAAACATGATCTCATATCAATGTTTTGACGACTCTTTTTTGGGTTAAAAGTTGCCATGTCTATTGCACATGAATTGCCATGGTGTTTACACTGAAGTTGCCATGATATGTTTCAGCTATTTTTCTTCTACCTTTAAAAGTAAATTTTGACATATTATAAAACGGGGAATTAAGAAACTAGACTTGCCATGAACCATAAACTAAAATTTCCATGATGAATTACTTAAATTTACCATGATGCATGCACTTAAATTTGCCATGGTTCATACAAAAAATAATTTCTATGGTCAAAGTACTGGAATTGACATACAAAATACTAAAATTTCCATGATCTATAAACTAAATTTGTCATGATGGATTACTAAAAATTGCCATGATCCATGCATTAAATTTGCAGTGGTTAATTACTAAAAATTGCCATGGTCAATTAATAAAAATTGCCGTAAAAAGTAGTTGAAAATACAACGGTAGCTTTAAATCTAGAAGAAAAAATAGATAAAACATGCCATGGCAACTTTAGTGTAAACACTATGGCAACTATAGTGTAAACATCATGACAACTTTGGCCATAAAAAAGTTCATCAAAACATATCAATATGAGATCTAGTTTTGAAGATCTCGTCGAGACGGATTTAATGGTGAAAACGGATTTTTAATTACATTTTTTAATTAGGAGATAAAACATTTTTAAACCAAAAACCAAAAAAATTCCCGCTGATGTTATCTGTTTTGACGTGGCAAAATGGATGATAATGGAGGCGTTTGGGCCATGTTGCTTCGTGCCACACGTGGGTGTTAACATTTGCGTATTGTAGATATTCTCTCGCATAATCAGTCAACCACTCACCTTTTATGGCCTCTTTATGCACTTCGCTTGTAAAAATTTGGTTGTGTGCATCATCAAGATGTAGAGACCGAGAGAGGATAATTAAATTATTCCTCTTCCAAGAAAAAGGACCAAACCAATTATCCGTACGCGTGTGTGCTCTGCTCACGTCGATCTGGCATTGCACGTGCTTTTGAATTCAGAAGAAAAAAACGAGTTGAGGGGGTCATTGTCTCCTCATCTATTACCCTCCTCATGTACCCATGCTAGTCAGTCAATTCAGCTATGCATATACATCTCCTTACAACCTTAGTCTCAGTATGCACATATGTAGTTGAATGTTTGTTGCATGCAACAAGCGACACTTTCACCCGCAAAAAAGAAAAACAAGAGACACTTAAAGAAAAGACACAATGAGTTACATAGGCAAAGACGGTGTGAGTGGCATTGACGATTTTGGTTGATAGAAGACATCGCCATCTAAGTCTGAGAATAGCGGGCATCAGGAGGTAGTCTCATAGCCAAATCCCTAAGTTGTCACCCTGTTGTTTTGTTTGCACAACATGAAGGTTTCTTGGTTGTGTTGTGTGTTGTGTCTCGGGAGCCTTTCACAATACCGACGGTGTCTCTGCAACATTCTGCTCCTAACTTTCTCTGCGCGCGACTGACATGCCTTGTTGCTGACCTCTAGGATTAGTAATGGACATATCTTCCAAGACCGGCATGTCTTGGCACAAGTGATTTCAGGCTATCCGATATGCTACAGCTTCATCTGATCCAGCTGTTACCAAATATAAATTTGCTTGCAATGTGTTGACTGTTGACTTACCTGACACACATATGAGCCTAGTTCTTTGGTAGAATCACCTGTATGACCTACCACCCGCGCGGTCACTTAGACGATATTTAGTTTGATGTATGTATGAAAAACACATCTACATCAAAATGACCAGATTTGCCGGTCACGGTAATCCCTATGCAAATATATAACCTACAAAAGAAAGCAGCCACTAGTTGGCTGGTTGCCTGATGCCCATGACAAAAGGTGTTAGAAACTTCTCTTCATTCATCTTAGTATTTGAATCAAGGTGTGGATGCATGATCAAGTGGGCAGCTTTACACGCCAACGCTATTCTTGCCGATTTAAGCAAAAACACGAGTCCTAATATATGCATGTATTTCCACCACCTTACTGTAGAATACTCAGGTAATACTAGATTAATACTCTCTCTGTTTTATATTGTAGTGCGTATAGATTTTCTCAAAAGTCAAACTTTACAAACTTTCCCTCACAAATAAAAAACTTTACAAATTTTGATCATGTTTATAAAGAGAAAAATAGGTACATCTAGAATACCAAATGCATTTCGTTGGACACATTATGAGTTATATTTTCATAATGTTGGTATTGTAGATATTGACATTTTTCTCTATAAACTTGATCAAAGTTTGCTAAGTTTGACTTAAAAAAAAGGATTTTTACATCTGTGCCTCTGGTTCCTTAGTTATACTCATTCATTCCCACGCTCTTAACTTTTGCTCACTTTTCCCCACTTTCTTGGCTAAAACTGTGCAAACTGGACGTTGCCATCGGGTCAATGGCTTGACCGTTAACTCTGACTAGTGGGCCGCGTAGGCGTGCATGCTACTGACCGCGGTCGTGGGGTAGCACGTGTCCGTGGAACATGCCAGAAACGTCCCATCGTATAAGAGGGGGAACCGCGTCGCCCTACCATTTCACCCCAAATCCCCTTCCTGCCGCATCATCTCCTTCTCTCCCACTGCGTCGTCTCGCCCTCCTTCACCGCACCATCTCGCTCTCCCCCACCGCATCCTCGTCCTCACCTTCATTGCCTCCCTCATGGCGGACGCTCGTGGCGACGCCGGCGCAACGGCTAGAGATCTGCAGGGCACGGTGACCGCGGCAGCAGATGCAGTGCAGGACGTTGGCGGCGTCCAAGGTGGTGCGGGGAAACTCGCAACCGTTGTCGCGGCTGTGGGTGTGGAGAAGGAGGTGGCGGGCTCCACCTCGGTACTGTCGGAGCTGACGGCGTCGAGCGGCGCAGTCCATCCAGATGCGCATCCTGGCGAGGAGAAGGTGGTACAGGAGGTACTTCCATTTGCTTGTACCCTAGTTGCAATATTTAGATTAGATGGTTAGAGTAGTTGGTTTGAGGGATGGGGTTTTCTTTATGGGGGGTGGGTTTTTTTTGTATGGGAGTTTTTTGGATTACATTCGTTGCAAAAATGCTAGACAGATCTTAATGAGAGATAGGGATGTATGCTTAGATTTGTTTTTGAATGCTACAGACATGTATGCTTAGATTTGTTTTTGAATGCTACACAAATTGGTGTTTTGAATGTCATATGCCCAAATGGAATGCATTAATTTTGATGTACCTATCAATTGATTAAGAACTTACTTGATTCATCGGTATATAAATTTGTCCACAATATGTAGTTATATTATCTTTGTTGTTCAATGTGTGTGCATGACAATGGAAAATGCAAATAGGATCATAGTATGGATAACATGATCAATGTGTCATGTGTGCATACCTAAATTATTAGTTGGCTTCTGTATTTACTAGTAATGGATGTAATTGTATATTCAGGAGGATGGTTCTGTGGGGAATAAGAGGAAGCTAGCCCTTACTGGGTTCGACCCGTACGATCCAGAGTACAGTGACGACGAAGAATATGAGGTAAGCCTACTTGAAATTTGGATTGTTCATTTAGTTCCTTTGACATGGTGTACATGAATCTATAATGTATTAATGTAATTCATTCATGTGTGAAGTATAATTCTGGAGAAGATATGTACAAGGGCAATGCCGCGTCCTTCACAACGAAGGAGGTGGAGAAGATCAAGGCCAAGGGAGTTGCTTCCTTCTACAACCGCAAGATCAAGAAGTGGCACTGCCCCTACTGCACCACCAAGCCAAAGCCAAAGGATGGCCGCTTCGATCATGCAGAGGATGTAGCGATTCGCGGGGAGGACTACATGATCAGGGGGCAGCATGCTGCCCTCGCGAAGGCCCTGACTCCGGTGTGATGTGATGAACTGAATGTGGCAACATGTTTTATCTTTATCTTTTGGGTTACTTTTGGTAAACTTAATGTGGTTGTTTATGATGTGATGAACTGAATCTATGGTAGTAATGTATTATGCTATCTACATTTGTCTGTCCTTAAATTTGCCTGTGGTGTATGGTTAGTTCTTTTTAGATGTTGTGAGCTATGAGTTTAGGTGCTGCAGTGATCACACATGCTGCTTCAGTGTTGCTTCACTGGTCAGACATGCTGCAAAGAATAAGCAAAAAGAGCAAATAGTCCATCATTTGATCAAATATTCCAATAACAGAGCAAGAAAAACATTTGAATGAAGATAGTCCATCATTTGATCAAGTATTCCAATAACAGATCAAATATTCCAATAACAGTAACATGTCAAATATTCCAATTTGAATTTGAGGCAAAATTTGAATTTGAGGTAAAATTTGAATTTGAACCAACACTTGAAGTCCATTGCCCTGTGGTGTGATGTTACAAAGTTTGTTGAACTATTATAAAAGTTAGGTGATCAATCCGATCTCTTTTGCGTGGTAAAATTTATAGACATGAGAAATGTGCTTCAAATGAGCTCCATTTGCAATCAAGTTTTTGTGGACCTACTCCAAATGAGCTAAGTATATTTTTAATAACACCTATCAATCTATATAGTGTAGATTCCTAGTCTCACTATTTATTGAATTAATCTTCATATTTTTACATTTTTTGAGAAAAATATGCCTTAATAGAAAACCATTAAAAACACGTTTAAAATATGAAAATGGAAAACTAAGTTCAGATCCTTCTTATTCACTTTGAAATCAAGCTTTGATGATTTTTTTATTTTTTTTATTTTTCAAAAACCTAAGGGAACCCTACCTCCTCTCCTGCTGGATACATGGCATTGCTCGTGCATTAAAGATGCATGTCAGACTAAAGATTACGAACATCACTAATTATTGTCTGGGAGCACAAATGATTTTATTCTAGTGCGCACAAGTTCATAAATAAAGGTCTTAAGAACTTGCATTTGATGGTCTTTTCTACTTTGACAAGCTTGTGATCCTTTAAGATGCCAGTAAGTCACCTCTTGTTGGTACCACGGGACGGTGCGGACTAGACCAGCCAAAAGAAAGTTACAGATTTCGCACAAGATGTTCAGAGACCAGGGCAACATAATCTACATGATTGTGTGTTGTACAATTTCATAGGAGCAACTACTTACTTAGTGAATGTTTAATAGTTTACCAGTTCGTGGAAATTAACCCGTTAAGAGTGGGTATAGGCGGTAGATAAAAATGCATTAGAAAATTGCCAAAACATATACTAGACATCCAATAGAAAATGTAGTATAAAAAAACTACACGATAAAATGTTGCTAGAAGGTGCAGTAGGCGCCAATAGAAGATGCAGTCCAAGCTTGAAAAATAATGCAGTTGAAACTTGATAAAAAGTGGAATGACTATAGGAAAAATACAGTGGAGAAAATTACACGATTGAAAGTTGTAGAAAAGTATGGCCCTCCAAAAAAGACATGAGACTGACATATTTCCCTCCAAAGTAGTATTGCATGTTGGGGATGAGATCGGAGCAGATACATATGTACAATGCACATTTCATCCTTAAAATTTTTTCTCGATCTCAGTAAAATGCCCTGTTCAAGAATTCACCTGATTAACCAGTTAACTTGCCGATTAATTCCTACTCATAGGACCCCCGAGTAGCCGATTACCCGATAAATCATCCGATTAATTGATTAAATGGCCGATTAACTTGTCGATTAGACTATTAATCCCCTACTCACCAGCCGACCGAGCAGCTACCAGTTAACGATTTCCTCAACAATGGTAAAATGTGAATAGTGTCGTAACGAATGCGGATAAGGATAATACTGGTCACAAATTTGAATCATAAAATCACGTGTGTGACTTCGCATTCATGTCAATTTTCAATATTCTAAATAAAATGACATTTTGATAATTTCTTACTTTTCATGTTGTCATGGAACATAACCTTTGTATGAACTTTACTACGAGTATTGTTTAATTAATAATCCAGGACTCTATATTCCTAAGGAAGGTGCTGAACAAAAATCCAATCTGATTCACTTCAAGTGTCTTGTAAGCTTGACTTCGTGACGAGTAGTTGCTCAAGATGACGACCAATTCCGCTTCAGAAATATGAAGAGAGTGTGTGTGCACTTAAACAATGCTAAGAATTTAGGCGAGATGAAAAGGTGTTAAAGCATGTGTGATATGATGATAAGACGAATTTTCTTATGCATTCATTTTATCTAGAGAAGAAAAATAATATGTTATACAGTAGATAATGTCTTAGTGTTATCTCTAGAAAAATACTATTTTGATACTCCAAATTAATTTACAAAATGATTAAGATTAAGCTAGAAATTATGTAACTAATAGAAGGCATAACATACGATGGAGAAATTATGTAGTAGTAGTATCATGGTCAATCTATATGCTTTTTGCTCATACTATATATTTTTAAATCCAACTAATATGTACAATGATATGCCTTATTTTTTTAGGAGAGAGTACTACATAGCTCCTATTGTGATGTTGGATCGGGCCCAAATACTAGGCATATGCTCCCTTCTAATTACCACCACGGAGGTGTTCTTGTGGGATTTCCTAAAGGTAATTCTCCTCTAAAAAAGAACCAATGGGGAGTATTATGTTAGAGGCGGACCTACAAGGAGTAGCTCACTTGAAATGGGCGACCCAACGGCTCCTGTACGGCCAGCAGTCTCGGGCGACGGGGGCGGTGATTCCGCGCTTGTCTCTGCCTCCGGCGGCCCTAGCGGCGTTGCTCAGGCCCCGGAGCGGGACGGAGCGGTGGCGGCTTCGGCGGAGTTCAGGAGGACGGCCGGCATCTCCCTGAGAGCGGCCCAGGGGTCGGGGAGCCGCTTTTGGGCTCTGGCAGAGGAGATTTCCAACGACGAGGAGGAAGATGAGGTGTGCGCTGAGTCGTATCCTGCGGCAGGCGTGCGTGCGGCCTACTCCATTGGGGAGTTTGTGGCGCGCGGGAGGAGCTCGGGGGCTCCTTCAAGGCCGGGCGCCGGTGTGCTTTTGCGCCCGGTGGTCATGGCTCACGGCGGCTTTCTCTGGCTGCGGCAAGAGCGCCGCGCGCCTCTCTGACGCGCGAAGGGCGTGGTTGTCCTGGTGCGGACGCCGCGGGGCTGTCCCTCAGACCTTCGCCGCCCATGCCCTGCGGTGGCGGCGGCAGCGCGGAGGCGGCGACACCGACGGGTTCGGGGTCGCCTCTCTAGGGTTGGGGACGAAGCGCCAAGTGGTGGGCTGGGCCGGCCTGCTGAGGTGTCTGGCGGGCCTCCTGCGGGGCCGCCACGTCTGCTGGCCCAGCCAAGGGGTACGTATGTGCCAGGGTTGCAGGGGGCCTCGCCCGCGCCCGTGGCCCAGTCCGGCCCGGGAGTGCAAGGCCTGCCAATGCCGGCCCACACCACGCAGCCATATAAATGGCTTTGGCTCCCCCGTGGAACCTTAGACATCACACTAGGGTTTCCTGCCTCCAATTCGGAGGTGCGGTGATTCGGTCACTCCGCTCGCTTCCTCCACCCCACTCCACCTCCCCCACCCTTGCTTCGTTCCTTCGCCGAAGTGGTGTCCATGGGCTCCAAGCCCGACCGCCGAGGGGAGAAACCACCCATGGAGCCGCCACGGGACCGCACCCGTGGGTGCGCCGACGACGAGGGCGGTTGGGGGCCGCCGCCCGCATGGTGGATCAAGGAGCAGGAATGGAAGAAGAAGAAAAAGGAAGAATACAGGAAGAAAGGCCTCGAGCTCAAGCGCAAGGGGCAGTTGGCAGCTCAGGGCGGCGACCGCGCCGGCGACTCGCTCGTGAAGAAGCAGAAGTCCAAGCCTGCGGGGGCGGCGGCTACCAAGCCTCCCCTCCCGCCCAGATCTGAGGCGCCGAGCTCGTCCAAGGGCACGCAGGACGAGCCGATCCCAGTCGAAGATGCGGGCGGCCCAGAGTGCTTCAAGTGCGGCCGCACAGGCCATTTCCAGAGCCTGTGCACCTTCCAGCCGCTTTGCGTGGTGTGCAGCAAGGAGGGGCACACCTCGGCGCAGTGCCCATCCCGCGGCAAGCCTCTGCTTCTCCAGACCATGGGCCACGCCACTGCCGGCGAGGGATTCTTCTGCCTCCAGTTTCCGGTCAACGCGCGGGAGGAGGCCCCGGTCCAGCTGGGGGCCAACACGGCGGTGCTTTCCATGCCTTCCGGAGTGCTCTCCCATCAGATCCTCGAGGCGGAGCTGCAGCATCTCTTTGAGGGCGAGTGGGATTGGCAGATCTCCCTTCTCGAAGGCGGGGCCTTCTCGGTGGTCTTCCCAGATCCAGCAATGCTTAGGATGGCCACTAGGAGCGGCAAGCTCTTCCTATCCCTCAACAATCTCATGGTGGACATACGCGACGCGGTCCTCGACGCGCCCAAGGGGATGGAGATGCCAGAGGTGTGGGTCAAGTTAGGTGGGATTCCCCCCAAGCATCGGTGCTCAGAAAGGCTCATGGCGGCGACCATCATGCTCGGCCGCCCTCTGCTGGTCGATGAGGAATCTCTGCTCCGCCCAGGGCCGGTCCGCATGCGCTTTGCTTGTCGCAATCCTCGCAAGCTTCGCGGGTCGGTCCAGATCTGGTTCAACAATGAAGGCTACAACATTTCCGTCGACCCGGAGATCCCCCCGGAGCAGCCCGCGGCGCCCGCCCTCCCCCCACCACCCCCTCCCCCTCACGGCAAGGGCCCGGACGGGAAGGGCCGCGATGGTGACAAGGACGGCGACAAGGAGCCTGGCGCAAGCATGGAGGACGACTCCATCGACACGGCGGCGTGGGACAAGCTGGGCATCACCGACATCGGTGGGGCGCGGGCTTGCGAGCTGCAGCCCCAGATGGAGAATTCTCTGGCGGGAGGGTCGTCGGAGATGGAGCTCTCCATCCCGAACCAGTACGGCTCCAATCTGGGCTCGGTCACGTCTCCTCCGGTGCGGATGGAGGCAGCGGTGGATTCTTTGCTGCTGGCGGAGCCGACGGGCAATTCCCCTGCGGTGTCTGCGGACCCGAAGCTCTTGACTCCCCCCTCGCGTTCTCCTTCCCAAGGTGGTCGCGGCGGCAGCAAGATTGGCGCGACGAAGCAGATCAAGAAGGTGGCGATGCGCAAGGTAACCGTGGAGGCTGGGCGTGCAGCGGAGCGTTTGGGGGCGCCGGCGACGCCGCGTCAGGCGGTGATGGCGCTGGTCATGCCTGCCTCCACTACGGTCGCGCTGGAGACGCCCATGACGATGCCCGTCCCGAAGGCCAAGCGCTCCAAGGCGGTGGTGGACGGGCAGGCGGCCCCCGTGCGGACCAGTGCGCGTGCTAAGGGCGCCAAGGGCAACTTGTCGTTGCTTCAACGCGTCCAACTCCTCCAAGCACAGAAAAATCTGGAAATCTCAGGTAATCCCATGCCCCGCTTTACGATTCTTGACTCCTTTTCGGACGAGCATTTGAGCGAGGTTTGGGGGAGAGTGGGGTGGAACCAACGGGAGGAGGTGAGATGAGCGAGCTTATCTCGTTGATTCGCGCAAAGGAATTGGCGCAAGCGGCGCTAGCAGTGGCGGCTGTGCAACACGCGGATCGTTTGGCACTGGAGGCTGAGGCCTCGACAGCGCTAACGACTCGGCCCGACGAGGAGACAGCAACAGGGGTTGCTGCTCCTTCCTCGCCTCGCCGTGGCAGGGCGAGACGTGTGGACAAGGCGATCACATCCAGGGGGGTGCGCCTGCGCAATCGTGTCGTATAGATGCGTGCACTCCTATGAAATATTCGTGGCTTCGGCCACTCGGGTCGGCGCACCCAAATAAGGGAGTACATTAGGAAAGAAACGATAGATATCATAGGGCTCCAGGAAACGATCAAGTCTGAGTTCAGACATCAAGATATCTTAGCGATTGATCCCTTAGAGCGTTTCGCTTGGCATCATAGTCCGGCCAACGGCCACTCGGATGGCATGTTACTTGGCCTATGCACTGCCACGCACGAGGTGCTGCACTCGGAGAGTGGCACCTTTTTCATTGCGACCAAGTTCCGCGTGCGAGCGTCGCTTCGCGAGCTCGCGATCGTGCAAGTCTACGGACCTGCAGATCATTCACGTTCGGCTGAGTTCCTAGGAGAAATTGAAGCCAAGGTGATGGCCTTTTTGGCTATTCAGATCCCGCTAATGGTGGGGGGAGATTTCAATCTAATCCGTTCGGGGGCGGACAAAAACAACGACAACATCAACTGGCCAAGGGTGGCCATGTTCAACAATTCGATCGCATCTATGGCATTTAGGGAAGTGACTAGATCGGGGGCAAGATACACTTGGACTAACAAGCAACTAGCCCCAGTGCGATCCGTGCTGGATCAAGCTTTCATGTCTCCGGACTGGGAAGTTCTGTTCCCCTTGTGCTCACTCCTTGCTGAAACAAGGATTGGGTCGGACCATGCTCCGCTAATCTTGTCTTCTGAGGAGGATAGAGTGTGTCGCAGCCCGCGTTTCTACTTTGAAACAACATGGTTCGAGGTACCGAATTTTGACACCATCTTCAGGGAGAGGTGGCAGAGATGTGTCCAACTCACAGGCCAGCAACGAGGCCCTTTGGAGTTCTGGACTGCGGTAGGGGGCCGCCTGCGTGCAAGCCTTAAGGGGTGGGGCGCGAACCAGGGTCGCGACGATAAGATCCTGAGGGCAAGGCTCATTGAAGAGATAGCTCATCTCGACGGTCAGGCGGACACACGCCCTTTCTCTGAGCAAGAATGGGCGCGGCGATATGCCCTAGAAGGGCAAGTCGAAGCTCTGCTTCGTGCCGAGGAGGAATACTGGAGGCGTAGGGGAGGCCTCAAGTGGACGCTCAAGGGTGATGCGAACACGAAGTACTTCCACACGTACGTGAATGGCCGGCGCAGGAAATGTTCGATTCCCAGGCTGCAGACGGAGCAGGGGCTCCTTCTTCAACAATCGGAGATTTCCCGTCACATCTACGACTTTTATATAGGTCTGATGGGGATGGAGGAGGCCCAGCGAGCACATTTGCGTGCGGATGTTTGGATTCCTTCTCAACGGGTGCTCGATAGCGAAAACGAGGGGCTGGAGCTCGCTTTCCTACCGGAGGAGATTGACAACGCACTACAGGGCATGAAATCCGACACGGCCCCGGGGCCGGACGGGTGGCCGGTGTCAATGTTCAAACATCTCTGGCCTTTGCTGCGCGAACCCATTTTCAAGGTGTGCAATGGTTTCATGCGAGGTTTTGTCGACATAGCGCGGCTCAATTTCGGTGTGCTGTCGCTAATTTCTAAAGTACCTGGTGCGGACAACATTCGCCAGTACAGACCCATTGCGCTCATTAACGTACCTTTCAAAATATGTGCTAAAGGCTGCACTACTCGACTCACGCCGATCGCCCATCGTATCATTAGTCGTGCGCAATCGGCATTCATCCGCGGTAGGAATATTTTGGAGGGACCGTTAGCCTTACAAGAGACCCCCCACGAGCTCAAACGCACGCAAGAACCTGCGATCCTTCTCAAGTTAGATTTCGAGAAGGCTTACGACCGCGTTAATTGGGATTTTCTCCGACAAATCCTTAATAGCTGAGGCTTCTCGTCGGCGTGGGTGCATCGAGTCATGCAATTGGTCTCGGGGGGCCAAACTGCGGTCTCGGTAAATGGAGAAGTAGGGAACTTCTTCAGGAACAAGCGTGGCTTACGCCAAGGTGATCCCATGTCACCGATCTTGTTCAACTTTGTCGCGGATGCGCTGGCAGCAATGCTGCGGAAAGCGGTGGAAGTCGGGCACATCAAAGGGGTGTTGGGACACCGCATCCCAGGGGGGATATCACATTTGCAATATGCGGACGATACGCTATTGCTATTTCAGCCGGACCTCCACAGTGTGGCCACAGTTAAAGCCCTGCTTATAAGCTTCGAACTCATGTCGGGCCTTAAAATCAATTTTCACAAGTGTGAAGTGATGCCCATGTGCATGGACGAGCAGGAAGGTAGACGCGTCGCGGATCTACTGAACTGTAAACTAGGCAAACTCCCGTTTACATATTTGGGCCTCCCGTTGGACGCCAAGCGCGTCTCGATAGAGGGCTGGGCTCCGCTCTGGACTAAGGTGGGCGGGAGGGTTTGCCCATGGAGGGGTAAGTTTATGTCCTCTGCCACTAGGCTGGTGCTCACGAATGCGAGCCTCTCCTCGCTCCCGCAATTTGCCATGGGACTTTTCCTTCTGGCCGAAGGGGTGCATGCCAAGATGGATACACCCCGGTCCCGTTTCTTTTGTGAAGGATCGGGATCCAAGCGCAAGTACCACATGGTTAGGTGGGACGCGGTTTGCCGTCCCAAAGCCCAAGGAGGGCTAGGGATCACGAATACTAGAATCCTCAACATCGCGCTGATGTGTAAGTGGATTTGGAAACTCTCGCAGGGGGCGACGTGTCTGTGGGTAGACCTGTTGCGTGCAAAGTACTTTCCCTCCGGGAATTTTTTCGAAGGAGTGGCGAGGGGCTCTCCTTTCTGGAACGACCTGCAAGCGGTCCGGCCGGCTTTCGCTATGGGGGCCAAGTTCGGCATTGGCAATGGGCGTTCGGCCCGTTTTTGGTTAGACCATTGGGTAGGAACCTGGCCTCTATGGCAAGACTTCCAGGACCTCTACAGCCTGGCGGTCAATCTGGAGCAACACGTTGCCACGGCACTTGCCTCCCCCCCCCCCCCCCCCGCGATCCACTTCAAACGGGAGCTAACGGGAACAGAACAAGCTCACCTCACGGTTTTGCTTGCTCTTATCGCGCCGGTCGCGCTTTCCTCGCACGAGGATACAGTGACTTGGTCTCTCACCCCATCCGGCAAGTTTTCCGTCAAGTCGTTGTACCGGAAACTCTGCCAGGGCCAGTCCTCCCAAGTGCCGAAAGGCTTATGGAATGCACGACTCCCACTTAAAATTAAAGTGTTTTTTTGGCAACTGTTTCGTAACAGATTGCCCACCTCGGCCAATGTTGCTAAACGCAATGGCCCGTCGTCTGGCCTTTGTGCAATTTGCAACGTCTTGGAAGACGCGAACCACGTGTTTTTTCACTGTCCGTTAGCTCGTTTTGCTTGGAGTGCGGTTCGCACCGCAGCCAACACCACATGGAACCCGGGCTCGACCGTCGATCTCGTGGCCATTGTAGACTCGGCTCATGGTGGCAACAAACGCGTTCTTTGGAGCTGTGTGGGCGCGCTGGCCTGGGCCCTCTGGCTCATGAGGAACAAACTTGCGATCGAGGAAATCTTCCCATCCCACCCTGCTAATATCATCTACAAATGCAACCTTTTCCTGCAGCAGTGGAGTCCGTTGGCGAGGCACAAGGATGCTGATAAACTTCAACATGCACAAGAACGTCTTCGTCAAGTCTACATGATGGCTAGGGAGCCACCCGCCTCTTCTTCGACTTGAAGTGGCCCTTTTGAATGGCGCATGAGCGAGCCTGCATGCTCTAAGCTCAGGCTGCGAGCCATGTAATCATCTATACTTGCTCAGTGCTGCTTTTGGCCTGCCCGATAACTCTTCACACTTTGCGCTATCTTTGGCCGGAGCCTCCGTGCTCGTGTTTGTAATCTCAGATCCTGTCAGTCACACTGCCTAGTTGTGGGCTTTATTAATTTAAAGCCGGACGCGCCCAGCGTCTTCGTTTAAAAAAAGTATTATGTTAGAGCCCATCCAGGTGGGATGCCGCAAAAATTTGCTCCTGATGGAACTTGAATCGTGGTCGGCTGGGATGCGCCACCATGACCCATCCACTCGGCCACTGCTCAATTCTCACAATTTCTCGTTTTAAGCCACGGCACTTGAATGCATTACCACATGAATGCATATGCTCGTATCTGGCATCTTCTGATTAAGTTCTTATGGTTTTCTTGTACCTGCTCTTAGAGCATCTCCAGTCACGCCCCCAACAGCCCTCCAGACCTTTTTTTGCTATCGGCGCCCGAAAAACGGCCCAGTAGCGTTTCAGGAGCCCGTTTTTCGTCAGTTTGGGCTGAAACTGGCGCCGGCGGACCTAGACCGAACCCGGCGCATTGGGGGGCGCCTGGGGCGCCGAGGAAAGCGTTTTTGGCGCGAACGGGAGTGGGGCCGCCGAGTCAGTGACACGCCGCCTCGTCGTCCTCATCGCCTCTGTTCCCGTGCGAATCAATGCCAAGGCTGCCGCGCCGGTCAGCCTTCATTGATGCCTCACGGGCGGCGCAGTGAAGGCGCCGTGACGCGCGTCCCGCTGTAGTTGTAGGCGTAGTTTGTCTGTTTTCTCTGTTTTTGTACAAATTTCAATGAAAAATCTTTGAGTTTGTGCCAGTATCGTATCAGTCGCCGAGTTTGAGCGATTTTGAGGACGACAAGTGGAAACGCAATTGCCCCCACGCCGAAAGCAAACGCCGGTTCAGCACCAGACGACGTTTTTTCGGCGTCTTGATGGATTGAACGGCTGGAGATGCTCTTAGTCTTTGAACACGAACCTTTTGTGGGGCTCATCCAACTATCACTTGGTTCACGAACACATACTGTAATAACTCCGTAATTAAACCCATCTCATATATTAGTATATATGTATCTCCACTTCGACGTGGCCAAGCTGTTTATTAGTCGCTTATATTGAGCATGAAATAGTCGAATTTTTACACCAGCGTCTAAATCCGAGCAAATAGGTGTTGCCCATTGACTGATACACAAAAGCAAAAATCCGACAAATTAGAAGAGTGAAATTAATTTGGTGTTGTCAATGAGTACATGTGTTGATGTGCATAGTTAGCGATGAGTTTGAGAATGGATGGTGTCAGGAGAAATCGTGGCAGCAAAATCGGCAAGCCTCGTTGAGATCAACTAGGACGTTCGAGGGCATGATCTAGATTCCCAAGTTGGTCAATGCAACCGCGTGGAAATCCAACACTAATCCGAAGCATAGATACTCCGGTTATCAGGGCAGCAGAAAAACGTCGAGGTTCAACAAGTGACTCGAGGCTTTTGCATCTCCTAACCAAAAGTGCAGCGTCGGCAAAATGTAGTAATATCTGTATGCATCTCCGTGGCCTGCATAAGCATAACAGTGCCACATTGTCACCCGGCAAAAAATGAAAAACTAGTACTGTATGACAATCTTAGGCTGGCCATAATGAGGGTAACATAAATAATATCATGCACTTGAGACTTGCAAACATGCTTATGTGACAGGTAATTAAAAAAAAATATATGATTATAGTAACATAGATAGTAGATGTCATAACATAATGAATGTGATGTTACTATGTGTCATGCATGACAATGAATAAGACCATCTATGATACTCCCCACTATGACCAGCCTTAGCACAAATGTGAAATGACCATGAACAATAGGAGCAATAGTAGCATCCTACTAGTATAACTGGCCAAACGGGCCGGCCCCACCCGGCACGGCACGGCCCATCCTAATCGTGCCTGGCACGACCCGGCCCAGGAAGGCACGATTATTATACGGGCCGTGCCGGCCCGCGTGCTGCAGCCTGCAGCCCAGGCACGGCCCGTATGCTAATCAGGCCAGCCCACCGGCACACTAGGCCCGCTAATCTGCCTTCTATTTTGCGCACTGGGCGTTTTTAACCTATTTTTATCTGTTGGGCCACATTAGGATACATAAAAAAATAAAAAAATAATCAGGCCTTGCCGTGCCGGCCCGTATGCTCGGCCTTTAGGCCCAGGCACGGCCCTTGACGTGCCGTGCCGTGCTGTCCGTGCTATCGGGCCGGCCTAGCTATCCCGGTCCGTTTGGCCACCTATACCTAGTAGCGGTCTTCGTGGAGCGCTGGCTGCTGCCTCTGCATGCAGAGGGAAGATTAAGGCGGCAACCAATGGGACTAGTAGAGCGCCGCCGCCGACGTTCCCAAAGCCAAACCAACGGCCTCGCGTGGGGCCCTCCGTCATCAAGCAAAGCGCAGCACAGCAAAGGATTCTCCCCCAAAGTTTCAAACTGCAGTCCTCCGCCCACCACCACCAGCCAGCGCCTCGCCGCGCGGCCGCCGCTAGCTCGCTCCGGCACTCTCCGCCCTCCGGCCCGACCCCGCCGTCGCATTGGCCTCCACGGCCGCCTCCTCGCTCAGGTGCGTCCTCGTCGATTCCCGGGGAAAACCCTAGCCGCCTCCGCCCGTCGCCGTCGCCGTAGCACGGCCGCCGAGCGCCGCGATTGCTGGTCGCTCGCTCCAGCTCCCTAGCAACCAACCGCTCAATCCATTGCCTTATTGCCTTCTATTTCCTCTTTGGTTCTGACGATTTTGCGGGCTGCGCAGGATGGCGGGGGAGCTCCGCGGCGCTCTCTGCCGCACCCCGGCGAGGGCTCCCGCATCCGGGGTCGGGAGCGACGAGAACGCGCGGCCTGCCGGAGCTTCGACTCCCGCCCCAGCGGAGCCCGTCGCGGCCTCCCGGCCCCCCCTCCGCGCTATCCAGTCACCGGGGCAGCCCCGGCGGCCGGTGCCGACGCCCAAGAAGGGTCTGAGGGTCAGGGCAGCGGGCAAGACACCGGCGCGGGTCGGCGCGGCGACCACTCCCCTTCGCCCGACCAAGATCCTGGGGGAGCCGAAGCCGGTGCCGAGGTTGGGGTTCACGACGACGGGGGCCAGTTCTGCACAGGTCCAACGTTCCAAGCTCCGAGACTCCATCTTGCTCCGGGAGGAGAATCGCAGTGTGCAGGTGAAACACATCTACTGCTATCACCCCTGTTCCTTTTTTGTAAGGTTAAAACTGAGGCTGCTCACTGTTTTCACTTCATATATGACCTTCAACACTCTTTGAAAGATTACAGAACATCCCAGTGATAAATAAAAGACAGTGTAACTGATAGGATTTGGATATTGCAATGATAGAATCAAACATTCCAACAGATTGCATCTCCCTCATCCTTCATATTCATCAATTTGTTATCCTTCTTTTCCATCACTAACCATGTGTGGTATTGTGCCTCCAGTGCCTTCTAAGTTTGATTTTGCACCTAGAGATGCCACATTGCACTGCCAAGTCCCAAAGCACAACAACCCGATGTCTAATATGCGCAGTAGCTTTCAAATTTATTTGTGCTCGTCCGTTGTGGTGGTGATGGAAATAACAAAGATCTTAACGCTGTGCTATTTAACTTTGTGGACAGAATGTTTCGTCAGCATTGCAGCAAGATGACTCTCATGCACCTGCAAAGGAACAAGACAACTCAGAAGATGCATTGAGCCTGCAGCTGGAGTTGGCCATAACCAAAACAATTCTTCTGGAGGAGGTAAAAGCCCGAGCGGAAGCTGACGTCAGGGAAACTGCTGTAGGATATGAGCTGAAAGCAGCAAATTTACGTACCCTTGAAGCTTGCAGGCAGAAGGAAACCACAGAAAAAGAACTGAAATACACAACATCTGTTTTAGAGGCCCTTGAATCGGAGCACGTTGTTTTGATTAAGGAAGTAGAAGAGCTGAAGAATAACAATTTGGAGCGGATTAGTTTGATAAAGGAACTAGAGGAGCTGAAGAAGAACAATTTCCAAAGCCCGGTATTTCGTAAGAAGAGGGATGTGGAAACTCTGATGTTAAACACTGAGCTTGAGCAAGAAATGGATGAAATCCACAGGCAGGCTATGTGTGAAACGTCTGAGGTGATTATATCCTTACAAAAACAGCTGTTGTCACTGCAACAACAACTAGATGACTGCAACAAAAAAGAGTCATTGGTTGCCAAACAAAGCCTTGATGAAGCTAAGAGAATAGAGATTTTGTTGGATCAATCCATCGAAATTCTTGTGCAGAAGGAGGTTCTTGAACAATACTTTGTTTCATTCGTGAGGGGGATGGAAGAAGAGACTCGTCAGCTTGAGTCCAAACTAGACCAGTCAAATAGATTCTATGAAGGTAGAATTAAAGAACTGGAGATTAAGATGCAAGAAATGGATTATCAGGCTGGAGTGTTACTTATTTCATGGAATAAAGAAAAAGAGGTAACCCTTTGAAAGGAAATTAGGCTTACCGCATCGGAGTTTTTGTCTTTTCATATAGATTTCTTCTTCTTTGAACAACGAATTATGGCAGTGACATTCTTTGCGAACCACCTATTAGTTAGGATGCAAGCATTTTTGGTTGTTCTGACTTCCAGTCATTCTCATTATCAGATAGTGATGCTTTGCAACATGTTCATTTCTTCTTATCTAAGGCATACTATTAGTTTGGATAGCTTTGAGGTTGTTAGTTCGTTGATTTCACGCAATTTTCTATGTTGTTTATAAAGGCTCACACAGAAAATTATGTATATATTCTTCTTTATGAGTGCTTTTG
Source organism: Triticum urartu (assembly GCF_056163025.1). Classification (NCBI taxonomy): domain Eukaryota; kingdom Viridiplantae; phylum Streptophyta; class Magnoliopsida; order Poales; family Poaceae; genus Triticum; species Triticum urartu. The sequence continues at coordinate 598,874,526 of NC_141877.1, forward strand.
CTTTTTATCCTTTTTTGGGTGTATGGTAGATTAAAAATACCAAATACCATACTTACATCAATATTATATGTTGCATTATGGGAGTTCCTTAAACTTACGCATGAGAATATCTTTACAGCATATCTATAAATACATTCAGATTTTAGTATTTGTCCAAGAAGGACCTACAAACAGCGCAATTAGGCATGGACGAAATATCTATGATTGTTATAACCCTTCCATTTATAATTATATTATTTTGTAGATATCAGAGGAAAGGAAGACATATGCCGAAGAGAAAAATAAAGTAATCAAGCTATTGGAGATGTCTAATGAGGATGGCCAGATTACTGTGTGTTCATTAGAAGAAAAGATAAGTTTGCCACTGCTGGTATGTTAATAGTTTTGATTGGTCACTTATTTTTCTTTCCGAGCACTGATTTTTTTTCTTTTTTTCTAAGGTGAAATTACTCGAGGAAGAAGCAGAACAACTCAAAAGGCAACAGGAAAAACTAGAAATGGAGCTGCAGAATGCCAGGCAAGAATTGCTAGTTGTGCCATCCTCTAGGGAAGCAAAGAGCTCCCTGGAAGACAGAATGGTTGATTCACCTGACCCAACCAGGTTTGCTGGTTCTGAATTCTGTCACCAGACATCTGTGTTTACAGAAGTAAGGGAAATAACAAACACTCACCTTGATCTCTTGCAGGTACCCGAGTAATATAAACAATGGGGTACTGCGTTCTCAGGAGAGTAGAATAGGTCGAAAGGAGCCTTTTGAAGCAGAGGTAATGATGGCATTCTTTGAAGAGCAAATGCAAGGAAGCTATGCAAGCTCATTTGAAGATATATTCAAAGAAGCTGCAGACGATTCTCTTGTTGCTTCACATTTTCTTCCACACATTACAAGCCAAATAAAGCCAAATCCAAATGCAGTTGAGGAGGCAGTTGACCTAGACACTATAGCTGTTGAGTCAACTCCTCTAGTGGAACACCAAGAGGAACCTGGTGAGCCTTCTTCTGATGAGTGCATGCATGAGGCCAGCCCATCAGATTTAGAGATGGCAAAGGCAATTTCATTAGAAAAGGATTGCTGGTCAGAGAACTCGGAGTTTGAGCACCCCAGTGCAAGCGTGGAGCTGGAGCAGTCTATTGCAAGTAAGCAACCTGATTTATTTGGCGGTAGTGCAGGTAGTGATCAGTCCATGTCTGTATGTGATTCAGAGGAGCAAGTGACGCCTCCAGCTGTGGAGTCAGTGGTAGAAGTTCTGAAGGAGAATGAGTTGCCTCCAGTTTCTCTAGTGCGTCCCAATGATCCGGTGAAATACACTTTAGCCACTTGTGATGAGCTGAAGAGGCTCAGAAGCAGGAACCACTATGAGGGTGATAGGACAGCAACAGACAGGAGATTCTGGTCCATTGAGCAGCAGGACTTGTACAACTCCATATACCGTAGGGCCGAGTTGTTTACTATGCAGTGGATAGACTGGGAGTACATCGATAGCATAGATGAGTTTTCTTGTGTCAGACAGAGATGTGCCCATGTGGGGCTTGAGCAGATCATGAGGTACCATTGTGATTGGGACAACGAATTGATTAGGCAGTTTTACTCCACAGTTCATATCAGCGACGACAATAGCTCTATTACTTGGATGGCAGATGGCAGGAGGATAACTACAAAGAAGAGGGCATGGGAGGAGATGTTTGGCATTCCTGGCAGTGTTCACACTGCAATAATTCACTCAGAGTTTTTGCTTGATGATGATGACAAGAGGATCATGTACACAGCTGCAGAATGCACAGTAGGCCAAGCCAGGGGCCTCTCTCCATTGGCTAGCATAGCCAATAAGATTATTCGGAAAACCATCTATCCCAGGTCTTATAGAAGTAAAGTCCAGGGATACAACTGGAACCTCCTACGTCATATTGTGGAGCAGCATCCATTTGACATCATTGCTTTGATCTTCGACGAGATTAAGTTGCTTATTTCAGATCACAGTCGCACTTGCCTCTTGTATGCACCATACATCATGGGGATGATCATGCGAGCTTTTGAATATGATGGACCTAGAGAAACCAGGCACGATTCCTACAAGCCCAGGCCCGACAAGTCAAAGCAGACAAAAAAAGTTAGTCGTCCACTGGCACCTGCAGTAGTTGCACCTTCTGAGCCACCACCTTCAGCATGTCAGCCGGAGGTAGAGGCCAATGTTGAGGCAGATGACCACAGCCAGTTCGAGGAAGCCGGACACCGGCCCCAGGGAGAGGCAGTGCAGCATACCAATGCCTCCTTGTCTTCTCAGATCCTAGCTCCACGCTCCTCCCTGACACCTTCCCTTGAGGCTACCACTCCCTCACCGCCTCCGGCTCCAGCTGCATTTCCTGAGCAGGCCAGCATGATGCATGCCGGCCTCCGGTGCTTCAGCTCAGCCAGCTGTTTTGGGGCCAAGTCCTTTTAGTCACTTTAGTTGGTATCAAAGAGATAAGTGATGGGTTTATGTGCTGTCCTTGATGTCTACCTTGCACTCGTATTCTGGTTATTTTGTCTATATATATCTTGGACTTGTTCACCATGTATATTCTTCTATCAAGAAAGACCTTGAGAAGAGCGTATCGAGACTTGAGAAATCAGTACTATGTTAGGCATATGTGTGCCCACTCTGTCTTGTGTGCACTTAGTCAGGGTCCTTGGTCTTCTAAATTATACTACATGTGTATGATTTTGCAGCTTTTGATCTTCTTTCATTGTGGGTTAGGAATTTGGTTAATGTGTTCAGAGTCAGGGAGGAAGAAGCTCCTATTCAGCAGCATCAAGTTGAGTTATTGGCTATTCATCTTGGCTCAGGCTTCACTTTTGTAATTGTGCTCCTGTCCTGTAAAATAATCTTCATGTGTCCATACTCGAGAAAAATGTGCCCAGGAACTTATGATTCTGAATATCGTAGTCTGATTCAGGAAGACCCTTTTTTCGAAGGTAAATTCAAAGTGTGATCTTCCAAATTTTGGTATGGTTCAGGTCCTTGTTCTGAACATTCAGAGCTTCGGCAATTCTCACATCGAACTTGTGATGCAGAAGAATGGCCCAGGATCAGATGGTTAGCCGCTTGGCCAGTGAGGGGTGCTAGCTGTGGGATGGGCCACATGGTGGTGAGCATCAGCTGCTTGCGAAAATGCTTGCGCAGGACAAGAACCGGCTGGCATGGCATGTGTTGGTTCAACTTGGGACTTGGCTTCTGGGCTTTAAAATTCTTCGCTGGGCGCCGTCAGGTGGTATTTGGTGCCTGATTTGATCTGGTCTTGAGTTTGTGCTGGACATGCAGTTAGGGTAGTTAGTAATAGATACCTCCTACTCTGGTCTTGAGTTTCTAACCGGTTGCTGGAATCAGTGGAATATGGCTAAATTTCATCATGATATTTGTTTGTGGTCCTCTCTAGCACATTGAAGTACAGTTTCAGGAAGCTGTTATTGTGTGTGTGTGTGTGTGTGTGTTTGCATAGATGGGCATGTCAAGTGTACATTTGGGGGTGCATGTAAGTGCCTCATTTTAGACCTAAGTTTCAGTACTTTTTGTATCAAACTGGTGGTGCTCAGAGCGTCATATACTCATTCAGATGCAGTATGCATGAGTGATTACATAGTCCTGAATATTTATCTGTGAGATGCGACGAAAGAATTCGTTGCGTCCTAATGTGAGCAGAATTCTTGCAACTAAAATACCAAGGTTCTTAGTTTGATCACCTCCTTGGCACTGGAGTGTGCCTCTGTAATGTGCAAGACTGGGGCTTCGATTGATTGAGTTCAATCACAGAAATCTGCCAAGTGTGCTCTTATTTCCCAGTATCCAGGACTTTCAGTTGGAGACCTGCCTGCTGGTGCCTTCGCCAGAATGGTATTATCTGTAAGAAATTTGGCATCTTGTAAGTGCATTTGCTTTGCTATGGTACCCGCTATCTCTTGTGCTTGAGCTTCCGCCAGCATTCTGGTCCTGACGTTGAGATCTGTATCTTCTTTTGGTAATCTGTCTTGAATTACATGCAGATTCCAACCCTTGTGCATTGGTGAGCTTGAGTGTTACCTGAAGATTGTCCCTTCCTTGTTGCATCTGTACAGATCTTGTTTCCTACCAATATAATGCCTGGCTCCCTGTTCAGGTTTATTTTGCTGGTGATCCGTGCGTGACTCCTGTTTTACTTCATCTTCTGCTGTTGTTCAGCTGTATTTTCAAGCGATAAACGAATGCTTATGGCTTGCGCTTTGTAGTAAAGCTGCAACAACCAGTCATTCCTTGATTTGCAGAACTAGCTAGCTGCATGATTGTTTCAGTTATTCTGTTTGAGCCATGACTAAAATAATCTCATCTTAGACACCAAGGGTTAGCAAATAAGTTCCAGTACTGAACAAGCAGCTCCAGAACAGAACAGCCAGCTATTTCATTTCTGAATAAGCCAGTTCCAGGGCTGGATGGTTCAATATTAATAGTTTTTTTTTCTTTGACTTGGTTGGGTGCGCTGGCTATTAACACGGTTTCTTCCACTGCTATCCTATATGGGGGTCTTTGGAACCGCCATGATGATCTGTTGTTTGACAAAGATCTCTGGATCAATGTTACTTCTCTGTTTCTCAGGGGAATGGAGGTTGCCGCACAAGGATGGAGGAGTCACTGAATGCTTACCAGATATGCTATTTGGGCTTAACAAGCGTTGGCCTGGCTTGAGCAAAGCAACAACCATGCAATGCAGCTGGAGGAGAATTAATGATCTTGCTGTGCTGTATCTGTGTCCTGTCTTGCTCCCAGTTCGAAGGTAATTCGAAAAATTCCTATGTTTTAGACTTTAGGTCCTTGTGTGAACATTCAGAGCTTCAGTAATTTTCAGGTAGCAGATGGTCCGCCGCTTGGCCAGCAAGGGGCGCCAGCTGCGGCACGGCATACTGAGCTAGACTTGTTTGAGGCGTGCGGCAAGGCTAGTGTCAGCACCACGCCACTCCTATATGCGTGATGGACTCCGAAAACTTTTGCTATGATATATTTTTTTTCCGGAGCTTGAGTCAACCGCATAGCACATTGAAGTACACTTTCAGAAATCTGCTAAAGAGTCTTGCGAAGGAGCGGGTTGGCATGGTAGGTGTCGGTTCGACTTGGCTTGTCGGCTTTAGAATTCCTTGCTGGAGGTCGTCAGGTGGTGTGTGGCACATTGAATTCTTCACTCCTTTAGTTGTGCTCCTGTACATAAAGAATGGCCATGTCCATGGTCTTATAAGTCATGGAAAATGTGTCCCTCCGTAACTAACGGTTCTGAATATCGGAGTTTGATTCGCGAAGACCCTTTGTCTGAATATATAAATTCAAAGCGTGATCTTTCAAAATCTGCGCTGGTTCAGGTCCTTACTCTGAACATACAGAGCTTCAGTAATTCTCACATGAAACTTATGATGCAGAAGCACAGTTCAGGACTCAGGAGCAGATGGTTAGCCGCTTGGCCATTGAGAGGCACCAGCTGTGGCGTGACATACCTCAACCGAAACTTGTTTAATTTCCAGCACCGGCGAGGATGTGCCGGCGCCACGTCACTCCTACATGCGCCCAGTTCATGGGCTGCTGTGATGCGCTTTATCTGGGATGGGAATGAACGTTGTGTTGTGCTCTAGTTTCTCAGAGGTACGCTTGCCCTCTCACTTTTCTTACCGAGAAAAGGCTTTCGCCCCGCTTTATATTATAAAGCAAACCGTCAAAGCCAAGCATTCAATAAGGTTCACACACACAGGTCTCACAAACATAAAGGTAACCAAGGGTTAGTGCTGAGGGCATAGCTCAACAAGCCCAGAAAACAGAAAAACTCGCACACACGGCGGCCCAAACAGAGGAACTAGTCGGGCTCCAGGGGAGGAGGCGGCAGCGGAGGCGCCATGCGGAAGGCCATCGATCGAAGGTCGGCGAGGAGAGTGTTGATGGCGTCTCGGTTCTGAGGGCGGCCTAAGCGGCCGCCAGAGCTGCAAGTAACCACACATTTTGAATATAGCGTTAGTTGCACGTCAAAGAGGAACTTTTTGAATGACAAGCTTATTGCGAATGGTCCAAAGCGTCCAGGCAAGAACCCCAACACATAGCCATCTAATATGGCGGTAGCAGGGTGGGGAGGCGTGGATTTCAGCAAGTCAGAGAAGTTGGTGTTGCACCACTGACCACCGAGCGTCTTGCGGAAACAGGACCAAAGAAACTGGGCTGTGGAGCAAGAGAAGAAGATGTGGTTAGCATCCTCCACCGTGCCACACAGGGGGCAGATCCCATCTCCAGGTCCATTATGCTTAAGGACCTCCACCCCAGACGGGAGGCGTCCCCGGATCCACTACCATAAGAAGATCCTGATTTTCAGGGGCAAGCGGATATCCCAAATCACGCTAAAGGGCTCGAGGGCCGGCGAGGGGGCAATGGCCGCGTAGAGGGGTTTAGTGGAAAAGCAGCCGGAGGGCTCCAGTCGCCAAGAGATGGATCTAGGGATGTCCTCAACGTTCATCGGGAGGAGGGCGATGTCCAGGAGGAGAGCATCCCATGCGGCCATTTCAGGCGGACCAAAGGGGCGACGGAAGGCGAGGCGCCCTAAGTCAATAAGGGTCGTCTCGACAGAGACCCGAGGGTCCACCGCAATGGCAAAGAGCTCTAGAAACCGCGCGGCCAGGGGGAGGTCACCGATCCACCGGTCAAACCAGAACAGGGTCAAGGACCCGGTGCCAACCAAGATGGACGTGCCGATGCGGAGCACAGGTAGCAACTGGATGACGGCCTGCCAAAACTGGGAACCACCAGATCGCTGACAGAATGCGAGTGGCTGGCCTCGAAGGTACTTGTTCCGGATGATGGTGAGCCAAAGACCGCCATCTCCATTGGCGATGCGCCAGAGCCATCGGGTCAGGAGGACAATGTTCATGCGCCGGGAGGACAAAATCCCAAGGCCCCCCTGGTCCTTGGGTTTGCAGATATCAGGCCAGCTCACCATATGGTACTTCTGCTTATCACCCTCACCAGCCCAGAAGAATCTGGATTGGTACTTGGCGATCTCCTGATGAAGCGTCTCATGAAGGCTATAGAAGCTCATGAGGAACCAAAGAAGGCTGGCAAGCGAGGAGTTGATGAGGATCACACGGGCGGCCTTCGACAGTCACCGCCCTTTCCAGGGCTCAACCCGATGTTGCATCCGGGTCACCGTGGGGCGAAGGTCAGCCACGGTGAGGCGCGAATCACTAATGGGGATCCCCAAGTAGGTCGTGGGGAAAGAACCCAACCGACAGTTTAGTCGGTCCGCAATATCCGGAGCTTCTGCCAGGGAGTACCCAAGAATCATCACTTCGCTCTTATCAAAGTTGATTGTGAGCCCCGACATCTGTTGGAAGCACAGGAGGAGGAACTTCAGGTTAGCAATGTCCTGAACCATACCCTCCACCATTATTATGGTATCGTCCGCATATTGCAGGAGGGAGACCCCTGGCCCTCCTACCAGCTGGGGAACAATGCCGCAAATATGGCCAACAACTTTGGCCTTATCAAGGATGACGGCAAGGGCATCAACCACCATGTTAAACAGGAACGGTGAGAACGGGTCACCCTGACAGACCCAACAGAGGGTGGGGAAGTAGGGGCTGATCTCACCGTTAATGTTCACAGCGGTCTGACCGCAGGAGACGAGCTGCATAACTTTGGTCACCCACCGGTCGTCGAAACCCTTGCGGAGCAGTACTTCTCGCAGGAAAGGCCAGTGGACCGTGTCGTGCGCTTTGTGGAAGTCGAGCTTCAGAAAGACCGCGTGATGGTGTTTCACCCGGACCTCGTGAAGGACTTCGTGGAAGACCAACACCCTATTCAGAATAAATCGGCCTTGAATGAAGGCGGGTTGGTTGGGGTGGGTAACAAAGTCAGCAAGCAGGGTCACCCTATTGGCGTACCCTTTAGTCAGGATCCAAAATATCACATTGATCACTGTGATAGGCCGAAACTGGAGGATATCGGAGGCACCCGGACCTTGGGGATGAGGGTAACGATCCCATAGTTGAGACGCCCAAGGTCCATGGAGCTCGAGTAGAACTCCTCGAAAAGAGCCATGACTTCCGGATTGATGGACTGCTAGAACGTTTTGAAGAACGTCACTGGCAGTCTGGCAGGCCATCCGGACCCGGGGCCGAGGAGGGGTTCATCCCCTTAATGGCGGCAAGGACCTCGTCTTCGGTGAAGGGTTTCTTATAACGCTCTGAACTGCCCTCTCAATTTTTGCGTTCCCTCACGTACGTAAGTTGGGCATGTGCTGGTGAGAAGTATAGAGACTGCTAACGCCTTCCTGAAACGTTAGTTCCAGTACTGAATAGTGAATACAGCAGCTGAGGGACAGCAGGCATTTCAGTTCTGAATTAAGGTCCGGAGTGAACGGTTCAAACTAACAAGATTTTTCTTTTGATTTGGTTGGGGTGCGCCGGGCCCAGCCAGCAGTGTAATGACCGGGCGACACGCCAGGGCCACAGTGACTGGTGTTGCATGCATCCATTCCACATGCTCCCAAACAGTTAAACGACAAATACTCTTGTTGCCTGTGCGGTTGCTGGTGATTAATTCGAGCGTACACATACTATAATTAATGGAAATCATTTGGTTTGTATTGTATGTGCGGTGGTGATTAATCACATGATGCATCATGATGAATGCAAAGCAAGGTGTTTCTTAGAAAAAGGATGGTCTCAAATATAATCATGATCCTCAGCAATGACCTTGCCTTGCCTACGCAGCTATTGGGATCGAAAGTTATATTGACCCCTAGTTCTCACTGGAACAAGCTAGGTCACCGGTCTTAGTAATACACGGCACTACACCAGCTAGACGTACGTTATGGCACCACCCAATTATTGCCAAGTAATTGGCTCAATTTGCTTCTTCACTCCTTCGCTCTATATATCTTGGACATAGTAGTCGATCGGTTGGTAGAAACACGTTACAAGAAGAAACTATTCACAGGTTTGTGTTCACGGATGGTACAAATAGGCTTAATTATATACGGTACAATGGAGATAACAATAATCAAACAATCATCAATAATCAAATAACGATCAAACAACGATCTGGACATTAGGTTCGAGCTTTTGGGCTCGTCACGCACTGTTGTGGGCTGTGGCTTGGTTCGGACCGAGACACAAACAATCCGAGCGGAGATACCTTTTTGGGCTCGCGCTAGCTCCTGAACGGTCTACTGCTTGATGTATGTCCTTGGCCTTATAACTCATGAAAAATGTGTCCCTCTGTAACTAATGGTTCTGAACATCCGGGTTTGATTCCGGAAGACCCTTTGTCTGAATATAAATTCGAAGCGTGATCTTTCAAAATTTCAATGGTTCAGGTCCTTACTCTGAACATTCAGAGCTTCAGTAATTTTCACATGTAACTTATGATGCAGAAGCACAGTTCAGGACTCAGGAGCAGATGGTGGCCATGGTACTTGGGCGGCGGCCCCTGCCGGTGAGGCGGCGGCGTTCGCAGGCGGTATGCTGGCCAGCGTGCTCAGCCGTGAGGGCGGCGGGCCGCTGGTGGAGTTCCGGTCGCGGCGCGGATCTCATCTGCGTCGGATCTGAAGGTACGAGATCCCGTCTCCCTGTCGCCTCTCTCGCTCTGTATGCCGTGGACTGCGATTCGCTCGTGGGCTCCGGCGTTGGTGAGCTTGGTGGAGTAGCTTGGGGCCCGGGGGAAACCCTGGATGGCTTGGCTGGCCTGGCAGCGGCGATGTCCAAGGGCGTCGCTTTCTTCCATGGGGACGCTGCTGAGGTCCCCAACTCTCCACTCCGACCTCTTGCCCGGGTGAAAACCCACGATCCCCTATGGATTTGGCGACGGCGGCGCCTTGCGCATCGTGATCCACCTGAAGGTGTTGTCAGGGGTGTAGGGGTTCGGATGGGAGGATGCAGGCTCGGGATTAAGGTTGCTTGTGTCTCGAGCTTGTGTGGATCCGGTGTGGGCTGTAGGCACCGTCATCTTTGGACAGTGGTGCTCTGCCGCCTTGCCTCTCGCATTTTTGTTCGGTTCCCTGCTGCCTCCTCTTCGGCGTCCGACTTCATGAAGTTTTCCTTCTCCAACTAGTTGGGCGTGCATAGTGGCGGTGCTGCCAACACGACTTATCCCAAATTGAGGTGGTCGCCCTAGGTCCACCGTGTGATGGGAGGGCGGCATCCTTCTAGCTCTCGGGCGAGCTTCTCTGAATCCCGACGGTGCGACGCCTAGAAGCCATGGCGAGGGGGTAGGGTCCCTCTTCGGCGACAAAGAAGGAAGTTATTGTTTTCCCTCCTTCTCTAGGTGCTCCTGGAGCAATGTCCATCTTCGACGGCCGAATTTGTCATGCCCTGCTGCTCCGTCCTTGATTTGTAGGATACTAGTGTGCTGCTCCGTCCTTGATTTGTAGGATACTAGTGTGGAGTACTCTGCCTCTAGCAAGCTGTAATCCTAGGTTGTGGTTGTGATTTGCTTCTTAGCGTCCCCTTTGTATCAGTTTGGTCGTCGTTCTCTGGGTCGTTTGATGTAACTCCTGGCCGGTTGATGGCTTTGTTAATTCAAAGTCGGACTCTTCGCCAGCTTTTGTTTCAAAAAAAAAAAGAAATTTGTTCCAGTAGCGGCGAGGATGTGCCGGCCCTACACCACTCCTACATGCTCCCAGTTCATGGGCTGCTGTGATGCGCTTCATCTGGGATGAGAATGAATGTTGTAACTTGTTTTCTGCATAGAGAGACTGCTGAATGAATATTCTGCATCTTCCTAAAACAGAAACTGCATTTTTGTTATGAATTAAGCTCCAGATCAGAATGGTTCATGCTAACAAGAAGTGCGGAACAAGCTTCTGGGAGCCATCCATAGCCACCACGCCCGCGCCCATCGCCGTAGCCGTTGTCGTCCCGTCCGAGTCGGTGCCGCACGAGCAGGTGGACCCAACACGACTGGACCGGCGTCGAGTGCTCGCAGCATCAAACACGCGAACGCAGGTAGAGCGGCGTCTCCCACGGCCAGACGCGATCCAGTCGAACAGTTGATGTGCTGAACACCACCAGTGCGTCTTGTTGCTGGTTGAGTTATTTACCTAAAACCATCATCAGTTGTGGCTACGGTAACAACTTGATACCACATTTGAGCCAAGGCACAAAAAACCACCATATTTGCGCCTAACCCATAACGCGAAGCACTGATGGTCTCATAAGCTCGCAAAAACAGTCATTCTGACCTCTTGGGCCCACTTGTCAGGCTGCACGGAGGAGCTGGGTGACCTTGAGCCGCCCGCGTACGCAGCACTCGCCGTGCACTGCGCCCACCACGCGCCCACGGCCTCCCTGCCGTAGATGGCCGCCAGGACGTCGATGGCTCACTCGTGGCCGCGGCCGGACATGCCCTCCTTGGCACGCGCCAGCACGGGCGCAACCAGGGCCTCCCAGCGCACCACCGCAGCGTGCCGGCCGGGTGCACAGCAGTTCCGGCGTCGCCAGCATGCTCCGCCGTGGACGCCGGGCCGTCCTTTCTGCGCCGCACCTGGTCGCCAGGGAGGAGCGTGCTGCTCTCCACGATGGCACCAGCCGCTATACGTGGACGCCGGAGCCGAGGAAGAACGGCGCGGCGGCCGGCTGCTCGGGAACGGGGTCCGGCGAAGGGAGGTGAGTATCTGTAGGTCGATTAAGTGGGGAAGGAGGTGGCCGACGGGATCCGGTGACCGGAGGCAGATGCGGGGACGCGCCGCGACAGCCCTCACTGGATCAGGCGACGGGGCGGAGAGAAAGAGGAAGTGAGCCGTCCGGCCTCCACTACCCGGCGGCGGCGTACCGTGGAAGAGATAGATTAGGAGGAAGAAGAAAAGAGATGGGAGGCTGACAGATTGGACCCATGTCCAGCTCGGCATATTTGTCCACGTATGCATGCCAACTCAGCCTGACAGGTGGACCCAACCTGTCAGGTCCGCTGTTTTCACGAGCTCAACTGACGATTAGTGCTCCACATTATTGGTTAGGCGCAGATGTGGTGTTTTTTTTGTGCTCTGACTCAAATGTGGTATCAAGTTATTACCCTAACCTTAACTGTGGTGGTTTTGGATAGATAACTCTTGTTGGTTTGAACAAGATGATGACTCGTGTTGTATGCATCCATTCAGTCTTCGGCCATCATACTCGATTCTCGAACAACTGAATGATACATACTCTATAGTTATGTGTGGTACAGTGTCGGTGATTAATTCGAGCGTATGTACATTATAATGAATGGAAACCATCTGATTTGTATGTGGAGTGATTAATCTGACAGTAAATTATAGTGAACGAAAAAACAAAGGCGTTTCTACGGTCTGAGATATAATTATGATCCTCAGCAACCAGGAATCCAAAGTTGTATCGATTCCTAGTTATCACTGGAACAAGCTGCTAGGCCACCAGTCATAATATATAGTAGTACTACACCAGCTCCACATGCGTATTGGCATAGATAGTACCATCCAGTTATTGCTAAGTAATTGGCTCAACTCTTGCATCTTCCTTTCGCCAAAAAAAAAAACTCTTGCATCTTCACTCACTATTTCGCTCTATATATCTTTGATGTAGAGGTCGGTCGGAAGAAGAACTATTCACAGGTTGTGTTCATGCATGAGACATATAGGCTTGATTATATACACCCTGAGAAGTTTTAAGAATGGAGAGCATCGGGATAAATTGTTCGAGTATAATCGCACGTAAATCTTGACGTGAGGCTTGAGCTTGTGGGCTCATCCCACACTCATCGTGGCCCGATTCAGATCGGGCTTGGACCAGGACATAAAATAGGTTGTGGGTAACTCCTTTCTTGGGCTCGTTTGTATCTCGAGCCAAGCTTAGCTCTGCTTGGGCTTGCTCACGGGCTAAAAAACTTGTGTCACGGTAGCCTGTTTTGGGCAATCCTGCAGATGAAACCAGTTGAAAACTGCACCTTAAGTGTTGCTCACAGGCCCGATGGCGGCGAGCGTTTGGGCATTGGCTCCTGATGAGTTGTTGGTACACATGCTAGATCGGGAAGAAGATAGCCCAAAGGAGTGGTTGTTTGCTTTGCATGCAATTTTGAAGAAGGATCTTTTTGATCGTATGGTGGTTATCCTTTGGGCGCTATGGAGCGTTAGGCGGAAGGCAATACACGAGAATACATTCCAATCTCCGTACTCTGTCAACAAGTTTTTATCCAGTTTTTTGGGTGAACTCCATGTGATGAATGCCAAAGCTCCAGTGCAGACGGCTCCAGAAGTAAAAAGGGCATCGCGTTGGATACCCCCTTTGCCAGGCAACACCAAGATGAACACCGATGCTGCTGTGTCAAGGCGAGGGTATGGTTTAGTGGGGGCGATTTGCAGGGATCAAGAGGAAGCTTTCTTGGGGGCTTCGGCTCTTTGTTTTAAGAACATCGTGGACCCACCGACTCTCGAATCTCTAGCCATTAGAGAAGCTCTTGCGTTGGCAGAGGATCTATATCTGAGATGAATTCAGGTGGCGTCGGACTGCAAGCCTGTGGTGGAAGAGATACACAAGGAGAACCTGGCTACTTACAGTGCTATTATACATGAAATAATAGAACACTCTTCGGTTTTTGATTTTTGCATATTTAGTCATGAGTTTAGGAGCTCTAGTTTTGAAGCTCACAACCTAGCGAAGCATGCCCTTTCTCTCGGTGGTGGCTGCCATGTTTGGTTAAGACATCCTGCGAACCTATGATCCGTCCCTGTAAACATTGTGACAAATTAATAAAGCTTTGCGATGTTGTCTCAAAAAAAGTGTTGCTCACAGGCATCCGATAGGGCTCCCATTCGGCTATGCGATGGGGTCACACCCGCGCGTTTCCAGTAACCGCCGCCACAAACCCCTAACCCTCTCCTTTGTGCATTTTCTTTCACCCCCACCACCAGAATGCAACACTCAGCTAAAAGTCCCCTCACTCAAGCACTGGATTTCTCTCTCCCAGTTGACACCCATCGTTTGCATCTGTTGATAAAAAACCTCTCACAACTTTTTTTCAAAAAGGGGGATCCCCGGCCTCTGCATCAGAACGATGCATACGGCCATACTTATTAATAAGCAAATAGGTTCAACAAAAGTCGTCATGTCTCAAAGAAAAGAATGAAAAATGCTCACAAAGAGCAGGAAAAGTAAAAATAAAGCCACAACCGGCTGGCATAAGAAAGATAGGTAAACTAATTGCCTATCCTATTACATGACCACAATCCAAACCGGTTGAAAATAGCTCGAGCTACCATCTCCCATCGGTTAGATCCAGTAACCAAACGCTCCCTGGCCTCCGTCGGAGTGAGTAGCGACCACATACGAATCAATGTAGTAGCTCGGAAGATAACTTGCAAAAAACGAATGTTTGTTGTTCTGTTAAAGACCAAATCATTTTTGTAGTTCCAGACTGCCCATAATAAAGCACATACTCCTACACGAATGTGTCTCGCTGTTCCGGAATCTATCCCATCAAGCCACGTCCCAAATAACGTACTGATAGTATTCAGAGGAGTAATATTAAAGGCTACGTGAACTGTCCGCCAAAAGATTTTTGCCAAAGGGCAGTCAAGAAAGAGGTGTTTGATGGATTCATCCCGATCACAGAAACTACATCTTGTAGATCCTGTCCAGTTGCGTTTTGCCAAGTTGTCATTAGTTAAAATGACTTGTTTATGTACAAACCACATAAACACTTTAACTTTCAAAGGTACTTTGACTTTCCAAACATGTTTCGAACTAGGGATGGAGCTAGAATTGATAATATCCAGATACATGGATTTAACCATAAACTCTCCATTCCTTGTTAGCTTCCAGCACAACTGATCGGGTCGTTGAGAAAGCTGAACATCCATCAGTCTTCTCACGAGATGGAGCCAGGCTTCCCAGCGGTTTCCTGCTAGCGTCCTTCTAAAGTGAATATTGAGAGGAGTAGATTGTAGTACTGTTGCAACGTAAGCGTCTCTTCGTTAAACAATGCTATACAATGAAGGATATTGAAGCGCAAGGGGTGTTTCCCCTAGCCAAGTATCCTCCCAGAATCTTGTAGTGGTACCGTTTCCAACAATAAACTTTGTTCTATTGAAAAAGGCTGATTTAACTCTCATCAGTCCTTTCCAAAAAGGTGAGTTTGTTGGCCTCACTGTCACCTGGGACAAAGTTTTAGATTGCAGGTACTTATTACGCAAAATCTGTGCCCATGTGGCCTCCGTCTCAACAGATAACTTATACAGCCACTTACTAAGAAGACATTTGTTCCTCACCTCAAGATTTTCAATACCTAGACCCCCTTTTGGTCTTTCGGTCTACAAATAATATCCCATTTAGTAAGTCTGTATTTTCGCTTAAGTTCATCACTCTGCCAGAAGAAACGTGATCGATAGAAGTCAAGCCTTTTCTGAACTCCAACTGGTACCTCGAAAAAGGACAAGAGAAACATAAGCATACTTGTGAGAATCGAATTAATGAGAATTAATCGGCCTCCGTATGACATTAGCTTGCCCTTCCAGCAGCTTAATTTCTTCTCAAATCTATCCTCAATGCACTTCCATTCTCTGTTTGTTAGCTTACGATGGTGAATTGATATACCCAAATACATGAAAGATAAAGCCCCCAATTCACACCCGAACAATTGTTTGTAAGCGTCTTGTTCCTCCTTGGCTCTTCCAAAATAGAACAATTCGCTTTTGTGGAAGTTAATCTTTAACCCGATCAATTGTTCGAATAAGCATAGTACCAGCTTCATGTTTCGTGCTTTTGCCAAGTCATGCTCCATGAATAGGATAGTATCATCGGCGTACTGTAGGATAGACACACCTCCATCAACTAGATGGGGAACCAGGCCACCTACCTGACCAGCATCCTTAGCCCTTCCTATTAGAACCGTCAACATGTCAACCACTATGTTGAATAGAATAGGGGACAGTGGATCTCCTTGTCTCAGACCCTTATGTGTTTGGAAATAGTGGCATATGTCATCATTCACTTTAATTCCAACACTCCCTTTTTGCGTGACGGATTCTACCTGGTGTCTCCAGGCCTGATCGAAACCTTTCATACGCAAGGTGTAAGTGCATCTAGTTGTTGGAAATATGCCCTAGAGGCAATAATAAATTAGTTATTATTATATTTCCTTGTTCATGATAATAGTTTATTATCCATGCTAGAATTGTATTGATAGGAAACTCAGATACATGTGTGGATACATAGACAACACCATGTCCCTAGTAAGCCTCTAGTTGACTAGCTCGTTGATCAATAGATGGTTACGGTTTCCTGACCATGGACATTGGATGTCGTTGATAACGGGATCACATCATTGGGCGAATGATGTGATGGACAAGACCCAATCCTAAGCCTAGCACAAAGATCGTAGAGTTCGTATGCTAAAGCTTTTTCTAATGTCAAGTATCATTTCCTTAGACCATGAGATTGTGCAACTCCCGGATACCGTAGGAATACTTTGGGTGTGCCAAACGTCACAACGTAACTGGGTGGCTATAAAGGTACACTACAGGTATCTCTGAAAGTGTCTGTTGGGTTGGCACGAATCGAGACTGGGATTTGTCACTCCGCGTAAACGGAGAGGTATCTCTGGGCCCACTCGGTAGGACATCATCATAATGTGCACAATGTGACCAAGGAGTTGATCACGGGATGATGTGTTATGGAACGGGTAAAAGAGACTTGCCAGTAACGAGATTGAACAAGGTATCGGGATACCGACGATCGAATCTCGGGCAAGTACAATACCGCTAGACAAAGGGAATTGTATACGGGATTGATCGAATCCTCGACATCTTGGTTCATCCGATGAGATCATCGTGGAACATGTGGGAACCAACATGGGTATCCAGATCCCGCTGTTGGTTATTGATCGGAGAACGTCTCGGTCATGTCTGCATGGTTCCCGAACCCGTAGGGTCTACACACTTAAGGTTCGATGACGCTAGGGTTATAAAGGAAGTTTGTATGTGGTTACCGAATGTTGTTCGGAGTCCCGGATGAGATCCAGGACGTCATGAGGAGTTCCGGAATGGTCCGGAGGTAAAGATTTATATATGGGAAGTCCTGTTTTGGTCACCGGAAAAGTTTCGGGTTTTATCGGTAACGTACCGGGACCACCGGGAGGGTCCCGGGGGTCCACCAAGTGGGGCCACTAGCCCCGGAGGCTTGCATGGGCCAAGATTGGGAAGGGACCAGCCCCTGAGTGGGCTGGTGCGCCTCCCACAAGGCCCAAGGCGTAGCTAGGAGGAGAAGGGGGAAACCCTAGGCGCAGATGGGCCTAAGGCCCACCCTAGGGCGCGCCCCCTTCTCCCCCTCTTGGCCGCCCCCCCTCCATCCCATCTAGGGCTGCCGCCCCCCTAGGGGTGGGAACCCTAGAGGGGGCGCACCCTCCTCCCCTTCTCCTATAAATAGTGGGGGTTTTGGGCTGCCCAAGACACACGATTTGATCTCTCCCTGGCGCAGCCCTACCCCTCTCCCTCCTCCTCTCACGCGGTGCTTGGCGAAGCCCTGCAGGATAGCCACGCTCCTCCACCACCACCACGCCGTTGTGCTGCTGCTGGATGAAGTCTTCCTCAACCTCTCCCTCTCTCCTTGCTGGATCAAGGCATGGGAGACGTCACCGGGCTGTACGTGTGTTGAACACGGAGGTGCTGTCCGTTCG
The DNA here is from genome assembly GCF_056163025.1 of Triticum urartu. Taxonomy (NCBI): domain Eukaryota; kingdom Viridiplantae; phylum Streptophyta; class Magnoliopsida; order Poales; family Poaceae; genus Triticum; species Triticum urartu. The sequence continues at coordinate 598,892,181 of NC_141877.1, forward strand.
GCACTAGGATCATCGATGATTTGGATCACGACGAGTACGACTCCATCAACCCCATTCTCTTGAACGCTTCCGCGTAACGATCTACAAGGGTACGTAGATGCACTCTCCTTCCCCTTGTTGCTAGTTTCTCCATAGATAGATCTTGGTGACACGTAGGAAAATTTTGAATTTCTGCTACGTTCCCCAACAGTGGTATCAGAGCCAGGTTTATGCGTAGTTTCTATGCACGAGTAGAACACAAAGTAGTTGTGGGCGTTGATTTTGTTCAATATGCTTACCGTTACTAGTCCAATCTTGATTCGGCGGCATTGTGGGATGAAGCGGCCCGGACCGACCTTACACGTACTCTTACGTGAGACTGGTTCCACCGACTGACATGCACTAGTTGCATAAGGTGGCTAGCGGGTGTCTGTCTCTCCCACTTTAGTCGGATCGGATTCGATGAAAAGGATCCTTATGAAGGGTAAATAGCAATTGGCATATCACGTTGTGGTTTTTGCGTAGGTAAGAAACGTTCTTGCTAGAAACCCATAGCAGCCACGTAAAACATGCAAACAACAATTAGAGGGCGTCTAACTTGTTTTTGCAGGGTATGCTATGTGATGTGATATGGCCAAGAAGAATGTGATGAATGATATGTGATGTATGAGATTGATCATGTTCTTGTAATAGGAATCACGACTTGCATGTCGATGAGTATGACAACCGGCAGGAGCCATAGGAGTTGTCTTTATTAATTGTATGACCTGCGTGTCATTGAACAACGCCATGTAATTACTTTACTTTATTGCTAAACGGTAGCCATAGTAGTAGAAGTAATAGTTGGCGAGCAACTTCATGGAGACACGATGATGGAGATCATGATGATGGAGATCATGGTGTCATGCCGGTGACAAGATGATCACGGAGCCCCAAGATGGAGATCAAAGGAGCTATATGATATTGGCCATATCATGTCACTATTATTTGATTGCATGTGATGTTTATCATGTTTATGCATCTTATTTGCTTAGAACAACGGTAGTAAATAAGATGATCCCTCATTAAAATTTCAAGAAAGTGTTCCCCCTAACTGTGCACCGTTGCGACAGTTCGTTGTTTCGAAGCACCACGTGATGATCGGGTGTGATAGATTCTAACGTTCACATACAACGGGTGTAAGAAAAATTTACACATGCGAAACACTTAGGTTGACTTGACGAGCCTAGCATGTACAGACATGGCCTCGGAACACAAGAGACCGAAAGGTCGAGCATGAGTTGTATGGTAGATACGATCAACATGAAGATGTTCACCGATGATGACTAGTCCGTCTCACGTGATGATCGGACACAGCCTAGTTGACTCGGATCATGTAATCACTTAGATGACTAGAGGGATGTCTATCCGAGTGGGAGTTCATAAGATGAACTTAATTATCCTGAACATAGTCAAAAGGTCTTCGCAAATTATGTCATGGCTCGCGCTTTAGTTCTACTGTTTAGATATGTTCCTAGAGAAAATTTAGTTAAAAGTTGATAGTAGAAATTATGCGGACTAGGTCCGTAAACTGAGGATCGTCCTCATTGCTTCATAGAAGGCTTATGTCCTTAATGCACCGCTCAGTGTGCTGAACCTCGAACGTCGTCCGTGGATGTTGCGAACATCTGACATACACATTTTGATAACTACGTGATAGTTCAGTTAAACGGTTTAGAGTTGAGGCACCGAAGACGTTTTGAAACGTCGCGAAACATATGAGATGTTTCGAGGGCTGAAATTGGGATTTCAGGCTCGTGCCCACGTCAAGAGGTATAAGACCTCCGACGATTTTCTTAGCCTACAAACTAAGGAGAAAAGCTCAATTGTTGAGCTTGTGCTCAGATTGTCTGAGTACAACAATCATTTGAATCGAGTGGGAGTTGATCTTCCATATGAGATATTGATGTTTCTCCGAAGTCATTACCACCAAGCTGCTAGAGCTTCGTGATGAACTATAATGTATCAGGGACATATATGATGATCCTTGAGATATTCGCGATGTTTGACACCACAAAAGTAGAAATCAAGAAGGAGCATCAATTGTTGATGGTTGGTGAAACTACTAGTTTCAAGAAGGGCAAGGGAAAAAAGGGATGCTTCATGAAACGGCAAATCAGCTGCTGCTCTAGTGAAGAAACCCAAGGTTGAACCCAAACCCGAGACTAAGTGCTTCTGTAATAAGGGGAACAGCCACTGGAGCAGAATTACCCTAGATACTTGGTAGATGAGAAGGCTGTTGATAGAAGTATATTGGATATACATTATGTTAATGTGTACTTTACTAGTACTCCTAGTAGCACCAGGGTATTAGATACCGATTCGGTTACTAAGTGTTAGTAACTCGAAACAAAAGCTATGGAATAAACGGAGACTAGCTAAAAGGTGAGATGACGATATGTGTTGGAAGTATTTCCAAGGTTGATAAAATATCGTACGCTCCCTCTACCATCAAGATTGGTGTTTGCGTTGAGCATAGACATGATTGGATTATGTCTATCGCAATACGGTTATTCATTTAAGGAGAATAATGGTTACTCTGTTTATTTGAATAATACCTTCAATGGTCTTGCACCTAAAATGAATGGTTTATTGAATCTCGATTGTAGTGATACACATGTTCATGCCAAAAGATATAAGATAGTAATGATAGTACCACCTACTTGTGGCACTGCCACGTAAGTCATATCGGTATAAAACGCATGAAGAAGCTCCATGTTGATGGATCTTTGGGCTCACTCGTTTTTGAAAAGTTTGAGACATGCAAACCATGTCTATTGGTGTATATGCATGAAGAAACTCCATGCAAATGGACCGTTTGGACTCACTTGATTTTTGAATCACTTGAGACATGCAAATCATACCACATGGGCAAGATGACTGAAAGCCTCGTTTTCAGTAAAATGGAACTAGAAAGCAACTTGTTGGAAGTAATACATTTTGATGTGTGCAGTCCAATGAGTGCTGAGGCATGTAGTGGATATCGTTATGTTCTTACTTCACAGATGATTTGAGTAGATGTTGAGTATATTTACTTGATGAATCATGAGTCTGAATTATTGAAAGGTTCAAGTAATTTCAGGGTGAAGTTGAAAGATCGTCATGATAAGAGGATAAAAGATCTATGATATGATCATAGAGATGAATATCTGAATTACGAGTTTGGCACAGAATTAAGAAATTGTGGAAATTGTTTCACAACTAATACAGCCTGGAACACCATAGTGTGATGGTGTGTCCGAACATCATAACTGCACCCTATTGGATATGATGCATACCATGATGTCTCTTATCGAATTACCACGATAGTTTATGGGTTAGGCATTAGAGACAACCACATTTACTTTAAATAGGGCACCACGTAATTCCGATGAGATGACACCGTATGAACTATGGTTTAGAGAAACCTAAGCTGTCATTTCTTAAAAGTTTGGGGCTGCGACGCTTATGTGAAAAAGTTTCAGGATGATAAGCTCGAACCCAAAGAGGATAAATGCATCTTCATAGGACACCCAAAACAGTTGGGTATACCTCCTGTCTCAGATCCGAAAGCAATAAGGGATTGTTTCTAGAATCGGGTCCTTTCTCGAGGAAAAGTTTCTCTCGAAGGAATTGAGTGGGAGAATGGTGGAGACTTGATGAGGTTATTGAACCGTCACTTCAACTAGTGTATAGCAGGGCACAAAGAGTTGTTCCTGTGGCACCTACACCAATTGAAGTGGAAGCTTATGATATTGTTCATGAGACTTCGGATCAAGTCACTCCCAAACCTCGTAGGATGACAAGGATGCGTACTACTTCAGAGTGGTACGTAATCCTGTCTTGGAAGTCATGTTGCTAGAGAACAATGAACCTACGAGATGGAGAAGCGATGGTGGGCCCGAATTCCGATAAATGGCTCGAGGCCATAAAATCCGAGAGAGGATCCATGTATGAAAACAAAGTGTAGACTTTGGCAGAACGGCTCGATGGTCGTAAGGCTATTGAGTACAGATGGATTTTAAAAGGAAGACGGACAATGATGGTAAGTATCACCATTAAGAAAGCTCGACTTGTCGTTAAGATTTTTTTTCCAGCAAGTTCAAGGAGTTGACTATGATGAGACTTTCTCACTCGTAGTGATGCTAAGAGTCTGTTGGAATTATATAAGCGATTACTGCATTATTTATGAAATCTTGCAGATAGGATGTCAAAACATTGTTTCCTCGACGATTTTCTTGAGGAAAGGTTGTATGTGATACAACCGGAAGGTTTTGTCAATCCTGAAAGATGCTAATAAGTATGCAAAGCTCCAGCAATCCTTCTAAGGACTGGAGTAAGCATCTCGGAGTTGGAATGTATGCTTTGATGAGATGATCAAAGATTTTGGGTGTATACAAAGTTTATGAGAAACTTGTATTTCCAAAGAAGTGAGTGGGAGCACTATAGAATTTCCGATGAGTATGTGTTGTTAACATGTTGATCGGAAATGATGTAGAATTTCTAGGAAGCATGTAGAGTTATTTGAAAAGTGTTTTTCAATGTAAAGCCTGGATTAAGCTACTTGAACGTTGAGCATCAAGATCTATAAGGATAGATCAAAACGCTTAATGGTACTTCCAAATGAGCACATACCTTGACATGATCTTGAAGGTGTTCAAGATGGATCAGTCAAAGAAGGAGTTCTTGCCTGAGTTGTAAGGTATGAAGTTAAGACTTAAAGCTCGACCACGACAGAAGAAAGAGAAAGGACGAATGTCGTCCCCTATGCTTTTGTCATAGGCTCTATACGGTATGCCATGCTGAGTACCGCACCTGATGTGTGCCTTGCCACATGTCTGGCAAGAGGGTACAAAGGTGATCTAGGAGTGGATCACTAGATAGCGGTCAAAAATTGTCCTTGGAGTAATAAGGACATGTTTCTCGATTATGGAGGTGATAAAGAGTTCGGCGTAAAGGGTTACATCGATGCAAGCTTTAACACCTATCCGAATGACTCTGAGTAGCAAACCGGATACGTATAGTGGAGCAACCATTTGGAATAGCTCCAAGTGGAGCATGGAAGCATCATTTATAATATGACCTAGAGATTTGCGAAGTACATACCGATCTAAATGTTGCAGACCCGTTGACTAAAACCTCTCTCACAAGCAAAACATGATCAAACCCAGAACTCATTAAGTCTTAATCACATGATGATGTGAACTAGTTTAGTGACACTAGTAAACTCTTTGGATGTTGATCACATGGCGATGTGACCTGTGAGTGTTAATCACATGACGATGTGAACTAGATTATTGACTCTAGTGCAAGTGGGAGACTGTTGGAAATATGCCCTAGAGGCAATAATAAATTAGTTATTATTATATTTCCTTGTTCATGATAATCTTTTATTATCCATGCTAGAATTGCATTGATAGGAAACTCAGATACATGTGTGGATACATAGACAACACCATGTCCCTAGTAAGCCTCTAGTTGACTAGCTCGTTGATCAATAGATGGTTACGGTTTCCTGACCATGGACATTGGATGTCGTTGATAACGGGATCACATCATTGGGAGAATGATGTGATGGACAAGACCCAATCCTAAGCCTAGCACAAAGATCGTGTAGTTCGTATGCTAAAGCTTTTTCTAATGTCAAGTATCATTTCCTTAGACCATGAGATTGTGCAACTCCCGGATACAGTAGGAATACTTTGGGTGTGCCAAACGTCACAACGTAACTGGGTGGCTATAAAGGTACACTACAGGTATCTCCGAAAGTGTCTGTTGGGTTGGCACGAATCGAGACTGGGATTTGTCACTCCGTGTAAACGGAGAGGTATCTCTGGGCCCACTCGGTAGGACATCATCATAATGTGCACAATGTGACCAAGGAGTTGATCACGGGATGATGTGTTACGGAACGAGTAAAAGAGACTTGCCGGTAACGAGATTGAACAAGGTATCGGGATACCGACGATCGAATCTCGGGCAAGTACAATACCGCTAGACAAAGGGAATTGTATACGGGATTGATTGAATCCTCGACATCGTGGTTCATCCGATGAGATCATCGTGGAACATGTGGGAACCAACATGGGTATCCAGATCCCGCTGTTGGTTCTTGACCAGAGAACGTCTCGGTCATGTCTGCATGGTTCCCGAACCCGTAGGGTCTACACACTTAAGGTTCGATGACGCTAGGGTTATAAAGGAAGTTTGTATGTGGTTACTGAATGTTGTTCGGAGTCCTGGATGAGATCCAGGACATCACGAGGAGTTCCAGAATGGTCCGGAGGTAAAGATTTATATATGGGAAGTCCTGTTTTGGTCACCGGAAAAGTTTCGGGTTTTATCGGTAACGTACCGGGACCACCGGGAGGGTCCCGGGGGTCCACCAAGTGGGGCCACCAGCCCCGGAGGCTTGCATGGGCCAAGAGTGGGAAGGGACCAGCCTCTGAGTGGGCTTGTGCGCCTCCCACAAGGCCCAAGGCGCAGCTAGGAGGAGAAGGGGGAAACCCTAGGCGCAGATGGGCCTAAGGCCCACCCTAGGGCGCGCCCCCTTCTCCCCCTCTTGGCCGCCCCCCCTCCATCCCATCTAGGGCTGCCGCCCCCCTAGGGGTGGGAACCCTAGAGGGGGAGCACCCTCCTCCCCTTCTCCTATAAATAGTGGGGGTTTTGGGCTGCCCAAGACACACGATTTGATCTCTCCCTGGCGCAGCCCTACCCCTCTCCCTCCTCCTCTCACGCGGTGCTTGGTGAAGCCCTGCAGGATAGCCACGCTCCTCCACCACCACCACGCCGTTGTGCTGCTGCTGGATGAAGTCTTCCTCAACCTCTCCCTCTCTCCTTGCTGGATCAAGGCATGGGAGACGTCACCGGGCAGTACGTGTGTTGAACACGGAGGTGCCGTCCGTTCGGCACTAGGATCATCGGTGATTTGGATCACGACGAGTACGACTCCATCAACCCCGTTCTCTTGAACGCTTCCGTGTAATGATCTACAAGGGTATGTAGATGCACTCTCCTTCCCCTCGTTGCTAGTTTCTCCATAGATAGATCTTTGTGACACGTAGGAAAATTTTGAATTTCTGCTACGTTCCCCAACACTAGTGCCACCCCTAGTTGGTTTTGGAGTATTGACGACAAACCTGGTTGAGGGACTAATGTGTTTGTGAGAATTGCAGGATAACACATGTAGAAGTCCCTCATTGATTCGGTTTTCCTACCAGAGATGACCCCTAAAAATGTATGAAGACATTGAAGTCAAAGGTGGTATGTGAAGACATTCACATTGAAGACTATGACAAGAGAAGACATCGCATGAAGACTATGGAGTGCGAAGACTTAGTTGTTTCGTCGTTCTTTTTCTTCTTTGTTGAGTCATAGGAACCAACGTAGTGTTAAGTGGGGCCCAAGTAAACCAGTCAGAATGACTGAAGTGATGCTTAACCAAAATCCTATGTCTTCGAGCGAAGACAATGAGAGCAAATCTTATCCAGAGCTGGATAAGTCAGCTTTGCTTGTAGCTCAAGTAAAGTTGTCGTGTGTGTTTGAAATCTGACCGTTGGAACACGTGTCAGTGCCTTAGTGACCCAGGGTCATTTTGGACAAAACAGGTCGGGTTGCCTAGTGGCTATAAATAGCCCACCCCCTACACCATAAATTGGTTGGCTGCTCAGAGTTAGTGCACGCCTTTTGTCGTTTGAGAGCAACCCACCTCGAAGCCTTTGAGAGAGAAATCCTTGCGAGGACAAAGCCCTAAACACCCAGAGCCAAAGAGTGTTAGGCATCACTTAACTCTTCTTGTCTGTGTGATCTGAAGACTTATTACACTTGAGGACCGTGAATCCTCCAGCCGGTTAGGCGTCGCGTTCTGAGCATCCAAGAGTCATTGTGGATCACCGGTGAACGAAGTCTGTGAAGGTTTGGAAGTCTACCTTGAAGACTTACTAGAGTAATTGGGCGAGGAATAGGTGTCCTTAGCTCAAGGGGAATAAGGTGAAGACGCGGTCTTCTGAGTTGAATCTCAGCCTCCCTAACCAGACGTACAGTTGTCACAGCTACTGGAACTGGTCCAACAAATCATTATCTTCAACGAGCCACCGGTTCTATCCTTCCCATCTCTTTATTTGCAGATTGGTCCCTGTGAAGTCATTGCCTGTTTGCATTATCTATTTGTCTTCACTATGTGACTGCTTGTTCTGATTGGCTTCATACTATCTTCCATCCTGATCTATACTGCCTAGCTGCTATTAGTCTTTGTGCTTTCATTTCATTGAATACTTGACTATGGCTTGCTTAGTGTAGTCTACCTTCCGCTGCATGGTATTAGGTTTATTTCTATCGTTTGTCTTCAAAACCTCCATGTTTTGAAGACTTTCATAAAAATCGCCTATTCACCCCCCTCTAGTCGATCACTAGCACTTTCAATTAGTATCAGAGCAAGGTACTCCCTTGTTCTGTGTGATTCAGTTTAACCACCTGGAGTTTTAGCTATGTCGACTGCAGGGATAATCAAAGTCTCCGCTGCGTGCCCAGTCTTTGATGGAACTGAATATCCCTACTGGAAGAATAAGATGCGCATGCATATGGAAGCCATTGATGTCGACCTCTAGTATGTCATCAAGAATGGCGTTCCCAAGGCTGGTGAAGGTGTCACCACTGCTGATGTCAAGAAATTCGTTCAACTGGATTCCACTGCCAAGAACATCATCTGTGGTCATCTGACCAAAGGACAGTATGGCCGTGTGAGTGCTCTGGAAACATCCAAGCTAGTCTGGGACTGGCTCTCCAAGGTCAACGAAGGCGTCTCAACCCAGAGAGATCAAAGAATCAGTGTCCTTCGCAACCTCTTCAACTGCTTCAAGAGAAACGACAATGAGAATGTTCAGCTCACGTTTGATCGACTCACTGACATCACAAATGAGCTTCAAGCCCTCGGCGCCACTGAGATCACCAAGCATGAAGTTGTCAAGACACTCCTGAGATCACTTGACAGCTCATTTGACACCCTAGCCCTGATGATTCAAGAACGCCCTGACTTCAAGACACTCGATCCGTCTGACATACTTGAAAGGCTCAACACACATGAGTTTCAGCTTTCTGAGAAAAGAGACATCTACGGTCCCAACTATGGACGAACTCGTGCTTTGAAGGCAAAAGCTGTTTCCTCATCTGAAGAAGAATCTGATTGCAGTTCTGATGATCCTGAAGACATTGGAAAGGAGCTTGCTATGCTTGTGAAGAAGTTCCAGAAATTCACCAAGAAGAAAGGCTTCAGAAAGTCCTCACGATCCAGCTCAAGGAATGATGAAGCTTCTGCTCATGACTACAAGAAGAGAACATGCCACAAGTGCAAGAAACCTGGTCACTACATCTCTGAGCGTCCGCAGTGGGACAATGAGAACAACAACAAGAAGAAGAGCAAGGAATATGATTATGACGACAAGAAGAAGAAGAAATACTCAAAGTCTTCTTCCAAGTCTTCATCAAAGTCTTCATCACACAAGAAGAGCTCATCTGGCAAGGCTCGCGCATTTGTTGGCAAGACAATGGATTCAGAGGAGGAGTCTGCTTCTGAGGAGGCGGAGGTGGAGTCTGAGGAGGAGTCCAATTCTGGCGTTGCAAGTCTGGCTACGGCTTATGTTGCCAAGTCCATATTCAACATTGAAGACAATGAGTTCATCACCGACGTCGATGCTAATGACAAGGACAACTCCGCTCCCACCTACTGCTTCATGGCACGCGGTGCCAAGGTAAACTCACGCACTACTCACTATTAAACATCCAGTGAAGATGACTCTGATTATGGTTCCAAAACCAGCTACAAAACACTTGCTAAAATTGCAACTGAACAACAGAAAGCTATGGAACATATTCAAAAACGGTTAGACAAAAGCGATGACCTGTTAGACGCTGAAATGACTCGATCTCAGTCCTTAATTGAAGACATAAAAAATCTTCATGTTAAGTATGAGGAACTTGAAAGTCGTCATGAAACGCTCTCAACAACTCATGAAAAGCTTTCCCATGATTATCTTCAAAGGAAGCAAGATCTTGAGAAATTGAGAGCGGCTCATGAAGATCTTCAAAAGGAAAACGAGTCACTTTGCGCCAAATAGATCAATTCCGCTCAAGAAGGATTTGAACCACCATGTCTTAAATGCATTGAGCATGACAACGCTACTTCTATTGCTGGATGTTCTATTGCTGCTACTGTTGCAATATCTTCAACTATTGATGTGGTAACTAACCCCTCTGCTGAGGATGCCACTGCTATTGCTGATGAAAATGCTAGGTTGAAGACATTGCTTGAAACAGGGATGTACAAAAGTCTCAAAGGGCATCAGACACTATGTGATGTCCTCAAAAGGCAGATCCTGAACCGAAACCCTAGGAAAGAGGGTGTTGGGTTCGAAAGGAAAATGAATGCTGATGGCTCTTACTGGAAACCTGAGCAGTACCCCAAAACCACATGGGTTGCTGCAAAGGAACCTTCAGTGGATCCATCCACCCTATATAGCTTCACTTGTGCTAATCCCATTGTTATTGATGAATCCTTTGATGCAAACTATAAACTGTTTAAGAATAATGGTGAAGTGTTTGCGAGGTATATTGGTACTAACTGCAGGAATGGGCCACCTATGAAGAAAGTCTGAGTGCCGAAAAAGTGTCTGGAAAATCTTCCTGTGTATGTCGTCATGACACCACAAGTGAAGAAGAAAAACCCTAGACCACGGGCTTCATATGGTCCAAAGGCTTCATACAGACAGAGGACTCACCTGAGTTGCATTAACGCAAATGTTTTGCAGGGAAACCATACTCAGGCCTATGAATATGGGCGCGTTTCATCAAACCGCCATGTTCATAAGACCAAGAACTACTCTGCTTATTCTTATGAATACTATTGTCCACCTGCAAGAGTATTTGCTAGGGCTCCAAAGCCAAAGTTCTCAGATGCTGCACTTAGACTCATTGCTTCGAAGCCACCCTTGAAGATGTGGGTGGTTAAGAAAGCTTAACTCTTTTTGCAGGGAAGGGTCTCAAGCGGAAAATCAAATGCATCTGAAGCTATTGCTGGGGACCTTAAACATCTTGTAGGGCACAAGATCAAATGCCCAAATGGTCTTATTATGTATTTTGTTCCTGAGTCGCTTCCTACTTGCCCTATCAATCCTAACCTCGATCTAAGTTTTCATAATCCACTTGCTCGTCAAATGTTTATGCTTCACAATTCTCTTCGTGAAGCCTATTGTAACGCCCTCGATGCGGCTATATCTCCTACGTGTCGAAGCACGACTTAGAGGCATAACCGCATTGAAAGCAACACACACGAGGCCTTCTCGGTCCCTCGGTTAACCGTTGGAGTGTCAAACGAAGTCCAAATGGTACGAAACTTGACAGGCGGTCTACCGGTAGTAAACCAAGGCCGCTTGGCAAGTCTCGGTCCAATCCGGAAATGTTTAACCCCCGCACACGAAAAGAAGGTAGAAAGGACAACCGGAGGGGATAGGAGCGCCGGAATGCAAAACGGACAACAGGGAAAATGCTCGGATGCATGAGACGAACACGTATGCAGCAATACACATGATGACATGATATGAGATGCATGACAACGACAACAACACATGGAGACAAAAACCCGAACCCGAGGAAATAAAATAACTTAGCGCCGGAAACGACAAGAGTTGGAGTACATATAAGGTAAATTACATCCGGGGTGTTACACCTATCCCCCTAACTGCACTGTAGGGTATGACACCAGCTGCTTCAGAATGGATTATTGATAGTGGATGTACTAATCACATGACTGGCAAGCGAAGTCTTCTCATGGACTCAACCTTACGTCCATCTGACAAGAGTCACATCACATTTGTTGATACTGGTAAAAGCAAGGTATTGGGTCTAGGTAGAGTTGCAATCTCAAGGGATCAGCACATGAATAAAGTGATGCTTGTTAAATCCCTTGGCTTTAACTTAATGTCTGTCTCAATGCTTTGCGATTTAAACATGATTGTGATGTTTGGAAAATATCGTTGCCTTGTTCTAATGGAATCTGACAAGTCTCTAGTCTTTGAAGGGTATCGAAAAGATGATTTGTACATGGTAGATTTCTCAGCAGGACCACAGCTTGCCATATGTCTTCTTGCAAAAGCTTCAGAATGCTGGCTCTGGCATCGGAGGCTAGGGAATGCTGGCATGAGGAATTTGAACACTCTTGTAAAGAACAAGCATAACATAGGCATCGAGGGCGTCAAGTTCAAGAAGGATCACTTATGCGGTGCCTGCGAAGCTGGAAAGATGACGAGGGCCAAGCATCCCTCGAAGAAAATCATGACAACGACTCAACCCTTCGAACTGCTACACATGGACCTCTTCGGTCCCACTCACTACTCAACTCTTACTACTACTGCTTGTCTCTATGGCTTCATCATTGTTGATGATTATTCAAGATATACATGGGTGCATATAATCCTCTACAAGACTGAAGTGCAAGATGTCTTCAGACCCTTCGCCAATCGAGCCATGAACAACTATGGCGTCAAGATCAAGCACATCAGAAGTGACAATGGCACTGAATTCAAGAACACGGGCCTCGACACTTATCTTGATACCTTTGGCATCGCTCATGAGTTCTTAGCTCCGTACACGCCACAGCAGAATGACATCATGGAACGCAAGAACAGAACACTCATTGAGATGGCCCGGATGATGCTCGATGAATACAAGACTCCAAGAAAGTTCCGGCCTGAAGCCATTGATACTGCATGCAATATCATCAACCGTGTTTATCTTCACAAGCTTCTGAACAAAACATCCTATGAGCTCCTCACTGGTAAGAAGCCAAATGTAAGTTACTTTAGAGTATTTCGTGCCAGGTGCTGGATCAAGGATCCACATCACACTTCAAAATTTGCACCAAAAGCACATGAAGGTTTTATGCTTGGATACGGAAAGGATTCGCACTCCTACTGAGTCTTCAACCTCTTTCACTATAAAGTGGTTGAAACTGTGGATGTGCGGTTCGATGAGACTAACGGCTCGCAAAGAGAGCACCTGCCAAATGTGCTAGATGAAGTTCCATCCAGTGAATCCATCAAGCTTATGGGAACTGGAGAAATCATACCGTCTGAAGCACATCCCGAAGAGGAACTCATCATCTCTGCACCTGATCAACCTAAAGACAATGCTCAGCCTGGAGACAATCCTTCTAACGATGACAATGATCAGCAAGAGCAAAATCTTCGTCCTGTTCATTCTCGTGTTGCAAATGAAGTACAGATTGAGAAAATAATTGATAGCATCAATGCACCTGGTCCACTCACTCATTCAAGGGCAACACAACTAGCAAATTTCTGTGGGCACTTCGCATTCGTCTCAATATCTAAACCCAAGAAAGTTGATGAAGCCTTCATGGAACTTGAATGGATTCAAGCTATGCAAGAAGATCTTCAACAATTTGAGCTGAATAATGTATGGGAACTGGTCAAGCGTCCTGATCCTCGTAAGCACAATATCATAGGCACTAAATGGATATATCGCAACAAGCAGATGAGCATGGTCAAGTTGTCAGAAACAAGGCTCGTCTCTTGCTCAAGGATACACTCAAGTTGAAGGAATTGACTTCGATGAAACATTTGCTCTTGTGGCTATGGTGGAAGCTATACGCATACTGCTGGCCTATGCAAATCATCATAACACTCTTCTGTATCAAATGGATGTGAAGAGTGCCTTTCTCAATGGCAAGATTGAAGAAGTGTATGTTGCACAACCGCCTGGCTTTGAAGATCCAAAACATCCTGACATGGTTTATAAGCTCAACAAGGCACTGTATGGCCTCAAACAAGCCCCTAGTGCTTAGTATGACACACTCAAGGACTTCCTGAAGAGCAAAGGCTTCAAACCTGGTTCCCTAGATCCCACGCTCTTCACGAAGACATATGATGGTGAATTGTTTGTGTGCCAAATATATGTGGATGACATTATCTTCGGTTGCACTAATCAGAAATACAGTGATGAGTTTGGATAAATGATGCAAGAGCAATATCAGATGTCCATGATGGGTGAGTTGAAGTTCTTCCTTGGTCTTCAAATTTGTCAGCAAAGAAATGGCATCTTCATATATCAAGAGAAATACCTCAAAGATTGCCTGAAGAAGTTTGTAATGCAAGATTGCAAAGGTTACACGACGCCAATGCCAGCTAAACACCATCTGGGTCCCGACGACAATGGTAAAGAGTTTGATCAAAAGGTATACCGCTCCATGATTGGTTCTTTGCTTTATTTATGTGCATCTAGGCCAGATATTATGCTTAGTGTTTGCATGTGTGCTCGATTCCAAGCGGCACCAAAGGAATCGCATCACTTAGCGATGAAGCGAATTCTTTGATATTTGGCTCACACCCCAACACTAGGATTATGGTATCCAAAGGGCTCAGAGTTTGATCTAGTTGGATTCTCGGATGCTGATTATACTGGTGACAAGGTGGATCGCAAGTCTACATCAGGCACATGTCATTTTCTAGGACGATCACTTGTATGTTGGTCTTCAAAGAAGCAGAACTGTGTATCTCTCTCCACTGCTGAATCTGAGTACATTGCTGCTGGGTCTTGCTGTGCTCAGCTTCTATGGATGAAGCAAACTCTCAAGGACTATGGTATCCATCTGAAATAAGTACCACTCTACTACGACAACGAAAGCGCCATCAAGATTGCCAACAACCCAGTTCAGCACTCGAAGACAAAGCACATTGAAATTCGTCATCACTTTCTCAGAGATCATGTCATGAAGGAAGATATTGATATCATACACGTCAACACTGAAGAGAAACTGGCAGATATCTTCACAAAGCCCTTGGATGAGAAAAGGTTTTGCAAGTTACAGTGTGAGCTAAATATCTTGGAATCCTCAAATGTCCTGTGATCAGGCAGACATCGTAACACTTATGCATGTTGATGACTTAGATGTGCAACACACGAAGTAAAGTATATCTTCAATCAATGAAGACTTACATTCTGAGTGTGAATACATTAACATGGAATTTGACTTCGGAGCGCCACGATAATTGTGTGCCGTGTCTGGGTCTAATACTTCCTATACGGTGGGTAACGCCACCACCAAATTCTTCCTATAGAAGTGTTTTTCTCATGGCGTTACTTTTGCAAAGTCTTCACACTTGATTTGTCTTCAACATTGATTTACTTTCTTGATTATCTTCACAATGTTGACTTGGTATATGCATATATTAAGTGTTCTGTCCTCTACAACATTCACTTATAGCTATGTATTTTCATTTGAATCTTTTGATCTAATTAAGTGAATGTGATCGGACCCTAACCTCTCTATGCTTCTACCTCAAATCTATCTATCCAAATCATATGCATTCTATTGAAACTGTCGAATGTCTTCGCTGCGTCCTTGTCAGCAGAAGACACACAGACAAACATTTAATCTGTTTTAAATGCTTAATCCTTATTGCCTAAAACCCGGAGAAGCCGGAATGACCGCCCGACAATCCAGACGGACGTGGGAACATGGAACTGCTTTCAATGTGTTGCATGTTCGCCACGTGTCCCTCAGATGTGAATCGCCATGGGGCACCTACGTAATTGCGCTGTGTCGTTCTCTTCCTTATAAATACATGTCCCCTCACGATCAAAAATCCTTCTTCCACCTCTCCACCTCGTTAAAACCCTAGCAGCTCTGCTAGCTCTCAACGACGCTGGCGATGAAGCGCTTAGCTGCCGTGACTTCACCGACGTCGTCCTCACGCCGGCCGCGGACATCATCTTCTCCGCCGCCGCCGTAGGTGCCCTCCGTCGCCAAGTTAGGGCATGGTGGATCGAACTGCTCGGTCTCCTACTCTTCCCATCTAGCAGTTCATCGTGTGGTAATTAAAATCTCACTTTTTATCGTCTTTTGATCTAATCGATTCATCCTTTTCAACCACAAGTGGTTTCTGTGACTACAAACTTGGATCTATCTAGTTCTGCATCTCATATTGTGCCTAGCATCTTCAGTTATGCATCTAAACAAGTTAGATTCCTCACTTGTACCTATTCTTGGATTCGTACAAATCTGGAACTGTAAGTGCATCTAGTGCCACCCCTAGTTGGTTTTGGAGTATTGACGACAAACCTGGTTGAGGGACTAATGTGTTTGTGAGAATTGTAGGATAACACAGGTAGAAGTCCCTCATTGATTCGGTTTTCCTACCAGAGATGACCCCTAAAAATGTATGAAGACATTGAAGTCAAAGGTGGTATGTGAAGACATTCACATTGAAGACTATGACAAGAGAAGACATCGCGTGAAGACTATGGAGCGCGAAGACTTAGCAGTTTCGTTGTTCTGTGTTTTTCTTTGTTGAGTCATAGGAACCACCGTACTGTTAAGTGGGGTCCAAGAGAACCAGTCAGAATGACTGAAGTGATGCTTAACCAAAATCCTATGTCTTCGAGTGAAGACTATGAGAGCAAATCTTGTCCAGAGTTGGATAAGTCAGCTTTGCTTGTAGCCCAAGTAAAGTTGCCGTGTGTGTTTGAAATCTAACCGTTGGAACACGTGTCAGTTCCTTAGTGACCCAGGGTCATTTCGGACAAATCAGGTCGGGTTGCCTAGTGGCTATAAATAGCCCACCCCCTACAACCATAAACAGTTGGCTGCTCAGAGTTAGAGTACGGCTTTTGTCGTTTGAGAGCAACCCACCTCGAAGCCTTTGAGAGAGAATTCCTTGCGAGGATAAAGCCCTAAACACCCAGAGCCAAAGAGTGTTAGGCATCACTTAAGTCTTCCTGTCTGTGTGATCTGAAGACTTATTACACATGAGGACTGTGAATCCTCCAGCCGGTTAGGCGTCGAGTTCTGAGCATCCAAGAGTCATTGTGGATCGCCGGTGAACGAAGTCTGTGAAGGTTTGGAAGTCTACCTTGAAGACTTACCAGAGTGATTGGGCGAGGACTGGGTGTCCTTATCTCAAGGGGAATAAGGTGAAGACGAGGTCTTCTGAGTTGAATCTCAGCCTCCCTAACCAGACGTATAGTTGTCACAGCAACTGGAACTGGTCCAACAAATCATTGTCTTCAACGAGTCACTGGTTTCATCTTTCCCTTCCCTTTATTTACTGTTGGTCCTTGTGAAGTCATTGTGCGATTGCATCACCATTTGGCTTCACTGAGTGATTACTTGTTCTGATTGGCTTCACAATATCTTCCTACCTGATCCTTACTGCCTAGTTGCCATTAGTCATTGTGCTTTCACCTCATTGAATACTTGACTATGGTTTGCCTAGTGTAGTCTACCTTCCGCTGCATGGTAATAGGTTTATTTCTATCATTTGTCTTCGAAACTTACATGTTTTGAAGACTTTCATAAAAATCGCCTATTCACCCCCCCTCTAGTCGATCACTAGCACTTTCAATTGGTATCAGAGCAAGGTACTCCCTTGTTCTTTGTGATTCGGTTTAACCACCTGGAGTTTTAGCTATGTCGACTGCAGGGATAATTAAAGTCTCCGCTGCGTGCCCCGTCTTCGATGGAACTGAATATCCCTACTGGAAGAATAAGATGCGCATGCATATGGAAGCCATTGATGTCGACCTATGGTATGTCGTCAAGAATGGCGTTCCCAAGGCTGGAGAAGGTGTCACTGCTGCTGATGTCAAGAAGTTCGTTCAACTGGACTCTACTGCCAAGAATATCATCTGTGGTCATCTGACCAAAGGACAGTATGGCCGCGTGAGTGCTTTGGAAACATCTAAGCTAGTCTGGGACTGGCTCTCCAAGGTCAACGAAGGCGTCTCAACCCAGAGAGATTAGAGAATCAGTGTCCTTCGCAACCTCTTCAACCGCTTCAAGAGAAATGACAATGAGAATGTCCAGCTCACGTTTGATCGACTCACTGACATCACAAATGAGCTTCAAGCCCTCGGCGCTACTGAGATTACCAAGCATGAAGTCGTCAGGACACTCCTGAGATCACTTGACAGTTCATTTGACACCCTAGACCTGATGATTCAAGAACGTCCTGATTTCAAGACACTCGATCCGTCTGACATACTTGAGAGGCTCAACACACACGAGTTTCAGCTTTCTGAGAAAAGAGACATCTACGGTCCCAACTATGGGCGAACTCGTGCCTTGAAGGCAAAGGCTGTCTCCTCATCTGAAGAAGAATCTGACAGCAGTTCTGATGATCCTAAAGACATTGGAAAGGAGCTTGCTATGCTTGTGAAGAAGTTCCAAAAATTCACCAAGAAGAAAGGCTTCAGAAAGTCTTCACGATCAAACTCAAGGAATGATGAAGCTTCTGTTCATGACTACAAGAAGAGAACATGTCACAAGTGCAAGAAACCTGGCCACTACATCTCTGAGTGTCCACAGTGGGACAATGAGAACAACAACAAGAAGAAGAGCAAGGAGTATGACTCTGACGACAAGAAGAAGAAGAAATACTCAAAGTCTTCTTCCAAGTCTTCATCACACAAGAAGAGCTCATCTGGCAAGGCACGTGCGTTTGTTGGCAAGGAAATGGATTCTGAGTAGTTGTCCGCTTCTGAGGAGGCAGAGATGGAGTCTGAGGAGGAGTCCGATTCTAGCGTTGCGAGTCTGGCTACAGCATACGTTTCCATGTCCATCTTCAACACTGAAGTCAATGACTTCATCACCGACACCGATGCAAATGACAAGGACTACTCCGCTCCTTCCTACTGCTTCATGGCACGCGGTGCCAAGGTAAACACACGCACTACTCACTATCAAACATCTAGTGACGATGACTCTGATTATGGTTCCAAACCCAGCTACAAAACACTTGCTAAAATTGCAACTGAATAATAGAAAGCTATGGAACACATTCAAAAACTGTTAGACAAAAGCGGTGATCTGTTAGACGCTAAAATGACTCGATCTCAGTCCTTAATTGAAGACATAAAAAATCTTCACGTTAAGTATGAGGAACTTGAAAGTCGTCATGGAACGCTCTCAACAACTCATGAAAGGCTTTCCTATGATTATCTTCAAAGGAAGCAAGATCTTGAGAAATTAAGAGCGGCTCATGAAGATCTTCAAAAGGAAAACGAGTCACTTCGTGCCGAACAGATCAGTTCAGCTCAGGAAGGATTTGAACCACCATGTCTTAAATGCATTGAGTGGGATAACGCTACTTCTGTTGCTGAATGTTCTACTGCTGCTACTATTGCAATATCTTCAACTGTTGATGTGGTAACTAACCCCTCTGCTGAGGATACCACTTCTATTCCTGATGAGAATGCTAGGTTGAAGACACTGCTTGAAACAGGGATGTACAAAAGTCTCAAAGGGCATCAGACACTATGTGATGTCCTCAATAGGCAGATCCTGAACCGAAACCCTAGGAAAGAGGGTGTTGGGTTCGAAAGGAAAATGAATGATGATGGCTCTTACTGGAAACCTGAGCAGTACCCCAAAACCACATGGGTTGCTGCAAAGGAACCTTCAGCAGATCCATCCACCCTATCTGGCTTCACTTGTGCTAATCCCATTGTTATTGATGAATCCTTTGATGCAAACTATAAACTGTTTAAGAATCAGAATGGTGAAGTGTTTGTGAGGTATATTGGTACTAACTGCAGGAATGGACCGCCTATGAAGAAGATCTGGGTGCCGAAAAGGTGTTTGGAGAATCTTCCTGTGAATGTCATCATGACACCACAGGTAAAGAAGACAAACCCCAGACCACAGGCTTCATACGGTCCAAAGGCTTCATACAGACAGAGGACTCACCAGAGTCGCACTAACGCAAATGTTTTGCAGGGAAACCATACCCAGGCCTATGAATATGAGCGCTTTTCATCAAACCCCATGTTCATAAGACCAAGAACTATTCTTCTTATTCTTATGAGTACTATTGTCCACCTGCAAGACTTTTTGCTAGGGCTCCAAAGCCAAAGTTCTCAGATGCTGCACTTAGACTCATTGCTTCGAAGCCACCCTTGAAGATGTGGGTGGCTAAGAAAGCTTAACTCTCTTTTGCAGGGAAAGGTCTTCAGCCGAAAACCAAAATCGTCTAACACTATTGCTGGGGACCTTAAACATCTTGTAGGGCGCAAGATCAAATGACCAAAATGGTCTTATTATGTACTTTGTTCCTGAATTGCTTGCTACTTTCCCTATCAGTCCTAATCTCGATCTAAGCTTTAATAATCCACTGGTTCGTCAAATGTTTTTGCTTCACAATTCTCTTCTTGAAGCCTATCCCCCTAACTGCACTGTAGGGTACGACACCAGCTACTTCAGAATGGATTATTGATAGTGGGTGTACAAATCACATGACTGGCAAGAAGCCTTCTCATGGACTCAACTTTACGTCCATCTGACAAAAGTCACATCACATTTGCTGACACTGGTAAAAGCAAGGTATTAGGTCTAGGTAGAGTTGCAATCTCAAAGGATCAACACATGGATAAAGTCATGCTTGTTGAATCCCTTGGTTTCAACTTAATGTCTGTCTCAATGCTTTGCGATTTAAACATGATTGTGATGTTTGGAAAATATCGTTGCCTTGTACTAATGGAATCTGGCAAGTCTCTAGTGTTTGAAGGGTATCGGAAGGATGATTTGTACGTGGTAGATTTCTCAGCAGGACCACAACTTGCAGTATGTCTTCTAGCAAAAGCTACTGAATGCTGGCTCTGGCATCGAAGGCTAGGGCATACTGGCATGAGGAACCTCCACACCCTTGCAAGGAAGAAGCATGTCATAGGCATCGAGGGCGTCAAGTTCAAGAAGGATCACTTATGCGGTGCCTGTGAAGCAGGAAAGATGACGAGGGCCAAGCATCCCTCGAAGACAATCATGACAACGACTCAACCCTTCGAACTGCTCCACATGGATATTTTCGGTCCCACTCATTACTCAACTCTTACTACTACTGCTTGTCTCTATGGATTTGTCATTGTTGATGATTATTCAAGATATACTTGGGTGCATATAATCCTCTACAAGACTGAAGTGCAGGATGTCTTCAGACGCTTCGCCAGTCGAGCAATGAACAACTATGGCGCCAAGATAAAGCACATCAGAAGTGACAATGGCACTGAATTCAAGAACACTAGCCTAGATACATATCTTGATACCTTAGGCATCACACATGAATTCTCAGCTCCGTACACACCATAGCAGAATGGCGTCGTCGAACGCAAGAACAGAACACTTATTGAGATGGCCCGGACGATGCTTGATGAATACAAGACTCCAAGAAAATTTTGGCCGGGAGCCATTGATACTGCATGCCATATCATCAACCGTTTTTATCTTCACAAGCTTCTGAACAAGACATCCTATGAGCTCCTTACTGGTAAGAAGCCAAATGTCAGTTACTTCAGAGTATTTGGCGCCAGGTGCTGGATCAAGGATCCACATCACACTTCAAAATTTGCACCAAAAGCACATGAGGGTTTTATGCTTGGATATGGAAAGGATTCGCACTCCTACAGAGTCTTCAACCTTTTTCACTATAAAGTGGTTGAAACAGTGGATGTGCGGTTTGATGAGACGAATGGCTCACAAAGAGAGCACCTGCCAAATGTGCTAGATGAAGTTCCATCCAGTGAATCAATCAAACTTATG
Source organism: Triticum urartu (assembly GCF_056163025.1). Classification (NCBI taxonomy): domain Eukaryota; kingdom Viridiplantae; phylum Streptophyta; class Magnoliopsida; order Poales; family Poaceae; genus Triticum; species Triticum urartu. The sequence continues at coordinate 598,913,776 of NC_141877.1, forward strand.
GGAACTGGAGAAATCATACCGTCTGAAGCTCAGCCTGAAGAGGAACTTATCATCTCTGCACCTGATCAGCCTGAAGACAATGCTCAGCCTAAAGACAATCCCTCTAACGATGACAATGATCAGCAAGAGCAAAATCTTCGTCCTGTACATCCTCGTGTTGCAAATGAAGTACAGATTGAGAAAATAATTGATAGCATCAATGCACCAGGTCCACTCACTCGTTCAAGGGCAACACAGCTAGCTAATTTTTGTGGGCACTTCACATTCGTCTCAATATCTGAACCCAAGAAAGTTGAAGAAGCCTTCATGGAACCTGAATGGATTCAAGCTATGCAAGAAGAGCTTCAACAGTTTGAGCTGAATATTGTATGGGAACTGGTTAAGCGTCCTGATCCTCACAAGCACAATATAATAGGCACCAAATGGATATATCGCAACAAGCAAGATGAGCATGGTCAAGTTGTTAGAAACAAAGCTCGTCTCGTTGCTCAAGGATACACTCAAGTTGAAGGGATTGACTTCGATGAAACATTTGCTCCTGTGGCTAGACTTGAAGCCATACACATACTGCTGGCCTATGCAAATTATCATAACATACTTCTATATCAAATGGATGTGAAGAGCGCTTTTCTCAATGGCAAGATTGAAGAAGAAGTATATGTTGCACAACCGCCTGGCTTTGAAGATCCAAAACATCCTGACATGGTGTACAAGCTCAACAAGGCACTGTATGGCCTCAAACAAGCCCCTCAGGCTTGGTATGACACACTCAAATACTTCCTGAAGAGCAAAGGCTTCAAACCTGGTTCCCTCGACCCCACTCTCTTCATGAAGACATATGATGGTGAACTATTTGTGTGCCAAATATATGTGGATGACATTATCTTCGGCTACACCAATCAGAAATACAGTGAAGAGTTTGGATATATGATGCAAGAGCAATATTAGATGTCCATGATGGGTGAGCTGAAGTTCTTCCTTGGTCTTCAAATACGTCAGCAACGCAAAGACATCTTCATATCTCAAGAGAAGTACCTCAAAGATTGCCTGAAGAAATTTGGTATGCAAGACTGCAAAGGCTTCACGATGCCAATGCCAGCCAAACATCATCTGGGTCCCGACGACAATGGTAAAGAGTTCGATCAAAAGGTATACCGCTCCATGATTGGTTCTTTACTTTATCTATGTGCATCTAGGCCAGATATTATGCTTAGTGTTTGCATGTGTGCTCGATTCCAAGCAGCACCAAAGGAATCACATCACTTAGCTGTGAAGCGAATTCTTCGATATTTGGCTTACACCCCAACACTAGGATTATGGTATCCAAAGGGCTCAAAGTTTGATCTGGTTGGATTCTCGGATGCTGATTATGCTGGTGACAAGGTGGATCGCAAGTCTACATCAGGCACATGTCATTTTCTGGGACGATCACTTGTATGTTGGTCTTCAAAGAAGCAGAACTGTGTATCTCTCTCCACTGTTGAATTTGAATACATTGATGCTGGATCTTGCTGCGCTCAGCTTCTATGGATGAAGCAAATACTCAAAGACTATGGCATTCATCTGAAGCAAGTGCCACTCTACTGCGACAACGAAAGCGCCATCAAGATTGCCAACAACCCAGTTCAGCGCTCGAAGACAAAGCACATTGAAATTCGTCATCACTTTCTCAGAGATCATGTTGTGAAGGAAGATATTGATATCATACACGTCAACACTGAAGAGCAATTGGCAGATATCTTCACCAAGCCCTTGGATGAGAAGAGATTTTGCAAGTTATGGTGTGAGCTAAATATCTTGGAATCCTCAAATGTCCTGTGATCAGACGCACATCCTAACACTTATGCATATTGATGACTTAGATGTGCAACACACGAAGTAAAGTATATCTTCAATCAATGAAGACATACATTCTAAGTGTGAATACATTAATGTGGAATTTGACTTCGGAGCGCCACAATAATTGTGCGCCGTGTCTGGGTCTAATACTTCCTTTACGGTGGGTAACACCACCACCAAATTCTTCTGTTTGAAGTGTTTCACCCATGCGTTGCATGTGCTATGTCTTCACATTTGGTTTGGCTTCAATCTCAACATGTCTTCATGATTATCTTCACTATGTTGATTATATATATACTAGTGTTCTGTCCTCTACAGCATTCACTTATAGCTATGTCTTCTTGTTGAATCTTTTGAACTAAGTGAATGTGATCGGACCATAACCTCTCTATGCTTTCTATCTCAAACTCTATCTCTCCAAATCATATGCATTCTCTTGAAACTGTCGAATGTCTTCTCTGCGTCCTTGTCAGCAGAAGATACAGAGACAAACATTAAGTCCGCTTTCAATGCTAATTCCTTCACCTGAAACCCAGAGAAGTGGGAACGACCACCCGACAATCCAGGCGTGCGTGGGAACGTGGAACAACCTCCGATATGTTGCATGATGGCCACGTGTCCTTCAGATGTGAATCGCCAGGGGCACCTGTGTAATAACGTTGTGCCGTCCCTGTCCCTATAAATACACGCCTCACCGCAGTCATTATCCTTTCTTCCACTTTCGCACAAACCCTAGCGCCACCGCTAGCCCTCGACGACGCCGGCGACGAAGCGCTTAGCTGCCGCGACCTCTCTGACGCCGTCTTCACGCCGGCCGCGGACATCGTCTTCTCCGCCGTCGCCGTAGGTGTCCTCCGTCGCCAAGTTAGGGCACAGACGATCGAACTTCTCGACCTCCTCTTCCACTCCGTCTAGCAGTTCTACGTGTGGTAAATAAAACTTCCTTTTTACGACCCCTTTGATCCTATAGATTCGTCACTTTCTACCACAAGCAGTTTCTGTTCACACAAGTTGGATCTATTTCATACTGCATCTCATAATATGACTAGTATGTTCACTTATGCTTCACAAAGTAGTTAGATTCCTTACTTGTACTGATCCTTGGATTCGTACAAATATGGAACCAACTCCTTATCTATGAGTGAATGTCTTCGCACGATGAGGTCAATGTCTTCTAAACTGATTTATCTTCAGAATCCTCTGAGAATGCATATGACCTCTTCCCCTTCCCTCGCACCTTAATGCTGTCACAGGTACATGTCCGTGGGAGAATCCCTTGGTTCTCATAGTCTGCATTCATTTGCAGAATTCTTACAGCATCATATAAATTCTCCCGAAGCCAGTTCTTGTTTGTCCAGCAAGCGAAAGCCTTTGAAGCCTTTGAACGTATTGAAGCCATTCAGTTTAAAGTTCATGGCCGCAGAGAAATCAGTAAGGAAGGGTGGCAGAAAGCGTCGAGGTGAAACATCAAGAGATCTGCCCGATGACCTCTCAGAGCTGTACAAGACAGATCCAGAAGAGGATTACAATCAGCGCAAGACACGAATCCAATGGATTCGACAATATTGGGCAGAACAGTGGTTCAAGTACAGGTTTGTGACCAAGGAATATGCTGAGAAGAATGCCATCAAGCGACCATGGGGAGACATCCTATACAGAAATCTTCAACCCAGGTCCAGAGATGAAGCCATTGAACAAGGCTTCTATCCCTGCATGGTCCGTGGACCACAGCCTGCGGATGCTGACCCATCGTCATTGCTATGGTGTCGTGACGACAATCTGTTCAAGCGCAACTTCCAGTTTGCCCAGAATTTGGCGAAGCAGAATAAGAAGTCATTGGGACTAGACTTCAACCCTGGTCCCTCTGCTCCCCGTGCCGATGGCACCCGCGAAGCTGAACCCAATCTTGTTGGGCCCTTCTACAACCTGAAAGGTCTCATCACTCATATCATGGTTCAAGGGACAGCCGTGGATGAGCCTGCAGATGACGCTAAATCTGATGAAGCGCCTGCACCTCCGAAGCCAAAGAAACTAAAGCAGCCTAAAGCTTCAAAGCCTGCCTCAGCACCAAAAATCTCACAGGCGAAGCCACTGGCTACTGCACCTCCTGAAGACAGTGTGCAGTCTGAAGATTTGTCACACATATCCAAGCCCTCGAAAGTCAAGATGCCTCTGCAACACACCAGCCAAGAACTGACTGCTGCTGCTATTCTATGCAACGATGCCATTGATCTGTCCAGCGATGAAGATCTTGCAGATGACGCTCTTGAGCAACTGATCAAGAGCAAAGAAGAAGCAGAAATCTTCAATGATTTGCCTCTCTTTGACGTGGCAATCATCCAAAACTTCATTGATGAGTGGTTTGACATGCCCAACCTCAGCTTTGAAGATCTGCAACTTCCAATTGGCCTCAGTGTCGCCTTCCATGGCGCCATTGCTTCAGAGCTTGCTCTAGCTCAGCGCATCGTTGAACTGAAGCAAAAGATCGACTTTGAGAAAGCTCAGTTCAAGAAGCACATGGCCAAGCTCAGTGTGCAAGAGGTCAAAAATTTCAAGATCATGTTGCACGAGCTCAAAGAAGCCTTTCTCAAGAAGCGTGAAGAAGCTCAAGGTTCTCGAGAGTGCATGAAGAGCCTGGCTGACAAGTGTGTGCAAGCCTACAATGAGGCTGAGAAGCGCAAGGCCCTTGGTCGTCCTGGCATCGACCCCAAGATGGCTGCAAAGAAGAAGAAGCCAGCTGTGGCCGAACCCGAAGCATCAAGGCAGGAAGCACATCCCATTGTCTTCCCAGCCAGCATGACTAGCTCGAAGCCAAAGGTTAGGTCAACCGCTTCAGAACTGAAGAAGACGAGGACTGCTGAGGCTGAAGCGAGAAAGAGGAAACATCCTGAAGCCTCTGCTACTGCTCCCTCCAAGAAGAAGCGCAAGACCAAGAAGGATCGGGCTGCTACCACAGAGCCCTTAGTTGTTGAACCTATCTCCATGGTTCGCCCTGCAGCTGAACATCAAGAGAGCCAACTGATTGTCCATGAGCCTGCTTTCACAGAGGCTCATGAAGCTGAAGACATTCCAGCAGCTGATCCCACCGCTGCTGAAGACATTGGTCATCATGACAATGTTGAAGATGATGTAGTTCTTCCTCAGATCGAGCACAACTTGGTATCATCGCCTGTGCTTACGCACAGCGAACTCATCAGCATTGGTCGTCCTCTAACGCCAATTGCTCAGGATGCGTCATGGGCTGATCACCCACAACAACAAGTCACACCACCCCGGCAAGAAGAAGAAGATGACTTTGAGGCCCAGCCAACTCCGTCTCCAGAGGCGTCGCCAGCATTACGCAGGCTTCACAAAGGACCAAGGTCTCAAGTCCCTCTTTCGAGCGTTCCAGAAGGAGAAGTGCCCCACCAATCTGTTGCACGTCAAGTGTTTCCAGATGCCACTCCTACTGTGAATGTCTCCGAGTCTGAGGCTAAAGCTGCTGAAGACATTCCGGCTGCATCAGCCGATGACACACAAGAAGAAGAACATGTCCCTACTCCCCTCATTACTGAAGAAGCTGTTCTCGAGGAGAACGTGTCTGTGCCCGACCCTCCAGCTCATCAAGTAGAGGTTGAGAATCTTGAGGCTGCCACCACCAACACAAATGAAGCCAATGACGTTGTCATGGCTGAAGCAAATGTGGAGCCTGCACCAACCCATGTGCCAGAAGTCAGTGAAGCCAATGATGCTACTGCTCCTATTCCTGCGCCTGCTGCTGGTCCTCAGTTTGACTATCACGTTGAGCACAGGCCTCAAGTACAGAAGCCAATGCCAAGGTTGCCCAGGTTTCCAGGTCCTGCATCAGCACCCGGATCCTTTAATGTCAACGGCTTCAAAGCAGACAACACCTTCTTCAATAGCGCCAAGAACCCCTACTCAAGGGATAGAATATCTTCTGATCGGTTCTGGAGCTATCCGCAGCGAAGTTATTACTCATGCATTCTGTACAATCAAGGTCGCATTTTCCCTCATATGCGTCTTGACACTGAAGCCATAACTGGTCTGCCTTGCTTGGAAGAAGCTCTGGATTGCTTCAAAGAGTCTGAATTGTTGCCTTTCGTCACCGACCAAGAGCACTAGAACGAAGAGTTGCTGCTCCAATTCTATGCCACTCTTCACATTTGTGGCTACAACAGAGATCCGAAGACTTGGGTCCTTGAGTGGATGACCGGCAATGTTCATCACGAAGCCAAAGCCTTTGATATCATTGAGCTCACTGGTCTGCCCACTCCTGGAGATCTTTTTGAACCTGGTTGCCAGCTTCACAGTGCAGCTATGGAGAGCATCTTTCAGAAGCCTGAACCGAACATGAGTCAGATGCTTAGCATGATGAAGCCTTTGCCTCCAGATGCTGCATATCCTAAGGAGTTCTTTGTTGAAGACCTTGAGTATCTGCCACGCACTATCTATCACATTATCAGGCGAACTCTCTGGCCCATCAAAGGACATTCTCCACATGCAAAGCTGGAAGGTGCAATGAAGACTTTGGTCTTTTATATTCTTCACGGCAAATTCTTCAATGCACAAGACTTCTTCATCCGCGAACTTGCTGCATCAGGATTTGATCTTTTTGGCTTGAAGTTTTACGCTCCATGGATAATGCGGCTGATGAAACTACACTCAGCTGTCTCATATCAGCCCTCTGCTCGCAATCATTGGATCTTTCTGCCTGATGTTGATATGTCCATTGAAGCCATCTAACCAGAGCTTGCCAAGGAGCCTCTTAGTCTTCAGAATGCTGAGCATCAAAGTTTCTCTCAAAACATTGAAGGAGTTGAAGCAGTCACTCGTGTTTATCCTCTGGCTGGTACTACACGTGCACCTCATCGTGCCCTCACTGAAGCCACTGAAAGCACTATTGCCCAACGGCCCAAGAAGCTATCTCGTGTTCTCAATGACCGAGAGCTTCTGGTTGCCCTTCATCAGAAACAGGATAGGCATCATGACTGGCTGAACCGCCAAATGCAAAGCCTCTTGGTGGATGTCAACCGCATTCGCAATCTTGCCACCAAGAATGCCTTTGTTGCCCATGAAACCTGTCAGCATACATGGAAAGGGCTGACGCTTATGTGTTCTAAAGATGATCTTCAAGAGGATGGCTTCTCTGAACGTTTCAAGTTTGACTCCACACCTCCAAGAAGGACTGTACTGCGACGAACTCCGTCTCTTGAAGACTCTGAGTTCTCTTCCTCTGCGGCAACTGTGAATGCCATAGTGATCGAGGACGAAGACGATGCCACTTCACCGCCCCCTACTTCAGCATGCATTGACACTGCCCCGAGTTCATCTGCACCGCCGAACTACACCGACGACCTTGCTGCTTCACCTACTCCTCATGGGAACGAGTAGATGCTCTATGTCTTCAAACCTTTTTGGTCCTTACTGACAAAAGGGGGAGAAGCATATGAGTTTGATAGTCTTCAAGCGGGTCCATATGGGCGGTTGCTTTATATTTTGCTTACTGTTTACAACTCTCGTTTTGATACATTTGGTTCTTTGAGTTGTAACACTTAAACTCGATGGTCGTCTGCTACTTATTTGCTATTCTGTGATGCGATGATAAATTCCGCATTTGCGACGATAAATTCCGCACTTAGATCATTTTGCAGATGTCCATTTTTCATTATGCATGTCATTATCTTCACATACTTTTCATGCATGATGAATTGTCATCATAAGTTGAAGAGGATCTCCACAGGTACAACCTGCCATGTGCATTTGCATTCCAAAAGCAAATTACTTATATGCACATCTTCAGGGGAGCCCTTGCAACTTATGAAGACAATTCCCTATACTTTACATTTCACATATTATATTCCCAGTTGAAAACTTCAACTAGTTTGTCATCAATCACCAAAAAGGGGGAGATTGTAAGTGCATCTAGTGCCACCCCTAGTTGGTTTTGGAGTATTGACGACAAACCTAGTTGAGGGACTAATATGTTTGTGAGAATTGCAGGATAACACAGGTAGAAGTCCCTCATTGATTCGGTTTTCCTACCAGCGATGACCCCTAAAAATGTATGAAGACATTGAAGTCAAAGGTGGTATGCGAAGACATTCACATTGAAGACTATGACAAGAGAAGACATCGCGTGAAGAATATGGAGCGCGAAGACTTAGCAGTTTCGTCGTTCTGTGTTTTTCTTTGTTGAGTCATAGGAACCACCGTACTGTTAAGTGGGGTCCAAGAGAACCAGTCAGAATGACTGAAGTGATGCTTAACCAAAATCCTATGTCTTCGAGTGAAGACTATGAGAGCAAATCTTGTCCAGAGTTGGATAAGTCAGCTTTGCTTGTAGCCCAAGTAAAGTTGTCGTGTGTGTTTGAAATCTGACCATTGGAACACGTGTCAGTTCCTTAGTGACCCAGGGTCATTTCGGACAAATCAGGTCGGGTTGCCTAGTGGCTATAAATAGCCCACCCCCTACAACCATAAACGGTTGGCTGCTCAGAGTTAGAGTACGGCTTTTGTCGTTTGAGAGCAGCCCACCTCGAAGCCTTTGAGAGAGAATTCCTTGCGAGGATAAAGCCCTAAACACCCAGAGCCAAAGAGTGTTAGGCATCACTTAAGTCTTCCTGTCTGTGTGATCTGAAGACTTATTACACTTGAGGACTGTGAATCCTCCAGCCGGTTAGGCGTCGCGTTCTAAGCATCCAAGAGTCATTGTGGATCGCCGGTGAACGAAGTCTATGAAGGTTTGGAAGTCTACCTTGAAGACTTAGCAGAGTGATTGGGCGAGGACTGGGTGTCCTTAGCTCAAGGGGAATAAGGTGAAGACAAGGTCTTCTGAGTTGAATCTCAGCCTCCCTAACTAGACATATAGTTGTCACAGCAACTGGAACTGGCCCAACAAATCATTGTCTTCAACGAGTCACTAGTTTCATCTTTCCCTTCCCTTTATTTACTGTTGGTCCTTGTGAAGTCATTGTGCGATTGCATCACCATTTGGCTTCACTGAGTGATTACTTGTTCTGATTGGCTTCACAATATCTTCCTACCTGATCCTTACTGCCTAGCTGCCATTAGTCATTGTGCTTTCACCTCATTGAATACTTGACTATGGTTTGCCTAGTGTAGTCTACCTTCCGCTGCATGGTAATAGGTTTATTTCTATCGTTTGTCTTCGAAACTTACATGTTTTGAAGACTTTCATAAAAATCGCCTATTCACCCCCCCTCTAGTCAATCACTAGCACTTTCAGGAACCAACTTCAAACACATAAGTGAATGTCTTCACGTTATGAGGTCAATGTCTTCAAACTGATTTATCTTCAAAATCTTCTGAGAATGCATATGACCTCTTCCCCTTCCCTCGCATCTTTAATGCTGTCATAGGTACATGTCCGTGGGAGAATCCCTTGGTTCTCATAGTCTGCATTCATTTGCAGAATTCTTACAGCATCATATCAACTCTCCCGAAGCCAGTTCTTGTTTGACCAAGAAGCCTTTGTCAGTATTGAAGCCATACAGTTTGAACTTCATGGCTTCGCAAAAGTCAGTGAGGAAGGGCGGCAGACAGCGCCGCGGGGAAACATCAAAGGATTTGCCAGCTGATCTTCATGAACTGTACAAAACTGATCCTGAAGAAACCTATAATGAATGCAAAACTCGAATCCAATGGATTCGAAGATATTGGGCCGAGCAATGGTTTAAGTACAGATTCGTCACCAAGGAGTATGCTCAGAAGAATGATATCAAGTGTCCCTGGGGAGATATTCTCTATAAAAATCTTCAACCCAAGACCAGAACTGAAGCCATTGCTCATGGTTTCTTCCCTTGCATGGTCCGTGGACCTCAACCTACTGATGCTCATCCCACATCTCTGCTATGGTGTTGGGATGACAATCTGTTCAAGCGCAACTTTCAGTTTGCCAAGAACTCGGCCAAGGAGAACAAGAAATCTTGGGGATTAGAATTCAATCCTGGCCCCTCTACGCCTCGTGCCGATGGCACACGCGAAGCTGAACCAAATCTGGTTGGGCCCTTCTATGACTTAGAAGGTCTCATCACTCATATCAGGGTTCAAGGGGCAGATGTGGGTCGACCAATAGATGACGCTGACTCTAATGAAGCGTCTGCACCTCCGAAGCCGAAGAATCAGAAGAGACCTAAGGCTCTGAAGCCTTCCTCTCCACCAAAAGCTTTACGAGTGAAGCCCTTGGCTACCGCTCCACCTGCACCAAGTGTGCAGTCTGAAGATCTCTCTGGCGTCTCCAAGACCGAGATGAAGAAGAAGAAGCCTATGCACTCCTCCAGTCCTGCTCTGACCCCTGCTGCCATTCTGCGAAATGAGGCCATTGATCTGTCAAGTGACGACGATCTTACCAATGACGCTCTTGAGCTGTTGATTAAGAGCAAGTAGCAGGCGGAAATCTTCAATGATCTTCCCCTCTTCGATGTTGAGATTCTGAACAAGTTCATTGATGACTGGTTTGACAATCCAGAACTCAGTTTTGACGATCTACAACTTCCAATTGGCCTCAGCGTCTCCTTCAACGGCGCCATTGCTTCTGAGATAGCTCTTGCTCAAAAAATTGTTGAGCTGAAAGCACAAGATTGATTTTGAAAAGGCTCAGTTCAAGAAGCATATGGCCAGGCTTAGTGTGAAGGATGTGCAGAACTTCAAGATCATGCTACACGAGCTCAAGGAAGCATTTCTCAAGAAATGTGCTGAAGCCCAAGGTTCTCGTGAGCGCATGAAGAATCTTGCTACCAAATGTGTTCAAGGCTACAATGAAGCTAAAAAGCGCAAGGCCTTGGGGCGACCAGGCATCGACCCCAGAATGGCTGCCAAGAAGAAGAAGAAGCCAGCTGTGGCAGAGCCAGAAGCATCAAGTCAGGAAGAACCTCACATTGTCTTCCCAGCCAGTATGACAGGCTCGAAGCCTAAGGTCCCCACAGTGGCTTCAGAATTCAAGAAAACTAGAGCAGGTGAAGCTGAAGCCAGAAAAGGGAAAAATCTTGAAGCATCTGATGACGCACCCTCAAAGAAGAAGCGCAAAACCAAGAAAGATCGGGATGCTCCCATAGAGCCCCTTGTTGTTGAGCCCATCTCTGTTGCTCGTCCTGAATCCACACAACAAGAAAGACATATGATAGTTCATGAGCCTGCTTTCACAGAGGCTCCTGAAGCTGAAGATATTCCAGCTGTTGACCCCACCGCAGCTGAAGACATTGGTCATCACGACAATGTAGCAGATGATGAAGTCCTTCCTCAGATTGAACAAAATGTGGTATCATCGCCTGTACTCCAGCACATCAAGCTCATCAGCATTGGTCGTCCTCTGACGCCAATTGCTCAGGATGCATCGTGGGCTGATCACCCACAACAACAAGACACCCCAAGTACTCCCCAACCACAAGTCACCTCACCAGTGCAAGATGACGATGACTTTGAGGCCCGGCCAACTCCATCTTCACAGGCGTCGCCAGCGTTACGCAGGCTTCGCAAAGGACCAAGGCCCCAAGTCACTCTTCCGAGCGTTCCAGAAGGAGAAGTGCACCACCGATATGTTGCACGTCAAGTGTTCCCAGAAGCCATTCCAACTACGAATGCCTCTGAGTCTGAAGCCAAAACAGCTGAAGATATTCCGGCTGCATCAGCCGATGATAGAGAAGAACCAAGAGTTGAAGAAGAACGAGTTACAATTTCCCCAATCCACCAAGATGCTGCTCCTGAGGAAAATGTGTCCAACCCTCCAGCCACACAAGTGGAGGTTGAAGCTAACATCACCACCACCAACAACACTGCTGACGACACTGATGTCGTCATGCCCGAAGCCAAGAATGAAGCACGTGAAGCCAATGTGGCCCCAGAAGCCAATGCTGCACCAGATGTAATCATTCCTCCTGAAGCTATTGTGCCACTTGCAGCCCATGTCAATGAAAATGCCGATGCTCCTGTACCCCCTCCAAGACCTCATACTGTTGAGCTGGCATTTGATCATGGTCAGCCTGTTATGGTCCGATGGCCCATTCTGGTTCCTCCACCTGCTGTGGGTCCACAATTTGACTATCATCTCGAGCACAGGCCTTAAGTCCAGAAGCCCAAGCCAAGACTTCCAAGATTCCCAGGCACTACAACCTCACCTGGGGTCTTCAATGTGAATGGCTTCCTGGCACATAACACCTTCTTCAACAGCGCCAAGAACCCATACTCCAGACCTCGCATTTCATCGGATCGGTTTTGGAGCTATCAGCAGTGCAGCTACTACTCATGCGTATTATACAATCAAGGGCACATATTTCCACATATGCATCTCAAAACTGAAGCTATAGCTGGCCTGCCCTGTCTAGAAAAAGCGTTAGATTGCTTCAGAGACGCTGGACTCCTGCAATTTGTCACGGACAAGGAACACTAGAATGAAGAGCTTCTGTTACAGTTTTATGCAACTCTTCACATCCGCGGCTACAACAAGGATCCAAAGACTTGGGTCCTTGAGTGGATGACAGGCAATGTCCATCATGAAGCCAAAGCTCTTGATATCATTGAGCTCACAGCCCTGCCCACTCCTGGTGAATACTATGAACCAGGTTGTCAACAACACCGTGATGCTTTGGAGAGCATTTTTCAGAAGCCCGAGCCCAACATGAGCCAGATGCTCAGTATGATGAAGCCTTTGCCTCCAGATGCTGAATATCCTCAGGCATTCTTTGTTGAAGACCTTGAGTATCTGCCACGCACCATTTACCACATCATACGGCGAACTCTCTGGCCTATCAAAGGACATTCTCCAGCTGCAAAACTTGAAGGTACAATGAATACATTGGTCTTCTATATTCTCAATGGAAAGAGCTTCAATGCACAAGATTTCTTCATTCGTCAACTGGCAGCATCAGGCTCAGACATCTTTGGACTGAAATTCTATGCTCCATGGGTCATGCACCTCATCAATCTTCACTCTACAATCAACTATCAGCCCTCAGCATGAAACCATCTTGTCTTTTTGCCGGAGGTCAATCTGTCTGTTGATGCCATTTACCCTAACCCTGCAAAGGAGCCACTATGTCTTCACAATGCAGACCATCAAAGCTTCACTCAGCCTATTCCAAGTCATTATGTGCCCAATGCTATCACTCGTGTTTATCCATTGGCAGGCAATACTCGTGCCCCTCTTCAAGCCAACAGAGAAAGCACTATTGCTCAAAGGCCTCGGAAGTGCTCTCGTGTTCTAAATGACCGAGAACTTATCGCACTTCATCAAAAGCAAGATAAGCATCATGACTGGCTGAAGCGTCAAATGCATAGTCTCTTGGTGGATGTCAATCGCATTCGTAATCTTGCCACAAAGAACGCATTTGTCTCCCATGAAGCCTGTCGGCGATCTTGGAAGAGTTTGACACTTCTGTGCTCTGAAGATGATTTAAGAGCGGATGGCTTCACTGAGAGATATAAGTTTGATTCAACGCCTCCAAGGAATGCAGTTCTACGACGGACTCCGTCTCTTGAAGACTCTGAATACTCCTCTTCAGTGGCTACTGTAAATGCCAGAGTCATCGAGGATGAAGATGATGTGACTTCTCCAACATCTGCATCGCCACATATCGACACTGCGCCGAGTTCTACTGCACCACCAAACGCCAATGACGACCCTGCTGCTTCACCTACTCCCTCTGGGAACGAGTAGAAGCTCTATGTCTTCAAACCTTTTTGGTCCTTACTGACAAAAGGGGGAGAAACATATGAGTTGATAGTCTTCAAGCGGGTCCATATGGGCGGTTGCTTTATATTTTTGCCTAGTGTCTACAACTCTCGCTTTTTGATACATTTGGTTCTTTGAGTTGTAACACTTAAACTCGATGGTCGTCCGCTACTTATTTGCTATTTTGTGATGCGATGATAAATTCCGCATGTGCGATGATAACTTCCGCACTTAGGTCATTTTGCAGACGTCCATTTTTCATTATGCATGTCATTATCTTCGATATATCCTTTCATGCATGATGAATTGTCTTCATAAGTAAAAGAGGAGATCCGCAAGTACAACCAGCCATGTTCATTTGCATTCAAAAGCGAATACTTATATGCACATCTTCAGGGGGAGCCTTTCTGCTACTTACGAAGACAATACCCTATCCTTTACAATTTCACATATTTTATTCCCCGTTGAAAACTTCAACCAGTTTGTCATCAATCACCAAAAGGGGGAGATTGTAAGTGCATCTAGTGCCACCCCTAGTTGGTTTTGGAGTATTGACGACAAACTTGGTTGAGGGACTAATGTGTTTGTGAGAATTGCAGGATAACACAGGTAGAAGTCCCTCATTGATTCGGTTTTCCTACCAGAGATGACCCCTAAAAATGTATGAAGACATTGAAGTCAAAGGTGGTATGTGAAGACATTCACATTGAAGACTATGACAAGAGAAGACATCGCGTGAAGACTATGGAGCGCGAAGACTTAGTTGTTTCATATTTCTTTTTCTTCTTTGTTGAGTCATAGGAACCACCGTAGTGTTAAGTGGGGTCCAAGTAAACCAGTCAGAATGACTGAAGTGATGCTTAACCAAAATCCTATGTCTTCGAGCGAAGACAATGAGAGCAAATCTTATCCAGAGCTGGATAAGTCAACTTTGCTTGAAGCTCAAGTAAAGTTGCCATATGTGTTTGAAATCTGACCGTTGGAACACGTGTCAGTTCCTTAGTGACCCAGGGTCATTTCGGACAAAACAGGTCGGGTTGCCTAGTGGCTATAAATAGCCCACCCCCTACACCATAAATTGGTTGGCTGCTCAGAGTTAGTGCACGGCTTTTGTCATTTGAGAGCAACCCACCTCGAAGCCTTTGAGAGACAAATCCTTGCGAGGACAAAGCCCTAAAAACCCAGAGCCAAAGAGTGTTAGGCATCACTTAAGTCTTCTTGTCTGTGTGATCTGAAGACTTATTACACTTGAGGACTGTGAAACCTCCAGCTGGTTAGGCGTCGCGTTCTGAGCATCCAAGATTCATTGTGGATCGCCGGTGAACGAAGTCTGTGAAGGTTTGGAAGTCTACCTTGAAGACTTACCAGAGTAATTGGGCAAGGACTGGGTGTCCTTAGCTCAAGGGGAATAAGGTGAAGATGCGGTCTTCTGAGTTGAATCTCAGCCTCCCTAACCAGACGTACAGTTGTCACAGTTGTTGGGGAACGTAGTAATTTCAAAAATTTCCTACGCACACGCAAGATCATGGTGATGCATAGCAAAAAGAGAGGAGAGTGTTGTCTATGTACCCTCGTAGAACGAAAGCGGAAGCGTTAGCACAACGCGGTTGATGTAGTCGTACGTCTTCACGGCCCGACCGATCAAGCACCGAAACTACGGCACCTACGAGTTCTAGCACACGTTCAGCTCGATGACGATCCCTGGACTCCGATCCGGCAGAATGTCGGGGAAGAGTTCCGTCAGCACAACGGCGTGGTGACGATCTTGATGTTCTACCGTCGCAGGGCTTCGCCTAAGCATCGCTACAATATTATCAAGGATTATGGTGGAGGGGGGCACCGCACACGGCTAAGAGATCAATGATCAATTGTTGTGTCTACGGGGTCCCCCCTGCCCCCGTATATAAAGGAGCAAGGGGGGAGGCAGCCGGCCTAGGAGGAGGGCACGCCAAGGGGGGAGTCCTACTCCCACCGGGAGTAGGACTCCTCCTTCCCTTGTTGGAGTAAGAGAGAAGGAAAGAGGGGGAGAGGAACAAGGAAAAGGGGGCTGCACCCCTTGTCCAATTCGGACCAGAGGGGGGGGGGCGCCTCCTTCCTTTTGGCCTCTCTCCTCTATTCCCGTATGGCCCAATAAGGCCCATATACTCCCCGGCGAATTCCCGTAACTCTTCGGTACTCCGAAAAATACTCGAATCACTCGGAACCTTTCCGATGTCCAAATATAGTCGTCCAATATATTGATCTTTACGTCTCGACCATTTCGAGACTCCTCGTCATGTCCCCGATCTCATCCATGTCTCCGAACTCCTTCGGTACATCAAAACTCATAAACTCATAATATAACTGTCATCGAAACCTTAAGCATGCGGACCCTACGGGTTCGAGAACAATGTAGACATGACCGAGACACGTCTCCGGTCAATAACCAATAGCGGAACCTGGATGCTCATATTGGCTCCCACATATTCTATGAAGATCTTTATCGGTCAAACCGCATAACAACATACGTTGTTCCCTTTTCATCGGTATGTTACTTGCCCGACATTCGATCGTCGGCATCTCAATACCTAGTTCAATCTCGTTATCGGTAAGTCTCTTTACTCGTTCCATAATACATCATCTCACAACTAACTCATTAGTTGCAATGCTTGCAAGGCTTAGGTGATGTGCATTACCGAGAGGGCCCAGAGATACCTCTCTGACAATCAGAGTGACAAATCCTAATCTCGAAATACGCCAACCAAACAAGTACCTTCAGAGACACCTGTAGAGCACCTTTATAATCACCCAGTTACGTTGTGACGTTTGGTAGCACACAAAGTGTTCCTCCGATAAATGGGAGTTGCATAATCTCATAGTCATAGGAACATATATAAGTCATGAAGAAAGCAATAGCAACAAACTAAACGATCAAGTGCTAAGCTAACGGAATGGGTCAAGTCAATCACATCATCCTGCCAATGATGTGATCCCATTAATCAAATGACAACTCATGTCTATGGTTAGGAAACATAACCATCTTTGATCAACGAGCTAGTCAAGTAGAGGCATACTAGTGACACTCTGTTTGCCTATGTATTCACACATGTATTATGTTTCCGGTTAATACAATTCTAGAATGAATAATAAACATTTCTCATGATAGAAGGAAATAAATAATAACTTTTATTATTGCCTCTAGGGCATATTTCCTTCAACAGCTACTGGAACTGGTCCAACAAATCATTATCTTCAACGAGCCACCGGTTCTATCCTTCCCATCTCTTTATTTGCAGATTGGTCCCTGTGAAGTCATTGCTTGTTTGCATTATCTATTTGTCTTCATTGTGTGACTGCTTGTTCTGATTGGCTTCATACTATCTTCCATCCTGATCTATACTGCCTAGCTGCTATTAGTCTTTGTGCTTTCATTTCATTGAATACTTGACTATGGCTTGCTTAGTGTAGTCTACCTTCAGCTACATGATATTAGGTTTATTTCTATCATTTGTCTTCAAAACTTCCATGTTTTGAAGACTTTCATAAAAATCGCCTATTCAACCCCCTCTAGTCGATCACTAGCACTTTCAATTGGTATTAGAGCAAGGTACTCCCTTGTTCTGTGTGATTCAGTTTAACCACCTGGAGTTTTAGCTATGTCGACTGCAGGGATAATCAAAGTCTCCGTTGCGTGCCCAGTCTTCGATGGAACTGAATATCCCTACTGGAAGAATAAGATGCGCATGCATATGGAAGCCATTGATGTCGACCTCTAGTATGTCGTCAAGAATGGCGTTCCCAAGGCTGGTGAAGGTGTCACCGCTGCTGATGTCAAGAAGTTCGTTCAACTGGATTCCACTGCCAAGAACATCATCTGTGGTCATCTGACCAAAGGACAGTATGGCCGTGTGAGTGCTCTGGAAACATCCAAGCTAGTCTGGGACTGGCTCTCCAAGGTCAACAAAGGCGTCTCAACCCAGAGAGATCAAAGAATTAGTGTCCTTCGCAACCTCTTCAACCGCTTCAAGAGAAACGACAATGAGAGTGTTCAGCTCACGTTTGATCGACTCACTATCATCACAAATGAGCTTCAAGCCTTCGGCGCCACTGAGATCACCAAGCATGAAGTTGTCAAGACACTCCTGAGATCACTTGACAGCTCGTTTGACACCCTAGCCCTGATGATTCATGAACGCCCTAACTTCAAGACACTCGATCCGTCTGACATACTTGAAAGGCTCAACACACATGAGTTTCAGCTTTCTGAGAAAAGAGACATCTACGGTCCCAACTATGGACGAACTCGTGCTTTGAAGGCAAAAGTTGTTTCCTCATCTGAAGAAGAATCTGATTGCAGTTCTGATGATCCTGAAGACATTGGAAAGGAGCTTGCTATGCTTGTGAAGAACTTCAAGAAATTCACCAAGAAGAAAGGCTTCAGAAAGTCCTCACGATCTAGCTCAAGGAATGATGAAGCTTTTGCTCATGACTACAAGAAGAGAACATGCCACAAGTGCAAGAAACCTGGTCACTACATCTCTGAGTGTCCGCAGTGGGACAATGAGAACAACAACAAGAAGAAGAGCAAGGAATATGATTCTGACGACAAGAAGAAGAAGAAATACTCAAAGTCTTCTTCCAAGTCTTCATAAAAGTCTTCATCACACAAGAAGAGCTCATCTGGCAAGGCTCGCGAGTTTGTTGGCATGGAAATGGATTCAGAGGAGGAGTCTGCTTCTGAGGAGGCGGAGGTGGAGTGTGAGGAGGAGACCGATTCTGGCGTTGCAAGTCTGGCTACAGCTTACGTTGCCAAGTCCATCTTCAACATTGAAGACAATGACTTCATCACCGACGCCGATGCTAATGACAAGGACAACTCCGCTCCCACCTACTGCTTCATGGCATGCGGTGCCAAGGTAAAATCACGCACTACTCAGGGTCATTTCGGACAAAACAGGTCAATTGCCGAGTGGCTATAAATAGCCCACCCCTACACCATAAATTGGTTGGCTGCTCAGAGTTAGTGCACGGCTTTTGTCGTTTGAGAGCAACCCACCTCGAAGCCTTTGAGAGAGAAATCCTTGCGAGGACAAAGCCCTAAACACCCAGAGCCAAAGAGTGTTAGGCATCACTTAAGTCTTCTTGTTTGTGTGATCTGAAGACTTATTACACTTGAGGACTGTGAATCCTCCAGCTGGTTAGGCGTCGCGTTCTGAGCATCCAAGATTCATTGTGGATCGCCGGTGAACGAAGTCTGTGAAGGTTTGGAAGTCTACCTTGAAGACTTACCAGAGTAATTGGGAGAGGACTGGGTGTCCTTAGCTCAAGGGGAATAAGGTGAAGACGCGGTCTTCTGAGTTGAATCTCAGCCTCCCTAACCAGACGTATAGTTGTCACAACAACTGGAACTGGTCCAACAAATCATTATCTTCAACGAGCCACCGGTTCTATCCTTCCCATCTCTTTATTTGCAGATTGGTCCCTGTGAAGTCATTGCCTGTTTGCATATCTATTTGTCTTCAGTGTGTGACTGCTTGTTCTGATTGGCTTCATACTAACTTCCATCCTGATCTATACTGCCTAGCTGCTATTAGTCTTTGTGCTTTCATTTCATTGAATACTTGACTATGGCTTGGTTAGTGTAGTCTACCTTCCGCTGCATGGTATTAGGTTTATTTCTATTGTTTGTCTTCAAAACTTCCATGTTTTGAAGACTTTCGTAAAATTCGCCTATTCACCCCCCTCTAGTCGATCACTAGCACTTTCACAAGGCCTATTGAAGGAATGGCCATTTGACTTTATCATACGCTTTTTCGAAATCCACTTTGAAAACAACCCCGTCTAGTTTTTCATGTGAATTTCATGGAGCGTTTCATGAAGGACCACAACCCCTTCTAGGATGTTTCTGTCCGGCATGAAAGCAGTTTGGGACGGCTGTACCACAGAGTGCGCAATCTGCGTAAGTCTATTGGTCCCAACCTTGGTGAAAATTTTGAAACTTACATTAAGAAGACAAATCAGCATGAACTGCTCAATTCTCACGTTCTCTATTTTCTTAGGAAGCAAAGTTATCCTTCCAAAATTCAAATGAAACAACTGAAGCTGCCCAGAGAATAAATCATGGAACATCGGTGTCAAATCCCCTTTAATAATATGCTAGAACTTTTTATAAAACTCTGCCGGAAAACCATCCGGCCCTGGAGCTTTATTGTTTTTTATTTGTGAAATAGCATTAAACACCTCTTTCTCCGAAAATGGGGTGGTCAAAATATCATTCTCATCCGCAGCAAGTTGTGGAACATCCTCAACCCTCGACTCATCCATGGATACAAAATTATCCTCCGGAGGCCCAAACAGCTGCTTGTAGTAATTGGAAATGTATAAATTTAGGTTTTCCTGTCCTAAAATCGTCCCCTCATCTTGCTCAAGCTGAAAATTTCTTTTCTTTCGATGCTTGCCTTTCTTATTCTGCCATCTATCAACCGGCGTTCTCCCTCCAGCATCTTGATATGTCCATTTTGCATCATTCTTTTATATCAATATTTATTGCATTATGGGTTGTTATTACACATTATGTCACAATACTTATGCCTATTCTCTCTTATTTTACAAGGTTTACATAAAGAGGGAGAATACCGGCAGCTGGGATCCTGGGCTGGAAAAGGAGCAAATATTAGAGACCTATTCTGCACAGCTCCAAAAGTCTTGAAACTTCACGGAAGACGTTTTCCAAATATATAAAAAGTACTGAGAGCAAGAACTTCACCAAGGGGGCCACACCCTGCTCACGAGGGTGGGGGGCGCACCCTACCCCTCTGGGCGCACCCCCTACCTCGTGGGCCCCCCTGGTGGACCTCCGGTGGCCATCTTCTGCTATATGGAGTCTTTCTATGGGAAAAAATATAAGCCATCTTCTCGGACGAAACTCCGCCGCCACAAGGCGGAACCTTGGCGGAACCAATCTAGGGCTCTGGCAGAGCTGTTCTGCCGGGGAAACTTCCCTCCCGGAGGGGGAAATCATCGCCATCGTCATCACCAGCGCTCCTCTCATCGGGAGAGGGCAATCTCCATCAACATCTTCATCAACAACATCTCCTCTCAAAACCCTAATTCATCTCTTGTATCCAATTCTTGTCTTCAAGTCCGGGATTGGTGCTAGTAGGTTGCTAGTAGTGTTAATTACTCCTTGTAGTTGATGCTAGTTGGTTTAATTGGTGGAAGATCGTATGTTCAGATCCTATATGCATATTAATAACCCTCTGATTATGAACATGTTTATGCTTTGTGAGTAGTTACTTTTGTTCCTGAGGACATGGGAGAAGTCTTGCTATTAGTAGTCATGTGAATTTGGTATTCGTTCGATATTTTGATGAGATGTATGTTGTCTCTCCTCTAGTGGTGTTATGTGAACATCGACTACATGAAACTTCACCATTATTTGGGCCTAGAGGAAGGCATTGGGAAGTAATAAGTAGATGATGGGTTGCTAGAGTGACAGAAGCTTAAACCCCTAGTTTATGCGTTGCTTCGTAAAGGGCTGATTTGCATCCATATGTTTCATGTTATGGTTAGGTTTACCTTAATACTTTTGTTGTAGTTGCGGACTTGCAATAGAGGTTAATCATAAGTGGGATGCTTGTCCAGGTAAGGGCAGCACCCAAGCACTAGTCCACCCACATACCAAATTATCAAAGTACCGAACGCGAATCATATGAGCGTGATGAAAACTAGCTTGACGATATTCCCATGTGTCCTCGGGAGCGCTTTACATCATATAAGAGTTTGTCCAGGCTTGTCCTTTGCTACAAAAAGGATTGGGCCACCTTGTTGCACTTTATTTACTTTTGTTACTTGTTGCTTGTTACCAATTATCCTATCACAAAACTATCTGTTACCACTTATTTTAGTACTTGGAGAGAATACCTTGCTGGAAACCGCTTATCATTTCCTTCTGCTCCTCGTTGGGTTCGACACTCTTACTTATCGAAAGGACTATGATATATCCCCTATACTTGTGGGTCATCAAGACTCTTTTCCGGCGCCGTTACCAGGGAGTGAAGTGCCTTTGGTAGGTGGAATTTGGTAAGGAAAAATTTATATAGTGTGCTGAAATTTACTGTCACTTGTCACTATGGAAAGCAATCCTCTGAGGAGCTTGTTTGGGATATCTTCACCCCGACTAGTAGAGCAAAGAGTTGCTCCTCAACCTACTGAACCTACTAAAATGAAAATGAAAATGAAAATGTCTGCTTTGAAGTTCCTTCGGGTATGATAGAAAAACTGCTAGCTAATCCTTTTTTAGGAGATGGAACAAAACATCCTGATGAACATCTGATATATGTGGATGAAGTTTGTGGATTATTTAAGCTTGCAGGTGTACCCGGAGATGTTGTTAAGAAGAAAGTCTTCCCTTTATCTTTGAGGGGAGATGCATCGACATGGTATAGGCTATGTGATGATATGGGGTCTTGGAATTACAAACGATTGAAATTGGAATTACATTAGAAGTTTTATCCTATGCATCTTGTTCATCGTGATCGCAATTATATATCTAATTTTTGGCCTCATGAAGGAGAAAACATCTCTCAAGCTTGGGGGAGGCTTAAATCAATGTTATATTCATGCCCCAATCATGAGCTCTCAAGAGAAATGATTATTCAAAATTTGTATGCTTGGCTTTGTGATAACAATCGCACCATGCTTGATACTTCTTGTGTTGGCTCTTTTATGATGAAGACTATTGAATTCAAATGGGATTTATTGGAAAGAATTAAATGCAACTCTGAAGATTGGGACCTCGACAATGGTAAGAAGTCAGGTATGACACCTAGTTTTGATTGTGTTAAATCTTTTATGGATACCGATATTTTTCGTAAATTAAGCACTAAATATGGACTTGACTCTGAGATAGTAGCTTCTTTCTGTGAATCTTTTGCTACTTATGTTGATCTCCCCAAGGAGAAGTGGTTTAAATATCATCCTCTCATAGAAGTAAAAGTAGCTACACCTATTAAAGTTGAAGAAAAGATTGTTACTTATAATGATCCTATTGTCCCTACTGCTTATGTTGAGAAACCACCGTTCCCTGTTAGGATAAAGGACCATGCCGAAGCTTCAACTGTAGTTTGTAAAAGCAATATTAAAGCATATACACCTCCTGAGCAAGTTAAAGTTGAACCTAATATTGCTATTGTTAAAGATCTCTTGTCTGATAATATTGATGGGCATGTTATTTATTTCTGTGATGAAACTGCTAGAATTGCTAAACCCTATGATAAAGATAAACCTAGAGATGTGGTAGGCATGCCTGTTATCTCTGTTAAAATAGGAGATCATTATTATCATGGCTTGTGTGATATGGGTGCTAGTGCTAGTTCAATACCTTATTCCTTATACAAAGAAGTTATGCATGATATTGCACCTGCTGAGATGGAAGATATTGATGTCACAATTAAACTTGCCAATAGAGATACTATTTCACCAATGGGAATTGTTAGAGATGTTGAAGTCTTGTGTGGGAAAACTAAATATCCTGTTGATTTTCTTGTTCTTGGTTCCCCACAAGATAGCTTTTGTTCCATTATATTTCGTAGACCCTTCTTAAATACTGTTAAAGCTACCATAGATTGCAGAAGGGATGTTGTTACTATCGGTTTAGATGATATGACTCATGAATTTAATTTCTCTAAATTTAGTAGACAACACCGTGAAGAAGAATTACCTAGTAAGGATGAAATTATTGGTCTTGCTTCTATTGCCGTACCTCCTAGTGATCCTTTAGAACAATATTTGCTAGACCATGAAAATGACATGTTTATGAATGAAAGAAGGGAAATAGATGAAGTATTCTTTAAACAGGAACCTATCCTGAAAAAAAAATTACCTGTTGAAATCCTAGGGGATCCTCCTCCACCCAAGGGTGATCCCGTGTTTGAGCTTAAACCATTACCTGATACTCTTAAATATGCTTATCTTGATGAGAAAAAGATATATCATGTTATTATTAGTGCTAACCTTTCAGAGCATGAGGAAGAGAGATTATTGAAAACTCTCAAGAAGCACCGTGCTGCTATTGGGTATACTCTTGATGATCTTAAGGGCATTAGTCCCACTCTATGTCAACATAAAATTAATTTGGAAGAAGATGCTAAACCAGTTCGTGATCATCAACGCCGGCTGAATCCTAAAATGAAAGTAGTGGTAAGAAAGGAGATACTAAAGCTCCTTGAGGCAGGTATAATTTATCCCGTTGCTGATAGTCAGTGGGTAAGTCGTGTCCATTGTGTCCCTAAGAAGGGAGGTATTACTGTTGTTCCTAATGATAAACATGAGTTGATCCCTCAAAGAATTATTACAGGTTATAGGATGGTAATTGATTTCCGCAAATTAAATAAGGCTACTAAAAAGGATCATTACCCCTTACCTTTTATTGATCAAATGCTAGAAAGATTATCCAAACATACATATTTTTGCTTTCTAGATGGTTATTCTAGTTTATCTCAAATACCTGTGTCAGCTAAGGATCAATCAAAGACTACTTTTACTTGCCCTTTTGGTACTTTTGCTTATAGACGTATGCCTTTTGGTTTATGTAATGCACTTGCTACCTTTCAAAGATGCATGATGGCTATATTCTCTGACTTTTGTGAAAAGATTTGTGAGGTTTTCATGGACGATTTTTCCATCTATGGATCTTCTTTTGATGATTGCTTTAGCAACCTTGATCGAGTTTTGCAGAGATGTGAAGAAACTAATCTTGTCTTGAATTGGGAAAAGTACCACTTTATGGTTAATGAAGGTATTGTCTTGGGGCATAAAGTTTCTGAAAGAGGTATTGAAGTTGATAAAGCCAAGGTTGATGCTATTGAAAAGATGCCATGTCCCAAGGACATCAAAGGTATAAGAAGTTTCCTTGGCCATGCCGGTTTTTATAGGAGGTTCATTAAGGGATTGTCAGAAATTTCTCGGCCTTTGACTAATTTATTACAAAAAGATATACCATTTGTCTTTGATGATGATTGTGTAGAAGCATTTGAAATACTTAATAAAGCATTGATCTCTGCACCTATTGTTCAGCCACCTGATTGGAATTTACCCTTTGAAATTATGTGTGATGCTAGTGATTATGTTGTAGGTGCTGTTCTAGGACAAAGAGTTGATAAGAAACTAAATGTTATTCAATATGCTAGCAAAACCCTAGACAATGCTCAAAGAAATTATGCTACTACTGAAAAGGAATTCTTAGCAATTATATTTGCTTGTGATAAGTTCAGACCTTATATTGTTGATTCTAAAGTAACTATTCACACTGATCATGCTGCTATTAAATATCTTATGGAAAAGAAAGATGCTAAACCTAGACTTATTAGATGGGTTCTCTTGCTACAAGAATTTGACTTACATATTGTTGATAGAAAGGGAGCTGAGAACCCCGTTGCAGAAAACTTGTCTAGGTTAGAAAATGTGCTTGATGACCCACTACCTATTGATGATAGCTTTCCTGATGAGCAAATAAATGTCATAAATGCCTTTCATACTGCTCCATGGTATGCTGATTATGCTAATTACATTGTTGCTAAGTTTATACCACCTAGTTTCACATACCAGCAAAAGAAAAAGTTCTTCTATGATTTGAGGCATTACTTTTGGGATGACCCACATCTTTATAAATAAGGAGTAGATGGTATTATTAGACATTGTGTACCTGAGCATGAACAGGAACAAATCCTACGCAAGTGTCACTCCGAAGATTATGGAGGACACCATGCTGGAGATAGGACTGCACATAAGGTATTGCAATCTGGTTTTTATTGGCCTACTCTATTCAAGGATGCCCGTAAGTTTGTCTTATCTTGTGATGAATGCCAAAGAATTGGTAATATTAGTAGACGTCAAGAAATGCCTATGAATTATTCACTTGTTATTGAACCATTTGATGTTTGGGGCTTTGACTATATGGGACCCTTTCCTTCCTCTAATGGATATACACATATTTTAGTTGTTGTTGATTACGTTACTAAGTGGGTAGAAGCTATTCCAACTAGTAGTGCTGATCATAACACTTCTATTAAAAGGGAAAACTTTGTTTTTGCCACTATAGCTTTTGCCCACTTTGCTTATGCCCCTCTAGAATTTGACATTTCACTTTTGCCACTCTTAGCTTTTGACAATATATCACTTTTGCCATTCCGTGGCAAAAACGATAATTTTTCATTTCATTTTTGCCACTCTTAGCTTTTGCAAAGTATCATAATTGCCACTCTGAAATTTTTTCTTTTGCCACGGAATGGCAAAAGCGATATATTGTCAAAAGCTAAGAGTGGCAAAAGTGCAATGTCAAATTCTAGAGTGGCATAAGTAAAGTGGGAAAAAGTTAGAGTGGCAAAAACAAAGTTTTCCCCTATTAAAATGCTTAAAGAAGTTATTTTTGCAAGATTTGCAGTCCCTAGATATTTAATGACTGATGGTGGTTCACATTTTATTCATGGTGCTTTCCGTAAAATGCTTGATAAATATGATGTTAATCATAGAATTGCATCTCCTTATCACCCTTAGTCTAGTGGTCAAGTAGAATTGAGTAATAGAGAACTCAAATTAATTTTGCAAAAGACTGTCAATAGGTCTAGAAATAATTGGTCCAAGAAACTTGATGATGCATTATGGGCCTATAGAACTGCATATAAAAATCCTATGGGTATGTCTCCGTATAAAATGGTTTATGGAAAAGCATGTCACTTACCTCTCGAACTAGAACACAAGGCTTATTGGGCTATTAAAGAACTCAACTATGATTTTAAACTTGCCGGTGTGAAGAGGTTATTTGATATTAGCTCACTTGATGAATGGAGAACCCAAGCCTATGAAAATGCCAAGTTGTTTAAAGAAAAGGTTAAAAGATAGCATGACAAAAGGATACAAAAGCGTGAGTTTAATGTAGGTGATTATGTATTGCTATACAACTCTCGTTTAAGATTTTTTGCAGGAGAACTTCTCTCTAAATGGGAAGGTCTATCGTTCCGGTGCCATAAAAATCAACAACTTCGAAGGCACAAATCCGAAGGTGGTAAACGGTCAAAGAATCAAACACTATATCTCAGGTAATCCCATAAATGTTGAAACCAATGTTATTGAAACCGTAACCCCAGAGGAATACATAAGGGACACTTTCCGGAACGTTTCAGACTCCGAAAAGGAATAGGTATGTGGTACGGTAAGTAAACCGACTCCAAAACAGTTTTTAAGGCAATATTTCTCTATTTTGGAATATTTAGAAAAATAGAAAAATAAGAAGCAGTTCGAGAAGGACACGAGGCCTCCACGAGGGTGGAGGGCGCGCCCTACCCTACTGGGCGCGTCCCCTACCTCGTGGGCACCTCGTGTGCTCTCCGGACTCCGTTTTCATACATGACACGTATTATGGTCGGTAAAAATTCATTATATAATCTCCCGGGGGTTTTGACTTCCGTATCACGCAAAAATCTCCTGTCTTTGTTTCGAGCTATTTTTCTGACAGATCCAAGTCGTCACGTCGTCTTCAAGTGCACCCAAGGACCAGTTCTTCGAGAAGGTCATCAACCCCTACCTCACAGAAGTGCTGCAACACCCTCAAACCATAGAGATGCGTGAGGGGTTGTTGCACATCCGCGATGCTGAGGGACCAAGGAAGACCGAAAGCACGGAGGCCAGGCTCGAGGCATTGGAGCAATAAGTTTTCAAGTGTCAGGAGATGGTGGAGCGTGGACTTGATTCCAATCACATTATGATCACAGAGTTCACCAACAACCACAAGCTGGACGTCAAGGACATTGGGGAGGCCATCTTCAAGCTTTATGAGAAAATCGAGCACCTCCAAGCCCAGATTTATGACCTGCAAAACCAAAACTGTGAGTATGAATATAGAGTCAAGAGGATGAGTTTGGCTGCAGATTTAAGGCTTCAGGAGACTCGATCATCCTTCTATGATGGTGAGCCTATGCCCTGGAAGAAGGACGACAAGCCTACGCCATCAACAAAATCACCACCGTCTCCACCAACAAAGAAGAATTGAGTATCTGGTATGGGCACTCCACTTGGCAACTGCCAAGCTTGGGGGAGTGCCCCGGTATCGTATCACCATCACCTTATCTTTACCGTTTTTG
This sequence comes from Triticum urartu, assembly GCF_056163025.1. Classification (NCBI taxonomy): domain Eukaryota; kingdom Viridiplantae; phylum Streptophyta; class Magnoliopsida; order Poales; family Poaceae; genus Triticum; species Triticum urartu. The sequence goes on from NC_141877.1 coordinate 598,941,418, forward strand.
TTAGTTTGATCCTTTTGATAATTTCTTGATCTAGTAGAATAAAAGTTCTTAGTATGATCTAGTTGTGAGTTTTTCTTTATTATCCTTCTATGTAATCGAGTCTGTGAGCTATATAATAAAGATTAGTGTTGAGTCAAGGGCTTGACTATCTTGCCATGATCCTAAGTGAATAAAAGAAAAGAGAAAGAAATAAAAAGAAACAAAGAGATCATGTGAGTTTTATGGAGAGTAATGAGATCACATAGAAAAAGTATGATGAATAAACATTGTGGAGGGTTGACAAACATAAAGTAATAAAGAAAGAGAGGTCTTCACATATAAATATACTATCATGGACATCTTTAATGATTGTGAGCACTCATTAAAATATGACATGCTAAAGAGTTGACGTTGGACAAGGAAGACAACGTAATGGGTTATGTTTTCTTACATCTGAGATAAATTATATTGTCTGGGATCCTCCAACATGTTGAGCTTGCCTTTCTCCCTCATGCTAGCCAAATTCATTGCACCAAGTAGAAATACTACTTGTGCTTCCAAATACCCTTAAACCAGTTTTGCCATGAGAGTCCACCATACCTACCTATGGATTGAGTAAGATCCTCCAAGTAAGTTGTCATCGGTGCAAGCTATAAAAATTGCTCTCTAAATATGTATGACTTATTAGTGTGGGAGAAAATAAGCTTTATATGATCATGTGATATGGAAGAAATAAAAGCGACAGACTGCATAATAAAGGTCCATATCACAAGTGGCAATATAAAGTGACGTTCTTTCGCATTAAGATTTTGTGCATCCAACCATAAAAGCGCATGACAACCTATGCTTCCCTCTGCGAAGGGCCTATCTTTTACTTTTATCTCCTACATTGCATAAGAGTCATGGTGATCTTCACCCTTCCTTTTTAAATTTTATCCTTTGGCAAGCACAATATGTTGGAAAGATCCTAGTATATATGGCTAATTGGATGTGAGTTTTCATGAACTATTACCGTTGACATTACCCTTGAGGTAAAACGTTGGGAGGCAAAACTATAAGTCCCTATCTTTCTCTGTGTCCGATTAAAACTCCATACCCATAAGTATTGCGTGAGTGTTGATACATCCATTTTGCATCATGCTTTTATATCAATATTTATTGCATTATGGGCTGTTATTAACCATTATGTCACAATACTTATGCCTATTCTCTCTTATTTTACAAGGTTTAAATAAAGAGGGAGAATGCCGGCAGCTGGGATTCTGGTCTGGAAAAGGAGCAAATATTAGAGACCTATTCTGCACAGCTCCAAAATTCCTGAAACTTCACGGAAGATGTTTTCCAAATATATAAAAAATACTGAGAGCAAGAACTTCACTAGGGGGGCCACACCCTGCCCACGAGGGTGGGGGGCGCGCCCTACCCCCTGGGCGCACCCCCCTACCTCGTGGGCCCCCAGGTGGCCATCCGGTGGCCATCTTCTGCTATATGAAGTCTTTCGATGGGAAAAAATCATAAGCCATCTTCTCGGACGAAACTCCGCCGCCACGGGGTGGAACCTTGGCGGAACCAATCTAGGGCTCTGGCGGAGCTGTTCTGCCGGGGAAACTTCCCTCCCGGAGGGGGAAATCATCACCATCATCATCACCAACGCTCCTCTCATCGGGAGAGGGCAATCTCCATCAACATGTTCATCAGCACCATCTCATCTCAAAACCCTAGTTCATCTCTTGTATCCAATTCTTGTCTCTAAGTCCAGGATTGGTGCTAGTAGGTTGCTAGTAGTGTTAATTACTCCTTGTAGTTGATGCTAGTTGGTTCAATTGGTGGAAGATCATATGTTCAGATCCTATATGCATATTAATACCCCTCTGATTATGAAAATATTTATGCTTTGTGAGTAGTTACTTTTGTTCATGAGGACATGGGAGAAGTCTTGCTCTTAGTAGTCATGTGAATTTGGTATTCGTTCGATATTTTGATGACATGTATGTTGTCTCTCCTCTAGTGGTGTTATGTGAACGTCGACTACATGAAATTTCACCATTATTTGGGCCTAGAGGAAGGCATTTGGAAGTAATAAGTAGATGATGGGTTGCTAGAGTGACAGAAGCTTAAACCCTAGTTTATGCGTTGCTTCGTAAGGGGCTGATTTGGATCCATATGTTTCATGCTATGGTTAGGTTTACCTTAATACTTTTGTTGTAGTTGCGGATGCTTGCAATAGAGGTTAATCAAAAGTGGGATGCTTGTCCAAGTAAGGACAATACCCAAGCACCGGTCCACCCACATACCAAATTATCAAAGTACCGAACGCGAATCATATGAACGTGATGAAATCTAGCTTGACGATATTCCCATGTGTCCTCGGGAGCGCTTTACATCATATAAGAGTTTGTCCAGGCTTGTCCTTTGTTACAAAAAGGATTGGGCCACCTTGCTGCTCCTTATTTACTTTTGTTACTTGTTGCTCGTTACAAATTATCTTATCACAAAACTATCTGTCACCACTTATTTCAGTACTTGCAGAGAATACCTTGCTGGAAACCGCTTATCATTTCCTTTTGCTCCTCATTGGGTTCGACACTCTTACTTATCGAAAGGACTACGATAGATCCCCTATACTTGTGGTTCATCAAGACTCTTTTCTGGCGCCGTTGCCGGGGAGTGAAGCGCCTTTGGTAGGTGGAATTTCGTAAGGAAAAATTTATATAGTGTGCTGAAATTTACTGTCACTTGTTACCATGGAAAGTAATCCTCTGAGGGGCTTGTTCGGGGTATCTTCACCCCGACCAGTAGAGAAAAGAGTTGCTCCTCAACCTACTGAACCTACTGAAAATGAAAATGAAAATGCTTGCTTTGAAGTTCCTTCGGGTATGATAGAAAAACTGCTAGCTAATCCTTTTTTAGGAGATGGAACAAAACATCCTGATGAACATCTGATATATGTGGATGATGTTTGTGGATTATTTAAGCTAGCAGGTGTACCCGGAGATGTTGTTAAGAAGAAGGTGTTCCCTTTATCTTTGAGGGGAGATGCATCGACATGGTATAGGCTATGTGATGATATGGGGTCTTGGAATTACAAACGATTGAAATTGGAATTACATTAGAAGTTTTATCCTATGCATCTTGTCCATCGTGATCGCAATTATATATATAATTTTTGGCCTCGCGAAGGAGAAAGCATCGCTCAAGCTTGGGGGAGGCTTAAATCAATGTTATATTCATGCCCCAATCATGAGCTCTCAAGAGAAATGATTATTCAAAATTTTTATGCTCGGCTTTCTGGTAACAATTGCACCATGCTTGATACTTCTTGTGCTGGCTCTTTTATGATGAAGACTATTGAATTCAAATGGGATTTATTGGAAAGAATTAAATGAAACTCTGAAGATTGGGACCTCGACAATGGTAAGGAGTCAGGTATGACACCTAGTTTTGATTGTGTTAAATCTTTTATGGATACCGATATTTTTCGTAAATTAAGCACTAAATATGGACTTGACTCTGAGATAGTAGCTTCTTTCTGTGAATCTTTTGCTACTTATGTAGATCTCCCCATGGAGAAGTGGTTTAAATATCATCCTCTCATAGAAGTAAAAGTAGTTGCACCTATTAAAGTTGAAGAAAAGATTGTCACTTATAATGATCCTATTGTCCCTACTGCTTATGTTGAGAAACCACCGTTCCCTGTTAGGATAAAGGACCATGCCAAAGCTGCAACTGTAGTTCGTAAAAGCAATATTAAAACATATACACCTCCTGAGCAAGTTAAAGTTGAACCTAATATTGCTATTGTTAAAGATCTCTTGTCTGATAATATTGATGGGCATGTTATTTATTTCTGTGATGAAACTGCTAGAATTGCTAAACCCTGTGATAAAGATAAACCTAGATCGGTGGTAAGCATGCCTGTTATTTCTGTTAAAATAGGAGATCATTGTTATCATGGCTTATGTGATATGGGTGCTAGTGCTAGTGCAATACCTTATTCCTTATACAAAGAAGTTATGCATGCCATTGCACCTGCTGAGATGGAAGATATTGATGTCATAATTAAACTTGCCAATAGAGATACTATTTCACCAATGGGAATTGTTACAGATGTTGAAGTCTTGTGTGGGAAAACTAAATATCCTGCTGATTTTCTTGTTCTCGGTTCCCCACAAGATAGCTTTTGTCCCATTTTATTTGGTAGACCCTTCCTAGATACTGTTAATGCTACCATATATTGCAAAAGAGATGTTGTTACTATCGGTTTAGATGATATGACTCATGAATTTAATTTTTCTAAATTAAGTAGACAACAGCGTGAAGAAGACTTACCTAGTCAGGATGAAATTATCGATCTTACTTCTATTGCCGCACCTCCTAGTGATCCTTTAGAACAATACATGCTAGACCATGAAAATGGTATGTTTATGAATGAAAGAAGGGAATTAGATGAAGTATTCTTTAAACAGGAACCTATTCTGAAAAACAATTTACCTGTTGAAATCCTAGGGGATCCTCCTCCACCCAAGGGTGATCCCGTATTTGAGCTTAAACCGTTACCTAATACTCTTAAATATGCTTATCTTGATGAGAAAAAGATATATCTTGTTATTATTAGTGCTAACCTTTCAGAACATGAAGAAGACAGATTAGTGAAAACTCTGAAGAAGCACCGTGCTACTATTGGATATACTCTTGATGATCTTAAGGGCATTAGTCCGACTCTATGTCAACATAAAATTAATTTGGAAGAAGATGCTAAACCAGTTCGTGATCATCAACGCCGGCTGAATCCTAAAATGAATGAAGTGGTAAGAAAGGAGATACTAAAGCTCCTTGAGGAAGGTATAATTTATCCCATTGCTAATAGTCAGTGGGTAAGCTCTGTCCATTGTGTCCCTAAGAAGGGAGGTATTACTGTTGTTCCTAATGATAAAGATGAATTGATTCCTCAAAGAATTATTACATGTTATAGGATGGTAATTGATTTCCGCAAATTAAATAAGGCTACTAAAAAGCATCATTACCCCTTACCTTTTATCGATCAAATTCTAGAAAGATTGTCCAAACATACACATTTTTGCTTTCTATATGGTTATTCTGGTTTCTCTCAAATACTTGTGTCAGCCAAAGATCAATCAAAGACTACTTTTACATGCCCTTTTGGTACTTTTGCTTATAGACGTATGCCTTTTGGTTTATGTAATGCACCTGCTACCTTTCAAAGATGCATGATCGCTATATTCTATGACTTTTTGTGAAAAGATTTGTGAGGTTTTCATGGACGACTTTTCCGTCTATGGATCTTCTTTTGATGATTGCTTGAGCAACCTTGATCGAGTTTTGCAGAGATGTGAATAAACTAATCTTGTCTTGAATTGGGAAAAGTGCCACTTTATGGTTAATGAAGGTATTGTCTTGGGTCATAAAGTTTCCGAAAGAGGTATTGAAGTTGATAAAGCCAAGGTTGATGCTATTGAAAAGATGCCATGTCCCAAGGACATCAAAGGTATAAGAAGTTTCCTTGGCCATGCCGGTTTTTATAGGAGGTTCATTAAGGGATTGTCAGAAATTTCTCGGCCTCTGACTAATTTATTACAAAAAGATATACCATTTGTATTTGATGATGATTGTGTAGAAGCATTTGAAACACTTAAGAAAGCAATGATTTATGCACCTATTGTTCAGCCACCTGATTGGAATTTACCCTTTGAAATTATGTGTGATGCTAGTGATTATGCTGTAGGTGATGTTCTAGGACAAAGAGTTGATAAGAAACTAAATGTTATTCAATATGCTAGTAAAACTCTAGACAATGCTCAAAGAAATTATGCTACTACTGAAAAAGAATTCTGCTACTACAATGCTCAAAGCACGGCTGGTGTAGACAGCGGTGGGGGCTCCTCTTCCTCCTACTGGTGCGGGTCGCGACGCGGGGCGCGGCCGCTCGGCGAGGACGCCGTGCCGTGGCATGGGGCACGGCGGCGACACCTGGCGTGCGGCAGGGCTACGGCGGCTGCGGGCAACGGAGCAGGCGTGCTGCGGTGCTGGCGGCCGCGAGGCCGGGCATGGCTGGGGGCGTCCTCCTAGTCGGCTCGCTGGTGCTCCAAATCTGGCGGCACGGGTTGCGGGCTGTGGGCTGCGTGGTCCAGCGGCGGCGGCATTTTCGACTCTGGGCGTTGGTGGTGATGGTTCAGAGGTGTGTGCCCATCGGTTCTGACGCCTTGTCCTTGGCGGGCGACGCGGGATGGGGGCAGTTGTCCGGCGTGGTTGCTGCTCCGGTGGTGGGTGGCCCCATGGCAGCGGCAGCGGCAGCGGCTGGCATTTCGGCGCCGGCTCGTCCGTAGCTGGCTTGTGTCGGCCTTCAATCCCTCTCCTCATCGTCCGTGCTTCCCTCGTCGAAGGGTTAACCTCCTCCCAGTTACAGTCTATCGCTCGTCTCGCGTCTGGTGGAGTAGAACCGACCTAGTCTCACGCATGGTGCAGCTGGACCGTCTCGCGCACGATGCAGCAGGACCGAGCTTGTCTCGCACATGGTGCCGCAGGACTAACCTTGTCTCGCGCCCCGTGCTGCAGGACGGGTCGATGGAGGCCAGTTTTGGTTGACCTATTAGGTCTCGGTGCTGGGGGCCGCCCGGGGGTGTGAAAGGCGGGACCTTTCCGCTCGTCTCTTTGGTTGGGGTAGCGGCGGGTCTCGGGTGAGGTGTTGTCAAGGTCTTGGATGTCGGGGCGGCGACCTTGGTGGTGGTAGCACGATGCTCATGGGCTGAGCCCGTGGCTTGGTGCTACACGGTGGCCATGGTTGTTTGGGCGGCGTGGTAGCCGGGGTGTGGCGTTCAGTGGCTGAGAGTGTTGGCCGGGGTGAAAACAAGTTCTATCTTCGGATGGACTGGTGACGGCGAAGCTCGTTCCCTTTTTGAAGGCATCTTCGCGGCTCTCATTGCCCGTCGTGCTGCTTCAGGGGTAACTTTGATCCTCGGATCGTGCGGTGGCAGCGCTCCGGTGTCGTATCCTTCTTGAATGCGCCGCCTTGGAGCCCACAGTTCGTCGCATGCGACTTCATCACTTCGCGGTGGCGTGTTCCCTGTTAAAGCCTTCGGTTGTTTTTGGGCTAGGGGTGATGTTACTGTGCTCAGCGCGTATGTATCCTGTCTTGGATGTGTGCGTGTGTTGTGGTGGCGTGCGTTTGTATTGGATTGTTGATGATCGTTGCTTTATATATAAAGCGGGGTTGAAGCCTTTTTCAGTATATATACTAACATTAATCTAAGAGTACACTATAATAAACATAAAACGAGGTGTTTCTTAATAAAAACGGTCTGAAATATAATCACAATCCTCAGCAATGACCTTACCTACGCAACTATCGGAATCCAAAGTTGTATTGATTCCTAGTTCTAACTGAAACAAGCCTTTCAGTAATTGGCCCACCCCGTCCATCTTAGCAGTAACTAGATCACCAGCCTTATAGTAATATACAGTACTACACCAGCTACTCGTACTTCTTCGCTCTATATATCTTCGGCGTAGAGGTCGATCGGTTGGTAGGAACAGGTTACAAGAGGAAACTATCCACACTTCCACGGGTTGTTTTCATGCATGGTATGCATAGGCTTAGTTATATAGTACACTGGAGGCAGCAATGAAAAGTTTTGAGAATGGAGGGCATCGGGATAAATTGCCCAACAATAACTCAATGTAAATCTGAACATCATGCTCGAGCATTTGGGCTCACCCCGTGCTCGTCGTTGCTTGGTTCGGAACAAGACATAACCAAGCTCAGCCGAGCTACCTTTTTGGGCTCTTCCATACATCGAGCCAAGCTTAGCTCAGCTTGGGCTAGCTCACGGGCTAAAGAACTCGTGTGCCAGTAGTCAAAGGTGAGCAATCCTGCAGGCTGCAATTAAACAACCGGTACAAGTGTTGCACACACTCATAGAATAGGGTTACCTTCCAACTATACGGTGGGGCCACACCCGTGTGATTCCACTCACCATCGCTGCAAGCCTCCACCTCTCCTCACCTCACCTCTAATATGATAATGTCTCCTCACCTCTAATCGCCAAGGCGTATGCACATGATTTTAGGATGGGGTTCATCTGCTCCATTATATTGGCATCTGATTGTGATCATAGGGAGTGATGCCCAGCAATTGGTGAGATGGCTGAATGAAGATCCATGTGACAGATCATCAGCCATGGTTGTATGTTGGGAAGTAAAAGAGCTGAGTGCTAGTTTTGGTTTTTCACTGTTGATTACTCCCTCTGTTCCTAAATATAAGTCTTTTTAGAGATTTCAAATGGACTACTACATATGGATGTATATAGACAAATTTTAGATTGTAGATTCACTCATTTTGCTCTGTATGTAGTCACTTGTTGAAATCTCTAGAAAAATCTATATTTAGGAACGGAGGGAGTACATCGGAAGAGATAGAAATGGACATGCACATCTTTGTGCCAAGCAACCTAGACAAGTAGAAGCCCTTGGATCAACTTTGTGTTGGATTATAGATGGGATTTGGCCCATATAAGACAATAATCCCCGATTAATCTCTAAGGCTCATTTACGTGCATGACAAGTGATGGGAAGTTTAGTGTCATACTTGTTTTCTGCATAGAGAGACTGCTTATGTCTTCCCGACACTGAATATTCTGCATCTTCCTTGTGTGACAGCCGACATTTCACTTCTGAATTAAGCTCCAGATCAGGAGGGTTGATGCTAACAAGATTTTTCTTTTGATTTGGTTGGGGTGCGGAACAAGCTTCTGGGAGCATCCATAGCCTCCACGCCTGCTCCCATCGCCACAGCCGCGACGCACTACCAGAAATTATCTAGTTGCCGACGGCCTCATCTATGCCGACGGCGCCCGTCGGCATAAATGGACATATGCCGACGGCCAAGGGCAGGCCGTAGGCGTAGAATAGCCGTCGGCATATGTTTATCTATGCCGACGGGGGCCGTCGGCATATTACGGCCGTTGGGACAGCTTGCGGTACGCCTACGGGGACCGTCGGCATAGAAGAGGCCGTCGGCATAGAAAGGGCCCACCTACCCGATTAGTGGCGACCGTTTGACGGCGTCAAAACTACGCCGACGGGGGATAACGGCGGCCGTCGGCATAGTTAGGCCGTCGGCATAGAATTGCTAACATCACCGGTCCGCGCCGTCGACACGTCATCGATCCGAGGGAGTGAGGGCCTGTGGTGTGGCAGTGATATGCCGACGGCATAGCCGTCGGCATAGTCCTAGCCCATGCTATCTGCCACGTCATCAATCCACGTGCAATGCCATGTCATCGATCCGTGGGATCGTAGCTCCGTGTGCGCAGCTATGCCGACGGCCTTGCCGTCGACATACCTTTATTTTTTTATTTTTAGTTTATATATTTATTATTTTGTATTTTTTCACAACATAAATGTGCCTTATCTAAACAAAAAACATGCCCCGATGGTATATCGATTGCCCCCCTCACGGACGTCACTGCCGCCGTGTCACGGAGGGGGGAAACGATCGACATGGAGGGAATCTGGTTAGAGGGGGGATTCGGGGTGGCCTTCGGGGTGTAGCTATGCTACCGAAACATCGCATGGGTCCCGATGCATGTGTGAAAGTGTTCTGGCATGCGTAGACGCCCGTCTTGGGGCTCCATGGTGTGGCCCCCTCCACGGAAGGCAGAGCCGCCGTCACTTGGAGGTGGTAAGGTGCGGGCGCGGTGGAACCGGAGGGAATCTAGTGTTGGGTTGGGTCCAAACCGTGTTCGGGGATGTTGCTATGGGCTGACCTATCGCAACCAGGCAGAAGAGTCCACCGGTCAAAGCCCGCCTGGCGGAAGTCAAAGGGCTAGATCTACTCGTCAACTAGGATTTGGGGTGGCCTTCGGGGTGTAGCTATGCCACCGAAACATCGCACGGGTCCCGATGCATGTGTGAAAGTGTTCTGGCATGCGTAGACGCCCGTCTTGGGGCTCCATGGTGTGGCCCCCTCCACGGAAGGCAGAGCCGCCGTCACTTGGAGGGGGGATGGTGCGGGTGCGGTGGAACCAGAGGGAATCTAGTGTTGGGTTGGGTCCAAACCGTGTTCGGGGATGTTGCTATGGGCTGACCTATCGCAACCAGGTGGAAGAGTCCACCGGTCAAAGCCCGTCCGGCGAAAGTCAAAGGGCTAGATCTACTGGTCAACTGGGATTCGGGGTGGCCTTCGGGGTGTAGTTATGCCACCGAAACATCGCATGGGTCGCGATGCATGTGTGAAAGTGTTCTGGCATGCGTAGACACCCGTCTTGGGGCTCCGTGGTGTGGCCCACCTCCACGGAAGGTAGAGCAGCCGTCAGTTAGAGGGGGGGATGGTGCGGGTGCGGTGGAACCGGAGGGAATCTAGTGTTGGGTTGGGTCCAGACTGTGTTCGGGGATGTTCCTATGGGCTGACCTATCGCAACCAGGTGGAAGAGTCCACCGATCAAAGCCCGTCCGACGAAAGTCAAAGGGCTAGATCTACTGGTCAATTGGGATTCGGGGTGGCCTTCGGGGTATAGCTATGCCACCGAAACATCGCACGGGTCCCGATGCATGTGTGAAAGTGTTCTGGCATGTGTAGACGCCCGTCTTGGGGCTCCGTGGTGTGGCCCACCTCCACGGAAGGCAGAGCAGCCATCACTTAGAGGGGGGATGGTGCGGGTGCGGTGGAACCGGAGGGAATCTAGTGTTGGGTTGGGTCCAGACCGTGTTCGGGAATGTTCCTATGGGCTGACTTATCGCAACCAGGTGGAAGAGTGCAACGGTCAAAGCCCGTCCGGCGAAAGTCAAAGGGCTAGATCTACTGGTCAACTGGGATTCGCGGTGGCCTTCGGGGTGTAGCTATGCCACCGAAACATCGCACGAGTCCCGATGCATGTGTGAAAGTGTTCTGGCATGTGTAGACGCCCGTCTTGGGGCTCCGTGGTGTGGCCCCACTCCACGGAAGGCAGAGCAGCCGTCACTTAGAGGGGGGGATGGTGCGGGTGCGATGGAACCGGAGGGAATCTAGTGTTGGGTTGGGTCCAAACCGTGTTCGGGGATGTTGCTATGGGCTGACCTATCACAACCAGGTGGAAGAGTCCACCGGTCAAAGCCCGTCCGGCGAAAGTCAAAGGGCTAGATCTACTGGTCAACTGAGATTCGGGGTGGCCTTCGGGGTGTAGCTATGCCACCGAAACATCGCATGGGTCGCGATGCATGTGTGGAAGTGTTCTGGCATGCGTAGACACCCGTCTTGGGGCTCCGTGGTGTGGCCCCCCTCCATGGAAGGTAGAGCAGCCGTAAGTTAGAGGGGGGGATGGTGCGGGTGCGGTGGAACCGGAGGGAATCTAGTGTTGGGTTGGGTCCAGACTGTGTTCGGGGATGTTCCTCTGGGCTGACCTATCGCAACCAGGTGGAAGAGTCCACCGGTCAAAGCCCGTCCGACGAAAATCAAAGGGCTAGATCTACTGGTCAACTGAGATTCGGGGTGGCCTTCGGGGTATAGCTATGCCACCGAAACATCGCACGGGTCTCGATGCATGTGTGAAAGTGTTCTGGCATGTGTAGACGCCCGTCTTGGGGCTCCGTGGTGTGGCCCCCCTCCACGGAAGGCAGAGCAGTCGTCACTTAGAGGGGGGATGGTGCGGGTGCGGTGGAACCAGAGGGAATCTAGTGTTGGGTTGGGTCCAGACCGTGTTCGGGGATGTTGCTATGGGCTGACCTATCACAACCAGGTGGAAGAGTCCACCGGTCAAAGCCCGTCCAGCGAAAGTCAAAGGGCTAGATCTACTGGTCAACTGGGATTCGGGGTGGCCTTCGGGGCGTAGCTATGCCACCGAAACATCGCACGGGTCCCGATGCATGTGTGAAAGTATTCTGGAATGCGTAGACGCCCGTCTTGGGGCTCCATGGTGGGGCCCCCTTCCACGGAAGGCAGAGCAGCCGTCACTTAGAGGGGGGATGGTGCGGGTGCGGTGGAACCAGAGGGAATCTAGTGTTGGGTTGGGTCCAGACTGTGTTCGGGGATGTTGCTATGGGCTGACCTATCGCAACCAGGTGGAAGAGTTCACCGGTCAAAGCCCGTCCGGCGAAAGTCAAAGGGCTTGATCTACTGGTCAACTAGGATTCGGGGTGGCCTTCGGGGTGTAGCTATGCCACCGAAACATCGCACGGGTCCCGATGCATGTGTGGAAGTGTTCTGGCATGTGTAGACGCCCGTCTTGGGGCTCCGTGGTGTGGCCCCCTCCACGGAAGGCAGAGCAGCCGTCACTTACAGGGGGGGATGGTGCGGGTGCGGTGGAACCGGAGGGAATCTAGTGTTGGGTTGGGTCCAGACCGTGTTCGGGGATGTTGCTATGGGCTGACCTATCACAACCAGGTGGAAGAGTCCACCGGTCAAAGCCCGTCCAGCGAAAGTCAAAGGGCTAGATCTACTGGTCAACTGGGATTCGGGGTGGCCTTCGGGGTGTAGCTATGCCACCGAAACATCGCACGGGTCCCGATGCATGTGTGAAAGTGTTCTGGAATGCGTAGACGCCTGTCTTGGGGCTCCGTGGTGTGGCCCCCTTCCACGGAAGGCAGAGCAGCCGTCACTTAGAGGGGGGGATGGTGCGGGTGTGGTGGAACCGGAGGGAATCTAGTGTTGGGTTGGGTCCAGACCGTGTTCGGGGATGTTGCTATGGGCTGACCTATCGCAACCAGGTGGAAGAGTCCACCGGTCAAAGCCCGTCCGGCGAAAGTCAAAGGGCTTGATCTACTGGTCAACTGGGATTCGGGGTTGCCTTCGGGGTGTAGCTATGCCACCGAAACATCGCACGGGACCTGGGGGTAGCAATGCCACCGGAGCGTCGTACCGGGCCCTCATACATGCGGGGTGGTGTTGTGGCATGTCCGAAGAGGCGCGCATCTTCGGGGTGTTGCCCCCTAACGGACGGCGCCGCCGCCGGCACCGGGAGGGGGAAAACGGACGTGTCGGGTATACACGGTGTGGATATGTAGCAGTGGGTTTGGCCCGGATGTTGCTCCCAGGTGTCCCTCTGTCGATGACCCCCTCCCCCTTCACTTACCTGACGAACTAAGCTACCCCCGCCCCCACCCCCACCCTCACCGTCGACGACCCCCTCCCCCTTCACTCACCTGACGAACTAAGCTCCAGATCGAGCACGTGATCGAGGGCGGCCATGGCGCTCCCATACCCGCGACCGAAGCTGCTCGAATTCGGCGCCTCCCCTCCCCTCCCCTCTGTGTGGTTCCGGGAGAGGAGAGGGCTGAGCGGTTTAAAAAAATAAAAAATCTATATGAAATAATAATACATAAAAAAGGAAAATTATAACTATAAAAAAATTTAAAAATCTATATAAAATAAAAAAGAATAAATATATAACTATAAGAAAACATTAAAAAAATTATATAAAATAAAAAAACTATGCCTACGGCTAAGCCGTCGGCATAGGTGCCACGTGGCATCACTACATATGCCGACGGCTTAGCCGTCGGCATAGTTGCCTTATCCATATCCAGTCAACCCCCTCCACTCGTTCGTCCCCGGCCAGATCCCGCGCGCCCCCGAGCCCGACCCGCGCTGCCGCCGCCGCCCGCCGCTGCTCCCCGCCGCCCGCGACGCTCCCGCCGCCCGCCCGCCGCCGCTCCACCCGCGCCACTCTCCACTTTCCTCGCCCGTCCCCCCTCCCCGCCGTCCTCGCCGTCTGCACCCCTGCCTCCCCCGTCGCCGTCTGAAGCCGCCGTCGCCCCGGCCTCCCCCTACCGCACTGCGCCGCCCCGGCCTCCCCCGACCCCAACGCCGCACCAGCCTCCCCCCGACCGCGAGCCGGCCGCAGCTCCTGCCGACCCGCGCGCCCGGCCCTCCCGTCCCCGCCCGCCCCTGCCTCGACCCTCCACCGCCGCCCCTGCTCGCCCGCTGCCCCGGCCGCCCCTGCCTCGGCCCTCCACCACCGCCCCCTGCTCGCCCGCTGCCCCGGCCGCCCTGCCTCGCCGTCCCGGCTGGCCCAATGAGCTTTTTTTTTCATTTTTTTGCATTTTTTACTGCTTGTTATGTGATAGATGCATGTTGTATGGATGAATGGATGGATTGATGTATATTGGTTAGTTATTTTATCTTGATGATCTTGCTAAAAAATGTTGTCAAATGTATGTGATAGATGCATGTTGTCAAATGTTGTCAAATTTGAAGAACAAAATTGGTATATTTGAGATGTTGTCAAATAGCTATAGTTTCATTTTGTGATGTTGACAAAACTGGTATCTGATGAGTAGTTATTTTATCATGATGATCTTGCTAAAATAAATTGAAGAACAAAATTTGACACTTGATGAAAATTAGGATTTGAAGTATCATGATGATCTAAAACCTTGACTAGATGTCATTAGCAATATGATTTTTTTCATAGTTTGAAGTGTCAATGCTTTATGTGATGTGGTGCCGTCAATTTTTTTGACTCGGTAAAATTTACAGGCTTTGTGGTATTTCATCTCCCTGGAGCCTTCGTCGTCTGGGTTTGGTCCGTGATCTTGCCGCTGCTCGACTACTTCCTCTACAGCGGAGGGTGAGCTACGAATCCACCTTCACCTCCTAGCCTCTTTTAACTAGATTAAATTTTCACATCAAGTCGCGTAACCTAGGTCTCCCGTCCGAAAGGGTTGCATCGATAAATATGCATTCAATTGCATATTTATCACCTCAGCTCTTTCGGATTGTCCAGCGCTTTCCACGGATAGCCCGAGGATGTGTAGATTGGGTACGTTGTTCATGCTCTACCCCGTTCCGAGACAAGATTTCGGCGGCGCCTCCCTGTTGTTCTCCGGATGCACATTCTCTCGGCATTTTGCCGAGACATGTATTTGGAGAACAGCGGGGAGGTGCTGCCGAAATTTTGTCTCGGAACGGGGTAGAATGGAGAACGTACTCAATCTACACATCCTCGGGTGGGATTAGGACCCATCTTTACCTATTAGAGATGTAGGTGGATTCAACGCGGTAGAAACTGAAAATTTGATGTGATTAATTTAAGTGAATCCTTAATTATGTTGTGTGGCTTGCAAAAAAGCAGAGGATGACAGATAATTAGTGGATGTACAGTGGTTTTATCCATCGGAATCGAGTAACATCAGAGTGGATCGCGAAAACCGATGTGTATTTGAAGGAGATATTCCGTCGTCCAATGAGAATTATCCCACCATGCCCCTGTGCGGTACCCTGTTCTATCAAGAGCAACCTGATGATGATGATGATGATGATGTTGTGGTTAGAAATGATGACGCTATACCATTGGGTGATGATGATGTGGACCCAAACGTCGACGATGCACGGAATGATGGTGAGACCATTGTCAATGAAAATGACATACTTATGCTAGAAAAGTTAAACGAAGACGCTGACGACGAGGAAGAGCCTCCACCTCCGTCGGACAACGAAGATGATATGATTGATAGTGATGATTAGACGGACCGAGAAAGAGGTTACAACAGTGATGATTCATATGGGTTCTAGCAGATGTATGTTTCAAGTATTTTTTCTATAGTTTAGGAATATGCCTTTTTATGCATTTTTATTAATGTGTTTATTATCATGCCTTTTCCTTCATTTCATTAATTTACTAATTGCTTTTTCTCTTTTCAATGCAGGTTCATGGAACATGGGCAAGGGGAAGGCCGACGGCGTGGGTTTCCTACGCAAGGTCGTCGGCCTGCCTAGTCGGAGTGGTCGAGCACGTAATCCTCCCCCTCGGCTACTTGACGATGACTCCTCACAGGGAGGTCGAGGGAGAGGTGCCCCTAGAGGAGGAGGGGGCGGGGGGAGAGCCTCTAGAGGACGAGGTGCTGGGGGGAGAGCCACTACAGGGGGTCGCGGCCAGAAAGAGCGCACCCTCACCGACTTAGGGGTGTTGTCTTCGAGGCCCTCCTCTAGTGAGGTACCCTCCTCTAGTGAGGTACACTCTAGGGAGGAGGAGGAGGAGGAGGTGGTGGTGGTGGAGGAGGAGGAGGTGGAGGAGGAGGCAGGCGAGGAGGAGGAGGAGGTTGGGGAGGGGGAGGCAGGCGAGGAGGAGGGTGGTGGCGGGGATGATGGTGGTGACGGGAAGGGGGTTGACAAGAAGGGGTGGCTGCGTGGCAACACAAAGCTACCAAAGCAGGTTCCTGCTACTGAGGAGCAGAAGTGGCTCATTGAGCCCACGGGAAAAGAGTAAGTGGTTCATTATTTTGCTTGTCACATGCTTATTCCGGTTGTTATTTATTTTGCTTGTCACATGCTAATAGTTCATTCTTTTGCAGCAACTGGATATATTCTAAAGGGGTCCGTATTCCCAACGGCCTCATCACCGTCTTGCTGAAGTTATATTGGCCGGGGTTGTACTGTCCTGATCCAGTCAGGCAGCCGGACCGTCGGGTTTTGGCCACGAGCTGGGACCACTGGGAAGCGGCCCGCCACGCGGACCATGAGACCCATGCCAAGGCCGTGATCACTACTTTCTGGGTGAGTTCTCTTCAGAAGCACAAGTCCATTCTAGTTTCATGAATGATTTAACTCATGGCTTCTTCCATTCTTGTTTCATGCATGATTGTAGACATTCTATTGAGTTCTTCCGGAGCACAGGGCTAGAGCGGACCAGATCGTGCTGCGCCAATGCAAGAAGAAGGCCCGCCAGATGCAGTACGAGGTGCGCTATGTGGCCATCTCCACATACTACCACAACTATCTTGGTGTGAAGATGACCAAGGAAGAAGCGCGGAGGATGGGCATTACCTTGGAGAGGCCCGAGTTCTTGGCGGTAAGTATAAAAGATTTTTCATTATGCTTTCATATATTATGCTTTCATTATGCTTTCATTACCTTGTGGTACATTATGCTTTATGCTTTATGCTTCCATAACACCAATTTGGACACACCTACATGCCATTATGCTTTTATTATGTAGGTGTGTCCAAATTGGTGTTATGGAAAAGACGAGTCCTGGGCGGCATTGGTGGATCTTTGGTGTGATGAGGCTGGAGCCTGGGCGGCTATGAGAACCAAAAATAAGGCTAACCGAGGGACGGAGGGAGTACATGCTCAGGGAAACCGAAATCACTATCTCCACAAGGCAGTTAATGTATGACTAACCCCATTAAACATTCTTCTTCTTCTATTTACCATCACTTTCTTATGTATGACTAACCTCTGTTTGGTGGTGCAGGAGGAGAAACTGAAGCGGCCGCTCTCAGACATGCAGGCGTGGGAGATCGCCCATACGCGGAAGGACTCCAAGCCTGGCGAGCCCCAGTACTACGGCAAGAAGACCGCGGGGAGGAAGCAGGCCTACTCTGAAGCGTATCTGAAGTTGCATCCTGACACACCTGACCCCATTGCGGCGCCTCTGGACGACAGGGCGGTGGTGAGCATGGGGCCTAAGGAGCACGGTCGGGAGGCGGTTCTCGATGCTGTGATCACTCCTAGTATCTCCTACACACAGCTTCGTCGGATCGACCCGAGCCTGAGCCAGCGCACGAGCCAGCCAGTGACCAGTACACAGTCCCTCTTTCAGGAGCAACAATCTGTAAGTATTTTCCCTCTTATCTTCATTGCTCACTTCATTTTCCGCATTTAGTAGTTTTATGAGTTCCATCATGTCATACCGTAGGCCTACATGGAGTACACACGCCAGGAGACCATGGCGTGGCATCAGAGGCTTTATGAACACCAAGTGCAGAGGGATAGCCAGATGCATCAGGCTTTTCAGGATATGGCGGCCGGCAGGTGTCCTCAGTTCCCTCCAGCACAATGCCCTCCAGCACAACCAGTGCTGATGAGCTTTGAGGAGTTTGTGGCACAGAACGCTGGCCCCTCACCGGTTAGTTCATCCCCAATCTATTCACCCAAAGCATGTCATGCCTTTCAACACAGTCATATATCCCGTGCATATGTCTTTTCAACATCCAGGGAACATGTGGATCTACCGTTGGCGGTGGTCTTCGCAGCACTCCGGAGACACGGAGCCCGACCACTCCGATCCACGGAGGCGGAGGCGGAGATGGAGGCAGAGGCGGTCTTGGCGGTAGCGCTGCCGCTAGCAGTGACGACCTGGGCTTTGGCCGTCTTGGCGGTGACGACCTCCACGGTGCTCGATGATCCTTGTGTGGTGATGATGCTTGAGGTGACTTGTGTGTGGTGATGATCATTTAGATGACTTGTCTGCTTCTCTATATGTTTATGTTGGTTGTGATGATATTCATTTAGAGACTTGTGTGTGATGATGCTTATGCATATATTGTTGTGATGGTGCCGAATGATATCCTGTTGTGTTTTATATGTCTATCTCATCATATATATCTGCTGATATGTGCTGCTATTTGAATTGAATTGATCTGAAAACAAACAGAAAAAAGAAAAAAAAGCAAAAGCAAACTTTGCCGACGGCTAGGCCGTCGGCATAGGGCTAGCGTGAGCTCCCAGTAGCTGACACGTGGCACCTATGCCGACGGCCTAGCCGTCGGCTTAGTTTAAAAACTGTGCCGACGGCTAGGCCGTCGGCATAGGTGCCACGTGTCAGCTACTGGGAGCTCTGTATGAAGAACTATGCCGACGGCCTGGCCGTCGGCTTAGTTTCAAACTATGCCGACGGCCCGGCCGTCGGCATAGACCTGGTCCACGAGCAACGGCTGGTCGCCCCATGGCACCCCTATGCTGACGGTCTAGCCATCGGCATAGGTTTTGACTAAGCCGACGGCTAGGCCGTCAGCATAGAGGTGCCACGTGACGATCAGTCATTGGGCAGACTTGACGGCGGCCGCCGTTAGGCGTGATAGTTGCCGACGGCCGGGGCCGTCGGCATAGATGTACGGCCCCCGTCGGCGTATCATATATGCCGACGGCTTTTCTAAGCCGACGGCCTCCCTGGCTGTGCCGACGCATATGTTGCCGACGGCCCTGGCCGTCGGCATAGGGGGCGATTCCGGTAGTGGCGGTCTTCTTCGAGTCAGTGCCGCGCGGGCAGGTGGATCCAACACGACTAGACCAGCGTCGAGTGCCCGCGGCATCAAATATGTGAGCGCAGGTAGAGCAGCGTCTCTTGCTGCCAGACGCAATCCGATCGAACAGTTGAAGTGTTGAACTTGAACACCACCAGTGGGTCTTGTTGCCAGTTTGAACAAGACAATGACTCGTGTTGGGTATGGTACATGCATTATAATGAACGAAAATCATCTGATCTGTATGTGGAATGATTAATATGACAGTACATTATAGTGAATGAGAAAACAAGGCGTTTCTACGGTCTGAGATATAATCATGATTCTCAGCCACCAGGGATACAAAGTTGTATTGGTTCCTAGTTATCACTGGAACAAGCTACGCCACCAGTCTGAATATATAGTACTACACTAGCTACACGTATGTATAGTTGTAGTACCACCCAGTTATTGCTAAGTAATTGACTCAACTCTTGCATCTTCACTCACTGCTTCGCTCTATATATCTTCGACGTAGAGGTCAGTCGGTTGGTAGAAACAAGTTACAAGAACTATTCACATGTTGTGTTCATGCATGATACATATGGGCTTGATTATAGACAGCATGAGAAGTTTTGAGAATAGAGGGTATCGGGATAAATTCTCTGAGTATAATCTCACGTAAATCTAGACCAATGGCTTGAACTTGTGGGCCCTCCCCACACTCATCGTGGCTCGATTCAGATAGGGCTTAGACCGACACATAAATAGGTTGCGGCTGGCTACCCTATTGGGCTCGTTTGTATCTCGTGCCAAGCTTAGCTTTGCTTGGGCTAGCTCACAGGCTAAAAAGCTTGTGTCCCGATGGTCTTTGGGCAATCCTGCAGACAAAAATCCACACGCTTCCACCCGTCGCCACCGCAAACCCCTATACATGTCGTTCGTGCATTTCTTTTCACCTCCACTACCAAGCAAACAACGCTCGGCTACAAGTCCCCTCACTCAATTGCACTCGTGTTCTATAAGTTCGGGGGCTTTTCTTGAACCCAAAGTTAGGCCTCCTCCCATGCGTTTGCACTGTTGGGCGTTGACTTGACATGTGTCATGTTTTTCCCCCCAATTAACTCTGGGTTTTTTACAGTTCACTCTCGATTTTATATTGTGTTTAGACCACTGAAGAAATAGCATGCTCTAGCGTTCTAAGCAATGCCACGCTAGATAATTCCGTGTGCATAAGCGACGTGTCTCTATTAATTCCGTATGCATAACACACATGTCTCCGGTTTCTACTGTGGCCCACTCTTGATTTTTTTTAACATAGTTTTATAATGTGTTCAGACCATTGAAAAAATAGCACACTATGCTCACTGCTAATAGCACGCTCTAGCGTATTTACTCCGGTTTACTCTTGGTTTTTTAATGTACTTCACTTCCAGTTTTATACTATGTTTAGACCATTGAAAAAATAACACGCTATAGCACCACTAATAACACGCTCTAGCATTCTAAGCAGTGCCCCCCTAGATAATTATGTGTACATAATCACCTTGTATCTTGTTTTTTCCTTTGCCCCCCTAGATTTGTAGTGTGTTTAGACCACTGAAAAAATAGCACACTACGACACCGCTAATACCACGCTCTAGCGTTTTTCCTCCAATTCACTCTTGTTTTTTTAACATAGTTCACTTTCAGTTTTGTACCATGTTTAGACCGTTGAAAAAATAGCACGCTATAGCACCACTAATAACATGCTCTAGCGTTCTAAGAAATGCTTCCCTAGATAATTGTGTGTGCATAATCAACGTGTGTCTGGTTTTTCCTCTGGCTCACTCTTCATTTATCTAGAGTGAAGTGCATCCTCGGTTCTCGAACTATTTCGATGGTGTCACGTAGGTCCTCAAACTATGAAAAGTGTCATCTAGGTCCTTGAAAATCATTAAAGTGTAATAAGTGTCTATATATGTGACACCTCTGAAATAGTTCAAGGACCTATGTGACAACATTGAAATAGTTTGAGGACCAAGATAACACACATATTGCACTTTGTGGACTTGGATGATGATTTTCATAGTTCGAGGTCCTACGTGCCACCTCTGAAATAGTTCGAGGACCTATGATGCATCTAACACAATTCACTCCCAGTTCTATAGTGTGTTTAGACCACTGAAATATAGCACACTACAGCACCGCTAATAGCATGCTCCAACGTTTTGAGCAATGCCTTACTAAATAAATCAATGTATAATTTCTCGCTAATAGTGCATCTTAAAAGGTGATGCTATTTTGCAGCACGCTAATTTTTTTGTTGGTTTAGACTAGACTAGATGTTTCTCATGAACTTCAGAAACTGAGCAGGTCCCACCCTATCGCTTTATCCTCTCGCATCGATCTGGCGCAACCACATCTTCTTCTCTTCTTCATCCTTCCGGTTTAGATCCACCCCTCCCTATGCACCAGAAGTGTTGACTCTCCCATGGCCGTCGAATGAAGCCCGCCTCTCCCATGCCAATAGAGCATTGCATGCCCCTGACCTCACCCACTACACTACGCCTACCCTGGCTGGCTACGGGAGCCAGCGGCCACCGGCATGGATTTCTTGGGATGGGCTGCATAGCATCATGTCTTCACACCCGACCTCACCATCACGCTCTTTATGACAATGTCTCTCCCCGCTGGCCATGGGAGCCAGCACCACGAAGTCGGAAACATCGTTGTCCTCCAGTACCCGACCCTCTCCGTCGACCCTCGTCGGTTTCAGCTACGTCGCCCACCCTACCTCGGTCATGTCCCTGACTCCCCAGCTCCAGGACCTTGCCTCGCCCACTTTCACCTTGTCGACCGCCTCCACTACATTGCGACTGCTGCGTCCCTGACTTCAACTCCGGTAACCTCTTCCTCCTATTCGACCACATGCGATTTTTCCCTCGCTGGGACATGCGCCCCTACTTCCTATGTGTTTTGGTGTAAGTAATGTTTGGCTAGTTTCAGAGGCTGCAAATTTTCAGATTTTGTAGGATATACATTTAAATATGTTGCGTTCCTAAGAAAGAAGGCGTGCACACATGTTTAATTTGATGCTTATCCCTTGTGAAATAGTACTGACAGTTTATAGTTAGCTTACAGAGGTTGCTTGACTAACATAATTGGTTTATCATCTTAAAAATGTTGTCAAATATTGCACCAATGAAAGTCCATGAGCAAACTCGTCATAGACATATATGAGGGAAACATATTGTGAATTCTTTTCAAATTGGTCACTCAGTTTGGAACTATAACACAGATGATAGACATTAACCATTGCATTAATTGGTGTCATGTATGTTGACGCAAT
The DNA here is from genome assembly GCF_056163025.1 of Triticum urartu. Classification (NCBI taxonomy): domain Eukaryota; kingdom Viridiplantae; phylum Streptophyta; class Magnoliopsida; order Poales; family Poaceae; genus Triticum; species Triticum urartu. The sequence continues at coordinate 598,963,661 of NC_141877.1, forward strand.
TATTTAGTGGGAGTTGGATTAATTAGTATCTACATCCTGATTCTGTACTCCAGTTTCAATTACACAACTTGCCGGAAGGAAGAGACAACAAAAAGCATGCTCCAACATAGAAAGAAAGAAACATCTTTTCCATTGTTGACCAGCTAAGCACAAATTTGAGTAAAAATAGAGGTTCTTCTGGAGCATATTTTTTTTCCACTTTAGCTACTTCAAGGATTTTTATTTCGGAGGGTCTCGTTGAATAGGGATTGGGATGAATATGCTAGTTACATTTCATTAAGGATTGGGATGAGTATGCGAACTACATTTCATTCCCGCATACAACAAAGCAAACCTTTATAATATGTAACCGGAGAAATTTTGACTATTTGAGGCTATGCACAATGTAGTAAAGATAATGTATACTAGGCCATATGTTATAGTTCAAATGCATGGAAGACTCATGATCTCATCTCCTGAACACGGAATTTCAAATGAAAGGAAGGTTCATAATATGTTGTTCTGAACATAGTGTCCTCTTCTGTACAAAGAGTTCATCATTTGATGCTTGGTAGTTTTACAATGCATGGTCCAAAGGAGCAGATAATGTTCTACTAATTGTTACCGTGTTACCTGATCGCCATATCAAGTGAATGCTGAAAATATGAGAAATACTTGGCATGTCTACTTTAGTTGAGGTTAGCGAATTGTTTTTGCATTATCTTCTGTATATTCAAAGCCTTCGACTCTCCTTTCTTACTACACTGAGTAATTATATTTGCTCATTGTGTTGTTGAAGGTGCATTATGAAAGGGGAATGAACGATAGATAACATTCATTTTATTGGCATCTATAATACTTTTCGGCGTTCGACATCATGAGCAAAGTGGATAAGTAGAACAGAGCAATCACAGGCGGACAATATGCGTCGACAGCTATCAAGCTAGAAAATCTGGTTATTTTCACTTTATGAAGTGTATAACCTTTTAGTCCAATATTCGCTTCATTGTACTCCTCGTTCATCTTTGTATGTATGTCACCAGATTCTATAATCGACCCAACAATTTGTACTCTTTTCGACAGTTTGTAATCTTCTCACACTACTTAGTAAAATTGGACACCAAAAAGTAAACACGAGCAACCAACAAATTAAGCTGCAATTTAGCCAACAATGGGCTTATACTTGAGTGTGGCGGCTTGACATGGGACCGTTGTGGGGCTCACTAACAAGCTACCTTTTGGTTCATGAATGCGCGCATTGTAATAACTAAACAAACCCAACTCATATATTATATATTTGTTTCTTCACTTCTGCATGGACAAGTTTCTTATTAGTACCTTCTATCGAGCTTCAAGTACTCCAACTCATGCACTAGTGTCTAGATCTAAGCATATACTAGTGTTGTCCATCGAATGATACACAAAAATAGAGAGATGATAAGTTATAAGAGCAAGATTAATTTTTTTTTTGTTGATGAATATGTATGCATGGGTTTAGTGATGAGTTTAAGAATGACCGGTATCTGGAGGAATTATCGCAGATAAGCCTTCAAACCTTGCTGCGATCAACTTGGATGTGCGAGGGCATGATCTGAATTTTGAAGTTGCTCAAGTTACTTGGACGGAATTCATCATAGCTCGAAAGCATAGATACTCTTGGTATCTTGATTGCACATAAATGTGGAGGTTCAAGATGAAGCACGTGACTCAGCTGATATGCCGATTTAATTCTTCTCAGTTACTACTACTAATTTTGCTAGCTAAGTATATGTGACTTCGTCTCATCAATAGGTTGGTTGCGACATAGAACTAAGGGCATCTCAAACAATATTCACCCAATGTCCTCCCCTACTTTTTTTGTGGACATCCCTTGCTTGTTCGCGGCTGACGGGGTGCCCATTGATGTCCCTCGATTTTGGCTACTTGACAACACCTCCACCTCCTTCACTATTTTATCTTCTTGAACTCAAATTTTGTACTTGCCACTAAAACAACTAAAAGATAAATATTGAAGTAATAGTATGTAACACCCCGGATGTAACTTTCCCAATTTGTACTCCAACTCTTGCCGTTTCCGGCGTTAAGTTATATTTATTTTCTCGGGTTCGGGTCTTTGTCTCCGTGTGTTCTTTTCGTTGTCATGCATCTCATATCATGTCATCATGTGCATTGCATTCGCATATGTGTTCATCTCATGCATTCGAGCATTTTCCCCGTTGTCCGTTTTGCATTCCAGCGCTTCGTTCTCCTCCGGTGGCCATTTCTAGCTTTCTTTCGTGTGTGGGGATTTAACATTTCCGGATTGGACCGAGACTTGCCAAGCGGCCTTGGTTTAATACCGGTAGACCGTCTGTCAAGTTTCGTACCATTTGGACTTCGTTTGATACTCCAACGGTTAACCGAGGGACCGAAAAGGCCTCGTGTGTGTTGCAGCCCAACACCCCTCCAATTTGGCCCAAAACCCACCAAACACTGCTCCATGTCCTAGAGCGTTCGATCATGATCGCGTGGCCGAAAACCGCACCTCATTTGGACTCTCCTAGCTCCCACTATGCCTATATATACACCCCCCTCCGTTTTCGGATCTCCTCCCCCACGAAACCCTAAAAACTGCAGCTCCGCGCGCCGGACATTGTCCGTCTGGGCTGGACACACCGCCGCCGCCACTCCCATGCCGCCAAGTGGCAGCCCCTCGCCCCCGCGCCACGCGGCCCGCCGGAGCCCGCTTCGGGCCCCCGGAGCCCGCTCCCTCGCGCCACGCTCCCTCGCCCGAGGCGCAGACCGGCCCCGCCCGGCCGGCGCGCGCCGCCGCCGCCGCCGCCTCCGGCCGCCGCCGTCCATCATCGCCGGCGACCTCCCTCCGGCCGCCGTCATCCTCTCCGGTGGGATCCGGTGGATCGGGACGAGATCCACTGGGATCTCATCCAAACGCAGCCCCGCGCCGCCCGGATCCCTCCGTCCCAGAATATCCTCGTCCCGTTGACTTTTGCAGGGTATAAAATTGGTCTAAGTCCCGAGATTCTTGATCCATATGCTCCTGTTCGCGGCTCCGTAACTTTGCATCCGTAGCTCCGATTCATGCATATAGCATATCAAAATGTTCATCTGAGAGATTACATCATTTCATTTCATTGCATCATTTTCATTTGAGCTCATCTTGATGCCCTAAATGCTGTTAGAAGGAGGCTTCGTGAGTTAATTGTCACATCTGCTAGTTCATCTTAGACTTTTGTCATTTTTGCCATGATTATTGTGTGCATGCTATGTCTGTGAGTCCTTCATATGTTTTGTTAAGGATTTTGTCTTCTTTCCAGAGGTGCAACCCATGCATTTTTGTGATGTGTGTGGTGACTTGTGCAAGCTTGCAAAGTGAGGCACCCGGTAAATCTGTTTTCAGGGACTTAGTAGTTTTCACTAAGTCTGGGATTATTTAGTTCATGATGCCATATGTTCGTGTTGTTTCCTAGTGATCCGTGCCTCTTTTGAGGATGATCAGTAAAGGAGTTTTGTTAATCATGTTATGCTCTATCCATCCATGTCTTTGTTTGCAATTATGGAGCACCCTAGCTTGAGTCAATCGAGCCCTACTTTTGCTTCGTTGTGAATCTGGGCAGATCGTCAACTCGTTTGCGATTTTGCCGATGTTATTGTAGTTGATCCGTGCATGCTATGCCATTGTTCTTGCCATGTCTAGCTAGCATTTTGTATCTTCTTAATGGATGTATGCTTGCCTTGCCATGACTTGCACCGTAGTGAGTGCATCGAGCTCGTTTACATGCCTTCGTGGGTTATGTTTCAGCATGTCTCAGTTTTCACTAAGTCGGAAAACTGATTGTGTTTTAGCTATGTTCGTGTGCCCGTTAGTATATTTTGTGAACCCTTTTGGCCCCAGGTAACTTTGGGTCTTTTGTTAAGCTTGTTGAGTAGCTCCATGCCATGTTCTTACTTGTCTTAATCAGGTCATGTATCATGTTGTTTTGCTGCTCCGAAGAGGGCTTCGTGATCTGAAATTTCAGACAAGTGTTAATTTCACTAAGTCTGAGATCTGTTTTGCATTTGCGTTTTTGCCATGCTTGTTTGAACCTCATATTGGATGAATTGGCCGTGGCTCGGTGCTAGTATTTTGTTAAGAATCTTGTGTGCATCCCTGTCATGTATTTTGTTGTCAAGTTTGGTGGCTGTAGCATGTTCATCTCTTTGCATTTAGATGCCTACTTGCTGTAAATCGCAGACCGGTGTCAATTTTGAATCGCTTGCCATTTCCAAACCATAACTCCGATTCCGATGATCTTTATATCGTTTTCAAGCGATTTCATCTCATCTTTCCAGTGGCACCCTTGGAATTCTAAGTTGAGGCCAGGTTCATGTATTTCCTGTCATATCTTGCATTTTGCATCCCGCATAGCATATCATCCTTGCATCATGTCGTTTGATCCTTGCACGTGGTTGATTGTATCCTTGTTGCTTGTTTGTCTTGTTTGGGTAGAGCCGGGAGACGAGTTCGCTAATGAGGAGCCCGTTGACTTTGCTTTTGAGGATCCAGTCAACTCTGACAACTGTGCAGGCAAGATGATCATACCCTCGAAATCACTACTATCTTTGCTATGCTAGTTTGCTCGCTCTTTGCTATGCCAATGCTGCGATGCCTACCATTTGCTTGTCAGCCTCCCAATTGCCATGTCAAACCTCTAACCCACCTTGTCCTAGTAAACCGTTGATTGGCTATGTTACCGCTTTGCTCAGCCCCTCTTATAGCGTTGCTAGTTGCAGGTGAAGATTGGAGGCCGTTCCTTGTTGGAACATTTATTTACTTGTTGGGATATCATTATATTGCCATGTTATCTTAATGCATCTATATACTTGGTAAAGGGTGGAAGGCTCGGCCTCTCGCCTAGTGTTTTGTTCCACTCTCGCCGCCCTAGTTTCCGTCATATCGGTGTTATGTTCCCGGATTTTGCGTTCCTTACGCGGTTGGGTTATAATGGGAACCCCTTGATATTTCACCTTGATTAAAGCTTGTCCAGCAATGCCCAACCTTGGTTTTACCATTTGCCACCTAGCCCTTTTCTTTCCCTTGGGTTCTGTAGACTCAAGGGTCATCTTATTTTAACCCCCCCGGGCCAGTGCTCCTCTGAGTGTTGGTCCACCTGTCAGCTACCGGTGACCACCAGGGGCAACTCTGGGCTGGCCTACCCGTACCTAGGACAATCTGAGTGTGCCCTGAGAAAGAGATATGTGCAGCTCTTATTTGGATTTGTCGGCACATTCGGGCGGTGTTGCTGGTCTTGTTTTAACCTGTCGAAGTGTCTTGAGTTACCGAGATACCGAGTCTAATCGGAACGTCTTGGGAGGAGGTCTATTCCTTCGTTGACCGTGAGAGCTTGTCATGGGCTAAGTTGGGACTCCCCTGCAGGGATCGAACTTTCGAAAGCCGTGCCCGCGGTTATGGGCAGATGGGAATTTGTTAATGTCCGGTTGTAGATAACTTGAACCTTAATTAATTAAAATGAATCAACTGAGTGTGTTACCGTGATGGCCTCTTCTCGGTGGGGTCCGGGAAGTGGACACGGTGTTGGAGTAATGTTTGCGCAGGTTGCCCTCTAGCTTCTCGCTCGCGCTTTGCCTCCTCTTCCCGCTCTCCTTTGCGAATAAGTTAGCCACCATACTTGCTAGCCGCTTGCTGCAGCTCCACATATATATTGCCTTACCCTTCCTATAAGCTTAAATGGTCTTGATCGCGAGGGTGCGAGACTGCTGAGTCCCTATGGCTCACAGATACTATAACTCCAGATGCAGGTCCAGGTGATTCCGCTCCAGGTGACGAGTACGAGCTCAAGTGGGAGTTCGACGAGGACTCTCAGCGATACTACGTGTCTTTTCCTGATGATCAGTAGTGGTGCCTAGTTGGGGTTTGATCGGGACCGTGTCGCATGTTGGGTTATTTTCTATTTTGGCGCCGTAGCCGGGCCATGAGTGTTTGGATGATGTATGTTACTTATGTACTCTGATGTGACGTGGCGAGTGTAAGCCAACTATGTTCTCCCCTTTATTATTCATGTTACATGGGATGTTGTGAAGATTGCCTAACTTGCGACATATGCCTTCAATGCGATTATGTCTCTAAGTCGTGCCTCGACACGTGGGAGCTATAGTCGCATCGAGGGTGTTACAAGTTGGTAATCAGAGCCTTCCCCGACCTTAGGAGCCCCACTGCTTGATCGTTTTTAGCGGCCGAGTTGTGTCTAGAAAAATGTTTTGAGTCACTTAGGAATTATATATCGGAGAGTTTAGGAATTCTTTTTACTTCCCAGTCTCCTCATCGCTCTGGTAAGGCATCCTGACGTAGAGTTTTTACTCTTCTCTTCTCAAATTTCACAAAAAAAAAATTAGGATCACGCGAGTATCTTGGAATCGTTCCGATGGCTTATGATGAGAACATTGTCTTGGTGCCTCCTGTCAGGGGTTTAGTGGAAGTGTCCTGGGGAGTTGAGCTCTGAGGTGTTGTCATCATAATTTTATCGTTGCAATTCTGGAATACTTGAGATATGTTCGCCGACATCGAAAATCTCTTTTGTGCAGTTCGTTGGTGAGATAACCTCGACGCCACCCAGTACTGGGGCGGGAGTTCGGGAGTATCGCCATAACTTGTATAACGGATGCTTTTCGAAGGTTGAGGTAGATGGTTTCCGAAATTTTATTGGTTATGTGTTGAAGGATGGATACAGCTGGATGTAGGATTTGCTAGTTTGGGTGAGATATTATGCTTCCCCTGTATCCCCAACACCTGATTGCATAACCGGAAAGGTTCGGGAGTTTCATAGGTGGGAATTCTAGTAGCTCTAGTTCTTCTTCCACGAATATTGGTTTGAGATTGGGATTTCTTACCGATTATTCGTTCTTGATCCGTACCTTGTTGATTTATTTCTCTACCTTAATTCTACGTGGCTTCTCAATTTATGGATATGTGACCATTTGAAGAGGAATGCATTCGTTCATTTTGTTCAGATGTGAAGACTATATGTTGCAATTTTCATTCCATTGGATTCAGCTCCAATATTTATCTGTCAATGTGCTAATGGTGGTCAACCTCTTCAGGATGGCTCCTCCAACGCGCACGACTCCGAATCCTGATCCGCCACCACCTCCACCTCCTCCAGAGGCATGGCAAGCTGTGATGGCCGCAACCAATGCAAACACACAGCTGATCATGCAAATTCTTCAAGAGCGCAATCAAGGCAGTCAAAGGAATCAAGGCAGCAATCAGAGTCACTTTGCTACACTCAACCAGTTCCTTGCTAACGGGCCAAAGATTTCAGCAATTGTGTTGAGGCAACCGATGCTGACGATTGGCTTGTGGATCTGTGTAAGCATTTCGAGTGCAGTAACGTCAGGCCTGAGGACTTTGTCAAGTTCGCTTCCTTCCAACTCAAAAATCAAGCTGCAGAATGGTTCCAGCAGTACAGGGACTCCAGAGGTGGACGTGTTATTACTTGGGATGATTTCCGTCGAGATTCCGCGCTCATCATATTCCGCAGAGCATGGTTGAAAGCAAGCGTGAGGAATTCCGCAATCTGAAGCAAGGCTCTTTGTCTGTCTATGACTACAACAAATTGTTCCAGAAGCTTGCCCGCTTTGCCAAGAAGGACGTGCCTGATGAGAAGAGCATGATATATCAGTTCAGGGGTGGTCTCAGAGAAGAAATTCAGCTCACTCTTGTTCTCTTCGAGCCCTTGAGATACGATGAGTTCTACAACATGGCACTGAAGCAAGAGGCTGCTCAGTTGAGGTGTGATGCTTCCAGGAAGTGAGTCAGAGATGTTACTCCTTCCTCTACTCAAGTGGCCAAGCAGCAGAAGTTCTGGCTTCCTCCTCCTCCGTTCCGTCAGCCGTTTCAGCAGAAGAGTAAAGGTGGCAGTGGTTCTTCCCACCCACCCAACCCTGGCTTTCAGAACAAGACTTTGTCTCAAGCTCCAAGATCGAGTGCTCCGTATCACCGTCCGCTTTCAGAGGTCATGTGCAACAAGTGCCAACAGAAGGGTCACTATGCCAACAAGTGTCTCAACCAGAGGCGTCTTCCTCCTCCTCCTCCTGTGAGATCGACAAGTACAGCTGTGGTCAAGCATAACCCCAAGCATGCTAAGGTCAATTTGATGAATGCAGCTCAGGCAGAGGACTCGTCAGATGTGATCATGGGTAACCTCCCTGTTAATGATATTCCTGCAAAAGTTCTTTTTGACACTGGTGCATCGCATTGCTTCATCTCGAGACCATTTACAAATAGGCATGAATTGGTTTCGCAAGTTTTGCCTAGTCCTTTAGCAGTTGTCTCTCCCGGTAAGCGCATGCAGGCTAACTCCATCGTTCCGGATGTTTCTATCACTTTGGGTGACTACAAGTTTCTATCTTCTCCAACGGTTCTCGGTGACTCGGATATTGATCTTATTCTGGGAATGGATTGGCTTTCTAAGCACAAGGCTCAGCTTGATTGTGCAGCCAGGCAGATTCAATTGACTCATTCGTCTGAGGATGTAATTGTCCTTGCCGCTCGGGATAATACTATCCGTCTGTTTTCTCTCAATGAGAAGGGTGAATTGGATGCCATCTCTCAAATTCCAGTCGTTTGCGAATATCAAGACATCTTTCCAGAAGAGCTCCCAGGAATGCCTCCGCACCGGCCAGTTGAATTCGTTATTGATCTTGAGCCTGGCACGGAACCTGTGTGCAAACGTCCTTACAAGCTCGGACCTGAAGAGTTGAAGGAGCTGAAGAAGCAACTCGATGAGCAAGAAAGAATGGGTCTCATCCGGCCTAGTTCTTCTCCGTGGGGTTGTGGTGTTCTTTTTGTGAAGAAGAAGGATGGAACGGACCGACTTTGTGTTGATTACCATCCGGTGAACAAGAAGACCATCAAGAACAAATACCCACTTCCCAACATCAATGAGCTGTTCGAACAACTCAAAGGTGCCCAAGTATTCTCCAAGCTTGATCTCCGTATGGGTTATCACCAGATTCGCATTCGTGAAGAAGATATTCCCAAGACAGCATTCAGAACAAGCTTTGGTTCATATGAATACACTGTCATGTCTTTTGGCCTCGCCAACGCTCCTCCGACGTTCTCTCGCATGATGAACTTCATCTTCAATGCCTACACCAATGACTTCGTTTTGGTCTATCTCGACGACATTCTGGTTTTCTCTAAGAACAAGGAAGATCATGCCAAGCACTTGCGGTTGGTTCTTGATAAGCTCAGAGAACATCAGTTCTACGCCAAGTTCTCCAAGTGTGAATTTTGGCTCGATGAGGTTCTTTATCTTGGTCATATCATCTCTGCCAAGGGCATTTCCATGAATCTTGAGAAGGTGTCTGCAATTGTGAATTGGGAACCTCCTCAGAACATGAAGCAACTCCGTAGCTACCTCGGTCTCGCAAGCTATTGCCGAAGATTCGTTGAAAACTTTTCTAAGATCGCGAAGCCTCTCTCTAATCTTCTTCAGAAGCACGTCAAGTACGTTTGGTCTCCGGAGTGTGATATTGCTTTCAACACTTTGAAAGAGAAATTGATCACTGCTCCAGTTCTGACTCCGCTTGATGAATCCAAGCCGTACGAGGTCTTTTGTGATGCCTCTCTCCAAGGTCTTGGCGCAGTATTGATGCAAGAGAAGAAAGTTGTTGCTTATACATCTCGCCAGTTGAAGCCTAATGAGAAAAACTACCCCACTCATGATCTCGAGTTGGCGGCAGTTGTGCATGCTCTTTTGACTTGGAGACATCTTCTATTGGGAAGAAAAGTGGACATTTTCACTGATCACAAGAGTCTCAAGTACATCTTCACTCAGCCTAATCTCAACCTCAGGCAAACTCATTGGGTCGAAATGATTCAAGAGTATAATCCTAGTATTGAGTACACTCCAGGCAAGGCCAATGTGATTGCTAACGCTTTGAGTAGGAAGGCTTACTGCAACAGTCTGATTCTTAAGCCTTATCAACCCGAGCTTTGTGAAGCTTTCCGCAAACTTAACCTGCAAGTTGTTCCTCAAGGTTTCCTCGCCAACCTTCAAGTCTCTCCTACCTTAGAAGACTAGATTCGCCAAGCCCAGCTTCTTGATGCTATGGTGAAAAAGGTGAAGATTGGGATTGCCAAGAGTCAGTCCAAGTACAAGTGCTACCGCCTTAATGACAAGGACACTCTCTTCTTCGAGGATCGTATTGTTGTGCCCAAAGGTGACCTCCGTAAAGTGATCATGAACGAGGCTCACAATTCTCTCCTCTCCATCCACCCTGGGAGCACGAAGATGTATCAGGACCTTAAGCAAGATTATTGGTGGACTCGAATGAAGCGCGAGATCGCTCAATTCGTGAATGAATGTGATGTCTGCAGAAGAGTGAAGGCAGAACACCAAAGGCCAGCTGGCCTCCTTCAACCTCTTGCCATTCCAGAATGGAAGTTTGACCACATTGAAATGGACTTCGTGACTGGGTTTCCAAAGTCCAAGCGTGGCAATGATGCTATATTCGTTGTCATCGACAAACTCACCAAAGTGGCTCACTTTCTTCCTATCAAAGAGTCGATCACTGCATCTCAATTGGCGGAACTCTATACCTCTCGCATTGTCTCTCTGCACGGTATTCCTCAAGTGATCTCTTCAGACCGTGGCAGCATCTTTACCTCGAAGTTTTGGGATTCTTTTCAGAAGGCCATGGGCACTAACATCCGCTTCAGCACAGCTTTCCATCCTCAAACAAGCGGTCAAGTCGAGCGTGTCAACCAGATTCTTGAAGATATGCTCAGGGCTTGTGTGATCTCCTTCGGCATGAAGTGGGAGGATTGTCTTCCTTATGCTGAATTCTCCTACAATAACAGTTTTCAAGCAAGTTCGGGCAAGGCCCCTTTTGAAATTCTGTATGGCAGGAAGTGCCGTACCCCTCTCAACTGGTCTGAAACCGGTGAACGTCAGCTTTTGGGTAATGACTTAATCACAGAAGCAGAAGAAATGTGCAAAGTCATTCGTGATAACCTCAAAGCAGCCCAATCCCGCCAGAAGAGCTACTATGATAGTAAGCACCGTGATTTGGCTTTCGAGATCGGAGATCATGTTTACCTCCGTGTCTCTCCTATGAAAGGTACTCGCCGCTTCGGTATCAAAGGGAAGCTTGCCCCTAGATACGTGGGACCTTTCAAGATTGTCAGCAAGAGAGGCGACCTTGCCTATCAACTCGAGCTTCCTTCAAACTTTGCAAATGTTCATGACGTGTTCCATGTCTCTCAGCTTCGAAAGTGCTTCAAGACTCCTGATCGCACCGTCAACTTCAAGGACATTGAGCTCCAAGAAGATCTCTCCTATTGTGAGTACCCAGTTGCTATTCTTGAAGAGACTGAATGCAAGACTCGCAACAAGTTAATCAAATTTCTCAAAGTCAAGTGGTCACTCCATTCCGACCGTGAAGCTACCTGGGAACGCGAGGATCACCTCCGTTCTGAGTACCCGGCGTTCTTTCAGTCCTAGATCTCGGGACGAGATCTTTTCGTACTGGTGGAGTGTTGTAACACCCCGGATGTAACTTTCCCAATTTGTACTCCAACTCTTGCCGTTTCTGGCGTTAAGTTATATTTATTTTCTCGGGTTAGGGTCTTTGTCTCCGTATGTTGTTTTCGTTGTCATGCATCTCATATCATGTCATCATGTGCATTGCATTCGCATACGTGTTCATCTCATGCATTCGAGCATTTTCCCCGTTGTCCGTTTTGCATTCCGGCGCTTCGTTCTCCTCCGGTGGCCATTTCTAGCTTTCTTTCGTGTGTGGGGATTTAACATTTCCAGATTGGACCGAGACTTGCCAAGCGGCCTTGGTTTACTACCGGTAGACCGCCTGTCAAGTTTCGTACCATTTGGACTTCGTTTGATACTCCAACGGTTAACCGAGGGACCGAAAAGGCCTCGTGTGTGTTGCAGCCCAACACCCCTCCAATTTGGCCCAAAACCCACCAAACTCTGCTCCATGTCCTAGAGCGTTCGATCACGATCGCGTGGCCGAAAACCGCACCTCATTTGGACTCTCTTAGCTCCCTCTATGCCTGTATATACACCCCCTCCATTTTCGGATCTCCTCCCCCACGAAACCCTAAAAACTGCAGCTCCGCGCGCCGGACATTGTCCGTCTGGGCCGGACACACCACCACCGCCACTCCCACGCCGCCAAGTGGCAGCCCCTCGCCCCCGCGCCGCGCGGCCCGCCGGAGCCCGCTTCGGGCCCCCGGAGCCCGCTCCCTCGCGCCGCGCTCCCTCGCCCGAGGCGCCGCCCGGCCCCGCCCGGCCACCGCGCGCCGCCGCCGTCCTTCGTCGCCGGCGACCTCCCTCCGGCCGTCGTCGTCCTCTCTGGTGGGATCCGGTGGATCGGGACGAGATCCACTGGGATCTCATCCAAACGCAGCCCCGCGCTGCCCGGATCCCTCCGTCCCGGGATATCCTCGTCCCGTTGACTTTTGCAGGGTATAAAATTTGTCCAAGTCCCGAGATTCTTGATCCATATGCTCCTGTTCGCGGCTCCGTAACTTTGCATCCGTAGCTCAGATTCATGCATATACATATCAAAATGTTCATCTGAGAGAGTACATCATTTCATTCCATTGCATCATTTTCATTTGAGCTCATCTTGATGCCCGAAATGCTGTTAGAAGGAGGCTTCGTGAGTTAATTGTCAGATCTGCTAGTTCATCTTAGACTTTTGTCATTTTTGCCATGATTATTGTGTGCATGCTATGCCTGTGAGTCCTTCATATGTTTTGTTAAGGATTTTGTCTTCTTTCCAGATGTGCAACCCATGCATTTTTGTGATGTGTGTGGTGACTTGTGCAAGCTTGCAAAGTGAGGCACCCGGTAAATCTGTTTTCAGGGACTTAGTAGTTTTCACTAAGTCTGGGATTATTTAGTTCATGATGCCATATGTTCGTATTGTTTCCTAGTGATCCGTGCCTCTTTTGAGGATGATCAGTAAAGGAGTTTTGTTAATAATGTTATGCTCTATCCATCCATGTCTTTGTTTGCAATTATGGAGCACCCTAGCTTGAGTCAATCGAGCCCTACTTTTGCTTCGTTGTGAATCTGGGCAGATCGTCAACTCGTTTGCGATTTTGCCGATGTTATTGTAGTTGATCCGTGCATGCTATGCCATTGTTCTTGCCATGTCTAGCTAGCATTTTGTATCTTCTTAATGGATGTATGCTTGCCTTGCCATGACTTGCACCGTAGTGAGTGCATCGAGCTCGTTTACATGCCTTCGTGGGTTATGTTTCAGCATGTCTCAGTTTTCACTAAGTCGGAAAACTGATTGTGTTTTAGCTATGTTCGTGTGCCCGTTAGTATATTTTGTGAACCCTTTTGGCCCCAGGTAACTTTGGGTCTTTTGTTAACCTTGTTGAGTAGCTCTATGCCATGTTCTTACTTGTCTTAATTAGGTCATGTATCATGTTGTTTTGCTGCTCCGAAGAGGGCTTCGTGATCTGAAATTTCAGACAAGTGTTAATTTCACTAAGTCTGAGATCTGTTTTGCATTTGCGTTTTTGCCATGCTTGTTTGAACCTCATATTGGATGAATTGGCCGTGGCTCGGTGCTAGTATTTTGTTAAGAATCTTGTGTGCATCCCTGTCATGTATTTTGTTGTCAAGTTTGGTGGCTGTAGCATGTTCATCTCTTTGCATTTAGATGCCTACTTGCTGTAAATCGCAGACCGGTGTCAATTTTGAATCGCTTGCCATTTCCAAACCATAACTCCGATTCCGATGATCTTTATATCGTTTTCAAGCGATTTCATCTCATCTTTCCAGTGGCACCCTTGGAATTCTAAGTTGAGGCCAGGTTCATGTATTTCCTGTCATATCTTGCATTTTGCATCCCGCATAGCATATCATCCTTGCATCATGTCGTTTGATCCTTGCACGTGGTTGATTGTATCCTTGTTGCTTGTTTGTCTTGTTTGGGTAGAGCCGGGAGACGAGTTCGCTAATGAGGAGCCCGTTGACTTTGCTTTTGAGGATCCAGTCAACTCTGACAACTGTGCAGGCAAGATGATCATACCCTCGAAATCACTACTATCTTTGCTATGCTAGTTTGCTCGCTCTTTGCTATGCCAATGCTGCGATGCCTACCATTTGCTTGTCAGCCTCCCAATTGCCATGTCAAACCTCTAACCCACCTTGTCCTAGTAAACCGTTGATTGGCTATGTTACCGCTTTGCTCAGCCCCTCTTATAGCGTTGCTAGTTGCAGGTGAAGATTGGAGGCCGTTCCTTGTTGGAACATTTATTTACTTGTTGGGATATCATTATATTGCCATGTTATCTTAATGCATCTATATACTTGGTAAAGGGTGGAAGGCTCGGCCTCTCGCCTAGTGTTTTGTTCCACTCTCGCCGCCCTAGTTTCCGTCATATCGGTGTTATGTTCCCGGATTTTGCGTTCCTTACGCGGTTGGGTTATAATGGGAACCCCTTGATATTTCGCCTTGATTAAAGCTTGTCCAGCAATGCCCAACCTTGGTTTTACCATTTTCCACCTAGCCCTTTTCTTTCCCTTGGGTTCTGCAGACTCAAGGGTCATCTTATTTTAACCCCCCCGGGCCAGTGCTCCTCTGAGTGTTGGTCCACCTGTCAGCTACCGGTGACCACCAGGGGCAACTCTGGGCTGGCCTACCCGTACCTAGGACAATCTGAGTGTGCCCTGAGAAAGAGATATGTGCAGCTCTTATTAGGATTTGTCGGCACATTCGGGCGGTGTTGCTGGTCTTGTTTTAACCTGTCGAAGTGTTTTGAGTTACCAAGATACCGAGTCTGATCGGAACGTCTTGGGAGGAGGTCTATTCCTTCGTTGACCGTGAGAGCTTGTCATGGGCTAAGTTGGGACTCCCCTGCAGGGATTGAACTTTCGAAAGCCGTGCCCGTGGTTATGGGCAGATGGGAATTTGTTAATGTCCGGTTGTAGATAACTTGAACCTTAATTAATTAAAATGAATCAACTGAGTGTGTTACCGTGATGGCCTCTTCTCGGTGGGGTCCGGGAAGTGGACACGGTGTTGGAGTAATGTTTGCGCAGGTTGTCCTCTAGCTTCTCGCTCGCGCTTTGCCTCCTCTTCCCGCTCTCCTTTGCGAATAAGTTAGCCACCATACTTGCTAGCCGCTTGCTGCATCTCCACATATATATTGCCTTACCCTTCCTATAAGCTTAAATGGTCTTGATTGCGAGGGTGCGAGATTGCTGAGTCCCTGTGGCTCACAGATACTATAACTCCAGATGCAGGTCCAGGTGATTCCGCTCCAGGTGATGAGTACGAGCTCAAGTGGGAGTTCGACGAGGACTCTCAGCGATACTACGTGTCTTTTCCTGATGATCAGTAGTGGTGCCTAGTTGGGGTTTGATCGGGACCGTGTCGCATGTTGGGTTATTTTCTATTTTGGCGCCGTAGCCGGGCCATGAGTGTTTGGATGATGTATGTTACTTATGTACTCTGATGTGACGTGGCGAGTGTAAGCCAACTATGTTCTCCCCTTTATTATTCATGTTACATGGGATGTTGTGAAGATTGCCTAACTTGCGACATATGCCTTCAATGCGATTATGTCTCTAAGTCGTGCCTCGACACGTGGGAGCTATAGTCGCATCGAGGGTGTTACATAGTAACTCAAATGTAAAATATTACAACCCAAATGTGAAAATTTCAAATTCCTAGCTCAAATTTAAATTCATTTAATTCATTCGCACATGCTCTATTGGTTTCCATGATGCACCCACACATGAGAAATTGCGTATGCACTTCTTGACAACGAATCCTTCGATGCATCTATGAGAAATTTCTCAAAATCAATTGTGTCTTGTTGTGCGAGGTTGATTGGAGCACCCATGTGGTCCTACAACACGTACGCCCTCAGTATTATTCTCCACAATCATGTTGTGCATGATCACACAATATTTCATCATCTCTTACAATGTATGGGGATCCCACTATTTAGAAGATCCACGAACACTTGCCAAATGTACTTTTTTGCATGGTTGTACATGTCCCATTCATACTATAATGTACTATTCGGCCATCGTACTCAATTCTCGAACAGCTGAACGATACATACTCTCATTGTGTGTGGTACATGTTATTGCTATGATTAATTTGAGCGTACATACATTATAATGAATGGAAATCATCTGATTTCTATGTGGACTGAATAATCTGGCAGTACATTATAGTGAAATGAAAAACAAGGTGTTTCTATGGTCTGAGATATAATTATGATCCTCAGCAATGAGGAATCCAAAGTTGTACTGATTCCTAGTTATCACGTGAACAAGCTACTAGCTAGGCCACCAGTCTTAATATATAGTACTACACCAGCTACATGTACGTATAGGTATAGTACCACCCAGTAATTGGCTCAACTCTTGCATCATCACTCACTACTTCGCTCTATATATCTTTGATGTAGAGGTCGATGGTTGGCACTTGGTAGAAACAGTTTACAAGAAGAACTATTCACATGTTGTGCTCATGCATGGTGCATATAGGCTTGATTGTATACACCATGAGAATTTTTGAGAATAGGGGGAGTCGAGATAAATTTTCCGAGTATAATCCCATGTAAATCTGGACGTGAGACTTGAGCTTGTGGGATCGTCTCACACTCATCATGGTCGATTCAGATCAGGCCTGAATCGAGACATAAATAGGCTGTGGCTAGATACCTTATGGGGCTCATTTGTATCTTGAGCCAAGCTTAGCTCTGCTTGGGCTAGCTCACGGACTAAAAAGCTTGTGTCCTGGTAGCCTATTCTGGGCAATCCTGCAGACGGAGACCAGTTGAAAAATGCACCCTAAGTCCCTTCACTATGTAGGCCAAAACATGTGCCAAATTCACTTCTGATGCGTTTGGCATTGATGCCCTCCATTGCTCAGTTAGTTCCCTATAAAAAAATGCAGGGCATCGGAGCACCTACTTGCTCCGGTGCCAAATTCACTCACGCAATAAAAAGGCACTTGTATGGGAGAAGGAGAGGCCAGTGTAGTTGGGTTGATTGACTTGTTTATACATGTGAGCATCTGTGCACAACGGTGCCAAACTCTCTCACGTTGTGAGAGTGGTGCCAAAAGTTTTTTATTGGGCATCGATGCGTATGAGGCATACTTTTTAGAAGTATGGCATCAGACACATAGTTGAAGGCCTAAGTGTTGCTCACAAGCATTCGATAGGGTTCCTGTCCGGCTATGCGATGGGTTCACACCTGTGCGCTTCCACTAACTGCCGCCACAAACCCCTAACCCTCTCATTGGTGCATTTTCTTTCACCTCCATCATCAAGCACGCAACACACAAAATTCCCCTCACTCAAGCACTGGATTGGTCTGTCTCAGTTGACACTCATCGTTTGTTCGGTTGATAAAAAAATCCTCCCGCAAATGGTGGCTCCATCTTGCAACAACAGAAAGCCTGCGCAGAAAAGAGTTGGTACCTTCTCTTGATTCATCTTAGTAGTTTAATCAAGGTGTGAATTGATGACCCACAAGTATAGGGGATCTATCGTAGTCCTTTCGATAAGTAAGAGTGTCGAACCCAACGAAGAGCAGAAGGAAATAATAAGCGGTTTTCAGCAAGGTATTCTCTGCAAGCACTGAAATTATAGGTGACAGGTAGTTTTATGATAAGATAATTTGTAACGGGCAACAAGTAACAAAAGTAAATAAAGTGCAGCAAGGTGGCCCAGTCCTTTTTGTAGCAAAGGACAAGCATGGACAAATTCATATATACAGAAAAGCGCTCCCGAGGACACATGGGATTACCGTCAAGCTAGTTTTCATCACGTTCATATGATTCGCGTTCGGTACTTTGATAATTTGGTATGTGGGTGGACCGGTGCTTGGGTACTGCCCTTACTTGGACAAGAATCCCACTTATGATTAACCTCTATTGCAAGCATCCACAACTACAACAAATTATTAAGGTAAACCTAACCATAGCATAGCATGAAACATATGGATCCAAATCAGCCCCTTACGAAGCAACGCATAAACTAGGGTTTAATCTTCTGTCACTCTAGCAACCCATCATCTACTTATTACTTCCCAATGCCTTCCTCTAGGCCCAAATAATGGTGAAGTGTCATGTAGTCGACGTTCACATAACACCACTAGAGGAGAGACAACATACATCTCATCAAAATATCGAACGAATACCAAATGCACATGACTACTAATAGCAAGACTTCTCCCATGTCCTCAGGAACAAACGTAACTACTCACAAAGCATATTCATGTTCATAATCAGAGAGGTATTAATATGCATATAGGATCTGAACATATGATCTTCCACCAAATAAACCAACTAGCATCAACTACAAGGAGTAATCAACACTACTAGCAACCTACACGTACCAATCCCAGACTTAGAGACAAGAATTGGATACAAGAGATGAACTAGGATTTGAGAGGAGATGGTGCTGGTGAAGATGTTGATGGAGATTGGCCCCCTCCCGATGAGAGGAGCGTTGGTGATGACGATGGCGATGATTTCCCCCTCCCGGGGGGAAGTATCCCCGGCAGAACAGCTCCGCCAGAGCCCTAGATTGGTTCCACCAAGGTTCCGCCTCGTGGCGGCGGAGTCTCGTCCCGAAAGCTTGCTTATGATTTTTTCCTCAACGAAAGACTCCATATAGCAGAAGATGGGCATCGGAGGGCCACCAAGGGGCCCACGAGGCAGGGGGCGCGCCCCCCACCCTCGTGGCTGGTGAGTGGCCCCCCTCTGGTACTTCTTGCACTCAGTATTTTTTATATATTCTGGAAATAACTTCCGTGAAGTTTCAGGACTTTTGGAGCTGTGCAGAATAGGTCTCTAATATTTGCTCCTTTTCCAGCCCAGAATCCCAGCTGCCGGCATTCTCCCTCTTTATGTAAACCTTGTAAAATAAGAGAGAATAGGCATAAGTATTGTGACATAATGTGTAGCAACAACCCATAATGCAATAAATATCGATATAAAAGCATGATGCAACATGGACGTATCAACTCCCGCAAGCTTAGACCTCGCTTGTCCTCAAGCGAAAGCCGAAATCGAAAAATATGTCCACGTGTTTATAGATAGAGGTGTCGATAAAAATAAAATACGAACATGAGGGCATCATGATCATTCTTAGAACAGCAACTTATATAATTATTGTCATATGATCTCTTATGCTAGAGTAACAATTCAATCACAATTTCAAGTATGAATCATAAACTTCATTGAAAACTAACAAACTATAATCTCAGTCATTGAAGCAATTGCAATTTATCATAACATAGGAAAGAGTCAATATAAGAGCTTTTCAGCAAGTCCACATACTCAACTATCATATAGTCTTTCACAATTGCTAACACTCACGCAATACTTATGGGTATGGAGTTTTAATCGGACACAGAGAAAGATAGGGGTTTATAGTTTTACCTCCCAACGTTTTACCTCAAGGGTAATGTCAACAATAATAGTTCATGAAAACTCACATCCAATTAGCCATATATACCAGAATCTTTCCAACATATTGTGCTTGCCAAAAGATACAATGTAAAAAGGAAAGGTGAAGATCACCATGACTCTTATGTAAGGTAGGAGATAAAAGTAAAAGATAGGCCCTTCGCAAAGGGAAGCAGAGGTTGTCATGCGCTTTTATGGTTGGATGCACAAAATCTTAATGCGAAAGAACGTCACTTTATATTGCCACTTGTGATATAGACCTTTATTATGCAGTCTGACGCTTTTATTTCTTCCACATCATAAGATCGTATAAAGCTTATTTCCTCCACACCAATCAATCGTACATATTTAGAGAGAAATTTTTATTGCTTGCACCGATGACAATTTACTTGAAGGGTCTTACTCAATCCATAGGTAGATATGGTGGACTCTCATGGCAAAACTAGGTTTAAGGGTATTTGGAAGCACAAGTAGTATCTCTACTTGGTGCAAAGAATTTGGCTAGCATGAGGGGGGAAAGCAAGCTCAATCATGTTGGATGATCCATGACAATATAATTTATCTCAGATGTAAGAAAACATAACCCATTACGTTGTCTTCCTTGTCCAACATCAACTCTTTAGCATGTCATATTTTAATGAGTGCTCACAATCATAAAATATGTCCAAGATAGTGTATTTATATGTGAAGACCTCTCTTTCTTTATTACTTCCTATTAATTGCAACGATGACCAAACTATGTTTGTCAACTCTCAACAACTTTTATTCATCATACTCTTTATATGTGAGCTCATTACTCTCCATAAGATCCATATGATCTCTTTGTTTCTTTTTATTTCTTCTCTTTTATTTTATTCCCTCAAGATCATAGCAAAATCATCAAGCCCTTGACTCAACACGAATCTTTATTATATAGCTCACGGACTCAATTACATAGAGGGATCATAAAGCAAAACTCACAACTAGATCATACTAAAACTTTATTCTACTAGATCAAGATATTATCAAAAGGATCGAACTAAGAAAAGGGTAAAGATAAAAGTGATGGTGATACGATACCGGGGCACTCCCCCAAGCTTGGCAGTTGCCAAGGGGAGGGCCCATACCCATATTATTATGTCTCTTTCTTCAGAAGTGGTGATGTGATATTCTTGGTTATGATGTGTAATGCCCTCGATGCGGCTATATTTCCCACGTGTCGAAGCACGACTTAGAGGCATAACCGCATTGAAAGCAATGTCGCAAGTGAGGTAATCTTCACACAAACCATGTAATACATAAGGGAAAGAGATACATAGTTGGCTTACAATCGCCACTTTACACAATTACATGAATAAAGCATTACATCAAATAGATACACTCAAGGTCCGACTACGGAACCAAAATAAAAGAAGACTACCCCAAATGCTACACAAATCCTCGATCGACCCCAACTGGGTTCCTCTACTCATCAACTGGAAACGGAACAACATAATGAACACGATCTTTATAGAGCTCCTCCTTGAGCTTGG
This sequence comes from Triticum urartu, assembly GCF_056163025.1. Taxonomy (NCBI): domain Eukaryota; kingdom Viridiplantae; phylum Streptophyta; class Magnoliopsida; order Poales; family Poaceae; genus Triticum; species Triticum urartu. The sequence continues at coordinate 598,984,633 of NC_141877.1, forward strand.
TTGCTTCATCTACATGGTTCAACGACACCTGCAAGCTGGTTTTGAAAGTATCTGTGAGTCACGGGGACTTAGCAATCTCACACCCTCGCGATCAAGACTATTTAAGCTTATAGGAAGGGTAAAGGTATGAAGTGGAGCTGCAGCAAGCGACTAGCATATATGGTGGCTAACATACACAAATGAGAGCGAGAAGAGAAGGCAAAGCACGGTCGAGAAAACTATGATCAAGAAGTGATCCTAGAACAACCTACGTCAAACATTACTCCAACACCGTGTTCACTTCCCGAACTCCGCCGAGAAGAGACCATCACGGTTACAAACTCGGTTGATGTATTTTATTTAAGATCAACTTCAGGTTTTCTACAACCGGACATTAACAAATTCCCATCTGCCCATAACCACGGGCACGGCTTTCGAAATTTCAATCCCTGCAGGGTGTCCCAACTTAGCCCATCACAAGCTCTCACGGTCAACGAAGGATATTCCTTCTCCCAAGACAATCCGATCAGACTCGACATCCCGGTTACAAGACATCCTCGACAATGGTAAAACAAGTCCAGCAAAGCCGCCCGAATGTGCCGACAAATCCCGATAGGAGCTGCACATATCTCGTTCTCAGGGCACACTCATATTGTCCAAACTTCCGGTAGGCCAGCCCAGAGTTGCCCCTGGTGGCCACCGGCGGCTGACAGGTTGGACCAACACTCGGAGGAGCACTGGCCCGGGGGGGTTAAAATAATGATGACCCTTGAGTCTGCAGAACCCAAGGGAAAGAAAAGGCTAGGTGGCGAATGGTAAAACCAATGTTGGGCCTTGCTGGAGGAGTTTTATTCAAGGCGAACTGTCAAGGGGTTCCCATTATAACCCAACCGTGTAAGGAACGCAAAATCCGGGAACATAACACCGATATGACGGAAACTAGGGCGGCAAGAGTGGAACAAAACACCAGGCATAAGGCCGAGCCTTCCACCCTTTACCAAGTATATAGATGCATTAATTAAATAAGAGATATTGTGATATCCCAACAAATATCCATGTTCCAACAAGGAACAAACTCCAATCTTCACCTACAACTAGCAACGCTATAAGAGGGGCAGAGCAAAGCGGTAACATAGCCAAACAACGGTTTGCTAGGACAAGGTGGGTTAGAGGCTTGGTTTAACAATATGGGAGGCATGATAAGCAAGTGGTAGGTATCGCGGCATAGGCATAGCAAAAGAGCGAGCAACTAGCAAGCAAAGATAGAAGTGATTTCGAGGGTATGGTCATCTTGCCTGAAATCCCGCAAGGAAGAAGAACGAGTCCATGAAGAAGACAAACGGACGTAGTCGAATGGTTTCTCACAAACGCGATGTTGTCGGAAGCAACCCGAATAAGCAACACCGAAAAGAAGCACACAACAAAGTAAACAACCAACACATAAACATGGTATGATATGCGGGATGCGGTATGCGGTGCATATGCATGATTTGGAAAGGAATGATAGAACCTGACCTCAACTTGGAAAACCAATAGTGCCACTGGAAAGGGGAGTTGATTTTGGTTGAAATCGATATAAAGATCACCGGAATCGGATGCACGGTTTGAAAATGGCAAGCAAAACAAATATGGCACTGGTCTGCGATAATCAGCAAGTGACCAACTAAATGCATCAAGATAAATATGCTACAGCACTCAAACATAACAACAAAATACATGGCAGGGATCCACTCATGATGCTTGACAAAAGATGAACACTGAGCTACAGCTAATTCACTCAATAACAGGTTCAAACAAGCATGGCAAAAGTGCAAAAGATAACAGGTATCAGACTTGGCGAAATTAACAGGATATCAGGAATTTATCATCAGGAAGCAATGTTTAGAGCATGATAACTACATGCTACAGGAACATATCATGGCAAAGCAAGGCATGGCATGAAGCTACTCAAAGCACATAACAAAAGTCCCATAGTCACCTTGAGCCAAAAGGGATCAGAATATACAATTGCAAGCATGTGAACATTGCAAAAACATAAACAGATTCAGACTTAGTGAAAAACTGGAGCATGCAAAACAGATTAACAAGTAGGCATGTTTACGAGCTCGATGCACTCACTACGAGGCATTGCATGACAAAATAAGCATACACCCAGCAAATAGACATGTCATAGAAGCTATGCATGGCAAGAACAACAACATATCATGCACGGATCAATAGAAAGAACCTCGGCAAAATCGCTAAACATGTTAACAATCTGCCAGGAACATTTTATAGCAAAAATAAAGCTCGATTGACTCAAGCTAGGGTGCTCCATAATTGCAAACAAAGACATGGATGGATAGAGCACCACAATATTAACAAAACATCATTACTGATCATGCTCAAAAGAGGCACAGATCACTAGGAAACAACATGAACATATGGCATAAAAATTACAGCAGGACAAGGACTTAGTGAAATTCTAAGTCCCTGAAATCAGCATCATCGAGTAAGCTACTTTGCATGCTTGTGCTAGTCACCACATAGATCACAAAAATACATGGCATACACCCCTGTAAAGATGGCATGGCATTCTACAAAACACATGTAGAGCTCACGATCATAGCATGCACACATTAATCATGGCAAAAATGACAAAAGGCCATTTGCTGAAACAGATCTGACATAATCATCACATAGCCCTCTTCCAACAGCATTTCGGGCACCAAGATGAGCTCAAATGAAAATGATGCAATGAGATGAAATGATGTACTCCTCGAGGCGAGCATTTTTATATGCTACATGCACGAATAGGAGCCATGGATGCAGAGATACGATGCGATGAATATAGCATAAAAATTACACAGATCCGGGACTTAGTCGATTTGAAGAGAGAGAAAAATAGACGCGCATGAGATAACTAAATGACTCCTAGGCGAGGCTTAGGCGGGGAGGCTCACCAGCGGGCCGTTGGGCCGGAGGGGAAGGAGAGGCGGACTGGGCCAACGCGGGGGGAGGCCCACACGGGCAGGCGGGGCTTTGCGGCGTCCCCCTCGATCCCGATCCGGACCGGGAGGCAGGGCGGCAGCGACGGCGGTTCCCGCCGACGAGGCAAGGCGGCGGAGGCGGGCGCTGTGCCGGCGAGGGAGCAGCGGCATGGAGGCGCGGCGAAGGCGGCGATGCGGTTCGCGACGGCGTGGGGAGGCGCATGACGTCGGCGGCGGAGCAGCGGCATGGAGGCGGGGAGGTCCGGTCGGCGAGGTGCAAGGCGGCGGCGACGGACGCCGGCGGGGATCCAGCGGCGAGGACACAGGCGACGGAGCGATGGCGGCGGATCCGAGCTCGTGTGGGCCCCGGATGGGCTCCGCGAGCCGCGGCGGCGGTGGGACATCGGCGTGCCACGTGGCGAGGTGGGATTGGAGGGGAGATGCGGTAGGGCTGATGTGGCGGCCCCTGATTGGTGGAGGTGAGGTGGACGGCGGAGCGGACATGTCCGGGCGGCGCATGGACGCGTCCGGTGACGCGAGGGGAAGGACTTTAGGGTTTGTACCACGAATTTTTTGGGGAGAGCCACATATATATAGGTAGAGGGAGCTAGGGGAGTCCAAATGAGGTGCGGTTTTTGGCCACGCGATCATGATCGAACTACCGAGATGATGGAGGAGGTTTAGGTGGGTTTTGGGCCACTTTGGAAGGGTGTTGGGCTGCAACACACATGAGGCCTTTTCGGTCCCTCAGTTAACCGTTGGAGTATCAAACGAAGTCCAATTGGCACGAAACTTGACAGGCGGTCTACCGGTAGTAAATCAAGGCCGCATGGCAAGTCTCGGTCCAATCCGAAGACGTTTAACACCCACACACGAAAAGAGGTAGAAAGGGACACCTGGTGACATAGGAGCGCCGGGTTGCAAAACGGACAACGGGGAAAATGCTCGGATGCATGAGGTGAACATGTATGCAAATGCAATGCACATGATGACATGATATGAGATGCATGACACGCAAGCAATGACAAAGCAACAACAGCGAATAACTGGAGGACACCTGGCACATCGGTCTCGGGGCGTTACAACACTCCACCACTACGAGAGGATCTTGTCCCGAGATCTAGAATGGCACCGGAGGGACAATGAAAGAGAAAGATAAGAGGTAAAACTAAGTTGCTTCTTTGACCAATGAGTGAAACCAAGGAACCTTGCGAGGTTAAGAAAGCACTCCGTTAAGATAGAGGAATAAGAAAGAACTAATTCTGTAACACTTCGGTTGAAAAGAGATGAAAGACTTGATACAATGAAAGAGCTTGAGCAAGGGGACACAACACTCCGGTTAAATGGATAAAACAAGAAAAGAACACAATCCTGACAAAACAAGAAGATGGGTTGAAGAGAGCAACAACACAAAGCCTCCGGAAGAAAAAAGAGAAAAGAAATGGAATGAATGGAGGAGAAAACAACATCTTCTACCTTGAATGAGCTTGCAAAAGCATCTTTAGGAGAAAATTCAAACAGAGTTGTTGGAAAACCAACAACGAAAAGATAAGCTTGTAGTGGGCTTATGGAGAACATCTCAAAACTTAAGGTGAAACTCTGCCACTAACGAAAACAAGATTGGATTGATAAGAACAAGAAGACGAGGAACTTGTTCACCGGAAGGATAAAGAAGAACTTGGGTCTTTTAAGAGCACCATAAATAGCAACAATCCTTAGGGAGGGCTTTAGGTGAAATATAAACCCAATATAATTCCAAAGAAGAGATTGATGGGTTGAGAAGAGCTCATGATAGAAGAGATTGATGGGTTTAACTATCTCATTCTTAACAACATGTGAATCATGAAACATGAACTCAAATTATGAAGAATGACATAGCACCACCTCAAATGATACAGTAAAAAAGAATTGCACTCCGGATTGCACGAAGAAGAATACTTGAGCTCCTTAGAAAAGAATGTTGATGAAAACTTGGAGAAGGAATTAAATCCTTGAAGAACCACCATGTAGAACCTCCATGAAGAACTCCGGTAAACAAAAGGATAACGAAAAGAAAGCGAAGTTGAAAACTCAAGGTGAAACCTTGTAAAGATTTAGAAGGAGCTTCACGACGAGATAATGCGGAAAAGCTAGGAACTCCGGAAAAGAAAGATGAAGCATCTCGAACTGAGAATGTGATATGATGAACCTCCGGAGTAAGGTATTGAATTTACCCGATTAAACAAGAATAAGAATTACATTATGCGTATCCTTCATCAATTAAATTGATGACAAACAATGGATTTGGCACACTACTTATTCTCATAGAAAGGATTAAGCGAGATATAGCGCAAACTTGGGAAGGTCTTCAACGAACCATCGGTGGGATTGAAACAATGAATGAATTGATACAATAACAAAGGAAGAGAAATCTTGAACGAGCCACCGGTAAGAATTGAAAATGAACGAAGTAAAGGGATGAATCACCGGGTAAGAATTGTGAAAAGAACGAAGATACTTGAGACAATCTAGATACATGAGAACAAAGGGATGACGACTGATTAAAGATCACTTGAACGATGCACCGGTAAGAATTGGAGGATGATGACTGAAAGCTGAGAATGAATAAACCTGAAATGATGGACTCTGGATAATTAGAATGAGAAGACTCTTGAATTGCTCTGGATAGGTGGAAATAATACTCAAAATCGAAAACAATTATGAGAAGATGGCACGAAGCTAGAGCCATGAATCTTGAAGAGAATGGAGCAAGATATGAAGGTAAAACTCTTCTTCGGTCTTCAAATGCAGAGACTGGTGATGAGAAACACCACCAAATTGTTGAGATACTCCGGGATGAAAAATGGGAAGATGAGCCAACGATGAGAAGAATTTAACCGATCTTGGAGAAAGGCATTAGACTGATGATAATTCATTCTTACGTCAAACTTTGAAATGAATTTGAGAGTAACTCCTGGAAAATTTAGAAGAGTCAGGTAAGATCCTGGGAAAAGACCTGTGGGTTAGGGCCCACTCAAAACGAACACTGTTGAAATGATTTAAAGAGAGGTTGCGCCGGTTGAATTAAAAGGCTTGAATGAGATAACATCCTCGAAATATCTTGAACGGATTGAGAATGGAAACGAATCATCCGAGATATTTTCAGCACTCCGGAACAACAGAATAGCGAGAGGTGAATGATTAAGAGGTGCACCGGTATGGGAAGGCATTTGAAACGAGGAAAGGATATCAACAACAAAGCTTGAATTGGTTCCACCGGAGAAGAAAAAGAATGAAGGATGATGAACTTGAAGCTCCATTAGAATCATCATGAGAATCACCGGATAAGAAATTGATTGAAAAGAATGAAGAGACTTTACATCCATAAAAGGTTACTTGATTAAGAAATCCGAGTCCTTGAAGAAAAGAAAGGGTGGGAGGGTGGGAAAACAAAGACAACTTGGAACGGATGAAGCAAACACCGTTGAGAAGAACTATAATTGGATCTTGTGGATGTTGAAAAGATCGGATCTACTTGAAGAGAAACACACCGATTGAAAAGGATTGACATGACAATCTCAATGAACAAGAAAGATTAGTATTTCCATAGAAATATGAGAACACCGCTTAGGAAAGGTATGGAATCAACATTTGACTTCGAAGCAACTCGAATACCACAACTCAAAACAAAACCAAGGATTGGCTTGCAGAATAAGCCGGAACAAACATATGATAGAGATTTCGTCCAAAGTTTTCGTGGTGGGGCCTACACGGGCTCGATCGTACAGCACCATCATGTACAAGGCAGTGCACATGACATACGAAGCGTCCCCGAGTCGGCATAGCCAAGGACTCTTTAAGACACAACGAGACCACTGTAAAACCAACTGTGGATAGGCGGACCACTAGACGCCGAACCCCAATTTCACATCATACATCTGTCGGAAAGATATCCTAAGAACTACTTGAATTCCCGCTTATAAACTCCCGAAATTTTTCGGTTATGCAATCAGGTGTTGGGGATACAGGGGAAGCATAATATCTCACCCAAAGCTAGCAAATCCTACATCCAGCTGTATCCATCCTGCAACACATAACCAAGAAACCTTCGGAAATCGTTTACCTCAACCTTCGAAAAGCATCCGTTATACGAGTTATGGCAATACTCCCGAACTCCCGCCCCAGTACTGGGTGGCGTCGAGGTTATCTCACCAACAACTGCATAAAAGAGATTTTCGATGTCGGCGAACTCAGGTATTCCAGAACTGCAACGATAAAATTGTGACGACAACACCTCGGAGCTCAACTCCCCGGGACACTGCCACAACCCCTAAATGTCAGGAGGCACCAAGAACAATGTTCTCATCACAAAACCATCGGAACGATTCCAAGATACCCGCGTGATCCTAAAAAAAATAGTGAAATTTGAGAAGAGAAGAGTCAAAACTCTACGTCAGGATGTCTCACCAGAGCGACGAAGGGACTCAGGAGTAAAAAGAATCCTACTCTCCGATATATAATCATAAATGACTCAAAACATTTTTCTAGACTCAACAACGCCAACGATTCGATCAAGCAGGGGGCTCCTAAGGTCGGGGAAGGCTCTGATACCAACTTGTAACGCCCTCGATGCGGCTATATCTCCCACGTGTCGAAGCACGACTTAGAGGCATAACCGCATTGAAAGCAATGTCGCAAGTGAGGTAATCTTCACACAACCCATATAATACATAAGGGAAAGAGACACATAGTTGGCTTACAATCGCCACTTCACACAATTACATGAATAAAGCATTACATCAACTAGATACACTCAAGGTCCGACTACGGAACCAAAATAAAAGAAGACTACCCCAAATGCTACACAGATCCCCGATCGACCCCAACTAGGCTCCTCTACTGATCAACTGGAAACGGAACAACATAACGAACACGATCTTTATAGAGCTCCTCCTTGAGCTTGGTTGCTTCATCTGCACGGTTCAACGGCACCTGCAAGCTGGTTTTGAAAGTATCTGTGAGTCACGGGGACTCAGCAATCTCACACCCTCGCGATCAAGACTATTTAAGCTTATAGGAAGGTTAAGGGTATGAAGTGGAGATGCAGCAAGCGACTAGCATATATGGTGGCTAACATACGCAAATGAGAGCGAGAAGAGAAGGCAAAGCACGGTCGAGAAAACTATGATCAAGAAGTGATCCTAGAACAACCTACGTCAAACATTACTCCAACACCATGTTCACTTCCCGGACTCCGCCGAGAAGAGACCATCACGGTTACACACGCGGTTGATGTATTTTATTTAAGATCAACTTCAGGTTTTCTACAACCGGACATTAACAAATTCCCATATGCCCATAACCACGGGCACGGCTTTCGAAATTTCAATCCCTGCAGGGGTGTCCCAACTTAGCCCATCACAAGCTCTCACGGTCAACGAAGGATATTCCTTCTCCCAAGACAATCCGATCAGACTCGGCATCCCGGTTACAAGACATCCTCGACAATGGTAAAACAAGTCTAGCAAAGCCGCCTGAATGTGCCGACAAATCCCGATAGGAGCTACACATATCTCGTTCTCAGGGCACACTCAGATTGTCCAAACTTCCGGTAGGCCAGCCCAGAGTTTCCCCTGGTGGCCACCAGCGGCTGACAGGTTGGACCAACACTCAGAGGAGCACTGGCCCGGGGAGTTAAAATAATGATGACCCTTGAGTCTGCAGAACCCAGGGGAAAGAAAAGGCTAGGTGGCGAATGGTAAAACCAATGTTGGGCCTTGCTGGAGGAGTTTTATTCAAGGTGAACTGTCAAGGGGTTCCCATTATAACCCAACCATGTAAGGAACGCAAAATCCGGGAACATAACACCGATATGACGGAAACTAGGGCGGCAAGAGTGGAACAAAACACCGGGCATAAGGCCAAGCCTTCCACCCTTTACCAAGTATATAGATGCATTAATTAAATAAGAGATATTGTGATATCCCAACAAAAATCCATGTTCCAACAAGGAACAAACTCCAATCTTCACCTACAACTAGCAACGCTATAAGAGGGGCTGAGCAAAGCGGTAACATAGCCAAACAACGGTTTGCTAGGACAAGGAGGGTTAGAGGCTTGGTTTAACAATATGGGAGGCATGATAAGCAAGTGGTAGGTATCGCGGCATAGGCATAGCAAAAGAGCGAGCAACTAGCAAGCAAAGATAGAAGTGATTTCGAGGGTATGGTCATCTTGCCTGAAATCCCGCAAGGAAGAAGAACGAGTCCATGAAGAAGACAAACGGACGTAGTCGAATGGTTTCTCACAAACGCGATGTTATCGGAACCAACCCGAATAAGCAACACCGGAAAGAAGCACACAACAAAGTAAACAACCAACACATGAACATGGTATGATATGCGGGATGCGGTATGCGGTGCGTATGCATGATTTGGAAAGGAATGATAGAACCTGACCTCAACTTGGAAAACCAATAGTGCCACTGGAAAGGGGAGTTGATTTTGGTTGAAATCGATATAAAGATCACCGGAATTGGATGCATGGTTTGAAAATGGCAAGCAAAACAAATATGGCACCGGTCTGCGATAATCAGCAAGTGACCAACTAAATGCATCAAGATAAATATGCTACAGCACTCAAACATAACAACAAAATACATGGCAGGGATCCAATCATGATGCTTGACAAAAGATGAACACTGAGCTACGGCTAATTCACTCAATAACAGGTTCAAACAAGCATGGCAAAAGTGCAAAAGATAACAGGTATCAGACTTGGCGAAATTAACAGGATATCAGGAATTTATCATCAGGAAGCAATGTTTAGAGCATGATAACTACATGCTACAGGAACATATCATGGCAAAGCAAGGCATGGCATGAAGCTACTCAAAGCACATAACAAAAGTCCCTTAGTCACCTTGAGCCAAAAGGGATCAGAAAGTACAATTGTAAGCATGGAACATAGCAAAAACATAAACAGATTCAGACTTGGTGAAAAACTGGAGCATGCAAAACAGATTAACAAGTAGGCATGTTTACGAGCTCGATGCACTCACTACGAGGCATTTCATGACAAACTAAGCATACACCCAGAAAATAGACATGGCATAGAAGCTAGACATGGCAAGAACAACAACATAGCATGCACGGATCAATAGCAACAACCTCGGCAAAATCGCTAAACATGTTAACAATCTGCCAGGAACATTTTATAGCAAAAGTAGAGCTCGATTGACTCAAGCTAGGGTGCTCCATAATTGCAAACAAAGACATGGATGGATAGATCACCACAATATTAACAAAACATCCTTACTGATCATGCTCAAAAGAGGCACGGATCACTAGGAAACAACATGAACATATGGCATAAAAATTACAGTAGGACAAGGACTTAGTGAAATTCTAAGTCCCTGAAATCAGCATCATCGAGTAAGCTACTTTGCATGCTTGTGCTAGTCATCACATAGATCACAAAAATACATGGCATACACCCCTGTAAAGATGGCATGGCATTCTACAAAACACATGTAGAGCTCTGGATCATAGCATGCACACATTAATTATGGCAAAAATGACAAAAGTTCATTTGCTGAAATAGATCTGACATAATCATCACATAGCCCTCTTCCAACAGCATTTCGGGCACCAAGATGAGCTCAAATGAAAATGATGCAATGAGATGAAATGATGTACTCCTCGAGGCGAGCATTTTTATATGCTACATGCACGAATAGGAGCCATGGATGCAGAGATACGATGCGATGAATATAGCATAAAAATTACACAGATCCGGGACTTAGTCGATTTGAAGAGAGAGAAAAATAGACGCGCATGAGATAACTAAATGACTCCTAGGCGAGGCTTAGGCGGGGAGGCTCACCAGCGGGCCGTTGGGCCGGAGGGGAAGGAGAGGCGGACTGGGCCAACGCGGGGGGAGGCCCACACGGGCTGGCGGGGCGCTGCGGTGTCTTCCTCGATCCCGATCGGGACCGGGAGGCAGGGCGGCGGCGGCGGCGGTTCCCGCCGACGAGGCGAGGCGGCGGAGGCGGGCGCTGTGCCGGCGAGGGAGCAGCGGCATGGAGGCGCGGTGATGCGATTCACGACGGCGCGGGGAGGCGCATGACGTCGGCGGCGGAGCAGCGGCATGGAGGCGGGGAGGTCCAGTCGGCGAGGTGCAAGGCGGTGGCAACGGACGCCGGCGAGCAGGGCACATGGCGGTGGGGATCCAGCAGCGAGGACGCGGGCGACAGAGCGGTGGCGGCGGATCCGGGCTCGTGCGGGCCCCGGATGGGCTCTGCGGGCCGCGGCGGCGGTGGGACATCGGCGTGCCACGTAGCGAGGTGGGATTGGAGGGGAGATGCGGCAGGCTGATGTGGCGGCCCCTGATTGGTGGAGGTGAGGTGGCCGGCGGAGCGGACATGTCCAGGCGGCGCGTGGACGCGTCCGGCGGCGCGAGGGGAAGGACTTTAGGGTTTGTACCGCGAATTTTTTGGGGAGAGCCACATATATATAGGTAGAGGGAGCTAGGGGAGTACAAATGAGGTGCGGTTTTCGGCCACGCGATCGTGATCAAACGACCGAGATGATGGAGGAGGTTTAGGTGGGTTTTAGGCCACTTTGGAAGGGTGTTGGGCTGCAACACACACGAGGCCTTTTTGGTCTCTCGGTTAACCGTTGGAGTATCAAACGAAGTCCAAATGGCACGAAACTTGACAGACGGTCTACCAGTAGTAAACCAAGGCCCCATGACAAGTATCGGTCCAATACGAAAATGTTTAACACCCGCACACGAAAAGAGGTAGAAAGGGACACCGGGTGACATAGGAGCGCCGGATTGCAAAACGGACAACGGGGAAAATGCTCGAATGCATGAGATGAACATGTATGCAAATGCAATGCACATGATGACATGATATGAGATGCATGACACGCAAGCAATGACAAAGCAACAACAGCGAATAACTGGAGGACACCTGGCACATCGGTCTCGGGGCGTTACATGATGCCCCTCAGGATACGATTCTCCTCCTCGAGCTTATTGACTTGCTGCTTGAGGTCCATTATTTCCTTACGAAGCTTTCCTGTGATGGCTAAAGCTCCTTGCACCCAAGGGTATTGCATAGCTGCGGGAGAACAAGTGACACTCCTCTTCATATTTTCATAAGAAAGAAATCTAACATTGGAAAGGATAACCGAGTTTGGAATAGTCGAGCTCTGTAGTTCCCCCATCGTGAATCCAGCTCGGAAGCGAGAAGTGACTTCTTGATCCTCCTCCATGGCATCTATCATCTTCAAATCAGCCTCCATCTCTTCCTCCGTTGCTGGCCCAAAGTGGTCAGCATCGCTGTTTGTCCTTGATCTCAGTGCCGGATGAGACACCCGGCTCTCCCCGACTGACTCTTGAGAGGACATCTTGCTCTAATCTGCAGCAGCAACAGCTCGAAACACAAACATAGGACAATTGCGTGATACAGGAGTCAAAACCTTCAGGAGATTATATAATGAATTTTTACCGACCAAAATACGTAACATGCAAGAAAACGGAGTCCGGAGAGCGCACGACGTGCCCACGAGGCAAGGGGCGCGCCCTCCACCCTCATGGAGCCCTCATGTCCTTCCCGGGCTGCTTCTTATTTTTCTTATTTTCTAAATATTCCAAAACAGAGAAAAATTGCCATTAGAACTGTTTTGGAGTCGGTTTACTTACCGTACCACATACTGATACGTCCATTTTGCATCATGCTTTTATATCGATATTTATTGCATTATGGGCTGTTATTATAGATTATGTCACAATACTTATGCCTATTCTCTCTTATTTTACAAGGTTTACATAGAGAGAGAGAATGCCGGCAGATGGGATTCTGGGCTGGAAAAGGAGCAAATATTAGAGACCTATTCTGCACAGCTCCAAAAGTCCTGAAACTTCACGAAAGTCATTTTCAGAATATATAAAAAATACTGAGCGCAAGAAGTTCCGGAGGGGGCCACACCCTGCCCACGAGGGTGGGGGGCGCGCCCTGCCCCCTGGGCATGCCCCCTGCCTCGCGGGCCCCCTGGTGGCCCTCCGATGCCCATCTTCTATTATATGGAGTCTTTCGATGAGGAAAAAATCATAAGCCAGCTTTCGGGACGAGACTCCGCCGCCATGAGGCGGAACCTTGGCGGAATCAATCTAGGGCTTCGGCGGAGCTGTTCTGCCGGGGAAACTTCCCTCCGGGAGGGGGAAATCATCGCTATCGTCATCACCAACGATCCTCTCATCGGGAGGGGGTCAATCCCCATCAACATCTTCACCAGTACCATCTCCTATCAAACCCTAGTTCATCTCTTGTATCCAATTCCTGTCTCTAAGTCCGGGATTGGTACCTGTAGGTTGCTAGTAGTGTTGATTACTCCTTGTAGTTGATGCTAGTTGGTTTATTTGGTGGAAGATCATATGTTCAGATCCTATATGCATATTAATACTCCTCTGATTATGAACATGAATATGCTTTGTGAGTAGTTACGTTTGTTCCTGAGGACATGGGAGAAGTCTTGCTATTAGTAGTCATGTGAATTTGGTATTCGTTCGATATTTTAATGATATGTATGTTGTCTCCTCTAGTGGTGTTATGTGAACGTCGACTACATGACACTTCACCATTATTTGGGCCTAGAGGAAGGCATTGGGAAGTAATAAGTAGATGATGGGTTGCTAGAGTGACAGAAGCTTAAACCCTAGTTTATGCGTTGCTTCGTAAGGGGCTGATTTGGATCCATATGTTTCATGCTATGGTTAGGTTTACCTTAATAATTTTGTTGTAGTTGCGGATGCTTTCAATAGAGGTTAATCATAAGTGGGATTCTTGTCCAAGTAAGGGCAGTACCCAAGCACCGGTCTACCCCACATACCAAATTATCAAAGTACCGAACGCGAATCATATGAACGTGATGAAAACTAGCTTGACGGTAATTCCCATGTGTCCTCGGGAGCGCTTTTCTGTATATAAGAATTTGTCCATGCTTGTCCTTTGCCACAAAAAGGATTGGGTCACCTTGTTGCACTTTACTTACTTTTGTTACTTGTTGCTCGTTACAAATTATCTTATCATAAAACTATCTGTCACCTATAATTTCAGTGCTTGCAGAGAATACCTTGCTGAAAACTGCTTATCATTTCCTTCTGCTCCTCGTTGGGTTCGACACTCTTACTTATCGAAAGGACTACGATAGATCCCCTATACTTGTGGGTCATCAAGACTCTTTTCTGGCGCTGTTGCCAAGGAGTGAAGCTCCTTTGGTAGGTGGAATTTGGTAAGGAAAAATGTATATAGTGTGCCGAAATTTACTGTCACTTGTTACTATGGAAAGTAATCCTCTGAGGGGCTTGTTCAGGGTATCTTCACCCCGACCAGTAGAGCAAAGAGTTGCTCCTCAACCTATTGAACCTACTGAAAATGAAAATGACTACTTTGAGATTCCTTCGGGTATGATAGAAAAACTGCTAGCTAATCCTTTTGCGGGAGACGAAACAATGCATCCTGATGAGCACCTAATATATCTGGATGAAGTTTGTGGATTATTTAAGCTTGCAGGTGTGCCCGATGATGTTATTAAGAAGAAGGTTTTCCCTTTATGTTTGAAGGGAGATGCATTGACATGGTATAGGCTATGTGGTGATATGGGATCATGGAACTACAAACGATTGAAATTGGAATTTCATCAGAAGTTTTATCCTATGCATCTTGTTCATCGTGATCGCAATTATATATATAATTTTTGGCCTCGCGAAGGAGAAAGCATCACTCAAACTTGGGGGAGGCTTAAATCAATGTTATATTCATGCCCCAATCATGAGCTTCCAAGAGAAATAATTATTCAAAATTTATATGCTCGGCTTTCTCATAACAATCGCACCATGCTCGATACTTCTTGTATTGGCTCTTTTATGATGAAGACTATTGAATTAAAATGGGATTTATTATTGGAAAGAATTAAACGCAACTCTGAAGATTGGGACCTCGACGAAGGTAAGAAGTCAGGTATGACACCTAAGTTTCATTGTGTTAAATCTTTTATGGATACCGATGTTTTCTGTAAATTTAGCACTAAATATGGACTTGACTCTGAAATACTAGCTTCTTTCTGTGAATCTTTTGCTACTCATGTTGATCTCCCTATGGAGAAGTGGTTTAAATATCATCCTCCCATAGAAGTAAAAGTAGATGCACCTATTAAAGTTGAAGAAAATACTGTCACTTATAATGATCCTATTGTTCCTACTGCTTATGTTGAGAAACCACCTTTTCCTGTTAGGATAAAAGATCATGCTAAAGCTTCAACCGTGGTTCAGAAAAGCAATATTAGAACCTATACACCTCCTGAGCAAATTTAAGTTGAACCTAATATTGCTATTGTTAAAGATCTCTTGTCTGATAATATTGATGGGCATGTTATTCATTTCTGTGATGAGACTGCTAGAATTGCTAAACCTTGTGCTAAAGGTAAACATAGACCCGCGGTAGGCATGCATGTTATTTCTATTAAAATAGGAGATCATTGTTATCATGGCTTATGTGATATGGGTGCCTGTGCTAGTGCTATACCTCATGACTTATACAAAGAAATTATGCATGATATTGCACCTACTGAGATAGAATATATTGATGTTACCATTAAGCTTGCCAATAGAGATACCATATCACCCATTGGAATTGTTAGAGATGTTGAAGTCTTGTGTGGGAAAACAAAATATCCTGCTGATTTTCTTGTTCTTGGTTCCCCACAAGATAGATTTTGTCCCATTATATTTGTTAGCCCTTCTTGAACACAGTTAATGCTAACATAGATTGTGAAAAGGATGTTGTTACTATTGGTTTAGGTGATATGTCTCATGAATTTAATTTCTCTAAATTTCGTAGACAACACCGTGAAGAGGAATTGCCTAGTAAAGATGAAATTATTGGTCTTGCTTCTATTGCCGTGCCTCCTAGTGATCCTTTAGAACAGTATTTGCTAAACCATGAAAATGATATGTTTATGAATGAAAGAAGGGAAATAGATGAAGTATTCTTTAAACAGGAACCCATCCTGAAACACAATTTTCCTGTCGAAATCCTAGGGGATCCTCCTCCACCCAAGGGTGATCCCGTGTTTGAGCTCAAACCGTTACCTGATACTCTTAAATATGCTTATCTTGATGAGAAAAAGATATATCATGTTATTATTAGTGCTAACCTTTCAGAGCACGAAGAAGAGAGATTATTGAAAACTCTGAAGAAGCACCATATTGCTATTGGATATACTCTCGATGATCTTAAGGGCATTAGTCCCACACTATGTCAACACAAAATAAATTTGGAGAAAGATGCCAAACCAGTTCATGATCACCAACGACGGTTGAATCCTAAGATGAAAGAAGTGATAAGAAAGGAAATACTAAAGCTCCTTGAGGTAGGTATAATTTATCCCGTTGCTGATAGTCAGTGGGTGATACGTCTCCAACGTATCTATAATTTTTGATTGCTCCATGCTATATTATCTACTGTTTTGGACTATATTGGGCTTTATTTTCCACTTTTATATTATTTTTGGGACTAACCTATTAACCGGAGGCCCAGCCCAGAATTGTTCTTTTTGCCTATTTCAGTGTTTCGGAGAAACAGAATATCAAACGGAGTCCAAACGGAATAAAACCTTCGGGAACATGATTTTCTCACCGAACGTGATCCAGGAGACTTGGACCCTACGCCAAGGCATCAGAGAGGCGGTCATGAGGGTGGGTGCACCCCCCTAGGGCGCACCCCCCTGCCTCGTGGGCCCCTCGATGCTCTACCGACGTACTTCTTCCTCCTATATATACATACATACCCCCAAACTATCAGAACAGGAGCCAAAAACCTAATTCCACCGCCGCAACTTTCTGTATCCACGAGATCCCATCTTGGGGCCTGTTCCGGAGCTCCGCCGGAGAGGGCCGTCATCACGGAGGGCTTCTACATCATCATAGCCTCTCCGATGAAGTGTGAGTAGTTTACCTCAGACCTTTGGGTCCATAGTTAGTAGCTAGATGGCTTCTTCTCTATTTTTGGATCTCAATACAAAGTTCTCCCCCTCTCTTGTGGAGATCTATTCGATGTAATCTTCTTCTTTTTGCGGTGTGTTTGTTGAGATCGATGAATTGTGGGTTTATGATCAAGTCTATCTATGAATAATATTTGAATCTTCTCTGAATTCTTTTATGTATGATTGGTTATCTTTGCAAGTCTCTTCGAATTATCCGTTTGGTTTGGCCAACTAGATTGGTAGTTCTTGCCATGGGAGAAGTGCTTAGCTTTGGGTTCGATCTTGCGGTGTCCTTTCCTAGTGACAGAAGGGGCAGCAAGGCACGTATTGCATCGTTGCCATTGAGGATAACAAGATGGGGTTTATTTCATATTGCATGAATTTATCTCTCTACATCATGTCATCCTGCTTAAAGCGTTACTCTGTTTTTAACTTAATACTCTAGATGCATGCTGGATAGCGGTCGATGAGTGGAGTAATAGTAGTAGATGCAGAATCATTTCGGTCTACTTGTCACGGACGTGATGCCTATATACATGATCATGCCTAGATATTCTCATAACTATGCTCAATTCTGTCAATTTCTCAACAGTAATTTGTTCACCCAGCGTAGAATACTTATGCTCTTGAGAGAAGCCACTAGTGAAACCTATTGCCCCCGGGTCTATTCTCATCATATCAATCTCCATCACTTTAATCTTGCTTTGCTTTTTACTTTGCTTTTACTTTTTTACTTTGCATCTTTATACCAAAAATACCAAAAATATTATATCTATCAGATCTCACTCTCGTAAGTGACTGTGAAGGGATTGACAACACCTAATCGTGTTGGTTGCGAGTAGCTATCGTTTTGTGCAGGTACGAGGGACTTGAGCGTGGCCTCCTACTGGATTGATACCTTGGTTCTCAAAAACTGAGGGAAATACTTACGCTACTCTCCTGCATCATCCCTTCCTCTTCGGGGAAAACCAACGCAAGCTCAAGAGGTAGCAAGAAGGATTTCTGGCGCCATTGCCGGGGAGTCTAGGCAAAAAGTCAACATACCAAGTACCCATCACAATCCCTATCTCTCGCATTACATTATCTGCCATTTGCCTCTCGTTTTCCTCTCCCCCACTTCACCCTTGCCGTTTTATTCACCCTCTCTCTCTCTCTATCCTCCCTCTCTATTTGCCTCTTTTGCCCATTTGCTCTTGTTTGCTCGTGTGTTAGATTGCTTGTTTGTCGCGATGGCTCAAGATAATACTAAATTGTGTGACTTCACCAATACCAATAATAATGATTTCCTTAGCACTCTGATTGCTCCTCTTACCGATGTTGAATCTTGTGAAATCAATACTGCTTTGTTGAATCTTGTTATGAAAGATCAATTCGTCGGCCTTCCTAGTGAAGATGTCGCTACTCATCTGAATAGCTTCGTTGATGTATGTGATATGCAAAAGAAAAAAGATGTCGATAAAGATGTCGTTAAATTGAAGCTATTTCCTTTTTCGCTTAGAGATCGTGCTAAAGCTTGGTTTTCATCTTTGCCTAAAAATAGTATTGATTCTTGGAACAAGTGCAAAGATGCTTTTATCTCTAAGTATTTCCCTCCCGCTAAGATCATCTCTCTTAGAAACGATATTATGAACTTTAAGCAACTTGATCATGAACATGTTGCACAAGCTTGGGAGAGAATGAAATTAATGATACGTAATTGCCCTACTCATGGTTTGAATTTGTGGATGATCATACAAAAATTTTATGCCGAATTGAATTTTGCTTCTAGAAATCTTTTAGATTCGGCCGCGGGAAGCACTTTTATGGAAATCACTTTAGGATATGCTACTAAACTCCTAGATAATATTATGGTTAATTATTCTCAATGGCATACTGAAAGATCTTCTAATAAAAAAAGTGCCTGCGATAGAAGAAATCAATGTTTTGAGTGGAAAGATGGATGAACTTATGAAATTATTTTCTACTAAGAGTGTTTCTTCTGATCCTAACGATAAGCATTTTTCTACTTTGATTGAGAATAACAATGAATCTATGGATGTGAATTTTGTTGGTAGGAATAATTTTGGTAACAACGCTTATAGAGGGAATTTTAATCCTAGGCCATATCCTAGTAATCCTTCTAATAATTATGGGAATTCCTACAACAACTCTTATGGAAATTATAATAAGATGCCCTCTGAATTTGAGAATAGTGTTAAAGATTTTATGAATTCACAAAAGAATTTTAATGCTTTGCTTGAAGAGAAATTGCTTAAAGTTGATGATTTGGCTAGAAACGTTGATAGAATTTCTCTTGAGATTGATTCTTTAAAGATTAGATCTATTCCTCCTAAGCATGATATCAATGAGTCTCTCAAAGCCATGAGAATTTCCATTGATGAGTGCAAGGAAAGAACCACTAGGATGCGTGCTTCCAAAGATGCCTTTATTAAAGCGTGTTCTTCCAATTCCTATGAAAATCAAGATGAAGATCTAAAAGTTATTGATGTGTCCCCTATTAAATCTTTATTTTGCAATATAAATCTTGATGAAACTGAATATGATCTTCCTTTACCTAGAAGGCATTCTAAAAATTCGGAGTATTTAGATCTTTACGATGAAATTGATGAAAGTGGGATTGAAACAAATAAAAATCTAGATGTTGCTAAACCCACTATATTGGATTTCAAGGAATTTAATTATGAAAGTTGCTCTTTAATTGATTGTATTTCCTTGTTGCAATCCGTGCTAAAATCTCCACATGGTTATAGTCAAAATAAAGCCTTCACCGAACATATTGTTGATGCCTTGATGCAATCTTATGAAGAAAAACTTGAGTTGAAAGTTTCTATCCCTAGAAAACTCTATGATGAGTGGGAACTGTCAGGGATATACCCCACGGTGTAAACCGGCCGGAAGTATAACCCGGCCGGACTAGGCGTTTCATTGGTAAACCGCCAGAGGATTGGCGGTTTACGTGATTGGCGGTTTACATGTCTAGCGGTTCACGTGTCTGGCGGTTCACTGGTATGACGATTCACGAGCCTGAAGACTCATTGGTGACTCGGCGAGTGTTCCAGATGGATGACAAGGCCCAAGGACCAGCAGGCCGGTTTATGTTAATGGTGGGCCGGTTTAAGAGGAAAGGCATGAGGAACATTTATCTTACAAGGAGTTAAGACCTGGACTTGTATCCGGTTTGTATTAGAGATAGACTAGTCCTAATCCTAATAGGACTCTACATGTAACCCGCCCCTCCAACATATATAAGGAGGGGCAGGGCTCCCCAAAAGAGACAAGATTGACAAGTTCCACAAGTTGGACAAGTTAGGTTTAGACAATAGCTCTCGAGATAGAGCACCCTTGTAACCGTGATCATCATCATCATCAATATCAATGAAGCAGGATGTAGGCTTTTACCTCCACCGTGAGGGGCTGAACCTGGGTAAAACATCGCGTCTCTCGTCCTGCTCAACCCCTCTCAAGCTACCACATAGATGCGTTGGCTTCGCGACTAAGTCCTGACACCTAGGACATCTGCCATGACAATTCCACGACAGTTGGCGCCCACCGTGGGGCTCGCGCACGGTGGTGTTGAGTTCTTGGAGGGATCTTTTTTAGGGTTCGAGAAGTTTGTAATTTTCAGATGAAGAGCAGATTGGAAAGGATCTACATCGTCTTAGTTCGTCAGTCGAGAGCAGGAAAAGAAAAAAAATGGGTCATCCGTGAGACGTTTACACGCCGGAGTCAGGGCTTCATCGACTTCAACTTCAGCAAGATCGTATCCGGCCAGTTCATCCGTTTTTGGCGTGCGCAAATTCCGTCATCAGCAATGGTTGTGATTCCGATAGGAGACGTGCTGATATTTCATTGATTAAAGCATCAGATCAATCAAGGCATATATATACTGAGTACGGTCTTCAATGTCCGATGAGTCGAGGCATCAATCTCTAGTGAAAGTCGAAGGAGGAATTTTCTTTCGCATGATCGGATTGATCTCCGGTTTCCAAAACTACAAGGCAAGGCTACAGCGCCGGGTCACACGCGACCGTCGCGATGTCTCTAGCAGTCCAAAAAAAAGAAAAAAGAAAGGGGTGGCCACGTCTTGAGGATGTGGACGTGGACTGGTCAACCGCCCACGATGGATCGATTCGCCCCGTCTGGTCACTCCGTCCTTGCGATGGAGCCGCCTCGCCTCCAGGCGCAACCCTCGCCGGAGCGGCCTCACTACTAAGCTGCCTTCAAACTGAACCCGCTCGGATTCGCCTTCGCCGCCCCTCCTCGGACTTGCCTTCACCACTCCGAGTCGGTTCCACCCCGTAGCTCCACCTCCGGTTCTGCTGCTCCTCCGTGCTGGATCTGCAGATCGTTTTTCTGCCTCTGTTGCTCCGAGCTGCTACCACTACCGTACTGGCCCGTCTCGGCTCACCTCTACTTGGATTGACTCCGAGTCATTGTCACCTCTTCTGCTCCAAGTCGGCCTTGTCGCCACGCCGCTGAGTCGCCGGCCCTGCTGCCTCCGTGCTCGTGACTGTGCCGGGCTTTGAGACGCCCGCTACCTCAGCCGCCTTAGGCTGTTCTGACTTGCGGGCCTGTTTTTTCACTGGCTCCGCCCTTGAACTACCTGTCGCCGTTCAGCTGCTGCAGTTGTTACGGCCTCCGAGGCACCGCGGCCTCGTTCTTCTTCTGCCAAGCCGTGGATAACAGGTGCGAGCAATCGCGTTTGAGCTAAACCTTGCTGTGAGTCACCTCCGCTGTTGGTGAGCCGGCCCTGCCGTGATGACCCGCCTCTCTCCGTCATCGTCCTGATGCTACAGCTCACTCGTTATACTACACACGTCAAGAGGTGTACCGACGTCCGTGTCCGTGAAGCACAAGAGGCACCGCGGACTTGATGCCTCTGCCTCCCTGCCCGCACAAGTTGCCGAGGTGGCCGCTTCGTGGCCCAGTCGTACGTCGAGTCTCGTCGCTCCTGAACCACCCCTGCTGCCTCGCATACCGCTTTGAAACGGCCACCATCGATCGAGCCGTCAAATCACCAAGTCGCCAAGACCAAGATTTCCGATGCAGCCATCGACGTTGAACCGTCGACGTTGCGGCCATCTTGAGCCGCCAAGGACCGCGCCAAAGCTGCTGCCATGGCTCACCGGTTTCTGAAACATCAGGTGACATCTATCTAAGTCTGTTTTTGACATATATTGTTTTTGTAAAAAGAACAATTACGTTGGTTTTGCATATTTTTATATGCAGGACAATTATTCGCCACAACATTGGTGTTACACCATACATATGGAGCGTGCACTGGCGTCATGATATACTGGCTTTTGACCATTCCGCACTGCTCAACGGACGCGCGCAAACCGCCTGTGGTCCGGTTTACATCAACACGTGGCCGTTTCTCCATCTGCGTCGGCTTACAACGCCTGCGGCCGACTTTTCCGTCTGCGCCGGTTTACAATGCCCGCAGGCGACTCCCCGTCCGCGCCGGTTCACAATACCCGCGGGCGGCTCTCCGTCCGCGCCGGTTTACAACTCCCGCGGCCGACTCTCCCGTCCGGGCCGGCCTACAACGCCCGCGCAGCCGATTCTCTTGTTCGTGGCGGGTTACCGGCCGACTCTTGCACATATATCAACAAATCAGAGCCATGCATGCTCATACAAGTTGTCCAACGGATGTGTGCAAGCCGCTGACCTGTGGTCTGGGCTGTCCTAACAAACCTGGAGCGGATCATAATATATTATCAACCTCCGTCAGATGGCTCAATGGTATTATTACAAATTCATGAAACTCCAGGTCATTGGAGGGAAAAAATAACCCGGCCCTGGAGGCTACTACCATTATTGGAGAAAATTTGAAGGCCGGCCGGAAAAACTTCCGGTTTAAAAAAAGTGATTGACACTCATAAAGTTTCGGTTCAATAGAAGAATTCCGGGTTATCAAGAAAGATTCCGGTTCAAAATCCGGTTCAAGGAAAATCTGTTCTCCCACGAAGCTCTGAAGCTCTCAAATCCGGTTCAAAAACTGGCTCAAGGTAAATTTGTCCCTCACAAGGCTATGAAGCTTTCAAATCCGGTTTAAGAATTTCCGGTTCAAAAAGGAATTAACTTCTCGCAAGTTCGAGTTTAAAGGCTGTCAGAAAATTTCCGGGTCATCAGAAAGTATTCTGGTTTACAATCCGGTTCAAGGGAAAGATGTATTCCATGAAGCTTTGAAGCTCTCAATATCCGGTTTAACATCCGGTTCAAGAAGGATTTATCTCTTGCAAAAAGTTAAAAGGGTGCCAAAGAGGACCTGCTGCCATGATGCATGGTTCAAACATGGGTATCATGCCTTATTGGCTTATCATATTCTTGATCACTTGGGGGCTTTGGTCATATCCGAACCATAGTCACACCTCTTGATCGGCGCAATGCCACAATATCACTTGGGGGCTTGGTCGCGTCCGAACCATAGCAACGCCATTTGGTAGGCGGAAAGCCACAACATCACTTGGGGACTTGTGGTCACGTCTGAACCATAGTCACGCCTCTTGATCGGCCTAGTGCCACAGCATCACTTGGGGGCTTTGGTCGAACCCGAACCATCGCTACACCTCTTGATCGGCGTAATGCCAATACATCACTTGGGGACTTGTGGTCACGTCTGAACCATAGTCACGCCTCTTGATCGGCCTAAGGCCACAGAATCACTTGGGGGCTTGGTCGAACCCGAACCATTGCCACGCCTTTTGATCGGCATAATGCCATTATTTCATTTGGGGACCTGGCTGACTTGAACCATAGCTACGCCTATCGGGGGCTTGGTCGTGTCCGACCATGGTAACGCCATTTGATCGGCTCAATAGCCTCTTTTTGCAAATGGTTTTATCGTTCCCTTTGCTTGAAATTTGCTTTGATAAATATTTCCTTTTACTTCTGTTGCGTTTTTAAACCGACAAATTCTCAAACCGGTTCGACTGTCAAATTGTCGGAACACGGTCAAATCTTAAATCCGGAGACTATCTGCCCGGTTTGGTTTTAAGTTACCATCCTATTATGGAGTAAACCGGTGTTTATCAACCCGGCTTGGCTTTCAACTACAAGTTGTCAGTACACGATCAAATTATAACCCGGAGACTATCAGCCCGGTCTGGTTTGACTACGAGTCGCCAGTATTATATATGGTTAAACCGGTGTTTATCACAACCTGGTATGGTTTTATCATAAACTGGCACAATATGGAAGGAGTTATCAGTACTCAAGATTTGGGTTATCACCCTTACTACAAAAAGTTGGTAAAACCAACAATGTGATTCAATGTCACAGGTATGATATATTTCATATATTATTATTCTTAAGTGCAGCCTTGGTTATAAACCCGGGTTATATGTTGGGCATTATGACCCGTCCGGTGGTAAACCACCAAGACACTTTAAACTTGTTGTATGCAGAAACAGGTTTGTTAAACCGGCCTGGCTTTGGACTATAAGTCGCCAGTATATATATATTTGGATTGCGCCATTGGAATCATGCGCTTATAAATCATTGGGTTATATTATTCAAATAGCCAAACTTGGCTGAATTTTCATTATGATATTGAATGAATAAGGTTTTCACCGGATTATATTATCTTGAATAGCCAACATGGCTGGATTTTTATTATGGTTATTAATAACCAGTATTATGATTAAGGTTTTCAAAGTCGCTTTAGCGCAATGGCTATTATTTTATCAAAGGATATGATTTATTCTACAATGGAAGGAATAGTCCCGAGTCGCTGCAGGCTTACAACCCGGCACTTGGGGGCTACATTATTCAAATCGAGATTACATGCAAGTCTCATGTCGCTGCAAGCATGCATCATGACACTTGGGGGCTAATGCAAAGTCATTTTTACTAGTCTTATTGAAGACCCGACTCATCATATTATAACGAGCCGGCCCTCGGGGGCTACCAATTGCTCCTGTCAACAATTCAAGGTACACAAGTTTTCGTCCATAATATTGAAGGATCCATTGCTCAGTTGGTAAAGCACAAAGCTCTTAACCTTGTGGACGTGGGTTCAAGCCCTACGATGGAAGCTACATTATAAGATGTTGAAGTATATATCAAGTCCCGGTTCAGTATTATCTTACTAAGCCGGCCCTTGGGGGCTATACATCACTGCTAAAATCTACATAATTATATTTACAAAGTTCTTGCTCATTATTGCATAATGACCCGGCCCTTGGGGGTTACACTGATTGAAGTTTTTATAAGCAATTACAAGTCCCAGGTCGCTGCAAGCATGACAACCCGGCACTTGGGGGCTACATATATAGAGTATTCAGTTTTTAGATGAACAAACCGGATTTCTTCAAGGTTGAAACACTTATTGGAGCAAGTCTTAAGTTATCACTATGTTCTCCTCTTAAGACTTGGGGGCTACAGGTATTATGCATATAAAGGAGGAACATCTTCATTTTATCAGTTTTGAGCAAATCAGGAAGATCAATTACATGACCCAGTGTCGACAACAATTATGACCCGGTGCCATCAATATTTATAAACCGGTCATTTTGGTAATATTAAACCGGCAAGTTTTACATCTTCAAACCGGCTGAATATCAGATAAGTATTTCAGACCCATATTTCTTAAACAGGCGCTTTGGGAGCTGAATCAAAGGAGTTATTCTTCACAATATTTCTGTGACAAACCAATGTCGGCAAATTGATTATGAAGCTGGTCTGTTGACCCGGACTTCCCAGAAGGAGGAAATAACAAGGACTTAAGGGTGATCAGGTACCGGTTTACAAGAATTCTTAACCTGGAGCATAACCTATCAAATTTGTTCTTGTGTTTATTTTTGCAGCATAAGTTTACCATGGATAAATCCATGCTAAACTTGGGGGCTAATGTCGGGGATACACCCCGCGGCGTAAACCGGCCGGAAGTATAACCCGGCCGGACTAGGTGTTTCATTGGTAAACCGCCAGAGGATTGGCGGTTTACGTGATTGGCGGTTTACATGTCTGGCGGTTCACGTGTCTGGCGGTTCACTGGTATGACGATTCACGAGCCTGAAGACTCATTGGTGACTCGGCGTGTGTTCCGGATGGATGACAAGGCCCAAGGCCCAGCGGGCCGGTTTATGTTAATGGTGGGCCGGTTTAAGAGGAAAGGCATGAGGAACATTTATCTTACAAGGAGTTAAGACCTGGACTTGTATCCGGTTTGTATTAGAGATAGACTAGTCCTAATCCTAATAGGACTCTACATGTAACCCACCCCTCCAACATATATAAGGAGGGGCAGGGCTCCCCAAAAGAGACAAGATTGACAAGTTCCACAAGTTGGACAAGTTAGGTTTAGACAATAGCTCTCGAGATAGAGCACTCTTGTAACCGTTATCATCATCATCATCAATATCAATGAAGCAGGATGTAGGCTTTTACCTCCACCGTGAGGGGCCGAACCTGGGTAAAACATCGCGTCTCTCGTCCCGCTCAACCCCTCTCAAGCTACCACATAGATGTGTTGGCCTCGCGACTAAGTCCTGACACGTAGGACATCTGTCGTGACAATTCCATGACAGGAACCAACTATTAAAATTAAAATTAAAGATCATGAGTTTTATGCTTTGTGTGATTTGGGTGCTAGTGTTTCCACTATCCCCAAAACTTTGTGTGATTTGCTAGATTTCCGCGATTTTGATGATTGCTCTCTAAACTTGCATCTTGCGGATTCTACTATTAAGAAACCTATGGGAAGGATTAATGATGTTCTTATTGTTGCAAATATAAATTATTTACCCGTAGATTTCATTGTTCTTGATATAGATTGCAATCCTTCTTGCCCTATTATTCTTGGTAGACCTTTCCTTAGAACAGTTGGTGCGATTATTGATATGAAGGAAGGGAATATTAGATTTCAATTTCCATTAAAAAGGTCATGCACTTTCCAAGAAAGAAAATAAAATTGCCATATGAAACTATCATGAGAGCCACTTATGGATTTCCCACCAAAGATGGCAATACCTAGATCTATCCTCGCTTTTATGCCTAGCTAGGGGCGTTAAACGATAGCGCTTGTTGGGAGGCAACCCAATTTTATTTTTATTCCTTGCTTTTTGCTCCCGTTTAGTAATAAATAAATCATTTAGCCTCTGTTTTGGTTGTGTTTTTTGTGTTCAATTAGTGTTTGTGCCAAGTAGAACCGTTGGGAAGACTTGGGAAAAGTCTTGTTGAACTTGCTGTAAAAAACAGAAACTTTAGCGCTCACAAGAACTTCTGTCATTTTTATTTGAAGAGTTTTATTTAGTTAATTCTTTTTGAATATGATTAATAGATAAATTCCTCACGTCCAGCAATTTATTTTAGAATTTTTGGGGTTCCAGATCTTGCGCTAGCTACAGATTACTACAGACTGTTCTGTTTTTGACAGATTCTGTTTTTCGTGTGTTGTTTGCTTATTTTGATGAATCTATGGTTAGTAAACTAGTTTATAGTCCATAGAAAAGTTGGAATACAGTAGGTTTAACACCAATATAAATAAATAATGAGTTCATTACAGTACCTTGAAGTGTTCTTTTGTTTTCTTTCGCTAACGGAGCTCGCGAGTTTTCTATTTTGAGTTTTGTGTTGTGAAGTTTTCAAGTTTTGGGTGAATTCTTTTGATGGATTATGGAACAAGGAGTGGCAAGAGCCTAAGCTTGGGGATGCCCATGGAACCCCCAAGATAATCCAAGGACACCAAAAAGTCAAAGCTTGGGGATGCCCCGGAAGGCATCCCCTCTTCCGTCCACTTCCATCGGTAATTTACTTGGAGCTATATTTTTATTCACTAACATGATATGTGTTTTGCTTGGAGCGTCTTGTATTATTTGTGTCTTTCTGTCTTAGTATGCAACAATCATCCTTGCTGTAAACACCTTTTGAGAGAGCCATACATGAATTAAAATTTGATAGAATACTCTATGTGCTTCACTTATATCTTTTGAGCGTTATAGTTTTGCTCTATGTACTTCACTTATATCTTTTGAGCGTTATAATTTTGCTCTATGTGCTTCACTTAGATCTTTTAGAGAACGGTGGTGGATTTGTTTTAAAGAAACTATTGATCTCTCATGCTTCACTTAAATTATTTTGAGAGTCTCTTAATAGCATGGTAATTTTCTTAATAATAATATGCTTGGTATTCAAGATTTGTGAAACTTTCTTTTGAGTGTGTTGAATACTAAGAAAAGATTGAAACATGATAATTGTTTTGATATATGGGGGTGATAACATTAAAGTCATGCTAGTTGAGTAGTTGTGAATTTAAACAATACTTGTGTTAAAGTTTGTGATTCCCGTAGCATGCACGTATGGTGAACCGTTATGTGATGAAGTCAGAGCATGATTTAT
The DNA here is from genome assembly GCF_056163025.1 of Triticum urartu. NCBI lineage: Eukaryota > Viridiplantae > Streptophyta > Magnoliopsida > Poales > Poaceae > Triticum > Triticum urartu. Next base: position 599,012,954 of record NC_141877.1, read on the forward strand.
TTATTGATTGTCTTCCTTATGAGTGGCGGTCGGGGACGATCGATGGTCTTTTCCTACCAATCTATCCCCCTAGGAGCATGCGCGTAATACTTTGCTTTGATAACTTCTAGATTTTTGCAATAAGTATATGAGTTCTTTATGACTAATGTTGAGTCCATGGATTATACGCACTCTCACCCTTCCACCTTTGCTAGCCTCTCTAATACCGTGCACTTCTCTCCGGTATCATACACCCACCATATACCTTCCTCAAAACAGCCACCATACCTACCTATTATGGAATTTCCATAGCCATTCCGAGATATATTGCCATGCAACTTTTCACCGTTCCGTTTATTATGACACACTCCATCATTGTCATATTGCATATTCCGGTACACCGCCGGAGGCATTCATATAGAGTCATATTTTGTTCTAAGTATTGAGTTGTAATTGTTGAGTTGTAAGAAAAATAAAAGTGTGATGATCATCATTATTAGAGCATTGTCCCAGTGAGAAAAGACTGATGGAGACTATGATTCCCCCATAAGTCGGGATGAGACTCTGGACGAAAAATAAAATAAAAAAAAAGAGGCCAAAGAAGCCCAAATAAAAAGAGGCCATAAAAAAAGAGAAAATGCCCAAATAAAAAAATGAGAGAAAAAAGAGAGAAGGGACAATTTTACTATCCTTTTACCACACTTGTGCTTCAAAGTAGCACCATGATCTTCATAGTAGAGGGTCTCTCATGTTATCACTTTCATATACTAGTGGGAATTTTACATTATAGAACTTGGCTTGTATATTCCAATGATGGGATTCCTCAAATTGCCCTAGGTCTTCATGAGCAAGCAAGTTGGATGCACACCCACTTAGTTTCTTTTTGAGCTTTCATATACTTATAGCTCTAGTGCATCCATTGCATGGCAATCCCTACTCACTCACATTGATATCTATTGATGGGCATCTCCATAGCCCGTTGATACGCCTAGTTGATGTGAGACTATCTTCTCCTTTTTGTCTTCTCCACAACCACCATTCTATTCCACCTATAGTGCTATATCCATGGCTCACGCTCATGTATTGCGTGAAGATTGAAATTTTTTTGGAAAAGTTAGAGTATGAAACAATTGCTTGGCTTGTCATCGGGGTTTTTCATGATTTAAATACTTTGTGTGGTGAAGATAGAGCATAGCCAGACTATATGATTTTGTAGGGATAACTTTCTTTGGCCATGTTATTTTGAGAAGACATAATTGCTTTGTTAGTATGCTTGAAGTATTATTATTTTTATGTCAATATAAACTTTTGTCTTGAATCTTTCGAATCTGAATATTCATATCACAATTAAGAAGATTTGCATTGAAATTATGCCAAGTAGCACTCCGCATCAAAAATTCTCTTTTATCATTTACCTACTCGAGGACGAGCAGGAATTAAGCTTGGGGATGCCTGATACGTCTCCAACGTATCTATAATTTTTGATTGCTCCATGCTATATTATCTACTGTTTTGGACTATATTGGGCTTTATTTTCCACTTTTATATTATTTTTGGGACTAACCTATTAACCGGAGGCCCAGCCCAGAATTGCTGTTTTTTGCCTATTTCAATGTTTCGGAGAAACAGAATATCAAACGGAGTCCAAACGGAATAAAACCTTCGGGAACGTGATTTTCTCATCGAACGTGATCTAGGAGACTTGGACCCTACGCCAAGGCATCAGAGAGGCGGTCACGGGGGTGGGTGCACCCCCCCTAGGGCGCACCCCCTGCCTCGTGGGCCCCTCGATGCTCCACCAACGTACTTCTTCCTCCTATATATACATACGTACCCCCAAACGATCAGAACAGGAGCCAAAAACCTAATTCCACCGCCGCAACTTTCTGTATCTACGAGATCCCATCTTGGGGCCTGTTCCGGAGCTCCACCGGAGAGGGCCGTCATCACGGAGGGCTTCTACATCATCATAGCCTCTCCAATGAAGTGTGAGTAGTTTACCTCAGACCTTCGGGTCCATAGTTAGTAGCTAGATGGCTTCTTCTCTATTTTTGGATCTCAATACAAAGTTCTCCCCCTCTCTTGTGGAGATCTATTCGATGTAATCTTCTTTTTGCGGTGTGTTTGTTGAGACCGATGAATTGTGGGTTTATGATCAAGTCTATCTATGAATAATATTTGAATCTTCTCTGAATTCTTTTATGTATGATTGGTTATCTTTGCAAGTCTCTTCAAATTATTCGTTTGGTTTGGCCAACTAGATTGGTAGTTCTTGCCATGGGAGAAGTGCTTAGCTTTGGGTTCGATCTTGCGGTGTCCTTTCCTAGTGACAGAAGGGGCAGCAAGGCACGTATTGCATCGTTGCCATCGAGGATAACAAGATGGGGTTTATTTCATATTGCATGAATTTATCTCTCTACATCATGTCATCCTGCTTAAAGTGTTACTCTGTTTTTAACTTAATACTCTAGATGCATGCTGGATAGCGGTCGATGAGTGGAGTAATAGTAGTAGATGCAGAATCGTTTCGGTCTACTTGTCACGGACGTGATGCCTATACACATGATCATGCCTAGATATTCTCATAACTATGCTCAATTCTGTCAATTGCTCAATAGTAATTTGTTCACCCACTGTAGAATACTTATGCTCTTGAGAGAAGCCACTAGTGAAACCTATGGCCCCCGGGTCTATTCTCATCATATCAATCTCCATCACTTTAATCTTGCTTTGCTTTTTACTTTGCTTTTACTTTTTACTTTGCATCTTTATACCAAAAATACCAAAAATATTATATCTATCAGATCTCACTCTCGTAAGTGACCGTGAAGGGATTGACAACCCCTAATCGCGTTGGTTGCGAGTAGCTATCGTTTTTTGCAGGTACGAGGGACTTGAGCGTGGCCTCCTACTGGATTGATACCTTGGTTCTCAAAAACTGAGGGAAATACTTAAGCTACTCTGCTGCATCATCCCTTCCTCTTCGGGGAAAACCAACGCAAGCTCAAAAGGTAGCAGTGGGTAAGTCTTGTCCATTGTGTCCCTAAAAACGGAGGTATTACTACCGTTCCTAATGCTAAAGATGAATTGATTCCGCAAAGAATTATTACAGGTTATAGGATGGTAATTGATTTCCGCAAATTAAATAAGGCTACTAAAAAAGATCATTACCCCTTACCTTTTATTGATCAAATACTAGAAAGATTATCCAAACATACACATTTTTGCTTTCTAGATGGTTATTCTGGTTTCTCTCAAATACCTGTGTCAGCTGATGATCAATCTAAGACCACTTTTACTTGCCCGTTCGGTACTTTTGCTTATAGACACATGCCTTTTGGTTTATGTAATGCACCTGATACCTTCCAAAGATGCATGATGGCTATATTCTCTGACTTTTGTGAAAAGATTTGTGAGGTTTTCATGGATGATTTCTCCGTCTATGGATCCTCTTTTGATGATTGCTTAAGCAACCTTGATCGAGTTTTGCAGAGATGTGAAGACACTAACCTTGTCTTGAATTGGGAGAAGTGCCACTTTATGGTTAATGAAGGTATTGTCTTGGGGCATAAAATTTCTGAAATAGGTATTGAAGTTGATAAAGCTAAGGTTGATGCTAAGGACATTAAAGGTATAATAAGTTTCCTTGGTCACGCCGGTTTTTATAGGAGGTTCATTAAGGACTTCTCAAAAAATTCTCGGCCTCTGACTAATTTATTACAAAAAGATATACCATTTGTTTTTTATGATGATTGCGTAGAAGCATTTGAAATACTTAAGAAAGCTTTGATCTCTGCACCTATTGTTTAGCCACCTGATTGGAATTTACCCTTTGAAATTATGTGTGATGCTAGTGATTATGTTGTAGGTGTTGTTCTAGGACAAAGAGTTGATAAGAAATTAAATGTTATTCAATATGCTAGTAAAACTCTAGACAATGCATAGAGAAATTATGCTACAACTGAAAAAGAATTCTTAGCAGTTGTATTTGCTTGTGATAAGTTCAGACCTTATATTGTTGATTCTAAAGTAACTATTCACACGGATCATGCTGCTATTAAATATCTTATGGAAAAGAAAGATACTAAACCTAGACTTATTATATGGGTTCTCCTCCTACAAGAATTTGATCTGCATATTATTGATAGAAAGGGAGCTGAGAACCCCGTTGCAGACAACTTGTCTAGGTTAGAAAATGTTCTTGATGACCCACTACCTATTGATGATAACTTTCCTGATGAACAATTAAATGTCATAAATGCTTCTCATACTGCTCCATGGTATGCTGATTATGCTAATTACATTGTTGCTAAATTTATACCACCTAGCTTTACATACCAGCAAAAGAAAAAGTTCTTCTATGATTTGAGACATTACTTTGGGAATGACCCACATCTTTATAAAGAAGGAGTAGATGGTGTTATTAGACGTTGTGTACCTGAGCATGAACAGGAACAAATCCTACGCAAGTGTCACTCCGAAGCTTATGGAGGACACCACGCTGGAGATAGAACTGCACATAAGGTATTGCAATCCGGTTTTTATTGGCCTACTCTCTTCAAGGATGCACGTAAGTTTGTTGTATCTTGTGATGAATGTCAAAGAATTGGTAATATTAGTAGACGTCAAGAAATGCCTATGAATTATTCACTTGTTATTGAACCATTTGATGTTTGGGGCTTTGATTATATGGGACCTTTTCCTGCCTCTAATGGATATACACATATTTTAGTTGCTGTTGATTACGTTACTAAGTGGGTAGAAGCTATTCCAACTAGTAGTGCTGATCATAACACCTCTATTAAGATGCTTAAAGAAGTTATTTTTCCAAGGTTTGGAGTCCCTAGATATTTAATGACTGATGGTGGTTCACATTTTATTCATGGTGCTTTTCATAAAATGCTTGCTAAATATGATGTTAATCATAGAATTGCACCTACTTATCACCCACAGTCTAGTGGTCAAGTAGAATTGAGCAATATAGAACTCAAATTAATTTTGCAAAAGACTGTTAATAGATCTAGAAAGAATTGGTCCAAGAAACTTGATGATGCATTATGGGCCTATAGAACTGCATATAAAAATCCTATGGGTATGTCTTCGTATAAAATGGTTTATGGAAAAGCATGTCACTTACCTCTCGAACTAGAACATAAGGCTTATTTGGCTATTAAAGAACTCAATTATGATTTCAAACTTGCCGGTGAGAAGAGGTTATTTGACATTAGCTCACTTGATGAATAGAGAACCCAAGCCTATGAGAATGCCAAATTATTTAAAGAAAAGATTAAAAGATGGCATGACAAAAGGATACAAAAGCGTGAGTTTAATGTAGGTGATTATGTATTTCTATACAACTCTCGTTTAAGATTTTTTTGCAGGAAAACTTCTCTCTAAATGGGAAGGTCCTTACGTTATCGAGGAGGTCTATCGTTCCGGTGCCACAAAAATCAATAACTTTGAAGGCACAAATCCTAAGGTGGTGAACGGTCAAAGAATCAAACATTATATCTCAGGTAATCCTATAAATGTTGAAACCAATGTTATTGAAACCGTAACCCTGGAGGAATACATAAGGGACACCTTCCGGAACGTTTCAGACTCTGAAAAGGAATAGGTGTGTGGTACAGTAAGTAAACCGACTCCAAAACAGTTCTAATGGCAATTTTCTCCGTTTTGGAATATTTAGAAAAATAGAAAAATAAGAAGCAGTCCGGGAAGGACACGAGGGCTCCATGAGGGTGGAGGGCGCGCCCTGCCCCCTGGGCATGCCCCCTACCTCGTGGGCACCTCGTGTGCTCTCCGGACTCCGTTTTCTTGCACGTTACGTATTTTGGTGGGTAAAAATTCATTATATAATCTCCCGAAGGTTTTAACTCCCGTATCACACAAATATCCTCTGTCTTTGTTTCGAGCTGTTTTTCTGACAGATCTAGGTCGTCATGTCGTCTTCAAGTGCCCCCAAGGACCAGTTCTTCGAGAAGGTCATCAACCCCTACCTCGCGGAAGTGCTACAACACCCTCAAACCATCGAGATGCTTGAGGGGTTGTTACACATCCGCGATGTTGAGGGACCAAGGAAGACCGGAAGCACGGAGGCAAGGCTCGAGGCATTGGAGCAACAAGTTTTCAAGTGTCAGGAGATGGTGGAGCGTGGACTCGATTCCAATCACATTATGATCACGGACTTCACCAACAACCACAAGCTGGACGTCAAGGACATTGGGGAGGCCATCTTCAAGCTTCATGAGAAAATTGAGCACCTCCAAGCCCAGATCTATGACCTGCCAAATCAAAACTGTGAGTATGATTATAGATTCAAGAGGATGAGTTTGGATGCAGATTTGAGGTTTCAGGAGACTCGATCATCCTTCTATGATGGTGAGCCTATGCCTTGGAAGAGGGACGACAAGCCTACGCCATCAACAAAACCATCAACCCCTTCACCGGCAAAAGAGATATAATCACATGGGTATGGGCACTCCTCTTGGCAGCTGCCAAGCTTGGGGGAGTGCCCCGGTATCGTATCACCATCACTTCTATCTTTACCGTTTTCTCTTAGTTCGATCCTTTTGATAATATCTTGATCTAGTAGAATAAAGTTTTAGTATGATCTAGTTGTGAGTTTTGCTTTATGATCCTTCTATGTAATCGAGTCTGTGAGCTATATATAATAAAGATTAGTGTTGAGTCAAGGGCTTGATTATTTTGCCATGATCTTGAGTGAATAAAAGAAAAGAGAAAGAATAAAAAGGAAATAAAAGAGATCATATAGATCCTATGGAGAGTAATGAGCTCACATATAAAAAGTATGATGAATAAAAGTTGTTGAGAGTTGACAAACATAGTTTTGGTCATCATTGCAATTAATAGGAAGTAATAAAGAAAGAGAGGTCTTCACATATAAATATACTATCTTGGACATCTTTTATGATTGTGAGCACTCATTAAAATATGACATGCTAAAGAGTTGACATTGGACAAGGAAGACAACATAATGGGTTATGTTTTCTTACATCTGAGATAAATTATATTGTCATGGATCATCCAACATGATTGAGCTTGCCTTTCCCCCTCATGCTAGCCAAATTCTTTGCACCAAGTAGAGATACTACTTGTGCTTCCAAACACCCTTAAACTAGTTTTGCCATGAGAGTCCACCATACCTACCTATGGATTGAGTAAGATCCTCCAAGTAAGTTGTCATCGGTGCAAGCAATAAAAATTGCTCTCTAATTGTGTATGACTTATTAGTGTGGGAGAAAATAAGCTTTATACGATCATGTGATATGGAAGAAATAAAAGCGACGAACTGCATAATAAAGGTCCATATCACAAGTGGCAATATAAAGTGACGTTCTTTCGCATTAAGATTTTGTGCATCCAACCATAAAAGCGCATGACAACCCCTGCTTCCCTCTGCGAAGGGCCTATCTTTTACTTTTATCTCCTACCTTACATAAGAGTCATGGTGATCCTCACCTTTCCTTTTTACATTTTATCTTTTGGCAAGCACAATATGTTGGAAAGATCCTGGTATATATGGCTAATTGGATGTGAATTTTCATGAACTATTATTGTTGACATTACCCTTGAGGTAAAACGTTGGGAGGCGAAACTATAAGCCCCTATCTTTCTCTGTGTTCGATTAAAACTCCATACCCATAAGTATTGCGTGAGTGTTAGCAATTGTGAAAGACTATATGATAGTTGAGTATGTGGACTTGCTGAAAAGCTCTTATATTGACTCTTTCCTATGTTATGATAAATTGCAATTGCTCCAATGACTGAGATTGTAGTTTGTTAGTTTTCAATGAAGTTTATGATTCATACTTGAAATTGTGATTGAATTATTACTCTAGCATAAGAGATCATATGACAATAATTATATAAGCTGTTGTTCTAATAATGATCATGATGCCCTCATGTCTGTATTTTATTTTTATCGACACCTCTATCTTTAAACATGTGGACATATTTTTCGATTTCGGCTTTCGCTTGAGGACAAGCGAGGTCTAAGCTTGGGGGAGTTGATACGTCCATTTTGCATCATGCATTTATATCGATATTTATAGCATTATGGGCTGTTATTACACATTATGTCACAATACTTATGCCTATTCTCTCTTATTTTACAAGGTTTACATAAAGAGGGAGAATGCCGGCAGCTGGGATTCTGGGCTGGAAAAGGAGCAAATATTAGAGACCTATTCTGCACAGCTCCAAAAGTCCTGAAACTTCACGGAAGTCATTTTCAGAATATATAAAAAATACTGAGCGCAAGAAGTACCGAAGGGGGGCCACACCCTGCCCACGAGGGTGGGGGCGCGCCCCCTGCCTCGTGGGCCCCCTGTTGACCCTCCGATACCCATCTTCTGCTATATGGAGTCTTTCGATGAGGAAAAAATCATAAGCCAGTTTTCGGGACGAGACTCCGCCGCCACGAGGCGGAACCTTGGCGGAATCAATCTTGGGCTCCGGCGGAGCTGTTCTGCCGGGGAAACTTCCCTCCGGGAGGGGGAAATCATCGCCATCGTCATCACCAACGATCCTCTCATCGGGAGGGGGTCAATCTCCATCACATCTTCACCAGCACCATCTCCTCTCAAACCCTAGTTCATCTCTTGTATCCAATTCTTGTCTCTAAGTCCGGGATTGGTACCTGTAGGTTGCTAGTAGTGTTGATTACTCCTTGTAGTTGATGCTAGTTGGTTTATTTGGTGGAAGATCATATGTTCAGATCCTATATGGATATTAATACTCCTCTGATTATGAACATGAATATGCTTTGTGAGTAGTTACGTTTGTTCCTGAGGACATGGGAGAAGTCTTGCTATTGGTAGTCATGTGAATTTGGTATTCGTTCGATATTTTGATGAGATGTATGCTGTCTCTCCTCTAGTGGTGTTATGTGAACGTCGACTACATGACACTTCACCATTATTTGGGCCTAGAGGAAGGCATTGGGAAGTAATAAGTAGATGATGGGTTGCTAGAGTGACAGAAGCTTAAACCCTAGTTTATGTGTTCCTTCGTAAGGGGCTGATTTGGATCCATATGTTTCATGCTATGGTTAGGTTCACCTTAATACTTTTGTTGTAGTTGCGGATGCTTGCAATAGAGGTTAATCATAAGTGGGATGCTTGTCCAAGTAAGGGCAGTACCCAAGCACCGGTCCATCCACATACCAAATTATCAAAGTAGCGAACGCGAATCATATGAACATGATGAAGACTAGCTTGACGATAATTCCCATGTGTCCTCGGGAGCGCTTTTCTCTATATAAGAATTTGTCCAGGCTTGTCCTTTGCTACAAAAAGGATTGGGCCACCTTACTGCACTTTATTTACTTTTGTTACTTGTTGCTCGTTTCAAATTATCTTATCACAAAACTATCTATCACCTATAATTTCAGTGCTTGCAGAGAATACCTTGCTGAAAACCGCTTATCATTTCCTTCTGCTCCTCGTTGGGTTTGACACTCTTACTTATCGAAAGGACAACGATAGATCCCCTATACTTGTGGGGCATCACATACCTATTCCTTTTCGGAGTCTGAAACATTCCGAAAAGTGTCCCTTATATATTCCTCCGGGGTTACGGTTTCAATAACATTGGTTTCAACATTTATAGGATTACTTGATATTTAATGTTTGATTCTTTGACTGTTCACCACCTTCGGATTTGTGCCTTCAAAGTTGTTGATTTTTATGGCACCGGAATGATAGACCTCCTCGATAACGTAAGGACCTTCCCATTTAGATAGAAGTTTTCCTGCAAAAAATCTTAAACGAGAGTTGTATAGCAATACATAATCACCTACATTGAACTCACGCTTTTGTATCCTTTTGTCATGCCATCTTTTAACTTTTTCTTTAAACAACTTGGCATTCTCATAGGCCTGGGTTCTCCATTCATCAAGTGAGCTAATGTCAAGTAACCTTTTCTCACCGGCAAGTTTGAAATCATAATTGAGCTCTTTAATAGCCCAATAAGCCTTATGTTCTAGTTCGAGAGGTAAGTGACATGCTTTTCCATAAACCATTTTATACGGAGACATGCCCATAGGATTTTTATATGCAGTTCTATAGGCCCATAATGCATCATCAAGTTTCTTGGACCAATTCTTTCTAGATCTATTAACAGTCTTTTGCAAAATTAATTTGAGTTCTCTATTACTCAATTCTACTTGACCACTAGACTGTGGGTGATAAGGAGATGCAATTCTATGATTAACATCATACTTAGCAAGCATTTTACGGAAAGCACCATGAATAAAATGTGAACCACCATCAGTCATTAAATATCTAGGGACCCCAAACCTCGGAAAAATAACTTCTTTAAGCATCTTAATAGAGATGTTACGATCAGCACTACTAGTTGGAATAGCTTCTACCCACTTAGCAACGTAATCAACAGCAACTAAAATATGTGTATGCCCATTAGAGGCAGGAAAAGGTCCCATATAATCAAAGCCCCAAACATCAAACGGTTCAATAACAAGTGAATAATTCATAGGCATTTCTTGACGTCTAATAATATTACCAATTCTTTGACATTCATCACAAGATAAGACAAACTTACGGGCATCCTTGAAGAGAGTAGGCCAATAAAAACCGGATTGCAATACCTTATGTGCAGTTCTATCTCCAGCGTGGTGTCCTCCATAAGCTTCGGAGTGGCACTTGCGTAGGATCTGTTCCTGTTCATGCTTAGGTACACAACGTCTAATAACACCATCTACTCCTTCTTTATAAAGATGTGGGTCATCCTAAAAGTAATGTCTTAAATCATAGAAAAACCTTTTCTTTTGCTGGTATGTGAAACTAGGTGGTTTAATTTTAGCAACAATGTAATTAGCATAATCAGCATACCATGGAGCAGTATGAGAAGCGTTTATGACATTTAATTGTTCATCGGGAAAGCTATCATCAATAGGTAGTGGGTCATCAAGAACATTTTCTAATCTAGACAAGTTATCTGCAACGGGGTTCTCGGCTCCCTTTATATCGATAATATGCAAATCAAATTCTTGTAGGAGGAGAACCCATATAATAAGTCTAGGTTTAGTATCTTTCTTTTCCATAAGATATTTAATAGCAGCATGATCCGTGTGAATAGTTACTTTAGAATCAACAATATAAGGTCTGAACTTATCACAAGCAAATACAACTGCTAAGAATTCTTTTTCAGTTGTAGCATAATTTCTCTATGCATTGTCTAGAGTTTTACTAGCATATTGAATAACATTTAATTTCTTATCAACTCTTTGTCCTAGAACAACACCTACAACATAATCACTAGCATCACACATAATTTCAAAGGGTAAATTCCAATCAGGTGGCTAAACAATAGGTGCAGAGATCAAAGCTTTCTTAAGTATTTCAAATGCTTCTACGCAATCATCATAAAAAACAAATGGTATATCTTTTTCTAATAAATTAGTCAGAGGCCGAGAGATTTTTGAGAAGTCCTTAATGAACCTCCTATAAAAGCCGGCGTGACCAAGGAAACTTATTATACCTTTGAAGTCCTTGGGACACGGCATATTTTCAATAGCATCAACTTTAGCTTTATCAACTTCAATGCCCCTTTCAGAAATTTTGTGCCCCAAGACAATACCTTCATTAACCATAAAGTGGCACTTCTCCCAATTCAAGACAAGGTTAGTTTCTTCACATCTCTGCAAAACTCGATCAATGTTGCTTAAGAAATCATCAAAAGAGGATCCATAAACAGAGAAATCGTCCATGAAAACCTCACAAATCTTTTCACAAAAGTCAGAGAATATAGACATCATGCATCTGTGAAAGGTATCAGGTGCATTACATAAACCAAAAGGCATACGTCTATAAGCAAAAGTACCGAAAGGGCAAGTAAAAGTGGTCTTAGCTTGATCATCAGCTGACACAGGTATTTGAGAGAAACCAGAATAACCATCTAGAAAGCAAAAATGTGTATGTTTGGATAATCTTTCTAGCATTTGATCGATAAAAGGTAAGGGGTAATGATCTTTTTAGTAGCCTTATTTAATTTGTGGAAATCAAGTACCATCCTATAACCTGTAATAATTCTTTGCGGAATCAATTCATCTTTATCATTAGGAAGGACAGTAATACCTCCCTTCTTAGGAACACAATGGACAGGACTTACCCACTGACTATCAGCAACGGGATAAATTATACCTGCCTCAAAGAGATTTAGTATTTTTTTATTACCACTTCTTTCATCTTAGGATTCAGCCGTCGTTGATGATCAACAACTGGTTTGGCATCTTTCTCCAAATTTATTTTGTGTTGACATAGAGTGGGACTAATGCCCTTAAGATTATCAAGAGTATATCCAATAGCAGCACAATGCTTCTTCAGAGTTTTCAATAAATTTTCTTCCTCCTTCTCTGAAAGGTTAGCACTAACAATAACAGAATATATCTTCTTTTCATCAAGATAAGCATATTTAAGAGTATCAGGCAATGGTTTAAGCTCAAACACGGGATCACCCTTGGGTGGAGGAGGATCCCCTAAGATTTCAATAGGCAAGTTGTGTTTCAGAATAGGTCCCTGTTTAAAGAACACTTCATCTATTTCCCTTCTTTCATTCATAAACATATCATTTTCATGGTCTAGCAAATATTGTTCTAAAGGATCACTAGGAGGTACATCAAAAGAAGCAAGACCAATAATTTAATCTTTACTAGGCAATTCCTCTTCACGGTGTTGTCTACGAAATTTAGAAAAGTTGAACTCATGAGACATATGACCTAAACCAATAGTAACAACATCCTTTTCGCAGTCTATCCTAGCATTAACAGTGTTTAAGAAGGGTCTAACAAATATAATGGGACAAAAGCTATCTTGTGGGGAACCAAGAATAAGAAAATCAGCAGGATATTTTGTTTTCCCACACAAGACTTCAACATCTCTAACAATCCCAATTGGTGAAATAGTATCTCTATTGGCACGTTTAATTATGACATCAATATCTTCTAACTCAGCAGGTGCAATATCATGCATAATTTCTTTGTATAAGTCAATAGGTATTGCACTAGCACTAGCACCCATATCACACAAGCCATGATAACAATGATCTCCTATTTTAACAGAAATAACAGGCATGCCTACCACAGTTTTATGTTTATCTTTAGCACAAGGTTTAGTAATTCTAGCATTTTCATCACAGAAATAAATAACATGCCCATCAATATTATCAGCCAAGAGATCCTTAACAATAGCAATATTAGGTTCAACTTTAACTTGCTCAGGAGGTGTATAGGTTCTAATATTGCTTTTACGAACCACAGTTGAAGCTTTAGCATGATCTTTTATCCTAACAGGAAAAGGTGGTTTCTCAACATAAGCAGTAGGAATAATAGGATCATTATAAGTGATAATCGTTTCTTCAACTTTAATAGGTGCAGCTACTTTTACTTATATGGGAGGATGATATTTAAACCACTTCTCCTTAGGGAGATCAACATGAGTAGCAAAAGATTCACAGAAAGAAGCTACTATCTCAGAGTCAAGTCCATATTTAGTGCTAAATTTACGGAAAACATCGGTATCCATAAAAGATTTAACACAATCAAACTTACGTGTCATACCTGACTCCTTACCTTCGTCGAGATCCCAATATTTAGAGTTGCATTTAATTCTTTCCAATAAATCCCATTTGAATTCAATAGTCTTCATCATAAAAGAGCCAGCACAAGAAGTATCGAGCATGGTGCGATTGTTGTCAGAAAGCCGAGCATAAAAATTTTGAATAATCATTTCTCTTGAGAGCTCATGATTGGGGCATGAATATAACATTGATTTAAGCCTCCCCCAAGCTTGAGCGATGCTTTCTCCTTTGCGAGGACAAAAATTATATATATAATTACAATCACGATGAACAAGATGCATAGGATAAAACTTCTGATGAAATTCCAATTTCAATCGTTTGTAGTTCCATGATCCCATATCATCACATAGCCTATACCATGTAAATGCATCTCCCTTCAAAGATAAAGGGAATACCTTATTCTTGATAACATCATCGGGCATACCTGCAAGCTTAAATAATCCACAAATTTCATCCACATATATTAGGTGCTCATCAGGATGTAATGTTCCATCTCCTGCAAAAGGATTAGCTAGCAGTTTTTCTATCATACCCGAAGGAATTTCAAAGTAAACATTTTCATTTTTGGTAGGTTCAGTAGGTTGAGGAGCAACTCTTTGCTCTACTGGTCGGGATGAAGATACCCCGAACAAGCCCCTCAGAGGTTTACTTTCCATAGTAACAAGTGACAGTAAATTTCAGCACACTATATAAATTTTTCCTTACCAAATTCCACCTACCAAAGGCGCTTCACTCTCCGGCAACGGCGCCAGAAAAGAGTCTTGATGACCCACAAGTATAGGGGATCTATTGTAGTCCTTTCGATAAGTAAGAGTGTCGAACCCAACGAGGAGCAGAAGGAAATGATAAGCGGTTTTCAGCAAGGTATTCTCTGCAAGCACTGAAATTAGAGGTAATAGATAGTTTTGTGATAAGATAATTTGTAACGAGCAACAAGTAACAAAAGTAAATAAAGTGCAGCAAGGTGGCCCAATCCTTTTTGTAGCAAAGGACAGCCTGGACAAACTCTTATATAGAAGAAAGTGCTTCCGAGGACACATGGGAATTACCGTCAAGCTAGTTTTCATCACGTTCATATGATTCACGTACGGTACTTTAATAATTTGATATGTGGGTGGACCGGTGCTTGGGTGCTGTCCTTACTTGGACAAGCATCCCAGTTATGATTAACTCCTATTGCAAGCATCCGCAACTACAAAAGAAGTATTAAGGTAAACCTAACCATAGCATGAAACATATGGATCCAAATCAGCCCCTTACGAAGCAACGCATAAACTAGGGTTTAAGCTTCTGTCACTCTAGCAACCCATCATCTACTTATTACTTCACAATGCCTTCCTCTAGGCCCAAATAATGGTGAAGTGTCATGTAGTTGACGTTCACATAACACCACTAGAGGAGAGACAACATACATCTCATCAAAATATCAAACGAATACCAAATTCACATGACTACTAATAGCAAGACTTCTCCCATGTCCTTAGGAACAAACGTAACTACTCACAAAGCATATTCATGTTCATAATATGAGGGGTATTAATATGCATATAGGATCTGAACATATGATCTTCCACCAATAAACCGACTAGTATCAACTACAAGGAGTAATCAACACTACTAGCAACCTACAGGTACCAATTCCAGACCTAGAGACAAGAATTGGATACAAGAGATGAACTAGGGTTTGAGAGGAGATGGTGCTGGTGAAGATGTTGATGGAGATTGGACCCCTCCCGATGAGAGGAGCGTTGGTGATGACGATGGCGATGATTTCCCCCTCCCGGAGGGAAGTGTCCCCGGCAGAACAGCTCCGCCAGAGCCCTAGATTGGTTCCGCCAAGGTTCCGCCTCGTGGCAGCGGAGTCTCGTCCCGAAAGCTTGCTTATGATTTTTTTTTCTCAACGAAAGACTCCATATAGCAGAAGATGGGCATCGGAGGGCCACCAGGGGGGCCACGAGGCAGGGGGGTAGGGCGCGCACCCCACCCTCGTGGCTGGTGAGTGGCCCCCCTCTGGTACTTCTTGCGCTCAGTATTTTTTATATATTCTGGAAATAACTTCCGTGAAGTTTCAGAACTTTTGAAGGTGTGCAGAATAGGTCTCTAATATTTGCTCATTTTCTAGCCTAGAATCTCAGCTGCCGGCATTCTCCCTTTTTATGTAAACCTTGTAAAATAAGAGAGAATAGGCATAAATATTGTGACATAATGTGTAGCAACAGCTCATAATACAATAAATATCGATATAAAAAGTATGATGCAAAATGGACGTATCATGAATGCATAATCGAGCGAGTCCTACATGCAGTCAATATTTCTGTCGTGATAGTGAAAAGCAATGCCGCGAGGAAACGCCGCGCCCAGGCCATCGACACACGACAAGAGCAGTGTTACACACCAACACTATTCTCACGGGTGTAAAGAAGAACGGAGGTGACTAGGATAGAATCAACTTTTCATGTGCAAAAATAGAAAAAAGCAATGTGTGTCGTCTGTTTTATGATCGATGTCAGAGATTCTGCTTTGGTGGACCTTGATGTACATTTAATGATAACCCTCTGACTAACATTTACATAAAAAACAAATCCTTCTACTATATCCATCTCACAAGACATGTAACATCCATCAAAGATCTAACGGTCCACATTGCACTTTTCTGTGTTTGCACATGGAGACTTGATTCTATCTAGCCGCTCTCAAAAGAATGCGACTCTGCATGCATTCCACCGCCTTACGCTAACAGTTACTTTTTTCCATGTGTGTGATAGCCGATGATTAATTTGAGTCATTCATCAAAATTAATGGAATATGTTTCTTGTAGCGGAGAAATATTGTGCAATATGATACAGTTAATGACCTAACTAAGCCACTTCCTTGCGAACATGAATTACTCCAAAGATTAATGACAGTTTTTCTTATGACTTCAATTCATATATATGTTTTGTTCTCAGGTTAGTGTTCAAGGTTTTTAAATCTTGACTGCACGTATAATAGTGTGCCTAACACTTCGAGGAGAGAGTATTGCATGGCTTTCGTTGTGATGTGGAATTGAGCCCAAATACTAGACATGTTCCTTCTAATTACCACCTCATGGGTGTTCTTGTGAATTTTCCTAAAAACAATTCCCACTTTCTAAGGAACGCCGGCATATGAATGCAGTACCACATGTATGTGCATGCGCTCGTGTTCTATCTTCTCATAAAGTTCTGAGGCTTTTCTTGCACCCACTCTTAGTCTCTGAAGATGAGACCGTTGTGGGGCTCACTAACCAACTACTCCCTCTGTGATTGAAAGAGTGTACTTCCAACTTGTTGGAGGATCAAACTATCTAAAAGCTTCATCGAGTTTGTGCAAAAATATATCAATGTTTATGAAACCAAATAGGTATACGATGAAAATATATTTTATCATGAATATAATGTTACTAATTTGAGGGTATAAATGTTGGTGTGTTATTATATAAATACGGTCAAACATAAAAAAAATTAACTTTCCAACAAAGTTAGAAGTACACTCTTTCAAGGACGGAGGGAGTACCTCTTGGTTCATCAACCCGCATACGGTAATAACTAAGCAACCCCAACCCATATCTCTACTCCTATAAAGACTTAGTTGGTGATGACGGTGTGTCTAGCATCCGTCATTTCCGACCATTAGATCTGCATCTAATGGTTGTGAGGTAAGTTGTGGCATTTTTGCAACCATAGGCCACTTCTCTGCTCTAATTTGCAGAAAACCCCTTATTATCTTGAAAGCAATCACATCCCTCCCTCACCTCATCAAAACAACTTGAGAAATATATTTTGAGTGAAACCAAATATATTTTTAGTGGTATATGTATATAAAAACAAGAGTGTTTTCTTTCAAGTTTGTGAACAAGTACTATTCTATTCCGGATCCGTTGCGACGCACAGGCACGTTGCTACTATTATATATTTGTATCTTCACTTCTACATGGACAAGCTGCTTTTTAGCACCTTGTATCCAACTTCAAGTACTCCAGTTCATGCACTAGTGTTTACATATGAAAAAAATACTAGTGTTGTCCATTGAATGATACACAAAAATAGAAAGATAATAAGTTAGAAGAGCAAGATTAATTTCTTGTTGATGATGAGTATGTATGCATGGGTTTAGTGGTGAGTTTAAGAACGGATGATATATGGAGGAATTATCACACTCAAGCCTTCAAACCACGCTGCGACCAACTTGGACGTGCGAGGGCATGATCTTTATTTTGAAGTTGCTCAAGCTACTTGCACGGAAATTCATTACGTCTCAAAAGCATAGATACTCTTGGTATCTTGACTGCACATAAATGTCGAGGTTCAAGATGAAGCACGTGACTCAGCTGGTATGCCGATGATCGGGTTCGGCTCACCTGCAGGGTTCCCAGCAGGGATTATGGTGCAGGGCCATTAAATGAGTGCCATGTGTCCCTGTAGGCCAACAACTACAATTATCTTTGATTAATTTTGTTTCCTGCTCCTTCGATCCTTCCTCGCCAAGAGACTGGGTGCTAGCACCGATGGGCTTTGATTCGTCGGCCCGCGACACTGCTGGGCGTTCTGTCTCCAATCGTGGATGCCGGCGGCCCCCCCAGCCGAGGCTCCCGCAGTGCTGCATCCCATGGCGACGCCCCCGCCGGTGGCCGAACCACCTGCCGTGTTGGCCGCGTCCCAGGCCTCATCCACGAGCGAACAAGCACAAGCGGAAAAAGCAGAGGGGCAAGAAGAAAGCGCATGTTCCCTCGTCAGAGTTGTTCGGCCCGCCGGCGCCCATAGAGCCCGAGCTTAAGCACACGCACACCACCGTTCAACATCCTCCGTCAACGATCCAATAATTCCGCAGTCAAGATTGAACCTCTTTTAATTTGGCGCCGATCGAAAAAAGAGATGAAACGATGAACTGATTTTCGTTGGTGCAGAGCTGGAGCGGCCGGCAGTACAGGTACCGCGTGGTCATCGTACAGAGTACAGACTGCCATGGCCGCGCTTCTGTGGTCGTTTCCTCGTTGTGATAGAGATCATTTAGACTGTAATCTCGCCAAAACAGGAGATAAAGACGGCGGCGAAAATAATGACTCATGGGTAGTCCTCGATTGGCAGTAGACGACCCAGCTACATCGCCGGTGGCCGAGCAAGCACAGCCAGCCTCTTTATTTCTTCAGCGCAGATGCCGGATGATGAAACAGCAGGAAACAAAATTAATCAAAATTAATTGTAGTTGTTGACCCACATGGACACATGGCAGTCATTTATTGGCCCTATATAATAATCCCTGCTGGGAACCCCGCAGGTGAGCCGAACCCCCGATGATCAATCCTAGACCTTGCTGAGTGATGGGTCATTCAATTCTTCTTAGTGAGCACTAATTTTGCTACCTAAGAATCTATGACTTTGTGCCATCAATAGGCTGGCTACAACACAAAACTAAGCGCATCTCAAAAGATATTCACCCAATGTCCTCCCCTACTTGTTTCGTGGACACCCCCTGCTTGTCTGCGGCTGACGAGGTACCCAACGATGTCCCTCAATTTTTCGCTACTTGTCAGCTCCCCCACCTCCTTCTCTCTTTTATCTTCTCAGACTCATTTCTGCACTTGCCATTGAAATAATTAAAATATAAATACTGAAGCAATAGTAACTCAAATGTAAAGTTTCCAAATTACTAGCTCAAATTTAAATCAATTCTATTCATTCAATCATGTTCTATTGGTTTCCATGATGCACTCACATATGCTTCACTAAATGATTGAGAAGTTGTGTATGCACTTCTTGACAACGAATCCGTCGATGCATCTCAAGGAAGTTCTCAAACTCAACCGTGTGTTGTGTGTAAGTTTGATAGGAGCACCCGGTCCAAACATACAAGGATACACCACGTACACCATCCCTCTCGCTCTCCACAATCATGTTGTGCACAGTTACACAATATTTCATCGTATCTCACAATGTATCAGGATCACACTATTTAGCAGATCTGCGAACACTTGCCAAACGTGCTTTTTTGCATGATTATATGTGTCTCATTCATATCATAAAGATCATAGTATAAGCCACATAGACACCGATATGATAAAACTGAAAAGACAGCATAATGCTAACCTTTGCATGAAGGACCACCATCCAAGAAGGCAAATTACAATCAAGACTGAAGAATCCCTTTAGCTCGACACCAACATCTGTCACATGCCTCCGACACCGCCACAACAACCACCAAAGGAAAATATGACAGATCACCTTCTCACCCGAGCTTAACGCAGCTCCATCATTGATATGCAGCTTTGCGGGCCTCCAAGGTGGCTCGCCAAAGGCGAAGTCGTTGCCATTGAACGAATCAGACTTTGCAACACCTCAGACACGCTATCAAACTCCAGATCTGGCACTCCCGCTCGACGAAGTCGTCTTCGGAGGAAACCATATCTGCCAACCACCAACCACGATCCCAACATACTATCCGCCATCTTCTAAATGCCGCCAACACAACCCACTATCTGGATCCACTCCTGGACTACCTCCCAAGCTCCATGCCGACACTGGAGCAAATGTTGTGCAGGCAACTCTTTTGAGGATCCCGTTAATGAGGAGCCCGTTGACTTTGCTTTTGAGGATCCAGTCAACTCTGACAACTGTGCAGGCAAGATGATCATACCCTCGAAATCACTACTATCTTTGCTATGCTAGTTTGCTCGCTCTTTGCTATGCCAATGCTGCGATGCCTACCATTTGCTTGTCAGCCTCCCAATTGCCATGTCAAACCTCTAACCCACCTTGTCCTAGTAAACCGTTGATTGGCTATGTTACCGCTTTGCTCAGCCCCTCTTATAGCGTTGCTAGTTGCAGGTGAAGATTGGAGGCCGTTCCTTGTTGGAACATTTATTTACTTGTTGGGATATCATTATATTGCCATGTTATCTTAATGCATCTATATACTTGGTAAAGGGTGGAAGGCTCGGCCTCTCGCCTAGTGTTTTGTTCCACTCTCGCCGCCCTAGTTTCCGTCATATCGGTGTTATGTTCCCGGATTTTGCGTTCCTTACGCGGTTGGGTTATAATGGGAACCCCTTGATATTTCGCCTTGATTAAAGCTTGTCCAGCAATGCCCAACCTTGGTTTTACCATTTGCCACCTAGCCCTTTTCTTTCCCTTGGGTTCTGTAGACTCAAGGGTCATCTTATTTTAACCCCCCCGGGCCAGTGCTCCTCTGAGTGTTGGTCCACCTGTCAGCTACCGGTGACCACCAGGGGCAACTCTGGGCTGGCCTACCCGTACCTAGGACAATCTGAGTGTGCCCTGAGAAAGAGATATGTGCAGCTCTTATTTGGATTTGTCGGCACATTCGGGCGGTGTTGCTGGTCTTGTTTTAACCTGTCGAAGTGTCTTGAGTTACCGAGATACCGAGTCTAATCGGAACGTCTTGGGAGGAGGTCTATTCCTTCGTTGACCGTGAGAGCTTGTCATGGGCTAAGTTGGGACTCCCCTGCAGGGATCGAACTTTCGAAAGCCGTGCCCGCGGTTATGGGCAGATGGGAATTTGTTAATGTCCGGTTGTAGATAACTTGAACCTTAATTAATTAAAATGAATCAACTGAGTGTGTTACCGTGATGGCCTCTTCTCGGTGGGGTCCGGGAAGTGGACACGGTGTTGGAGTAATGTTTGTGCAGGTTGCCCTCTAGCTTCTCGCTCGCGCTTTGCCTCCTCTTCCCGCTCTCCTTTGCGAATAAGTTAGCCACCATACTTGCTAGCCGCTTGCTGCAGCTCCACATATATATTGCCTTACCCTTCCTATAAGCTTAAATGGTCTTGATCGCGAGGGTGCGAGATTGCTGAGTCCCTATGGCTCACAGATACTATAACTCCAGATGCAGGTCCAGGTGATTCCGCTCCAGGTGACGAGTACGAGCTCAAGTGGGAGTTCGACGAGGACTCTCAGCGATACTACGTGTCTTTTCCTGATGATCAGTAGTGGTGCCTAGTTGGGGTTTGATCGGGACCGTGTCGCATGTTGGGTTATTTTCTATTTTGGCGCTGTAGCCGGGCCATGAGTGTTTGGATGATGTATGTTACTTATGTACTCTGATGTGACGTGGCGAGTGTAAGCCAACTATGTTCTCCCCTTTATTATTCATGTTACATGGGATGTTGTGAAGATTGCCTAACTTGCGACATATGCCTTCAATGCGATTATGTCTCTAAGTCGTGCCTCGACACGTGGGAGCTATAGTCGCATCGAGGGTGTTACAAGTTGGTAATCAGAGCCTTCCCCGACCTTAGGAGCCCCACTGCTTGATCGTTTTTAGCGGCCGAGTTGTGTCTAGAAAAATGTTTTGAGTCACTTAGGAATTATATATCGGAGAGTTTAGGAATTCTTTTTACTTCCCAGTCTCCTCATCGCTCTGGTAAGGCATCCTGACGTAGAGTTTTTACTCTTCTCTTCTCAAATTTCACAAAAAAAAATTAGGATCACGCGAGTATCTTGGAATCGTTCCGATGGCTTATGATGAGAACATTGTCTTGGTGCCTCCTGTCAGGGGTTTAGTGGAAGTGTCCTGGGGAGTTGAGCTCTGAGGTGTTGTCATCATAATTTTATCGTTGCAATTCTGGAATACTTGAGATATGTTCGCCGACATCGAAAATCTCTTTTGTGCAGTTCGTTGGTGAGATAACCTCGACGCCACCCAGTACTGGGGCGGGAGTTCGGGAGTATCGCCATAACTTGTATAACGGATGCT
The DNA here is from genome assembly GCF_056163025.1 of Triticum urartu. NCBI lineage: Eukaryota > Viridiplantae > Streptophyta > Magnoliopsida > Poales > Poaceae > Triticum > Triticum urartu. The sequence continues at coordinate 599,035,285 of NC_141877.1, forward strand.
TTTCGAAGGTTGAGGTAGATGGTTTCCGAAATTTTATTGGTTATGTGTTGAAGGATGGATACAGCTGGATGTAGGATTTGCTAGTTTGGGTGAGATATTATGCTTCCCCTGTATCCCCAACACCTGATTGCATAACCGGAAAGGTTCGGGAGTTTCATAGGTGGGAATTCTAGTAGCTCTAGTTCTTCTTCCACGAATATTGGTTTGAGATTGGGATTTCTTACCGATTATTCGTTCTTGATCCGTACCTTGTTGATTTATTTCTCTACCTTAATTCTACGTGGCTTCTCAATTTATGGATATGTGACCATTTGAAGAGGAATGCATTCGTTCATTTTGTTCAGATGTGAAGACTATATGTTGCAATTTTCATTCCATTGGATTCAGCTCCAATATTTATCTGTCAATGTGCTAATGGTGGTCAACCTCTTCAGGATGGCTCCTCCAACGCGCACGACTCCGAATCCTGATCCGCCACCACCTCCACCTCCTCCAGAGGCATGGCAAGCTGTGATGGCCGCAACCAATGCAAACACACAGCTGATCATGCAAATTCTTCAAGAGCGCAATCAAGGCAGTCAAAGGAATCAAGGCAGCAATCAGAGTCACTTTGCTACACTCAACCAGTTCCTTGCTAACGGGCCAAAGATTTCAGCAATTGTGTTGAGGCAACCGATGCTGACGATTGGCTTGTGGATCTGTGTAAGCATTTCGAGTGCAGTAACGTCAGGCCTGAGGACTTTGTCAAGTTCGCTTCCTTCCAACTCAAAAATCAAGCTGCAGAATGGTTCCAGCAGTACAGGGACTCCAGAGGTGGACGTGTTATTACTTGGGATGATTTCCGTCGAGATTCCGCGCTCATCATATTCCGCAGAGCATGGTTGAAAGCAAGCGTGAGGAATTCCGCAATCTGAAGCAAGGCTCTTTGTCTGTCTATGACTACAACAAATTGTTCCAGAAGCTTGCCCGCTTTGCCAAGAAGGACGTGCCTGATGAGAAGAGCATGATATATCAGTTCAGGGGTGGTCTCAGAGAAGAAATTCAGCTCACTCTTGTTCTCTTCGAGCCCTTGAGATACGATGAGTTCTACAACATGGCACTGAAGCAAGAGGCTGCTCAGTTGAGGTGTGATGCTTCCAGGAAGCGAGTCAGAGATGTTACTCCTTCCTCTACTCAAGTGGCCAAGCAGCAGAAGTTCTGGCTTCCTCCTCCTCCGTTCCGTCAGCCGTTTCAGCAGAAGAGTAAAGGTGGCAGTGGTTCTTCCCACCCACCCAACCCTGGCTTTCAGAACAAGACTTTGTCTCAAGCTCCAAGATCGAGTGCTCCGTATCACCGTCCGCTTTCAGAGGTCATGTGCAACAAGTGCCAACAGAAGGGTCACTATGCCAACAAGTGTCTCAACCAGAGGCGTCTTCCTCCTCCTCCTCCTGTGAGATCGACAAGTACAGCTGTGGTCAAGCATAACCCCAAGCATGCTAAGGTCAATTTGATGAATGCAGCTCAGGCAGAGGACTCGTCAGATGTGATCATGGGTAACCTCCCTGTTAATGATATTCCTGCAAAAGTTCTTTTTGACACTGGTGCATCGCATTGCTTCATCTCGAGACCATTTACAAATAGGCATGAATTGGTTTCGCAAGTTTTGCCTAGTCCTTTAGCAGTTGTCTCTCCCGGTAAGCGCATGCAGGCTAACTCCATCGTTCCGGATGTTTCTATCACTTTGGGTGACTACAAGTTTCTATCTTCTCCAACGGTTCTCGGTGACTCGGATATTGATCTTATTCTGGGAATGGATTGGCTTTCTAAGCACAAGGCTCAGCTTGATTGTGCAGCCAGGCAGATTCAATTGACTCATTCGTCTGAGGATGTAATTGTCCTTGCCGCTCGGGATAATACTATCCGTCTGTTTTCTCTCAATGAGAAGGGTGAATTGGATGCCATCTCTCAAATTCCAGTCGTTTGCGAATATCAAGACATCTTTCCAGAAGAGCTCCCAGGAATGCCTCCGCACCGGCCAGTTGAATTCGTTATTGATCTTGAGCCTGGCACGGAACCTGTGTGCAAACGTCCTTACAAGCTCGGACCTGAAGAGTTGAAGGAGCTGAAGAAGCAACTCGATGAGCAAGAAAGAATGGGTCTCATCCGGCCTAGTTCTTCTCCGTGGGGTTGTGGTGTTCTTTTTGTGAAGAAGAAGGATGGAACGGACCGACTTTGTGTTGATTACCATCCGGTGAACAAGAAGACCATCAAGAACAAATACCCACTTCCCAACATCAATGAGCTGTTCGAACAACTCAAAGGTGCCCAAGTATTCTCCAAGCTTGATCTCCGTATGGGTTATCACCAGATTCGCATTCGTGAAGAAGATATTCCCAAGACAGCATTCAGAACAAGCTTTGGTTCATATGAATACACTGTCATGTCTTTTGGCCTCGCCAACGCTCCTCCGACGTTCTCTCGCATGATGAACTTCATCTTCAATGCCTACACCAATGACTTCGTTTTGGTCTATCTCGACGACATTCTGGTTTTCTCTAAGAACAAGGAAGATCATGCCAAGCACTTGCGGTTGGTTCTTGATAAGCTCAGAGAACATCAGTTCTACGCCAAGTTCTCCAAGTGTGAATTTTGGCTCGATGAGGTTCTTTATCTTGGTCATATCATCTCTGCCAAGGGCATTTCCATGAATCTTGAGAAGGTGTCTGCAATTGTGAATTGGGAACCTCCTCAGAACATGAAGCAACTCCGTAGCTACCTCGGTCTCGCAAGCTATTGCCGAAGATTCGTTGAAAACTTTTCTAAGATCGCGAAGCCTCTCTCTAATCTTCTTCAGAAGCACGTCAAGTACGTTTGGTCTCCGGAGTGTGATATTGCTTTCAACACTTTGAAAGAGAAATTGATCACTGCTCCAGTTCTGACTCCGCTTGATGAATCCAAGCCGTACGAGGTCTTTTGTGATGCCTCTCTCCAAGGTCTTGGCGCAGTATTGATGCAAGAGAAGAAAGTTGTTGCTTATACATCTCGCCAGTTGAAGCCTAATGAGAAAAACTACCCCACTCATGATCTCGAGTTGGCGGCAGTTGTGCATGCTCTTTTGACTTGGAGACATCTTCTATTGGGAAGAAAAGTGGACATTTTCACTGATCACAAGAGTCTCAAGTACATCTTCACTCAGCCTAATCTCAACCTCAGGCAAACTCGTTGGGTCGAAATGATTCAAGAGTATAATCCTAGTATTGAGTACACTCCAGGCAAGGCCAATGTGATTGCTAACGCTTTGAGTAGGAAGGCTTACTGCAACAGTCTGATTCTTAAGCCTTATCAACCCGAGCTTTGTGAAGCTTTCCGCAAACTTAACCTGCAAGTTGTTCCTCAAGGTTTCCTCGCCAACCTTCAAGTCTCTCCTACCTTAGAAGACTAGATTCGCCAAGCCCAGCTTCTTGATGCTATGGTGAAAAAGGTGAAGATTGGGATTGCCAAGAGTCAGTCCAAGTACAAGTGCTACCGCCTTAATGACAAGGACACTCTCTTCTTCGAGGATCGTATTGTTGTGCCCAAAGGTGACCTCCGTAAAGTGATCATGAACGAGGCTCACAATTCTCTCCTCTCCATCCACCCTGGGAGCACGAAGATGTATCAGGACCTTAAGCAAGATTATTGGTGGACTCGAATGAAGCGCGAGATCGCTCAATTCGTGAATGAATGTGATGTCTGCAGAAGAGTGAAGGCAGAACACCAAAGGCCAGCTGGCCTCCTTCAACCTCTTGCCATTCCAGAATGGAAGTTTGACCACATTGAAATGGACTTCGTGACTGGGTTTCCAAAGTCCAAGCGTGGCAATGATGCTATATTCGTTGTCATCGACAAACTCACCAAAGTGGCTCACTTTCTTCCTATCAAAGAGTCGATCACTGCATCTCAATTGGCGGAACTCTATACCTCTCGCATTGTCTCTCTGCACGGTATTCCTCAAGTGATCTCTTCAGACCGTGGCAGCATCTTTACCTCGAAGTTTTGGGATTCTTTTCAGAAGGCCATGGGCACTAACATCCGCTTCAGCACAGCTTTCCATCCTCAAACAAGCGGTCAAGTCGAGCGTGTCAACCAGATTCTTGAAGATATGCTCAGGGCTTGTGTGATCTCCTTCGGCATGAAGTGGGAGGATTGTCTTCCTTATGCTGAATTCTCCTACAATAACAGTTTTCAAGCAAGTTCGGGCAAGGCCCCTTTTGAAATTCTGTATGGCAGGAAGTGTCGTACCCCTCTCAACTGGTCTGAAACCGGTGAACGTCAGCTTTTGGGTAATGACTTAATCACAGAAGCAGAAGAAATGTGCAAAGTCATTCGTGATAACCTCAAAGCAGCCCAATCCCGCCAGAAGAGCTACTATGATAGTAAGCACCGTGATTTGGCTTTCGAGATCGGAGATCATGTTTACCTCCGTGTCTCTCCTATGAAAGGTACTCGCCGCTTCGGTATCAAAGGGAAGCTTGCCCCTAGATACGTGGGACCTTTCAAGATTGTCAGCAAGAGAGGCGACCTCGCCTATCAACTCGAGCTTCCTTCAAACTTTGCAAATGTTCATGACGTGTTCCATGTCTCTCAGCTTCGAAAGTGCTTCAAGACTCCTGATCGCACCGTCAACTTCAAGGACATTGAGCTCCAAGAAGATCTCTCCTATTGTGAGTACCCAGTTGCTATTCTTGAAGAGACTGAATGCAAGACTCGCAACAAGTTAATCAAATTTCTCAAAGTCAAGTGGTCACTCCATTCCGACCGTGAAGCTACCTGGGAACGCGAGGATCACCTCCGTTCTGAGTACCCGGCGTTCTTTCAGTCCTAGATCTCGGGACGAGATCTTTTCGTACTGGTGGAGTGTTGTAACACCCCGGATGTAACTTTCCCAATTTGTACTCCAACTCTTGCCGTTTCTGGCGTTAAGTTATATTTATTTTCTCGGGTTAGGGTCTTTGTCTCCGTATGTTGTTTTCGTTGTCATGCATCTCATATCATGTCATCATGTGCATTGCATTCGCATACGTGTTCATCTCATGCATTCGAGCATTTTCCCCGTTGTCCGTTTTGCATTCCGGCGCTTCGTTCTCCTCCGGTGGCCATTTCTAGCTTTCTTTCGTGTGTGGGGATTTAACATTTCCAGATTGGACCGAGACTTGCCAAGCGGCCTTGGTTTACTACCGGTAGACCGCCTGTCAAGTTTCGTACCATTTGGACTTCGTTTGATACTCCAACGGTTAACCGAGGGACCGAAAAGGCCTCGTGTGTGTTGCAGCCCAACACCCCTCCAATTTGGCCCAAAACCCACCAAACTCTGCTCCATGTCCTAGAGCGTTCGATCACGATCGCGTGGCCGAAAACCGCACCTCATTTGGACTCTCTTAGCTCCCTCTATGCCTGTATATACACCCCCTCCATTTTCGGATCTCCTCCCCCACGAAACCCTAAAAACTGCAGCTCCGCGCGCCGGACATTGTCCGTCTGGGCCGGACACACCGCCACCGCCACTCCCACGCCGCCAAGTGGCAGCCCCTCGCCCCCGCGCCGCGCGGCCCGCCGGAGCCCGCTTCGGGCCCCCGGAGCCCGCTCCCTCGCGCCGCGCTCCCTCGCCCGAGGCGCCGCCCGGCCCCGCCCGGCCACCGCGCGCCGCCGCCGTCCTTCGTCGCCGGCGACCTCCCTCCGGCCGTCGTCGTCCTCTCTGGTGGGATCCGGTGGATCGGGACGAGATCCACTGGGATCTCATCCAAACGCAGCCCCGCGCTGCCCGGATCCCTCCGTCCCGGGATATCCTCGTCCCGTTGACTTTTGCAGGGTATAAAATTTGTCCAAGTCCCGAGATTCTTGATCCATATGCTCCTGTTCGCGGCTCCGTAACTTTGCATCCGTAGCTCAGATTCATGCATATACATATCAAAATGTTCATCTGAGAGAGTACATCATTTCATTCCATTGCATCATTTTCATTTGAGCTCATCTTGATGCCTGAAATGCTGTTAGAAGGAGGCTTCGTGAGTTAATTGTCAGATCTGCTAGTTCATCTTAGACTTTTGTCATTTTTGCCATGATTATTGTGTGCATGCTATGCCTGTGAGTCCTTCATATGTTTTGTTAAGGATTTTGTCTTCTTTCCAGATGTGCAACCCATGCATTTTTGTGATGTGTGTGGTGACTTGTGCAAGCTTGCAAAGTGAGGCACCCGGTAAATCTGTTTTCAGGGACTTAGTAGTTTTCACTAAGTCTGGGATTATTTAGTTCATGATGCCATATGTTCGTATTGTTTCCTAGTGATCCGTGCCTCTTTTGAGGATGATCAGTAAATGAGTTTTGTTAATAATGTTATGCTCTATCCATCCATGTCTTTGTTTGCAATTATGGAGCACCCTAGCTTGAGTCAATCGAGCCCTACTTTTGCTTCGTTGTGAATCTGGGCAGATCGTCAACTCGTTTGCGATTTTGCCGATGTTATTGTAGTTGATCCGTGCATGCTATGCCATTGTTCTTGCCATGTCTAGCTAGCATTTTGTATCTTCTTAATGGATGTATGCTTGCCTTGCCATGACTTGCACCGTAGTGAGTGCATCGAGCTCGTTTACATGCCTTCGTGGGTTATGTTTCAGCATGTCTCAGTTTTCACTAAGTCGGAAAACTGATTGTGTTTTAGCTATGTTCGTGTGCCCGTTAGTATATTTTGTGAACCCTTTTGGCCCCAGGTAACTTTGGGTCTTTTGTTAACCTTGTTGAGTAGCTCTATGCCATGTTCTTACTTGTCTTAATCAGGTCATGTATCATGTTGTTTTGCTGCTCCGAAGAGGGCTTCGTGATCTGAAATTTCAGACAAGTGTTAATTTCACTAAGTCTGAGATCTGTTTTGCATTTGCGTTTTTGCCATGCTTGTTTGAACCTCATATTGGATGAATTGGCCGTGGCTCGGTGCTAGTATTTTGTTAAGAATCTTGTGTGCATCCCTGTCATGTATTTTGTTGTCAAGTTTGGTGGCTGTAGCATGTTCATCTCTTTGCATTTAGATGCCTACTTGTTGTAAATCGCAGACCGGTGTCAATTTTGAATCGCTTGCCATTTCCAAACCGTAACTCCGATTCCGATGATCTTTATATCGTTTTCAAGCGATTTCATCTCATCTTTCCAGTGGCACCCTTGGAATTCTAAGTTGAGGCCAGGTTCATGTATTTCCTGTCATATCTTGCATTTTGCATCCTGCATCGCATCCCGCATAGCATATCATCCTTGCATCATGTCGTTTGATCCTTGCACGTGGTTGATTGTATCCTTGTTGCTTGTTTGTCTTGTTTGGGTAGAGCCGGGAGACGAGTTCGCTAATGAGGAGCCCGTTGAGTTTGCTTTTGAGGATCCAGTCAACTCTGACAACTGTGCAGGCAAGATGATCATACCCTCGAAATCACTACTATCTTTGCTATGCTAGTTTGCTCGCTCTTTGCTATGCCAATGCTGCGATGCCTACCATTTGCTTGTCAGCCTCCCAATTGCCATGTCAAACCTCTAACCCACCTTGTCCTAGTAAACCGTTGATTGGCTATGTTACCGCTTTGCTCAGCCCCTCTTATAGCGTTGCTAGTTGCAGGTGAAGATTGGAGGCCGTTCCTTGTTGGAACATTTATTTACTTGTTGGGATATCATTATATTGCCATGTTATCTTAATGCATCTATATACTTGGTAAAGGGTGGAAGGCTCGGCCTCTCGCCTAGTGTTTTGTTCCACTCTCGCCGCCCTAGTTTCCGTCATATCGGTGTTATGTTCCCGGATTTTGCGTTCCTTACGCGGTTGGGTTATAATGGGAACCCCTTGATATTTCGCCTTGATTAAAGCTTGTCCAGCAATGCCCAACCTTGGTTTTACCATTTTCCACCTAGCCCTTTTCTTTCCCTTGGGTTCTGCAGACTCAAGGGTCATCTTATTTTAACCCCCCCGGGCCAGTGCTCCTCTGAGTGTTGGTCCACCTGTCAGCTACCGGTGACCACCAGGGGCAACTCTGGGCTGGCCTACCCGTACCTAGGACAATCTGAGTGTGCCCTGAGAAAGAGATATGTGCAGCTCTTATTAGGATTTGTCGGCACATTCGGGCGGTGTTGCTGGTCTTGTTTTAACCTGTCGAAGTGTTTTGAGTTACCAAGATACCGAGTCTGATCGGAACGTCTTGGGAGGAGGTCTATTCCTTCGTTGACCGTGAGAGCTTGTCATGGGCTAAGTTGGGACTCCCCTGCAGGGATTGAACTTTCGAAAGCCGTGCCCGTGGTTATGGGCAGATGGGAATTTGTTAATGTCCGGTTGTAGATAACTTGAACCTTAATTAATTAAAATGAATCAACTGAGTGTGTTACCGTGATGGCCTCTTCTCGGCGGGGTCCGGGAAGTGGACACGGTGTTGGAGTAATGTTTGCGCAGGTTGTCCTCTAGCTTCTCGCTCGCGCTTTGCCTCCTCTTCCCGCTCTCCTTTGCGAATAAGTTAGCCACCATACTTGCTAGCCGCTTGCTGCATCTCCACATATATATTGCCTTACCCTTCCTATAAGCTTAAATGGTCTTGATTGCGAGGGTGCGAGATTGCTGAGTCCCTGTGGCTCACAGATACTATAACTCCAGATGCAGGTCCAGGTGATTCCGCTCCAGGTGATGAGTACGAGCTCAAGTGGGAGTTCGACGAGGACTCTCAGCGATACTACGTGTCTTTTCCTGATGATCAGTAGTGGTGCCTAGTTGGGGTTTGATCGGGACCGTGTCGCATGTTGGGTTATTTTCTATTTTGGCGCCGTAGCCGGGCCATGAGTGTTTGGATGATGTATGTTACTTATGTACTCTGATGTGACGTGGCGAGTGTAAGCCAACTATGTTCTCCCCTTTATTATTCATGTTACATGGGATGTTGTGAAGATTGCCTAACTTGCGACATATGCCTTCAATGCGATTATGTCTCTAAGTCGTGCCTCGACACGTGGGAGCTATAGTCGCATCGAGGGTGTTACATAGTAACTCAAATGTAAAATATTACAACCCAAATGTGAAAATTTCAAATTCCTAGCTCAAATTTAAATTCATTTAATTCATTCGCACATGCTCTATTGGTTTCCATGATGCACCCACACATGAGAAATTGCGTATGCACTTCTTGACAACGAATCCTTCGATGCATCTATGAGAAATTTCTCAAAATCAATTGTGTCTTGTTGTGCGAGGTTGATTGGAGCACCCATGTGGTCCTACAACACGTACGCCCTCAGTATTATTCTCCACAATCATGTTGTGCATGATCACACAATATTTCATCATCTCTTACAATGTATGGGGATCCCACTATTTAGAAGATCCACGAACACTTGCCAAATGTACTTTTTTGCATGGTTGTACATGTCCCATTCATACTATAATGTACTATTCGGCCATCGTACTCAATTCTCGAACAGCTGAACGATACATACTCTCATTGTGTGTGGTACATGTTATTGCTATGATTAATTTGAGCGTACATACATTATAATGAATGGAAATCATCTGATTTCTATGTGGACTGAATAATCTGGCAGTACATTATAGTGAAATGAAAAACAAGGTGTTTCTATGGTCTGAGATATAATTATGATCCTCAGCAATGAGGAATCCAAAGTTGTACTGATTCCTAGTTATCACGTGAACAAGCTACTAGCTAGGCCACCAGTCTTAATATATAGTACTACACCAGCTACATGTACGTATAGGTATAGTACCACCCAGTAATTGGCTCAACTCTTGCATCATCACTCACTACTTCGCTCTATATATCTTTGATGTAGAGGTCGATGGTTGGCACTTGGTAGAAACAGTTTACAAGAAGAACTATTCACATGTTGTGCTCATGCATGGTGCATATAGGCTTGATTGTATACACCATGAGAATTTTTGAGAATAGGGGGAGTCGAGATAAATTTTCCGAGTATAATCCCATGTAAATCTGGACGTGAGACTTGAGCTTGTGGGATCGTCTCACACTCATCATGGTCGATTCAGATCAGGCCTGAATCGAGACATAAATAGGCTGTGGCTAGATACCTTATGGGGCTCATTTGTATCTTGAGCCAAGCTTAGCTCTGCTTGGGCTAGCTCACGGACTAAAAAGCTTGTGTCCTGGTAGCCTATTCTGGGCAATCCTGCAGACGGAGACCAGTTGAAAAATGCACCCTAAGTCCCTTCACTATGTAGGCCAAAACATGTGCCAAATTCACTTCTGATGCGTTTGGCATTGATGCCCTCCATTGCTCAGTTAGTTCCCTATAAAAAAATGCAGGGCATCGGAGCACCTACTTGCTCCGGTGCCAAATTCACTCACGCAATAAAAAGGCACTTGTATGGGAGAAGGAGAGGCCAGTGTAGTTGGGTTGATTGACTTGTTTATACATGTGAGCATCTGTGCACAACGGTGCCAAACTCTCTCACGTTGTGAGAGTGGTGCCAAAAGTTTTTTATTGGGCATCGATGCGTATGAGGCATACTTTTTAGAAGTATGGCATCAGACACATAGTTGAAGGCCTAAGTGTTGCTCACAAGCATTCGATAGGGTTCCTGTCCGGCTATGCGATGGGTTCACACCTGTGCGCTTCCACTAACTGCCGCCACAAACCCCTAACCCTCTCATTGGTGCATTTTCTTTCACCTCCATCATCAAGCACGCAACACACAAAATTCCCCTCACTCAAGCACTGGATTGGTCTGTCTCAGTTGACACTCATCGTTTGTTCGGTTGATAAAAAAATCCTCCCGCAAATGGTGGCTCCATCTTGCAACAACAGAAAGCCTGCGCAGAAAAGAGTTGGTACCTTCTCTTGATTCATCTTAGTAGTTTAATCAAGGTGTGAATTGATGACCCACAAGTATAGGGGATCTATCGTAGTCCTTTCGATAAGTAAGAGTGTCGAACCCAACGAAGAGCAGAAGGAAATAATAAGCGGTTTTCAGCAAGGTATTCTCTGCAAGCACTGAAATTATAGGTGACAGGTAGTTTTATGATAAGATAATTTGTAACGGGCAACAAGTAACAAAAGTAAATAAAGTGCAGCAAGGTGGCCCAGTCCTTTTTGTAGCAAAGGACAAGCATGGACAAATTCATATATACAGAAAAGCGCTCCCGAGGACACATGGGATTACCGTCAAGCTAGTTTTCATCACGTTCATATGATTCGCGTTCGGTACTTTGATAATTTGGTATGTGGGTGGACCGGTGCTTGGGTACTGCCCTTACTTGGACAAGAATCCCACTTATGATTAACCTCTATTGCAAGCATCCACAACTACAACAAATTATTAAGGTAAACCTAACCATAGCATAGCATGAAACATATGGATCCAAATCAGCCCCTTACGAAGCAACGCATAAACTAGGGTTTAATCTTCTGTCACTCTAGCAACCCATCATCTACTTATTACTTCCCAATGCCTTCCTCTAGGCCCAAATAATGGTGAAGTGTCATGTAGTCGACGTTCACATAACACCACTAGAGGAGAGACAACATACATCTCATCAAAATATCGAACGAATACCAAATGCACATGACTACTAATAGCAAGACTTCTCCCATGTCCTCAGGAACAAACGTAACTACTCACAAAGCATATTCATGTTCATAATCAGAGAGGTATTAATATGCATATAGGATCTGAACATATGATCTTCCACCAAATAAACCAACTAGCATCAACTACAAGGAGTAATCAACACTACTAGCAACCTACACGTACCAATCCCAGACTTAGAGACAAGAATTGGATACAAGAGATGAACTAGGATTTGAGAGGAGATGGTGCTGGTGAAGATGTTGATGGAGATTGGCCCCCTCCCGATGAGAGGAGCGTTGGTGATGACGATGGCGATGATTTCCCCCTCCCGGGGGGAAGTATCCCCGGCAGAACAGCTCCGCCAGAGCCCTAGATTGGTTCCACCAAGGTTCCGCCTCGTGGCGGCGGAGTCTCGTCCCGAAAGCTTGCTTATGATTTTTTCCTCAACAAAAGACTCCATATAGCAGAAGATGGGCATCGGAGGGCCACCAAGGGGCCCACGAGGCAGGGGGCGCGCCCCCCACCCTCGTGGCTGGTGAGTGGCCCCCCTCTGGTACTTCTTGCACTCAGTATTTTTTATATATTCTGGAAATAACTTCCGTGAAGTTTCAGGACTTTTGGAGCTGTGCAGAATAGGTCTCTAATATTTGCTCCTTTTCCAGCCCAGAATCCCAGCTGCCGGCATTCTCCCTCTTTATGTAAACCTTGTAAAATAAGAGAGAATAGGCATAAGTATTGTGACATAATGTGTAGCAACAACCCATAATGCAATAAATATCGATATAAAAGCATGATGCAACATGGACGTATCAACTCCCGCAAGCTTAGACCTCGCTTGTCCTCAAGCGAAAGCCGAAATCGAAAAATATGTCCACGTGTTTATAGATAGAGGTGTCGATAAAAATAAAATACGAACATGAGGGCATCATGATCATTCTTAGAACAGCAACTTATATAATTATTGTCATATGATCTCTTATGCTAGAGTAACAATTCAATCACAATTTCAAGTATGAATCATAAACTTCATTGAAAACTAACAAACTATAATCTCAGTCATTGAAGCAATTGCAATTTATCATAACATAGGAAAGAGTCAATATAAGAGCTTTTCAGCAAGTCCACATACTCAACTATCATATAGTCTTTCACAATTGCTAACACTCACGCAATACTTATGGGTATGGAGTTTTAATCGGACACAGAGAAAGATAGGGGTTTATAGTTTTACCTCCCAACGTTTTACCTCAAGGGTAATGTCAACAATAATAGTTCATGAAAACTCACATCCAATTAGCCATATATACCAGAATCTTTCCAACATATTGTGCTTGCCAAAAGATACAATGTAAAAAGGAAAGGTGAAGATCACCATGACTCTTATGTAAGGTAGGAGATAAAAGTAAAAGATAGGCCCTTCGCAAAGGGAAGCAGAGGTTGTCATGCGCTTTTATGGTTGGATGCACAAAATCTTAATGCGAAAGAACGTCACTTTATATTGCCACTTGTGATATAGACCTTTATTATGCAGTCTGACGCTTTTATTTCTTCCACATCATAAGATCGTATAAAGCTTATTTCCTCCACACCAATCAATCGTACATATTTAGAGAGAAATTTTTATTGCTTGCACCGATGACAATTTACTTGAAGGGTCTTACTCAATCCATAGGTAGATATGGTGGACTCTCATGGCAAAACTAGGTTTAAGGGTATTTGGAAGCACAAGTAGTATCTCTACTTGGTGCAAAGAATTTGGCTAGCATGAGGGGGGAAAGCAAGCTCAATCATGTTGGATGATCCATGACAATATAATTTATCTCAGATGTAAGAAAACATAACCCATTACGTTGTCTTCCTTGTCCAACATCAACTCTTTAGCATGTCATATTTTAATGAGTGCTCACAATCATAAAATATGTCCAAGATAGTGTATTTATATGTGAAGACCTCTCTTTCTTTATTACTTCCTATTAATTGCAACGATGACCAAACTATGTTTGTCAACTCTCAACAACTTTTATTCATCATACTCTTTATATGTGAGCTCATTACTCTCCATAAGATCCATATGATCTCTTTGTTTCTTTTTATTTCTTCTCTTTTATTTTATTCCCTCAAGATCATAGCAAAATCATCAAGCCCTTGACTCAACACGAATCTTTATTATATAGCTCACGGACTCAATTACATAGAGGGATCATAAAGCAAAACTCACAACTAGATCATACTAAAACTTTATTCTACTAGATCAAGATATTATCAAAAGGATCGAACTAAGAAAAGGGTAAAGATAAAAGTGATGGTGATACGATACCGGGGCACTCCCCCAAGCTTGGCAGTTGCCAAGGGGAGGGCCCATACCCATATTATTATGTCTCTTTCTTCAGAAGTGGTGATGTGATATTCTTGGTTATGATGTGTAATGCCCTCGATGCGGCTATATTTCCCACGTGTCGAAGCACGACTTAGAGGCATAACCGCATTGAAAGCAATGTCGCAAGTGAGGTAATCTTCACACAAACCATGTAATACATAAGGGAAAGAGATACATAGTTGGCTTACAATCGCCACTTTACACAATTACATGAATAAAGCATTACATCAACTAGATACACTCAAGGTCCGACTACGGAACCAAAATAAAAGAAGACTACCCCAAATGCTACACAAATCCTCGATCGACCCCAACTGGGTTCCTCTACTCATCAACTGGAAACGGAACAACATAATGAACACGATCTTTATAGAGCTCCTCCTTGAGCTTGGTTGCTTCATCTACATGGTTCAACGACACCTGCAAGCTGGTTTTGAAAGTATCTGTGAGTCACGGGGACTTAGCAATCTCACACCCTCGCGATCAAGACTATTTAAGCTTATAGGAAGGGTAAAGGTATGAAGTGGAGCTGCAGCAAGCGACTAGCATATATGGTGGCTAACATACACAAATGAGAGCGAGAAGAGAAGGCAAAGCACGGTCGAGAAAACTATGATCAAGAAGTGATCCTAGAACAACCTACGTCAAACATTACTCCAACACCGTGTTCACTTCCCGAACTCCGCCGAGAAGAGACCATCACGGTTACAAACTCGGTTGATGTATTTTATTTAAGATCAACTTCAGGTTTTCTACAACCGGACATTAACAAATTCCCATCTGCCCATAACCACGGGCACGGCTTTCGAAATTTCAATCCCTGCAGGGTGTCCCAACTTAGCCCATCACAAGCTCTCACGGTCAACGAAGGATATTCCTTCTCCCAAGACAATCCGATCAGACTCGACATCCCGGTTACAAGACATCCTCGACAATGGTAAAACAAGTCCAGCAAAGCCGCCCGAATGTGCCGACAAATCCCGATAGGAGCTGCACATATCTCGTTCTCAGGGCACACTCATATTGTCCAAACTTCCGGTAGGCCAGCCCAGAGTTGCCCCTGGTGGCCACCGGCGGCTGACAGGTTGGACCAACACTCGGAGGAGCACTGGCCCGGGGGGGTTAAAATAATGATGACCCTTGAGTCTGCAGAACCCAAGGGAAAGAAAAGGCTAGGTGGCGAATGGTAAAACCAATGTTGGGCCTTGCTGGAGGAGTTTTATTCAAGGCGAACTGTCAAGGGGTTCCCATTATAACCCAACCGTGTAAGGAACGCAAAATCCGGGAACATAACACCGATATGACGGAAACTAGGGCGGCAAGAGTGGAACAAAACACCAGGCATAAGGCCGAGCCTTCCACCCTTTACCAAGTATATAGATGCATTAATTAAATAAGAGATATTGTGATATCCCAACAAATATCCATGTTCCAACAAGGAACAAACTCCAATCTTCACCTACAACTAGCAACGCTATAAGAGGGGCAGAGCAAAGCGGTAACATAGCCAAACAACGGTTTGCTAGGACAAGGTGGGTTAGAGGCTTGGTTTAACAATATGGGAGGCATGATAAGCAAGTGGTAGGTATCGCGGCATAGGCATAGCAAAAGAGCGAGCAACTAGCAAGCAAAGATAGAAGTGATTTCGAGGGTATGGTCATCTTGCCTGAAATCCCGCAAGGAAGAAGAACGAGTCCATGAAGAAGACAAACGGACGTAGTCGAATGGTTTCTCACAAACGCGATGTTGTCGGAAGCAACCCGAATAAGCAACACCGAAAAGAAGCACACAACAAAGTAAACAACCAACACATAAACATGGTATGATATGCGGGATGCGGTATGCGGTGCATATGCATGATTTGGAAAGGAATGATAGAACCTGACCTCAACTTGGAAAACCAATAGTGCCACTGGAAAGGGGAGTTGATTTTGGTTGAAATCGATATAAAGATCACCGGAATCGGATGCACGGTTTGAAAATGGCAAGCAAAACAAATATGGCACTGGTCTGCGATAATCAGCAAGTGACCAACTAAATGCATCAAGATAAATATGCTACAGCACTCAAACATAACAACAAAATACATGGCAGGGATCCACTCATGATGCTTGACAAAAGATGAACACTGAGCTACAGCTAATTCACTCAATAACAGGTTCAAACAAGCATGGCAAAAGTGCAAAAGATAACAGGTATCAGACTTGGCGAAATTAACAGGATATCAGGAATTTATCATCAGGAAGCAATGTTTAGAGCATGATAACTACATGCTACAGGAACATATCATGGCAAAGCAAGGCATGGCATGAAGCTACTCAAAGCACATAACAAAAGTCCCATAGTCACCTTGAGCCAAAAGGGATCAGAATATACAATTGCAAGCATGTGAACATTGCAAAAACATAAACAGATTCAGACTTAGTGAAAAACTGGAGCATGCAAAACAGATTAACAAGTAGGCATGTTTACGAGCTCGATGCACTCACTACGAGGCATTGCATGACAAAATAAGCATACACCCAGCAAATAGACATGTCATAGAAGCTATGCATGGCAAGAACAACAACATATCATGGACGGATCAATAGAAAGAACCTCGGCAAAATCGCTAAACATGTTAACAATCTGCCAGGAACATTTTATAGCAAAAATAAAGCTCGATTGACTCAAGCTAGGGTGCTCCATAATTGCAAACAAAGACATGGATGGATAGAGCACCACAATATTAACAAAACATCATTACTGATCATGCTCAAAAGAGGCACAGATCACTAGGAAACAACATGAACATATGGCATAAAAATTACAGCAGGACAAGGACTTAGTGAAATTCTAAGTCCCTGAAATCAGCATCATCGAGTAAGCTACTTTGCATGCTTGTGCTAGTCACCACATAGATCACAAAAATACATGGCATACACCCCTGTAAAGATGGCATGGCATTCTACAAAACACATGTAGAGCTC
This sequence comes from Triticum urartu, assembly GCF_056163025.1. Lineage (NCBI taxonomy): Eukaryota > Viridiplantae > Streptophyta > Magnoliopsida > Poales > Poaceae > Triticum > Triticum urartu. The sequence continues at coordinate 599,052,206 of NC_141877.1, forward strand.
ACGATCATAGCATGCACACATTAATCATGGCAAAAATGACAAAAGGCCATTTGCTGAAACAGATCTGACATAATCATCACATAGCCCTCTTCCAACAGCATTTCGGGCATCAAGGTGAGCTCAAATGAAAATGATGCAATGAGATGAAATGATGTACTCCTCGAGGCGAACATTTTTATATGCTACATGCACGAATCAGAGCCATGGATGTAGAGATACGATGCGATGAATATGGCATAAAAATTACATAGATCCGGGACTTAGTCAATTTGAAGAGAAAAAATAGACGCGCGCGAGATAACTAAATGATGCATAGGCGAGGCTTAGGCAGGGAGGCTCACCAGCGGGCCGTTGGGCCGGAGGGGAAGGAGAGGCGGACTGGGCCAACGCGGGGGGAGGCCCACACGGGCAGGCGGGGCTTTGCGGCGTCCCCCTCGATCCCGATCCGGACCGGGAGGCAGGGCGGCAGCGACGGCGGTTCCCGCCGACGAGGCAAGGCGGCGGAGGCGGGCGCTGTGCCGGCGAGGGAGCAGCGGCATGGAGGCGCGGCGAAGGCGGCGATGCGGTTCGCGACGGCGTGGGGAGGCGCATGACGTCGGCGGCGGAGCAGCGGCATGGAGGCGGGGAGGTCCGGTCGGCGAGGTGCAAGGCGGCGGCGACGGACGCCGGCGGGGATCCAGCGGCGAGGACACAGGCGACGGAGCGATGGCGGCGGATCCGAGCTCGTGTGGGCCCCGGATGGGCTCCGCGAGCCGCGGCGGCGGTGGGACATCGGCGTGCCACGTGGCGAGGTGGGATTGGAGGGGAGATGCGGTAGGGCTGATGTGGCGGCCCCTGATTGGTGGAGGTGAGGTGGACGGCGGAGCGGACATGTCCGGGCGGCGCATGGACGCGTCCGGTGACGCGAGGGGAAGGACTTTAGGGTTTGTACCACGAATTTTTTGGGGAGAGCCACATATATATAGGTAGAGGGAGCTAGGGGAGTCCAAATGAGGTGCGGTTTTTGGCCACGCGATCATGATCGAACTACCGAGATGATGGAGGAGGTTTAGGTGGGTTTTGGGCCACTTTGGAAGGGTGTTGGGCTGCAACACACATGAGGCCTTTTCGGTCCCTCAGTTAACCGTTGGAGTATCAAACGAAGTCCAAATGGCACGAAACTTGACAGGCGGTCTACCGGTAGTAAATCAAGGCCGCATGGCAAGTCTCGGTCCAATCCGAAGACGTTTAACACCCACACACGAAAAGAGGTAGAAAGGGACACCTGGTGACATAGGAGCGCCGGATTGCAAAACGGACAACGGGGAAAATGCTCGGATGCATGAGGTGAACATGTATGCAAATGCAATGCACATGATGACATGATATGAGATGCATGACACGCAAGCAATGACAAAGCAACAACAGCGAATAACTGGAGGACACCTGGCACATCGGTCTCGGGGCGTTACAACACTCCACCACTACGAGAGGATCTTGTCCCGAGATCTAGAATGGCACCGGAGGGACAATGAAAGAGAAAGATAAGAGGTAAAACTAAGTTGCTTCTTTGACCAATGAGTGAAACCAAGGAACCTTGCGAGGTTAAGAAAGCACTCCGTTAAGATAGAGGAATAAGAAAGAACTAATTCTGTAACACTTCGGTTGAAAAGAGATGAAAGACTTGATACAATGAAAGAGCTTGAGCAAGGGGACACAACACTCCGGTTAAATGGATAAAACAAGAAAAGAACACAATCCTGACAAAACAAGAAGATGGGTTGAAGAGAGCAACAACACAAAGCCTCCGGAAGAAAAAAGAGAAAAGAAATGGAATGAATGGAGGAGAAAACAACATCTTCTACCTTGAATGAGCTTGCAAAAGCATCTTTAGGAGAAAATTCAAACAGAGTTGTTGGAAAACCAACAACGAAAAGATAAGCTTGTAGTGGGCTTATGGAGAACATCTCAAAACTTAAGGTGAAACTCTGCCACTAACGAAAACAAGATTGGATTGATAAGAACAAGAAGACGAGGAACTTGTTCACCGGAAGGATAAAGAAGAACTTGGGTCTTTTAAGAGCACCATAAATAGCAACAATCCTTAGGGAGGGCTTTAGGTGAAATATAAACCCAATATAATTCCAAAGAAGAGATTGATGGGTTGAGAAGAGCTCATGATAGAAGAGATTGATGGGTTTAACTATCTCATTCTTAACAACATGTGAATCATGAAACATGAACTCAAATTATGAAGAATGACATAGCACCACCTCAAATGATACAGTAAAAAAGAATTGCACTCCGGATTGCACGAAGAAGAATACTTGAGCTCCTTAGAAAAGAATGTTGATGAAAACTTGGAGAAGGAATTAAATCCTTGAAGAACCACCATGTAGAACCTCCATGAAGAACTCCGGTAAACAAAAGGATAACGAAAAGAAAGCGAAGTTGAAAACTCAAGGTGAAACCTTGTAAAGATTTAGAAGGAGCTTCACGACGAGATAATGCGGAAAAGCTAGGAACTCCGGAAAAGAAAGATGAAGCATCTCGAACTGAGAATGTGATATGATGAACCTCCGGAGTAAGGTATTGAATTTACCCGATTAAACAAGAATAAGAATTACATTATGCGTATCCTTCATCAATTAAATTGATGACAAACAATGGATTTGGCACACTACTTATTCTCGTAGAAAGGATTAAGCGAGATATAGCGCAAACTTGGGAAGGTCTTCAACGAACCATCGGTGGGATTGAAACAATGAATGAATTGATACAATAACAAAGGAAGAGAAATCTTGAACGAGCCACCGGTAAGAATTGAAAATGAACGAAGTAAAGGGATGAATCACCGGGTAAGAATTGTGAAAAGAACGAAGATACTTGAGACAATCTAGATACATGAGAACAAAGGGATGACGACTGATTAAAGATCACTTGAACGATGCACCGGTAAGAATTGGAGGATGATGACTGAAAGCTGAGAATGAATAAACCTGAAATGATGGACTCTGGATAATTAGAATGAGAAGACTCTTGAATTGCTCCGGATAGGTGGAAATAATACTCAAAATCGAAAACAATTATGAGAAGATGGCACGAAGCTAGAGCCATGAATCTTGAAGAGAATGGAGCAAGATATGAAGGTAAAACTCTTCTTCGGTCTTCAAATGCAGAGACTGGTGATGAGAAACACCACCAAATTGTTGAGATACTCCGGGATGAAAAATGGGAAGATGAGCCAACGATGAGAAGAATTTAACCGATCTTGGAGAAAGGCATTAGACTGATGATAATTCATTCTTACGTCAAACTTTGAAATGAATTTGAGAGTAACTCCTGGAAAATTTAGAAGAGTCAGGTAAGATCCTGGGAAAAGACCTGTGGGTTAGGGCCCACTCAAAACGAACACTGTTGAAATGATTTAAAGAGAGGTTGCGCCGGTTGAATTAAAAGGCTTGAATGAGATAACATCCTCGAAATATCTTGAACGGATTGAGAATGGAAACGAATCATCCGAGATATTTTCAGCACTCCGGAACAACAGAATAGCGAGAGGTGAATGATTAAGAGGTGCACCGGTATGGGAAGGCATTTGAAACGAGGAAAGGATATCAACAACAAAGCTTGAATTGGTTCCACCGGAGAAGAAAAAGAATGAAGGATGATGAACTTGAAGCTCCATTAGAATCATCATGAGAATCACCGGATAAGAAATTGATTGAAAAGAATGAAGAGACTTTACATCCATAAAAGGTTACTTGATTAAGAAATCCGAGTCCTTGAAGAAAAGAAAGGGTGGGAGGGTGGGAAAACAAAGACAACTTGGAACGGATGAAGCAAACACCGTTGAGAAGAACTATAATTGGATCTTGTGGATGTTGAAAAGATCGGATCCACTTGAAGAGAAACACACCGATTGAAAAGGATTGACATGACAATCTCAATGAACAAGAAAGATTAGTATTTCCATAGAAATATGAGAACACCGCTTAGGAAAGGTATGGAATCAACATTTGACTTCGAAGCAACTCGAATACCACAACTCAAAACAAAACCAAGGATTGGCTTGCAGAATAAGCCGGAACAAACATATGATAGAGATTTCGTCCAAAGTTTTCGTGGTGGGGCCTACACGGGCTCGATCGTACAGCACCATCATGTACAAGGCAGTGCACATGACATACGAAGCGTCCCCGAGTCGGCATAGCCAAGGACTCTTTAAGACACAACGAGACCACTGTAAAACCAACTGTGGATAGGCGGACCACTAGACGCCGAACCCCAATTTCACATCATACATCTGTCGGAAAGATATCCTAAGAACTACTTGAATTCCCGCTTATAAACTCCCGAAATTTTTTGGTTATGCAATCAGGTGTTGGGGATACAGGGGAAGCATAATATCTCACCCAAAGCTAGCAAATCCTACATCCAGCTGTATCCATCCTGCAACACATAACCAAGAAACCTTCGGAAATCGTTTACCTCAACCTTCGAAAAGCATCCGTTATACGAGTTATGGCAATACTCCCGAACTCCCGCCCCAGTACTGGGTGGCGTCGAGGTTATCTCACCAACAACTGCATAAAAGAGATTTTCGATGTCGGCGAACTCAGGTATTCCAGAACTGCAACGATAAAATTGTGACGACAACACCTCGGAGCTCAACTCCCCGGGACACTGCCACAACCCCTAAATGTCAGGAGGCACCAAGAACAATGTTCTCATCACAAAACCATCGGAACGATTCCAAGATACCCGCGTGATCCTAAAAAAAATAGTGAAATTTGAGAAGAGAAGAGTCAAAACTCTACGTCAGGATGTCTCACCAGAGCGACGAAGGGACTCAGGAGTAAAAAGAATCCTACTCTCCGATATATAATCATAAATGACTCAAAACATTTTTCTAGACTCAACAACGCCAACGATTCGATCAAGCAGGGGGCTCCTAAGGTCGGGGAAGGCTCTGATACCAACTTGTAACGCCCTCGATGCGGCTATATCTCCCACGTGTCGAAGCACGACTTAGAGGCATAACCGCATTGAAAGCAATGTCGCAAGTGAGGTAATCTTCACACAACCCATATAATACATAAGGGAAAGAGACACATAGTTGGCTTACAATCGCCACTTCACACAATTACATGAATAAAGCATTACATCAACTAGATACACTCAAGGTCCGACTACGGAACCAAAATAAAAGAAGACTACCCCAAATGCTACACAGATCCCCGATCGACCCCAACTAGGCTCCTCTACTGATCAACTGGAAACGGAACAACATAACGAACACGATCTTTATAGAGCTCCTCCTTGAGCTTGGTTGCTTCATCTGCACGGTTCAACGGCACCTGCAAGCTGGTTTTGAAAGTATCTGTGAGTCACGGGGACTCAGCAATCTCACACCCTCGCGATCAAGACTATTTAAGCTTATAGGAAGGTTAAGGGTATGAAGTGGAGATGCAGCAAGCGACTAGCATATATGGTGGCTAACATACGCAAATGAGAGCGAGAAGAGAAGGCAAAGCACGGTCGAGAAAACTATGATCAAGAAGTGATCCTAGAACAACCTACGTCAAACATTACTCCAACACCATGTTCACTTCCCGGACTCCGCCGAGAAGAGACCATCACGGTTACACACGCGGTTGATGTATTTTATTTAAGATCAACTTCAGGTTTTCTACAACCGGACATTAACAAATTCCCATATGCCCATAACCGCGGGCACGGCTTTCGAAATTTCAATCCCTGCAGGGGTGTCCCAACTTAGCCCATCACAAGCTCTCACGGTCAACGAAGGATATTCCTTCTCCCAAGACAATCCGATCAGACTCGGCATCCCGGTTACAAGACATCCTCGACAATGGTAAAACAAGTCTAGCAAAGCCGCCTGAATGTGCCGACAAATCCCGATAGGAGCTACACATATCTCGTTCTCAGGGCACACTCAGATTGTCCAAACTTCCGGTAGGCCAGCCCAGAGTTTCCCCTGGTGGCCACCAGCGGCTGACAGGTTGGACCAACACTCAGAGGAGCACTGGCCCGGGGAGTTAAAATAATGATGACCCTTGAGTCTGCAGAACCCAGGGGAAAGAAAAGGCTAGGTGGCGAATGGTAAAACCAATGTTGGGCCTTGCTGGAGGAGTTTTATTCAAGGTGAACTGTCAAGGGGTTCCCATTATAACCCAACCATGTAAGGAACGCAAAATCCGGGAACATAACACCGATATGACGGAAACTAGGGCGGCAAGAGTGGAACAAAACACCAGGCATAAGGCCGAGCCTTCCACCCTTTACCAAGTATATAGATGCATTAATTAAATAAGAGATATTGTGATATCCCAACAAATATCCATGTTCCAACAAGGAACAAACTCCAATCTTCACCTACAACTAGCAACGCTATAAGAGGGGCAGAGCAAAGCGGTAACATAGCCAAACAACGGTTTGCTAGGACAAGGTGGGTTAGAGGCTTGGTTTAACAATATGGGAGGCATGATAAGCAAGTGGTAGGTATCGCGGCATAGGCATAGCAAAAGAGCGAGCAACTAGCAAGCAAAGATAGAAGTGATTTCGAGGGTATGGTCATCTTGCCTGAAATCCCGCAAGGAAGAAGAACGAGTCCATGAAGAAGACAAACGGACGTAGTCGAATGGTTTCTCACAAACGCGATGTTATCGGAACCAACCCGAATAAGCAACACCGGAAAGAAGCACACAACAAAGTAAACAACCAACACATGAACATGGTATGATATGCGGGATGCGGTATGCGGTGCGTATGCATGATTTGGAAAGGAATGATAGAACCTGACCTCAACTTGGAAAACCAATAGTGCCACTGGAAAGGGGAGTTGATTTTGGTTGAAATCGATATAAAGATCACCGGAATTGGATGCATGGTTTGAAAATGGCAAGCAAAACAAATATGGCACCGGTCTGCGATAATCAGCAAGTGACCAACTAAATGCATCAAGATAAATATGCTACAGCACTCAAACATAACAACAAAATACATGGCAGGGATCCAATCATGATGCTTGACAAAAGATGAACACTGAGCTACGGCTAATTCACTCAATAACAGGTTCAAACAAGCATGGCAAAAGTGCAAAAGATAACAGGTATCAGACTTGGCGAAATTAACAGGATATCAGGAATTTATCATCAGGAAGCAATGTTTAGAGCATGATAACTACATGCTACAGGAACATATCATGGCAAAGCAAGGCATGGCATGAAGCTACTCAAAGCACATAACAAAAGTCCCTTAGTCACCTTGAGCCAAAAGGGATCAGAAAGTACAATTGTAAGCATGGAACATAGCAAAAACATAAACAGATTCAGACTTGGTGAAAAACTGGAGCATGCAAAACAGATTAACAAGTAGGCATGTTTACGAGCTCGATGCACTCACTACGAGGCATTTCATGACAAACTAAGCATACACCCAGAAAATAGACATGGCATAGAAGCTAGACATGGCAAGAACAACAACATAGCATGCACGGATCAATAGCAACAACCTCGGCAAAATCGCTAAACATGTTAACAATCTGCCAGGAACATTTTATAGCAAAAGTAGAGCTCGATTGACTCAAGCTAGGGTGCTCCATAATTGCAAACAAAGACATGGATGGATAGATCACCACAATATTAACAAAACATCCTTACTGATCATGCTCAAAAGAGGCACGGATCACTAGGAAACAACATGAACATATGGCATAAAAATTACAGTAGGACAAGGACTTAGTGAAATTCTAAGTCCCTGAAATCAGCATCATCGAGTAAGCTACTTTGCATGCTTGTGCTAGTCATCACATAGATCACAAAAATACATGGCATACACCCCTGTAAAGATGGCATGGCATTCTACAAAACACATGTAGAGCTCTGGATCATAGCATGCACACATTAATTATGGCAAAAATGACAAAAGTTCATTTGCTGAAATAGATCTGACATAATCATCACATAGCCCTCTTCCAACAGCATTTCGGGCACCAAGATGAGCTCAAATGAAAATGATGCAATGAGATGAAATGATGTACTCCTCGAGGCGAGCATTTTTATATGCTACATGCACGAATAGGAGCCATGGATGCAGAGATACGATGCGATGAATATAGCATAAAAATTACACAGATCCGGGACTTAGTCGATTTGAAGAGAGAGAAAAATAGACGCGCATGAGATAACTAAATGACTCCTAGGCGAGGCTTAGGCGGGGAGGCTCACCAGCGGGCCGTTGGGCCGGAGGGGAAGGAGAGGCGGACTGGGCCAACGCGGGGGGAGGCCCACACGGGCTGGCGGGGCGCTGCGGTGTCTTCCTCGATCCCGATCAGGACCGGGAGGCACGGCGGCGGCGGCGGCGGTTCCCGCCGACGAGGCGAGGCGGCGGAGGCGGGCGCTGTGCCGGCGAGGGAGCAGCGGCATGGAGGCGCGGTGATGCGATTCACGACGGCGCGGGGAGGCGCATGACGTCGGCGGCGGAGCAGCGGCATGGAGGCGGGGAGGTCCAGTCGGCGAGGTGCAAGGCGGTGGCAACGGACGCCGGCGAGCAGGGCACATGGCGGTGGGGATCCAGCAGCGAGGACGCGGGCGACAGAGCGGTGGCGGCGGATCCGGGCTCGTGCGGGCCCCGGATGGGCTCTGCGGGCCGCGGCGGCGGTGGGACATCGGCGTGCCACGTAGCGAGGTGGGATTGGAGGGGAGATGCGGCAGGCTGATGTGGCGGCCCCTGATTGGTGGAGGTGAGGTGGCCGGCGGAGCGGACATGTCCAGGCGGCGCGTGGACGCGTCCGGCGGCGCGAGGGGAAGGACTTTAGGGTTTGTACCGCGAATTTTTTGGGGAGAGCCACATATATATAGGTAGAGGGAGCTAGGGGAGTACAAATGAGGTGCGGTTTTCGGCCACGCGATCGTGATCAAACGACCGAGATGATGGAGGAGGTTTAGGTGGGTTTTAGGCCACTTTGGAAGGGTGTTGGGCTGCAACACACACGAGGCCTTTTTGGTCTCTCGGTTAACCGTTGGAGTATCAAACGAAGTCCAAATGGCACGAAACTTGACAGACGGTCTACCAGTAGTAAACCAAGGCCCCATGACAAGTATCGGTCCAATACGAAAATGTTTAACACCCGCACACGAAAAGAGGTAGAAAGGGACACCGGGTGACATAGGAGCGCCGGATTGCAAAACGGACAACGGGGAAAATGCTCGAATGCATGAGATGAACATGTATGCAAATGCAATGCACATGATGACATGATATGAGATGCATGACACGCAAGCAATGACAAAGCAACAACAGCGAATAACTGGAGGACACCTGGCACATCGGTCTCGGGGCGTTACATGATGCCCCTCAGGATACGATTCTCCTCCTCGAGCTTATTGACTTGCTGCTTGAGGTCCATTATTTCCTTACGAAGCTTTCCTGTGATGGCTAAAGCTCCTTGCACCCAAGGGTATTGCATAGCTGCGGGAGAACAAGTGACACTCCTCTTCATATTTTCATAAGAAAGAAATCTAACATTGGAAAGGATAACCGAGTTTGGAATAGTCGAGCTCTGTAGTTCCCCCATCGTGAATCCAGCTCGGAAGCGAGAAGTGACTTCTTGATCCTCCTCCATGGCATCTATCATCTTCAAACCAGCCTCCATCTCTTCCTCCGTTGCTGGCCCAAAGTGGTCAGCATCGCTGTTTGTCCTTGATCTCAGTGCCGGATGAGACACCCGGCTCTCCCCGACTGACTCTTGAGAGGACATCTTGCTCTAATCTGCAGCAGCAACAGCTCGAAACACAAACATAGGACAATTGCGTGATACAGGAGTCAAAACCTTCAGGAGATTATATAATGAATTTTTACCGACCAAAATACGTAACATGCAAGAAAACGGAGTCCGGAGAGCGCACGACGTGCCCACGAGGCAAGGGGCGCGCCCTCCACCCTCATGGAGCCCTCATGTCCTTCCCGGGCTGCTTCTTATTTTTCTTATTTTCTAAATATTCCAAAACAGAGAAAAATTGCCATTAGAACTGTTTTGGAGTCGGTTTACTTACCGTACCACATACTGATACGTCCATTTTGCATCATGCTTTTATATCGATATTTATTGCATTATGGGCTGTTATTATAGATTATGTCACAATACTTATGCCTATTCTCTCTTATTTTACAAGGTTTACATAGAGAGAGAGAATGCCGGCAGATGGGATTCTGGGCTGGAAAAGGAGCAAATATTAGAGACCTATTCTGCACAGCTCCAAAAGTCCTGAAACTTCACGAAAGTCATTTTCAGAATATATAAAAAATACTGAGCGCAAGAAGTTCCGGAGGGGGCCACACCCTGCCCACGAGGGTGGGGGGCGCGCCCTGCCCCCTGGGCATGCCCCCTGCCTCGCGGGCCCCCTGGTGGCCCTCCGATGCCCATCTTCTATTATATGGAGTCTTTCGATGAGGAAAAAATCATAAGCCAGCTTTCGGGACGAGACTCCGCCGCCATGAGGCGGAACCTTGGCGGAATCAATCTAGGGCTTCGGCGGAGCTGTTCTGCCGGGGAAACTTCCCTCCGGGAGGGGGAAATCATCGCTATCGTCATCACCAACGATCCTCTCATCGGGAGGGGGTCAATCCCCATCAACATCTTCACCAGTACCATCTCCTATCAAACCCTAGTTCATCTCTTGTATCCAATTCCTGTCTCTAAGTCCGGGATTGGTACCTGTAGGTTGCTAGTAGTGTTGATTACTCCTTGTAGTTGATGCTAGTTGGTTTATTTGGTGGAAGATCATATGTTCAGATCCTATATGCATATTAATACCTCTCTGATTATGAACATGAATATGCTTTGTGAGTAGTTACGTTTGTTCCTGAGGACATGGGAGAAGTCTTGCTATTAGTAGTCATGTGAATTTGGTATTCGTTCGATATTTTAATGATATGTATGTTCTCTCCTCTAGTGGTGTTATGTGAACGTCGACTACATGACACTTCACCATTATTTGGGCCTAGAGGAAGGCATTGGGAAGTAATAAGTAGATGATGGGTTGCTAGAGTGACAGAAGCTTAAACCCTAGTTTATGCGTTGCTTCGTAAGGGGCTGATTTGGATCCATATGTTTCATGCTATGGTTAGGTTTACCTTAATAATTTTGTTGTAGTTGCGGATGCTTTCAATAGAGGTTAATCATAAGTGGGATTCTTGTCCAAGTAAGGGCAGTACCCAAGCACCGGTCTACCCCACATACCAAATTATCAAAGTACCGAACGCGAATCATATGAACATGATGAAAACTAGCTTGACGGTAATTCCCATGTGTCCTCGGGAGCGCTTTTCTGTATATAAGAATTTGTCCATGCTTGTCCTTTGCCACAAAAAGGATTGGGTCACCTTGTTGCACTTTACTTACTTTTGTTACTTGTTGCTCGTTACAAATTATCTTATCATAAAACTATCTGTCACCTATAATTTCAGTGCTTGCAGAGAATACCTTGCTGAAAACTGCTTATCATTTCCTTCTGCTCCTCGTTGGGTTCGACACTCTTACTTATCGAAAGGACTACGATAGATCCCCTATACTTGTGGGTCATCAAGACTCTTTTCTGGCGCTGTTGCCAAGGAGTGAAGCTCCTTTGGTAGGTGGAATTTGGTAAGGAAAAATGTATATAGTGTGCCGAAATTTACTGTCACTTGTTACTATGGAAAGTAATCCTCTGAGGGGCTTGTTCAGGGTATCTTCACCCCGACCAGTAGAGCAAAGAGTTGCTCCTCAACCTATTGAACGTACTGAAAATGAAAATGACTACTTTGAGATTCCTTCGGGTATGATAGAAAAACTGCTAGCTAATCCTTTTGCGGGAGACGAAACAATGCATCCTGATGAGCACCTAATATATCTGGATGAAGTTTGTGGATTATTTAAGCTTGCAGGTGTGCCCGATGATGTTATTAAGAAGAAGGTTTTCCCTTTATGTTTGAAGGGAGATGCATTGACATGGTATAGGCTATGTGGTGATATGGGATCATGGAACTACAAACGATTGAAATTGGAATTTCATCAGAAGTTTTATCCTATGCATCTTGTTCATCGTGATCGCAATTATATATATAATTTTTGGCCTCGCGAAGGAGAAAGCATCACTCAAACTTGGGGGAGGCTTAAATCAATGTTATATTCATGCCCCAATCATGAGCTTCCAAGAGAAATAATTATTCAAAATTTATATGCTCGGCTTTCTCATAACAATCGCACCATGCTCGATACTTCTTGTATTGGCTCTTTTATGATGAAGACTATTGAATTAAAATGGGATTTATTATTGGAAAGAATTAAACGCAACTCTGAAGATTGGGACCTCGACGAAGGTAAGAAGTCAGGTATGACACCTAAGTTTCATTGTGTTAAATCTTTTATGGATACCGATGTTTTCTGTAAATTTAGCACTAAATATGGACTTGACTCTGAAATACTAGCTTCTTTCTGTGAATCTTTTGCTACTCATGTTGATCTCCCTATGGAGAAGTGGTTTAAATATCATCCTCCCATAGAAGTAAAAGTAGATGCACCTATTAAAGTTGAAGAAAATACTGTCACTTATAATGATCCTATTGTTCCTACTGCTTATGTTGAGAAACCACCTTTTCCTGTTAGGATAAAAGATCATGCTAAAGCTTCAACCGTGGTTCAGAAAAGCAATATTAGAACCTATACACCTCCTGAGCAAATTTAAGTTGAACCTAATATTGCTATTGTTAAAGATCTCTTGTCTGATAATATTGATGGGCATGTTATTCATTTCTGTGATGAGACTGCTAGAATTGCTAAACCTTGTGCTAAAGGTAAACATAGACCCGCGGTAGGCATGCATGTTATTTCTATTAAAATAGGAGATCATTGTTATCATGGCTTATGTGATATGGGTGCCTGTGCTAGTGCTATACCTCATGACTTATACAAAGAAATTATGCATGATATTGCACCTACTGAGATAGAATATATTGATGTTACCATTAAGCTTGCCAATAGAGATACCATATCACCCATTGGAATTGTTAGAGATGTTGAAGTCTTGTGTGGGAAAACAAAATATCCTGCTGATTTTCTTGTTCTTGGTTCCCCACAAGATAGATTTTGTCCCATTATATTTGTTAGCCCTTCTTGAACACAGTTAATGCTAACATAGATTGTGAAAAGGATGTTGTTACTATTGGTTTAGGTGATATGTCTCATGAATTTAATTTCTCTAAATTTCGTAGACAACACCGTGAAGAGGAATTGCCTAGTAAAGATGAAATTATTGGTCTTGCTTCTATTGCCGTGCCTCCTAGTGATCCTTTAGAACAGTATTTGCTAAACCATGAAAATGATATGTTTATGAATGAAAGAAGGGAAATAGATGAAGTATTCTTTAAACAGGAACCCATCCTGAAACACAATTTTCCTGTCGAAATCCTAGGGGATCCTCCTCCACCCAAGGGTGATCCCGTGTTTGAGCTCAAACCGTTACCTGATACTCTTAAATATGCTTATCTTGATGAGAAAAAGATATATCATGTTATTATTAGTGCTAACCTTTCAGAGCACGAAGAAGAGAGATTATTGAAAACTCTGAAGAAGCACCATGTTGCTATTGGATATACTCTCGATGATCTTAAGGGCATTAGTCCCACACTATGTCAACACAAAATAAATTTGGAGAAAGATGCCAAACCAGTTCATGATCACCAACGACGGTTGAATCCTAAGATGAAAGAAGTGATAAGAAAGGAAATACTAAAGCTCCTTGAGGTAGGTATAATTTATCCCGTTGCTGATAGTCAGTGGGTGATACGTCTCCAACGTATCTATAATTTTTGATTGCTCCATGCTATATTATCTACTGTTTTGGACTATATTGGGCTTTATTTTCCACTTTTATATTATTTTTGGGACTAACCTATTAACCGGAGGCCCAGCCCAGAATTGTTCTTTTTGCCTATTTCAGTGTTTCGGAGAAACAGAATATCAAACGGAGTCCAAACGGAATAAAACCTTCGGGAACATGATTTTCTCACCGAACGTGATCCAGGAGACTTGGACCCTACGCCAAGGCATCAGAGAGGCGGTCATGAGGGTGGGTGCACCCCCCTAGGGCGCACCCCCCTGCCTCGTGGGCCCCTCGATGCTCTACCGACGTACTTCTTCCTCCTATATATACATACATACCCCCAAACTATCAGAACAGGAGCCAAAAACCTAATTCCACCGCCGCAACTTTCTGTATCCACGAGATCCCATCTTGGGGCCTGTTCCGGAGCTCCGCCGGAGAGGGCCGTCATCACGGAGGGCTTCTACATCATCATAGCCTCTCCGATGAAGTGTGAGTAGTTTACCTCAGACCTTTGGGTCCATAGTTAGTAGCTAGATGGCTTCTTCTCTATTTTTGGATCTCAATACAAAGTTCTCCCCCTCTCTTGTGGAGATCTATTCGATGTAATCTTCTTCTTTTTGCGGTGTGTTTGTTGAGATCGATGAATTGTGGGTTTATGATCAAGTCTATCTATGAATAATATTTGAATCTTCTCTGAATTCTTTTATGTATGATTGGTTATCTTTGCAAGTCTCTTCGAATTATCCGTTTGGTTTGGCCAACTAGATTGGTAGTTCTTGCCATGGGAGAAGTGCTTAGCTTTGGGTTCGATCTTGCGGTGTCCTTTCCTAGTGACAGAAGGGGCAGCAAGGCACGTATTGCATCGTTGCCATTGAGGATAACAAGATGGGGTTTATTTCATATTGCATGAATTTATCTCTCTACATCATGTCATCCTGCTTAAAGCGTTACTCTGTTTTTAACTTAATACTCTAGATGCATGCTGGATAGCGGTCGATGAGTGGAGTAATAGTAGTAGATGCAGAATCGTTTCGGTCTACTTGTCACGGACGTGATGCCTATATACATGATCATGCCTAGATATTCTCATAACTATGCTCAATTCTGTCAATTTCTCAACAGTAATTTGTTCACCCAGCGTAGAATACTTATGCTCTTGAGAGAAGCCACTAGTGAAACCTATTGCCCCCGGGTCTATTCTCATCATATCAATCTCCATCACTTTAATCTTGCTTTGCTTTTTACTTTGCTTTTACTTTTTTACTTTGCATCTTTATACCAAAAATACCAAAAATATTATATCTATCAGATCTCACTCTCGTAAGTGACTGTGAAGGGATTGACAACACCTAATCGTGTTGGTTGCGAGTAGCTATCGTTTTGTGCAGGTACGAGGGACTTGAGCGTGGCCTCCTACTGGATTGATACCTTGGTTCTCAAAAACTGAGGGAAATACTTACGCTACTCTCCTGCATCATCCCTTCCTCTTCGGGGAAAACCAACGCAAGCTCAAGAGGTAGCAAGAAGGATTTCTGGCGCCATTGCCGGGGAGTCTAGGCAAAAAGTCAACATACCAAGTACCCATCACAATCCCTATCTCTCGCATTACATTATCTGCCATTTGCCTCTCGTTTTCCTCTCCCCCACTTCACCCTTGCCGTTTTATTCACCCTCTCTCTCTCTCTCTATCCTCCCTCTCTATTTGCCTCTTTTGCCCATTTGCTCTTGTTTGCTCGTGTGTTAGATTGCTTGTTTGTCGCGATGGCTCAAGATAATACTAAATTGTGTGACTTCACCAATACCAATAATAATGATTTCCTTAGCACTCTGATTGCTCCTCTTACCGATGTTGAATCTTGTGAAATCAATACTGCTTTGTTGAATCTTGTTATGAAAGATCAATTCGTCGGCCTTCCTAGTGAAGATGTCGCTACTCATCTGAATAGCTTCGTTGATGTATGTGATATGCAAAAGAAAAAAGATGTCGATAAAGATGTCGTTAAATTGAAGCTATTTCCTTTTTCGCTTAGAGATCGTGCTAAAGCTTGGTTTTCATCTTTGCCTAAAAATAGTATTGATTCTTGGAACAAGTGCAAAGATGCTTTTATCTCTAAGTATTTCCCTCCCGCTAAGATCATCTCTCTTAGAAACGATATTATGAACTTTAAGCAACTTGATCATGAACATGTTGCACAAGCTTGGGAGAGAATGAAATTAATGATACGTAATTGCCCTACTCATGGTTTGAATTTGTGGATGATCATACAAAAATTTTATGCCGAATTGAATTTTGCTTCTAGAAATCTTTTAGATTCGGCCGCGGGAAGCACTTTTATGGAAATCACTTTAGGATATGCTACTAAACTCCTAGATAATATTATGGTTAATTATTCTCAATGGCATACTGAAAGATCTTCTAATAAAAAAAGTGCCTGCGATAGAAGAAATCAATGTTTTGAGTGGAAAGATGGATGAACTTATGAAATTATTTTCTACTAAGAGTGTTTCTTCTGATCCTAACGATAAGCATTTTTCTACTTTGATTGAGAATAACAATGAATCTATGGATGTGAATTTTGTTGGTAGGAATAATTTTGGTAACAACGCTTATAGAGGGAATTTTAATCCTAGGCCATATCCTAGTAATCCTTCTAATAATTATGGGAATTCCTACAACAACTCTTATGGAAATTATAATAAGATGCCCTCTGAATTTGAGAATAGTGTTAAAGATTTTATGAATTCACAAAAGAATTTTAATGCTTTGCTTGAAGAGAAATTGCTTAAAGTTGATGATTTGGCTAGAAACGTTGATAGAATTTCTCTTGAGATTGATTCTTTAAAGATTAGATCTATTCCTCCTAAGCATGATATCAATGAGTCTCTCAAAGCCATGAGAATTTCCATTGATGAGTGCAAGGAAAGAACCACTAGGATGCGTGCTTCCAAAGATGCCTTTATTAAAGCGTGTTCTTCCAATTCCTATGAAAATCAAGATGAAGATCTAAAAGTTATTGATGTGTCCCCTATTAAATCTTTATTTTGCAATATAAATCTTGATGAAACTGAATATGATCTTCCTTTACCTAGAAGGCATTCTAAAAATTCGGAGTATTTAGATCTTTACGATGAAATTGATGAAAGTGGGATTGAAACAAATAAAAATCTAGATGTTGCTAAACCCACTATATTGGATTTCAAGGAATTTAATTATGAAAGTTGCTCTTTAATTGATTGTATTTCCTTGTTGCAATCCGTGCTAAAATCTCCACATGGTTATAGTCAAAATAAAGCCTTCACCGAACATATTGTTGATGCCTTGATGCAATCTTATGAAGAAAAACTTGAGTTGAAAGTTTCTATCCCTAGAAAACTCTATGATGAGTGGGAACTGTCAGGGATATACCCCACGGCGTAAACCGGCCGGAAGTATAACCCGGCCGGACTAGGCGTTTCATTGGTAAACCGCCAGAGGATTGGCGGTTTACGTGATTGGCGGTTTACATGTCTAGCGGTTCACGTGTCTGGCGGTTCACTGGTATGACGATTCACGAGCCTGAAGACTCATTGGTGACTCGGCGAGTGTTCCAGATGGATGACAAGGCCCAAGGACCAGCAGGCCGGTTTATGTTAATGGTGGGCCGGTTTAAGAGGAAAGGCATGAGGAACATTTATCTTACAAGGAGTTAAGACCTGGACTTGTATCCGGTTTGTATTAGAGATAGACTAGTCCTAATCCTAATAGGACTCTACATGTAACCCGCCCCTCCAACATATATAAGGAGGGGCAGGGCTCCCCAAAAGAGACAAGATTGACAAGTTCCACAAGTTGGACAAGTTAGGTTTAGACAATAGCTCTCGAGATAGAGCACCCTTGTAACCGTGATCATCATCATCATCAATATCAATGAAGCAGGATGTAGGCTTTTACCTCCACCGTGAGGGGCTGAACCTGGGTAAAACATCGCGTCTCTCGTCCTGCTCAACCCCTCTCAAGCTACCACATAGATGCGTTGGCTTCGCGACTAAGTCCTGACACCTAGGACATCTGCCATGACAATTCCACGACAGTTGGCGCCCACCGTGGGGCTCGCGCACGGTGGTGTTGAGTTCTTGGAGGGATCTTTTTTAGGGTTCGAGAAGTTTGTAATTTTCAGATGAAGAGCAGATTGGAAAGGATCTACATCGTCTTAGTTCGTCAGTCGAGAGCAGGAAAAGAAAAAAAATGGGTCATCCGTGAGACGTTTACACGCCGGAGTCAGGGCTTCATCGACTTCAACTTCAGCAAGATCGTATCCGGCCAGTTCATCCGTTTTTGGCGTGCGCAAATTCCGTCATCAGCAATGGTTGTGATTCCGATAGGAGACGTGCTGATATTTCATTGATTAAAGCATCAGATCAATCAAGGCATATATATACTGAGTACGGTCTTCAATGTCCGATGAGTCGAGGCATCAATCTCTAGTGAAAGTCGAAGGAGGAATTTTCTTTCGCATGATCGGATTGATCTCCGGTTTCCAAAACTACAAGGCAAGGCTACAGCGCCGGGTCACACGCGACCGTCGCGATGTCTCTAGCAGTCCAAAAAAAAGAAAAAAGAAAGGGGTGGCCACGTCTTGAGGATGTGGACGTGGACTGGTCAACCGCCCACGATGGATCGATTCGCCCCGTCTGGTCACTCCGTCCTTGCGATGGAGCCGCCTCGCCTCCAGGCGCAACCCTCGCCGGAGCGGCCTCACTACTAAGCTGCCTTCAAACTGAACCCGCTCGGATTCGCCTTCGCCGCCCCTCCTCGGACTTGCCTTCACCACTCCGAGTCGGTTCCACCCCGTAGCTCCACCTCCGGTTCTGCTGCTCCTCCGTGCTGGATCTGCAGATCGTTTTTCTGCCTCTGTTGCTCCGAGCTGCTACCACTACCGTACTGGCCCGTCTCGGCTCACCTCTACTTGGATTGACTCCGAGTCATTGTCACCTCTTCTGCTCCAAGTCGGCCTTGTCGCCACGCCGCTGAGTCGCCGGCCCTGCTGCCTCCGTGCTCGTGACTGTGCCGGGCTTTGAGACGCCCGCTACCTCAGCCGCCTTAGGCTGTTCTGACTTGCGGGCCTGTTTTTTCACTGGCTCCGCCCTTGAACTACCTGTCGCCGTTCAGCTGCTGCAGTTGTTACGGCCTCCGAGGCACCGCGGCCTCGTTCTTCTTCTGCCAAGCCGTGGATAACAGGTGCGAGCAGTCGCGTTTGAGCTAAACCTTGCTGTGAGTCACCTCCGCTGTTGGTGAGCCGGCCCTGCCGTGATGACCCGCCTCTCTCCGTCATCGTCCTGATGCTACAGCTCACTCGTTATACTACACACGTCAAGAGGTGTACCGACGTCCGTGTCCGTGAAGCACAAGAGGCACCGCGGACTTGATGCCTCTGCCTCCCTGCCCGCACAAGTTGCCGAGGTGGCCGCTTCGTGGCCCAGTCGTACGTCGAGTCTCGTCGCTCCTGAACCACCCCTGCTGCCTCGCATACCGCTTTGAAACGGCCACCATCGATCGAGCCGTCAAATCACCAAGTCGCCAAGACCAAGATTTCCGATGCAGCCATCGACGTTGAACCGTCGACGTTGCGGCCATCTTGAGCCGCCAAGGACCGCGCCAAAGCTGCTGCCATGGCTCACCGGTTTCTGAAACATCAGGTGACATCTATCTAAGTCTGTTTTTGACATATATTGTTTTTGTAAAAAGAACAATTACGTTGGTTTTGCATATTTTTATATGCAGGACAATTATTCGCCACAACATTGGTGTTACACCATACATATGGAGCGTGCACTGGCGTCATGATATACTGGCTTTTGACCATTCCGCACTGCTCAACGGACGCGCGCAAACCGCCTGTGGTCCGGTTTACATCAACACGTGGCCGTTTCTCCATCTGCGTCGGCTTACAACGCCTGCGGCCGACTTTTCCGTCTGCGCCGGTTTACAATGCCCGCAGGCGACTCCCCGTCCGCGCCGGTTCACAATACCCGCGGGCGGCTCTCCGTCCGCGCCGGTTTACAACTCCCGCGGCCGACTCTCCCGTCCGGGCCGGCCTACAACGCCCGCGCAGCCGATTCTCTTGTTCGTGGCGGGTTACCGGCCGACTCTTGCACATATATCAACAAATCAGAGCCATGCATGCTCATACAAGTTGTCCAACGGATGTGTGCAAGCCGCTGACCTGTGGTCTGGGCTGTCCTAACAAACCTGGAGCGGATCATAATATATTATCAACCTCCGTCAGATGGCTCAATGGTATTATTACAAATTCATGAAACTCCAGGTCATTGGAGGGAAAAAATAACCCGGCCCTGGAGGCTACTACCATTATTGGAGAAAATTTGAAGGCCGGCCGGAAAAACTTCCGGTTTAAAAAAAGTGATTGACACTCATAAAGTTTCGGTTCAATAGAAGAATTCCGGGTTATCAAGAAAGATTCCGGTTCAAAATCCGGTTCAAGGAAAATCTGTTCTCCCACGAAGCTCTGAAGCTCTCAAATCCGGTTCAAAAACTGGCTCAAGGTAAATTTGTCCCTCACAAGGCTATGAAGCTTTCAAATCCGGTTTAAGAATTTCCGGTTCAAAAAGGAATTAACTTCTCGCAAGTTCGAGTTTAAAGGCTGTCAGAAAATTTCCGGGTCATCAGAAAGTATTCTGGTTTACAATCCGGTTCAAGGGAAAGATGTATTCCATGAAGCTTTGAAGCTCTCAATATCCGGTTTAACATCCGGTTCAAGAAGGATTTATCTCTTGCAAAAAGTTAAAAGGGTGCCAAAGAGGACCTGCTGCCATGATGCATGGTTCAAACATGGGTATCATGCCTTATTGGCTTATCATATTCTTGATCACTTGGGGGCTTTGGTCATATCCGAACCATAGTCACACCTCTTGATCGGCGCAATGCCACAATATCACTTGGGGGCTTGGTCGCGTCCGAACCATAGCAACGCCATTTGGTAGGCGGAAAGCCACAACATCACTTGGGGACTTGTGGTCACGTCTGAACCATAGTCACGCCTCTTGATCGGCCTAGTGCCACAGCATCACTTGGGGGCTTTGGTCGAACCCGAACCATCGCTACACCTCTTGATCGGCGTAATGCCAATACATCACTTGGGGACTTGTGGTCACGTCTGAACCATAGTCACGCCTCTTGATCGGCCTAAGGCCACAGAATCACTTGGGGGCTTGGTCGAACCCGAACCATTGCCACGCCTTTTGATCGGCATAATGCCATTATTTCATTTGGGGACCTGGCTGACTTGAACCATAGCTACGCCTATCGGGGGCTTGGTCGTGTCCGACCATGGTAACGCCATTTGATCGGCTCAATAGCCTCTTTTTGCAAATGGTTTTATCGTTCCCTTTGCTTGAAATTTGCTTTGATAAATATTTCCTTTTACTTCTGTTGCGTTTTTAAACCGACAAATTCTCAAACCGGTTCGACTGTCAAATTGTCGGAACACGGTCAAATCTTAAATCCGGAGACTATCTGCCCGGTTTGGTTTTAAGTTACCATCCTATTATGGAGTAAACCGGTGTTTATCAACCCGGCTTGGCTTTCAACTACAAGTTGTCAGTACACGATCAAATTATAACCCGGAGACTATCAGCCCGGTCTGGTTTGACTACGAGTCGCCAGTATTATATATGGTTAAACCGGTGTTTATCACAACCTGGTATGGTTTTATCATAAACTGGCACAATATGGAAGGAGTTATCAGTACTCAAGATTTGGGTTATCACCCTTACTACAAAAAGTTGGTAAAACCAACAATGTGATTCAATGTCACAGGTATGATATATTTCATATATTATTATTCTTAAGTGCAGCCTTGGTTATAAACCCGGGTTATATGTTGGGCATTATGACCCGTCCGGTGGTAAACCACCAAGACACTTTAAACTTGTTGTATGCAGAAACAGGTTTGTTAAACCGGCCTGGCTTTGGACTATAAGTCGCCAGTATATATATATTTGGATTGCGCCATTGGAATCATGCGCTTATAAATCATTGGGTTATATTATTCAAATAGCCAAACTTGGCTGAATTTTCATTATGATATTGAATGAATAAGGTTTTCACCGGATTATATTATCTTGAATAGCCAACATGGCTGGATTTTTATTATGGTTATTAATAACCAGTATTATGATTAAGGTTTTCAAAGTCGCTTTAGCGCAATGGCTATTATTTTATCAAAGGATATGATTTATTCTACAATGGAAGGAATAGTCCCGAGTCGCTGCAGGCTTACAACCCGGCACTTGGGGGCTACATTATTCAAATCGAGATTACATGCAAGTCTCATGTCGCTGCAAGCATGCATCATGACACTTGGGGGCTAATGCAAAGTCATTTTTACTAGTCTTATTGAAGACCCGACTCATCATATTATAACGAGCCGGCCCTCGGGGGCTACCAATTGCTCCTGTCAACAATTCAAGGTACACAAGTTTTCGTCCATAATATTGAAGGATCCATTGCTCAGTTGGTAAAGCACAAAGCTCTTAACCTTGTGGACGTGGGTTCAAGCCCTACGATGGAAGCTACATTATAAGATGTTGAAGTATATATCAAGTCCCGGTTCAGTATTATCTTACTAAGCCGGCCCTTGGGGGCTATACATCACTGCTAAAATCTACATAATTATATTTACAAAGTTCTTGCTCATTATTGCATAATGACCCGGCCCTTGGGGGTTACACTGATTGAAGTTTTTATAAGCAATTACAAGTCCCAGGTCGCTGCAAGCATGACAACCCGGCACTTGGGGGCTACATATATAGAGTATTCAGTTTTTAGATGAACAAACCGGATTTCTTCAAGGTTGAAACACTTATTGGAGCAAGTCTTAAGTTATCACTATGTTCTCCTCTTAAGACTTGGGGGCTACAGGTATTATGCATATAAAGGAGGAACATCTTCATTTTATCAGTTTTGAGCAAATCAGGAAGATCAATTACATGACCCGGTGTCGACAACAATTATGACCCGGTGCCATCAATATTTATAAACCGGTCATTTTGGTAATATTAAACCGGCAAGTTTTACATCTTCAAACCGGCTGAATATCAGATAAGTATTTCAGACCCATATTTCTTAAACAGGCGCTTTGGGAGCTGAATCAAAGGAGTTATTCTTCACAATATTTCTGTGACAAACCAATGTCGGCAAATTGATTATGAAGCTGGTCTGTTGACCCGGACTTCCCAGAAGGAGGAAATAACAAGGACTTAAGGGTGATCAGGTACCGGTTTACAAGAATTCTTAACCTGGAGCATAACCTATCAAATTTGTTCTTGTGTTTATTTTTGCAGCATAAGTTTACCATGGATAAATCCATGCTAAACTTGGGGGCTAATGTCGGGGATACACCCCGCGGCGTAAACCGGCCGGAAGTATAACCCGGCCGGACTAGGTGTTTCATTGGTAAACCGCCAGAGGATTGGCGGTTTACGTGATTGGCGGTTTACATGTCTGGCGGTTCACGTGTCTGGCGGTTCACTGGTATGACGATTCACGAGCCTGAAGACTCATTGGTGACTCGGCGTGTGTTCCGGATGGATGACAAGGCCCAAGGCCCAGCGGGCCGGTTTATGTTAATGGTGGGCCGGTTTAAGAGGAAAGGCATGAGGAACATTTATCTTACAAGGAGTTAAGACCTGGACTTGTATCCGGTTTGTATTAGAGATAGACTAGTCCTAATCCTAATAGGACTCTACATGTAACCCACCCCTCCAACATATATAAGGAGGGGCAGGGCTCCCCAAAAGAGACAAGATTGACAAGTTCCACAAGTTGGACAAGTTAGGTTTAGACAATAGCTCTCGAGATAGAGCACTCTTGTAACCGTTATCATCATCATCATCAATATCAATGAAGCAGGATGTAGGCTTTTACCTCCACCGTGAGGGGCCGAACCTGGGTAAAACATCGCGTCTCTCGTCCCGCTCAACCCCTCTCAAGCTACCACATAGATGTGTTGGCCTCGCGACTAAGTCCTGACACGTAGGACATCTGTCATGACAATTCCATGACAGGAACCAACTATTAAAATTAAAATTAAAGATCATGAGTTTTATGCTTTGTGTGATTTGGGTGCTAGTGTTTCCACTATCCCCAAAACTTTGTGTGATTTGCTAGATTTCCGCGATTTTGATGATTGCTCTCTAAACTTGCATCTTGCGGATTCTACTATTAAGAAACCTATGGGAAGGATTAATGATGTTCTTATTGTTGCAAATATAAATTATTTGCCCGTAGATTTCATTGTTCTTGATATAGATTGCAATCCTTCTTGCCCTATTATTCTTGGTAGACCTTTCCTTAGAACAGTTGGTGCGATTATTGATATGAAGGAAGGGAATATTAGATTTCAATTTCCATTAAAAAGGTCATGCACTTTCCAAGAAAGAAAATAAAATTGCCATATGAAACTATCATGAGAGCCACTTATGGATTTCCCACCAAAGATGGCAATACCTAGATCTATCCTCGCTTTTATGCCTAGCTAGGGGCGTTAAACGATAGCGCTTGTTGGGAGGCAACCCAATTTTATTTTTATTCCTTGATTTTTGCTCCCGTTTAGTAATAAATAAATCATTTAGCCTCTGTTTTGGTTGTGTTTTTTGTGTTCAATTAGTGTTTGTGCCAAGTAGAACCGTTGGGAAGACTTGGGAAAAGTCTTGTTGAACTTGCTGTAAAAAACAGAAACTTTAGCGCTCACAAGAACTTCTGTCATTTTTATTTGAAGAGTTTTATTTAGTTAATTCTTTTTGAATATGATTAATAGATAAATTCCTCACGTCCAGCAATTTATTTTAGAATTTTTGGGGTTCCAGATCTTGCGCTAGCTACAGATTACTACAGACTGTTCTGTTTTTGACAGATTCTGTTTTTCGTGTGTTGTTTGCTTATTTTGATGAATCTATGGTTAGTAAACTAGTTTATAGTCCATAGAAAAGTTGGAATACAGTAGGTTTAACACCAATATAAATAAATAATGAGTTCATTACAGTACCTTGAAGTGTTCTTTTGTTTTCTTTCGCTAACGGAGCTCGCGAGTTTTCTATTTTGAGTTTTGTGTTGTGAAGTTTTCAAGTTTTGGGTGAATTCTTTTGATGGATTATGGAACAAGGAGTGGCAAGAGCCTAAGCTTGGGGATGCCCATGGAACCCCCAAGATAATCCAAGGACACCAAAAAGTCAAAGCTTGGGGATGCCCCGGAAGGCATCCCCTCTTCCGTCCACTTCCATCGGTAATTTACTTGGAGCTATATTTTTATTCACTAACATGATATGTGTTTTGCTTGGAGCGTCTTGTATTATTTGTGTCTTTCTGTCTTAGTATGCAACAATCATCCTTGCTGTAAACACCTTTTGAGAGAGCCATACATGAATTAAAATTTGATAGAATACTCTATGTGCTTCACTTATATCTTTTGAGCGTTATAGTTTTGCTCTATGTACTTCACTTATATCTTTTGAGCGTTATAATTTTGCTCTATGTGCTTCACTTAGATCTTTTAGAGAACGGTGGTGGATTTGTTTTAAAGAAACTATTGATCTCTCATGCTTCACTTAAATTATTTTGAGAGTCTCTTAATAGCATGGTAATTTTCTTAATAATAATATGCTTGGTATTCAAGATTTGTGAAACTTTCTTTTGAGTGTGTTGAATACTAAGAAAAGATTGAAACATGATAATTGTTTTGATATATGGGGGTGATAACATTAAAGTCATGCTAGTTGAGTAGTTGTGAATTTAAACAATACTTGTGTTAAAGTTTGTGATTCCCGTAGCATGCACGTATGGTGAACCGTTATGTGATGAAGTCAGAGCATGATTTATTTATTGATTGTCTTCCTTATGAGTGGCGGTCGGGGACGATCGATGGTATTTTCCTACCAATCTATCCCCCTAGGAGCATGCGCGTAATACTTTGCTTTGATAACTTCTAGATTTTTGCAATAAGTATATGAGTTCTTTATGACTAATGTTGAGTCCATGGATTATACGCACTCTCACCCTTCCACCTTTGCTAGCCTCTCTAATACCGTGCACTTCTCTCCGGTATCATACACCCACCATATACCTTCCTCAAAACAGCCACCATACCTACCTATTATGGAATTTCCATAGCCATTCCGAGATATATTGCCATGCAACTTTTCACCGTTCCGTTTATTATGACACACTCCATCATTGTCATATTGCATATTCCGGTACACCGCCGGAGGCATTCATATAGAGTCATATTTTGTTCTAAGTATTGAGTTGTAATTGTTGAGTTGTAAGAAAAATAAAAGTGTGATGATCATCATTATTAGAGCATTGTCCCAGTGAGAAAAGACTGATGGAGACTATGATTCCCCCATAAGTCGGGATGAGACTCTGGACGAAAAATAAAATAAAAAAAAAGAGGCCAAAGAAGCCCAAATAAAAAGAGGCCATAAAAAAAGAGAAAATGCCCAAATAAAAAAATGAGAGAAAAAAGAGAGAAGGGACAATTTTACTATCCTTTTACCACACTTGTGCTTCAAAGTAGCACCATGATCTTCATAGTAGAGGGTCTCTCATGTTATCACTTTCATATACTAGTGGGAATTTTACATTATAGAACTTGGCTTGTATATTCCAATGATGGGATTCCTCAAATTGCCCTAGGTCTTCATGAGCAAGCAAGTTGGATGCACACCCACTTAGTTTCTTTTTGAGCTTTCATATACTTATAGCTCTAGTGCATCCATTGCATGGCAATCCCTACTCACTCACATTGATATCTATTGATGGGCATCTCCATAGCCCGTTGATACGCCTAGTTGATGTGAGACTATCTTCTCCTTTTTGTCTTCTCCACAACCACCATTCTATTCCACCTATAGTGCTATATCCATGGCTCACGCTCATGTATTGCGTGAAGATTGAAATTTTTTTGGAAAAGTTAGAGTATGAAACAATTGCTTGGCTTGTCATCGGGGTTTTTCATGATTTAAATACTTTGTGTGGTGAAGATAGAGCATAGCCAGACTATATGATTTTGTAGGGATAACTTTCTTTGGCCATGTTATTTTGAGAAGACATAATTGCTTTGTTAGTATGCTTGAAGTATTATTATTTTTATGTCAATATAAACTTTTGTCTTGAATCTTTCGAATCTGAATATTCATATCACAATTAAGAAGATTTGCATTGAAATTATGCCAAGTAGCACTCCGCATCAAAAATTCTCTTTTATCATTTACCTACTCGAGGACGAGCAGGAATTAAGCTTGGGGATGCCTGATACGTCTCCAACGTATCTATAATTTTTGATTGCTCCATGCTATATTATCTACTGTTTTGGACTATATTGGGCTTTATTTTCCACTTTTATATTATTTTTGGGACTAACCTATTAACCGGAGGCCCAGCCCAGAATTGCTGTTTTTTGCCTATTTCAATGTTTCGGAGAAACAGAATATCAAACGGAGTCCAAACGGAATAAAACCTTCGGGAACGTGATTTTCTCATCGAACGTGATCTAGGAGACTTGGACCCTACGCCAAGGCATCAGAGAGGCGGTCACGGGGGTGGGTGCACCCCCCCTAGGGCGCACCCCCTGCCTCGTGGGCCCCTCGATGCTCCACCAACGTACTTCTTCCTCCTATATATACATACGTACCCCCAAACGATCAGAACAGGAGCCAAAAACCTAATTCCACCGCCGCAACTTTCTGTATCTACGAGATCCCATCTTGGGGCCTGTTCCGGAGCTCCACCGGAGAGGGCCGTCATCACGGAGGGCTTCTACATCATCATAGCCTCTCCAATGAAGTGTGAGTAGTTTACCTCAGACCTTCGGGTCCATAGTTAGTAGCTAGATGGCTTCTTCTCTATTTTTGGATCTCAATACAAAGTTCTCCCCCTCTCTTGTGGAGATCTATTCGATGTAATCTTCTTTTTGCGGTGTGTTTGTTGAGACCGATGAATTGTGGGTTTATGATCAAGTCTATCTATGAATAATATTTGAATCTTCTCTGAATTCTTTTATGTATGATTGGTTATCTTTGCAAGTCTCTTCAAATTATTCGTTTGGTTTGGCCAACTAGATTGGTAGTTCTTGCCATGGGAGAAGTGCTTAGCTTTGGGTTCGATCTTGCGGTGTCCTTTCCTAGTGACAGAAGGGGCAGCAGGGCACGTATTGCATCGTTGCCATCGAGGATAACAAGATGGGGTTTATTTCATATTGCATGAATTTATCTCTCTACATCATGTCATCCTGCTTAAAGTGTTACTCTGTTTTTAACTTAATACTCTAGATGCATGCTGGATAGCGGTCGATGAGTGGAGTAATAGTAGTAGATGCAGAATCATTTCGGTCTACTTGTCACGGACGTGATGCCTATACACATGATCATGCCTAGATATTCTCATAACTATGCTCAATTCTGTCAATTGCTCAATAGTAATTTGTTCACCCACTGTAGAATACTTATGCTCTTGAGAGAAGCCACTAGTGAAACCTATGGCCCCCGGGTCTATTCTCATCATATCAATCTCCATCACTTTAATCTTGCTTTGCTTTTTACTTTGCTTTTACTTTTTACTTTGCATCTTTATACCAAAAATACCAAAAATATTATATCTATCAGATCTCACTCTCGTAAGTGACCGTGAAGGGATTGACAACCCCTAATCGCGTTGGTTGCGAGTAGCTATCGTTTTTTGCAGGTACGAGGGACTTGAGCGTGGCCTCCTACTGGATTGATACCTTGGTTCTCAAAAACTGAGGGAAATACTTAAGCTACTCTGCTGCATCATCCCTTCCTCTTCGGGGAAAACCAACGCAAGCTCAAAAGGTAGCAGTGGGTAAGTCTTGTCCATTGTGTCCCTAAAAACGGAGGTATTACTACCGTTCCTAATGCTAAAGATGAATTGATTCCGCAAAGAATTATTACAGGTTATAGGATGGTAATTGATTTCCGCAAATTAAATAAGGCTACTAAAAAAGATCATTACCCCTTACCTTTTATTGATCAAATACTAGAAAGATTATCCAAACATACACATTTTTGCTTTCTAGATGGTTATTCTGGTTTCTCTCAAATACCTGTGTCAGCTGATGATCAATCTAAGACCACTTTTACTTGCCCGTTCGGTACTTTTGCTTATAGACACATGCCTTTTGGTTTATGTAATGCACCTGATACCTTCCAAAGATGCATGATGGCTATATTCTCTGACTTTTGTGAAAAGATTTGTGAGGTTTTCATGGATGATTTCTCCGTCTATGGATCCTCTTTTGATGATTGCTTAAGCAACCTTGATCGAGTTTTGCAGAGATGTGAAGACACTAACCTTGTCTTGAATTGGGAGAAGTGCCACTTTATGGTTAATGAAGGTATTGTCTTGGGGCATAAAATTTCTGAAATAGGTATTGAAGTTGATAAAGCTAAGGTTGATGCTAAGGACATTAAAGGTATAATAAGTTTCCTTGGTCACACCGGTTTTTATAGGAGGTTCATTAAGGACTTCTCAAAAAATTCTCGGCCTCTGACTAATTTATTACAAAAAGATATACCATTTGTTTTTTATGATGATTGCGTAGAAGCATTTGAAATACTTAAGAAAGCTTTGATCTCTGCACCTATTGTTTAGCCACCTGATTGGAATTTACCCTTTGAAATTATGTGTGATGCTAGTGATTATGTTGTAGGTGTTGTTCTAGGACAAAGAGTTGATAAGAAATTAAATGTTATTCAATATGCTAGTAAAACTCTAGACAATGCATAGAGAAATTATGCTACAACTGAAAAAGAATTCTTAGCAGTTGTATTTGCTTGTGATAAGTTCAGACCTTATATTGTTGATTCTAAAGTAACTATTCACACGGATCATGCTGCTATTAAATATCTTATGGAAAAGAAAGATACTAAACCTAGACTTATTATATGGGTTCTCCTCCTACAAGAATTTGATCTGCATATTATTGATAGAAAGGGAGCTGAGAACCCCGTTGCAGACAACTTGTCTAGGTTAGAAAATGTTCTTGATGACCCACTACCTATTGATGATAACTTTCCTGATGAACAATTAAATGTCATAAATGCTTCTCATACTGCTCCATGGTATGCTGATTATGCTAATTACATTGTTGCTAAATTTATACCACCTAGCTTTACATACCAGCAAAAGAAAAAGTTCTTCTATGATTTGAGACATTACTTTGGGAATGACCCACATCTTTATAAAGAAGGAGTAGATGGTGTTATTAGACGTTGTGTACCTGAGCATGAACAGGAACAAATCCTACGCAAGTGTCACTCCGAAGCTTATGGAGGACACCACGCTGGAGATAGAACTGCACATAAGGTATTGCAATCCGGTTTTTATTGGCCTACTCTCTTCAAGGATGCACGTAAGTTTGTTGTATCTTGTGATGAATGTCAAAGAATTGGTAATATTAGTAGACGTCAAGAAATGCCTATGAATTATTCACTTGTTATTGAACCATTTGATGTTTGGGGCTTTGATTATATGGGACCTTTTCCTGCCTCTAATGGATATACACATATTTTAGTTGCTGTTGATTACGTTACTAAGTGGGTAGAAGCTATTCCAACTAGTAGTGCTGATCATAACACCTCTATTAAGATGCTTAAAGAAGTTATTTTTCCAAGGTTTGGAGTCCCTAGATATTTAATGACTGATGGTGGTTCACATTTTATTCATGGTGCTTTTCATAAAATGCTTGCTAAATATGATGTTAATCATAGAATTGCACCTACTTATCACCCACAGTCTAGTGGTCAAGTAGAATTGAGCAATATAGAACTCAAATTAATTTTGCAAAAGACTGTTAATAGATCTAGAAAGAATTGGTCCAAGAAACTTGATGATGCATTATGGGCCTATAGAACTGCATATAAAAATCCTATGGGTATGTCTTCGTATAAAATGGTTTATGGAAAAGCATGTCACTTACCTCTCGAACTAGAACATAAGGCTTATTTGGCTATTAAAGAACTCAATTATGATTTCAAACTTGCCGGTGAGAAGAGGTTATTTGACATTAGCTCACTTGATGAATAGAGAACCCAAGCCTATGAGAATGCCAAATTATTTAAAGAAAAGATTAAAAGATGGCATGACAAAAGGATACAAAAGCGTGAGTTTAATGTAGGTGATTATGTATTTCTATACAACTCTCGTTTAAGATTTTTTGCAGGAAAACTTCTCTCTAAATGGGAAGGTCCTTACGTTATCGAGGAGGTCTATCGTTCCGGTGCCACAAAAATCAATAACTTTGAAGGCACAAATCCTAAGGTGGTGAACGGTCAAAGAATCAAACATTATATCTCAGGTAATCCTATAAATGTTGAAACCAATGTTATTGAAACCGTAACCCTGGAGGAATACATAAGGGACACCTTCCGGAACGTTTCAGACTCTGAAAAGGAATAGGTGTGTGGTACAGTAAGTAAACCGACTCCAAAACAGTTCTAATGGCAATTTTCTCCGTTTTGGAATATTTAGAAAAATAGAAAAATAAGAAGCAGTCCGGGAAGGACACGAGGGCTCCATGAGGGTGGAGGGCGCGCCCTGCCCCCTGGGCATGCCCCCTACCTCGTGGGCACCTCGTGTGCTCTCCGGACTCCGTTTTCTTGCACGTTACGTATTTTGGTGGGTAAAAATTCATTATATAATCTCCCGAAGGTTTTAACTCCCGTATCACACAAATATCCTCTGTCTTTGTTTCGAGCTGTTTTTCTGACAGATCTAGGTCGTCATGTCGTCTTCAAGTGCCCCCAAGGACCAGTTCTTCGAGAAGGTCATCAACCCCTACCTCGCGGAAGTGCTACAACACCCTCAAACCATCGAGATGCTTGAGGGGTTGTTACACATCCGCGATGTTGAGGGACCAAGGAAGACCGGAAGCACGGAGGCAAGGCTCGAGGCATTGGAGCAACAAGTTTTCAAGTGTCAGGAGATGGTGGAGCGTGGACTCGATTCCAATCACATTATGATCACGGACTTCACCAACAACCACAAGCTGGACGTCAAGGACATTGGGGAGGCCATCTTCAAGCTTCATGAGAAAATTGAGCACCTCCAAGCCCAGATCTATGACCTGCCAAATCAAAACTGTGAGTATGATTATAGATTCAAGAGGATGAGTTTGGATGCAGATTTGAGGTTTCAGGAGACTCGATCATCCTTCTATGATGGTGAGCCTATGCCTTGGAAGAGGGACGACAAGCCTACGCCATCAACAAAACCATCAACCCCTTCACCGGCAAAAGAGATATAATCACATGGGTATGGGCACTCCTCTTGGCAGCTGCCAAGCTTGGGGGAGTGCCCCGGTATCGTATCACCATCACTTCTATCTTTACCGTTTTCTCTTAGTTCGATCCTTTTGATAATATCTTGATCTAGTAGAATAAAGTTTTAGTATGATCTAGTTGTGAGTTTTGCTTTATGATCCTTCTATGTAATCGAGTCTGTGAGCTATATATAATAAAGATTAGTGTTGAGTCAAGGGCTTGATTATTTTGCCATGATCTTGAGTGAATAAAAGAAAAGAGAAAGAATAAAAAGGAAATAAAAGAGATCATATAGATCCTATGGAGAGTAATGAGCTCACATATAAAAAGTATGATGAATAAAAGTTGTTGAGAGTTGACAAACATAGTTTTGGTCATCATTGCAATTAATAGGAAGTAATAAAGAAAGAGAGGTCTTCACATATAAATATACTATCTTGGACATCTTTTATGATTGTGAGCACTCATTAAAATATGACATGCTAAAGAGTTGACATTGGACAAGGAAGACAACATAATGGGTTATGTTTTCTTACATCTGAGATAAATTATATTGTCATGGATCATCCAACATGATTGAGCTTGCCTTTCCCCCTCATGCTAGCCAAATTCTTTGCACCAAGTAGAGATACTACTTGTGCTTCCAAACACCCTTAAACTAGTTTTGCCATGAGAGTCCACCATACCTACCTATGGATTGAGTAAGATCCTCCAAGTAAGTTGTCATCGGTGCAAGCAATAAAAATTGCTCTCTAATTGTGTATGACTTATTAGTGTGGGAGAAAATAAGCTTTATACGATCATGTGATATGGAAGAAATAAAAGCGACGAACTGCATAATAAAGGTCCATATCACAAGTGGCAATATAAAGTGACGTTCTTTCGCATTAAGATTTTGTGCATCCAACCATAAAAGCGCATGACAACCCCTGCTTCCCTCTGCGAAGGGCCTATCTTTTACTTTTATCTCCTACCTTACATAAGAGTCATGGTGATCCTCACCTTTCCTTTTTACATTTTATCTTTTGGCAAGCACAATATGTTGGAAAGATCCTGGTATATATGGCTAATTGGATGTGAATTTTCATGAACTATTATTGTTGACATTACCCTTGAGGTAAAACGTTGGGAGGCGAAACTATAAGCCCCTATCTTTCTCTGTGTTCGATTAAAACTCCATACCCATAAGTATTGCGTGAGTGTTAGCAATTGTGAAAGACTATATGATAGTTGAGTATGTGGACTTGCTGAAAAGCTCTTATATTGACTCTTTCCTATGTTATGATAAATTGCAATTGCTCCAATGACTGAGATTGTAGTTTGTTAGTTTTCAATGAAGTTTATGATTCATACTTGAAATTGTGATTGAATTATTACTCTAGCATAAGAGATCATATGACAATAATTATATAAGCTGTTGTTCTAATAATGATCATGATGCCCTCATGTCTGTATTTTATTTTTATCGACACCTCTATCTTTAAACATGTGGACATATTTTTCGATTTCGGCTTTCGCTTGAGGACAAGCGAGGTCTAAGCTTGGGGGAGTTGATACGTCCATTTTGCATCATGCATTTATATCGATATTTATAGCATTATGGGCTGTTATTACACATTATGTCACAATACTTATGCCTATTCTCTCTTATTTTACAAGGTTTACATAAAGAGGGAGAATGCCGGCAGCTGGGATTCTGGGCTGGAAAAGGAGCAAATATTAGAGACCTATTCTGCACAGCTCCAAAAGTCCTGAAACTTCACGGAAGTCATTTTCAGAATATATAAAAAATACTGAGCGCAAGAAGTACCGAAGGGGGGCCACACCCTGCCCACGAGGGTGGGGGCGCGCCCCCTGCCTCGTGGGCCCCCTGTTGACCCTCCGATACCCATCTTCTGCTATATGGAGTCTTTCGATGAGGAAAAAATCATAAGCCAGTTTTCGGGACGAGACTCCGCCGCCACGAGGCGGAACCTTGGCGGAATCAATCTTGGGCTCCGGCGGAGCTGTTCTGCCGGGGAAACTTCCCTCCGGGAGGGGGAAATCATCGCCATCGTCATCACCAACGATCCTCTCATCGGGAGGGGGTCAATCTCCATCACATCTTCACCAGCACCATCTCCTCTCAAACCCTAGTTCATCTCTTGTATCCAATTCTTGTCTCTAAGTCCGGGATTGGTACCTGTAGGTTGCTAGTAGTGTTGATTACTCCTTGTAGTTGATGCTAGTTGGTTTATTTGGTGGAAGATCATATGTTCAGATCCTATATGGATATTAATACTCCTCTGATTATGAACATGAATATGCTTTGTGAGTAGTTACGTTTGTTCCTGAGGACATGGGAGAAGTCTTGCTATTGGTAGTCATGTGAATTTGGTATTCGTTCGATATTTTGATGAGATGTATGCTGTCTCTCCTCTAGTGGTGTTATGTGAACGTCGACTACATGACACTTCACCATTATTTGGGCCTAGAGGAAGGCATTGGGAAGTAATAAGTAGATGATGGGTTGCTAGAGTGACAGAAGCTTAAACCCTAGTTTATGTGTTCCTTCGTAAGGGGCTGATTTGGATCCATATGTTTCATGCTATGGTTAGGTTCACCTTAATACTTTTGTTGTAGTTGCGGATGCTTGCAATAGAGGTTAATCATAAGTGGGATGCTTGTCCAAGTAAGGGCAGTACCCAAGCACCGGTCCATCCACATACCAAATTATCAAAGTAGCGAACGCGAATCATATGAACATGATGAAGACTAGCTTGACGATAATTCCCATGTGTCCTCGGGAGCGCTTTTCTCTATATAAGAATTTGTCCAGGCTTGTCCTTTGCTACAAAAAGGATTGGGCCACCTTACTGCACTTTATTTACTTTTGTTACTTGTTGCTCGTTTCAAATTATCTTATCACAAAACTATCTATCACCTATAATTTCAGTGCTTGCAGAGAATACCTTGCTGAAAACCGCTTATCATTTCCTTCTGCTCCTCGTTGGGTTTGACACTCTTACTTATCGAAAGGACAACGATAGATCCCCTATACTTGTGGGGCATCACATACCTATTCCTTTTCGGAGTCTGAAACATTCCGAAAAGTGTCCCTTATATATTCCTCCGGGGTTACGGTTTCAATAACATTGGTTTCAACATTTATAGGATTACTTGATATTTAATGTTTGATTCTTTGACTGTTCACCACCTTCGGATTTGTGCCTTCAAAGTTGTTGATTTTTATGGCACCGGAATGATAGACCTCCTCGATAACGTAAGGACCTTCCCATTTAGATAGAAGTTTTCCTGCAAAAAATCTTAAACGAGAGTTGTATAGCAATACATAATCACCTACATTGAACTCACGCTTTTGTATCCTTTTGTCATGCCATCTTTTAACTTTTTCTTTAAACAACTTGGCATTCTCATAGGCCTGGGTTCTCCATTCATCAAGTGAGCTAATGTCAAGTAACCTTTTCTCACCGGCAAGTTTGAAATCATAATTGAGCTCTTTAATAGCCCAATAAGCCTTATGTTCTAGTTCGAGAGGTAAGTGACATGCTTTTCCATAAACCATTTTATACGGAGACATGCCCATAGGATTTTTATATGCAGTTCTATAGGCCCATAATGCATCATCAAGTTTCTTGGACCAATTCTTTCTAGATCTATTAACAGTCTTTTGCAAAATTAATTTGAGTTCTCTATTACTCAATTCTACTTGACCACTAGACTGTGGGTGATAAGGAGATGCAATTCTATGATTAACATCATACTTAGCAAGCATTTTACGGAAAGCACCATGAATAAAATGTGAACCACCATCAGTCATTAAATATCTAGGGACCCCAAACCTCGGAAAAATAACTTCTTTAAGCATCTTAATAGAGATGTTACGATCAGCACTACTAGTTGGAATAGCTTCTACCCACTTAGCAACGTAATCAACAGCAACTAAAATATGTGTATGCCCATTAGAGGCAGGAAAAGGTCCCATATAATCAAAGCCCCAAACATCAAACGGTTCAATAACAAGTGAATAATTCATAGGCATTTCTTGACGTCTAATAATATTACCAATTCTTTGACATTCATCACAAGATAAGACAAACTTACGGGCATCCTTGAAGAGAGTAGGCCAATAAAAACCGGATTGCAATACCTTATGTGCAGTTCTATCTCCAGCGTGGTGTCCTCCATAAGCTTCGGAGTGGCACTTGCGTAGGATCTGTTCCTGTTCATGCTTAGGTACACAACGTCTAATAACACCATCTACTCCTTCTTTATAAAGATGTGGGTCATCCTAAAAGTAATGTCTTAAATCATAGAAAAACCTTTTCTTTTGCTGGTATGTGAAACTAGGTGGTTTAATTTTAGCAACAATGTAATTAGCATAATCAGCATACCATGGAGCAGTATGAGAAGCGTTTATGACATTTAATTGTTCATCGGGAAAGCTATCATCAATAGGTAGTGGGTCATCAAGAACATTTTCTAATCTAGACAAGTTATCTGCAACGGGGTTCTCGGCTCCCTTTATATCGATAATATGCAAATCAAATTCTTGTAGCAAGGGAACCCATCTAATAAGTCTAGGTTTAATATCTTTCATTTCCATAAGATATTTAATAGCAGCATGATCCGTGTGAATAGTTACTTTAGAATCAACAATATAAGGTCTGAACTTATCACAAGCAAATACAACTGCTAAGAATTCTTTTTCAGTAGTAGCATAATTTCTCTAGGCATTGTCTAGAGTTTTACTAGCATATTGAATAACATTTAATTCCTTATCAACTATTTGCCCTAGAATAGCACCTACATCATAATCACTAGCATCACACATAATTTCAAAAGGTAAATTCCAATCAGGTGGCTGAACAATAGGTGCAGAGATCAATGCTTTCTTAAGTGTTTCAAATGCTTCTGCACAATCATCATCAAAGACGAATGGTATATCTTTTTCTAATAAATTAGTCAGAGGCCGAGAGATTTTTGAGAAGTCCTTAATGAACCTCCTATAAAAGCCGGCATGACCAAGGAAACTTCTTATACCTTTGAAGTCCTTGGGACACGGCATATTTTCAATAGCATCAACTTTAGCTTTATCAACTTCAATGCCCCTTTCAGAAATTTTGTGCCCCAAGACAATACCTTCATTAACCATAAAGTGGCACTTCTCCCAATTCAAGACAAGGTTAGTTTCTTCACATCTCTGCAAAACTCGATCAATGTTGCTTAAGAAATCATCAAAAGAGGATCCATAAACAGAGAAATCGTCCATGAAAACCTCACAAATCTTTTCACAAAAGTCAGAGAATATAGACATCATGCATCTGTGAAAGGTATCAGGTGCATTACATAAACCAAAAGGCATACGTCTATAAGCAAAAGTACCGAAAGGGCAAGTAAAAGTGGTCTTAGCTTGATCATCAGCTGACACAGGTATTTGAGAGAAACCAGAATAACCATCTAGAAAGCAAAAATGTGTATGTTTGGATAATCTTTCTAGCATTTGATCGATAAAAGGTAAGGGGTAATGATCTTTTTAGTAGCCTTATTTAATTTGTGGAAATCAAGTACCATCCTATAACCTGTAATAATTCTTTGCGGAATCAATTCATCTTTATCATTAGGAAGGACAGTAATACCTCCCTTCTTAGGAACACAATGGACAGGACTTACCCACTGACTATCAGCAACGGGATAAATTATACCTGCCTCAAAGAGATTTAGTATTTTTTTATTACCACTTCTTTCATCTTAGGATTCAGCCGTCGTTGATGATCAACAACTGGTTTGGCATCTTTCTCCAAATTTATTTTGTGTTGACATAGAGTGGGACTAATGCCCTTAAGATTATCAAGAGTATATCCAATAGCAGCACAATGCTTCTTCAGAGTTTTCAATAAATTTTCTTCCTCCTTCTCTGAAAGGTTAGCACTAACAATAACAGAATATATCTTCTTTTCATCAAGATAAGCATATTTAAGAGTATCAGGCAATGGTTTAAGCTCAAACACGGGATCACCCTTGGGTGGAGGAGGATCCCCTAAGATTTCAATAGGCAAGTTGTGTTTCAGAATAGGTCCCTGTTTAAAGAACACTTCATCTATTTCCCTTCTTTCATTCATAAACATATCATTTTCATGGTCTAGCAAATATTGTTCTAAAGGATCACTAGGAGGTACATCAATAGAAGCAAGACCAATAATTTAATCTTTACTAGGCAATTCCTCTTCACGGTGTTGTCTACGAAATTTAGAAAAGTTGAACTCATGAGACATATGACCTAAACCAATAGTAACAACATCCTTTTCGCAGTCTATCCTAGCATTAACAGTGTTTAAGAAGGGTCTAACAAATATAATGGGACAAAAGCTATCTTGTGGGGAACCAAGAATAAGAAAATCAGCAGGATATTTTGTTTTCCCACACAAGACTTCAACATCTCTAACAATCCCAATTGGTGAAATAGTATCTCTATTGGCACGTTTAATTATGACATCAATATCTTCTAACTCAGCAGGTGCAATATCATGCATAATTTCTTTGTATAAGTCAATAGGTATTGCACTAGCACTAGCACCCATATCACACAAGCCATGATAACAATGATCTCCTATTTTAACAGAAATAACAGGCATGCCTACCACAGTTTTATGTTTATCTTTAGCACAAGGTTTAGTAATTCTAGCATTTTCATCACAGAAATAAATAACATGCCCATCAATATTATCAGCCAAGAGATCCTTAACAATAGCAATATTAGGTTCAACTTTAACTTGCTCAGGAGGTGTATAGGTTCTAATATTGCTTTTACGAACCACAGTTGAAGCTTTAGCATGATCTTTTATCCTAACAGGAAAAGGTGGTTTCTCAACATAAGCAGTAGGAATAATAGGATCATTATAAGTGATAATCGTTTCTTCAACTTTAATAGGTGCAGCTACTTTTACTTATATGGGAGGATGATATTTAAACCACTTCTCCTTAGGGAGATCAACATGAGTAGCAAAAGATTCACAGAAAGAAGCTACTATCTCAGAGTCAAGTCCATATTTAGTGCTAAATTTACGGAAAACATCGGTATCCATAAAAGATTTAACACAATCAAACTTACGTGTCATACCTGACTCCTTACCTTCGTCGAGATCCCAATATTTAGAGTTGCATTTAATTCTTTCCAATAAATCCCATTTGAATTCAATAGTCTTCATCATAAAAGAGCCAGCACAAGAAGTATCGAGCATGGTGCGATTGTTGTCAGAAAGCCGAGCATAAAAATTTTGAATAATCATTTCTCTTGAGAGCTCATGATTGGGGCATGAATATAACATTGATTTAAGCCTCCCCCAAGCTTGAGCGATGCTTTCTCCTTTGCGAGGACAAAAATTATATATATAATTACAATCACGATGAACAAGATGCATAGGATAAAACTTCTGATGAAATTCCAATTTCAATCGTTTGTAGTTCCATGATCCCATATCATCACATAGCCTATACCATGTAAATGCATCTCCCTTCAAAGATAAAGGGAATACCTTATTCTTGATAACATCATCGGGCATACCTGCAAGCTTAAATAATCCACAAATTTCATCCACATATATTAGGTGCTCATCAGGATGTAATGTTCC
The DNA here is from genome assembly GCF_056163025.1 of Triticum urartu. Taxonomy (NCBI): domain Eukaryota; kingdom Viridiplantae; phylum Streptophyta; class Magnoliopsida; order Poales; family Poaceae; genus Triticum; species Triticum urartu. The sequence goes on from NC_141877.1 coordinate 599,092,038, forward strand.
ATCTCCTGCAAAAGGATTAGCTAGCAGTTTTTCTATCATACCCGAAGGAATTTCAAAGTAAACATTTTCATTTTTGGTAGGTTCAGTAGGTTGAGGAGCAACTCTTTGCTCTACTGGTCGGGATGAAGATACCCCGAACAAGCCCCTCAGAGGTTTACTTTCCATAGTAACAAGTGACAGTAAATTTCAGCACACTATATAAATTTTTCCTTACCAAATTCCACCTACCAAAGGCGCTTCACTCTCCGGCAACGGCGCCAGAAAAGAGTCTTGATGACCCACAAGTATAGGGGATCTATTGTAGTCCTTTCGATAAGTAAGAGTGTCGAACCCAACGAGGAGCAGAAGGAAATGATAAGCGGTTTTCAGCAAGGTATTCTCTGCAAGCACTGAAATTAGAGGTAATAGATAGTTTTGTGATAAGATAATTTGTAACGAGCAACAAGTAACAAAAGTAAATAAAGTGCAGCAAGGTGGCCCAATCCTTTTTGTAGCAAAGGACAGCCTGGACAAACTCTTATATAGAAGAAAGTGCTTCCGAGGACACATGGGAATTACCGTCAAGCTAGTTTTCATCACGTTCATATGATTCACGTACGGTACTTTAATAATTTGATATGTGGGTGGACCGGTGCTTGGGTGCTGTCCTTACTTGGACAAGCATCCCAGTTATGATTAACTCCTATTGCAAGCATCCGCAACTACAAAAGAAGTATTAAGGTAAACCTAACCATAGCATGAAACATATGGATCCAAATCAGCCCCTTACGAAGCAACGCATAAACTAGGGTTTAAGCTTCTGTCACTCTAGCAACCCATCATCTACTTATTACTTCACAATGCCTTCCTCTAGGCCCAAATAATGGTGAAGTGTCATGTAGTTGACGTTCACATAACACCACTAGAGGAGAGACAACATACATCTCATCAAAATATCAAACGAATACCAAATTCACATGACTACTAATAGCAAGACTTCTCCCATGTCCTTAGGAACAAACGTAACTACTCACAAAGCATATTCATGTTCATAATATGAGGGGTATTAATATGCATATAGGATCTGAACATATGATCTTCCACCAATAAACCGACTAGTATCAACTACAAGGAGTAATCAACACTACTAGCAACCTACAGGTACCAATTCCAGACCTAGAGACAAGAATTGGATACAAGAGATGAACTAGGGTTTGAGAGGAGATGGTGCTGGTGAAGATGTTGATGGAGATTGGACCCCTCCCGATGAGAGGAGCGTTGGTGATGACGATGGCGATGATTTCCCCCTCCCGGAGGGAAGTGTCCCCGGCAGAACAGCTCCGCCAGAGCCCTAGATTGGTTCCGCCAAGGTTCCGCCTCGTGGCAGCGGAGTCTCGTCCCGAAAGCTTGCTTATGATTTTTTTTTCTCAACGAAAGACTCCATATAGCAGAAGATGGGCATCGGAGGGCCACCAGGGGGGCCACGAGGCAGGGGGGTAGGGCGCGCACCCCACCCTCGTGGCTGGTGAGTGGCCCCCCTCTGGTACTTCTTGCGCTCAGTATTTTTTATATATTCTGGAAATAACTTCCGTGAAGTTTCAGAACTTTTGAAGGTGTGCAGAATAGGTCTCTAATATTTGCTCATTTTCTAGCCTAGAATCTCAGCTGCCGGCATTCTCCCTTTTTATGTAAACCTTGTAAAATAAGAGAGAATAGGCATAAATATTGTGACATAATGTGTAGCAACAGCTCATAATACAATAAATATCGATATAAAAAGTATGATGCAAAATGGACGTATCATGAATGCATAATCGAGCGAGTCCTACATGCAGTCAATATTTCTGTCGTGATAGTGAAAAGCAATGCCGCGAGGAAACGCCGCGCCCAGGCCATCGACACACGACAAGAGCAGTGTTACACACCAACACTATTCTCACGGGTGTAAAGAAGAACGGAGGTGACTAGGATAGAATCAACTTTTCATGTGCAAAAATAGAAAAAAGCAATGTGTGTCGTCTGTTTTATGATCGATGTCAGAGATTCTGCTTTGGTGGACCTTGATGTACATTTCATGATAACCCTCTGACTAACATTTACATAAAAAACAAATCCTTCTACTATATCCATCTCACAAGACATGTAACATCCATCAAAGATCTAACGGTCCACATTGCACTTTTCTGTGTTTGCACATGGAGACTTGATTCTATCTAGCCGCTCTCAAAAGAATGCGACTCTGCATGCATTCCACCGCCTTACGCTAACAGTTACTTTTTTCCATGTGTGTGATAGCCGATGATTAATTTGAGTCATTCATCAAAATTAATGGAATATGTTTCTTGTAGCGGAGAAATATTGTGCAATATGATACAGTTAATGACCTAACTAAGCCACTTCCTTGCGAACATGAATTACTCCAAAGATTAATGACAGTTTTTCTTATGACTTCAATTCATATATATGTTTTGTTCTCAGGTTAGTGTTCAAGGTTTTTAAATCTTGACTGCACGTATAATAGTGTGCCTAACACTTCGAGGAGAGAGTATTGCATGGCTTTCGTTGTGATGTGGAATTGAGCCCAAATACTAGACATGTTCCTTCTAATTACCACCTCATGGGTGTTCTTGTGAATTTTCCTAAAAACAATTCCCACTTTCTAAGGAACGCCGGCATATGAATGCAGTACCACATGTATGTGCATGCGCTCGTGTTCTATCTTCTCATAAAGTTCTGAGGCTTTTCTTGCACCCACTCTTAGTCTCTGAAGATGAGACCGTTGTGGGGCTCACTAACCAACTACTCCCTCTGTGATTGAAAGAGTGTACTTCCAACTTGTTGGAGGATCAAACTATCTAAAAGCTTCATCGAGTTTGTGCAAAAATATATCAATGTTTATGAAACCAAATAGGTATACGATGAAAATATATTTTATCATGAATATAATGTTACTAATTTGAGGGTATAAATGTTGGTGTGTTATTATATAAATACGGTCAAACATAAAAAAAATTAACTTTCCAACAAAGTTAGAAGTACACTCTTTCAAGGACGGAGGGAGTACCTCTTGGTTCATCAACCCGCATACGGTAATAACTAAGCAACCCCAACCCATATCTCTACTCCTATAAAGACTTAGTTGGTGATGACGGTGTGTCTAGCATCCGTCATTTCCGACCATTAGATCTGCATCTAATGGTTGTGAGGTAAGTTGTGGCATTTTTGCAACCATAGGCCACTTCTCTGCTCTAATTTGCAGAAAACCCCTTATTATCTTGAAAGCAATCACATCCCTCCCTCACCTCATCAAAACAACTTGAGAAATATATTTTGAGTGAAACCAAATATATTTTTAGTGGTATATGTATATAAAAACAAGAGTGTTTTCTTTCAAGTTTGTGAACAAGTACTATTCTATTCCGGATCCGTTGCGACGCACAGGCACGTTGCTACTATTATATATTTGTATCTTCACTTCTACATGGACAAGCTGCTTTTTAGCACCTTGTATCCAACTTCAAGTACTCCAGTTCATGCACTAGTGTTTACATATGAAAAAAATACTAGTGTTGTCCATTGAATGATACACAAAAATAGAAAGATAATAAGTTAGAAGAGCAAGATTAATTTCTTGTTGATGATGAGTATGTATGCATGGGTTTAGTGGTGAGTTTAAGAACGGATGATATATGGAGGAATTATCACACTCAAGCCTTCAAACCACGCTGCGACCAACTTGGACGTGCGAGGGCATGATCTTTATTTTGAAGTTGCTCAAGCTACTTGCACGGAAATTCATTACGTCTCAAAAGCATAGATACTCTTGGTATCTTGACTGCACATAAATGTCGAGGTTCAAGATGAAGCACGTGACTCAGCTGGTATGCCGATGATCGGGTTCGGCTCACCTGCAGGGTTCCCAGCAGGGATTATGGTGCAGGGCCATTAAATGAGTGCCATGTGTCCCTGTAGGCCAACAACTACAATTATCTTTGATTAATTTTGTTTCCTGCTCCTTCGATCCTTCCTCGCCAAGAGACTGGGTGCTAGCACCGATGGGCTTTGATTCGTCGGCCCGCGACACTGCTGGGCGTTCTGTCTCCAATCGTGGATGCCGGCGGCCCCCCCAGCCGAGGCTCCCGCAGTGCTGCATCCCATGGCGACGCCCCCGCCGGTGGCCGAACCACCTGCCGTGTTGGCCGCGTCCCAGGCCTCATCCACGAGCGAACAAGCACAAGCGGAAAAAGCAGAGGGGCAAGAAGAAAGCGCATGTTCCCTCGTCAGAGTTGTTCGGCCCGCCGGCGCCCATAGAGCCCGAGCTTAAGCACACGCACACCACCGTTCAACATCCTCCGTCAACGATCCAATAATTCCGCAGTCAAGATTGAACCTCTTTTAATTTGGCGCCGATCGAAAAAAGAGATGAAACGATGAACTGATTTTCGTTGGTGCAGAGCTGGAGCGGCCGGCAGTACAGGTACCGCGTGGTCATCGTACAGAGTACAGACTGCCATGGCCGCGCTTCTGTGGTCGTTTCCTCGTTGTGATAGAGATCATTTAGACTGTAATCTCGCCAAAACAGGAGATAAAGACGGCGGCGAAAATAATGACTCATGGGTAGTCCTCGATTGGCAGTAGACGACCCAGCTACATCGCCGGTGGCCGAGCAAGCACAGCCAGCCTCTTTATTTCTTCAGCGCAGATGCCGGATGATGAAACAGCAGGAAACAAAATTAATCAAAATTAATTGTAGTTGTTGACCCACATGGACACATGGCAGTCATTTATTGGCCCTATATAATAATCCCTGCTGGGAACCCCGCAGGTGAGCCGAACCCCCGATGATCAATCCTAGACCTTGCTGAGTGATGGGTCATTCAATTCTTCTTAGTGAGCACTAATTTTGCTACCTAAGAATCTATGACTTTGTGCCATCAATAGGCTGGCTACAACACAAAACTAAGCGCATCTCAAAAGATATTCACCCAATGTCCTCCCCTACTTGTTTCGTGGACACCCCCTGCTTGTCTGCGGCTGACGAGGTACCCAACGATGTCCCTCAATTTTTCGCTACTTGTCAGCTCCCCCACCTCCTTCTCTCTTTTATCTTCTCAGACTCATTTCTGCACTTGCCATTGAAATAATTAAAATATAAATACTGAAGCAATAGTAACTCAAATGTAAAGTTTCCAAATTACTAGCTCAAATTTAAATCAATTCTATTCATTCAATCATGTTCTATTGGTTTCCATGATGCACTCACATATGCTTCACTAAATGATTGAGAAGTTGTGTATGCACTTCTTGACAACGAATCCGTCGATGCATCTCAAGGAAGTTCTCAAACTCAACCGTGTGTTGTGTGTAAGTTTGATAGGAGCACCCGGTCCAAACATACAAGGATACACCACGTACACCATCCCTCTCGCTCTCCACAATCATGTTGTGCACAGTTACACAATATTTCATCGTATCTCACAATGTATCAGGATCACACTATTTAGCAGATCTGCGAACACTTGCCAAACGTGCTTTTTTGCATGATTATATGTGTCTCATTCATATCATAAAGATCATAGTATAAGCCACATAAACACCGATATGATAAAACTGAAAAGACAGCATAATGCTAACCTTTGCATGAAGGACCACCATCCAAGAAGGCAAATTACAATCAAGACTGAAGAATCCCTTTAGCTCGACACCAACATCTGTCACATGCCTCCGACACCGCCACAACAACCACCAAAGGAAAATATGACAGATCACCTTCTCACCCGAGCTTAACGCAGCTCCATCATTGATATGCAGCTTTGCGGGCCTCCAAGGTGGCTCGCCAAAGGCGAAGTCGTTGCCATTGAACGAATCAGACTTTGCAACACCTCAGACACGCTATCAAACTCCAGATCTGGCACTCCCGCTCGACGAAGTCGTCTTCGGAGGAAACCATATCTGCCAACCACCAACCACGATCCCAACATACTATCCGCCATCTTCTAAATGCCGCCAACACAACCCACTATCTGGATCCACTCCTGGACTACCTCCCAAGCTCCATGCCGACACTGGAGCAAATGTTGTCGCATCTGCGGAGCCCGAGGGCACATGTCCACTACAGGGATGCCGCCGCTATCATACTACCCCTTCTTGAACTGATAGCCACCAATAACCATCACCAACCACATAGCATAACACCGCATCGTGAGATGATTTGGAGTGCTTTTATTTACCGTCGTCGTCGCCCTCGCCGAAGCCAACCATGAGAGACTAGAGTGCGGTAGTGGAGCTTCCGAAGTCAAATAGCCTTAGCGTGGGCCCCATTGTCAGCCAACACACCTAGAAATCCCCCTCCCCCAAGGAACTGGCCCCCATGCTACTCCCTAGGTGGCACTGAAGCGTCAACCCTTCCCTAATAAATAAATTACTTTGGGCTTGGACCCACGTAAAAAATGAAACATGCATTTTTTTAGATTGTGTATGTTTTGCTCACTGTAATGTTTTTCTTGCACATGCTCTCAGTCTTCCAACATGTGTCTCATGGAACCCACCTACCTACTAAACTTAAAGCGCTAACTGGGCCAACCCATTCCAATAACATATACATCTCTTTCACCACCCCTTACATGGACATGACTTGAAGTCCATAGTATGCACTACAATCGTAGTCTCAACATATAGGTGGTGTCGATCATGATACTAAGAAGATAGATAGTTGAGTTATTAAAACTTAAGAGACCAAGAAAGATTGGATTCATGTATGTTGGGTGTATGTATGGGCTTGCTATCAATACCAATTTTGATAATTTTAAGAATGGAGGGCGTCGGGAGGAATTCCATTAGAAAACCCATCAAACTAGTAAGTAGTTGATGCCAGATCCAGACAATGTGTTCAAAGTCATAAAGGAAGAAGCTTCTCCTATTCAGCAGGAGCAAGTTAAAAAGGTCTTGGCAATTGAGTTCGGCCGGGGCTTCACTTTTAGTTGTGCTCTTGTACATAAAGAATGTCCATCAAGATAAATGTGACCTTTTGCATTTGCAACTAAGGACTATGATTATCTGGTCTGATTCGAGAAGACCCTTTTTTGAAGGTAAACCGAAATCTTGACCTTTCAAAATTTGCTATGGTTCGGAGTCCTTCATTCTGAACAAGAGTTTCGGTCATTCTCACGTGGAACTTATGATTCATAAGAACTCATTTAACAACATCTTACGGTTTTAGCTATCTAGGTAAATTTTGCGCCCTGCATCCCAGCAAAACTATCAAGGCACCACTCAAAATAGCTCATGGGACAGAGACACGCAGCAGACAGAAGGGAAATTTCGAAGTTAGAGTTGGTTGGGCTAGTGATGGATATCTTCTTCTCTGGTCTTGAGTTTGAGACCGATGGCTAGAGTCGATGAGAATTTGAAAAACTTTCGTTATGATAGTTGTTACTGGAAGCTTGAGTCAGCCGCATAGCACATTGAAGTACGCTTTTGAAAAAGTTGTTAAAGAGTCTTTATGAACGAGCGGGGTGAGTGGGTTGGCATGGCAGGTGCTGGTTCGACTTGGCTTGTGGCAATTAGAATTCTTTGTTGGATGTCGTTAGGTGGTGTTGGGTGCTCTCTAATTGTGCTGAACTGATCGTGCAGCTAGGGTAGGTAGTGATAGATTCCTCCTCTGGTGTTGAATTTTCAAACCGATGGCTGGAGTAGGTGCCATCTGGTTGTTCTCTATGAAAAAAATTACGAACAAAGACAACTCGAGCAAGAGGCATACGAATGAGCTGCTTAAATGTGTTTCCTGTAAAGAACTAACTAGCTAGAATCAATGCGCCACCTGTTCTCAAGTAATTTTGGAACGGTTTAACTGCTTTCTTTCTACGTATAACCGCGGCGTAGCTCATTTGTGGCTCAACCATGCTAGAGCTTTCGGTGAATTCCGAGCATCTTATCTCAGCCCGAACCAAATCTACTGAATGGCACAACCAAACTTTCGATCACACCATTCATGTTTGTGATCAGATACTCGAATCAGCTGAACATCCAATCTTGAGATGCCCCGTTGCAAAGGAGGTCTGGTGCCGCATGGCTACAAAATCAGAGCATGAATGAAGGGGAATCCTATTTTAATTAACACCGTATCCACTGCTAGACAAAGAACTTCAAGCACATTCACTCTTGTGGAAGGAAATATCGTTGGATCTGCTCCAGCTGCTGGCTATTTTTCAGCCATGGCGCGGGGCAGAAGAAAAAAGTGAGGGAGAGTCTAAACCTGACCTTTGGCCTTATTCCTTCAGCACGGAGGAATATTCCAAAGCTGCAGGAGCACAGCGTTCAGGTTTATCAGTTCTGATTTCAGACAGATACAGAGAAGAACCGTCGACTGATTTCAAACAAACTTTTGGATTCGATTTGGTTGGGGTGCGCCGGGCCCAGGCAGCAGTGCAACGCCTGGGCGACACGCAAGGGCCCCAGTGGCAAGCCACTGTGGTGGGCCCTTCCCCACAAAAAATAAATTTAATATCATTATGGGCACATGACCCACATATCAGATATTAAACTGATAAGAACAGATACTACACTTGATCTTAGCCAAAAGGCCGAGAAAGGTATGAGTTACAAGCCGCGCCAGCCGCTCCTTGTTATAGCCTCGCCGAGCCCCTCGCCCTCCCTCGCCGCGCGATGTGGGACTAAACGAAACCACCAGCCTCCGCTCCCCTCACGCACCGGCAGTTGTGCTAGCCGCGTGGGCTCTGATTTCCGCCGGCCCGATGGGCTTCAGCTCGAACGGGCCCGACTGCGCGACCGAGAGGAAAAGAAAAGGCATCGGGTGCTACCCCGGCCGCAGCTCGCTCGCACGCAACGCAAGTCGTCATCGCACGAGACGAGACGAGTCGAGGTCCAAGTCGCTCGAGCGCGAGCCCGCCGTCTCTCTCGCGTCCGCCCCTGCTCCGACCTTCCAGAAGCTTCCGGGAGCCATCCATGGCCACCGCGCCCGCGCCGACCGCAGCCGCCCCCGCGCCCGCCGCCGCCGCCGCGGCCGCCCCGTCCGCGTCGGTGCCGCGCGGGCAGGTGGATCTGGTCGACTTCATCGACTGGACCGGCGTCGAGTGCCTCAACCAGGACCCCGCCCATGCCATCGCCAACGCCCTCAAGCAGGTACCGCGTCTACTCCCGCGGCCAGACGCGATCCCCGGCGCCGATCTGGCGGCGGCCCGTTCGATTTTCGCCGGGGGCACTCCCCCCTAGGGTTTCGTAGATTAGCGTCGTGTCACGGGCGTGTGTGTGCTGTGTTAACCCTTCTTCGGATTTTAGTTTAGATGGGATTATGTTTCTGACGATTGTTGGTTTTTATCAGGGTTACAGGGAGGATGAGGGGCTGCACCTCGCCAGCGACTCCGACGAGCAGCTGCTGATATACATCCCCTTCATGCAGGTCATCAAGCTGCATTCCGCGCTCTTCAAAGGCCCTGAGGAAGAAGGTGAGATTTGTCACTCAAAATGCTAGGTTGCTGCATACATTGACTACTTAAGAGTTAAGCCTCTTTTCTGAGCTCAGGGAGGAACTTGTCTATGTTCGAACTAGGGGGCTCGATTTAGTCTGTTGTGAATGCTAATAGACGGTTGAACACAAGTTTTTGTAAATGCATGATAAGCAAGTTGTTTGGACCTTATGTGTGTCTGGCCCAAAGTTCAAAAAGGTGCTGGGCGTTAATTATGCATTTAGGGACCTATTTGCGCCTAGTTTGCCACTCCGTATGCGCGCCCAAATGGAAAAGGCGCTACGCGTATGCACACCTTGCTCTTTTCCGAGCGCACAGGGCCAAAGCGCTATGTTTGGCCGACGCTTGCGCGCTTTTTTGAACTTTGCTATGACCTGTCGTCTAGTGTTTAATGCTTAATAGAAGAGATTATTATTTATGGTGCTACGGACAGTATAGAAAATTCTAGAGGTATAACAAGTATAGAAAATTCTAGAGGTACAACAAGTATAGAAAATTCTAGAGGTACAACATGGGTGTGTGCATTAATCAATGCAGAGCCTGGGGCTCCTTCCTTTTTGGGAAAATAACATGGCATGATCTAGTGGCCTAGTACGCTTGGATTTGCCACTTCTTGGGTGTTGTATATAAATAAAATTGACAATTTACAGCTAATATCTGGAGTTATTGATACACTAGTGGGCTAGAACACTCTTTTCTCATGTCAAGGAGCACTTGTCGCCTTTGGAACTAGTGGACTATTTAGTCTGTTATAGGTCTGCAAATGCTAGTAGAGGGTGCAAGCTCTGTTATTTCTGTTAATTTATGATCAAATGTTATTTGGTGGGACCTATGTGGTGACCATCTGACCTATCGTCTAGTTTTTCATGCTACATAAAATGGATGGGGTTACTTATGGTGCTGTTGACAGTATAGGCTGTGTGCATCAGTCAATGCAGAGGATAGGGCTCCCTCCTTTTCGGGAAAAACACGGCATAATCCAATGCAACCTAGGATTTGATCCAATGGCCTATGACGCTCAGATTTGCCACTTCTCCATCATTGGACATAAGTAAATTGATGGCTGGTATTTGAAATTATTGTTACACTAGTGGTAAATAACATAGAAAACATTACTCATGTATCATTTACATATTTTAGTTTTGTTTAATGCTGGAAAGCTCAAGAGTTTTTTCTCTTTCAACGGTTTACATCAATATATTGCTTGATATTGGCAAGAATGACTTCGCATGCTAAGCTGCATGCTGCTTCTCTCTTACGACCTTTTTGTGTTCATGCTTCTTTTTCTCTACCTTGGAGTTATGTATTTAGTTTGTAAGTAGTAGGCCCTTTCTTAAACCACTTTCAGTATTTCGCTTGGGTGTTGATGCTTCCTCAAATACTTAATGCAATTTTCTTTGAACACAGGCCCAAAGACAGTTAAACTCTTCTCCAACAGAGAGCATATGGGTTTCAGGTATACTTCCTTTTAGTTTAACTTGAAGCTCATTGATACTGACTTCTGAAAACGTTTTGGGTTTTCCCTTAAGCCTGACATAAGTTTCTGTATTGGTTGGCAGCAATGTCAATGACTTTCCTCCAAGTGACAGTGTTGACCTATCATCCAGCCATTTACTGGAAGTACGTTCTTATCCTAAAAATCTAAGTCTGCTTTGATACTCTTTTTCTTGATGCCCATGTAGCATCATCAGTTATTCGTCCTGTCTTGGCTTATGCATTACCTCAAATTGATGAGCCTTGGCTATTCTTCTCTGCAGGGTAAGCCTGTGACGCTGAAGTATGTGAAGTTCCAGAATGTTCGCAGGTATGTGCATCTCTCTCTAGCACGTTTGTAACAGGCATTTTGCAGTGTTACCTGATTCTTATAACCCCTTTTTTTGTCATCCCAGCCTGACTATGTTTATCGAAGACAATCAAAGCGGAGCTGACATCACAAAAATTCAGAAGATTGCGCTTTATGGAACCACGTAAGTTCTGTTAGCACTTGGTTCTGTTAGCTGTACTGCTCAGATTGTGGGTGATCTGTGATTAGTTGTGCCATCAGCATCCTTAGTTCCTAAAGTTGCACAACAATCCAACCATTATATTCTTAGTAACAGAGTATTTTGGAAAGATAACTGAAGGGTGAAAGAGTCATTATTTTAGCAAATCAGAACTGAATGTGCAAGAGTCATTATTGTATGAGGCAATAATGAAGTTTAAGTTCTGACTTCCTTTGTCATAGATTAAGAAGAATCACTACATTGATATTGTAGACTGAATTTCTCTTTTCCCATGTACACATCTGATGAAAATCATCATTACTTGTGATTCATCTCCTGAACACTTGCTTTTTTTTTGTTCTTTTGCCAGTGTGGACACAACAAATATGAAGGACCTGAAGAAGATAGAAGAACATTAAGAAGACCCATCTAAGATGGTGTGTTCCAGTGGGTGTAAACAGTTAACTGTTGTGCTTGATGCTGGCAACTTTGTGCCCCTATTTTACACATGAGGTATTTAAGAGCCCAGTTAGCCTCCTGTAGGCTGCAATTTCTGCGTGTGGGCTTGTTTGACAAACGAAACGATGTTCCTTGCTGAGAAAATTCATATCCATATCCCTTTTTCCTTGAGAGTTTGGTGTTGATGATGCTTGCCTTGGCTTGTTGAGATCGCTTCATGTTTTTCCCGACGAAAAATGTTGATTGGAGATTGGCAATACTACATTTCTGTTAATGTCCAAATCACAGTCACTCTTGTTGAGAGCACGTAATAACTTTCCATACATACATGGTAATCTACATACGGTATCTAGTTTAGCATACATACATGCGCCAGGCAGGCATCGTCATGTTAGGTCTGGCTGGTTTGCTACGATCAAGATCAGTCGGCGGCCTCGAGGGCCATGAGGATGGCCCTGAAGAGGTTGATGATGTCGAGGTAGAGGGTGATGGAGGCAGCGACATACTCGTCGTAGGTGTAGCGCTTGATGAGGTTGTCGGTGTCGTAGATGATGAAGGCGGAGAAGATGAGGGCGGTGATGCAGCCGTAGACGAGCACGGCCGTCTTGCCCATGGGGAAGAGGATGATGACGATGGCGTAGAGCATGAGGATGACGCAGGCGGCGAAGAGGAAGGGCCCCAGGAACTCGAAGTCGTGGCCGCGCCTGCCCGCCCAGAAGGTGTAGGCGGTGAGGGAGACGACGACGACGAGCGTCATGCCCGCCGCCTCGAAGATGATGGGCCCGCGCTTGGTGAGGCACCCCAGCCCCACCGACAGGCTGACGCACACGGTGAAGATGCCCAGGAACACCATGTTCACCGGGTGCTTCTTCCGGTAGTAGACCATGGGCAGCATCACTGCGCTTGCAGCCACTGCGTCCATCAGCAACGCATGGAGAAATTAGGCATGAATGAAAAGCGAAGCAGAGATGCCGACCGAGGAGGGGGGAGATGAGGATGAGGATGAAGGCGACGGGGGCGGCGAGGGTGCGGGAGAGGAAGAAGTTGCGGACGCAGACGGTGAGGTTCATGGCGGCGGCGACGGCCACGGTGACGAGCATCTGGATGGAGACGATCACGTACACCTTGCGGATGAATGCCCAGCGCAGCTCCGGGCTCTCGATCATGTACCCGTCGGGCCCCGACGGGTAGCACGCCTCCACGTCGTAGTGGTGGTGATCGTGCTTCCCCATGGCCTTGGATCGGCGCCTGCCTTTCCTTGCCAGCAGGTAGAGGACGACGGACGGACGCACGGACGGGCAGGTTGGTCGACGGTCGTGTCCCGGCCAAGGAATGGTGTCTCAATAGCTTCCGCTAGCCATGGGCGTCAAGTCATTTGGAGGTCATGGCTGGAGGCATCTATTCTGGGCGCGGTCGCTTCAAAATCTGCTTCCCTGTGCCTCTTTCTTCACCATCCAAATAATTCCATCACGTTGCTGATAATAACGGAATACACAAGCTAGGACTGACAGGGACCACATAGCACCCTTGATGAACAATCCAGAATAGCGGCGAGCACCAAAGGAACGCAAAAAAAACCTCCAAGCCATGTCTCCAAAACAATGCTTCCAATACCCTTCAAAAAAAAAACAATGCTTCCAATAGAGAAACACAGTGGGTGCTATCGCCCGGATCCGTTTTGTGCAGACCGTTGGCATGGTGCGATTGTCTAGCAGTGGCGCTGGCTGCTCTGGGCCGTGCGGGCAGCAATGGCGGTGAGTGGTGCGACGTTGTGGCTTCCGGAGCCCTGTTGCAGTGGTTTGTGCTGGTGCCGGCGTCAACACAAGTAGTACACCATGGTGATGATGTGACCGTGGGGTCCTTTTCCTCCAGTCCGGTTCGCGCTACGAAATTCGAGCGGGGCTCCTACCCTGAGTCAGAGGTGGCGAGGCGGAAATGAGCGAAAGCCTTGTTCTTCACGGGGGTCGTTGCCGGTGATGTTCCTTGGAGGGCATTGTCGAAGAGTATTTCCTCCCACTGAATTATGGTCGGTCGGAAGGGAAGTGGCGTTTGGAGGTTGATGTATGTTTGGGGTGGCTTCGACAGTTCTTCTTTTTCACTTGTTTATAAGGGTTTTCGGCCTAGTTTTTCTTATAAAGCAACCGACTTAGTGATTTTTCCTTTCCAAATGAAATCAGATCCCCTGCCTGCTCCTCAAAAAAGGCATTGATGCCGCTATCATCGCCAATCCGGACCCAAACCTGGCTGTCAGACCCATCACAATAGGGGGGTGATGGAGATGTGTGATTCTCCTTTCCCTTTCTCTACGACCCTCGAGTAGAGGATATCTATCATATCACAAGATCAAAACATCCAGGATTTTGCATTCGTGCCAATATGCAACATTCAGAGGAATTAGAATGAAACATTCCGTAGCAAGGAATTAAATTCAAGAGTCTTGCAGTCACAAAGCACCAGAGAATATATTTTCATCGTGCAGCTTAGTTCAATCACACATTGCATACTCCAGGAAGCTAGGAAACAAGACATGTCATGGAGTCTAGGACGGCAGAATTTACTGATAACGATTGTACATGCCTACAGGTATCCGCGGGCATTCATGAATTTTCTGATATGCACAAGCTAGTGGGCTTAAATCAAGGCGAGCAGGGCTCAGGTGCGCTCAGCTATCGGCTGCCCGCAGAATTTGCATCAGATTCAGGAACAGGTTGATGATGTCGAGGTAGAGGGACACGGCAGCCCAGATGTACTCGTCGTACGTGTGGCGCTTGATGATGTTGTCCGTGTCAAAGATGATGTAGCCACAGAAGATGATCGACGCCACGGCCCCATATATCATGGTGGAGATCTTGCCCAGTGGGAAAAAGATCTGCCAGCACCAGTGTTATTTTTCAGTATATGATGCACGAACCAACATGATCGAAACTAGTTTAGCAATATCCATCTGAAGAAATATACTGTACAAGGGAACATAAGGTGCAGCTGCCCAACCTGGATAAGTGAGAACACCATCAGCACCATAAGAGCTCCAAACAGGAAGGGGCCCAGGAAGTTGAAGTCATGGCCTCTCTTTGCAGCCCAGAAAGTGTAGGCAGTCAAGCTGATCACCACCACTGCTGTGAGAATTGCAGCTTCCAAGATGATTTTTCCTGTGCACACAACAATACCATAATCAATTCACAGTAGAGGCCCTGCCCTATAGAGTTGATGCGCACAACTCCTGCGGAGAGTATGACAAGTCATGACATAAATGAAGTGAAGACAGAAGAACATGCATCATGATAGCTGAAACAATTTGTTATTTCTAGTCCAAACTTTAGCGATGTTGATCAAAAGCAAATTAAAAGATCACAAGAAGAGAGTAATGCCAAAGCCCTCATTGTCAACAACCATGTCTCAGCATCAAATCCAAAAGAGGTAACTTACAACATCCAAACATGCAGTGATGCCTCAAGTGCTTAGCGGAAATGTTCAACAGAAACAAGTTAACATAGTATTCCTAAACTAAATAAGAATCTATGCATTGTGTAGATCTGAAACATGCCATTCAGAGCAATTCTAGACCCCTGGAGAAAACACTCAATAAAGTTGTGCTATTTTTTTTCACTGAAAATTTAGAGTACATCATATATATAGACCTTAAGTGGTTGCATTATCAAAAGTTGATGTCGACGGTACGAACTTTATGGCATGCACATTAAGAAATATTAAGGCAAAAAACACACACTGGATGACATTCTAGCTCTTCAAAAGGTCAATCAAATCATGCCTTGGGTTCCAAAAAATTAAAACTGCAGCAGGGATAATAAATCTATGAAGGGGAGAAAAAGGACAAAGGGTTCGATACTAAACAAACAAGACAACCTTTATAGTCTCAACAAGGGAACAACAAGAAAACTGAAGAAGGATCGACTCAACAGAAGTGGTGATATGGTAAATGCTTTTGTATTGGTAAGTGCATTATAGATTTTCTGACACCTCAAAACCTTGCCCCTAGTGGTAGCACAGTCACAAGAGACTTGGAATTATCACAACAAAATGGGAGGAACTAGAATGGCATTTGCTGATAAGAATTGATGCATTGTGTAGCTCTGGACAGGTCATTCGGATTCTAGAACCTCACTGGAAATTTAGAGTACATCTGATAATATAGACCTCAGGTGGTTGCATTATGGAAGTAAATACCGATGGTAGGATTTATTTATTTTGACATGCACATTACAAAAATATGAAGGCAGAAAATACACACATGAGAACTCTCTAGCACTTTGAAAATGTTAATAGAGCCGCCCCTAAAACTGCAACAGGGATAAATCATAAATGTGTGAATGGAAAGAACAAAGGCAAGAGGTTCCACTACTAAATAAACAAGACAACCTTTCGAGGGAACAGGAAGAAAACTGAAGAACTATCTATCGATTCTACTAACATTTGGAATTATGAATTATCACAACATAATGGGAGGGAGCAACTAGAACGACATTTGCAAAACTTTGCTGGGCAGCCTGAAGTATAGCACAAACAAGATTGGCATAGTAATACATCAGGAACATATATATGTAAAAGCTGTGGACCCAGAGAAAACTCAAACTTGCTGCCAATACAAACAAATAGGATCATGTAATCAACAGATGGATCGAGCGAATCACTGCATTCTATTGACGTGCACATTAAGAAATATGAAGAAAGAAAACACACACAGGAGAACTCTCTAGCTCTTTGAAAATGTTAATAGAGTCGCCCTTAAAACTGCAACAGGAATAAATGTATGAACTGGAAGAAAAAAGGCAAGGGGTTCCACTTCTAAACAAACAAGACAACCTTTCGAGGCAACAAGAAGAAAAGTGAAGAAGTATCGACTCATACTAACATTTGGAATTATCAGAATATAATGGGAAGGAGCAACTAGAACTGCATTTGCAAAACTTTGCTGACCGACCTTAAGTATAGTATACAAACAAGATTGGCATAGTAATACATCAGGAACCTATATATGTAAAAGCTGTGGACCCAGAGAAACTCAAACAATAGGATCATGTAATCAACAGATGGATCAACGAATCACTGCATTCAATTGTTTCCTGTAGCACCAAAGAGGCACATGCATACACATACTCCTGCTTTGCATCCTAAGTAGGAATCCAAAATTTATATGAGTAAAGTGTTCTACTTATGAAAACACCATCAGTATGAGCCAATGCTTGTATGGAAGACAAAAGGACAGATTCTCAATGTTAGAATTGGTTTGCATTCACTACTAATCTATTATATCATGCATAGCTGTTGCAGATACTGAAACAAGACCAAATGAAAACTCCATTCACAGAATCTAGCAATCATTCAAGGAGATGAGCAAGAAATCAGAGGCTAACGCAAGGAACAAACAAAACCATCGTGTGGCATTAGTGCTCAATCATAATCATAACCTGACACAACTGATTTGAATGCAAACTAAGTTCAATTACAAAAATCAAGTAGCACACGCATAACGAACAATGATTTTAGTGAGCGGTGCAAGAGTGTAAAGGGTTCCATCCGTGACAATTAACACACATAAAGGGGCAATCTATTAGCAATGATTCAGAAGGAATTGTGGACTGAGGGGCAATCTATTACAGATGTTGTTATTTATTACCGCTGGTGAAGGCGCATGTCATGCCGACGGCGAAGCTGATGGAGACGGTGAAGATGCCGAGCAGGATGAGGTTGACGGGGTGCTTCTGGTGGTAGTAACGCAGCGGGCACAGCACTGGAGCACGAACGAAGCAAGCAATTCCATGAGTCAACGCACGAACCCGAATTCAGAGAGGCAGGGGCGGGGGTCTGGGCGGGGGAGGCTCGACGTAATAATTACCGATGAGGGGCAGGACGAGGAGGAAGATGTAGAGGCCGAGGCCGGCGTTGGAGGAGACGAAGAACTCCGAGACGGCGGGGACCTTGACGACGAAGCCCGCGACGGCGGCGGTCATGGCGAGCTGCACGGAGAGGATGACGTAGATCTTGCGGATGAAGGCCCAGCGCAGCTCCACGTCCTCCGTCATCCCCGGGTAGAGCGCCGCGGAGCCGCCCGCCTCGAGGTCGAGCTCCGGCGCCTTCCGGTAGCCGAACATCGCGCCTCTCGCTCGCTAGGGTTTCGGCCGGGGGTCGGAGGGAGACGGGGAGGGGGAGGGGGAGGGGGAGGAAAGCAGATGGAGTTGGGCACGCTTCGTAATCGTCTCCTCGTGGGGCGGACGGGGAGTAGAAGAAGACCGAACTGCCGGGTCAGGTCGGGTCGGTTCGTGCCTTGGCCTTGACCCTTGAAGGCTGGTGGGGTGGGATGGGAACGCACGCGACTGACTTTCGCCAAGACCGGCTCCGGCCCGTTATCTGTGGTCTATGTTGGCCCACCAAGGCCCGGCCCGGACCGGCCCATTTATCCGTGGTCTATGTTGGCCCACCATGGCCCGGCCCATCTACCTCCCCGGTGGACGCACGCGTCGCGTCTCTGTCCTCTCTGATCGGAGAGGATAATCCCCACGCCACACATGTCCACCGCTTCCGCGGGGTCGCATATTCCCACGCGCACCGCTTCCAGAACCTTCCACCCCCCAAGCCAAGCCAAGCCAAGCCAAGCGGCGGCCGCTGCTACGGCTACGAGCCCGTCCCCACCACCTCCCGCCACCTACCTACCACCTCCGTCCTCCGATTCCGTTGGTGGTGCTGCGTGCGCGGAGATCTCTCCCGCCTCCCCCTGCGTCACGGCCATCACGCCCGCGCCGTGCTTGTGCCCGCCCGTCTCTCCTCCAGCGCTGCCGCCGCTGCTGGTGCTAGGCGTGCCTCGTCACGGGTCTAGGCCCCCCGCGCGCCCATTCCCCCGCCCTTTTGTCACGCGCAAGCCGTGCCCACTTGCGCCACATCAAGGCTTGCACGGGCGAAAAACCCCATCCCATCTCCGGTGCCAGAAGGCGCGGCCCTCTGTTGGTGGGTCCTGCCGCGGCCATGAGCCACCGGATGATGATGAATCCGGTGAAGGTGGAGGGCGATGGGCGGGCCGGCGGCGGAGGCGCGCCGAGGCCGATGGACGGGCTGGGCGACGCCGGGCCCACGCCGTTCCTCGCCAAGACCTACGACATGGTGGACGACCCCGCCACCGACGCCGTCGTCTCCTGGAGCGCCACCAACAACAGCTTCGTCGTCTGGGACCCGCACCTCTTCGCCACCGTGCTGCTGCCGAGGTACTTCAAGCACGGCAACTTCTCCAGCTTCGTCCGACAGCTCAACACCTATGTAAGTATCAGACCTCTCCTCGCTGCTTTGCTTGGCCCTTTGTGCCCCAAAATCGATTCGTTGATGCCAATTGCAAGGGTTAGGAATGAGTGGAGCTTGATGGGATTACTCAAAGTACTGGAGTATTTGCTCACCCTGGGATTACTGAAATTTTGATTCATCCAGTTTTGCCTCGTGTTCACACAGTCCTGACGACTCCGATGCCGCCAGTTGTTGGCTGTAGTTCAGAAGCTGTGGCAGGGGAACAGCTACAGATAAATAGATCAAGCTAATTAGGGGGTGATTGACAGGACATCCGTATAGGTTTGGGAGATCACAGTGGCATTGCTGCGGCTTGGGGACTTTGGGGGGGTGAAAAGGAGGTCCACTGCAGTTCAAACTTCCGCTTCCATTAACATCAAAGTACTCGTATAGACAAATACTCCCTACATACATCCATCCTTACCGATGCTGTTTTAACTTCACTCAAGTTATGCTGCAAGATATAACATAGGTGTCCACCTAAGTGCCCAAGAAGAAACAACCTGTAGGATGGTAGCCGATACTTGGTGGTTCGTGTCATGTTTTCGTTTTATGCAACGATTCAGTAAAAAAAATATCCTCGAATTATGGCAACCAAAATTGTAAGTTGTGAGTAAAATTTTCAAGCCTACAGAGTCAATTGATATCAACTTGGAATTTACGAGCATGTGATAATCTTCAAGCCAGCTGGTAGTTCGTGTGCTGCTTTTCTTTTTAGGTAGTGGTTCATAAAAACCATTGAATTAACCAAAGTTGCAAGTGCTTGAATCAAATCCCAAACCTACAGAATTAGTTGAGTGCAATTTGGAATTTACAAGCACATAGTAAAATTGAAAGATAAAGAAGGTGATGGGTGTGTTCAGAACTTGAGAAGATGGACAAAATTTTAAGCCTTGACATTTTGGCCAAAAGAGCAGAAAGAGTAAAAGAGGAAGTTTGTTATACTACTGTCTGTGTTAGCATTGCTGATAGTGTGGGACTGAGGGCTATTCTTTTATCATTATTCTCTTACTGTAGAAACTTGCGGATGTTGGAAGACCAGATTTTACAGGATGATTGTTGCATTTCCAGGAGAACCTTCAGATTTTACGAGATTTGAGCTATGATTTAATCCGTGGGTGGTAGTTGTATTGACCTTATAAATCTTTGAGAGCATGTGCGCAGCCGCCAACTGGATGCTTTCATATGATGATGTTAGCTCCGAGTAGGTGTCACACATTCTAGTTAGGCTATCACCTGATCTTTTCAGTAAAATCTTCCAGTCGAAACTTCATTTGTTTGCCTTGAGTAAAATCTTCCAATTCTAGTTAGGCTATCACCTGATCTTTTCAGTAAAATCTTCCAGTCGATACTTCATTTGTTTGCCTTGAGTAAAATCCTCCAATTGATACTTCATTTTGTCTTGAGTAAGCTCCCAGTTCATACAATATTAAAGGATGAAGATGAAGAGGAAAGTTGACAAATAAAGTCTTCCAATTGATACTCCATTCTGCCTTGAGTAAGCTTCCAGTTCATACAATATTAAAGGATGAAGATGAAGAGGAAAGTTGACAAATAAAGTGAAGAACTGAAATCAGCTAACTGAAAAATGTATCAAGTGAGTAAAATCTTCCAATTGATATCTTGCCTTGAGTAAGCTTCCAGTTCATACAATATTAAAGGATGAAGATGAAGAGGAAAGTTGACAAATTAAGTGA
Source organism: Triticum urartu (assembly GCF_056163025.1). Classification (NCBI taxonomy): domain Eukaryota; kingdom Viridiplantae; phylum Streptophyta; class Magnoliopsida; order Poales; family Poaceae; genus Triticum; species Triticum urartu. Next base: position 599,112,927 of record NC_141877.1, read on the forward strand.
AGAACTGAAATCAGCAAACTGAAAAATGTATCATGAGAACTGAAACTTGTCATAAAGAGGTAAATTAGATATTCTTACAGGCTCATCCTCTCCACACCCTCTCTCTTTTTGTCACTGTTGTTTATCTAAATTTCTGAATGGTTAATTTTCTGTTGGGTAAACCTTCTTTTTGCCTTATTTAATTATCCGATTTCCGACATGGTTGTTATCACCTTTGGCAGGGCTTCAGAAAGGTGGATCCTGACAGGTGGGAATTTGCAAATGAGGGATTCTTGCGAGGGCAGAGGCACCTTCTCAGAAATATTAAGCGCCGGAAACCTACACATGGGTCTCAGAATCAGCAATCTCTTGGCTCCTACCTTGAGGTGGGGAACTTTGGACATGATGTGGAGATAGATCATTTGAAAAGAGACAGGCAGCTCTTGATGGCTGAAGTGGTGAAGCTCAGGCAGGAGCAACAGAACACAAGGTCAGATCTGCAAGCCATGGAAAAGAGGCTGCAAGGAACTGAGCAGAAGCAACAGCAGATGATGTCATTCTTGGCGCGAGTCATGCAGAACCCCATGTTCATACACCATCTGCTCTCCCAGAGTGAGATGCGGAAGGAGCTCGAAGATGCCATCTCAAATAAAAGACGGCGCCGCATCGACCAGGGACCTGAAGCTGTCGATAGCATGGGCACTGGCTCTACCCTGGAGCAAGGGTCACAGGTAATGTTTGAGCAGCAGGAGCCAGTGGACTCGCTCGTGAACGGTGTCATATCCGATCTTGAAAGCTCGTCCGTCGATACAAAGGGAGCTGAGGTGCAGCAGAGTGTCGCTTCCAGCCGTTCGGAGCAACTGAGAGGCAGGCCCAGTGGAGAGCTAAATGATGATTTCTGGGAGGACCTGCTGCATGAAGGGGGGCTCGGCGAGGAGGCCAGCAACCTGGTGGTTCCAGATGACATGAACTTGTTGGCTGAGAAGCTGGACTAGCTCGACTCAAAGGACGCGAATTCCGGACAATAATCCATCGCATTCTATTGCCGAGCAGCCCTGAGAATCCTTACCAGAATGCCTGTTGTTATATATGTATATATGTCTGCTTCGGCCATGATCAGTCAGTCGAGTAGATCACTGCTGCCTTTGGTGATGATGCCACCTTATTATCTTATTGTCGATCTTATTTTCGTCAATGCCGTGTTTAGTTCAACTTCTGGGAGGATTCTAGTTGGGTTGCTTGCCACTGTCTGCTGTGCAAAGATTTTAGTCGGATTGGGCTGTATGCCTAGTTTTCTGATAGCTAATGTCATCCATATGAGAATAAATATGATAGTACCCAGTATATAGCACGTATATGTGCAGTGATTGTATCTGGATGATATCGATGTACAGTAGTATCATGTTGTGCCTATGTGTAATGTGCCTGCTACCATCTTCTTTTAGGCAACTGTGCTTGTTGCTTCCTTAGGGAGGCTTTGTACTGTATCCTGTATTCCTCACTAAGGAATTGGTATCTAAAGTTGCTCACATTAAGAAAGTTTATCAGAAGTAAAAAGCATTAATTCCTGACTTGTAAACCCTGATGCATTGCATTAGAGCTGTAAGTTTATCACGGAGTATGTCACAATTTTCTATTGTTTTCTCTCACATTGCTTTATTTGTGCAAGTTAAAATTTATTTGCTTGGTTTTGGAACAAAATGCTTACTTCCATAAACTAGGTTGCAAGATAAATCACTTCACAAACCTAACAGCTTATACATTGCTTACCATATAGCAGCTAATGAAGAGTTGATGTATGTCCTCGTTGTTTATCTTCTGATATAGCCAAACTAAATATTACTTGAAATTCCACAGCCAGTCGCCAGGTATATATATGTAGCTATAATAAAATAAATAAATAAATAAACAAAAGATATGGCAAACCAATGCTGCGTTGAACATGGTCTATCATAGAACAGATGCAGTACAATCTTCTTCAAAATGTGAACAATAACTTTGGCAGTATGGACATTTACATTCCACTGGGTGTTGAATGATAGATTGGGCAGTACAACCGTTGAACAAAATTGAATACTTTCTCCATAAAATGTCAGAAATGCAAATCAAATCTAGACCCTCTTCTTCCGAGCAGAAGATGCAGGCGAGGGCGGCGCGGAGCATGAGCAGAGACCGCGCAGAATGGCAACGACGGAGAACACGACGTATGGAACATACAGCTGAAGCAGCTTCGGCGTTGCCTTTCCTGAGCCCAGCATCTCACCAAGTATCGCAGACTGAAACAGTTGCGAGATCACTATTAGGAATGAAATCAGGATAATCCCCAGAGTGATGTGCTCTATTCAACTGCCAAGTAAGAAGGCCTATCTGGCCAATCTAAGTGGAAATTAAATCTTCTCAGTCCAGACTGGTTGCCTATTTATTTCTGATCAAAATGACTCGTAAATCGCTGCATCGGATTGGATCAGAGCATACACAAAAATTAGGCAGATCCACATCGTTGTCATCTATAGAAATTTCTCTACCGAGACGTGAAGTAATTGAGTTACTGTGGAGTTGACCTCTGATTTTACAGATCCGAGGAATAGGCGGCACATTTAATCTCAGACCAACATGCTCTCAGTAAATCATGGACAAAAATATTGGCGAGGAGGCCGAGAGAGACGGGGTTACCATGGAGGTGAGGGTGGTGACGCCGGCCATGAGGGAGGTGGTGGCGGCCCATCGGCGGCGGGCGAGGACGCCGTAGATGGTGGCGACGGAGAGCGGCCAGAGGAAGGCGAGCTCGAGGCAGAAGAGGCCGTGGAGGAAGGCCGGCGGGTGGGCCATGAGGTAGTCGTCGAACTCGGCGGCGTACCACCGCTTGAGGTCCCGCAGCGGCGCCGGGTAGAGGTCGGGCGGGAGGACGGTCTGCGCGTCGATGAGCGGGACCGCCACCGTGATGGTGAGGGAGAAGAGGACGACCACCGCGTCCGCCACCGCCGAGACGACGCCCATCGCTTCTGCCGTGCGTGCCTGGTCCTGGTCGTGGGTGCGTGATGTACTTGGCTGGGATCTGAATATCTGATGAAATGGCTTTGTTTTTGTTTCGCCTGCAGGGTTATTTCACGAGCCTGGGCAGAAACACACCAAAGGTGGGAGAAGAAGAGCATGTGAAAGCCTCTTATAAGTTGAGAAAATTCCCTATATAACATTATTTTGAATGTTGTTTCCTTATTTAACACTGCAAAAAAAGTTCTTCCTTATATAACACCAACCTTAAATTTCTTTCCCTTTCTAACACTTCCGTCAGTTCTGTTAGCCTACACTGTTAAAATCGATTTTAACTGATGCTAGTTTTTTATAGTTGGACGAAATTGCCCTTGTCCATAAGAATGAGAAAATAGAAAAACAGAGCTCTTCTCTTCCCCTTTCTCCCCAACCCTAGAGGAGGCGGCGGCGGCAGCAAACCTCCCAGGCCTGGCGGCGGCGGAGTGCGGAGGGAGATGGCGCCGCGGACGACGGGCAAGGCGCGACTGCGGACGGCTCAGGCCTTGGCGCGGCTATGGATCCAGCGTTGACCGATGACGACGGCGGGGCAGCGGTGGGGTCGGACCAGCGTCGGGCTACGGTGCGGTCGACCAGCGCCTGGCAAAGGCAGTGCCTCGGCTGCGGCATCAGGCCAGGGCGCAGCTACTGGCCAGGGCACTGTTGGGTCGGCTGTCGGCGTGGCTGGAAGTTCCTGTCAGGGTGTCCCCGGGTTGGCATCGGCAATAGCTTCAGGCCGGGCGCAGCCACATGGGCTTGTTCAGGTGGCTAAATGGCACTCCTAGGAATGCAATGTTAGTAGTAGCAATACAGAGGCTCATTTGAACGCAGTGTTAGTAGTAGCTACTGACCATCTAGTTAATGATCTGTTAGTAATGATCAAATTGTCTAGCAATGTTTGTAATGGAGGAGTTAGTTTGCTTGGCTGTGATCACAACAAGATTAATGCTTTACTTTATTTCTGTTAATGTTGCAAAATATGTATATGTGAATTGTGTGATCAGATATGCATCAAATTACAGAGGAGGTTGTGCCCAATTTTTGAACTAAATATCAAAATAATTTAAATCCAGATATGGAATTTTGCATGTTTACAGGGGAGGTTCTGCCTAATCTTGCATTTAACAACAGAAAAAAGTTATTGCTTTTTAGTATGTGAACATTTTTGGTCATAATCTGCGCCAGGGGTAAAATCGTCTTCTCACGTGTCATTTAACACCGTTAGTACTCAAAATGGATGTAAGTGTTAGAAAGGGAACAATTTTTAGAATTGGTGTTAGATAAGGAAGAAATTTTTACCAGTGTTAAATAAGGCACAAAATTTTAAGCTAGTGTTAAATAAGGAATTCTCTCTTATAAGTTCACCTCTAACCAATCCCTTAAAAGCTTCTAATGAAATATATATGAGAGACTAACGCACTTAGCCAATCTCTTAAACGGTTAAAGAAGTTATAAAAGATAAATAAGTGTTGGCCTCCAAAAGCAGCTCGCGTCTCTCAAATATACTCGAACGGTGTCACTTCTCAGGATAATTTTCGGCCGTCTCCACAACCGCCCGAGGCACCACCACAACCCCCGATTCCGGCTGGAATAGAACCGGAAGGCTCCTCTGCTACCCCGTCGGGTGTGACGGCATCGGAATGGACCCCCTCCTCCCTCCCTGCCCGCCAAGAAAGAGGTTGGGGATAAATAAAAAACATGTTCCAGACCGGCGTGCCGTCTACAACGACCAGTGGCAAGGTCGCGGCGGCCGCGATGATGGCATGTCGGCCTTCCCTTGCTCCTGTCGTTGACAAGCGCACGAGAAAGCCGACGGAGATGATGAAGGCGCTCACCGAGAAGGCAAATCTTGTATAATCATCGACAATGATAAGGCAATACCTCCTCCCCCAAGCTATCATAAGATGGAGGTCCAAAGAGATCCAAGTGAAGGAGCTCAAGGAGCCTCGTCGTGGTAATGATAGTCTTCACCTTATGTTCTTTTTCATGTAGCTTTCCGGCAATGCAAGCACTACAAGGATGATCTTTGACAAAAGACACATTGGTTAGTCCAAGAATGTGCTCCCCCTTTAAGAGAGATTCTAAATGTATCATGCCAACATGGGCTAGCCGTTGGTGCCATGGCCACCCCACGTCGGCCTTGGCCATTTAGGCATGTTGCATTATGAGTTTTCTCTTTTAAGAAATCAACCACGTAAAGACTGTTTTCAACATGCCCGTCAAAGACCGCTTTGAGATCGCTCCTCTTAAAGATGGTCACAAGGAATTCAACGAAACATGAATCATAACCGGAACGTGCCAATTGAATAGTTGAAAATAAATTATAGGGAAGGGATTGAACAAGATTGATATTTCGTTAGTGATGAATCGCTAGAGATTACCACCTTGCCTAATCTCAATACCTTGCCCCTGCTATTGTCACCAAAATTCTTTATGACGAACCAAAATCCAAACTACTCGGAGCATGTGACACGTCACTTGGTGATGCCATGAAGAACCGTCAAAACTACATTGGGAACTGAAATTAGATTTGTGACGAGCCGACGTACCGCCTACATGGAACCGGGACGTTCTTTATGAGGAACGGACATCCAACCTATTCGGAAGCGTACGACACATCAGTTGGTGATGTCGTTAAGAACTGTGAAAACTACACTAGGAACCAAAGTTAGGTTTGCGAAGAACCGACAGACCGCCTACACGGAACCTAAAAAATCTTTATGAGGAACCAAAATCCAACCTACTCGGAAGCATACGAAGAACCGTCAAAACTACACTGTGAACTGAAATTAAATTTGCAAAGAATTGACGTCATGCCTACATGGAACTGAGACGCTCTTTATAAGGAACCGACATCCAACCTATTTGGAAGCGTACGACACGTCACTGGGTCATGTCGTAAAGAACCGTCAAAACTGGATTAGGAACTAAAATTAGATTTGCGAAGAACCGACATACCACCTACATGGAACCGAAAAATCTTTATGAGGAATCAAAATCCGACCTACTCGGAAGCATACGACATGTCACTTGGTGATGCCGTTAAGAACAATCAAAACTACATTGGGAACTGGAATTATATTTGTCAAAGAATTGACGTACTGCCTATCAAAACATTCTTTATGAGAAACCGACATCCATACTACTCGGAAGTGTACGTGAAGAACCGTCATGGTTACACTCTGAATTGAAATACTTTTTAAGAGTAACCAACATCATTTTTTGCGAGAACCAAAATCCCACCTACTTGGACACGTAAACCACCACACAAGGGGTCGCAATGAAGAACCGTCGGGGCTACACTGTAAACCAAAATTTTCTTCTGCGAAGAATCGATATCACCTTTGTTGAACTGTTGTTCGATTTACACGAAAACATGACACAACCCTAGAGATCGTCATGAAGAACCATCATCTCTACTGCTTTGTGTGATTTAGGAGCCGGTGTTAGTGTTATGTCTTTCTCTTTATATAAAAGACTTGACTTGAATAAACTCACACCTACTGAAATATCTTTGCAAATGGCTGACAAATCAACTGCCATACCTATCGATATCTGTGAGGATGTGCCCGGTGTTGTTGCTAATGTTACTATTTTGACTGACTTTGTTATAGTTGAGATGCCCGAGGACGACAACATGTCGATTATCCTTGGTAGACCCTTCATCAATACTGCAGGGGCTGTTATTGATTGCAATAAAAACAAGGCCACTTTTCATATTAATGGCAATGAGCATACGGTGTACTTTCCGAAGAAACAATTCCAAGTGAATGTTATTGAAAAATCTCCGACAATCACTATTGGAAGTTTTCAAATACCTCTACCTACTGTCAAAAAGAAATATGAAATGCTTATTGTCGGGGAAATGCATATCCCCATTGAGGTAACCTAGTGATTTATGAAAGTTCTTCGGTTTCATGCTAATTGAAAGTGGTTGTTAATAAGACTTGATCAACCTTATTAATGGATCATTTTTGAACGGTATGAAGTTGATGAATTTAGTAAGCACTACCTTCTGTCCTTACCTTTTGTTTTCTATTTTTATTAGTTAAATAAAATAAAATGCCATGTTTTGTCTGTTTTCTAAATTTCCAGTGCAATAAAAAAATGACCCAAAAATAAAAGTTCTCAGAATGCCCTGAAAAATTTACATGATTTTTTCCGAATATTTCTGAATTTTTGGTGCAATAAATACCAGAGGGAGGTGCACTATGTGGGCACAACCCACTTGGGCACGCCAGGACCCCCAGGCGCGCCCTGGTGGGTTATGGGCCCCACGTGGGCCCCTTCACTTATCTCTTCATCCCACATCATTACTTGCCCCCGGAAAAAAACCTCCATTGCTCTCTCTCCCGTGTTCTTGAGCTCAAACCCACAGATTTCGATCTTTTTGCTCGAAGCTCCGTTTTCGAAATTGTTTCGGGGGATTGTTGCTTGGTATATGACTCCACTGTTTGTCCAATTAGTTTTTGCTTTAGTGGTTTATGTTTTAAATAATTAGCTACTCTTGGTGCTACTATAGATGTGCTTGCTTGTTGAATTCTTAGTGTTTTAAGTAGTTTGAATGCTTGCTTTGGCCTCTATGTATCCCGATGAGTAGTTGCTATCAATCTTATAAAGTTTTGTTGACAAACTTTTGTCACCCAAATTTTTTTATTTTTCAGAAAATTGTACGCGGACATGATGAACTTATTTGGAAGGAGTTCTTCGAGGAGACGATCCTCGAGGGCATCTTCCAGTGACAGTTATGCTCGCCGGTCTTATGTTGAACCAAGTGAAAGTTCTACACGAGATGCCGCCACCAAAACATGCTTATGGCCTTGCGATGAGTATATGGTTCATGTGGGCATTAAGGAGGAATTTGAGCAATATGTTCACAATGCTGGTCTCGGTCCCTACCTCTCAGATAAGTGTGAACAACACCAACTTCTCACTGAATCATTTGTCAAGGGATTTAAATATTTTCCACGTGAGTCTAGGGTGTCATTTTATGCTTTATGATAGTCCATTTACCATATCACTAGAAAATTTTGCTTATCACTATAAGCTTCCATTTTGGGGTTCATTTGACGAACCACCAAAGGCTGAGTCTGAAACATTCTTGACGAGCCTTTGTAACGGTGAAAGGAGGGGAGTGACTCAAGGTAGAATAAAGAGCATTCATTTTCCCGCAATTTAGTATTTTGCATTATTTAACGGAAAACGCATAGTAGGCAAGCAAGACAGTAGCACACTTTGTGCTCCAGACTGGAGCCTCATACGTACTGCTCTCACCGGTGAAAGGGATTATAACCTTGCAGCCATCGTTGCACGCGGACTTCAACACAACGCTAATAGTGGCTGGTTCTATGGTGGAATTTATGCCACGCATTTAGCACGAGGGCTGTGTGCTTCACCTCTGCCATTTGATCCGATTCCACCCACGTAGTATTTAGATTTTAACACCTTAAAAGACCATAAGATTCTCAAGGGAAAGGCCGATAACTTCACTTATAGTCTTTTGTTTAACCAAACATCTCCCTGAAGGAAATATGCCCTAGAGGCAATAATAAAGATATTGTTTATTTCCTCATATCATAATAAATGTTTATTATTCATGCTAGAATTGTATTAACTGGAAACATAATACATGTGTGAATACATAGACAAACATAGTGTCACTAGTATGCCTCTACTTGACTAGCTCGTTAATCAAAGACGGTTGAGTTTCCTAGCCATAGACATGAGTTGTCATTTGATTAATGGGATCACATCATTAGGAGAATGATGTGATTTACTTGACCCATTCCGTTAGCTTAGCACTTGATCGTTTAGTTTACTGCTATTGCTTTCTTCATGACTTATACATGTTCCTATGACTATGAGATTATGCAACTCCCGATTACCGGAGGAACACTTTGTGTGCTACCGAACGTCACAACGTAATTGGGTGATTATAAAGGTGCTCTACAGGTGTCTCCGATGGTACTTGTTGAGTTGGCATAGATCGAGATTAGAATTTGTCACTTCGATTGTCGGAGAGGTATCTCTGGGCCCTCCCGGCAATGCACATCACTATAAGCCTTGCAAGCAATGTGACTAATGAGTTAGTTGCGGGATGATGCATTACGAAACGAGTAAAGAGACTTGCCGGTAACGAGATTGATCTAGGTATTGAGATACCGACGATCGAATCTCGGGCAAGTAACATATCGATGACAAAGGGAACAACATATGTTGTTATGCGGTTTGACCGATAAAGATCTTCGTAGAATATGTAGGAACCAATATGAGCACCCAGGTTCCGCTATTGGTTATTAACCGGAGACGTGTCTCAGTCATGTCTACATAGTTCTTGAACCCGTAGGGTCCGCACGCTTAAAGTTCTGTGACGATCGGTTTTATGAGTTTATATGTTTTGATGTACCGAAGGTAGTTTGGAGTCCCGGATATGATCATGGACATAATGAGGAGTCTTGAAATGGTCGAGACGTAAAGATCGATATATTGGATGACTATGTTCGGACACCGGAAGTGTTTCGGGAGATTTTCGGGCATATACCGGAGTACCGGGGGGTTACCGGAAACCCCCGAGGAGTATATTGGGCCTAATGGGCCTTAGTGGACAAGAGGAGGGGCGGCCAGGGCAGGCCGCGCGCCCCCTCCCCCTCTAGTCCAAATTGGACAAGAAGGGGAGGCGCCCCCTTTCCTTCCCCTCTCTCCTCCTCCCCCCTTCTCCTACTCCTACTACGAAAGGAGGAGTCCTACTCCCGGTGGGAGTAGGACTCCCCCCTTGGCGCGTCCTCCTCCTTGGCCGGCCGCCTCCCCCCTAGCTCCTTTATATACGGGGGCGGGGGGGCACCCTAGGAGACACAAGTTGATCATTGATCTCTCCCAGCCGTGTGCGGTGCCCCCTGCACCATAATCCACCTCGGTCATATCGTAGCGGTGCTTAGGCGAAGCCCTGCGACGGTAGCTTCATCAACATCGTCACCATACTGTCGTGCTGACGAAACTCTCCCTCAAGCTCTACTGTATCGTGATTTCGCGGGACATCATCGAACTAAACGTGTGCTGAACGCGGAGGTGTCATACGTTCGGTACTGAGGATCGGTCGATCATGAAGACGTACGACTACATCAACCGCGTTGTCAGAACGCTTCCGCTTAACAGTCTACGAGGATACGTGGACGACACTCTCCCCTCTCTTTGCTATACGTCACCATGATCTTGCGTGTATGTAGAATTTTTTTGGAATTATTACGTTCCCCAACACTCCCGTGCAAACATATTTGCATGCATTTTGCATGCATGCGTCTGCTCTTTTTTATTATCATAGCAAGGAAAGATATTTTGTTCTGGAGAGCGAGGCCCGGGCTCACAACATAGCAATAGAGGCAGCACGGCGGGATGAGGCGTCCGCACCTAGAGCCTTCGTGAGCTACCACGCCGACTACACTACCCTCCAGGCTACTGATCGACTACCAAGTTAGGCTAAAAGCCTAAGCTTGGGGGAGTACATGTTTCCACCGACTTTACATTCATGTTCACTTATTTCATTTGTCAGTGTCCACACTTTTTCATTGTATCATCCATGCTTAGATTTATTTTATTGCTTTCTTCTTGTGTGCTTGAAAGACTTTTGAAAGAACCAAAAAAATTAGTTGTAGCTAGTTTACTTTCTATGCATGCTTAATAGTAATACTAAATAGAAAACCCCAAAAGATTTCCTTGTTCTTATTTTCCTTGGTGGGAGCTTTCCCGTGTAAATAGTTTTTCTCGTTTTTGTTTTCCCCTTATTTGCTTGTTCAAGAAAACCAAAAACTCCAAAAATATTTCAGTGTGTTTCTCTGAATTTCTTTTCTTTTTATTCGAGTTGTACCAAGGAGAAGACCACGATGAAAATGTTGAGTGGCTCTCATATGAATAATTGTTGAACTAATAAAGAGCACATTTTACCATGTCTTCTCCTGTTGAATAAAATGTTTGCAGATTCCAGCTTAGTCCATGGCACTCTTGCACTATTATTATTTTCATATCATTCGATCGTGCAAGTGAAAGGCAATAATGACGACATTTGATGAACTGGCCGTGGCGGAGAGGCTGATATGAACTCGACTTGTTTTGTCTGTGTAAATATGTTTAACTTAATATCCATGATTCAGCCCATTATGATTAAACATGTTTGCAATGACAATTAGAGAATATAGTTTCTCATGCCATGCATAAGTAGCTGGGAGTTGACAATGATTTATCTTGGATATCAACATAGCGTTAAAATGATTGTGATGGAGTATGATAATATTGTATCCTCCTCTGAATGTTCAAGTGGCTTGACTTGGTACATGTTCATGCATGTAGTTGAATCAAAACCCACATAGCCTCTATGATATTTATGTTCATGGTGTTGATATCCTACTTATGCTAGTGTCCAATGTTACATATGCATAATGCATGGTTATGATCGTTGTTGCTCTCTAGCTGGCCGCTTCTCAATCTAAATCGCTAGCCTTCACCTGTACTAAGTGGGGATTCTGCTTGTACATCAAAAACCTTGAACCCAAAGTTATTCCAGATGAGTCCATCATATCTACCTATATGCGGTATTACCCTGCCATCCTAAGTAAATTTGCATGTGCCATCTCTAAAAACTTCTAAAAAAAATCGGTTTTGTGTGCCTGGATCGTTCATGGAATGACAGGAGGTACTCGGTATCTTCCATGCTAAGCGAGTTATTCTCAGGTCGAGTGTTTATTCACTCGCCATCGCACGACAAAAGGGCGCTAATAGGAATGCCCAATCCCAAACTGCAAAATACAAAAAGATTTGATCGCTTGAATAATCAAACAAAAACTCCCAATGGAGTCAAAACCTTTACTTTTCATCGCTTGGGAACCGCCACTAGCTCGTTTAGCATGGGAGATATTGATAATTGATAGTCGTGAAGTAAATGAGAAGGATGCATGCCTCAAAATATCATCTATCTTTTTAAAAAAAACTTGAGCTCTGTCACCTCTGCAAATCACTGCTTCCCTATGCGGAGGGATTGTCTATTTACCTTTATGTTGTGTCATCACCTTCTAAAATAAGCGCTGGAAAATGAGTAGAGCACAGTTGTCATGATTTATGCATTGTGTGTAGCTAATGTTGGGTGCATCATGACTGGATCTTTTCTACCATGAATTACAATGTTTAGTCGCTGCTTGAACTTTGGAGGTGCTTTGCATTTATGTTTTGCGGTCTTAGAAAGGGCTAGCGAGATACCACTATTGTCATATTATATCATGGTTGTTTTGACAATGTGTTGCTGTTTGATATATCTTATTATTGCTCGCTAGCTGATTATGTCATTGATATTTGTCATTATAATCTTTAAGAGTTATTGTAGACATGGTTAGTTATAATGTTGGCTGAAAACTTGGGTGTTGTTTAAGCTTATTTATGCAAACAAGAGCAAAAGAGTTCGTAAAAGTTTTTTTTTTCACTTTCACTTTATCAACTGAATTGCTTGAGGACAAGCAAAGGTTTAAACTTGGGGGAGTTGATACGTCCCCAACGTATCTACTTTTCCTAATGCTTTTCCTCTTGTTTTGGACTCTAATTTGCATGATTTGAATGAAACTAACATCAGACTGACGCTGTTTTCAGCAGAACTACCATGGTGTTGTTTTTGTGCAGAAATAAAAGTTCTCAGAATGGAACGAAACTTTGCAAGGATTTTTTTATATAAATAATAAGAATTTCTGGAGCCAAGACCAGCAGGAGAGGGGCACCTGGGTGGGCACAACCCACCAAGGCGCGCCCCCCTCTCCTAGCGCGCCCAGGTGGGTTGTCCCCACCTGGTGGCCCCGCTGACCCTGAAACCAATGCTATAAAATCCTATTTTTGAAGAAAAAAATTGGGTAGAAAGAATTATCGCGATCCATGAGACGGAGCCGCCACGAAGCCTTGTTCTTCCTCGAGAGGGCAGATCCGGAGTCCATTTGGGGCTCCGGAGAGGTGGATCTTCGTTCTTCGTCATCACCAACCCTTCTCCATCGCCAATTCCATGATGCTCCCCACCAGGAGTGAGTAATTCCTTCGTAGGCTCACTGGTCGGTGAGGAGTTGAATGAGATTCATCATGTAATCGAGTTAGTTTTGTTAGGGCTTGATCCCTAGTATCCACTATGTTCTTAGATTGATGTTACTATGACTTTGCCATGCTTAATGCTTGTCACTTTGGGCCCGGGTGCCATGATTTCAGATCTGAACCGTTTATGTTATCATCATTATATCCATGTTCTAGATCCGATCTTGCAAGTTATAGTCACCTACTACGTGTTATGATCCGGTAACCCCGGAGTGACAATAACCAGGACTTCTTCCGGTGATTACCGTAGTTTGAGGAGTTCATGTATTCACTATGTGTTAATGCTTTGTTCCGGTTCTCTATTAAAAGAAGACCTTAATATATCCCTTAGTTTCCAATATGGACCCCGCTGCCACGGGAGGGTAGGACAAAAGATGTCATGCAAGTTCTTTTAATAAAGCATGTATGACTATTTACGGAATACATGCCTACATTATAATGATGAACTGGAGCTAGTACCGAATAGCCCTAAGTTATAAATGTCACATGATGAATATCATCCAACAAGTCACCGATCCAATGCCTACGAATTTATCTTATATTGTTTCTGCTGAGTTACTACTGCTATCATCACTATTATGCTTGCTACAAAATTACTGTTGTCATTGTTACTACTACTATTTTTGCTGTCACTACTATCAAAACTATCATTTGCTACTGATTACTTGATGCAGATAATTAATCTCCAGGTGTGATTGAATTGACAACTCAGCTGCAAATACCTTCAAATATTCTTTGACTCCCTTTGTGTCGAATCTATAAATTTGGGTTGAATACTCTACCCTCTAAAACTGTTGCGATCCCCTATACTTGTTGGTTATCAGTGGCTGCAATTGGAAAGGGGCCGCCGCAAACCTCCAGCGCCGCTCGCCGGATGTGGCGGAGAAAGAAATTCCAGCAAGATTCATCAGGGTCGCGTGTGGGAGGATAAGGAAGAAAGGGGTGCGGTCCCTGAGAGATTTCCAGAAAAACGAAAAGAGCTGCGGGATGTGAGGCTGGGACTGTTGGGGAACGTAGTAATTTCAAAAAAATTCCTACGCACATGCAAGATCATGGTGATGCATAGCAACGAGGGGAGAGTATGATCTACGTACCCTTGTAGATCGCAACGGAAGCGTTGACACAACGTAGAGGAAGTAGTCGTACGTCTTCTTCCCGATCCGACCGATCCAAGCACCGTTACTCCGGCACCTCCGAGTTCTTAGCACACGTACAGCTCGATGACGATCCCCGGGCTCCGATCCAGCAAAGCTTCGGGGAGGAGTTTTGTCAGCACGACGGCGTGGTGACGATCTTGATGTATTACCGACGCAGGGCTTCGCCTAAGCACTACAACGATATGATCGAGGTGGAATATGGTGGCAGGGGGCACCGCACACGGCTAAGGAACGATCTCAATGATCAACTTGTGTGTCTAGAGGTGCCCCCTGCCTCCGTATATAAAGGAGCCAAAGGGGAGGGGTGCGGCCAGCCCTATGGAGGCGCAGGAGGAGTCCTACTCCTACCGGGAGTAGGACTCCCCCCCCAATCCTATTCCAAATAGGACTCCCAAGGGGGAAAGAGAGAGAGAGGTGGCCGGCCACCTCTCCTAGTCCTAATAGGACTAGGGGAGGGGGGGGGAGGCGCGCATCCCACCATGGGCAGCCCCTTTCACCTTTCCACTAAAGCCCAATAAGGCCCATATGACTCCCGGGGGGTTCCGGTAACCTTCCGGTAATCCGGTAAAATCCTGATTTCACCCGGAACACTTCCGATGTCCAAACATAGGATTCCAATATATCAATATTTATGTCTCGACCATTTTGAGACTCCTCGTCATGTCCGTGATCACATCCGGGACTCCGAACAATCTTCGGTACATCAAAATGCATAAACTCATAATAATTGTCATCGTAACGTTAAGCGTGCGGACCCTACGGTTCGAGAACAATGTAGACATGACCGAGACACGTCTCCGGTCAATAACCAATAGCGGGACCTGGATGCCCATATTGGCTCCTACATATTCTATGAAGATCTTTATCGGTCAGACCGCATAACAACATACGTTGTTCCCTTTGTCATCGGTATGTTACTTGCCCGAGATTCGATCGTCGGTATCCAATACCTAGTTCAATCTCGTTACCGGCAAGTCTCTTTACTCGTTCCATAATACATCATCCCGCAACTAACTCATTAGTTGCAATGCTTGCAAGGCTTATGTGATGTGCATTACCGAGAGGGCCCTGAGATACCTCTCCGACAATCGGAGTGACAAATCCTAATCTCGAAATACGCCAACCCAACATCTACCTTTGGAGACACCTGTAGTACTCCTTTATAATCACCCAGTTACGTTGTGACGTTTGGTAGCACCCAAAG
Source organism: Triticum urartu (assembly GCF_056163025.1). Lineage (NCBI taxonomy): Eukaryota > Viridiplantae > Streptophyta > Magnoliopsida > Poales > Poaceae > Triticum > Triticum urartu. The sequence goes on from NC_141877.1 coordinate 599,128,404, forward strand.
TGTTCCTCCGGCAAACGGGAGTTGCATAATCTCATAGTCATAGGAACATGTATAAGTCATGAAGAAAGCAATAGCAACATACTAAACGATCGGGTGCTAAGCTAATGGAATGGGTCATGTCAATCAGATCATTCACTTAATGATGTGATCCCATTAATCAAATAACAACTCATTGTTCATGGTTAGGAAACATAACCATCTTTGATTAACGAGCTAGTCAAGTAGAGGCATACTAGTGACACTTTGTTTGTCTATGTATTCACACATGTATTATGTTTTCGGTTAATACAATTCTAGCATGAATAATAAACATTTATCATGATATAAGGAAATAAATAATAACTTTATTATTGCCTCTAGGGCATATTTCCTTCAGTCTCCCACTTGCACTAGAGTCAATAATCTAGTTCACATCGCCATGTGATTTAACAGCAATAGTTCACATCACCATGTGATTAACACCCATAGTTCACATCAATATGTGATCAACACCCAAAGGGTTTACTAGAGTCAGTAATCTAGTTCACATCGCTATGTGATTAACACCCAAAGAGTACTAAGGTGTGATCATGTTTTGCTTGTGAGATAATTTTAGTCAACGGGTCTGTTACATTCAGATCCGTAAGTATTTTGCGAATTTCTATGTCAACAATGCTCTGCATGGAGCTACTCTAGCTTATTGCTCCCACTTTCAATATGTATCTAGATCGAGACTTAGAGTCATCCAGATCTGTGTCAAAACTTGTATCGACGTAACTTTTTACGACGAACCTTTTTGTCACCTCCATAATTGAGAAATATTTCCTTATTCCACTAAGGATAATTTTGACCGCTGTCCAGTGATCTACTCTTAGATCACTATTGTACTCCCTTGCTTAACATAGTGTAGGGTATACAATAGATCTGGTACACATCATGGCATACTTTATAGAACCTATGGCTGAGGCATAGGGAATGACTTTCATTCTATTTCTATCTTCTGCCGTGGTCGGGCTTTGAGTCTTACTCAATTTCACACCTTGCAATACAGGCAAGAACTCTTTCTTTGACTGTTCCATTTTGAACTACTTCAAAATCTTGTCAAGGTATGTACTCATTGAAAAAACTTATCAAGCGTCTTGATCTATCTCTATAGATCTTGATGCTCAATATGTAAGCAGCTTTACCGAAGTCTTTCTTTGAAAAACTCCTTTCAAACACTCCTTTATGCTTTACAGAATAATTCTACATTATTTCCGATCAACAACATGTCATTCACATATACTTATCAGAAATGTTGTAGTGCTCCCACTCACTTTCTTGTAAATACAGGCTTCATCGCAAGTCTGTATAAAACTATATGCTTTGATCAACTTATCAAAGCGTATATTCCAACTCCGAGATGCTTGCACCAGTCCATAGATGGATCGCTGGAGCTTGCATATTTTGTTAGCACCTTTAGGATTGACAAAACCTTCTGGTTGTATCATATACAACTCTTCTTTAATAAATCTATTAAGGAATGCAGTTTTGTTTATCCATTTGCCAGATTTCATAAAATGCGGCAATTGCTAACATGATTCGGACAGACTTAAGCATAGATACGAGTGAGAAACTCTCATCGTATTCAACACCTTGAACTTGTCGAAAACCTTTTGCGACAATTCTAGCTTTGTAGATAGTAACACTACTATCAGCATCCGTCTTCCTCTTGAAGATCCATTTATTTTCTATGGCTTGCCGATCATCGGGCAAGTCAACCAAAGTCCATACTTTGTTCTCATACATGGATCCCATCTCATATTTCATGGCCTCAAGCCATTTTGCGGAATCTGGGCTCACCATCGCTTCTTCATAGTTCGCAAGTTCATCATGGTCTAGTAACATGACTTCCAGAACAGGATTACCGTACCACTCTGGTGCAGATCTTACTCTAGTTTACCTACGAGATTTGGTAGTAACTTGATCTGAAGTTACATGATCATCATCATTAGCTTCCTCACTAATTGGTGTAGTAGTCACAGGAACAGATTTCTGTGATGAACTACTTTCCAATAAGGGAGCAGGTACAGTTACCTCGTCAAGTTCTACTTTCCTCCCACTCACTTCTTTCGAGAGAAACTCCTTCTCTAGAAAAACTCCGAATTTAGCAACAAAAGTCTTGCCTTCGGATTCGTGATAGAAGGTGTACCCAACAGTCTCCTTTGGGTATCCTATGAAGACATATTTCTCCGATTTGGGTTTGAGCTTATCAGAATGAAACCTTTTTCATATAAGCATCACAATCCCAAACTTTAAGAAACGACAGCTTAGGTTTCTTGCCAAACCATAGTTCATACGGTGTCGTCTCAACGGATTTAGATGGTGCCCTATTTAACGTGAATGCAACTGTCTCTAATGCATAACCCCAAAATGATAGTGGTAGATCGGTAAGAGACATCATAGATTGCACTATATCCAATAAAGTACGGTTATGACGTTCGGACACACCATTACACTGTGGTGTTCCAGGTGGCGTGAGTAGTGAAACTATTTCACATTGTTTTTTAACTGAAGGCCAAACTCGTAACTCAAATATTTTACCTCTGCGATCATATCGTAGAAACTTTTATTTTCTTGTTACGATGATTCTCCACTTCACTCTGAAATTCTTTGAACTTTTCAAATGTTTCAGACTTGTGTTTCATCAAGTAGATATACTCATATCTGCTCAAATCATCTGTGAAGATCAGAAAATAATGATACCTGTCGCGAGCCTCAATATTCATCGGACCACATACATCAGTATGTATGATTTCCAACAAATCTGTTGCTCGCTCCATTGTTCCGAAGAACAGCGTTTTAGTCATCTTGCCCATAAGGCATGGTTCGCATGCATCAAGTGATTCATAATCAAGTGATTCCAAAATCTCATCAGCATGGAGTTTCTTCATGCGCTTTACACCAATATGACCTAAACGGCAGTGCTACAAATAAGTTGCACTATCATTATTAACTTTGCATCTTTTGGTTTCAATATTATGATTATGTGTATCACTACGATCGAGATCCAACGAACTATTTTCATTGGGTGTGTAACCATATAAGGTTTTATTCATGTAAACAGAACAACAATTTATTCTCTTACTTAAATGAATAACTGTATTACAATAAACATGATCAAATCATATTCATGCTCAACGCAAACACCAAATAACACTTATTCAGGTTCAACACTAATCCCGAAAGTATAGGGGAGTGTGCGATGATGATCATATCAATCTTGGAACTACTTCCAACACACATCGTCACTTCACCCTTAACTAGTCTCTGTTTATTTTGCAACTCCCGTTTCGAGTTACTAATCTTAGCGACTGAACTAGTATCAAATATTGAGGGGTTGGCGTATAGGTGTCTCCAAAGGTACTTGTTGGGTTGGCGTATTTCGAGATTAGGATTTGTCACTCCGATTGTCGGAGAGGTATCTCTGGGCCCACTCGGTAATGCACATCACTATAAGCCTTGCAAGCATTGCAACTAATGAGTTAGTTGCGGGATGATGTATTACGGAACGAGTAAAGAGACTTGCCGATAACGAGATTGAACTAGGTATTGAGATACCGACGATCAAATCTCGGGCAAGTAACATACCGATGACAAAGGGAACAACGTATGTTGTTATGCGGTCTGACCGATAAAGATCTTCGTAGAATATGTAGGAGCCAATATGGGCATCCAGGTCCCGCTATTGGTTATTGACCAGAGAGGTGTCTCGGTCATGTCTACATAGTTCTCGAACCCGTAGGGTCTGCACGCTTAAACGTTTGTTGAGGATATAGTACTATATGAGTTATGTATATTGGTGACCGAATGTTGTTCGGAGTCCGGGATGAGATCACAAACATGACGAGGAACTCCGGAATCATCCGGAGATAAAGTTTGATATATGTGATAATAGTGTTTGGTCACCGGAAGGGGTCCGGAATTCACCGGAAGGGGTTCCGGATGTTTCCCGAAATGTTTGGGTACGAGAACACTTTATTTGGGCCAAAGGGGAAAGCCCACAAGGTTTTTGGAAAGCGCAAAAAGAAGTTGTGCAGAGTCCAGGGGCCAGATGCCAGGGTCCCTGGCGTCTGAGTCCAGACGCCGGGCACCCTGGCGTCTGGCCCTGGAGTCCGAGAAGGACTCTTGCCTTTTGGGTGAAACTGACTTTGTGGAGGCTTTTACTCCAAGTTTCGACCCCAAGGCTCAACATATAAATAGAGGGGCAGGGCTAGCACCCAAGACACATCAAGAAACACCAAGCCGTGTGCCGGCAACCCCGTCCCCTCTAGTTTATCCTCCGTCATAGTTTTCGTAGTGCTTAGGCAAAGCCCTGCAGAGATTTTTCTTCACCAACACCATCACCACGCCGTCATGCTGCCGGAACTCATCTACTACTTCGCCCCTCTTACTGGATCAAGAAGGCGAGAACATCACCGAGCCGAACGTGTGCAGAACTCGGAGGTGTCGTGCTTTCGGTACTTGGATCGGCCGGATCGTGAAGACGTACGACTACATCAACCGCGTTGATATAACGCTTCCGTGAACGGTCTACGAGGGTACGTAGACAACACTCTCCCCTCTCGTTGCTATGCATCACCATGATCCTGCGTGTGCGTAGGAATTTTTTTGAAATTACTACGTTCCCCAACAGTGGCATCCGAGCCAGGTTTTATACGTTGATGTAATATGCACGAGTAGAACACAAGTGAGTTGTGGGCGATATAAGTCATATTGCTTACCAGCATGTCACACTTTGGTTCGGCGGTATTGTTGGATGAAGCGGCCCGGACCGACATTACGCGTACGCTTACGCGGGACTGGTTTTACCGCCGTGCTATGCACACAGGTGACTAGCGGGTGTCAGTTTCTCCAACTTTAGTTGAACCGAGTGTGGCTACGCCCAGTCCTTGCGAAGGTTAAAACAACACCAACTTGACGAAATATCGTTGTGGTTTTGATGCGTAGGTAAGAACGGTTCTTGCTAAGCCCAGTAGCAGCCACGTAAAACTTGCAACAACAAAGTAGAGGACGTCTAACTTGTTTTTGCAGGGCATGTTGTGATGTGATATGGTCAAGGCGTGATGAGATATAAGTTGTTGTATGAGATGATCATGTTTTGTTGAAGTTATCGGCAACTGGCAAAAGCCTTATGGTTGTCTTTCTATTGCATAAGATGCAAGCGCCAAATAATTGCTTTACTTTATAGCTATGCGATAGCAATAGTTGCAAGAGCAATAGTTGGCGAGACGACCATGTGACGACACATTGATATAGATAAAGATGATGGAGATCATGGTGTCATGCCGGTGATGATGGAAATCTTTACGATGCTTTGGAGATGGAGATCAAAGACACAAGATGATGATGGCCATATCATGTCACATATTTTGATTGCATGTGATGTTTATCTTTTATGCATCTTATCTTGCTTTGATTGACGGTAGCATTATAAGATGATCTCTCACTAAATTTCAAGATAAAAGTGTTCTCCCTGAGTATGCACCGTTGCCAAAGTTCGTCGTGCCCAGACACCACGTGATGATCGGGTGTGATAACCTTTACGTCCATCTACAACGGGTGCAAGCCAGTTTTGCACACGCAGAATACTCAGGTTAAACTTGACGAGCCTAGCATATGCAGATATGGCCTCGGAACACTGGAGACTGAAAGGTCGAGCGTGAATCATATAGTAGATATGATCAACATAATGATGTTCACCATTGAAAACTACTCCATTTCACGTGATGATCGGTTATGGTTTAGTTGATATGGATCACGTGATCACTTAGATGATTAGAGGGATGTCTATCTAAGTGGGAGTTCTTAAGTAATATGATTAATTGAACTTTAATTTATCATGAACTTAGTCCTGATAGTATTTGCATATCTATGTTGTAGATCAATAGCTCGCGTTATTGCTTCCGTATGTTTTGATATGTTCCTAGAGAAAACTAAGTTGAAAGATGATAGTAGCAATGATGCGGACTGGGTCCGTGATCTGAGGTTTATCCTCATTGCTACACAGAAGAATTATGTCCTTGATGCACCGCTAGGTGACAGACCTATTGTAGGAGCAGATGCAGACGTTATGAACGTTTGGTTAGCTCAATATGATGACTACTTGATAGTTTAGTGCACCATGCTTAACGGCTTAGAATCGGGACTTCAAAGACGTTTTGAACGTCATGGACCATATGAGATGTTCCAGGAGTTGAAGTTAATATTTCAAGCAAATACCCGAGTTGAGAGATATGAAGTCTCCAACGAGTTCTATAGCTAAAAGATGGAGGAGAATAGCTCAAGCAGTGAGCATGTGCTCAGATTGTCTGGCTACTACAATCGCTTGAATCAATTGGGAGTTAATCTTCCAGATAAAATAGTGATTGACAGAATTCTCTAGTCACCATCACCAAGTTAGTAGAACTTAGTGATGAACTATAATATGCAAGGGATGACGAAAACAATTCCCAAGCTCTTCGTGATGCAAAAAATCGGCGAAGGTAGAAATCAAGAAAAACATCAAGTGTTGATGGTTGACAAGACCACTAGTTTCAAGAGAAAGGGCAAAGGGAAGAAGGGGAACTTCAAGAAGAATGGCAAACAAGTTGCTGCTCAAGTGAAGAAACCCAAGTTTGGACCTAAGCCTGAGACTAAGTGCTTCTACTGCAAAGGGACTGGTCACTAGAAGCGGAACTACCCCAAGTATTTGGTGGATAAGAAGGATGGCAAAGTGAACAAAGCCATATTTGATATACATGTTATTGATGTGTATTTTACTAGTGTTCGTAGAAACCCCTCAGTATTTGATACTGGTTCAGTTGCTAAGAGTAGTAACTCGAAACGGGAGTTGCAGAATGAACAGAGAGTAGTTAAGGGTGAAGTGACGATGTGTGTTGGAAGTGGTTCCAAGATTGATATGATCATCATCGCACACTCCCTATACTTTCGGGGTTAGTGTTGAACCTAAATAAGTGTTATTTGGTGTTTGCATTGAGCATGAATATGATTTGATCATGTTTATTGCAATACGGTTATTCATTTAAGTAAGAGAATAAATTGTTGTTCTGCTTACATGAATAAAACCTTATATGGTTACACACCCAATGAAAATGGTTCGTTGAATCTCGATCGTAGTGATACACATATTCATAATATTGAAACCAAAAGATGCAAAGTTAATAATGATAGTGCAGCTTATTTGTGGCACTGCCGTTTAGGTCATATTGGTGTAAAGTGCATGAAGAAACTTCATGCTGATGGACTTTTGGAATCACTTGATGCTTGCGAACCATGCCTCATGGGCAAGATGACTAAGACTCCGTTCTCCGGAACAATGGAGCGAGCAACTGACTTATTGGAAATAATACATACTGATGTATGCGGTTCGATGAGTGTTAAGGCTCACAGCAAGTATCGTTATTTTCTGACCTTCACAGATGATTTGAGCAGATATGTGTATATCTACTTGATGAAACACAAGTCTGAAACATTTGAAAAGTTCAAAGAACTTCAGAGTGAAGTGGAGAATCATCATAACAAGAAAATAAAAGTTTCTACGATATGATCGCAGAGGTAAAATATTTGAGTTAAGAGTTTGGCCTTCAGTTAAAACAATGTGAAATAGTTTCACTACTCACGCCACCTGGAACACCACAGTGTAATGGTGTGTCCGAACGTCATAACCATACTTTATTAGATATGGTGCGATCTATGATGTCTCTTACCGATCTACCACTATCGTTTTGGGGTTATGCATTAGAGACAGCTGCATTCACGTTAAATAGGGCACCATCTAAATCCGTTGAGACGACACCGTATGAACTATGGTTTGGCAAGAAACCTAAGCTGTCGTTTCTTAAAGTTTGAGGTTGCAATGCTTATGTGAAAAAGTTTCAACCTGATAAGCTCAAACCCAAATCGGAGAAGTGCGTCTTCATAGGATACCCAAAAGAAAATGTTGGGTACACATTCTATCACAGATCCGAAGGCAATATATTCGTTGCTGATAATGGATTCTTCCTAGAGAAGGAGTTTCTCTGAAAGAAGTGAGTGGGAGGAAAGTAGAACTTGATGAGGTAACTGTACCTGCTCCCTTATTGGAAAGTAGTTCATCACAGAAATCTGTTCCTGTGACTACTACACCAATTAGTGAGGAAGCTAATGATGATGATCATGTAACTTCAGATCAAGTTACTACCGAACCTCATAGGTAAACCAGAGTGAGATCCGCACCAGAGTGGTACGGTAATCCTGTTCTGGAAGTTATGTTACTAGACCATGACGAACCTACGAACTATGAAGAAGCGATGGTGAGCCCAGATTCCGCAAAATGGCTTGAGGCCATGAAATCTGAGATGGGATCCATGTATGAGAACAAAGTGTGGACTTTGGTTGACTTGCCCATTGATTGGCGAGCCATTGAGATTAAATGGATCTTCAAGAGGAAGACGGACGCTTATAGTAGTGTTACTATCTACAAAGCTAGAATTGTCGCAAAAAGGTTTTCGACAAGTTCAAGGTGTTGACTACGATGAGAGTTTCTCACTCGTATCTATGCTTAAGTCTGTCCGAATCATGTTAGCAATTGCCACATTTATGAAATCTAGCAAATGGATAAACAAAATTACATTCCTTAATGGATTTATTAAAGAAGAGTTGTATATGATGCAACAAGAAAGTTTTGTCAATCCTAAAGGTGCTAACAAAATATGCAAGCTCTAGCGATCCATCTATGGACTGGTGCAAGCATCTCGGAGTTGGAATATACGCTTTGATAAGTTGATCAAAGCATATAGTTTTATACAGACTTGCGGTGAAGCCTGTATTTACAAGAAAGTGAGTGGGAGCACTACAACATTTCTGATAAGTATATGTGAATGACATATTGTTGATCGAAGATAATGTAGAATTATTCTGCAAAGCATAAAGGAGTGTTTGAAAGGAGTTTTTCAAAGAAAGACCTCAGTGAAGCTGCTTACATATTGAGCATCAAGATCTATAGAGATAGATCAAGACGCTTGATAAGTTTTTCAATGAGTACATACCTTGACAAGATTTTGAAGTAGTTCAAAATGGAACAGTCAAAGAAGGAGTTCTTGCCTGTGTTACAAAGGTGTGAAGTTGAGTAAGACTCAAAACCCGACCACGACAGAAGATAGAGAGAGAATGAAAGTCATTCCCTATGCCTCAGCCATATGTTCTATAAAGTATGCTATGCTGTGTACCAGACCTATTGTATACCCTGCCCTGAGTTTGGCAAGGGAGTACAATAGTGATCTAGGAGTAGATCACTGGACATTGGTCAAAATTATCCTTAGTGAAATAAGGATATGTTTCTCGATTATGGAGGTGACAAAAGGTTCGTCGTAAAAGGTTACGTCGATGCAAGTTTTGACACTGATCCAGATGACTCAAAGTCTCAATCTGGATACATATTGAAAGTGGGAGCAATTAGCTAGAGTATCTTAGTGCAGAGCATTGTTGACATAGAAATTTGCAAAATACTTACGGATCTGAATGTGGCAGACCCGTTGACTAAATTTCTCTCATAAGCAAAACATGATCACACCTTAGTACTCTTTGGGCGTTAATCACATAGCGATGTGAACTAGATTATTGACTCTAGTAAACCCTTTGGGTGTTGGTCACATGACGATGTGAACTATGGGTGTTAATCACATGGTGATGTGAACTATTGATGTTAAATCACATGGCGATGTGAACTGGATTATTGACTCTAGTGCAAGTGGGAGACTGAAGGAAATATGCCCTAGAGGCAATAATAAAATTATTATTTATTTCCTTATTTCATGATAAATGTTTATTATTCATGCTAGAATTGTATTAACCGGAAACATAATACATGTGTGAATGCATAGACAAACAGAGTGTCACTAGTATGCCTCTACTTGACTAGCTCGTTGATCAAAGATGGTTATGTTTCCTAACCATAGACATGAGTTGTCATTTGATTAACGGGATCACATCATTAGGAGAATGATGTGATTGACTTGACCCATTCCGTTAGCTTAGCACTTGATCGTTTAGTTTGTTGCTATTGCTTTCTTCATGACTTATACATGTTCCTATGACTATGAGATTATGCAACTCCCGTTTACCGGAGGAACACTTTGTGTGCTACCAAACGTCACAACGTAACTGGTTGATTATAAAGGTACTCTACAGGTGTCTCCGAAGGTACTTGTTGGGTTGGCGTATTTCGAGATTAGGATTTGTCACTTCGATTGTGGGAGAGGTATCTCTGGGCCCACTCGGTAATGCACATCACTATAAGCCTTGCAACTAATGAGTTAGTTGCGGGATGATGTATTACGGAACGAGTAAAGAGACTTGCCGGTAATGAGATTGAACTAGGTATTGAGATACCGACGATTGAATCTCGGGCAAGTAACATACCGATGACAAAGGGAACAACGTATGCTGTTATGTGGTCTGACCGATAAAGATCTTCGTAGAATATGTAGGAGCCAATATGGGCATCCAGGTCCCGCTATTGGTTATTGACCAGAGAGGTGTCTCGGTCATGTCTACATAGTTCTCGAACCCGTAGGGTCCGCACGCTTAAACGTTCGTTGACGATATAGTACTATATGAGTTATGTATATTGGTGACCGAATGTTGTTCGGAGTCCGGGATGAGATCACGAACATGACGAGGAACTCCGGAATCATCCGGAGATAAAGTTTGATATATGTGATAATAGTGTTTGGTCACCGGAAGGGTTTCGGAATTCACCGGAAGGGGTTCCGGATGTTTCCCGAAATGTTTGGGTACGAGAACACTTTATTTGGGCCAAAGGGGAAAGCCCACAAGGTTTTGGGAAAGCGCAAAAGGAAGTTTTGCGGAGTCCAGGGGCCCCTGGCGTCTGGGTCCAGACGCCGGGAACCCTGGTGTCTGGCCCTGGAGTCCGAGAAGGACTCTTGCCTTTCGGGTGAAACCGACTTTGTGGAGGCTTTTACTCCAAGTTTCGACCCCAAGGATCAGCATATAAATAGAGGGGCAGGGCTAGCACCCAAGACACATCAAGAAACACCAAGCCGTGTGCCGGCAACCCCGTCCCCTCTAGTTTATCCTCCGTCATAGTTTTCGTAGTGCTTAGGCGAAGCCCTGCGGAGATTGTTCTTCACCAACACCATCACCACGCCATCGTGCTGCCGAAACTCATCTACTACTTTGCCCCTCTTGCTGGATTGAGAAGGCGATGACGTCCCCGAGCCGAATGTGTGCAGAACTCGGAGGTGCCGTGCTTTCGGTACTTGGATCGGTCGGATCGTGAAGACGTACGACTACATCAACCGCGTTGATATAACGCTTCCGCGAATGGTCTACGAGGGTATGTAGACAACACTCTCCCCTCTTGTTGCTATGCATCACCATGATCCTGCGTGTGCGTAGGAATTTTTTTGAAATTACTATGTTCCCCAACAATCTCTTACCGCCTTCATGCAATCTCCCTAGATATCGACCATGTAACCCTAGATACCCTACCTGGTGTGTATATAAGCCAAGGGATTTAGCCCGTAGAGGGGACCGAATCACAATCACATTCGCCTAGCCCTAGAGGTAAAACACAACTCACGATCTCGAGGTAGATCAACCCTGTACTTGATACATCTTCATCAATATAAACAAGAGCATGATGTTGGGTTTTACCTCCATCAAGAGGGCCCAAACCTAGGTAAACATTGTCTCCCCTGTTCCTGTTACCATCGATCCGAGATCCACAGCTCGAGACCCCCTACCCTGAGGTCTGCCGGATTTCACACCGACAAGGTGCTTTGTGCTACATATGAGTTTTTAATATAATCCCAAGGTCCTTTTCACAAAAAAAGAGAACATTTTGATCCTTGTAGCTTAAACCCCGGTAACAAATATGTTTTTTTATTGATTTTTCTAATTTTGTCAGACGTTGTTGGTTTTCAAATTAATACAATATACTATATTATATACCGGGCCATTTTTTATTTATTTCTAAAGATCGCTCAATTAATTTTAAATTTTTATTAGTTCTTTTTGCAATTATTTATTTATTAGTTGAGACCCATTAGATTTATATAGTTGAATTTCTAACTGGACGTCAAAATATTTCTTAGTGTTGCCCTATTATCACACGTGACCATCCCTCCCACCCATCGAGTGTCTCTCTCTCCTCTTTCAGGCCCCCATCCCGACTCCCCACATTTCCCCACCGGACCGCAAAATTCCACCGGCGGCCACCATGCCGCCGCCGGAGCTGTGCCACGACCTCCTCGTGGACATCCTCACCCGCCTCCCTCCGGACGACCCCGGGTGCCTCTTCCGCGCCTCGCTCGTCTGCACCGCGTGGCGCGCCCTCCTCACCAGCCCCGAGTTCGGCCGCCACTACCGCGAGGTCCACCGGACCCCGCCCCTGCTCGGGTTCTTCGAGAACCACGACACCGTCACGCCGTGGTTCGCGCCCTCGTCCCCCGCCGCCTCCCCCTTCCCCCCGCTCTTCCCCGACCGCCGCGGCCTCCAGGTGCTCGACTCCCGCCACGGCCTCGTCCTCCTCAGAAACCCTATTCGAATCACCGAGGAGGACCACGCCGTGAGCCTCATCGTGTGGGACCCCGTAGGCCGCCGCCAGTGGGAGTCGTTCCCCCCTCCGGATTTCGGCAGCACCATCCTCTGCGACGTGGGGGTGGTGGTCTGCGCCGCCGACGACTGCGACCACCTCGGCTGCCATGGCAGCCCCTTCCTCGTGGGCTACGTGGGCACCGACTACAGGAGCGCCCACGCCTCCGTCTTCTCTTCGGAGACGAATAGCTGGAGCCCCGTTGTCTCTTGCCCCCACCCTGATGTCGAGATCCTGAGAGGCCAGCCCAAGCCCCTCATTGGGAATGCCGTCTACTTCATCTGCGAGTACCACCCGGATGAGAGTTTCATTCTGTGCTTCGACCTCTTCAGCCGGAAACTATCAAAGTTCGACGGGCCACCCATCCATCACTATAAGCATGCCCTCATGAAAACAGAGGAAGGCGTGCTGGGATGCGCGAGTATGGAGGGATCTCTGCTTTGCCTGTGGTCGACGGAGGCTGGTCCCGACGGAGCCGTGGCATGGATGGAAAGCAGGGTCATCGACCTCCACAAGCTGCTCCCTTCTAACTCATTCCTCCATGTGATTGGCTTTGAGGATAGAGCTGGTGTCTATTATCTGACGGCAGACTATGGTGTCGCAACGGTTGATCTTAAGTCAGGCCAAGTCAACAAGATGTCCATCATCGATTCCAATATCGTTCCCTACACAAGCTTCTACACTCCAGGTGCTAGCAATTGTTTCCATCTTCAAATCTGTTTAAGATTGTACGTATATATTATCTCTGCTGCAATTTGTTGATCATTTAGTAGGAATGTAAGTATTATTGTTGGTGATGTGAAGGTGTGGGTGATGGTGCATTTTCTCAATAAAGAGCTGTCAAGTTGGAGATAGTAATCCAGCATACACTTTTCTTTTCAGATCAAGCCGTTGAGGTGGCCCAGGAGGGCAGATGGGAGGAAGTGGGCGACAAGGAGGAGGAGGAGGCCGATGAGGAAGTGGAGCAGCAGGTAGAGAAAGCCGTGCAGGAGCTTTTCACCAAGGGGTCCAAAGCCCTTAAGGATGAGGACTTCTTCGGCGCTGAAGACTGCAAACGCAGGATCCTTGAGATCAGGTTAGGCTTCTTCCTTTCTACCTGGCACCTGCCACTCTTACTCCAAAGCCTAGCTGAAGCGTGCGTACATATGGATTGTTGGATACAATGTTCCAATTAGTTTGTTTCTCTTATGGATTCATCTTGATGTTTTGTATGTGATTTGTTGCTCTGCAATATTGGCCTATGTATTTTGGGAGATGAGTTTAGTTGGGGTTAGAATGTTATACAGATCAGGTCAGGGTGGTTATGTAACTGTACTTGGGAGCTGACTTGGCCTTCTTATGTTATGATGTGTGAATCGTGATTAGCGTCAAACTGGAGTATCTCTGGATGTAAATATTTCATCAGACTGCAGCTTATTGTACGCTACTTGACACTTGCACTCCCATGATCTGTACAAGCACTAAGCTACTGTACTTACAAAATGCAATCAACATTGAACACAGTTAGTACCTTCTCCCTGGAATATTGTGTCGGCTACTTCTGATTCCCATGCTCTACCTCAAATTATATTATCTTTACTACCTTCTTACACCTTTGTTATCACACAGGGTGGCACATCATGGTAAACTTTCTCCAAAGTGTCGCAGTGCATATCACAATTACGGATGTGCTTTGCTACAGAAAGCTCTATCAAATCATGATTCAGTGAAGAATACAACCACCCAAAGTAATACTGAAAGCGAAATAGTAGAGGGTATGTCGCATTCCCCATTTAGTCTTATACACTGAAAACATTGTTATTCTATACATGTAGTTGATAATTTTACTTTATGATTTACGGCCTTGTCTCTTTATCTGTTCATACCTGCTGAAGAAGTGCATTTCTTCCTCTCATGCTAAATGCTGAGATAACCATTGGTTATAGCAAAACTAAATGGAAAGATGATTCTGATTTTTCAGTAAAATATTTTTGATCAGATTTGGATCTGGCCTGGAAAATGCTACATGTTGCAAGGGCAATATCTGAGAAGAGTCCTGGCAGCACTAATGAGAAATATAAACTCTTTGCTGCTCTTGCTAGAGTCTCTGTGGAAAGAGGTAGCCTCAGTCATCTTAGTTACACCTGCATTTAATTTCTCAATGATCTCGATGCTTATGGCCTCACATTTTATTTGCAGGAGACACAAACTACTCACTGATTGCGTGCTTCAAAGCTTTGGCCAACATGGAGCATTTGCTTGAGCCTGACCATCGTCATATTATCAATCAGTATCCTTCTTTTGGCAGTAACAGTATAAATTGTCTGTCACATAGTAAAGCATCATAACTGTAACCCAATTGCTACAGTACTTGAATCCTCTTGCGTGTGTCTCTGGGGTGTTAGGGGTAGATCTTAGTTAGTTAACTTGAACGCTAGGTGGCTAAAGCCTGAGGGACTCCTTTTCATGCTTTTCATTTAGTTTGCTGACTGAAATCTTGCACGGGTATCTCTACTTACCTGAAGACACATAGAAGTGTATATGTGGTGACTGGGTATCGTCAACTTGGATCATCAAAGAATAATTCAGTTTGGTAATGCTTGTTTGGGACTAAAGGCTTTGTTGTTGTTGATAATGCTGGTATGTTGCAGATTTTGGTTGTTCTTCCTTTTTCAGTTTCCTTAATTCAACCCAAGAAACCTACACATACGTTTTGCCTTCGAGTTGCAGTCCAAGACTGGAGATGCAAAGGCTATCTCATTGTGCATGTCACGTGTAGAGAACCTGAAAAAGGCCAGTCAAGCTTTGTTGGCTGATAAAGGCGGGGATGCATCTGCTACTGAAGCTGGCTCAGAAAATTCCGTTCCAGCCAAGGTTATAGAGTTTTTTACTAACAAAATACTGAGTGCATTGGAGGAGAAGGTAAATAAGTTAGATTTCGTTTGTGTTTACCTGCTTGGTTTCTAGTCATGAACCGAGTACAGTAGTACTGTTGAAGAACTCATTCAGAACAATGACATCTTTGAAAAATAAAATCAGCTTGTAGACCTGGAGCAAGCAATATCAACCCGAGTCTCAGAGGCAAGTGCTGGAGCTGACCTCAAGGCTGCAGGCTGGATCTTCAAACGAGCTAAGCTCAAGCAAACCTCTGTAGAAGATGATGGCAGCGACGGCTCATATGGCGACAGCTATGGCTCAGATGTTGACAGCGGCGGCTCATATGGAGACAGCTATGGCTCAGATGACGACAGCTATGGCTCAGATGGCGACAGCGGCGGCTCAGATGTCGACAGCGACGGCTCTGTTTCAGAGTAGAGTACTGTTCCGTTTACCCCTATTTGTTAGCAGCTTGTTCCTGGAGCCTTTTATCTTGCACTATGGTCCCGTTTTAGTTAGACGCAAACAGCCACATGCCCCTTTTTGTTCTGCTTAATGCAGACTATGCTCTTCATGTCGGCATTTATGACAGGTTTCAGGAGTCAAATTCTATTTAGCTGAAGTCAAGTCCAATATTCCTGACATTGATCTACTGCTTGTAGCACGTTCCTGGAAAAGCCTGTTGAAACATGATACTAGAATGCAGGTGCTAAAGATTTTTTGATGAGTATTTTTCTGAGATTAGACTTTGCACTTACAGATCTTAAAGCCCTAACATCTTCAAAAGCCTTAGAATCCAACAGCAGATTTGCCAATTTAGAGGAGTCAGTTGGTTTTGCTGCTGCTGGTAGTATGTCCTCCACTCATAGGCCCTGCTATTCCCCTCCTATAAAACCTGTAACAAAAAGTTCTCTCGATAACAGAATTCCTTTTTGTGATCTGATGCTTTTCAAGCACTCCCTCCGTAAAGAAATATAAGAGTGATCTAAACGCTCTTATATTTCCTTACAGAGGGAGTATTTAGTTACAGTTGCCAGCCATCTCCCTGTGAGATCTTGATTAATCTCAACGTGTGTGTGTGGTTCTTTTCTGACCGTGTTTTCATCGAATTGCTGTTGTCAGCTAAGAGACAGTAATCTAGTTATGGGCTCCTTGATGATGATACCAGGAAAATTTACAAATTCATCAATTTATCTGTTGGTGGATCTGGTTCTCTCAAGTGCTTCGTTGGCCATTTGAGGTTCAACTGGAATTCTTTTTACTGTTCTGGTTCAGATTAGCTTCAGCCTTTTGAGGTCCAACTGGAAAATAAAAACTGAGCTGGCATTGTGTGTCATTGCCCGCAGACTGAAACTGCAGTAGCTCTGTTAGATTGTGAGAGTGATATCTGGAAGGATTTAACAAATATATATATGCATCACCTTATCTGCCGTAGTTGGCATCGTGCAGACCTGATGCTCTGAAGTGTTCATTTCAAATTAGAAGAAGACTGTACAATGGTCAAGAATGGTCCTTGTTGTCCAGGAGTATTTGACATGGCGACTCTGGTAAGTAGCTGGAAGCTAGAGATGAAGATATTTGTTCAGGAATCTCACACTTGGCAATTCTAGGTACTAAGGCCCTGTTCGGAAGTCACCTGCTCCTAGAATCTGCGGAGCGGGGCAAGTGCAGCTCCACCATTTTAAATTGCAGCTCCACCAAGCGGAGTGGTACCGAACAGGGCCTAAGTACGTACTATCTATGGAAGCTGGAGCCTTCCCACTTCATCGCAAATGCATTACTCGTTGGAATGATATGTTGGACGGTACATCAACTGTTGGACAAACTGTCAAAAGAGAGCACCTTGCATCTTGCGACACTTGGGTATCTCTAGACCCTCTTCTTCCGAGCAGAAGATGCTGGCAATGGCGGCGCTGAGCACGGGCAGATACCGCGCAACATCGCAATGACGGCAAACGCAACGTACGGAGCATACAGCTGAAGCAGCCTCGGCGTTGCCCTTCCTGAGCCCACATCTCACCAAGTATTGCGGACTGAAACACACACTTGCAATCGGAGAACGCTCCTTTGCGGGCGAGCGTTGAAACGCTCGATCCATAACCTCTCCTCCAGTTAATTCTATTAATTAGTGAACCCAGTCTTTACTTCCTTAAATCTCTATCGCAATAAATTAAACAGGTGGGGCCCAGCGTTGCGTTCCATAAATCTCTCTGCCCCCCCTGATTTCAACGGGGGTGGGGCCAGGTGCGTCCCTTAATTTTTCTGTCACAGGTTTTTACTTAAAAGGAAGGTTGAGATCCCGTCAAAAAAAAGGAAACTTTGACTTACCTGCGTTTCGGTCGGAAATCGAGCGCTGGAACGCTCGCGCGCTAAATAGCATCGCCCCTTGCAATCACTATCAGGAACGGAATCAAGACAATTTTTTTTTGAAACAAGGCAAAAAATTTGCCATTTTCATTGATTAAGAAAAAGAGAATTGCCCGGTTAATTGACTGAAAGCCGGGCTAAAACCGATACAACTCAACCCACATGACATGGGCATCATCGGCCAACCTGGCCACCGACATGGGATCATAGAGCTACAAACAGCTGCACAGAAAACCATGATGGCATATGCCAACAGAAGGCCACACGCGTGAACAACCGACAGCTCCGACTTTGACGATGATCATCACAAGGGAAATATGCAGGACTTGCACCGCCCGTGCCCTCCGAAACCGACCACCGAGCGCCTGTCATCGTCACCGCCTGGACACACTCCACCGCAGCTCCGACTTCAAAGCAACCAAGCAACCAGCGGAAGAGCACCTCGGACACGCCGGGAAGATCCGACTACCGAAGCCTGAGCCGCGACCAAAGCTCCTCTCGAGCCATCATCATTGCCAAACAGAAATCCACGCCCCCGAAATGGCCGCCTCAGCAAACTACGCGGCGAAAATGCCGCAAACCACGCGGCGAAGATGCCGCAACCCACACGGCGAAGATGCCGCCATCCACTGGTCTCCAGGTTGTGGCCAGCTCCGAGACGATGCCCCCAAGGAGGAAGAAGACGTGAAGGCGCCTTCATCGCCCGATCCTGAAGATCTGAGGTTTCCCTCCGAAGCCAAGGCCGTGGGGAGGGAGGAGGAGCACCACACAACAGCAACGCTTCCAAGAAAGAGCACGACGCCCACGGACGTCGCCGTCGCCCGATCCGGCAAAGGCCGGACACAGGATTTCTCCCGGAGATGCTCAACCACCACCTGCCCGCATCAACGCAACCAACAAACCCCATCCTGCCAAGGCCAACCTCGCACTGGTCGTGGGATCCCATGACCCACCACGCCCAGACGCGCGCACCCCCCCCCCAGCCGAAGCCGCTTCCACCAAATCCGGGGCCGCCGCCCCGGCAGCCTCCACCACGTCGCCAGCCACGCCGGGCTAGCAAGCCGGCCAGCACCGCAGCACCAGGCAGGGAGGGGGGCCGCCACCCCACCCCATCTCACCGAGCAGAGTTGCCAGGCCGAAACCCGAGCACATCTGCCACAGCCACAATAGCAGCAGGGGCGCCGCCGTCGAAGAGCCAGGAGCCTCCGGCCGCAGCCCCAACCGCTGGATCCATGCTGCCAAGAGCCGCCAGAGCACCTCCACCATCCGGATCCACTCCGTCAGATCGGGGCCCGCCGCCCCATTGAGCCTCCCGAGCCCCGCTGCCACCGCCAAGCCGCCGAACCACTGCAGGTCACCAAGCCGCAGTAGGACCACCGCCTCCACACCAGGGCACAAGGCTGCTCGCCGACGCCAGCCGCTGCCCAACGCCATGAGATCCCCATCCCGCAGCGCCCGCCAGCGCGAGAGGAGACCCCGCCGCCGCCCGCTCCGCACGAGCTTTGCCCGCGGGAGGCACCGGCGACGACGAGGGGGTGGAGGGGATCAAGGGGCCGAGCGCCTCGGTGGCTGGGGTCGCCGCCCGTGCCGCCCCTGGGGCCGAAGCGACGCGGGGGCAGAGTCTTCCACTAGCTCTGAAAGTTCTGAATCAAGACAATGCGGTCGAAAGGGCATACAGGTCAACCATCACAGAGTGATTTATGTGCTAGTCACTGAAGCTGATGGCACTGAAAAACTTGGTATCCACGGAGTTGGCCTCTGCATGCTGCAGATCAGCAGATCCGAAGCAGAGGCCGCCCATGTTCTCAACCCATGGAAAAAGAATAGAGCGGAGCGGGGAGGCTGCGAGAGATGAGGGTTACCATGGAGGTGAGGGTGGAGACGCCGGCCATGAGGGAGGTGGTGGCAGCCCAACGGCGGCGGGCGAGGACGCCGTAGAGGGTGGCCACTCAGAGTGTCCAGAGCAAGGCAATCTCGAGCCAGAAGGTGCCGCGGAGTGTGATGTACAGAACTCTCTGCTCACGCTCTAGTCTATAGCACGAATTCATGGATACAAGGTACTCCCTCTGTTCGGAAATACTTGTCATCAAAATGGATAAAAGGGGATGTATCTAAATGTATTTTAGTTTTAGATACACCTCTTTTTATCCATTTTGATGACAAGTATTTTCGGACGAAGGGAGTAGCTTGTAGGGTTTGGAACGGGGAATTAGAGAGGAGAGATACAACTTGGAGAGGAAGAAGTCTGAAGAGAGACGCAAGGATCAGAGCATCTCAAGCGCAGATCCCGCAAATTGGACCATCCGGCATAATAACCGCGTTGTCTTGAATATTTTTTTTGGGTTCCCGAATCCGCGAGCCCATTTCCTCCATATCTACGGGATTTCATCCGATTTTGCCGGCCCCCTTTCCTTTGGCGCGAATGCATTTCCGTCGGCTTCGGTTCGCGCTTCCATCCCCCCCGGCCGTCGCTGCCGCCGCACATCCCCGCCTGTTCTTGTTGTCCCCGGTTTGATGCAAAACAACTTCAGTCATAGCCCAAAGTGGGGCTCTATGCGAAGGAAGGCCTCGCAGAAGGTTATGTAGGTGGCTATTTGGAGGATGAAATTGGGCGCAAGGTGATGGAATTGGAGCCCATATAAAAGAATAATAGGCCCCGAAGAAAGAGATGGATTGGGAACCGGAGACCTCAAATGAGGTGATAGACAAAGATGACCCACTCACCCTCCTCAGGAGTTGGGATCCTCAAAGCTGAGTAGATCTCATCCCCTACCAGGGGCGAGCAGCATTTGACCACGCCTTAGGGCAGAAGGTAACCGCTCCCCTGGAGCTCGGTTACTCTGACCGTCGTTGAATATGATTTTCTCCGTGCGGGTGGCGGATAATCTGGAGCGTAACCCAGGAAAAAGGCCAAAAGCATATGGGCCTTAGACCAGTCCATCGTCGCATGCCAACAAAACCGACTAAATCTCACCCGTACCGATAGATAACTCGGTCTCACCACTGGGCACGGGGGAGTGGGCCAGCATAGTACTGTAGCGCCTCTAGCTTGAGTTTTTTTTCTTTCTCTGATGTGTTTTCTTATCATTTTCACCGTTTGCATAGTTTTTTTCTTCTTCTTTTGGATTATTTTGTTTTCCTTTGTTTCTTTCTCCTGTTTTTCACCGGTTTTGTTTTGTTTTTCTCTTTTTCATTTTTATTTTAATTTATCAAATTGTTCGACAGATGTCTACATTATTCATACACATTGTACACTCGTCGTATACATTTGGAAAATTATACTTGTTTAATATTTTTACAATACATGATAATTTTTTTTCAAATATATGTTTTGATATATACGTTTCCATACACACTGTACATTTAGTGTATACATTTAAAACTTTCTTTATACATGTTTAAAAATTTTCGAACGCATGATTAACCTTTTTTCGTATACATTTTTCCTTTGAAAATTTGCTGAATAGGTGTAATTTTTATTGATAATGCACGTTGATTTTTTTTGAATTGTAAGAAACTTTCTTTAAACTATACATTTTTTTACATTGTATATAGCATGTTTTCTAGATTCCGTGGTTTCTTTAAATGTAATTTACATTTTGTAATGATACAAAAAAAATTTAGTTAAGCAAACATTTTTTCAAATTGTATATATATTTTTTAAAATGCCACACACATTTTATGGAAACATCTGTTTTTTTAATTACAGAAACATTTTTTGAATGCTATCAACATTTTTAAAAAGTACACTAGCTGTTTTTTACAATGTGTTGACATTTTTTTAAACATTAAAGTAATTTTATGTCTTTATAATATATTACCCCATCCCAAAAAGCTTGTCTTAGATTTATGTATCTATACATCTGTATCTAGACAAATCTAAGACAAACTTCTGTGACAGAGTGAGTATATATGTATCTGAAATATTTTAGAATATTTCTTTTGAAAATATGAACAGAGAGAGTTCGTATTGTGCACGGATTCCAGGGCCTATTCCAAAGACTCTCTCAGTTCTCCAAGACAGCGCCGGTTACTTATCTGAAGCGGACTCGAGGTCCTATTCCTACACAGCAACTCCCCCAGTTATCCTCTCTCCAAGACAGGGCCCGTACGCCACGGACGACGGTACGTATCTGAAGCGGAGTTGTAGTCCCGATCCATCTCTTCCTCCCTTTTTCGGCCGTCATATTGCCCCTGAGACACCCGTCAGCTCCGATTGCAAAACCTCCTCAAAACCATCCACTACTAGGTCTTCCAACTCTCGCATCTCCAATCCAATGGCGCAAGCCCCAGGAGATCCCTTCTCGTCGGGCTTCCGACACGCCGCGCAACCACACGTCGAGAAATACCTCTTGCCGTTGAAGAAGAGGGCGGCGCCCACGAGCGACGGTGGCGACCGCAGCAGCGCCGGCGATCCGTTCGTGGTCCCGCCGAAGAAGAGACGGGTGATGGTGGACACCGGGGGCGAGGGCAGCACCAGCACCCACGCGATCCCGGCTCAGAGCCGGCCTAGGCGAGTGGCGGCGTGCAACGTTGCGTACGCGAGCATGGAGGACGAGGAAGCCGGCACGTCGGCGGCCGGGGCGGCAGGATCGAAGAAGAAGAACAGGAACAGGAATAGCGGTAAAAACAAGGGACCGCGGCCGGCACGGGGCGCCGCCGCCCCGCTGGTCAACAGGCCGCTGCGCCTCAGCATGGAGCAGCAGCAGCACCTGAGGTCGCTCGGCGCCACGGCCCCGCAGTTCGTCTTCATGAAGACCCTCCAGAAGAGCGACGTGGAGCGCAACCAGAACCGGCTGCTCTTCTCGTGCAAGCGCGAGTTCATCCAGGCCCACCCCATCACCTGGCTCCTGGCCGAGGAGGAGACATACTTCGTGCATGAGTGGGGCGACGGGCTGAGCGTGGGCGTCATGGACGACCACGACAAGCAGTTCAACTTCAAGCTCAAGTACCTCGACTCCAACGGCGGGTACCGCTTCATCGGCCCCGGCTGGAAGGACTTCGTGGCCGAGAACAAGCTGCTGGAGCCGGTGAGCGACGGCCTTCACTTTGTCATCGAGCTGTGGGCGTTCCGGTCGCCGTTGTTGCCCGCGCAGCCCGAGGGTCCCGACGTCGAGGGTCTGGAGGGCCACCCTGACGGCACCCTCGGGTTTCTCTTCCGAGTGTATCACGACGAGAGCAGGGACGACGTCCACCGCGGCGGCGAGGAAGAAAGGCGGCCGGTCCAGAAGACGAAGAGGCAGGCGCCGGCCAAGGCGGTGCCATCAAAGAAGCTTGCGGGTGCCGGTGCGCATGTGAGTCAGGGCCAAGCCGTGGCGCGGGACGTGACGAGGGCTGAGATAGTCGAGGCGGTTGGGGAGGAAATGGCGGATGCCTTGTTCGGGCTGTTGATGCTAAGGTCCAGTGGGCCCGTTCCAATGCTTAAATTTGAAAATACATCGTCTGCTCAGATTTGCTAGGAGAAGAATTTGACGCATCCAGAACACTCGGACCGTATCGCACGCATATGCAGACAGATTGTGCGACTCCCCAACACTTTGGGTCCTAAATTTTTACACTGAATTTATCATTACTTTATATAGCCATTCTCCTTCTAAAAGAAGAGTTAATCTCCATATTTGTCGTGTCCTTGTTTCCCGTACAACAATACAACATCCCGACCGTAGCTTCGACTAGATCGCTTTCTTTCCGTTCCTTAATTTCCTGAGCATAGCTTTCTTTAATTCGATCAAAGAAACTTAATTCACAGATGCCAGAGTTAAGAGCTGTTTGGCAGTCCTCCAGCTCCCTGAAATCTCAGAATCTGTGGAGCTTCTTTTACCCTGCTCCGTCAGTTTTAACTACAGAGTCTCCGAACAGGCCCTTAGAATGAGCGCATGCCAAAAGAAAAATGAACTGGGCTCCCTCCTGACCCCTCATCAAGTTTTTCTTGGACTCCCACATCTCCGTCCTTGTGAGTCTCTACACACGCGTTTGGTTGATCGCATCGTTTTTTATCTCTTTGCATACTTGTCCCAGTTAAGCTTGACCGAGCATATGCAAGGTAAAAACCATCATTTGTATGTTGATTAGTCTGGATGTGACGAAACGGAAGGCAAACTGAAGCCGTCCTTGTGAGGGTCTATAGATTTCTGGTCAGATTTGGATCTGGCCTGGAAAATGTTGCATGTTGCAAGGACAACATCTGAGAAGAGTCCTGGCAGCACTATGGAAAACTATAAAAATCTTTGCTGCTCTTGCTAGTCTCTGTGGAACGTCGATGATAGCAGCGACAGCTCAGATGCTGACACCGACAGCTCTGTATCAGAGTTGAGTGCAGCTCCGTTACCCCAAATCTGTTAGCAGCTTATTCCTGGAGCCTTTTAGCAAACAGCCGCATGCCCCCTTTTGTTCTGCTTAATGCAGACCATGCTCTTCACTTGGGCATGTATGACTGGTTTCAGTAGTCAAATTTCGTTTAGCTCAAGTCAAGTGCAATGTTCCTGACATGCCCTACTGCTTGCCTGTCTGCATGTGACGCTAGCACCTTCCTGGAAAAGCCCGTTGAAACAAATGATACTAGCACATTCCTTGGTAAAATGCAGGTGCCAAAGATTTTTAGATGAGTATTTTTCTGAGATTAGACTTCGCACTTACAAATCGTAAAGCCCTAACATCTTTACGAGCCTTATAATCCAACAACAGACCTACCAATTTAGAAAGTCATTTGGTTTTGTTGCTGCTGATAGTATGTCCTCTACTCTACACCCTGCTATTCCCCTCCTATAAAACCTGTAACAAAAAGTTCTCTCCATAACAGATTTCCTTCTTGAGATATGATGCTTTTCAAGTTTTATTTACAGTCGCCAGCCATCTCCCTGTGAGATCTTAAAAAATCTGAAGATGTGTGCATGGTGTTGGAAATATTAGCACTTTTCCGACTAATCTAATCCATGAGTAAACAGTAAGCATGACATAAAAGGTATGCATCTTATAGCAATACCTAAGATACTAGCACGTATAGAACATAGAATCGAACCTTCTATGAGCAGCACATATACGGCTAGCATAAGTACGAGTAAACGAGCGATGAACAGATCATACCCTCCGGTTGGCCAGGCCAACGCGGCGGCGGCAGCAGCAGCCTCGGCGTCGTCCGTGGCCTTCTTCTTAGCGGCGGCGTCGTCGGCCATGGTGTCGATGCAGAGGAAGTAGTGGAAGCAGAGGCGAACGGAGTTGGGGACGGATCAGGAGCAATCGCGTCGAGACGCTCCCCGAAAACCTTATTGCCGTTCTCCCGGGCAGGATCTCGAACGACAGGGTTCTGGAGGCACCTGCTTTCCCGACCAACCGTGCACGCGGTCGTCGAGATGGGATCGCCGGAAGCAGCACAGAGAGAGGAACAGTAGATGACGGCTAGGGTTGTACGAGAGGGAGTGAGTGAACTGAGTTAGGGTTCACTCCACTGGCCAGCGCAAATAAGATTCAGCTCGGCTCATTCCTGCAACCCGCGGCGCGCTCGCGTCATGACGAGGCGAGGCGAGGCGGGTGGCGGAGGAGGAGGAGCGCGCGTGTACAGCTCCTATTCCCAAGCTCCCAATAGCAAGTGATAGAGCAACCCTTATAAAGAGGTCTCACTCTTCTTACTGTAGCAGTATGGGACTAAACTTTCCACACTTCCCACCACTTGCCGTACACATGCATGGGCCTTAGAGATTAACTAGGAATTATTGTCTTATATGGGCCTAAGCCCATCCATAATCCATCAATCCCCCACCAGATCTCGAGGCACATAAGTGTGTCAACTGTTCCAAACAATGTTACCAGAATTTTCAGTGGAGACTGTTAAGTTGAACTTCCACGTAGAGCAATAGGATTAGACTTCTTCACAACTGAACAATGGACTATGCCTTGAATTGTCAGTTTGGCGTGTAGAAGTTTCGCCTATTGTCAGCTGATACTTGGCTGTCAAAAGCTAAACCCCACGGGTGGAGCTTATTAGTCATACTCCGTACCTTCTCATAAGCTTCCTAGAGATCACCCAATCTCATAGACTGTGACCAGCAGTCGGGATCACATAGGTGTGTTCCTCCAAAGAATGCTCTGTAGGTTAGCATCTTGCTTACATAAGCTTTGGAACACATTAAGACAAAAGTCAGCCTGCCTTACAGAATTGAGAGTATTGTGCATCTCCAACTGAGTGGGTTCATTAAGGATACTTTCCTCAGTTGACCGCTGGATTGTTTTCCCAAGTCCTAATTCACGGGATCTCCGATCACATAGGTTGGGTTACCCCCATGGCAACTTACGTGGGTCTCATACACATCTCCCTCGATGCATTTTCTATCACAATCCGTGATAGCCCTTTTGTAAAAGGGTCTGCCAGATTCTTAGCCGTCTGGATATAATCCAATGCTATTACTCCGGAGTTTCTTGATTTTCTGACAGATTTCAATCTTCTTCTTATGTGCTTTGTGGATTTCATGTTGTCCTTTGAACTCTTAGCCTTGGCAATCACTGTTTGATTGTCACAGTTCATAAGGACAGCCGGATATCCAAAATGGCTCAAAATCTTCTCAACATAGTGGGATTGCAAAAGTGTAATTCCACCCTCAGAATTTCTTAGTAGCTTGATGTTCAGGATAACATCAGCCACACCCAGGTCCTTCATCTCAAAGTTGTGAGATAGAAAAGACTTGACCTCCTCAATGACCTTGAGGTGGGCCCCAAATATCAGTATGTCATACCTTGACAAGATTTTGAAGTAGTTCAAAATGGAACAGTCAAAGAAAGAGTTCTTGGCTGTATTACAAGGTGTGAAATTGAGTAAGACTCAAAGCCCGACCACGGCAGAAGATAGAAAGAGAATGAAAGTCATTCCCTATGCCTCAGCCATGGGTTCTATAAAGTATGCCATGCTGTGTACCAGATCTATTGTATACCCTACACTGTGTTAAGCAAGGGAGTACAATAGTGATCTAAGAGTAGATCACTAGACAGCGGTCAAAATTATCCTTAGTGGAATAAGGAAATATTTCTCGATTATGGAGGTGACAAAAGGTTCGTCGTAAAAAGTTACGTCGATGCAAGTTTTGACACAGATTTGGATGACTCTAAGTCTCGATCTAGATACATATTGAAAGTGAGAGCAATTAGCTAGAGTAGCTCTGTGCAGAGCATTGTAGACATAGGATTCGCAAAATACTTACGGATCTGTATGTGACAGACCCGTTGACTAAAATTATCTCACAAGCAAAACATGATCACACCTTAGTACTCTTTGGGTGTTAATCACATAAGCGATGTGAACTAGATTATTGACTCTAGTAAACCCTTTGGGTGTTGGTCACATGACGATGTGAACTATTGGTATTAAATCACATGGTGATGTGAATTAGATTATTGACTCTAGTGCAAGTGGGAGACTGAAGGAAATATGCCCTAGAGGCAATAATAAAGTTATTATTTATTTCCTTATATCATGATAAATGTTTATTATTCATGCTAGAATTGTATTAACCGGAAACATAATACATGTGTGAATACATAGGCAAACATTATGTCACTAGTATGCCTCTACTTGACTAGCTCGTTGATCAAAGATGGTACCAAACGTCACAACATAACTGGGTATTATAAAGGAGCTCTACAGGTGTCTCCAAAGGTACATGTTGGGTTGGCGTATTTCGAGATTAGGATTTGTCACTCCGATTGTCGGAGAGGTATCTCTGGGCCCTCTTGGTAATGCACATCACTTAAGCCTTACAAGCATTGCAACTAATGAGTTAGTTGTGAGATGATGTATTACGGAACGAGTGAAGAGACTTGCTGGTAACGAGATTGAACTAGGTATTAAGATACCGATGATCGAATCTCGGGCAAGTAACATACCGATGACAAAGGGAACAACGTATGTTGTTATGCGGTCTGACCGATAAAGATCTTCGTAGAATATGTGGGAGCCAAAATGAGCATCCAGGTTCCGCTATCGGTTATTTACCGGAGACGTGTCTCGGTCATGTTTACATTGTTCTCGAACCCGTAGGGTCCGCACGCTTAAGGTTTCAATGACAGTTATATTATGAGTTTATGAGTTTTGATGTACCGAAGGAGTTCGGAGTCCCGGATGAGATCAGGGACATGACGAGGAGTCTCGAAATGGTCGAGACGTAAAGATCGATATATTGGACGACTATATTCGGACATCGGAAAGGTTCCGAGTGATTCGGGTATTTTCGGGGGTACCGGGGATTTACGGGAATACGAGGAAGAAGTAATGGGCCTCATGGGCCAAGTGGTGGAAGAGAGGAGGTAGGGCGCGCGCCCCCCTAGCCCAAACCGAATTGGACTAGGGGGCCGGCCCCCCTTTCCTCCTTTTCCTCCCTCTCCTTCCTTCTCCTTCTCCTTCCCTTCCTTCCCCTCTCCTACTTGGACTAGGAAAGAGGGGGGAATCCTACTTGGAGTAGGATTGCCCCCCTTGGGCGCGCCTCCTCCCCTTGGCCGCCTCTCCCCCCTTGCTCCTTTATATACGGGGGCAGGGGGCACCCCAAAGACACAACAATTGATCATTGATCTCTTAGCCGTGTGCGGTGTCCCCCTTCACCATAATCCTCGATAATATTGTAGCGGTGCTTAGGCGAAGCCCTACAACAGTAGAACATCAAGATTGTCACCACGCCGTCGTGCTGACGGAACTCATCCCTGACACTTTGCTGGATCGGATTCCAGGGATCGTCATCGAGCTGAACGTGTGCAAGAACTCGGAGGTGCCGTAGTTTCGGTGCTTGATCGGTCGGGCCGTGAAGACGTACGACTACATCAACCGCATTGTTATAACGCTTCCGCTTTCGGTCTACGAGGGTACGTGGACAACACTCTCCCCTCTCGTTGCTATGCATCACCATGATCTTACGTGTGCGTAGGAATTTTTTTTGAAATTACTACGTTACCCAACAGTGGCATCCGAGCCTAGGTTTTATGTGTTGATGTTATATGCACGAGTAGAACACAAATGAGTTGTGGGCGATATAAGTCATACTGCTTACCAGCATGTCATACTTTGGTTCGGCGGTATTGTTGGATGAAGCGGCCCGGACCGACATTACGCGTACGCTTACGCGAGACTGGTTCTACCGCGTGCTTTGCACACAGGTGGCTAGCGGGTGTCAGTTTCTCCAACTTTAGTTGAACCGAGTGTGGCTACGCCCGGTCCTTGTGAAGGTTAAAACAACACCAACTTGACAAACTAGTGTTGTGGTTTTGATGCGTAGGTAAGATTGGTTCTTGCTAAGCCCGTAGCAGCCACGTAAAACTTGCAACAACAAAGTAGAGGACGTCTAACTTGTTTTTGTAGGGCATGTTGTGATGTGATATGGTCAAGACATGATGCTAAATTTTATTATATGAGATGATCATGTTTTGTAACCGAGTTATCGGCAACTGGCAGGAGCCATATGGTTGTCGCTTTATTGTATGCAATGCAATCGCCCTGTAATGCTTTACTTTATCACTAAGCGGTAGCGATAGTCGTAGAAGCATAAGTTTGGCGAGACGACAATGATGCTACGATGGAGATCAAGGTGTCGCACCAGTGATGATTGTGATCATGACGGTGCTTCGGAGATGGAGATCGCAAGCACAAGATGCTAATGGCCATATCATATCACTTATATTGATTGCATGTGATGTTTATCTTTTATGGATCTTATCTTGCTTTGATTGACGGTAGCATTATAAGATGATCTCTCACAAAATTTCAAGATAAAAGTGTTCTCCCTGAGTATGCACCGTTGCCAAAGTTCGTCGTGCCCAGACACCACGTGATGATCGGGTGTGATAAGCTCTACGTTCATCTACAACGGGTGCAAGCCAGTTTTGCACACGCAGAATACTCAGGTTAAACTTGACGAGCCTAGAATATGCAGATATGGCCTCGGAACACTGAGACCGAAAGGTCGAGCGTGAATCATATAGTAGATATGATCAACATAGTGATGTTCATCATTGAAAGCTACTCCATTTCACGTGATGATCGGTTATGGTTTAGTTGATTTGGATCACGTGATCACTTAGAGGATTAGAGATATGTCTTTTTAAGTGGGAGTTCTTAAGTAATATGATTAATTGAACTTTAATTTATCATGAACTTAGTCCTGGTAGTATTAGCATATCTATGTTGTAGATCAATAGCTCGCGTTTAGCTCCCCTGTTTTATTTTTTGATATGTTCCTAGAGAAAACTGAGTTGAAAGATGTTAGTAGCAATGATGCGGAGTGGATCCGTGATCTGAGGAACATCCTCATTGCTGCACAGAAGAATTATGTCCTTGATGCACCGCTAGGTGACAGACCTATTGCAGGAGCAGATGCAGACGTTATGAACGTTTGGTTAGCTCAATATGATGACTACTTGATAGTTTAGTGCACCATGCTTAACGGCTTAGAATCGAGACTTCAAAGACGTTTTGAACGTCATGGTCCATATGAGATGTTCCAGGAGTTGAAGTTAATATTTCAAGCAAATACCCGAGTTGAGAGATATGAAGTCTCCAACGAGTTCTATAGCTAAAAGATGGAGGAGAATCGCTCAAGCAGTGAGCATGTGCTCAGATTGTCTGGGTACTACAATCGCTTGAAACAAGTGGGAGTTAATCTTCCAGATAAAATAGTGATTGACAGAATTCTCTAGTCACCATCATCAAGTTAGTATAACTTCGTGATGAACTATAATATGCAAGGGATGACGAAAGTAATTCCCAAGCTCTTTGTGATGCTGAAATCTACGAAGGTAGAAATCAAGAAAAGCATCAAGTGTTGATGGTTGACAAGACCACTAGTTTCAAGAAAAAGGGTAAAGGGAAGAAGGGGAACTTCAAGAAGAACGGGAAGCAAGTTGCTGCTCAAGTGAAGAAGCCCAAGTCTGGTCCTAAGCCTGAGACTAAGTGCTTCTACTGCAAAGGGACTGGTCACTGGAAGTGGAACTGCCCCAAGTATTTGGCGGATAAGAAGGATGGCAAAGTGAACAAAGGTATATTTGATATACAGATTATTGATGTTTATTTCACTAGTGTTCATAGCAACCCCTCGGTATTTGATACTGGTTCAGTTGCTAAGAGTAGTAACTCGAAACGGGAATTGCAGAATGAACAGAGACTAGTTAAGGGTGAAGTGACGATGTGTGTTGGAAGTGGTTCCAAGATTGATATGATCATCATCGCTCACTCCCTATATTTTCGGGGTGTTGAACCTAAATAAGTGTTATTTGGTGTCTGCGTTGAGCATAAATATGATTTGATCATGTTTATTGCAATACGGTTATTCATTTAAGTTAGAGAACAATTGTTGTTCTGTTTACATGAATAAAATCTTCTATGGTCATACACCCAATGAAAATGGTTTGTTGGATCTCGATCATGGTAATACACATTTTCATAATATTGAAGCCAAAAGATGCAAAGTTAATAATGATAAGTGCTACTTATTTGTGGCACCGCCGTTTAGGTCATATTGGTGTAAAGTGCATGAAGAAACTCCATGCTGATGGACTTTTGGAATCACTTGATTATGAATCACTTGATGCTTGCGAACCATGCCTCATGGGCAAGATGATTAAGACTCCGTTCTTCGGAACAATTGAGCGAGCAACTGACTTATTAGAAATAATACATACTGATGTATGTGGTCCGATGAGTGTTAACGCTCACGGCAAGTATCGTTATTTTCTAATCTTCACAGATGATTTGAGCAGATATGGGTATATCTACTTGATGAAACACAAGTCTGAACCTTTGAAACGTTCAAAGAATTTCAGAGTGAAGTGGAGAATCATCGTAACAAGAAAATAAAAGTTTCTACGACATGATCGCAAAAGTAAAATATTTGAGTTACGAGTTTGGCCTTCAATTAAAACAATGTGGAATAGTTTCACAAACTCATGCCACCTGGAACACCACAGTATAATGGTGTGTCCGAACGTCGTAACCGTACTTTATTGGATATAGTGCAATCTATGATGTTTCTTACCGATTTACCACTATCGTTTTGGGGTTATGCATTAGAGACAGCTGCATTCACGTTAAATAGGGAACCGTCTAAATCCGTTGAGACGACACCGTATAAACTGTGGTTTGGCAAGAAACCAAAGTTGTCATTTCTTGAAGTTTGGGGTTGTGATGCTTATATGAAAAGGTTTCATCCTGATAAGCTCAACCCCAAATCGGAGAAATATGTCTTCATAGGATACCCAAAGGAGACTGTTGGGTACACCTTCTATCACAGATCCGAAGGTAAGACATTTGTTGCTAAGAATGGATACTTTCTAGAGAAGGAGTTTCTCTCGAAAGAAGTGAGTGGGAGGAAAGTATAAATTGATAAGGTAATTGTACCTTCTCCCTTATTGGAAAGTAGTTCATCACAGAAATCTGTTCCTGTGACTACTACACCAATTAGTGAGCAAGCTAATGATGATGATCATGTAACTTCAGATCAAGTTACTACCAAATCTCATAGGTAAACCAGAGTGAGATCCGCACCAGAGTGGTACGGTAATCCTGTTCTGGAGGTCATGTTACTTGACCATGATGAACCTACGAACTATGAGGAAGCGATGATGAGCCCAGATTTCGCGAAATGGCTTGAGGCCATGAAATCTGAGATAGGATCCATGTATGAAAACAAAGTATGGACTTTGGTGGAATTGCCCGATGATCGGCAATCCATAGAAAATAAATGGATCTTCAAGAGGAAGACAGACACTGATAGTAGTGTTACTATCTACAAAGCTAGACTTGTCGAAAAAGGTTTTTGACAAAGTTCAAGGTGTTGACTATGATGAGATTTTCTCACTCGTATCTATGCTTAAGTCTGTCCGAATCATGTTAGCAATTGCCGCATTTTATGAAATCTGGCAAATGGATAAACAAAACTGCATTCCTTAATGGATTTATTAAAGAAGAGTTGTATATGATGCAACCAGAAGGTTTTGTTAATCCTAAAGGTGCTAACAAAATGTGAAAGCTCCAGCGATCCATCTATGGACTGGTGCAAGCATCTCGGAGTTGGAATATATGCTTTGATAAGTTGATCAAAGGATATAGTTTTATACAGACTTGCGATGAAGCCTGTATTTACAAGAAAGTGAGTGGGATCACTACAACATTTCTGATAAATATATGTGAATGGCATATTGTTGATCGGAAATAATGTAGAATTATTCTGCAAAGCATAAAGGAGTGTTTGAAAGAAGTTTTTCAAAGAAAGACCTCGGTGAAGCTGCTTACATATTAAGCATCAAGATCTATAGAGATAGATCAAGATGCTTGATAAGTTTTTTCAATGAGTACATACCTTGACAAGATTTTGAAGTAGTTCAAAATGGAACAGTCAAAGAAAGAGTTCTTGGCTGTGTTACAAGGTGTGAAATTGAGTAAGACTCAAAGCCCGACCACGGCAGAAGATAGAAAGAGAATGAAAGTCATTCCCTATGCCTCAGCCATGGGTTCTATAAAGTATGCCATGTTGTGTACCAGATCTATTGTATACCCTACACTGTGTTAAGCAAGGGAGTACAATAGTGATCTAAGAGTAGATCACTAGACAACGGTCAAAATTATCCTTAGTGGAATAAGGAAATATTTCTCGATTATGGAGGTGACAAAAGGTTCGTCGTAAAAAGTTACGTCGATGCAAGTTTTGACACAGATCTGGATGACTCTAAGTCTCGATCTAGATACATATTGAAAGTGAGAGCAATTAGCTAGAGTAGCTCTGTGCAGAGCATTGTAGACATAGAATTCGCAAAATACTTACGGATTTGTATGTGACAGACTCATTGACTAAAATTATCTCACAAGAAAAACATGATCACACCTTAGTACTCTTTGGGTGTTAATCACATAAGCGATGTGAACTAGATTATTGACTCTAGTAAACCCTTTGGGTGTTGGTCACATGATGATGTGAACTTTGGGTGTTGGTCACATGACGATGTGAACTATTGGTATTAAATCACATGGTGATGTGAACTAGATTATTGACTCTAGTGCAAGTGGGAGACTGAAGGAAATATGCCCTAGAGGCAATAATAAAGTTATTATTTATTTCCTTATATCATGATAAATGTTTATTATTCATGCTAGAATTGTATTAACCGGAAACATAATACATGTGTGAATACATAGACAAACATTATGTCACTAGTATGCCTCTACTTGACTAGCTTGTTGATCAAAGATGGTTATGTTTCCTAACCATAGACATGAGTTGTCATTTGATTAACGGGATCACATCATTAGGAGAATGATGTGATTGACTTGACCCATTCCGTTAGCTTAGCACTTGATCGTTTAGTATGTTGCTATTGCTTTCTTCATGACTTATACATGTTCCTATGACTATGAGATTATGCAACTCCTGTTTGCCGGAGGAACACTTTGTGTGCTACCAAACGTCACAACGTAACTGGGTATTATAAAGGAGCTCTACAGGTGTCTCCAAAGGTACATGTTGGGTTGGCGTATTTTGAGATTAGGATTTGTCACTCCGATTGTCGGAGAGGTATCTCTGGGCCCTCTCGGTAATGCACATCACTTAAGCCTTGCAAGCATTACAACTAATGAGTTAGTTGTGAGATGATGTATCACGGAACGAGTAAAGAGACTTGCCGGTAACGAGATTGAACTAGGTATTAAGATACCGACGATCGAATCTCGGGCAAGTAACATACCGATGACAAAGGGAACAACGTATGTTGTTATGCGGTCTGACCGATAAAGATCTTCGTAGAATATGTGGGAGCCAAAATGAGCATCCAGGTTCCGCTATTGGTTATTGACCAGAGACGTGTCTCGGTCATGTCTACATTATTCTCGAACCCGTAGGGTCCACACGCTTAAGGTTTTGATGATAGTTATATTATGAGTTTATGAGTTTTGATGTACCGAAGGAGTTCGGAGTCTCAGATGAGATCGGGGACATGACAAGGAGTCTCAAAATGGTCGAGACGTAAAGATCGATATATTGGACGACTATATTCGGACATCGGAAAGGTTCCGAGTGATTCGGGTATTTTCGGGGGTACCGGGGAGTTACGGGAATACGAGGAAGAAGTAATGGGCCTCATGGGCCAAGTGGTGGAAGAGAGGAGGCAGGGCGCGCGGCCCCAAGCCCAAACCGAATTGGACTAGGGGGGCGGCCCCCCTTTCCTCCTTTTCCTCTCTCTCCTTCCTTCTCCTTCTCCTTCCTTTCCTTCCCCTCTCCTACTTGGACTAGGAAAGAGGGGGGAATCCTACTTGGAGTAGGATTGCCTCCCTTGGGCGCGCCTCCTCCCCTTGGCCGCCTCTCCCCCCTTGCTCCTTTATATACGGGGGCAGGGGGCACCCCAAAGACACAACAATTGATCATTGATCTCTTAGCTGTGTGCGGTGCCCCCCTCCACCACAATCCTCGATAATATTGTAGCGGTGCTTAGGCGAAGCCCTGCAACAGTAGAACATCAAGATCATCACCACGCCGTCGTGCTGACGGAACTCATCCCCGACACTTTGCTGGTTCGAAGTCCGGGGATCGTCATCGAGCTGAACGTGTGCAAGAACTCGGAGGTGCCGTAGTTTCGGTGCTTGATCGGTCGGGCCATGAAGACGTACGACTACATCAACCGCGTTGTTATAACGCTTTCGCTTTCGGTCTATGAGGGTACGTGGACAACACTCTCCCCTCTCGTTGCTATGCATCACCATGATCTTACGTGTGCGTAGGAATTTTTTTGAAATTACTACGTTACCCAACATACACACTTTTCTTTCCTGACCATTTACTACAAAGCCATCCGGCTGTTGCATGTAAATTTCCTCATCTAGCTCTCCGTTAAGGAAAGCCGTCTTAACGTCCATTTGATGAACGAGAAGACCAGGCGAGGCAGCCAAAGCAAGTAACACTCGAATGGTTGTCAGTCTAGCCACAGGTGAATAAGTGTCAAAGAAATCCTCTTCTTCTTTCTGGGTATAACCCTTGGCCACAAGCCTAGCCTTGTACTTCTCAACAGTACCATCGGGCCTAAGCTTCCTTTTGAACACCCACTTACATCCTAATGGTCAACAACCATAAGGACGATGAGTGATCTCCCATGTCCCGTTAGCCAAGATGGAATCCATCTCACTACGGACCGCATCCTTCCAGTAGTCAGCATCCAGAGATGCATAAGCTTCTGAAATGGAGCTGGTGAAAGATCGTGGATGTCGCCTAGAGGGGGGGGGGTGAATAGGCATTTTAAAATAATTACGGTTTAGGCTTGAACAAATGCGGAATAAACCTAGCGGTTAATTTGTCAAGCACAAAACCTACAACAACTAGGCTCACCTATGTGCACCAACAACTTATGCTAAGCAAGATAAACTACTAGGTGATAGCAAGATATATGACAAGAAACAATATGGCTATCACAAAGTAAAGTGCATAAGTAAAGAGCTCGGGTAAGAGATAACCGAGGTACGCGAAGACGAAGATGTATCCCGAAGTTCACACCCTTGTGGATGCTAATCTCCGTTTGGAGCGGTGTGGAGACACAATGCTCCCCAAGAAGCCACTAGGGCCACCGTAATCTCCTCACGCCCTCGCACAATGCAAGATGCCGTGATTCCACTAAGGGACCCTTGAGGGCGGTCAACGAACCCGTACAAATGGCAACCCTTGGGGGCGGTCACCGAACCCGTACACTTTGGCAACCCTAGGGGGCGGTCACCGGTACCCGTCAAATTGCTCGGGGCGATCTCCACAACCTAATTGGAGACCCCGACGCTTGCCCGGAGCTTTACACCACAATGATTGAGCTCCGAACAACACCAACCGTCTAGGGCGCCAAGGCACCCAAGAGGAACAAGCTCTAGGGTGCCCAAACACCCAAGAGTAATAAGCTTCTCAAACTTCACTTCCACGTATCACCGTGGAGAACTCAAACCGATGCACCAAATGCAATGGCAAGGGCACACGGAGTGCACAAGTCCTTCTCTCTCAAATACCCCCGGAGCAACTAATGCTAGGGAGGAAAATGAGAGGAAGAACAAGAAGGAGAACACCAAGAACTCCAAGATCTAGATCCAAGGGGTTCCCCTCACATAGAGGAGAAAGTGATTGGTGGAAATGTAGATCTAGATCTCCTCTCTCTTTTCCCTCAAAAACTAGCAAGAATCCATGGAGGGATTAAGAGTTAGCAAGCTCAAAGAAGGTCAACAATGGGGGCAAAAACGAGCTCAAGAGATAGAGAACCATTGGGGAAGAAGACCCCCTTAAATAGGTCCCCACGAATCTGCCCGTTATGTACAGAATAACATAGGAGCGGTACAACCTCTATGAGCACCGGTACAACCGGTAACAGGCAATAAGCGGTACAACCGGCCCACAACCGCCCAACAACCGCACCACAACAGAGACCAGTCTGGTGGTAGAGCAGTACATGACCGGTACAACCTCCGGACCAATTCTGGAGCGGTACAACCGCTCCAAACACCGGTTGTACCGGTCAAGCGGTACAACCTCTCCATGGGGCGATACAACCTCTTTGTGTAAAACAGGCAATATCAAAGCAGCCACAACTTTCGCATACGAGCTCCGAATTCAACGAAACCAAGTTTGTTGGAAAGCTAATGACAAGGGCTAACACAATCTAGAGAGAAATATCAATAAGAAGCAAATGAGAAAAGGACCATAATAAAATGGTGAGAACCCTTCCTCGGAAAGACCGGTAAAACCTCCAACACCGAAAACATCATAGAAGATGCATGCGAACTCCGTTTTCGATGAACTCAAGCTTGTCATCAAGATGATCATAAGCTCTAAGACTCACAAATGGAACCAAACAAGAACCAAGAAAGATGATGCAAGGATGCAATGGTTTGAGCTCTCGACTAATGATACGATCAAGCTACTCCCTAGAGAGCCCCCCTTGATAGTACGACAATCGATCCTACAACCCGGTCTCCCAACTACCACTATGAGACCGGTAAAATAGAAAACCTATCAAGGGCAAACCTTTGCCTTGCACATAGTCCACTTGAGCTAGATGATGACGATCTTGACTTTCTCAAGTTGGACCACCTTTCTTGATTGTGTTGGCTCGATGAAGACTAGTTGATTGCTCCCCCATACTCCACTATGGGTGAGCCACTCTTTGGCACATCTTCACAATTCCATTGACACCACAATGGACGGCAAGCTTCAAGCTTGATTGCTCCCCCATACTCCATTATGGGTGAGCCACTCTTCGAGTTGCTCCACTTGAACTTGCACACTGCAAACTTGATGACGATCACCACTTGATGTCATCCTCCATGGGTTGTATGAGATATTCCTCTTGACGCAAGACCATGGAAACATACCTAACCCCACAAAGAACTCTCATGTAGAGCATGGGTTAGTACACAAAGCGTAATGGACAATGCTTACCATATCATGGGATCACTTGATCCCTCTCGATACTTCTTCTACGCTTTGTGAGTTGATCAACTTGATTCACTCTTGACTTAGTATTGATCAACATTGAATCTTTCCAACTCTCTTCATTTGGATGATGTCTTGAAGGTAAACATGAATGATCACACAATCTTCTTCTTCAAGACATGCTTGCAATACGCTCAACTCACACATGACCAATCTTTGGATAATTCCTTGAAAAGCACTTTGGCCATCTCATAAACTCCTTGAAACCAACACATGGACTTCAAGACAATCCTATGGACAAGTGCTTCAAATATAACTCAAGGCAACCGTTAGTCCATAGAGATTGTCATCAATTACCAAAACCACACATGGGGGCACCGCATGTCCTTTCAATCTCCCCCATTTTGGTAATTGATGACAATCACTTTCAAGAGAGTTTATATAAGGAATTATTTATCACCATGCAACAGAACAACCAACAATGCATGTGTATGAGATGCAAATGCTTAGGTACAAAACCAAAGCAAGAAGAAAAAAAAAACTCTCTAAACTTATCCACAAAACTCTCTGAAACTTCTCCCCCATTGGCATCGATTGCCAAAATGGGCGAAAAGCTTAGAATGCCAATATAAATTATGTTCCTCCATAAGTTGTGTATTTCTCAAGAAGAGAGTGGAATGCAATACACATATCCAATGGTAATACTTGGAGGAAGACCAACTATATTGAGGCACCAAGATTGCTAAAGGAATGATATGCCACAAGGACATAACAAAGAAAGAAACAAGCAATCAAGCAATCAAAAGGTACCAATTGAAGCAAGCAATCAACGGGTATCAATTGAACCAACTAGACCAAAGATCCTACGAGCTACATGAATAAAGGATATTATGAAATGAGTGAAGGAGTGCTCTAAAGGAACTAGAGAAGCTCCCCATGATTTGTGCACACATAAGAATTTTTGTATTTGGATACAAAGTGCACAAAATAGGATCACAGCTCCCCCAAAATCAATAGAAACTTACAACAAGTGCAAGTGAGCATATAGGAAACTAAGCCTAGTACATGTAACAAACACATGGTTGAGCAACAAGTAAGAGAGGCAACTTAAGAGTGGGCTCAACCAAAAAGATGTGTGTGAGTCAAGGCAATGCACTTGAGAAGACTAATGTACAGAGGAGCATTAAGCAACAATAAAGTCTTCAAAGAATGAGGTAGACGGTGCAAGGCCTATCATTCCCACACACAAATAGCAAATGGGTTCACAAGCTTACTAATACGCATATAGAGAACCTATGCTTGTGACAACCCGCGGTGAAGATAGAAGAAGAAAGGTGCATCAAGATGAGGGATGCCAATTAAGATGGCAAAAACCTCGTAAAGATAAGCATGAGGAAAATAATCTTCACCACACGCGAGCGCATCAAGATGCAACGATAGAAGACACACACTCAAGGCAAAGGCTTTCACGGAGCCACCAAAGAAATAACATAAGAAAGACAAGGTGGACGTGAAAGAAAGGATATCATCTAGATATGCAACTTCTCTCAAGTGTATAAGATTCTAGGTAGACGAAATCATGATATATATATATATATATATATATATATATATATATCTACAAAGAAGGATGTACACCCGAAATAGTTACAACACGAAGGAACAAGATATCCAAAAGGAAGTCATACATATACCAATAAGATATTTGCTTGAGAGCATAGCACATGGCTAGATATGGTCTTATTGTATATAAATGAATTCCAACCACACGAACATCAAAGACATCACAACTAGCAACAAGACATCATTGTTGGGATGCTTTGAGAAAGGAAACAAGTATCACAAGAAAGAATGGATAACATGCCATGATACAACCTACACAAGGTTGATGCAAGAAATGTGTGCATGAAGTATATGAAGATACTTGTTACTGAGATAACATTGGAAGGATGTAGTAGATACCAATTGAAGGTACAAAGTAGTTCATTGATCATCCTAGCTTGACTCCAATAAGCACATGGTGACAACACCTTCCTTGTGAGTGAGCCGAGCATCCAATGCATCTCCACTTGTTCCTAGAACAACAACACAAACAAAATGGTACCCAAACTCATTGGCACCAAAGAGTTAGAGAACCAACAACACATAGGACAAACTCCACATAAATATGTGCATATAGATATGAAAATGAATTTCATGCACATCTCATCCAATTTGAGACTTGGTGGAGTTCCCCCTATATATTGGGTCAAAGAAAGAAAACATGCCAAAGAAACTACAAGAAGTAAATATGCATGCTCAAGACTTTCAAGAACCGAGACCAAAAGACAAAGAAATACCAAGCTAAGAAAAGATACCAAATGAATAAATCATCACTTGGAGGATATCCATAAAAGATACATCAAGGAATGAGATATCCATTGATACACTCAAAAAGAAAGATGTCAAACTCCCAAAAGAGAGAATGGTTCCAAACAAACCAAGCCCTCTACAAAGTTTCATGATGGCACAAAGTACTAAAAAGAAACGGCTTGCCTTCCACAAACACACACTTGATAAGGATCACAAGATGAGTGTTTTATAGAGAATAGGATAGCTCCCCCAAGACTAGTGCATTATAGAGAATTTGCATTTGAATACAAAATGCACGAGGTGGGATCACCCCTTTCACTATATCTAGAAAACACTAAACAAGGTCAAGAAATTAACAAGATCCACAAGTGGTATGGAATACAATGGGAGTTGACACAACCCTACGCAAGAGATAAAGCAAAGGCCAATGTAAAGATGATCAATAATTTCTACCACACATAAGTGAGTACCAATTGTCAAAAGACAAGAAGTATTTGGGAATAATTCCGATGGTAGATAACAAGGATATCCGACATAATCTTCACACCAAACAAAAAGCAAATTGCAACTTGTAGAGCTAACATGCCACCTAGGAACAAGATAATTTACAATATCAATTCTAGGTGACAATATCTCAAATGTACACATTTTCTAGGCTAGTAATATACACATAGCATATTACTCCCCCATAATGTGATACCAATTAAAGATAAACAAGAGGCAAAATAACGAACCAACACGAGATAATTAATGGACAATATAGAATTTGATTTTCTCATGAGAAGACATACCACATAGCGACTAGATAATCTTGAAATATCAATACTAGATGGTATTACTCATGTACACACATATATAGGATTGTGAGGTGCACAAAGCACATCACTCCCCCATAATGGGATATTCCATTAATCTCTCACAAGAGCCAACTAAGAAAAGAACAAGATGCAAAAGGCTCAACGCATGACACACACGTACATGATGTGCAAACCAACACACACATACTTGATTGCTCAAGATAATCAAGTTGGAAGCACAACATATACAAACACATGCAAGGAACAAAACCAAAACATGCAAGGGGGCAAGTAACTTTCAATGTAAGCAATTGCGGTACAAGTTACCGCAAGGAGGCACATTGGATATAAGATATAATCTTGATGATTCAATTGACTTGGCTTGAGACAATAAGAATGATGAAGTACCCTTAATTCTTCATAATGTAGCCAAGTCTCCAATGACCTCCAACATCACCTATTGATCAAGTTTGAGCTTGTTGGTCCCCAACCAAGTTGGGTCCTAAGAGGTTAGTCACAATAGGCTTGGCTACCCAAATGGTTCTTTGCTTCAAACCACTTTGAGTACCAACAAACTTGGCAACCACATTGCCAACCTTATCCTTCCCAAGAGAATAGACATCATCAATAATAATTGGGTTGGATAAGTTACCACTAGTGCATGAAGAGGCGAGGTGACCTTTCTCGCGACATAGGTAGCAACGTCTACTCCTCACTTTCTTCTCACTTGATTTCTCAACTTGAGAAGCATAAGCTTGAGTCTTCTTGAGAAGAGGCCTTTCTTCAACTTGAGGTTTAGCATGAGAATGAACTTGTGGCCTCTTCCCTTGTTGCTTGTCATTAACGGACTTCTTCTTCAATGGGCAAGATCTAACATGATGCCCTTCAATTTTGCACTTGAAGCAAATAATCTTGGCCGAATTCTTGACTTGTTCTTGGCCCTTCTTCTTGATCATGTTGGACTTCTTCTTATTGGAGTTGAATCCAAGTCCACCTTTGTCATTGGGGGATTTTTGCACACTCAAGATATTGTTGAGTGTGGATTTCCCTTCATGACTCTTTTCCAAGTCTTTCTTCAAAGAAGTGACTTGGGCCTTGAGCTCTTTGATTTCCTCTACACGGTTAGTCTCAACACAAGTACTAGAGGAAGTATAAGCTTCATCGTTAGAACAACACGGCAAGGAAAGCAATTCATCACAAGATGTACCAACATTGTGAGTAGATGAATTACAAGGACTAGCACATGGCAATATAGCATTTTGACTAGAAGTAGTGCTAGTATCCACATGAGGCTCACTAGATGTTACCTTAGCAAGCATGGCCTCATGAGCTAATTTTTGCACATTATGGGATACTAGAAGATCATCATGAGAGCTTGTGAGCTTTACATGATTTTCTTCCAACATTCCATAATTGCTAGATAGCAACTCAAGTTGAGCCCGAAGCTCAACATTATCCTTCAAAATGGATGCTTCACAAGTAATAGAGTTAGTATCCCAAGCATCATCATTAACAACAATAGGAGAGGACACCTTGGCAAGCTCTTTTAAGTAAGAAGCTTCAAGTTGAGCATGAGACTCGGTGAGTTTTATGAGCTCACCCTTGATGACCCTTGAGCCATTTTCGAGGTGCTCAAAATCCTCAAGGAGTCTAGCACGACCAACTTCAAGCTTAGCATTTTTAGTTTTGAAATCATTGGCCACCTCGAGTGCTCTATCATGAGATTCCTTTATTCTAGATAATTCTATAGCAAAGGTCTCCTCAAGAGATTCGGATGAGGTTTGTTCATGTTCAAGAGCTTGAGATAGCTCCATGATCTCATTTGCGTAATCACGCTCATGAGCTTCCATTTTCTCAATGGTGACCTCATGCTCCTCTAGATGAGATTCCAACTCCTCAATGTATTTCTTGCCTTCAATGGCAATAGACATGATTTCCATGAAGTTGAAACGAGCAAGTTTATTTTTGTGAAGAGCTTTAAAAATCATTTCCCCCTTAGTTTTTAAGGAGGCAACATTATCATTCTCTTCATCATAATCAACATCATCATCACTCTTGCCATCATCACAAGATATATTGGGATTCAAAGTGGGAGATACCTTTGAAGCCTTGGCCATAAGGCAAAATGCAATAGATGATGATGTAGGATCCGTTGAAGCACCATTCAAGACCACATCTTGTTCCATGGGGTGTTGGGTTTCCTCTACATTGTTAGCACAACAATTCGAGGACATATATGCATTTTTATCATGGCAACAAGACATAGTAAACATATCATCATGAGATTTAGTCAAGCAATTTCTACATGACATGCAAGGACTTTCAACACAAGCATGTGAAACATTTCGAGTGCTCGAAGTGTTAAAGCCCAAAGAAGGAGCATTGCAATAAGATAGTGATGAAGGATCATCCACAATAAGCATACTATCATCATTGCAATGACCAACACTACTCACCATATCATTACCTTGTGGCAAACCACATGTAGGTGAAGTAGAAGAAGTTGAGAAGACTATACGACCGGAGGTGGAGGGAGAACAATCATCCCCACAAATCTTGGACACACCATATTTTTCTTGAAGCTTCGTCCACAACTCATGAGCATCCCGGAACGGCATGAGTTGAAATAGAACTACATTGCTCAAAGCATCGAAAAGCACATTAGAAGCTTGAGCATTGAGATAAGAGTTTTTCTCATCCTCTAAAGATAATCTTTGGGGATCCTTTGGAGGAGAAAAACCCATATCTACAATTTGCTCTAAA
This sequence comes from Triticum urartu, assembly GCF_056163025.1. Taxonomy (NCBI): domain Eukaryota; kingdom Viridiplantae; phylum Streptophyta; class Magnoliopsida; order Poales; family Poaceae; genus Triticum; species Triticum urartu. Next base: position 599,172,563 of record NC_141877.1, read on the forward strand.
TTTGGGTCCATGACCCTAAAGAGATTAAGCATGCGAATTACCCAAACATCAAAATTTGTGCCATCGAAACTAAGAGTGTCAGAGAATCCTAATCCCCTAGTCGACATCTTTACTCTGTAGGCGGTAAAGCCTAATAAAGAGAGACGAGGCTCTGATACCAATTGAAAGATCGTAGATGTCGCCTAGAGGGGGGGAGTGAATAGGCGTTTTAAAATAATTACGGTTTAGGCTTGAACAAATGCGGAATAAACCTAGCGGTTAATTTGTCAAGCACAAAACCTACAACAACTAGGCTCACCTATGTGCACCAACAACTTATGCTAAGCAAGATAAACTACTAGGTGATAGCAAGATATATGACGAGAAACAATATGGCTATCACAAAGTAAAGTGCATAAGTAAAGAGCTCGGGTAAGAGATAACCGAGGCACGCGAAGACGACGATGTATCCCGAAGTTCACACCCTTGTGGATGCTAATCTCCGTTTGGAGCGGTGTGGAGGCACAATGCTCCCCAAGAAGCCACTAGGGCCACCGTAATCTCCTCACGCCCTCGCACAATGCAAGATGCCGTGATTCCACTAAGGGACCCTTGAGGGCGGTCACCGAACCCGTACAAATGGCAACCCTTGGGGGCGGTCACCGGTACCCGTCAAATTGCTCGGGGCGATCTCCACAACCTAATTGGAGACCCCGACGCTTGCCCGGAGCTCTACACCACAATGATTGAGCTTCGAACAACACCAACCGTCTAGGGCGCCAAGGCACCCAAGAGGAACAAGCTCCAGGGTGCCCAAACACCCAAGAGTAATAAGCTTCTCAAACTTCACTTCCACGTATCACCGTGGAGAACTCAAACCGATGCACCAAATGCAATGACAAGGGCACACGGAGTGCACAAGTCCTTCTCTCTCAAATCCCATCGGAGCAACTAATGCTAGGGAGGAAAATGAGAGGAAGAACAAGAAGGAGAACACCAAGAACTCCAAGATCTAGATCCAAGGGGTTCCCCTCACATAGAGGAGAAAGTGATTGGTGGAAATGTAGATCTAGATCTCCTCTCTCTTTTCCCTCAAAAACTAGCAAGAATCCATGGAGGGATTGAGAGTTAGCAAGCTCAAAGAAGGTCAACAATGGGGGCAAAAACGAGCTCAAGAGATAGAGAACCATTGGGGAAGAAGACCCCCTTAAATAGGTCCCCACGAATCTGCCCGTTATGTACAGAATAACATAGGAGCGGTACAACCTCTATGAGCACCGGTACAACTGGTAACAGGCAATAAGCGGTACAACCGGCCCACAACCGCCCAACAACCGCACCACAACAGAGACCAGTCCGGTGGTAGAGCAGTACATGACCGGTACAACCTCCGGACCAATTCTGGAGCGGTACAACCGCTCCAAACACCGGTTGTACCGGTCAAGCGGTACAACCTCTCCATGGGGCGGTACAACCTCTCTGTGTAAAACAGGCAATATCAAAGCAGCCATAACTTTCGCATACGAGCTCCGAATTCAACGAAACCAAGTTTGTTGGAAAGCTAATGACAAGGGCTAACACAATCTAGAGAGAAATATCAATAAGAAGAAAATGAGAAAAGGACCATAATAAAATGGTGAGGACCCTTCCTCGGAAAGACCGGTAAAACCTCCAACACCGAAAACATCATAGAAGATGCATGCGAACTCCATTTTCGATGAACTCGAGCTTGTCATCAAGATGACCATAAGCTCTAAGACTCACAAATGGAACCAAACAAGAACCAAGAAAGATGATGCAAGGATGCAATGGTTTGATCTCTCGTCTAATGATACGATCAAGCTACTCCCTAGAGAGTCCCCCTTGATAGTACGACAATCGATCCTACAACCCGGTCTCCCAACTACCACTATGAGACCGGTAAAATAGAAAACCTATCAAGGGCAAACCTTTGCCTTGCACATAGTACACTTGAGCTAGATGATGACGATCTTGACTTCCTCAAGTTGGACCACCTTTCTTGATTGTGTTGGCTCGATGAAGACTAGTTGATTGCTCCCCCATACTCCACTATGGGTGAGCCACTCTTTGGCACATCTTCACAATTCCATTGACACCACAATGGATGGCAAGCTTCAAGCTTGATTGCTCCCCCATACTCCATTATGGGTGAGCCACTCTTCGAGTTGCTCCACTTGAACTTGCACACTGCAAACTTGATGACGATCACCACTTGATGTCATCCTCCATGGGTTGTATGAGATCTTTCTCTTGACGCAAGACCATGGAAACATACCTAACCCCACAAAGAACTCTCACGTAGACCATGGGTTAGTACACAAAGCGTAATGGATAATGCTTACCATACCATGGGATCACTTGATCCCTCTCGATACTTCTTCTACGCTTTGTGAGTTGATCAACTTGATTCACTCTTGACTTAGTCTTGATCAACATTGAATCTTTCCAACTCTCTTCATTTGGATGATGTCTTGAAGGTAAACATGAATGATCACACAATCTTATTCTTCAAGACATGCTTGCAATACGCTCAACTCACACATGACCAATCTTAGGATAATTCCTTGAAAAGCACTTTGGCCATCTCAACTCACACATGACCAATCTTTGGATAATTCCTTGAAAAGCACTTTGGCCATCTCATAAACTCCTTGAAACCAACACATGGACTTCAAGACAATCCTATGGACAAATGCTTCAAATATAACTCAAGGCAACCATTAGTCCATAGAGATTGTCATCAATTACCAAAACCACACATGGGGGCACCGCATGTCCTTTCAGCTGGGAGTATCATCATCCACGAGGTACACGAGAAAATCATCACCAAAGGACTTTGCAGTCCTCTGTCTCTTGCTCCTAACAGGAGCTTCCTCGTCATCCTCCGTGGAACTCTTATCACTTTTATGTTCATGATATTCCATCGGAATAGCAGGTTCAGGAGTCTCATCAGATTCCAGTCTAGAATTGCTTTGCATATCTCTCATGGGAAAAATATCCTCAAAGAATGTAGCATCCCTAGACTCTATAATTGTACCGACCTTTTGGTCAGGTACCTCACATTTCATCACTAGAAATCTATAGCCAACGCTATGCTTGTCATAGCCAAGAAAAACACAGTCCACGGTCTTTGGTCCCAACTTGCGCTTTTTGATTATCGGCACGTTGACTTTCGCCAAACAGCCCCAAGTGTGCAAGAGAGTGTAGTTCTTTTCTTCTCCCATTGCTCATAGGGAGTAGTCTCATTATCCTTCGCAGGAACTTTATTCAAGACATGACATGATGTCAATACAGCCTCCCTCCACCATGCCTTGAATAAACCCGATGTATCTAACATGGCGTTAGCCAAATCTGTTAGAGTACGGTTTTTCCGTTCGGCAATCCCATTTGACTGGGGTGAATAGGGAGGTGTCCTCTCATGAATAATACCATGTTCCGCACAGAATAAATCGAACTCACTAGAAAAGTACTCTCCACCACGATCAGACCGGATTCGTTTAATTTTCTTCTCAAGTTGGTTCTCAACTTCAGCCTTATAGATTTTAAAGTAGTGTAGAGCCTCATCCTTTGTGTTTAACAAATACACATAACAGAATCTAGTGGAATCATCAATCAAAGTCATAAAGTATTTCTTTCCACATTTAGTTAACACACCATTCATCTCACAGAGATCTGAATGTATGAGCTCTAGTGGTGCCAGGTGTCTCTCCTTCGCAGGCTTGTGAAGCTTACGAGGTTGCTTTGCTTGCACACACACATGGCACTTAGAGCCTTTGGCTAAGGTGAAACTCGGGATTAGATTCATCTTAGCTATCCGCGTCATACAACCGAAATTTATGTGACAAAGACGTGAATGCCAAACCTCAGATTCGTTCACATTAGAATGAATTTGGTTCACGACTTTATTACAGAAATCCTCCAGGGAAAGGCGGAACAAACCACCACAATCATATCCTTTTCCAACAAATAGTCCATACCGAGATACGACTACTTTGTTAGACTCAAATACTAACTTAAACCCTTCTTTACATAGAAGGGAACCACTAACGAGATTCTTCTTTATGGCGGGGACATGCTGCACGTTCTTAAGTTGCACGATCTTTCCCGAAGTAAACTTCAGATCTACAGTGCCAACACCATGAACAGAAGCATGCGAGCCATTCCCCATCAGGACGGAACAATCTCGTGCGACCTGGTAGGAAGAAAACAAAGACACATCAGCACACACATGAATATTGGCCCCAGTGTCAACCCACCAATCGGTGGACTGGCAAACTGAAAGTATGGTAAACAGATTAGCATACCCAGATGCCGCATCATTGTTGCTCAGAGTGACATTCACAGACTTGGAGTCCTGTGCTGGCTTCTTATACTTGTTTGGGCACTTGTTTGCCCAATGTTCATCTGAACCACAAGTAAAGAAGCCATCTCTCCTTTTGTCTTTCTTCTTACCCTTCTTCTTAAAGGTAGTATTCTGCTGGATAGAGTTCTTTCCCTTGAACTTGTGGAAGTACTTCTGCACCACATTGGCGCTAGAAGAACCCTCTGCCCCTTTCACGTGTGAGTCCTTTGCTCTCGAGTTCTGCTCAACACTGAGATGACCGATGACATCCTCAATAGAGAATTCACGTCTCAAGTGCTTGAGAGAAGTAGCAAAGTTCCTCCATCCAGGAGGGAGTTTTGCAATAATGCAACCCGCGACAAACTTGTGCGGTAACTCACACTTCAGGAGCTCCAGCTCCTTAGCGATGCATTGTATCTCATGGGCCTGGTCCAATACAGAACGGTTATCAACCATTTTGTAATCATGGAACTGCTCCATAGCATACAACTCGCTTCCAGCATCGGTTGCGCCGAACTTAGCTTCGAGCGCATCCCACAAATTCTTGGCAACGCGCATATGGAGATATGCGTCCACAAGCTTGTCTCCGATCACAGTAAGAACGGCTCCCAGAAAGATGGTGGTTGCCTCCCTAAACGCATTCTCCTGTTCAGGAGCAATCGCTACCGTGGGAGACACACCACTAACCCAGAACACGTTCATTGCTGTGAGCCATAAGGTGGTCCTCGTCTGCCAACGCTTAAAATGCGTTCCAGTAAACTTTTCCAGTTTCAGAGTAGCGGCGAAGCCATGAGTCGAAAAGTGCCTAAAATAAGGTTTTTGGATTGTTGGAAATATTAGCACTTTTTCGACTAATCTAATCCATGAGTAAACAGTAAACATGGCATAAAAGGTATGCATCCCATAGCAATACCTAAGCATACTAGCACGTACAGAACATAGAATCGAACCTTCTATGAGCAGCACATATACGGCTAGCATAAGTACGAGTAAACGAGGGATGAACAGATCATACCCTCCGGTTGGCCAGGCCAACGCAGCGGCGGCAGTAGCAGCCTCGGCGTCGTCCGTGGCCTTCTTCTTAGCGGCGGCGTCGTCGGCCATGGTGTCGATGCAGAGGAAGTAGTGGAAGTAGAGGCGAACGGAGTTGGGGACGGATCGGGAGCAGTCGCGTCGAGACGCTCCCCAAAAACCTTATTGTCGTTCTCCCGGGCAGGATCTCGAACGACAGGGTTCCGGAGGCACCTGCTCTCCCGACCAACCGTGCACGCGATCGCCGGGATGGGATCGCCGAAAGCAGCACAGAGAGAGGAACAGTAGGTGACGGCTAGGGTTGTACGAGAGGGAGTGAGTGAACTGAGTTAGGGTTCACTCCACTGGCCAGCGCCTTCTTATATAGGCCGTCAGGTAGATGGGCCTGGGCCTGGTCCACGACCGAGTCCGCGAAAAGCCATAAGCTTCGGCTCGGCTCATTCCCGCAACCCGCGGCGCGCGCGCGCGTCGTGACGAGGCGAGGCGAGGCGAGGCGAGGCGGGCGGCGGCGGAGGAGGAGCGCACGTGTACAGCTCCTATTCCCAAGCTCCCAATAGCAAGTGGTAGAGCAGCCCTTATAAAAAGGTCTCACTCTTCTTACTGTAGCAGTATGGGACTAAACTTCCCACACTTCCCACCACTTGCCTTACACATGCATGGGCCTTAGAGATTAACTAGGAATTATTGTCTTATATGGGCCTAAGCCCATCCATAATCCATCACATGGTTCTTTCTTTATCGTATTTGCAACGCATTGCCATTTTCAGCTAGGACACAAAAATCTACTCCTGTATTATGGGACGGAGGGAGTAGTTATGAGCTGCTTGATGATGGTACCAGGAAATTTTACAAATTCATCAATTTATCTGTTGGTTGATCTGAATCCCTGAAGTGCTTCGTCAGACGTTTGCCAGTTTAGTTGAGAAAATATTTGCGGTTCTGGCGCAGATTAGCTTCAGCCTTTTGAGGTCCAACTGGAAAAATAATATTGAGTTGGCATTGAGTGTCACTAGACTAGATTGCCTGCATACTGAAACTGCAGTAGCTCTGTTAGATTGTGAGAGTGATATCTAGGGTTATAATCACACTAAACATAGTCAATGGAATGATATGCTGGACGGTACATCTGTTCAACATATCTTGGTACATCTTGTGACACTTGAATATCTTCAGAAAGCATCGGAAATGCAAATTCAATCTAGACCCTCTTCTTCCGAGCAGAAGATGCAGGGGAAGGCGGCGCCGAGCATGAGCAGAGGCCGCGCAAAATTGCAATGACGGCAAACACAAGGTATGGAGCATACAGCTGAAGCAGCCTCGGCGTTGCCCTTCCTGAGCCCAGCATCTCACCAAGTATTGCAGACTGAAATAATTGCAACCGCTGTTAGAAACAGAGTCGAGACAATCGGTCGAAAGGAGATAAAGGTTAACCACCACAAGAGTGATTGTGTGCTAGTGACTGAAGTTGATGACACTCAAAATAACTTGAGGTGTTGATATGTTCAATGAGAACTGAGAAGTAATCCCCTACTCACTGACTGAAGTTGATAAAGGAGTTACGCATCGATGGATCCACGGAGTTGGCCTCTGCGTCTTGCAGACCCGAAGCAGAGGCCGCACGTATTCTCAGTAAATCGTGGGAAAAGGATAGAGCTGGGAGGGCGCGAGAGCTCAAGTTACCATGGAGGTGAGGGTGGAGACGCCGGCCATGAGGGAGGTGGTGGCGCCCCAGCGGCGGCGGGCGAGGACGCCGTAGATGGTGGCGACGGAGAGTGGCCAGAGGAAGGCGATCTCGAGCCAGAAGATGCCGAGGAGGAAGGCCGGCGGCTGGGCCATGAGGTAGTCGTCGAACTCGGCGGCGTACCACCGCTTGAAGTCCCGCAACGGCGCCGGGTATAGGTGTAGCGGGAGGACGGACTGCGCGCCGATCAGCGGGGCCGCCATTGCGATGGTGAGCGAGAATAGGACGACTACAGCGTCCGCCACCGCCGAGAGGACGCCCATGGCTGGCCGGGGATCTTGAGGTGGTGTAGGTCGATTTGTTGACTTTGAGAGGGGATCAGATATGCTTGGCGCTTGTACTCCCTCTGTTTTTATTTAGTCTGCATATTAGGTTTGACCAAGTTTATAGAACAATATATAAACATTTACCATAACAAATCTATATGATGTGAAAATACATTCAATAATGAATTTAGTGATATTGATTTTTTATTATATATATTAATATTTTTGTTTATAAACTTAGTCAAAATTTACAAAGCTTGATTTTGACCAAAGCTAATATGTGGACTAAATAAAAACGGAGGGAGTACATGAAAAAGGACAAGTATTTTGCAGCAATACTTTATTTATTTTTAGGTTTGGCAGGAGAATGTCAATAAAAGTGGTGGAATTAAGCTGAAATGAATTGGCCTAGTGTCTCCAATAACTACTGTTAAAAAACTCTCGTAAAAGTGCTTTCACAGGGTTGTTTGTAAAAATTAGGGGAAGTTTATTTTTCTAGTTTGAGTTATTTACCCAAAACCACCATAATTGGGGTAACAACTTGGTAGTAGATTTAAACCAGGGCACAAAAAACCGCCGACACCTAATGCGTAACGCAGAGCATTGATGCTGGAATTTGGTCGCGAAAATAGCAAAACCGATAGGTGGGTCTCACCTGCCGGTCCGACGTGGCAAAGACCAAGCACAAAAAAAGCTTTGACCAGCTGAAGTGGCAGATGATATGTGGGCCCCGCCGGTCATTGACTACATGGTCATCTTCATTCCATCTCTATTCTTATGGAGCATTGCGCCGAGCAGCTTGTGAGCGGCCGTGCCCTTGCGAACTAAGAGGTCCATGCCCATGGCAGCCGAGCCCTTGCTCAAGCTAGGCCTCCTAGCTCGACGTCCAGATCTTCCTCTCCCTTTTCCCTTCGTCTAGAGCTCGCTCCCACCCTCCAGTCCCTTCCCCGCTGCCGTCCGAGAGCTAGTCGTCGACGCCGCTGCGCACCAGCGTGGCCATCGCCATAGTTTCGCCGAGACACAGTGTCCCAGAGCTTTGCCTCCTCACGCTGGTCATCCTCAACGACGAACAAGAGATGAGAGGCCGCACAACGACCGAATTGACCGCGTCTTCAACCTCGAGCTAGCGGTCATCGCCGTTGAATTCACCACCTTCAGAGCACCCCCGACCTCGCTGGCCTGCTCAACTGAATCACCATGAGCCCCTCTCCTTCTAACCCTTTCTGTCATTGGCGATTTCGCTCTGTAACTAATTCCTCCGCCATGCCCGAGAGCTCCGGCCGTCGTGCATCTCAGCCACCGTCATTTGAGCACGAATTGATCATACCTGAGCACTGTACTGAGATCCTGGAGCTCCCTGAGGCCATCTAGTGGCTTAGCTCGCTCACTTGCAAGCTGTAACTCGGCGCTCGCGCAAGCCCGAGCTCTACCACCGCCCAGCTCACCAACGTCAACGCTACTGGCCACCCTAGCACCTTACCGCCGGCGGGCCCTTCCCACGCCTCCTCCCTGTCCTTTGAAGGCCATCTCTCGTCAACATGCCCGTGTGCTTGCCTTTGCTCCGGACCAGACGCCGCAGGGCAGAGTAAGAGAGGAGGAAGAAGAAGATAAAAGGAGCAAGACGATGAGTGGCTGACTGGTGGGTCCCCGGTCCACCTCAGCGGGTCAAACATTGACTTGGATTAGTTTTTGCCACGTTGGCCTAACAGGCGGGACCCACCTATCGGTTTTGTTGTTTTCGCGACCAAATTCCAACATCAGTGCTCTGCGTTCGCATTAGACACAGTTTCGGTGGGGTTTGGGTAAATAACTCTCCTAGTTCCCATAGAAACTTCCCCAAAAAGTAGATTTTGGCAGGCAACGGCGAACTCTGGCGGCGGTGGTCGGCTACGGTGTTGTGGGTGTGGCAGCAGTGTGGCGGACTCTAGTTGCGGTTTGGTGGCGGTTAGCCGACATAACATTTTTACGGGTAGAGCCATTTCCCCTAGATTGAGGGGAAGTTTTGGAGAATTTATGGGGTCCCGTAAGAAATTTGCGCGTTACGGGAACTATTGGAGAACTTTTTTTGTCCAACTTTCCCTAAATGACGGTTATTTCACGGATGCAGGAACCATCAAAGATGCTCTAAGGATTGTGGTGGGATTTGAATGTTTTATATGCAAGCCATGAATCAGTCCTTGCTGGTGAAATGACTTTGAAAACTTAAAATTTTTGATGGCATCTGGCAGAAACTTTTGAGCCGAAAATATCTCACGGATAAACCCTTTCAATCTTACCTGATGGGACGGGTGGTTCCCACTTCTGGGAGTAAAATCCATAGAACCATCACATTTGTGTCATGATTTGTGTAAAACCACCACTTTACAAAATATGACAGAACACACCGAACGCTATCATTGATAGTGGCAAAAAACACTAACCAAAATTTGAATCTCATTTTGACATGGCAAATCACCATCATAAGAAAGGGATACAAAATGTTGACGGACGGACGTTAGTCATGGTTAGTCATCTTCTTTCTCTATTTGACGGGTTGACCACGCCCTGCTAGTGGAAACGACTCCGACACTAGAGCTAGCTAGGGTTTTCCATCGCCGCCACAACGGCTGCTCTCCAACCCTCCAACCCACGCACCACCCAGAGCAATGCTTCCCCGCCTCCTCGGGTGCGACCCCTCACCCCCTCCCTCCTTCCTCCATCCCCTTCTAGTTGCCCATGTTTACAGTCGGCCCTCTAGCGCCGCCTGCAAGGTCTTCTCGTGCATGGGCCCAAGACCAGTGTCGCCCTCCTCTGATACGACAGCTTGCTTGTTAGACCACGATGACCGCGGTGGACGGTGGGCGCGGCGCCACATGCAACATGACGAGCGTGGAGTCGTGGGCGAGCGAATCCATCGGCGAGGCGACGAACTAGTTGCTAGCATCGTCGCCGCAGAGAAAGTCCACGCAGAGGGACAAATACAAGGGTGCTGAGGCAGATGCATGACAGAGGCGAAAAAAATGTAGTGCGAATGCCATGACATCATCAGTGTAGTAGGATGAGGGAGAGGAGGTCGAAAGGAACGACGCCGGGGACGGCCCCAGTGTAGTAGGACGCCGCGAGGAGACCGAGAGGAACAACACCAACGATGGCGTCAGTGTAGTACGATGTGGGCAAGGAGGCATCAGGTATCCAGATGTGGACTTCCTACGATCCTTGTCACCTGCGCAATCTGCATCTGTATAGCCCTGCAATACAGGATCACTGCTTCCAAAGCATAAATAAGATGTAGAAGTACCCTTGAGATACCTGAGAATCCACTTCACTGCTTCCCAGTGAGCTTTACCTGGATTTGTCATAAACCGGCTAACAACTACAACTGCATAGGCAATGTCAGGCCTAGTGCATACCATGGCATACATCAAACTACCCATAGCAGATTGGTAAGGTACTTTCCTCATTTCTTCTTTCTCCTTCTTGCTTGTAGGACATTGTTTTGAATTCAGTTTGTGATGGCCTGCAAGCGGAGAGATAACAGATTTTGCATCTTTCATATTGAACCTTTCAAGTACCTTCTCCGTGTATCTTTCCTGTGAGAGCCAAAGCAGATTCTTTGATCTATCACGGGAGATCTTCATGCCAAGTATTTGCTTAGCTGGTCCTGAATCCTTCATGGCAAATGATTTACTCAATGCCTTCTTGAGGAGAGCAATCCTCTTTGTGCCATTTCCAACAATCAACCTATCATCAACATACAACAAGAGAATAATGAAGTCACCCTCGGCGTAACTCTTCATAAAGACATAATGATCGGGTTGTGTTTTATGGTAACCAAGCCCAGTCATAAAAGACTCAAACTTCTTGTACCACCGTCGAGGAGCTTGCTTCAAGCCATACAAGCTCTTCTTCAATTTGCAAACTAAGTGCTCCTTGCCTGCAACCATGAATCCCTCTGGCTACTCCATGTATATCTCCTCCTCTAGGTCACCATGTAAGAATGTTGTCTTCACATCAAGTTGTTCAATTTCCAAGTCCATGGTGGCAGCCATGCCAAGCACAAATCGGATCGAAGACATCTTGACCACTGGAGAGAATATCTCACCATAATCAATGCCCTTTTTCTGACTGAATCCTTTCACAACCAATCTGACCTTGTACCTTGGATGTGAGGTGTTTTCTTCAGTCTTCACTCTGTACACCCACTTGTTCTTGCGTGCTTTCTTGCCCTTTGGCAGATTCACCAACTCAAAAGTATCATTCTCATACAGGGAATTCATCTCATCCTGCATGGCTTCTGACCATTCTTGTTTGTTCTCATCAGACATTGCCTCCTCATAGCATGAGGGCTCACCTGCATCTGTCATCAACACATATTGATGTGGTGGATATTTAGAAGAAGGAATGCGACCTCTTTCACTTCTTCTTTGCTGCTGCACTGGTGGTGAATCAGGTGGATTTTCGTTGGCATCATCATTACCAACTTCATCATCATCATCACTTGATGGCTGCTCGCCACTTTGACTTGTACTGTGATAACCCACAAGTATAGGGGATCGCAACAGCTTTCGAGGGTAGAGTATTCAACCCAAATTTATTGATTCGACACAAGGGGAGCCAAAGAATATTCTCAAGTATTAGCAGCTGAGTTGTCAATTCAACCACATCTGGAAACTTAGTATCTGCAGCAAGGTGTTTAGTAGCAAAGTAATATGATAGTGGTGGTAACGGTAACAAAAGAGTAATGAAAGCAAAGTAACATTTTTGGTATTTTGTAGTGATTGTCACAATAGCAACGGGAAAGTAAATAAGCGTAAACCAATATATGGAAAGCTCGTAGGCATCAGATCAGTGATGGATAATTATGCCGGATGCGGTTCATCATGTAACAGTCATAACATAGGGTGACACAGAACTAGCTCCAATTCATCAATGTAATGTAGGCATGTATTCCGAATATAGTCATACGTGCTTATGGAAAAGAACTTGCATGACATCTTTTGTCCTACCCTCCCGTGGCAGCGGGGTCCTATTGGAAACTAAGGGATATTAAGGCCTCCTTTTAATAGAGAACCGGAACAAAGCATTAGCACATAGTGAATACATGAACTCCTCAAACTATGGTCATCACCGGGAGTGGTCCCGATTATTGTCACTTCGGGGTTGCCGGATCATAACACATAGTAGGTGACTATAGACTTGCAAGATAGGATCAAGAACTCACATATATTCATGAAAACATAATAGGTTCAGATCTGAAATCATGGCACTCGGGCCCTAGTGACAAGCATTAAGCATAGCAAAGTCATAGCAACATCAATCTCAGAACATAGTGGATACTAGGGATCAAACCCTAACAAAACTAACTCGATTAGATGATAAATCTCATCCAACCCATCACCGTCCAGCAAGCCTACGATGGAATTACTCACGCACGACGGTGAGCATCATGAAATTGGTGATGGAGGATGGTTGATGATGACGACGGTGACGAATCCCCCTCTCCGGAGCCCCGAACGGACTCCAGATCAGCCCTCCCGAGAGGTTTTAGGGCTTGGCGGCGGCTCCGTATCGTAAAACACGATGATTTCTTCTTCTCTATTTTTTTCTCCCCGAAAGCAAATATATAGAGTTGGAGTTGGCGTCGGAAGGTCTCCAGGGGCCCACGAGGTAGGGGGGCGCCCCCCCCACCCTTGTGGACAGGGTGTGGGCCCCCTGGTCTTCATCTTTGGCAAGGATTTTTTTATTATTTATTATAAGATATTCCGTGGAGTTTCAGGTCATTCCGAGAACTTTTGTTTTCTGCACATAAAACAACATCATGGCAATTCTGCTGAAAACGGCGTCAGTCCGGGTTAGTTCCATTCAAATCATACAAGTTAGAGTCCAAAACAAGGGCAAAAGTGTTTGGAAAAGTAGATACGATGGAGACGTATCAACTCCCCCAAGCTTAAACCCTTGCTTGTCCTCAAGCAATTCAGTTGACAAACTGAAAGAGAAAAAGAAAGACTTTTACAAACTCTGTTTGCTCTTGTTGTTGTAAATATGTCAAGCCAGCATTCAAGTTTTCAGCAAAGATTATAACTAACCACATTTGCAGTAATTCTCAGGTCTCATAATTACTCATATCAATAGCATAATCAACCAGCGAGCCATAATAATAAATCTCGGATGATAACACTTTCTCAAAACAATCATAATATGATATAACAAGATGGTATCTCGCTAGCCCTTTTCTAGACCGCAAAACATAAATGCAGAGCACCTTTAAAGATCAAGGACTGACTAGACATTGTAATTCATGGTAAAAGAGATCCAAACATAGTCACACCCAATATAAATTAACAGTGATGAATGCAAATGACAGCTGTGCTCTCCAGCTAGTGCTTTTAATAAGAGGGTGATGACTCAACATAAAAGTAAATAGATAGGCCCTTCGCAGAGGGAAGCAGGGATTTGTAGAGGTGCCAGAGCTCGGTTTTGAAATAGAGATAAATAATATTTTGAGCGATATACTTTCATTGTCAACATAGCAACTAAGAGATGGCGATATCTTCCATGTCACACACATTATAGGCGGTTCCCAAACAGAATGGTAAAGTTTATACTCCCCCTCCACCAACAAGTATCATTCCATGGCTTGCTCGAAACAACGAGTGCCTCCAACTAACATCAGGTCCCAGGGGGAGTTTTGTTTGCAATTAATTTTGATTTAGTTTGCATAAAGCATGGGACTAGGCATCCCGGTGACCAGCCATTTTCTCGTGAATGAGGAGTGGAGTCCACTCCTCTTGAGAATAACCCACCTAACATGGAAGATAAGGGTAGACCTAGTTGATACATGAGCTATTCCAGCATACAAAACAGAATGTTTATTTGAAGGTTTAGAGTTTGGCACATACAAATTTACTTGAACGGCAGGTAGATACCGCATATAGGAAGGTATAGTGGACTCATCTGGAATAACTTTGGGGTTTAAGGGATTGGATGCACAAGCAGTATTCCCGCTTAGTACAGGTGAAGGCTAGCAAAAGACTGGGAAGCGACCAACTAGAGAGCGACAACAGCCATGTACATGCATTAAAATTAATAAACATTGGATGCAAGCATGAGTAGGATATAATCCACCATGAACATAAATATCGTGAAGGCTATGTTGATTTATTTCAACTACATGCATGAACATGTGCCAAGTCAAGTCACTTAAATTATTCAAAGGAGGATACCACCCCACTATACCACATCACAACCATCTCAATAGCATGTTGGCATGCAAGGTAAATCATTATAACTCATAGCTAATCAAGCATGGCACAAGCAACTATGATCTCTAATTGTTATTGCAAACATGTTTATTCATAATAAGCTGAATCAAGAACGATGAACTCATCATATTTACAAAAATAAAAGAGGTCGAGTTCATACCAGCTTTTCCCATCTTAGTTTAGTCCATCATATATCATCATAATTGCCTTTCACTTGCACGACCGAACGATGTGAATAATAATAAGAGTGCACGTGCATTGGACTAAGCTAGAATCTGCTAGCATTCAATAAACAGGAGAAGACAAGGCAATATGGGCTCTGGGTTAAATCAACAATAATGCATATAAGAGCCACTTCAACAATTTAATCATGGTCTTCTCCTACTGATCCCCAAAGAAAAGAAAAGAAATAAAAACTATTTACACGGGAAAGCTCCCAACAAGCAAAAGAAGAACAGGAAATATTTTTGGGTTTTCTTTTTAATTATTACTACTACAGCAGAAAAGTAAACTACTACTAATATTTTTGGTTTTCTTAAGGTTTAACAAACACATAAGAAGAAAGCAAGAAAAAGAAAATAAACTAGCATGGATTTTACAGTGAAAGAGTATGAGCACCGACATCTAGCAATGAGTGTGTGTGAACATAAATGTAATATCGGTGAGAAATATGTACTCCCCAAGCTTAGGCTTTTGGCCTAAGTTGGTTTATTGTCAGGGATAGCCTGGCGGATACCCGTAGGTGTAGCTGGGGTCGTACTGCGACGAAGAATACTTGGGGTTGTACTGTGATGAGGAAGACTCTGACTGCCATTGGCTGACAGCCATCTCCGGATCCCAAGAATAAACAGACTGTCGTGGAGGCTCATCTTGTGGTTCTGGTTCCGGGGCTGGTGCAGGATTCCGGTAGGCTTGGACGGCAGCCCACATAACGAGATAGGGTCCTACAAAATTAAACAAAGAAGGAGCAGGCAAGGTAATAGTTTCAGGATGATGTTTATGAAAGAATAATTTATATTTGAGCTCTCCTTCCCTGCCCTTAACGAGAAAATCATGTGCTAGCATACTCTTATAATCTAAATAAGCACTAGGTAGCAATTTTTCTTCTTTCTCATGAAGCCTAATAGGTATGTTAAAATGTGCAGCGAGGCGTGAAGCGTAAATGCCTCCAAAGATGGGACCCTTAGTACGGTTCATACTTAACCGTCTAGCAGTAATTCCACCCATACTAACAGTGTTATCGCGGTATAAACCATGGAACAAAATAATAACATCAGGAACACTAAGGTTTCCACAGTTCCCGCGACCAATCAAGCAACGACTAGCAAATGAGGCAAAATAGCATAATACAGGAAAATGCATGCTAGTGATTCTTGCATCAGAAACCTTCCTGGTTTCTCCCACAGAGATAGTGTTAATAAACGCTCCCACCTCTTTACGGTGTGGTTCCTCTAAGGTACCCTCAGGGGGTATGTTGCAAACTTCGCAAAATTCAGCTAATGGCATCTTTTTAACAATGTCATATAAATGAAACTCTATTGAAGGAGGTGATTCCTTAGGGAAAAAGTAGAAGTTTTGCACAAAAGTATTTGTGAGTAAGAGATACTGAGGACGTTGGTCGCGGACGAAGTCGGTGAGGCCGTCATTCTCAATCAATGAATAGAAATCCTCATAAATCCCGGCCCGTCTCAAGAAATTATCGGAAGGCCATTCACACGGCCGGATCTCCGTGGTACGAGGCAAATTATATTTGGGCCTCTGTGCTTCTTCATTTTGTTTCTCCTTCGAGCTTTGGCTCGATGATCCCCTCAAAAGTCTCTTCATTATTTTCTGAAATAATCTCAAATTTTTAGTAACTTCAAACAAAAGTGAACCAACTTCAATAAAACTGATAGCAACTACTCCTACAAGTGCCTAGAGCCTATATCAAGCATTAGAACTACTTGGAACCATATAAATTTGACATGCAAGCTCAAGAACATGGTCACCTATGCAGCACAAATTTGCAATGAATAAAGCACTAGAACAAAAACTAATTGGACCAATGGAGGAGTCACATACCAAGGAACAATCTCCCCAAGCAGTTTTGCGAGAGGTGCTTTGAGCAAGGAGATCGAAAATTAAAGCAAAGAGGGCTGGAACTCGTGCTTGAGTTGGTTTTTCGTGTTTGTGGAAGGAAGAAGAAGAGGATGGGTGCAGGAATAAGTGGAGGAGGGCCACCGTGGGCCCACGAGGCAGGGGGCGCGCCCAGGGGGGTAGGGCGTGCCCTCCACCCTCGTGGCCAGGTGGCAGCTCCCCCCGCGGTAATTTTTGCACCATAAATCCTCAAATATTCCCGAAAAAATCATATTAAATTGGCATGTCATTCTGAGGACTTTTATTTTCGGCATATTTTTATATTGCACGGATAAACCAGGAAACAGACAGAAAAATACTATTTTTACTTTGTTTCAACTAAATAACAGAAAGTATAGAGAGGGTACATAAGGTTGTGCTTCTAGTTTCATCCATCTCATGCTCATCAAAAGGAATCCACTAACAAGGTTGATCAAGTCTTGTTAACAAACTCATTCTGATAATCATGAAACCGGAGAAATTTCAAATAACACTATGTTACCTCAGCGGGGATATGCACATCCCCAATAATAAGTATATCATATTTCTTTTTGACTGTAGGAAGAGGAAATTCAAAACTTCCAAATATAATCGATGGAATTTTTCCAATAGAGTTGATACTGTGGACTTGAGGTTGTTTCCTCGGAAAGTGTATCGTATGCTCATTACCATTAACATGAAAAGTGACATTACCTTTGTTGCAATAAATAACAGCCCCTGCAGTATTAAGAAAAGGTCTTCCAAGAATAATAGACATACTATCGTCCTCGGGAATATCAAGAATAACAAAGTCCGTTAAAATAGTAACGTTTGCAACCACAACAGGCACATCCTCACAAATACCGACAGGTATAGCAGTTGATTTATCAGCCATTTGCAAAGATATTTCAGTAGGTGTCAACTTATTCAAGTCAAGTCTACGATATAAAGAGAGAGGCATAACACTAACACCGGCTCCAAGATCACATAAAGCAGTTTTAACATAATTTCTTTTAATGAAGCATGGTATAGTAGGTACTCCTGGATCTCCAAGTTTCTTTGGTATTCCACCCTTAAAAGTATAATTAGCAAGCATGGTGGAAATTTCAGTTTCCCGTATCTTTCTTTTATTAGTAACAATATCTTTCATGTATTTAGCATAAGGATTCATTTTGAGCATATCAGTCAATCGCATACGCAAAAAGATAGGTCTAATCATTTCAGCAAAGCGCTCAAAATCCTCATCATCCTTTTTCTTGGATGGTTTCGGAGGAAAAGGCATGGGTTTCTGAACCCAAGGTTCTCTTTCTTTACCATGTTTCCTAGCAACAAAGTCTCTCTTATCATAACATTGATTCTTTGATTGTGGGTTATCAAGATCAACAGCAGGTTCAATTTCTACATCATTATCATTACTAGGTTGAGCATCCTCATGAACATCATCATTAACATTTTTATTAGGTTCATGTTCATTACCAGATTGTGTTTCAGCATCAGACATAGAGATATCATTTGGATTATCAGGTGGTTCAGCAATCGGTTCACTAGAAGTTTGCATAGTTCTATCATTTCTCTTTTTCTTCTTTTTATAAGAACTAGGTGCATCATTATTATTTGTCTAAGAATCTTGTTCAATTCTCTTAGGGTGGCCTTCAGGATACAAAGGTTCCTGAGTCATTCTACTAGTTCTAGTAGCCACTCTAACAGCATAATCATTTTTCTTACTATTCATTTCATCGAGCAATTCTTTTTGAGCTTTAAGTACTTGTTCTACTTGAGTGGTAACCATAGAAGCATGTTTGCTAACAAGTTTAAATTCACCTCTAACATTAGCCATATAATCACCCAAGTACTTAATCATATAAGTATTCTGTTTTAATTTTCTACCAAAATAAGCATTAAAATCTTCTTGCTTAAACATAAAGTTATCAAACTCATCCAAGCACTGACTAGCCATTTTAGTAGGAGGGACTTCAGCTTTATCATATCTATAGAGAGAATTTACCTTTACTACCTGTGTCGGGTTATCGGGATCGGGAGGTTCTTCAATAGGTAATGGATCAAGATCATATGTTTCTTCGACAGACGGTAAATTAAGACCATGTATTTCTTCAATAGGAGGTAATTTCTTAACATCTTCAGCTTTAATACCTTTTTCTTTCATAGATTTCTTTACCTCTTGCATATCCTCGGGACTGAGAAATAGAACACCTCTCTTCTTCGGAGTTGGTTTAGGAATAGGCTCGGTAATTGGAGCAGGAGCTGGCTCAGGAACTGGCTTAGGAGGTGCCCAATTATTTTCATTTGTCAACATATTATTCAATAGAATTTCAGCTTCATCCGGTGTTCTTTCCCTGAAAAGAGAACCAGCACAACTATCCAGGTAATCTCTGGAAGCATCAGTTAGTCCATTATAAAAGATATCAAGTATTTAATTTTTCTTAAGAGGATGATCAGGCAAAGCATTAATTAACTTAAGAAGCCTCCCCCAAGCTTGTGGGAGACTCTCTTCTTTAATTTGCACAAAGTTGTATATTTCCTTTAAAGCAGCTTGTTTCTTATGAGCAGGGAAATATTTAGCAGAGAAGTAATAAATCATATCCTGGGGACTATGCACACAACTAGGATCAAGAGAATTAAACCATATCTTAGCATCACCCTTTAATGAGAACGGAAATATTTTAAGGATATAAAAGTAGCACGATCTCTCATCATTAGTAAACAGGGTGGCTATATCATTTAATTTAGTAAGATGTGCCACAACAGTTTCAGATTCATAGCCATGAAAAGGATCAGATTCAACCAAAGTAATTATATCAGGATCAACAGAGAATTCATAATCCTTATCGGGAACACAGATAGGCGAAGTAGCAAAAGCGGGGCCAGGTTTCATTTTATCTTTAAGAGATTCTTTGTTCCATTTAATTAATAGCCTTTTAAGTTCATGACGATCTCTGCAAGCTAAAATAGCGGCAGAAGATTCCATATCAAAAACATAACCCTCAGGAATAACAGGCCTATCTTCATCATCACTTTCATCATTATAATCAGATTCAATAATTTCTTTCTCTCTAGCCCTAGCAATTTGTTCATTAAGAAATTCACTAAGGGGCACAATAGTATCAGGCATAGAAGCAGTTCCATCATAAGTATCATGCATAGCAGAAGTGGCATCATCAATAACATGTGACATATCAGAACGAATAGCGGAAGCAGGTTTAGGTGTCGCAAGCTTACTCATAACAGAAGGTGAATCAAGTGCAGAGCTAGATGGAAGTTCCTTACCTCCCCTCGTAGTTGAGGGATAAATTATTGTCTTAGCGTCTTTCAAGTTCTTCATAGTGTCCAGCAGATATAAATCCCAAGTGACTCAAAGAATAGAGCTATGCTCCCCGGCAACGGTGCCAGAAATTAGTCTTGATAACCCACAAGTATAGGGGATCGCAACAGCTTTCGAGGGTAGAGTATTCAACTCAAATTTATTGATTCTACACAAGGGGAGCCAAAGAATATTCTCAAGTATTAGCAGCTGAGTTGTCAATTCAACCACACCTGGAAACTTAGTATCTGTAGCAAGGTGTTTAGTAGCAAAGTAATATGATAGTGGTGGTAACGGTAACAAAAGAGTAATGAAAGCAAAGTGATATTTTTGGTATTTTGTAGTGATTGTAACAATAGCAACAGGAAAGTAAATAAGCGTAAACCAGTATATGGAAAGCTCGTAGGCATCGGATCAATGATGGATAATTATGCCGGATGCGGTTCATCATGTAACAGTCATAACATAGGGTGACACAGAACTAGCTCCAATTCATCAATGTAATGTAGGCATGTATTCCGAATATAGTCATACGTGCTTATGGAAAAGAACTTGCATGACATCTTTTGTCCTACCCTCCCGTGGCAGCGGGGTCCTATTGGAAACTAAGGGATATTAAGGCCTCCTTTTAATAGAGAACCGGAACAAAGCATTAGCACATAGTGAATACATGAACTCCTCAAACTATGGTCATCACCGGGAGTGGTCCCGATTATTGTCACTTCGGGGTTGCTGGATCATAACACATAGTAGGTGACTATAGACTTGCAAGATAGGATCAAGAACTCACATATATATTCATGAAAACATAATAGGTTCAGATCTGAAATCATGGCACTCGGGCCCTAGTGACAAGCATTGAGCATAGCAAAGTCATAGCAACATCAATCTCAGAACATAGTGGATACTAGGGATCAAACCCTAACAAAACTAACTCGATTAGATGATAAATCTCATCCAACCCATCACCGTCCAGCAAGCCTACGATGGAATTACTCACGCACGGCGGTGAGCATCATGGAATTGGTGATGGAGGAAGGTTGATGATGATGACGGTGACGAATCCCCCTCTCCGGAACCCCGAACAGACTCCAGATCAGCCCTCCCGAGAGATTTTAGGGCTTGGCGGCGGCTCCGTATCGTAAAACGCGATGATTTCTTCTTCTCTATTTTTTCTCTCCCCGAAAGCAAATATATAGAGTTGGAGTTGGCGTCGGAAGGTCTCCAGGGGGCCTACGAGGTAGGGGGGCGTGCCCTAGGGGGGGCGCGCCCCCCACCCTCGTGGACAGGGTGTGGGACCCCTGGTCTTCATCTTTGAGGAGGATTTTTTTATTATTTATTATAAGATATTCCGTGGAGTTTGAGGTCATTCCGAGAACTTTTGTTTTCTGCACATAAAACAACATCATGGCAATTCTGCTAAAAACAGCGTCAGTCCAGGTTAGTTCCATTCAAATCATACAAGTTAGAGTCCAAAACAAGGGCAAAAGTGTTTGGAAAAGTAGATACGACGGAGACGTATCATACTGCCTTGATCAGTTACATCTCCACTATCTTCAGTGTCATCATCTCCCCCATGATTGTCATGCACGAGAGGAGGAAGGATTGGATCCATATCAACCTGAGGTGTGCTGGTCATTGACTTCTCTGGTTTCCCAATATCTTTTATTGTTTCATCTTCAATGAACACCACATCTCGGCTTCTCACAATCTTCCTATTTGCTGGATCCCACAACCTGTAGCCAAACTCTTCACTTGGTTGGCTGAGGTAGATGCACTGCTTTGTCTTGCTATCAAGCTTGGATCTCTCGTCCCTTGGAACATGTACAAATGCCCTGCAACCAAAGACCTTCAAGTGCTTGTATGATACCTCCTTCCCTGAGCAAACTCCCTGAGGAATATCACCTGCAAGAGGAACTGAGGGAAATAGGTTAACCACATACATAGCATTCATCAATGCTTCAGTCCAAAATGAATTAGGTAAATGATCATGAGAGAGCATAGCTGTGACCCTCTCTGTGAGTGTCCTGTTCATTCTCTCTGCAAGACCATTGAGCTGAGGTGTCTTTGGTGGACTCTTCTCAAGCCCGATGCCAACATTTCTGCAATACCTTTCAAAAGGACCTCTGTATTCACCACCATTGTCTAATCTCACGCACTTCAATTTCCTACCAGTTTCTCTTTCAACTTTGGCATGAAACTCCTTGAAGGCTTCAAACGTCTGGTATTTGTGTTTCAGCACATACACAAAAACCTTTCTAGAATGGTCATCAATAAAGGTCACAAAGTATAATGCTCCACCATGAGATTTTTCAGTCATGGAGCAAACATCATTGTGCACAATATCAAGAACATTTTCTGCACGATGTGGACGGAGTGTACGAAATGCAACCCTATGTTGTTTTCCAGCAAAACAATGTGCACATGGTTTTAAGGATATACCTTTGAACTCAGGGAGGTACTCCATGCGAGCAAGAGCATGCATGCCCTTCTCACTCATATACCCAAGCCTCTTGTGCCACAATTCAACCGAGGTGTCTTTTTCAGCAACATTCAACACCTCATTGCACAACTTGGTTTTAGTCACATAGAGATTACCTTGCTTACTTCCTTGAGCCACAATCAAGGAGCGTTTGGTGAGCTTCCATTTTCCTTCACCAAAATAACTAGGATGTTTGATATCATCAAGCTTGCCCACTGACAACAAATTCAGCCTTATGTCGGGAACATGCCTCACATCATCGAGCACCAATCTGCAACCTGTGTTTGTTTCAATGCATATAGAGCCCTTGCCAACAATTGCTGAGGAACCACTATTTCCCATCCCCACTTGGCCAGTAACACCACTAGTGTAAGATGTAAAATACTCCTTGTGTGATGTGATGTGGAATGACGCACCTGAATCCACAACCCAACTCATGGCCTCATCACGAACAACACTATAGCAATCTTCATCTTCAATGACTAGATAGTCCTCATCTGTTGCAGTCATGGCTGAACTGGTCTCAGCCTTTTGCTTGGTTTTCTTTGTGAGTTTCCCCTCTGCAAGCTCTCTTTTATACTTCCTGCACTCGCTCTTTATGTGTCCCAGATTGCCACAATGAAAGCAAGTAATATCTTTTCTCTGTTTTGACTTTGATTTCCCCCTGGATTTATTTTTGCCTTGCTGAAATCTAGTATTGCTGCATCCACGGTTCTCATTCTTCCCATGGGTTTCAGCCACATACGCATCAGAAGAAGAGGCATCATCCTTTTCCTTCTTTCTGGCTTCTTCATTCAGCATAGTGTTCTTCACCATCTCTAAAGTCAGCTTCCCATCCGGAGCTGAATTGCTAAGTGACACAACAAGCATGTTCCAACTATCAGACATGGAACTCAGCAGCAACAATGCTTGTACCTCATCCTCAAAGTTGATCTTCATGGCTGAAAGTTGATTTATATGGCATTGGAAGACATTCAAGTGCTCAATCACACTTGTGCCATCTCAGTACTTAAGCTTTGCAAGTCTTTTGATCACCGATGCCTTGTTCACTGATGTCTTCCTCTCATACATAGACTCCAACTTCTGCCACATCTCATATGCATTTGTGTCATTTGCAACATGGTGGAAAATATTGTGGTTGATGTACAACCGAATCATACCTACTACCTTTCTGTGCAACACTCTCCATTCCTCTTCCGTGACACCTGTGGGTATCTTGTCTTTCACAATTGGCTCATACAAATCCTTGTAATAAAGGATGTCTTCCATCATGGGCTTTCATAATGAGTAATTGGAAGAATCAAGTTTTATCATGCCACTTGTAGTAGCACCTTCTTCCAAAGCCATTGTGAGCAGCACTTCCAGCAACAATCAAGCAACTGGGATTTGCAACCTTCTAAGCAACCAAGGCTCTGATGCCACTCTGTTGGGAATTAGCACACAAATGCACTTGTGGTTAACTGATAACTGCAGCGGAAACAAAGTAATCTCAGCACCACATCATGTACTAACTCAAGGATCGTTGCTTAGCACGAAAGGAAACATATGCAGCAGCATATATGGAGGCAGAAAATGTTAAGCAGCAGGCACGACACTCCTCAGCCTAGTGTCTTGTGGTAGGAGTAAGTTTTTGGACAGCACCAAGCATCAACAAAGAGACACCAGATTTTACGTGGAAAACCCCCCAACTTGAGGGAAAAACCCACGGGCCGAAGCCACCCAAATCCTCTTCCACTATTATCAAATGTCGGATACAACAAGTTCTTCTCTAGACAGCACTAGAGGATCTCATACATCAAGATTTCTGAATCTTGGATGAACACAACAAAATTTGGGGCTCAAGAACTAGGGATTGGAACAATCTCACCAAAGATGGTGGAACCGCAGCTTGAAGGAGGCAAGGTAGTGGACCTGAACCATCACAACCTTGGGGAGGAGCTCCCTTTGCTTCTTCCTTCAATCTTCCTCTTCTTCCCTTGCTCTCTTGGTTTTCTCTCTTCTTCTCTCTTGGAGGATGAACTAATTTTCGTCACACTTGGTGGTGGCTGCTGGATGGAGGGTAAAGCATCCCCATCCACTCATGTGCAAAGTCCAAAATGACCCTAGGTCATAACCCTAATGGGTAGTGGGCTTCTGCACCTCTTTGGACTGCCTAAAAGGCCTCAAATGGTCATCTCCTCACAGCCCATATGAGGAGGATATCCCAACAGTTTTGATAAGAAAATGGAACAGTAATTTTCATCTTTCCAGTCATCTCACCGACTAAAAAAATCTTGCAGACAAACCTAGAAGTAAGAAAGCATTGAGCTCGGCGTGGAGAAGATCAAGCATGTGGTGCAGGAGATCTACACAAGAAGCCATGGATGGGGTCCTACGGTTCTCAGGATCACATAGAGGTGGCTGAAAGTTTTCACATGCATTTTTGTTGTTTCACAATGACTTACTTCTGTTGTGTGCCAGTGATCAAAACGCTTTGTTATGTTAAGTTCATTACTGTATCTTATGAGTGTGCTGACTTTCAGGGCCCTGCGTGGTCATCGGAAAATAGCCTGGGTGATGGTTTTCCTGGTGATGCTCCAAATTGTTCTGCGTGTATTGCCCGAGCCTTTCTTTTGTTTCGCTCTCTCTGAATATTTGTATGTCTGGTAGTTTCTTCAATGGAAATCGACGAGGAAGGCTCGTTGTTTCTAAAAACTTTAACTTCTTTTAGGTACACGGTTATTGCAGCGGGGCAACAAATACATGTATAAATTCACTGACCATAAGGTTGTTGTTGTGTATCTCGTAATAAGACAAGCCATTGCCTTCGCTATTCCTGTCTCTTACCTCTAGCTCCTACGTGTGTACCGCGCGGTAAAAGCAACTTCTAGGTTTATCGGTAGGCTAGCACATACGCCCATGCACTGTAACGAAAAAAATTAGCGTTATGTGCAAGCAGAGAGCTACATAGCGATATTTCCATGAAGAAAATGCTAGTTGTCTCATCCAGCAAAAAGTCAGTTAATTGATTCTTTAGCTGATTCTTTAGCGATATTTTCTTATACGTGATTTTTATTTGCGTACGACCAAGTATTTCAAAAGGCCAAAAAGTCAGTTAATTGAAGAACAAGTACAACATCCTCTTACTCATCTCATCTCCGGCCGTGTACTTATGTGCCCAGACGTAGTCAATACCGCTGGCCGCGACGACAGATGGCAAATACCTTAGGGCGTGTTTGGTTACATTGTCGATTCAGCCTGGCCCGGCGAACCTGGCTCTATTGAGCCGGTTTGAGGGGATGCAAGCCAAAAAACCTCAGATGCACATAGTTTGGTTGCCTGCATGTCCCTAGTTGCATGAGACAACCAATTTTGACCCGGCGTTTGGTTGCCGGCATTGCATTAGGCGCACATATGACATGGTGTTTGGTTGCAACCTGCATAAGGTGTTGTCACCATTTCTAACTAGTGCTGAGCTTACCACACAGAATCTGAACATGTAGCGCCATCTACTTAAACAAATGATAGTTAATCCTAACTATTATCAAATGACAGTTCAAATTATTAAGAGCCATTGGCTAAATAGGGGCTAGTTCATCGGTGCTACCAGATCTTCCTCTTCCTCTCCTCTTCTTCTACTTCTGCTTCTGCTTCAGCTGCTACTGCGCTGCTGCTGCTTCTTGTTCTTCTTCCATCTGCTTCAAATCCTGCACTGATCTCTGTTAAGCCACAATGCCTCTGCCCACTCCAACCTTTTGTTCTTCCAAGCGTCATTGTCAAATGCCTCCACAGCATGGCCGGAGCTAACAACATCGTCAGGCTCGACATCTTCCTCCTCAGGCACGTGTTCATCAAAGCCCCACTGGAGGATCCAGTTATGCAGAATGCAACAAGCAAGAACTAGCTTAACCTGAGCGGAGTATGGGTGGAATGACTTCTGATCCAGGATCTTAAACCTATTCTTCAGAGCTCCAAATGCCCTCTCAACAGTTACTCTAAGGCTGGAGTGTCTGAGATTAAATAGCTCCTATGCAGTCCTAGGATAGTTCCTACCAGAGAACTCGTTGAGATGGTACCTTGTTTTCCTGAAGGGTGGAAGAATACCCGGCCGACATGCATAGCCAGCATCTCCAAGGTAGAACTTGCCATCGGGGATGTTGATCCCATCAGGTCGACTCATGCTGTCGGTGAGAATGTTAGCATCATGCGCTGACCCCTCCCAGCCAGCCAGCACATATGTGAACTTCAGATCAAAGTCAACAGCAGCAAGCACATTCTGGCTTGTGTAGTGCTTCCTTCCCCTGTATGCTGCTGACTGTGACCTAGGAACTCTGGCAGTGACGTGAGTACCATCTATTACCCCAATGCAATCCTGAAAATGGCATCACAAGTCTGTGTTAGTGCTCAACTTGAACAATACAAGCATATCAAGCCATGAAAAGTGTATATTGTCAATGCTCACCTTGAAGTATGTATACCATCTTGGGCTTCCGCGAATCTTGGGTGGAGTCTGGCCAGATGGTCTCCTGATCATCTCTCCTCTAAGCTCCCCAACAGCATAAAGCACCTGCTTGAAGTACCTAGAGATGGTCTCTATTGATCTCCTGAACGTGTTGTGAATGACCCAGAACCTCTGGTTATGGCCAACAACATGGAGGAACATGGCCACTTGCTCTTGGACACTGGTGTTGATGCTATCTTGTAACAGCCCCCTGCTCCTGAATGTCTCGATAAGCCTGGCAAATGGTGCTCTTTTCATTCTAAGTATCCACAGAGCCTCGACGTCATTGCAGTTGTAGATGTAGTTCAGATTTTGGATCCTCTCCTGTTCCCGGGGAAACAATGGACCATAGCAGATCAAAGGTCTCCCAGCACGACGAACAGCTCTCTGGTGCATGAACATGACCCATGCCTGAATCACACTAATCAGTGTTGCTGCCTGGATTATCGGCCTCATCCGTGCGTCCATAACCTAGTCGACATCGACGGTTCGTTCAGTGGGAAATCGATCCTACACCTAGCTTAATGGCCTAACCACTGAGCTAACAAAAGGGGGGAGGGGGTGCTGCTTACCGGCATCAGAGACGAGGACGACGTAGGGGGAGCCATGGCACAGACTGGGTCGACCAGATGGTGGCCAACAGCAAGGGCAGCACCAGATCCGCCGCAAACGCCGCCGCCTCTTCCGCCGCCGCCTATAGCACAGATCTGAAATCGCAGCCACCGCCAGTGGTGAGGCAGTAGGGATGGAAGGGGGGCAGTGGCTATGAGTGAGCGAGTGAAAGGGGGGTGAGGCTAATTTGGCGCCGGGACGGCGCGCCAGATTTCCATCTCCCGCCATCCCCCTCGCCCTCGCCTCGCTCCCGCCCGTGCGACCTCGCGCCGCACTCAGCCTGGCTCGCGAGAAACTGCCGATCCGAGCGTTTTCAGCGAGCCAGGCTCTGGGCTGCTTTGAGGAGCGTGCAATGCAGGCCCAACAGGAAAACCGGGCAACCAAACAAGCCTCTCCCTTCCCGCGCGGGCCTGGTTGGGCTCGATGCGGGCAACCAAACACGCCCTTAGGGGTGAGCCTCTTCTAGTATGTTCTCGCTCGGGAGGATCACAGTTCTGGCGACACATCCAAAGGATCAAGGAGGACATCCGTGTAAAAATTTTCTTCTTCATAGGGAATGAGGATGGGACCCAATTTTGGCTGGACCCCTGGTTGGGTACCGAGCCTCTAAGAATGAGCTTCCCTGACTTGTTCTCGATTTGTTCGGACCCACTATTAATTGTTTCCATGGCCTTTCGATCTGTACAGTGCAATATTCAATTTCGTCGTACTTTTGGGCAAGCAGAGAGTGACACTACAGGTTGCCTTACCAATGGTGCTACTGGACTATCCAAACATCGTGTCTTGACAGATCTCTCTGACAGTGAAGTTTTCGGTGAGCACGACATACCATGCTTTATGCCAGTCACCTACCAACCCGTGGTTTTCACCCCTGTGGAAAGCCCCTCTGCCCTTGAAGACTAGGATCTTTGTGAGGCAGCTATTACGAGAGCGCATCCCTTCGGGGATTGAGGTACTTAAGCGGCATGACCCGGGTGATGACTTGTGCTGTTTATGTGCGGCACCGGAGACTGGGACCCATATCCTATTCTCTTATATGTCGGCACGGGTCTTATAGACGTTCGTTTGCGAGGCGCTTGGGCCCGACTGGGAGGCCTTGAACGTCACGGAATTCCCCTGGTCCAGGACTACGCGCCATACGCAACATTGCCCCCTATTCTGGCTTATCTTTGTGGCGATGTCATGGACTTTTTGGACAACACGTAACAAAATGGTGATTGAGAAGGTCTTTCTGAGGCAGGCGTCTGACTCCTTCAAATTCCTCGCTTTTCGTCAACACTGGCACCCGCTCTCGAGGCAGCGTGACCGCGATCGTCTCGGTCTCATGATGGATGCGCTTCTGGGTACAACGCGTCGACTGTCGTCCTCGTAGGGCCGCTTGGTGGCAGCTACTAGTTGTTTTTTCCCCTATTTCTCTTATGTTTTTTTTGGGTATGATTGTGCCGTTGCTTTAGCCGTCGTTCTTGATCCGAACTTTAGATACAGATTGTGTGGACCGTTGCTTTATCTATAAAGCGGGCGAAAGCCTATTTAAAAAATCAGACTACGGCGAATGAGCTCCACCGGCCGGCCACGCCTCGCGGTCGGCTTGGTCGCTGCTCGGATCGTAATCATATGAGTGCTGCTAGACGGACGACACTGCTCGGACGATTTTTGGAAGATGCTATGGATCGAGCCATGCATGTGTAGGAGCAGGCGTCACACGGCCGTAGGATCAGGCGTCGTCTCAAAATCGGGCAGAGAGTGTCGGCCACAGAGTACTTCCGTAATCATATCATGTGCCCCCGGTCCTGATGTAGTATCGACGTCTGAAGACATTATTGTTGTGTATGAATGTATATGCCAACATTGTCGTCTCCTCGGAGAGGAGTCCACAATCTCGGTTTAATTCTCATGGGGAGTGCAAAGTACCTCCTTCCTTGCATGCCCCGTTTAATTAGCTCACACCTGAACCGTGCTCATTGGCCTCTCGTCCATTTTGTCTCATGTCTCTGTTGATTTCTAAGGATGCTAACAATCTGCATGCCACCGCCAGTGTGTGGTACAATTCTACTTCCAGCTCTACAACACAACTCTAGACCACTCATTCGGCTGAATCTGTTGATCAAATTCCTGATGCATCTCACTCCTAACGGATTTCACCATCTGACCGCCGCCGGCGACACTAATCGTCCTTGTCAATTTTGCTCCCCTCTTTCACTTGATCATTGTCCTTCTTGCAAACATGATTGTGTTGCACGCCAAACTAGTTATTTATATAAGGTCAGTGAATGAACATTGTGTGTGGCCTCGACGTTATTCCTTCACCAAACTTCACATGCCAATTGTTGTGGCCATTTATTACTACCGCGGCCGCCATTTATTTAAACTATGAGTGATTTCATTTTTCACTGACCTTATATAAATAACTAGTTTGGCGTGCAACACAATGTTCCGGCGTGCAGCTTGGCCAGCCTTGGCCAGCCCTGCCATCCCAGGATTCCGGCGGGCTCTGGTCGCTGGATCTGGTGGTTTGTCGACGGGCTTGGGGCTGGTGGGACAAGGATTGGGGGGAATCTTTGGCCGGCAATGACGGCCATGATGTCGATGGTGCTCTGGGCTTCTTCCTCCTACCCGTAGGCATCATCGAGGTCTGCTCCCCTCCCCTTCCCTCCCATGGGTGTCCCTGGTGAAAATCAAAATCCTTTGGATTTGGCGGCGGTGGCGGCGCTCCGATGTCGTTCACCTTCTTGAAGGCATGGCCTTTGGACAATGGGAGGGCGGGCAATGCTCTCGCGCAGGTGGTCGCCCATGGCCATTGTTTGCGGTCGGTGTGTTTCATTGGTGCAGTGCTTAGTGGCAGATCGGGTTCCTGCTGGAGCTCCGGTTGTGTCCTGTGGCGTCGTGCATTTTTCTTCTCACCACGTCTTCGTTGGTGCTTTCGTCCGGCGGCTGGGTCATGCGACGTGGTGGGTTTCAAAGGCAACCATCGCAATGGATGAGGTGTTTCACGAGATGAGGTGCTGGTGCATGTTGTCCTACCTTGGGCCTCTGGTTGTTCAATATCCATGCATGCTCAAGGGGAGCAACTCTGCCATGCCGATGGTGCGACGCCCTATGAACCAGGGCGAGAGGACAGGTGGTGCCTTCTTTGGTGGCGGAGACGGATAGTGTGACGCCGGTGTTGCCTCGAGGATTTTATGACATATGGGTTTTCCTCCAGCGGCAAACCACCTCCCTGGCTTCGACTCCTCTTCAACAAGATCGCAGCGTCCATCAAAGGCCTTTTGTTCAAGCTTCTGACTTTGTGCTATACGGTGGCCTACTAGCGGCAAACCACCTCCCTGGCTCCGTCTCCTATTCGACAAGATTGTGGCGTCCATCAAAGGCCTTTTGTTCAAACTTCTGAGTTTGTGCTATACGGTAGCCTGCTAGCTGGCTCTGTAGTTTCATGTATCCTTTTGTTGTTTCTATGTCTCTGTGTTGGTTGTGTGGCCATCATGTCTGTAAGGGCGTCATTGATTTAACGAATTTAAGCACTAATATGAAGTGATGGACAAACACAAGACACAAAGAGGATAAAGCAAGTATTGAGTGCAATATCCCTTGTGTGCTCTACAAATTCAGAAGATCA
Source organism: Triticum urartu (assembly GCF_056163025.1). NCBI lineage: Eukaryota > Viridiplantae > Streptophyta > Magnoliopsida > Poales > Poaceae > Triticum > Triticum urartu. The sequence continues at coordinate 599,203,785 of NC_141877.1, forward strand.
TCCAGAAAACAACCGTCAACAACCATTTTTCATTACACACTTATTATTATCAATAGTATTGTTCCATATTTGGTCGAGAGAAACAACCAGAGACAGCTCGAAGGTGAATAATCATGTCACAACATATACAACATATAGACAATAAACTAAACACATTCAACCACATCGCCATGAGATGCGCAATGGCTCAATTGCTTTCCGGTGCGATTCACCGATGCTATAGCCTGAATGGCTGAATGTGAGCACCAAGTTGAGCAGACACGGCATAGATCTGCCAGCCCATCCTAGTTCCATGTGGAAATCTGGAAACGGATTTTGTTGTGTTCGATCGGATCCACGCAACCACGAGACATGATCTAGGTCACTCGTCCCACTCACCTTCAACGAAATAGGCCGGCAACGACCACCCCCTGGCCGTGGAAAGGGAGAGCACCTCCTCCCCCGTCATGGGGACGTAGGGCTCTGCCTCGTATGACACCTCGCCGACACGGACGCCGCGATCCAGCCGAGGAGCTCGATGACCCAATGGGAGCGCCGCACCGGGGCACCCAAAACGAGCCCAATCAAGTTTTCTTGAAAGATACCTAATATGAACCCGACTCCAAATCTCTACGAGAATATAGTACCTTTTTTAAGTAACTTTATTTAAGATTCGTGCAAAGTTTTAAGGTGTACCAAAGCAAATCTCTTCCAGTAATACTTCAACTAGTAAGGTTGTTCTCGTGCCCTATTCCTGTCTCTTACCTCTTGCTCCTACTATGTATAGCACGGTAAAAACAATTTCGGGGCTTATCGGCCATCAATTATATATCGAAGCGCTCATGGGTCGGTTAACTGTTTTTTTTTCCAGTTTCGGCTGGATACAATAACCATTGGATTTGCAAAAGAACAGGTGGATATGTTTTTTTTCTCCAACAGTTCCCAAATCAGATCGCACGTTTCTTTCCTCTCCACCCCTCACCATTTCCGTCCTCTCCCTTTCATGGAGTCTGCGAGTTTCTTTCCTCTCCACCCCTCACCATATTTTAAATTACATAGATGTTTTTAAATATGTGATCACTTTTAAAATGCATGAAGTCCTTTTAAATTTACACTAACATTTTATAAAAACATATATGCACTTCTTTAATTAGATGAACATTTTTTAAATACGGGAACACCTTTTAAGTTACATGAACATTTTCTAAAAATGTGAGAACATTTTTGAAACTCCATGAACATTTTAAGAAAAAATTGAACACTTTCCACATTATGAGAACATTTTTTTTAGAATACTTCGTGAACACTTTCCACATTATGAGAACATTTTTTTAGTAAAATTCATGAACACTTTCTTTATAAACAAGAAAAACATTTTTTTAGTTTTGGACACTTTATAAGTTACTCCCTCCGGTCCTTTTTAGTTCGCATATAAGATTTGACTGAAGTCAAGCCTCGTAAAATTTGACCAACTTTATAGAAAAAAATACCAACATTCAAAATCTGAAATCAATATCAATAGATGTGTCATGACTTAAAGTTTCATATTGTATAACTTTAGCATGGCAGATATTGATATTTTTTGATATAAATACGGTCAAACTTTGTGAAGTTTGACTTCAGACAATTCTAATATGCAGAGTCAAAAGGACCGGAGGGAGTACATGAATGTTTCTAAAATATATAAACACGTTAAAATTACATAAATATTAAAAAACTAGAGCACTTTCTTTAAAATTATATGCACGTTTTTTTAATGTGTGAACACTTTTTTCATAATTACAAGAATAATTTTCAAAATAGTTTAATTTTTATATGTACTAATGTTTTTATAACACACAAACAATATGTATGTCTTTTTTATTATGTGTGTATATTAATTATAACAAAAAATTACCTCAAAAAATTATAACAAAATAAAGATCACAGATGCATTGTGGGTTTTTGTTGTTGTCAAGGGAAACACGTTTTGTGCAAGTAGTCTAGGGTGCTACATCTGAGGTTGCACGGAGTTAACAAAGGGATCTTTTCTGTGATTGTATTGTTGAAAAAACAAAGGCATCTTCTTTGCTATAAAAGAGGGACTTCTATTTTTTAGTGGTATTTTTTATTTAGTATGAAATCATCATTTCTCCTCATGGAACTTCTTTTTGAATTGAAACAATCGTTGGTATCTTTCATCCATCCAGGCTCGAGAAATTGGAAAGGACGGCGCTACTCGTAGACAAAAGTTAGCGATTCCGTTTGTGCTGTCTAGACAAAAAAAATTGCTCGCTTGGAAAGGAAAACCCTCTTGAAGAAAAACCACTCAGTCTTGGGTCCTAAAAAACTAGCTACCTGATTTTTTTACAAGATTAAGAAAATGAATTACGTATTACAAAACAAAAACTCATGAAGTTTATGAAGTCACGAAATTTTAAAAATGTTGCAAATTATTATTTTAAATAACGGTGCACCCTCGGTACCCTTACAGGCGGTACATCGCAACACCCCTATTCGCTGGAATAAGAAGAATAAAGCAATGGTATCATGCTAAATATCAAGAAGTTCTCATGGTGTGTGCATACAGGTAAATGATGTATGCAACTATGAAGGCATTGACCGCACATTCTTAGGACACAACTAAAGAATGGTGCTTTAAGCAGTAATATTAAGTGATGGACAAACAGATAAAAATCCATGGGAACAAACAAAGAGGATAAAGCGAGTGTTGAGTTGAGTGCCATATCCCTTTTGTGCTATATATGAATTCAGAATATCCTCCAGGACACAACCGTTAATTACCATGTTTCATTCCACTATAATAATCTTCAACCAGAGACGGCTGAAGGTGAATAATCATCTCATAACAAACATATAGACAATAAACTGAACACATTCAACAGCAACACCATGAGAGATGCGCAATGGCTCAACCGCTTTCCGGTGTGCTTCACCGATGATATCAGCCTGAATGTGAATACCAAGTTGAGCAGATACAGCATAAATCTGACAGCCCATCGTCTAATTCCACAAGGAAATCTGGAAACGGATGGAGGAGTATGTTTTCTACCGTTCGATCGAACTCATCGAATAATCCACGCAACCGCGAGATCGGATCTCGGTTCACTCGTCCCGCTCACCTTCGACGAAGTAGGCCGCCGACGGCCACCCCCGGGCCGTGGAGAGGGAGAGCACCTCCTCCTCCGTCATGGGGACGTAGGGCTCCGCCTCGTACGACACCTCGCCGACCCCGGACGCCGCGATCCGGCCAACGAGTTCGGCGACCCCGCGGGGGCGCCGCACCGGGGGCACCCAGAAGGACCCGCCCGGCACGAAAGGGAGCCACTCGGGCGTGGCCCGCCGCACCATCACGCCGTGGATGGCCTCCTCCATGCGCCGGATCCCCACGACCTCGACCGACGACGGGTCCTCCTCGGCGAGGTCGATCTCGATGAGCTCGACCTTGGTGGAGAGCCCGCGGAGCGGCGGGAGGACGGAGGCGGTGGCCGGAGAGGGGCGGGCTAGGCTTTGCGCGAGCAGGCGAGCCATCGGGGAACGGAGGCGAGGAAGATGCGGTGATGGGGAAGGGAAATGGAAGGAGATAGGGACCGCGAGAGGGATAACCAGGTGGGTATCGTGGTAGGGCCCGAGTGTTGCTAACGTGGGCCCGCTTGTCAGTGACGGTGTGTAGGTCAGGCCCGCTTGTCAGTGACCAAAGTGATTCCTCATGTCATACACGGTGAAAAAAAAATATTTTATACCCGCTGGCCTAGGTTTTTTTTAAAGAAGTCCATATTTCACTCTCAAATGTGGCCTGATGGACGAATACCCCCTGAACTCCAATTTAAGGAGTATAAATTTGACCCAAAAACCTCTAACACCGGGTAAATGCCCCCCCTTGAGTGGTTTTGGTGCTGATTTTATGTCGTTTCCATTTAAAGGGCGCTACATGGCATGGTTGGATTGTGTCGCTTCACCCTGGTCATCGAGTCGAATCTCCTGGTCGTTTGGCCTCCTTGAGTCACTTCTCTCCGGCCGCCTTCACCGCTGGTGCGGTTCATAATCATGACGCCTAATTCATGATCTGATTGAAGCCGTGGACTGAGGTACGTGATGCGAACCTAATGCCCTACATTTTTTGTCCTGCCTCCTCAGTTTCCTAGGGCTCTCAAGGCGCGCGAGATAGGGTTTACATCGACCTTTTGTTCCATGCCAGGTCCTGTTCATTGGGCCAAGAGGACGACCGTAAGTGGCGCCATGATGTGTGTTAGTAGCGTGATGTTTGTTTCGTCAAGGGATGACATGACTTGTGTGTTAGCGACACCACGAGCTGTTGGATATACTCCATGTACATGTGATTAGTTTGATGGATCATGCAGCTGTGATGTGTACCAGAGAGCAAATCCTGCTGCTTTTACTACATTTTTCTATATTTGTGTGGCCGATCGGAAGTACTTGTGGGAAAAAAACCTGCTTCTTTTACAGGGACTCACATCTCTGCACGATGAGGACAGACTTTCAGACTCCGGAGTCTGAAATGATCCACCGATGATGACCCGATGATGTGTGAATGTTGTCCTGAAGATAATGCATTCGGTGTCGCTTAGTCAGATACTGTTCTGCTTATGTTAGCATTGTTCATCTTGATGGAAATGGATGTACTGGTATTGTATTAAGGTGAGGACTTCATATTCAGGTAAGGTCTTGACTACATTTAGAAACAGTGAGCCGCAAAAAACAGAGCAAGACATGTTGTCTGTATTCATATTTCCCTTCCAAGCAATCTGAAGTCTAACAGAAGAAATAGACATTAGATTTTGATTTCTTTCCGCACTTTGTCTGAATTTTATTTCAATTAATTAAGTGATTGCTCTGGTCCATTAGTGGTCCACTGCTGCTAACGAAGGGAGCGACTAGTCCGGCGGAACCAAGAACAAGCGGTCCGTGCCGCGTCAAAAGTGTCAATGCTTACTCATCTTCTAAAACCAGCTAAATTCCGTAAAACCAGCAGCAGAACCACTTAGGCGGGTATTTACGTGTGTGTGTGGGGGGGAGGGGGGGGGGGGGGGTATGGGCTTCTAGTTTTTCGACAGACATGGCTATTTGGCTAAGAGCATCTATAGTCGGGCGTTCAAACCCGTCTAAAACGTTCGGAAGGACGAACCGGTCACAAAAAATCTACCCACTCAGGTTTTTTTTTTTGAGAAATCTCGCCTGCTTTATTCATTCAAAACGATTGTCATAGGTACAAGGTTTGGGTCATGGAGGATGCCCAACCAAACATGTCTACCTATATCTAGGTTACAAGCAAATTTGGCGAGATTGTGAACTTCAAAATTGAAGTTCCTACGCTCGAAAACAAAAGATCAAGAAATAAAGCTATTACAGTAATTCGTTATTTCATGCACCAAAGCGGCATTAGGGCCTCCAGTTCCCCTGTTGATGTCGTTCACCGCATCTTGGCAGTTCGAGGTCACGCACACCTTCTGCTCACCCAGGTCATCAGCCAAAGCAAGGGCTTCGCGACATGCATACGTCTCCAAAGTTAAAGGATCAGTGATTCCGTAGTAAACCATCGTCGATGACCCTAGATAGTGTCCGTCCTGGTCGCGGCATAAAGCTGCGACTGCCCCACCTCGCTGGGATCTCACTACTGCTCCATCCACGTTAATCTTCGCGATGCCCCTCGAAGGAGGAAGCCACCGCTTCGGTTGTGGTGGTGAGACAGTAGGAGTACTTCAATTCGGCCTTAGACGCCCAGGCTGTCCGACGCCCCTCATATCCAGCCCAAATATGGGGCGGGCCGGGCTCATCCGGGCGCATCCGCCACATCTGAGCTGACCGTACTGGCCTACCACCGACCCCACGACTATCCCAAAAAACCCAACCATCTCCTTGCTCGGAACCCTAGCTCACTCGTTCTCCTCTCTCGCTCCTTCCTCTCCTCTCTCCGATTTCGAACCCACCAGGCGCAATGTCAAGCTCCGGCAGCCACTCCGACTCGGATGTCGACGTCGATAAGAAGCTGGCCCTCCGCATTGCCTTGGAGCGGTCCAATGTGGACACGGGGGTAGCTCCGCATTTGCAGCGTCATTGCGGCTCCTGCGCCGGTGCAGCGCGGATGGCCGAGTTGGCCCCTCCCGGTCCGCACGCAGCTCCTCCAGGGCAGCGTCGTTCGCTTCGCCCCCGCGCCGTCCCCTTCCCCCGTCGGCCGCTGCTCCGCATGGGCAGCGGTGGGTGCTAGTGCCCGCGCCGCCAACCCGCACGGGCACTCCAGAATCCAAGGCGCGCGCCGCCCGCCGTGACAGGCAACATGCAAGGGAGAGGGACGCGGCAGAGCAGTCCGTGCGCTCCTCGCTTGGGCCTACCGCCGGTCACTCATGATAGTAGCGACCGACGCTCGCCGCCTTCGGTGGAAGAACGTGAAGGCGCTCCGGCTTGCCATAGAGCAGTCGGAGTGCGAGGTGAAGGAGGCAGCGGTGGAGGCAGCTCAGCTTGCCAAGTTGAAGCGGCAGCAGGGCAGGGCCGTCCGCCGGATGGAAGGGCCGATCGTCCTCTCCGACTTAGACTCTGACGAGGCGACCATCACAACTCCAACTCCTCCTTCGACGACCAAGATCCTCCACTAGCCGCGGATGCCTATAGCTACGTCGGTGACCAGAAGGGGAAAGGCCCGGTGAGGAAGTGGTGAAGACGCTCATCCTCCTATGTTACTATCGTTTTTTTGTTATTGAAGTTAATAACTTATCTGGCGATGAACTCCGATAATCTTTTGGATGATGTACAGTTTGTTTGTGTGCATTTGGTTGTCTGTTTGATGTCGATTCGTTATGCGTCGTTTGATCACGTAGAGTAGCTCTTATGTTGAATGACTTGTATGGATATAGGGTGTCGGATCTGAGGTAGGCGGATGCAGAAGAAAAAATTTGAGGCGTGACCGGTCACTGTCCACGAACGCACCCAGACGCATCCTCGGGCGTTTGAGGGGTCGGATTTGCTGTCCACGGCTGTAGATGCTCTAATAATATCACCCGCAAAAAAAGATGCTCTAATAATATAGGAAGCCACCACCTGGTTATAAGTAATTGCCATATAATTATCTGAAAGCAAATTGCCATATAATTAAGAGTCGGCATTATTAATAATTCATACAATAAGATCGGTTACATATTCCCATTGCGAGGCGCACTAGGCAACACTAAAAAAGAAATTGCGTCACCCACATGCATGTGTTCTCCATAAGGCATCTCCAATGGCAACCCACAAAAATTCTCCCGCATCCGTCCATGGACAGGGGGAGACCAGTCCGGACACAGATGCGGGAGGTAGCCATCCAACTGTAGCTGCATACATTTTCACAATAACTCAAATCAATCGGACGAAATTTGTTCAAACAAGTCCGGAATTCATATAAACATGGCTGGATTTCATATAAAATACCGGATTTCGTTACAAATACATCAAAGCGGTCCTAGACGGGCTATGGAGTATAACTAATATCTAATCTAAATGATCGCCGGCGTCCGGTTCCCGTCTCCGGCCATCAGCCCTGAGAACTGAAACTTCACTGTCTTTAGTTCCGCCTCGACGCTCTCCTGCTCCGCCTCCGTGACCTCCGCCTCCGGAGCCCCGGAAATTGAAGCTGCCCGCCTCGATGTCGCCGCGCGACTAATCGACCGAAGATGCTCAGCCCACCAAGCTTGGCGTCAACGGAAGGGGAAGAGCGGTGGCCTTCCTGGGACACGAGCGGCGGCGACCTACCGTGCACTACTCTTCCTCGCTGCAGGCGGCGCCCGTCGACATGTCGGCTTCTTTGTGGTCGTGGTGCCGAGGCGCGGTCTCGGCGATGTCCTCCTCATCGGTTTCGTCGAACAACGCCTCGCCCATGTCATCATCGCACTTCTTGTCAGCGGCCGCCAGCCGGTACCTCAAGTGAGCAAGGTGGATCTCGTGGGGAGAGCGGCAGGACTCGAACAACGCTCCTGCTCCGCTAGGTCCGGATCCGGCGCGAACGCCTTGCTGGCGGCGACCTGCTCCTACGCCTGTGATGCTCCTGGAGGAGGTTGTGATTGTAGTTGACGTCGGCCTGCGCCTCCCAGAACTGCTCCTCCCGCACCATGTCCATATAATAGGCACGGGCCTCGCCGATGGTCATGGTGCAATGCATCGGCGAGGGTGGAGCGGAGGAGGAGGAGGGTGGCGTTGGCTCGTCGTCGGAGGCATCCTCCATTTGCATGCCCTTCGGCTGCCTGCTGGCCTGCCAGTCGGCAACAATGGCAGCCATGGCCTTCTTCTACTCTGACGTGAGCCAGTCCCAGAGAGCTTTGGCAGTGGAGGGATCCGTGTGAAGGAAATATGCCCTAAAGGCAATAATAAAGTTGTTATTTATATTTCCTTATATCATGATAAATGTTTATTATTCATGCTAGAATTGTATTAACCGAAAACTTAGTACATGTGTGAATACATAGACAAACAGAGTGTCCCTAGTATGCCTCTACTTGACTAGCTCGTTAATCAAAGATTGTTAAGTTTCCTAGCCATAGACATGCGTTGTCATTTGATGAACGGGATCACATCATTAGAGAATGATGTGATTGACAAGACCCATCCGTTAGCTTAGCACTATGATCGTTTAGTTTATTGCTATTGCTTTCTTCATGACTTATACATGTTCCTCTGACTATGAGATTATGCAACTCCCGAATACCGGAGGAACACCTTGTGTGCTATGAAACGTCACAACATAACTGGGTGATTATAAAGATGCTCTACAGGTGTCTCCGAAGGTGTTTGTTGGGTTGGCATAGATCAAGATTAAGATTTGTCACTCCGTGTATCGGAGAGGTATCTCTGGGCCCTCTCGGTAATGATCATCACTATAAGCCTTGCAAGCAATGTGAGTAATGAATTAGTTGCGGGATGATGCACTACAGAACGAGTAAATAGACTTGCCAGTAACGAGATTGAACTAGGTATGATGATACCGACGATCGAATCTCGGGCAAGTGACATACCGATGACAAAGGAAACAACGTATGTTGTTATGTGGTTTGATCGATAAAGATCATAGAATATGTAGGAGCCAATATGAGCATCCAGGTTCCTCTATTGGTTATTGACCAAAGATGTGTCTCGGTCATGTCTACATAGTTCTCGAACCCGTAGGGTCCACACGCTTAATGTTCGATGACGATTTGTATTATGAGTTATGTGATTTGATGACCGAAGTTTGTTCGGATTCCCCGATGAGATCACGTACATGACGAGGAGTCTCAAAATGGTCGAGACATAAAGATTGATATGTTGTATGATATTATTCGGACATCGGATGAGTTCCGAGAGTGCCGGAGGGTTATCAGAACCCCCGGGGGAACTAATGGGCCTCGATGGGCCTTAGTGGGAGGAGAGGAAGGGCCAAGAGGGGCTGGCCGCGTGCCCCCCTTGGGTCCGAATTGGACTAGGGGAAGGGGCGGCGCCCCCCCTTTCCTTCCCTTCCCCCTCTTCCTTCCTTCTTCCCCCTCTTCCTTAGGTGGAAACCTACTAGGACTTGGAGTCCTAGTAGGATTCCCCTCTCCTGGGGCGCCCTAGGAGGGACGGCCGGCTTCCCCTCCCCTCCTTTATATACGGGGGCAGGGGGGCACCCTAGAACACACAAGTTTCTCTTAACTGTGTGCGGTGCCCCCTCCACAGCAACACACCTCAATCATATCGTCGTAGTGCTTAGGCAAAGCCCTGCGCCGGTAACTTCATCTTCACCGTCGCCACGCCGTCGTGCTGACGGAACTCTCCCTCGGCCTCAACTGGATCAAGAGATTGAGGGACGTCATTGAGTTGAACGTGTGTTGAACACGCAGGTGCCGTACGTTCGGTGCTTGGATCGGTTGGATCGCGAAGACGTTTGACTACATCAACCACGTTACTTAACGCTTCCGCTTTCGGTCTACGAGGGTACATGGACACACTCTCCCCGCTCGTTGCTATGCTTCTCCTAGATAGATCTTGCGTGATCGTAGGAATTTTTTGGAAATACTACGTTCCCCAACAGTGGCATCTGAGCCAGGTCTATGCGTAGATATTATATGCATGAGTAGAACACAATGTGTTGTGGATGATAATAGTCATACTGCTTACCAGCAACGTCTTACTTTGATTCGGCGGTATTGTTGGATGAAGCGGCCCAGACCGACATTACATGACCGTGTTCATGAGACTGGTTCTACCGACATGCTTCGCACACAGGTGGCAAGTGGGTGTCTGTTTCTCCAACTTTAGTTGAATCGAGTTTGACTACGCCCGGTCCTTGTTGAAGGTTAAAACAACACACTTGAAGAAAAATCGTTGTGGTTTCGATGCGTAGGTAAGAGCGGTTCTTACTAAGCCCATAGCAGCCACGTAAAACTTGCAAACAACAAAGTAGAGAACGTCTAACTTGTTTTTGCAGGGCATGTTGTGATGTGATATGGTCAATACGTGATGAGATATAAATTGTTGTATGAGATGATCATGTTTTGTTAAAGTTATCGGCAACTGGCAGGAGCCTTATGGTTGTCTCTTTATTGCATAAGATGCAGGCGCCATATAATTGCTTTACTTTATCGCTATGCGATAGCAATAGTTGGCGAGATGATCATGTGACGAAACGTTGATAGAGATCAAGATGATGGAGATCATGGTGTCATGCTGGTGACAATGGAAATCATGACGGTACTTTGGAGATGGAGATCAAAGGCACAAGATGATGATGGCCATATCATGTCACGTATTTTGATTGCATGTGATGTTTATCCTTTATGCATCTTATTTTGCTTAGTACGGCAGTAGCATTATAAGATGATCCCTCACTAAATTTCAAGGTATAAGTGTTCTCCCTGAGTATGCACCGTTGCTACAGTTCGTCGTGCCGAGACACCACGTGCTGATCGGGTGTGGTAAGCTCTACATTCACATACAACGGGTGCAAGCCAGTTTTGCACATGTAGAATATTCGGGTTGAACTTGACGAGCCTAGCATATGCAGATATGGCCTCGGAACACTGGAGACCGAAAGGTCTAGCGTGAATCATATAGAAGATATGATCAACATAGATATGTTCACCATTGAAAACTACTCCATCTCACGTGATGATCGAACATGGTTTAGTTGATTTGGATCATGTGATCATTTAGATGATTCGAGGGATGTTTATCTAAGTGGGAGTTCTTAAGTAATATGATTAATTGAACTTTAATTTCTCATGAACTTAGTCTTGATAGTATTTGCAAACTATGTTGTAGATCAATAGCTCGCGATGTAGCTCCCCGTTTATTTTTGATATGTTCCTAGAGAAAAAATAAGTTGAAAGATGATAGTAGCAATGATGCGGACTTGGTCCGTGATCTCAGGATTATCCTCATTGTGAAGGAAATATGCCCTAGAGGCAATAATAAAGTTATTAGTTATTTCCTTATATCATGATAAATGTTTATTATACATGCTATAATTGTATTAACCGGAAACATAATACATGTGTGAATACATAGACAAACAGAGTGTCACTAGTATGCCTCTACTTGACTAGCTTGTTGATCAAAGATGGTTATGTTTCCTAGCCATAGACATGAGTTGTCATTTGATTAACGGGATCACATCATTAGGAGAATGATGTGATTGACATGACCCATTCCGTTAGCTTAGCACCCGATCGTTTAGTATGTTGCTATTGCTTTCTTCATGACTTATACATGTTCCTATGGCTATGAGATTATGCAACTCCCGTTTGCCGGAGGAACACTTTGTGTACTACCAAACGTCACAACGTAACTGGGTGATTATAAAGGAGCTCTACAGGTGTCTCCAAAGGTACATGTTGGGTTGGCGTATTTCGAGATTAGGATTTGTCACTCCGATTGTCGGAGAGGTATCTCTGGGCCCTCTCGGTAATGCACATCACTTAAGCCTTGCAAGCATTGCAACTAATGAGTTAGTTGCGGGATGATGTATTACGGAACGAGTAAAGAGACTTGCCGGTAACGAGATTGAACTAGGTATTGAGATACCAACGATCGAATCTCGGACAAGTAACATATCGATGACAAAGGGAACAACGTATGTTGTTATGCGGTCTGACCGATAAAGATCTTCGTAGAATATGTAGGAACCAATATGAGCATCCAGGTTCCGCTATTGGTTATTGACCGGATATGTGTCTCGGTCATGTCTACATTGTTCTCGAACCCGTAGGGTCCGCACGCTTAACGTTACGATGACAATTTCATTATGAGTTTATATGTTTTGATGTACCAAAGGTTGTTCGGAGTCCCGGATGTGATCACGGACATGACGAGGAGTCTCGAAATGGTCGAGACATAATATATTGGATGACTATATTCGGACACCGGAAGTGTTCCGGGTGATTTCGAAGAAAACCGGAGTGCCGGAGGGTTACCGGAACCCCCCGGGAGAAGTAATGGGCCTTATGGGCCTTAGTGGAGAGAGAGAGGGGCGGCTAGGGTGGGCCGCGCGCCCCCTCCCTCTATGGTCCGAATTGGACTAGGAGAGGGGGCGGCGCCCCACTTTCCTTCTCCCTCTCCCCCTTCCTTTCCCCCTCCTAGTAGGATTAGGAAAGAAGGGAGTCCTACTCCTACTAGGAGGAGGAGGACTCCTCCTGGCGCGCCCTGCAAGGGCCGGCCGGCCTCCCCCTTGCTCCTTTATATACGGGGGCAGGGGGGCACCTCTAGAGACAACAATTGATCATTGATCTCTTAGCCGTGTGCGGTGCCCCCCTCCGCCATAATCCTCGATAATATTGTAGCGGTGCTTAGGCGAAGCCCTGCGATGGTAGAACATCAAGATTGTCACCACGCCGTCGTGCTGACGGAACTCTTCCCTGACACTTTGCTGGATTGGAGTCCGGGGATCGTCATCGAGCTGAACGTGTGCTAGAACTCGGAGGTGCCGTAGTTTCGGTACTTGATCGGTCAGGCCGTGAAGACGTACGACTACATCAACCGCATTTTTATAATGCTTCCGCTTTCGGTCTACGAGGGTATGCAGACAAGACTCTCCCCTCTCGTTGCTATGCATCACCATGATCTTGCGTGTGCGTAGGAATTTTTTTGAAATTACTACGTTTCGCAACAGTGGCATCCGAGCCTGGTTTTATGTGTTGATGTTATTTGCACGAGTAGAACACAAGTGAGTTGTGGGTGATATAAGTCATACTGCTTACCAGCATGTCATACTTTGGTTCGGCGGTATTGTTGGATGAAGCGGCCCGGACCGACATTACGTGTACTCTTACGCGAGACTGGTTCTACCGACGTGCTTTGCACACAGGTGGCTGGCGGGTGTCAGTTTCTCCAACTTTAGTTGAACCGAGTGTGGCTACGCCCGATCCTTGCGAAGGTTAAAACAACACCAACTTGACAAACTATCCTTGTGGTTTTGATGCGTAGGTAAGATTGGTTCTTGCTAAGCCCGTAGCAGCCACGTAAAAACTTGCAACAACAAAGTAGAGGACGTCTAACTTGTTTTTGCAAGGCATGTTGTGATGTGATATGGTCAAGACATGATGCTAAATTTTATTGTACGAGATGATCATGTTTTGTAACCGAGTTATCGGCAACTGGCAGGAGCCATATGGCTGTCGCTTTATTGTATGCAATGCAATCACCCTGTAATTCTTTACTTTATCACTAAGCGGTAGCGATAGTCGTAGAAGCATAATATTGGCGAGACGACAACGATGCTACGATGGAGATCAAGGTGTCGCGCCGGTGACGATGGTGATCATGACGTTGCTTCGGAGATGGAGATCGCAAGCACAAGATGATGATGGCCATATCATATCACTTATATTGATTGCATGTGATGTTTATCTTTTATGCATCTTATCTTGCTTTGATTGACGGTAGCATTATAAGATGATCCCTCACTAAATTATCAAAGTATAAGTGTTCTCCCTGAGTATGCACCGTTGCGAAAGTTCTTCGTGCTGAGACACCACGTGATGATCGGGTGTGATAGGCTCTACGTTCAAATACAACGGGTGCAAAACAGTTGCACACGCAGAATACTCAGGTTTAACTTGACAAGCCTAGGATATAACAGATATGGCCTCGGAACACGGAGACCGAAAGGTCGAGCGTGAATCATATAGTAGATATGATCAAGATAGTGATGTTCACCATTGAAACTACTCCATCTCACGTGATGATCGGACATGGTTTAGTTGATTTGGATCACGTGATCACTTAGAGGATTAGAGGGATGTCTATCTGAGTGGGAGTTCTTAAGTAATATGATTAATTGAACTTTAATTTATCATGAACTTAGTCTTGGTAGTATTAGCATATCTATGTTGTAGATCAATAGCTCGCGTTGTTGCTTCCTTGTTTTATTTTTGATATGTTCCTAGAGAGAACTAAATTGAAAGATGATAGTAGCAATGATGTGGACTGAGTCCGTGATCTGAGGTTTATCCTCATTGCTGCACAGAAGAATCATGTCCTTGATACACCGCTAGGTGACAGACCTATTGCAGGAGCAAATGCAGACGTTATGAACGTTTGGCTAGCTCAATATGATGGCTACTTGATAGTTTAGTGCACCATGCTTAACGGCTTAGAATCGTGACTTCAAAGACGTTTTGAACGTCATGGACCATATGAGATGTTCCAGGAGTTGAAGTTAATATTTCAAGCAAATACCCAAGTTGAGAGATATGAAGTCTCCAACAAGTTCTATAGCTAAAAAGATGGAGGAGAATAGCTCAAGCAGTGAGCATGTGCTCAGATTGTCTGGGTACTACAATCGCTTGAATCAAGTGGGAGTTAATCTTCCAGATAAAATAGTGATTGACAGAATTCTCTAGTCACCATCACCAAGTTAGTAGAACTTCATGATGAACTATAATATGCAAGGGATAACGGAAACGATTTCCAAGCTCTTCGTAATGCCGAAATCGACGAAGGTAGAAATCAAGAAAAACATCAAGTGTTGATGGTTGACAAGACCACTGGTTTCAAGAAAAGGGCAAAGGGAAGAAGGGGAACTTCAAGAAGAACGGCAAGCAAGTTGCTGCTCAAGAGAAGAAACCCAAGTCTGGACCTAAGCCTGAGACTTAGTGCTTCTACTGCAAAGGGACTGGTCATTGGAAGCGGAACTGCCCCAAGTATTTGGCAGATAAGAAGGGTCGCAAAGTGAACAAAGGTATATTTGATATACATATTATTGATGTGTATTTTACAAGTGTTCATAGCAACCCCTCGGTATTTGATACTGGTTCAGTTGCTAAGAGTAGTAACTCGAAACGGGAGTTGCAGAATAAACAGAAACTAGTAAAAGGGCGAGGTGACGATGTGTGTTGGAAATAGTTCCAAGATTGATATGATCATCATCGCACACTCCCTATACTTTCGGGATTAGTGTTGAAACTAAATAAGTGTTATTTGGTGTTTGCTTTGAGCATGAATATGATTTGATCATATTTATTGCAATACGGTTATTCATTTAAGTTAGAGAATATTTGTTGTTCTGTTTATATGAATAAAACCTTCCATGGTTATACACCCAATGAAAATGGTTCATTGGATCTCGATCGTAGTGATACACATATTCATAATATTGAAGCCAAAAGATGCAAAGTTAATAATGATAGTGCAACTTATTTGTGGCACTACCGTTTAGGTCATATTGGTGTAAAGCGCATGAAGAAACTCCATGCTGATGGGATTTTGGAATCACTTGATTATGAATCACTTGATGCTTGCGAACCATGCCTCTTGGGCAAGACGACTAAAACGCCGTTCTCCGGAACAATGGAGCAAGCAACAGATTTGTTGGAAATCATACATACTGATGTATGCGGTCCGATGAATATTAAGGCTTGCAGCAGGTATCATTATTTTCTGACCTTCACAGATGATTTGAGCAGATATGGGTATATCTACTTAATGAAACAGAAGTCTGAAACATTTGAAAAAGTTCATATAATTTCAGAGTGACGTGGAAAATCATCGTAACAAGAAAATAAAGTTTCTGCGATCTGATCGTGGAGAAGAGTATTTGAGTTACGAGTTTGGTCTTGATTTAAAACACTGTGAAATAGTTTCACTACTCACGCCACCTGGAACACCACAGTGTAATGGTGTGTCCAAACGTCATAACCGTACTTTATTAGATATGGTGCGATCTATGATGTCTCTTACCGATCTACCACTATCGTTTTGGGGTTATGCATTAGAGACAGCTGCATTCACGTTAAATAGGGCAACATCTAAATCCGTTGAGACGACATCGTATCAACTATGGTTTGGCAAGAAACCTAAGCTGTCGTTTATTAAAGTTTGGGGTTGCGATGCTTATAAGAAAAAGTTTCATCATGATAAGCTCAAACCCAAATCGGAGAAATGTGTCTTCATAGGATATCCAAAGGAGACTATTGGATACACCTTCTATCACAGATCCGAAGGCAATACTTTTCTTGCTAAATTCGGAAATTTTCTAGAGAAGGAGTTTCTCTCGAAAGAAGTGAGTGGGAGGAAAGTAGAACTTGATGAGGTAACTGTACCTACTCCCTTATTGGAAAGTAGTTCATCATAGAAATCTGTTCTTGTGACTACTACACCAATTAGTGAGGAAGCTAATGATGATGATCATGTAAATTTAGATCAAGTTACTACCGAATCTCGTAGGTAAACCAGAGTGAGATCCGCACCAGAGTGGTACGGTATCCTGTTTTGGAAGTCATGTTACTAGACCATGACGAACTTACGAACTATGAGGAAGCGATGATGAGCCCAGATTCCGCGAAATGGCTTGAGGCCATGAAATCTGGGATGAGATCCATGTATGAGAACAAAGTGTGGACTTTGGTTGACTTGCCCGATGATCGGCAAGCCATAGAAAATAAATGGATCTTCAAGAGGAAGACAGACGCTGATAGTAGTGTTACTATCTACAAAGCTAGACTTGTCAAAAAGGGTTTTTGACAAAGTTCAAGGTGTTGACTACGATGAGATTTTCTCACTCGTATCAATGCTTAAAGTCTGTCCGAATCATGTTAGCAATTGCCGCATTTTATGAAATCTGGCAAATGGATAACAAAATTGCAATCCTTAATGGATTTCTTAAAGAAGAGTTGTATATGATGCGACCAGAAGGTTTTGTCAATCCTAAAGGTGTTAACAAAATGTGCAAGCTCCAGTGATCCATCTATGGACTGGTGCAAGCATCTCGGAGTTGGAATATACGCTTTGATGAGTTGATCAAAGCATATAGTTTTATACAGACTTGCGGTGAAGTCTGTATTTACAAGAAAGTGAGTGGGAGCACTACAACATTTCTGATAAGTATATGTGAATGACATATTGTTGATCGGAAATAATGTAGAACTATTCTGCAAAGCATAAAGGAGTGTTTGAAAGGAGTTTTTTCAAAGAAAGACCTCGGTGAAGCTACTTACATATTGAGCATCAAGATCTATAGAGATAGATCAAGACGCTTGATAAGTTTTTTCAATGAGTACATACCTTGACAAGATTTTGAAGTAAGTTCAAAATGGAACAGTCAAATAAAGAGTTCTTGCCTGTGTTACAAGGTGTGAAATTGAGTAAGACTCAAAACCCGACCACGGCAGAAGATAGAAAGAGAATGAAAGTCATCCCCTATGCCTTGGCCATAGGTTCTATAAAGTATGCCATGCTATGTACCAGATCTATTGTATACCCTACACTGATTTTGGCAAGGGAGTACAATGGTGATCTAGGAGTAGATCACTGGACATCGGTCAAAATTATCCTTAGTGAAATAAGGATATGTTTCTCGATTATGGACGTGAAAAAAAGGTTCATCGTAAAGGATTACGTCGATGCAAATTTTGACACTGATCCAGATGACTCCAAGTCTCAATCTGGATACATATTGAAAGTGGGAGCAATTAGCTAGAGTAGCTCTGTGCAGAGCATTGTTGACATAAAAAATTGCAAAATACATACGGATCTGAATATGGCAGACCCGTTGACTAAACTTCTCTCACAGGCAAAACATGATCACACCTTAGTACTCTTTGGGTGTTAATCACATAATGATGTGAACTAGATTACTGACTCTAGTAAACCCTTTGGGTGTTGGTCACATGTCGATGTGAACTATAGGTGTTAATCACATAAAGATGTGAACTATTGATGTTAAATCACATGGCAATGTGAACTAGATTATTGACTCTAGTGCAAGTGGGAGACTGAAGGAAATATGCCCTAGAGGCAATAATAAAGTTATTATTTATTTCCTTATATCATGATAAATGTTTATTATTCATGCTAGAATTGTATTAACCGGAAACATAATACATGTGTGAATACATAGACAAACAGAGTGTCACTAGTATGCCTCTGCTTGACTAGCTTGTTGATCAAAGATGGTTATGTTTCCTAGCCATAGACATGAGTTGTCATTTGATTAACGGGATCACATCATTAGGAGAATGATGTGATTGACATGAGCCATTCCATTAGCTTAGCACCCGATCGTTTAGTATGTTGCTATTGCTTTCTTCATGACTTATACATGTTCCTATGACTATGAGATTATGCAACTCCCGTTTGCCGGAGGAACACTTTGTGTGCTACCAAACGTCACAACGTAACTGGGTGATTATAAAGGAGCTCTACATGTGTCTCCAAAGGTACATGTTGGGTTGGCGTATTTCGAGATTAGGATTTGTCACTCCGATTGTCGGAGAGGTATCTCTGGGCCCTCTCGGTAATGCACATCACTTAAGCCTTACAAGCATTGCAACTAATGAGTTAGTTGCGGGATGATGTATTACGGAACGAGTAAAGAGACTTGCCGGTAACGAGATTGAACTAGGTATTGAGATACCAACGATCGAATCTCGGGCAAGTAACATACCGATGACAAAGGGAACAACGTATGTTGTTATGCGGTCTGACCGATAAAGATCTTCGTAGAATATGTAGGAACCAATATGAGCATCCAGGTTCCGCTATTTGTTATTGACCGGAGACGTGTCTCGGTCATGTCTACATTGTTCTCGAACCCGTAGGGTTCGCACGCTTAACGTTACGATGACAGTTTCATTATGAGTTTATATGTTTTGATGTACCGAAGGTTGTTCGGAGTCCCGGATGTGATCACGGACATGACGAGGAGTCTTGAAATGGTCAAGACATAAAGATTGATATATTGGCTGACTATATTCGGACACCGGAAGTGTTCCGGGTGATTTCGGAGAATACCGGAGTGCCGGAGGGTTACCGGAACCCCCCCGGGAGAAGTAATGGGCCTTAGTGGAGAGAGAGAGGGGCGGCCAAGGTGGGCCGCACGCCCCCTCCCCCTCTGGTCCGAATTGGACTAGGAGAGGGGGGCGGCGCCCCCCTTTCCTTCTACCTCCCCCTTCCTTTCCCCCTCCTAGTAGGAGTAGGAAAGAAGGGAGTCCTACTCCTACTAGGAGGAGGACTCCTCCTCCTGGCGCGCCCTGCAAGGGACGGCCGGCCTCCCCCTTGCTCCTTTATATACGGGGGCAGGGGGCACCTCTAGAGACAACAATTGATCATTGATCTCTTAGCCGTGTGCGGTGCCCCCCTCCACCATAATCCTCGATAATATTGTAGCGGTGCTTAGGCGAAGCCCTGCGACGATAGAACATCAAGATCGTCACCACGCCGTCGTGCTGATGGAACTCTTCCCCGGCACTTTGCTAGATCGGAGTCCGGGGATCGTCATCGAGCTGAACGTGTGCTAGAACACGGAGGTGCCGTAGTTTCGGTACTTGATCGGTCGGGCCATGAAGACGTACAACTACATCAACCACATTGTTATAACGCTTCCGCTTTCGGTCTACGAGGGTACGTGGACAACACTCTCCCCTCTCGTTGCTATGCATCACCATGATCTTGCGTGTGCGTAGGATTTTTTTTGAAATTACTACGTTCCGCAACACATTGCTGCACAGAAGAATTATGTCCTTGATGCACCGCTAGGTGACAAACCTATTGTAGGAGCAGATGCAGACGTTATGAACGTTTGACAAAGCTCGATATGATGACTACTTGATAGTTTAGTGCACCATGCTTTATGGTTTAGAACCGGGATTTCGAAAACGTTTTGAACGCTAATGTCTACTACGCAATCTTCTTCTTGTAGACATTGTTTGGCCTCCAAGTGCAGAGGTTTGTCGGATAGTAGCAAATTTCCCTCAAGTGGATGACCTAAGGTTTATCAATCCGTGGGAGGCGTTGGATGAAGATGGTCTCTCTCAAGCAACCCTGAAACCAAATAACAAAGAGTCTCTTGTGTCCCCAACACACCCAATACAATGGTAAATTGTATAGATGCCCTAGTTCGGCGAAGAGATGGTGATACAATTGCAATATGGAAGGTAGATATAGGTTTTTGTAATCTGAATTTATAAAAGCAGCAAGGTAACAAGTGATAAAAGTGAGCGTAAATGGTATTGCAATGCTAGGAAACAAGGCCTAGGGTTCATACTTTCACTAGTGCAAGTTCTCTCAACAATAATAACATAATTGGATCATATAACTATCCCTCAACATGCAACAAAGAGTCACTCCAAAGTCACTAATAGCGGAGAACAAACGAAGAGATTATTGTAGGGTACGAAACCACCTCAAAGTTATTCTTTCAGATCGATCTATCATAGAGTTCGTACTAGAATAACAACTTAAGACACAAATCAACCAAAACCCTAATGTCACCTAGATACTCCAATGTCACCTCAAGTATCCGTGGGTATGATTATACGATATGCATCAAACAATCTCAGATTCATCTATTCAACCAACACATAGAACTTCAAAGAGTGCCCCAATGTTTCTACCGGAGAGTCAAGACGAAAACATGTGCCAACCCCTATGCATAAGTTCACGAGCGGAACCCGCAAGTTGATCACCAAAACATACATCAAGTGAATCACGTGAATATCCCATTTTCACCACAGATAAGCATGGCAAGACATACATCAAGTGTTCTCAAATCCTTAAAGACTCAATCTGATAAGATAACTTCAAAGGGAAAACTCAATCCATTACAAGAGAGTAGAGGGGGAGGAGCATCATAAGATCCAGCTATAATAGCAAAGCTCGAGATACATCAAGATCGTATCACCTCAAGAACATGAGAGAGAGAGAGAGAGATCAAACACATAGCTACTGGTACATATCCTCAGCCCCGAGGGTGAACTACTCCCTCCTCGTCATGGAGAGCGCCGGGATGATGAAGATGGCCACCGGTGAGGGATCCCCCCTCTGGCAGGGTGCCGGAACAGGGTCCCGATTGGTTTTTGGTGGCTACAGAGGCTTGCGGCGGCGGAACTCCCGATCTATTATGTTCCCTCGATATTTTTAGGGTATATGGATATATATAGGCGAAAGAAGTCGGTCAGGGGAGCCACGAGGGGCCCACGAGGGTGGGGGGCACGCCCAGGGGGCAGGCGCGCCCCCTGCCTCGTGCTCTCCTCGTTGATTCCCTGACGTGTACTCCAAGTCTCCTGGATTGCTTCCGTTCCAAAAATAACTCTCCCGAAGGTTTCGTTCCATTTGGACTCCGTTTGATATTCCTTTTCTGCAAAACACTGAAACAAGGGAAAAAACAGAAACTGGCACTGGGCTCTGGGTTAATAGGTTAGTCCCAAAAATAATATAAAAGTGTTTAATAAAGCCCATGAACATCCAAAACATATAATATAATAGCATGGAACAATCAAAAATTATAGATACGTTGGAGACGTATCAGCATCCCCAAGCTTAATTCCTGCTCGTCCTCGAGTAGGTAAATGATAAAAACAAAATTTTTGATGTGGAATGCTACCTAACATATTTATCAATGATATCTTCTTTATCGTGGCATGAATATTCAGATCCATAAGATTCAAAACAAAAGTTTAATATTAACATGAAAACAATAATACTTCAAGCATACTAACAAAGCAATCGTGTCTTCTCAAAATAACATGGCCAAAGCAAGCTATCCCTACAAAATCATATAGTCTGGCTATGCTCCATCTTCATCACACAAAATATTCAAATCATGCACAACCCCGATGACAAGCCAAGCAATTGTCTCGTACTTTTGATGTTCTCAAAGTTTTTCAATCTTCACGCAATATATGAGCGTGAGCCATGGACATAGCACTATAGGTGGAATAGAATGGTGGTTGTGGAGAAGACAAAAAGGAGAAGATAGTCTCACATCAACTAGGCATATCAACGGGCTATGGAGATGCCCATCAATAGATATCAATGTGAGTGAGTAGGGATTGCCATGCAACGAATGCACTAGAGCTATGAATGTATGAAAGCTTAAAAAGAAACTAGGTGTGCATCCAATTCGCTTGCTCACGAAGACCTAGGGCATTTTGAGGAAGCCCATCATTGGAATATACAAGCCAAGTTCTATAATGTAAAATTCCCACTAGTATATGAAAGTGACAACATAGGAGACTCTCTTTCATAAAGATCATGGTGCTACTTTGAAGCACAAGTGTGATAAAAGGATAGTAGCATTGCCCCTTCTCTCTTTTTCTCTCATTTTTTTGTTTTTTGGGCCTTCTCTTTTTTATGGCCTCTTTTTCTCTCCTATTTTTTATTTTTCGTCCGGAGTCTCATCCCGACTTATGGGGAAATCATAGTCTCCATCATCCTTTCCTCACTGGGACAATGCTCTAATAATGATGACCATCACACTTTTATTTACTTACAACTCATGAATTACAACTCGATACTTAGAACAAAATATGACACTATATGAGTGCCTCCGGCGGTGTACCGGGATGTGCAATGACTCATGAGTGACATGTATGAAACAATTATGAACGGTGGCTTTGCCAGAAGTACAATGTCAACTACATGATCATGCAAAGCAATATGCAATGATGGAGCGTGTCATAATAAACGGAACAGTGGTAAGTTGCATGGCAATATATCTCGGAATGGCTATGGAAATGCCGTGATAGGTAGGTATGGTGGCTGTTTTGAGGAAGGTATATGGTGGGTGTACGGTACCGGTGAAAGGTGCGCGGTATTAGAGAGGCTAGCAATGGTGGAAGGATGAGAGTGCGTATAATCCGTGGACTCAACATTAGTCATAAAGAACTCACATACTTATTGCAAAAATCTATTAGTTATCGAAACAAAGTACTATGCGCATGCTCCTAGGGGGATAGATTGGTAGGAAAAGACCATCGCTCGTCCCCGACCGCCACTCATAAGGAGGACAATCAATAAATAAATCATGCTCCGACTTCATTACATAACAGTTCACCATACGTGCATGCTATGGGAATCACAAACTTTAACACAAGTATCTCTCAAATTCACAACTACTCCACTAGCATGACTCTAATATCACCATCTTCATATCTCAAAACAATCATAAAGAATCAAACTTCTCATAGTATTCAATGCGCCTTATATGAAAGTTTTTATTATATCCCTCTTGGATGCCCATCATATTAGGAGTAAATTCATAACCAAAGCAAATTACCATGCTATTCTAAAGACTCTCAAAATAACATAAGTGAAGCATGAGAGTTCATATATTTCTTCATAATAACGCCACCGCCGTGCTCTAAAAGGATATAAGTGAAGCACTAGAGCAAATGACAAACTACTCCGAAAGATATAAGTGAAGATCAATGAGTAGTTGAATAATTATGCAACTATGCGAAGACTCTCTAACATTTAAGAATTTCAGATCTTGGTATTTTATTCAAACAGCAAGCAAAACAAAAGAAAATAAAATGACACTCCAAGCAAAACTCATATCATGTGGTGAATAAAAATATAGCTCGAAGTAAAGTTACCGATGAACGAAGACGAAAGAGGGGATGCCTTCCGGGGCATCCCCAAGCTTAGGCTCTTGGTTATCCTTGAATATTACCTTGGGGTGCCTTGGGAATCCCCAAGCTTAGGATCTTGCCACTCCTTATTCCATAATCCATCGAATCTTTACCCAAAAATTGAAAACTTCACAACACAAAACTTAACAGAAAATCTCGTGAGCTCCGTTAGTGAAAGAAAACAAAACACCACTTCAAGGTACTGTAATGAACTCATTATTTATTTATATTGGTGTTAAACCTACTGTATTCCAACTTCTCTATGGTTTATAAACTCTTTTACTAGCCATAGATTCATTAAAATAAGCAAACAACACATGAAAAACAGAATCTGTCAAAAACAGAACAGTCTGTAGTAATCTGTAACTAACACAAACTTCTGGAACTACATAAATTCTACCAAAATAGGAAAGCCCAGATAATTTTTTTATTGATCTACTGCAATTGGAATCAGTATTTTATCACGTTCTTGTGATTTTTAACAACTGTTTTCGTGAACAGAAAGTTTCTGGAATTTTCAGCAAGATCAAATAACTATCATCCAAGAAGATCCTATAGGTTCTACTTGGCACTTTATTGAAAAAAGCTATAAAACATGATTACTAAAGTAGCTTAATCATGTGAACACACAAAAACAATAGGGGTAAATATTGGGTTGTCTACCAACAAGCGCTTTTCTTTAATGCCTTTCTAGCTAGGCATGATTATTTCAATGATGCTCACATAAAAGATAAGAATTAAAACATAAAGAGAGCATCATGAAGAATATGACTAGAACATTTAAGTCTAACCCACTTCCTATGCATAGGGATTTTGTGAGCAAACAACTTATGGGAACAATAATCAACTAGCTTAGGAAGGCTAAACAAGCATAACTTCAAAACTTTAAGCACATAGAGAGGAAACTTGATATTATTGCAATTCCTACAAGCATATATTCCTCCCTAATAATAATTTTCAGTAGCATCATGAATGAATTTAACAATATAACCAACACCTAAAGCATTCTTTTCATGATCTACAGGTATAGAATTTTTACTACTCTCCACATAAGAAAATTTCTTCTCATGAATAGTAGTGGGAGCAAACTCAAGAAAATAATTATCATGTGATTGAAAATTAAGATAAAAGATGACAAGTTTCATGGTTACCATTATTCTTTATAGCATACGTGTCATCACAATAATCATCATAGATAGGAGGCATGCTTTCATCATAGTAAATTTGCTCATCAAAACTTGGGGGACAAAAAATATCATCTTCATCAAACATAGCATCCCCAAGCTTGTGGCTTCGCATATCATTAGCATCATGGGTATTCAAAGAATTCATACTAACAACATTGCAATCATGCTCATCATTCAAAGATTTAGTGCCAAACATTTTAATGCATTCTTCTTCTAACACTTTCACACAATTTTCCTTTCCATCATACTCACGTAAGATATTAAAAAGATGAAGCGTATGAGGCAAACTCAATTCCATTTTTTGTAGTTTTATTTTATAAACTAAACTAGTGATAAAACAAGAAACAAAAAGATTCGATTGGAAGATCTAAAGATATACCTTCAAGCACTCACCTCCCCGGCAACGGCGCCAGAAAAGAGCTTGATGTCTACTACGTAACCTTCTTCTTGTAGACGTTGTTGGGCCTCCAAGTGCAGAGGTTTGTAGGACAGTAGCAAATTTCCCTCAAGTGGATGACCTAAGGTTTATCAATCCGTGGGAGGCGTAGGATGAAGATGGTCTCTCTCAAGCAACCCTGCAACCAAATAACAAAGAGTCTCTTGTGTCCCCAACACACCCAATACAATGGTAAATTGTATAGGTGCACTAGTTCGGCGAAGAGATGGTGATACAAGTGCAATATGGAAGGTAGATATAGGTTTTTGTAATCTGAATTTATAAAACAGCAAGGTAACAAGCGATAGAAGTGAGCGTAAACGGTATTGCAATGCTAGGAAACAAGGCCTAGGGTTCATACTTTCACTAGTGCAAGTTCTCTCAACAATAATAACATAATTGGATCATATAACTATCCCTCAACATGTAACAAAGAGTCACTCCAAAGTCACTAATAGCGGAGAACAAACGAAGAGATTATTGTAGGGTACGAAACCACCTCAAAGTTATTCTTTTGGATCGATCTATCATATAGTTCGTACTAGAATAAGACCTAAAGACTCAAATCAACCAAAACCCTAATGTCAGCTAGATACTCCAATGTCACCTCAAGTATCCGTGGGTATGATTATACGATATGCATCAAACAATCTCGGATTCATCTATTCAACCAACACATAGACCTTCAAAGAGTGCCCCAAGTTTCTACCGGAGAGTCAAGATGAAAACGTGTGCCAACCCCTATGCATAAGTTCACGAGCGGAACCCGCAAGTTGATCACCAAAACATACATCAAGTGAATCACGTGAATATCCCGAAGGTTGAACCTAAAATAAATGTTATTTGGTGTTTGCGTTGAGCATGAATATGATTGGACCATGTTTATTGCAATACGATTATTCATTTAAGTTAAAGAATAATTGTTGTTCTATTTACATGAATAAAACCTTGTATGGTCATACACTCAATATAAATAGGTTATTAAATATCGATCGTAGTGATACACATATTCATAATATTTAAGCCAAAAGATGCAAAGTTAATAATGATAGTGCAACATATTTTTGGCACTGCTGTTTAGGTCATATTGGTGTAAAGCGCATGAAGAAACTCCATGCTGATGGGCTTTTGGAATCACTTGATTATGATCATATGATATTTGCGAACCATGCCTCATGGGCAAGATGACTAGAACACCGTTCTCCGGAACAATGGAGCAAGCTACTAACTTATTGAAAATAATACATACTGATGTATGCGGTCCAATGAGTGCTGAGGCTCGTGACAGGTATCGTTATTTCTGACCTTCATAGATGATTTGAGCAGATATGGGTATATCTACTTGATGAAACACAAGTCTGAAATATTTGAAAAGTTCAAAGAATTTCAGAGTGAAATGGAGAATCATCGTAATAAGAAAATAAAGTTTCTACGATCTGATCGCAGAGGCTAATATTTGAGTTACGCGTTTGGCCTTCAATTAAAACAATGTGGAATAGTTTCACAAACTCATGCCACCTAGAACACCACAGCATAATGGTGTGTCCGAACGTCATAACTGTACTTTATTAGATATGGTGCAATCTATGATGTCTCTTACCGATTTACCACTATCATTTTGGGGTTATGCATTAGAGACAGCTGCATTCACGTTAAATAGGGCACCATCTAAATCCGTTGAGATGACACAGTATGAAATGTGGTTTAGCAAGAAACCTAAGCTGTCGTTTCCTAAAGTTTGGGGTTGCGATGCTTATGTGAAAAAGTTTCAGCGTGATAAGCTCAAACCCAAATCGGAGAAGTACGGCTTCATAGGATACCCAAAAGTAACTGTTGGGTACACCTTCTATCACAGATCCGAAGGCAAGATATTTGTTGCTACGAATGGATCCTTTGTAGAGAAGGAGTTTCTCTCGAAAGAAGTGAGTGGGAGGAAAGTAGAACTTTATAAGGTAATGGTACCTTCTCCCAAATTGGAAAGTAGTCCATCATAGAAATCAATTCCAGTGATTCCTACACCAATTAGTGAGGAAGCTAATGATGATGATCATGAAACTTCAGATCAAGTTACTACCGAACCTCGTAGGTCAACCAGAGTACGGTCCACACGAGAGTGGTACGGTAATCCTGTTCTGGAAGTCATGTTACTAGACCATGACGAACCTACGAACTATGAGGAAGCGATGATGAGCCCTGATTCCGATAAATGGCTTGAGGCCATGAAATCTGAGATGGGATCCATGTATGAGAACAAATTGTGGACTTTGGTGGACTTGCCCGTTGATCGGCAAGCCAGTGAGAATAAATGGATCTTCAAGAGGAAGACTGACACTGATGGTAGTGTTACTATCTACAAAGCTTGAATTGTCGCAAAAGGTTTTCGACAAGTTCAAGGTGTTGACTACGATGAGATTTTCTCACTCGTAGTGATGATTAAGTCTATCCGAATCACGTTAGCAATTGCCAAATTTTATGAAATCTGACAAATGGATGTCAAAACTACATTCCTTAATGGATTTCTTAAGGAAGAGTTGTATATGATGCAACCAGAAGGTTTTGTCGATCCTAAAGGTGCTAACAAAGTGTGCAAACTCCAGCGATCCATCTATGGACTGGTGCAAGCATCTCGGAGTTGGACTATACGCTTTGATAAGGTGATCAAAGCATATGGTTTTATACAGACTTATGGTCAAGTCTGTATTTACAAGAAAGTGAGTGGGAGCACTACAACCTTTCTGATAAGTATATGTGAATGACATATTGTTGATCGGGAATGATGTAGAATTTTCTGGAAAGCATAAAGGAGTGTTTGAAAGAAGTTTTTCAAAGAAAGACCTCGATGAAGCTGCTTACATATTGAGCATCAAAATCTAGAGATAGATCAAGACGCTTGATAAGTTTTTCAATGACCACATACCTTGACAAGATTTTGAAGTAGTTCAAAATGGAACAGTCAAAGAAGGAGTTCTTGCCTGTGTTGCAAGGTGTGAAGTTGAGTAAAGACTCAATAACCCGACCACGGCAGAAAATAGAAAGAGAATGAAAAGTCATTCCCTATGCCTCAGTCATAGGTTCTATAAAGTATGCTATGCTGTGTACTAGACCTATTGTGTACCTCACCATGAGTTGGCAAGAGGGTACAATAGTGATCCAGGAGTGGATCACTGGACAAGGGTAAAAATTATCCTTACTGGAATAAGGATATGTTTCTCGGTTATGGAGGTGACAAAAAGTTCATCGTAAAGAGTTACATCGATGCAAGCTTTGACACCGAGCTAGATGACTCTAAGTCCCAATCTAGATACATGTTTAAAGTGAGAGCAATTAGCTAGAGTAGCTTCGTGCATAGCATTGTAGACATAGATATTTGCAAAATACATATGGATCTGAATATGACAGAACCGTTGACTAAACTTCCCTCACAAGAAAAACATGATCACACCTTAGTACTCTTTGGGTATTAATCACATGGCTATGTGAACTAGATTATTGACACTAGTAAACCCTTTGGGTATTGGTCACATGGCGATGTGAACTATAGAGTGTTAAATCACATGATGATGTGAACTATTGGTGTTAAATCACATGGCGATGTGAAATAGATTATTGACTCTAGTGCAAATGGGAGACTGAAGGAAATATTCCCTAGAGGCAATTATAAAGTTGTTATATATATTTCTTATATCATGATAAATGTTTATTATTCATGCTAGAAGTGTATTAAACAGAAACTTAGTACATGTGTGAATACATAGATAAACAGAGTATCCCTAGTATGCCTCTACTTGACTAGCTCGTTAATCAAAGATGGTTAAGTTTCCTAGGCATAGACATGTGTTATCATTTGATGAACGGGATCACATCATTAGAGAATGATGTGATGGACAAGACCCATCCGTTAGCTTGCACTATGATCGTTTAGTTTATTGCTATTGCTTTCTTCATGACTTATACATGTTCCTCTGACTCTGAGATTATGCAACTCCCGAATACCGGAGGAACACCTTGTGTGCTATCAAACATCACAATGTAATTGGGTGATTATAGAGATGCTCTACAGGCGTCTCCGAAGGTGTTTGTTGGGTTGGCATAGATCAAGATTAAGATTTGTCACTCTGTGTATCGGAGATGTATCTCTGGGCCCTCTCGGTAATGATCATCACTATAAGCCTTGCAAGCAATGTGAGTAATGAGTTAGTTGCGGGATGATGCACTACAGAACGAGTAAATAGACTTGCCGGTAACGAGATTGAACTAGGTATGATGATACCGACGATCGAATCTCGGGCAAGTAACATACCGATGACAAAGGGAACAACATATGTTGTTATGCGGTTTGACCGATAAATATCTTCATAGAATATGTAGGAGCCAATATGAGCATCCAGGTTCCGCTATTGGTTATTGACCGGAGATGTGTCTCGGTCATGTCTACATAGTTCTCGAACCCGTAGGGTCCGCACGCTTAACGTTCGATGACGATTTGTATTATGAGTTATGTGATTTGATGACCGAAGTTTGTTCGGAGTCCCAGATAAGATCATGGACATGACGAGGAGTCTTGAAATGGTCAAGACATAAAGATTGATATATTGGACGATATTATTCGGACACCGGATGACTTCCGAGAGGTACCGGATAATTATCGGAGTGCGAGAGGGTTATCGGAACCCCCGGGGGAACTAATGGGCCTCGTTGGGCCTTAGTGGGAAGAGAGGAAGGGCCAAGAGGGGTTGGCCGCGTGCCCCCCTTGGGTCCGAATTGGACTAGGGGAAGGGGGTGGCGCCCCCTTTCCTTCCCTTCCCCCTCTTCCTTCCTTCTTCCCCCTCTTCCTTAGGTGGAAACCTACTAGGACTTGGAGTCCTAGTAGGATTTCCCTCTCCTGGCGCGCCCTAGGAGGGCCGGCCGGCTTCCCCTCCCCTCCTTTATATACGGGGGCAGGGGGGCACCCTAGAACACACAAGTTTCTCTTAACCGTGTGCGGTGCCCACCTCCACAGTAGCACACCTCGATCATATCGTCGTAGTGCTTAGGCGAAGCCCTGCGCCGGTAACTTCATCATCACCGTTGACATGCCGTCGTGTTGACGGAACTCTCCCTCTGCCTCAACTGGATCAAGAGATTGAGGGATGCCATCGAGATGAACGTGTGCTGAACACGGAGGTGCCATACATTCGGAGCTTGGATCGGTTGGATTGTGAAGACGTTCGACTACATCAACCGCGTTACTTAACGCTTCCGCTTTCGGTCTACGAGGGTACATGGACACACTCTCCCCGCACGTTGCTATGCTTCTCCTAGATAGATCTTGCGTGATCGTAGGAAATTTTTTGAAATACTACATTCCCCAACACCATGGAGGGGAGTGGTGTGAAGAGGGATGGCTGTGGCTATGGCTGGGGCACCGGGGCAGCAATTTATATAGCATCGATGGCCGGTAGAGGGATGAATGGGTGGCGTTGGAGGAGACGCCACGGCAATCACGTGCCATCAATGTGAGCGGCAGATGGACGGACGGGCGGCTGTTGTGTTGTTTGAACGCGCGGCAGTCGCCTGCACCGGAAAGCGGCATGGGCGGTCGGCGCGCCACTTCAATACCAATGCTAGGGAGCGGTTGTGTCTACTCTGACCATGCATAATGCGGGCACTGACACTCTGGGGCGGGGCTGACCAAAAATGCACGGGAGGCTGAGGGTTTTATCATGGGTCAGGGCGGTCGGAAGCGGGCTTGGGATCGGTCCGGACTCCCGCAAACCTCTCCCACTTTTGTCTCTAGTTTGCGGGAGAAATCGTGTCCAGACCGACCCGCGGACCGATACAG
Source organism: Triticum urartu (assembly GCF_056163025.1). Lineage (NCBI taxonomy): Eukaryota > Viridiplantae > Streptophyta > Magnoliopsida > Poales > Poaceae > Triticum > Triticum urartu. Next base: position 599,235,051 of record NC_141877.1, read on the forward strand.
GAACGCGTTGGATGGCTTTCGTGGTCCGAACAGCACTGTCCAAACTATTGCGGAAAGTTTACGGGTGAATGATGGAGATGCCCTAAGTGCACAGCTGATGTCTACTACACAACCTTCTTCTTGTAGACGTTGTTGGGCCTCCAAGTGCAGCGGTTTGTAGGACAGTAGCAAATTTCCCTCAAGTGGATGACCTAAGGTTTATCAATCCGTGGGAGGCGTAGGATGAAGATGGTCTCTCTCAAGTAACCCTGCAACCAAATAACAAAGAGTCTCTTGTGTCCCCAACACACCCAATACAATGGTAAATTGTATAGGCGCACTAGTTCGGCGAAGAGATGGTGAAACAAGTGGTATATGGATGGTAGATAAAGGTATTTGTAATCTGAAATTGTAAAAACAGCAAGGTAACAAGTGATAAAAGTGAGCGTAAACGGTATTGCAATGATAGGAAATAAGGCCTAGGGTTCATACTTTCGCTAGTGTAAGTTCCCTCAACAATACTAACATAATTGGATCATAAAACTATCCCTCAACATGCAACAAAGAGTCACTCCAAAGTCACTAATAGCGGAGAACGAACGAAGAGATTATGGTAGGGTACGAAACCACCTCAAAGTTATTCTTTCCAATCAATCCATTGGGCTATTCCTATAAGTGTCACAAACAGCCCTAGAGTTCGTACTAGAATAACACCTTAAGACACAAATCAACCAAAATCCTAATGTCATCTAGATACTCCATTGTCACCTCAAGTATCCGTGGGTATGATTATATGATATGCATCATATAATCTCAGATTCATCTATTCAGCCAACACAAAGGACCTCAAAGAGTGCCCCAAAGTTTCTACCGGAGAATCACGACGAAAATGTGTGCCAACCCCTATGCATAGGTTCCCAATGTCACGAAACCCGCAAGTTGATCACCAAAACACATATCAAGTGGATCAATAGAATAACCCATTGTCACCACGGTTATCCCACGCAAGACATACATCAAGTGTTCTCAAATCTTTAAAGACTCAATCCGATAAGATTACTTCAAAGGGGAAACTCAATTCATTACAAGAGAGAAGAGGGGGAGGAGAAACATAAGATCCAACTATAATAGCAAAGCTCGCGATACATCAAGATCGTATCATCTCAAGAACACGAGAGAGAAAGAGAGATCAAACACATAGCTACTGGTACAAACCCTCAGCCCCGAGGGAGAACTACTCCCTCCTCGTCATGGAGAGCGCCGAGATGATGAAGTTGGCCTCCAAGTGCAGAGGTTTGTAGGACAGTAGCAAATTTCCCTCAAGTGGATGACCTAAGGTTTATCAATCTGTAGGAGGCGTAGGATGAAGATGGTCTCTCTCAAGCAACCCTGCAACCAAATAACAAAGAGTCTCTTGTGTCCCAAACACACCCAATACAATGGTAAATTATATAGGTGCACTAGTTCGGCGAAGAGATGGTGATACAAATGCAATATGGATGGTAGATATAGGTTTTTGTAAACTGAAAATATAAAAACAGCAAGGTAGCAAGCGATAAAGTGAGCGGAAACGGTATTGCAATGCTAGGAAACAAGGCCTAGGGTTCATACTTTTGCTAGTGTAAGTTCCCTCAACAATACTAACATAATTGGATCACATTACTATCCCTCAACATGCAACAAAGAGTCACTCCAAAGTCACCAATAGTGGAGAGCAAACGAAGAGATTATGGTAGGGTATGAAACCACCTCAAAGTTATTCTTTCCAATCAATCCGTTGGGCTATTCCCAGCCCCGAGGGTGAACTACTCCCTCCTCGTCATGGAGAGCACCGGGATGATGAAGATGACCACCGGTGAGGGTTCCCCCCTCCGGCAGGGTGCCGGAACAGGGTCCCGAGAGGTTTTTGGTGGCTATAGAGGCTTGCGGCGGCGGAACTCCCGATCTAATCTCCGTTCTGGAAGTTTTAGGGTACGTAGGTATATATGGGTGCAGGAAGTACGTCAGTGGAGCTACGGGGGCCCCACGAGGCAGGGGGGCACGCCCCCCACCCTCGTGAGCACCTCCCTCATCTCCTGACGTAGGGTCCAAGTCTATCCAGTAGGTTTCCTTCCAGAAATAACTTCTCCAGTTGATTTCGTTCCGTTTCGACTCCGTTTGATATTCCTTTTCCTCAAAACAGTGAAATAGGCATAAAAAAGCAAATCTGGGCTGGGCCTCCGGTTAATAGGTTAGTCCCAAAAATAATATAAAAGTGGATAATAAAGCCCAATATTGCCCAAAACAGTAGATAACATAGCATGGAGCAATCAAAAAGTATAGATACGTTGGAGACATATCAAGCATCCCCAAGCTTAATTCCTGCTCGTCCTCGAGTAGGTAAATGATAAAAAAGAATTTTTGATGCGGAGTGCTACTTGGCATAATTTCAATGTAATTCTTCTTAATTGTGGTATGAATATTCAGATCCGAAAGATTCAAGACAAAAGTTCATATTGACATAAAAATAATAATACTTCAAGCATACTAACAAAGCAATCATGTCTTGTCAAAATAACATGGCCAAAGAAAATTATCCCTACAAAATCATATAGTCTGGCTATGCTCTATCTTCGCCGCACAAAGTATTTAAATCATGCACAACCCCGATGACAAGCCAAGCAATTGTTTCATACTTTTGACATTTTCAAAACATTTTCAATCTTCACGCAATACATGAGCGTGAGCCATGGATATAACACTAAATGTGGAATAGAATGGTGGTTGTGGAGAAGACAAAAAAGGGAGAAGATAGTCTCACATCAACTAGGCGTATCAACGGGCTATGGAGATGCCCATCAATAGATATCAATGTGAGTGAGTAGGGATTGCCATGCAACGGATGCACCAGAGGTATAAGAATATGAAAGCTCAACAAAAGAAACTAAGTGGGTGTGCATCCAACTCGCTTGCTCACGAAGACCTAGGGCATTTGAGGAAGCCCATCACTGGAATATACAAGCCAAGTTCTATAATGAAAAATTCCCACTAGTATATGAAAATGACATCATAGGAGACTCTCTATCATGAAGATCATGGTGCTACTTTGAAGCACAAGTGTGGTAAAAGGATAGTAGCATTGCCCATTCTCTCTTTTTCTCTCATTTTTTTATTTTTTTATTCTCTTTTTTTGGGCCTTTTCTCTTTTTTTATGGCCTCTTTTTTCTCCTTTTTTTTATTTTTCGTCCGGAGTCTCATCCCGACTTGTGGGGGAATCATGGTCTCCATCATCCTTTCCTCACTGGGACAATGCTCTAATAATGATGATCATCACACTTTTATTTTTCTTACAACTCAACAATTACAACTCGATACTTAGAACAAAATATGACTCTATGTGAATGCTGAAGGAAATATGCCCTAGAGGCAATAATAAAGTTATTATTTATTTCCTTGTTTCATGATAAATGTTTATTATTCATGCTAGAATTGTATTAACCGGAAACATAATACATGTGTGAATACATAGACAAACAGAGTGTCACTAGTATGCCTCTACTTGACTAGCTCGTTAATCGAAGATGGTTATGTTTCCTAACCATAGACATGCGTTGTCATTTGATTAACGGGATCACATCATTAGGAGAATGATGTGATTGACATGACCTATTCCATTAGCTTAGCACCCGATCGTTTAGTATGTTGCTATTGCTTTCTTCATGACTTATACATGTTCCTATGACTATGAGATTATGCAACTCCCGTTTACCGGAGGAACACTTTGTGTGCTACCAAACGTCACAACGTAACTGGGTGATTATAAAGGTGCTCTACAGGTGTCTCCAAAGGTACATGTTGGGTTGGCGTATTTCGAGATTAGGATTTGTCACTCTGATTGTCGGAGAGGTATCTCCGGGCCCTCTCGGTAATGCACATCACTTAAGCCTTGCAAGCAATGCAACTAATGAGTTAGTTGCGAGATGATGTATTACGGAACGAGTAAAGAGACTTGCCGGTAACGAGATTGAACTAGGTATTGAGATACTGACGATGGAATCTCGGGCAAGTAACATACCGATGACAAAGGGAACAACGTATGTTGTTATGCGGTCTGACCGATAAAGATCTTCGTAGAATATGTGGGAGCCAATATGAGCATCCAGGTTCCGCTATTGGTTATTGACCGGAGACGTGTCTCGGTCATGTCTACATTGTTCTCGAACCCGTAGGGTCCGCACACTTAATGTTACGATGACAGTTTCATTATGAGTTTATATGTTTTGATGTACCGAAGGTTGTTCGGAGTCTCGGATGTGATCATGGACATAACGAGGAGTCTCAAAATGGCCGAGACATAAAGATTGATATATTGGACGACTATATTTGGACACCGGAAGTGTTTCGGGTGATTTCAGAGAAAACCAGAGTGCCGGAGGGTTACCAGAACCCCCCGGGAGAAGTAATGGGCCTTATGGGCCTTGGGGGAGAGAGAGGGGCGGCCAGGGTGGGCCGCGCGCCCCCTCCCCCTCTGGTCCGAATTGGACTAGGAGAGGGGGGCGGCGCCCCCCTTTCCTTCTCCCTCTCCCCTTCCTTTCCCCCTCCTAGTAGGAGTAGGAAAGAGGGGAGTCCTACTCCTACTAGGAGGAGGACTCCTCCTCCTGGCGTGCCCTGCAAGGGCCGGCCGGCCTCCCCCTTGATCCTTTATATATGGGGGCAGGGGGGCACCTCTAGACACAACAATTGATCCTTGAGATCTCTTAGCCGTGTGCGGTGCCCCCCTCCACCATAATCCTCGATAATATTGTAGCGGTGCTTAGGCGAAGCCCTGCGACGGTAGAACATCAAGATCATCACCACGCCGTCGTGCTGATGGAACTCATCCCTGACACTTTGCTGGATTGGAGCCGGGGATCGTCATCGAGCTGAACGTGTGCAAGAACTCGGAGGTGCCGTAGTTTCGGTGCTTGATCGGTCGGGTCGTGAAGACGTACAACTACATCAACCGCGTTGTCATAACGCTTCCGCTTTCGGTCTACGAGGGTACGTGGACAATACTCTCCCCTCTCGTTGCTATTCATCACCATGATCTTGCGTGTGCGTAGGAATTTTCTTGAAATTACTACGTTCCCCAACAAATGCCTCCGGCGGTGTGCTGGGATATGCAATGAATCAAGAGTGACATGTATGAAAGAATTATGAATGGTGGCTTTGCCACAAATACTATGTCAACTACATGATCATGCTAGCAATATGACAATGATGGAGCGTGTCATAATAAACGGAACGGTGGAAAGTTGCATGGCAATATATCTCGGAATGGCTATGGAAATGCCATGATAGGTAGGTATGGTGGCTGTTTTGAGGAAGGTATATGGTGGGTGTATGATACCGGCGAAAAGTGCGCGGTATTAGAGAGGCTAGCAATGGTGGAAGGATGGGAAAGAGTGCGTATAATCCATGGACTCAACATTAGTCATAAAGAACTCATATACTTATTGCAAAAATCTAGAAGTTATCAAAGTAAAGTATTACACGCATGCTCCTAGGGGAATAGATTGGTAGGAAAAGACTATCGCTCGTCCCTGACCGCCACTCATAAGGAAGACAATCAATAAATAAATCATGCTCCGACTTTATCACATAACGGTTCACCATACGTGCATGCTATGGGAATCACAAACTTTAACACAAGTATTTCTCGAATTCACAACTACTCAACTAGCATGACTCTAATATCACCATCTTCATATCTCAAAACAATTATCAAGCATCAAACTTTTCTTAGTATTCAACACACTCATAAGAATTTACAAATCTTGTATGCTTAGCATATTAGGATTATTTAAGCAAATTATCATGCTATTTAAGAATCTCAAAATGATATAAGTGAAGCATGAGAGTTCATCTATTTCTTCAAAATAAAACCACCACCGTGCTCTAAAAGATATAAGTGAAGTACAAGAGCAAATGACAAACTACTCCGAAAAATATAAGTGAAGATCAATGAGTAGTCAGATAATTATGCAACTATGTGAAGATTCTCTGACATTTAAGAATTTTAGATCTTGGTATTTTATTCAAACAGCAAGCGAAGCTAAATAAAATGACACTTCAAGCAAAACACATATCATGTGGTGAATAAAAATATAGCTCCAAGTAAAGTTAACGATGAACGAAGACGAAAGAGGGGATACCTTCCGGGGCATCCCCAAGCTTAGACGCTTGGTTATCCTTGAATATTACCTTGGGGTGCCTTGGGCATCCCTAAGCTTAGGCTCTTGCCACTCCTTATTCCATAGTTCATCGAATCTTTATCCAAAACTTGAAAACTTCACAACACAAAACTTAACAGAAAACTCGTGAGCTCTGTTAGCGAAAGAAAACAAAACACCACTTCAAGGTACTGTAATGAACTCATTCTTTAATTATATTGGTGTTAAACCTACTATATTCCAACTTCTCTATGGTTTATAAACTATTTTACTAGCCATAGATTCATCAAAATAAGCAAACAACACACGAAAAACAGAATCTGTCAAAAACAGAACAGTTTGTAGTAATCTGTAACTAACGCAAACTTCTGGAACTACAAAAATTCTAAAATAAATTGGTGGACATGAGGAATTTATCTAGTAATCATCTGCAAAAAGAATCAACTAAATAGCATTCTTTAGTAAAAAGTTTTAGCTAATCTCGTAAGCGCTAAAGTTTCTGTTTTTTACAGCATGATCATAAAGACTCCACCCAAGTCTTCCCAAAGGTTCTACTTGGCATAAACACTAATTAAAACATAAAACCACATCTAAACAGAAGCCAGATAGATTATTTATTCCTAAACAGAACCAAAAAGTAAGAAACTAAAATAAAATTGGGTTGTCTCCCAACAAGCGCTATCGTTTAACGCCCCTAGCTAGGCATGATGATTTCAATGATACTCGCATAAAAGATAAGAATTGAAATATAAAGGGAGCATCATAAACAATATGACTAGCACATTTAAGTATAACCCACTTCCTATGCATAGTGATTTTGTGAGCAAACAACTTATGGGAATAAGAATCAACTTGCATAGGAAGGTAAAACAAGCATAACTTCAAGATTTTAAGCACATAGAGAGGAAACTTGATATTATTGCAATTCCTACAAGCATATATTCCTCCCTCATAATAATTTTCAGTAGCATTATGAATGAATTCAACAATATAACCAGCACCTAAAGCATTCTTTTCATGATGCATAAGCATAGAATTTTTATTACTCTCCACATAAGCAAATTTATTCTCATGAATAGTGGTGGGAGCAAACTCAACAAAATAACTATCATGTGATTGAAAATTAGGATCAAGATGACAAATTTTATGGTTATCATTATTTTTTATAGCATACATGTCATGACAATAATCATCATAGATAGGGGGCATGCTTTCATCATAGTAACTTTGCATATCAAAACTTGAGAGGCTAAAAATATTATCAATATTAAACATAGCATCCTCAAGCTTGGGACAAACATTAATTACAGCAAATATATTCTCAAATATGTCATCCTCATCAAACATAGCTTCCCCAAGCTTGGGCCCTTTCAAATCATAAGCATAATCACTATCATCATTAATAGCATGGATAGCACCAATAGTATAGCAATTATTATATTCTTTCAAGTAAGTGCCAAAAAGATTTTCAAGATCATAAGAAGCATCATTATCTTCCCAATCATAATCATCACAACAAGCAATAGGCATAACGAGATCATCATCAAGGGTATCATCTTCATTTTCATGAGGCACAACAATAATAGAAGCAACTTTATTTGGGAAGCAGTAATTGATGTAACTTCTCGAGCTAAAACCCCTCCCTGTTATTCTCTTGTAATTTATAACTTTTATTCCTTCTCAGCGCAATGAAAAGCAGTGATCCTGCCTTTTCGTCAAAAAAAAGTACTGTCACCCACATTAGCTCATTGCGTGATTTGAAGACGTAGCTATAACGTTTCATTTCATCCCTAGCATCACTCCTCATTTCGAGTTTCCCCCCTCTCGCGCCACCTTTGCCTTCGAAGTCCGGCGTGTGCACAAACCAGAAATGCATGCTAATGCACACTAGGATATTGCCATCGTGATATGCAGCACTCAGATGGCAGCCTTGGTTCAGACCCACTCGTTTTTCCGCAGTAGTCCACGCCGTATCATCGGGACGCAAGATGGCCGCCGTGAAGATGGACCGGGCAAAACTGTACAAAAAGACGGTGCCATCGCTGTACACAATACCACGAGAATTCTCCATCCGCTGCTTTATCTCATAGCCATGGTGATCATCCTCCGAAAATCGAGGCAACTTGATGACGGCTCCGGTGCGAAGGTCGGCAAGTGTCGTCTGGGGATGCGCCGTGAAAAGCCAGACGTCCGTGCCATCTTCCCTGGCCACCCAGTTCTCGTTTCTAGTAGATGATACGCCCGGCAGGGCCAGACTGTCGCGGCCATGGCGGTAGCTCGACGTTGGCGAGATGCATCCGAAGTTGAGTGGCAAGTGCATCAAAGAGGTCGTCCCACGTCGCGAGCGGCCAGAAACGTCCGTTGGGTCGCTGCCGGGGATCGCAGTGACGGCGCCGCATTGCGCCAGGGGATGCAGACGGCTTGGAAGCGGAAGAAGTCGGCAACGTCGTGCAGTCGGCCGGAGATGTCGTCGAGCAGGTCCGCTGGGAGGTCGGCCCACCGTGGCGGCACTAGGCTGGCCGGCGTGGCCGCCACGCCGGAGCCGGACTGCGACGCGACCTCGGTGAAGGGCTCCATCCGATCCAATCTGAGCGCAAATATGTGAGTGTATAGAATATAGATGAATGCTACGCGGCCGTGATTATTAATCTCCTTTAAACCCTTTCCTGGTTAATTCCACATCAGAAGGTCAGGACTCTAGTCATTAACCAAACCCCGATGGTGGTTTTTATCTTTGTAAATTTTTTTAAATTATCTTTGTATCTTTGTATTTTAACCCACCTATTATAATCGCCATTTTAGTGATAGTTCTTCGTTAGAGTCTTATTTTTATAATTGAGATCAAGATAAAAAAATGTTTTCACCATTTATGGTAGACTTAATTTGATTTTAGGATAATTTTCAATTATAAATTATTTCAGCAATTCAAATTAGATTCAAAATATCTATATGAATGGATTTCAGTAATTTGATTTTAGCGATTCCCCCATTTTTCTCTTCTTTATACTTTGTAATATACTAAATACACATTTCAGAAATGACTTTACTAATATTTTTTAAAAATTCAGCATGCAGAAAAAAAATGTTCATATAGTGTTCAAGATTGTTTGTGTGAATTTAAAAAACTATTCACACCATTCACAAAAATGTTTGTGACATTTAAAAATTTATTCATGATCTTTTTTTTAACTTTCATGAAAATGTAAAAATGTGTTCACGTAATTCATATTAATTTTTTGTACTATTCTAAAAACGATCATAAAATTTTAAAAATGTTTACACGTTTATTAATATGTTGTCTGACATTTAAAAAGGTGTTCACAAAATGTAAAAGTTTCCACTTGAAATTTAAAAAAATCTTTGTAACATTTGGAAAATATATTCTAACACTTAACAAATGTTTTTTAAAAATAACATGAAAATTTTCAAAAATGTTTAGCGCATGTTTGACATATTCATTGTGTATTTTAAAAAAAGATGTTCAATGTGCATTTTACAATTGTCCAACATGTATTAAAAAAATGTTGCACATGTATCTAAAAATGTTCAATTTCTATAAGAAAAATGTGCAGCGTGCATGAAAAAATAGTCTACCTGTATTTCAGAAATCAGAAAAGGAAAAAACTAGCAGGAAAACCAAAAAATAAAAAACAAAGAAAAATCGATAGAGAAAAACACAAAAAAGAAAAAGAACAACAACATAGAACCTTCCCAAAACCTGCCAAAACCGGGTTGTAGGTTTCAGGAACCGATCCTATAGCCTTCCCGAAACCGATTGGTACACCTTTTTGGTCTGGCGCACTTCATCGATCGCTTGAGGCAAGCATTGCTATGCACCTAGCATTTGTGTGCAAATGCGGCAGGGCAGGCTATCTGCATCCTAGGCAGGCCTGACTCCCTGTCCCCTCCTTGGCCCATGGCCCATGCCAACTTTAGATTTTTGGACACCGGACATGCTACCCTCCTGCCCCTCTACCTAGCGGGCCCGTTAATCACAACCGGATATGCAGAAGGATCTTAGACCATCTAAAAAAAATGAAGAAGGACCTTTGTGAACTGAAGTTAGCCAAGATGGTAAGAAATTTAAACATGAACAAAGAAAAGGCACATAAGTGCATGTAAAATAGTGTATGCTAGCATTCTCTTCGATACTAGAAGGTACCATGTGTGTTGCCATGGGATCTCGTGACAATGTCTTGCGATATCTTGCTTGAGCAATGGCATTTCAATCATATGGTTTCGTTTAAAAATGTATCTTGATCAGAAAAATTTCTTGAGTAACTGGGAGAAAACCATATGAGAATTTGCGTTGTAGAAAGATGTGCGCTCAGACAAGAATGTGGGACATAAGCAAAACAAAACGAGGAAGAATCAATCCGTGGTTGGATGGTTGTACATGCAGACCAATAGGACATAATATTCTTTCTTTGGGAGTTCTCGTTGATAGTGAAATGTTCCAACAAAGAGTAACAACGAAACCAATAAAAAAAGTTGCACTCTTTGGATCTCTAGACCAAATCTTATTATTCAAATAGAAAATATATTGCAGTGAGATGTCGGATCGATGGAGCCACTGAAATATGTGGAGATGAGATGGTGGTCCCATGGTGTGATCAAACTTGTGGAAGACAGTCGGATAGAGAATAATAGAGTAATGTTGGAGAATATTTCAGTTCCATGAGCTATTGCCTAATAGCTATGGCGAAGTGGCTAAATGAGAGAGCAATAAGGAAAAAAAATACTTAGTAGCTTATGACTACCTAAAGATAGAAGATATGCATGCAAGACTTTACTAGGCTGGAAGAGATACTAACACTATATTTTTTTAGCAACTTGCCGAGGCAAGGGTAGAAACTCTGCCATTTCATAAAGGAGAAAGATAATTGCCCCGCAAAAAAATTAAGAAAAGTTGGGCGAAAACTACATTACAAAAAGGAAAGACGACTCAAATAGGAAACTAGATATCAAACTATAAGATAAGTAGTACTGACCCATGATACCGGTTCATCTCTTTGTAGTATGGAACTGCTAATGCAACGTCGCGTTATTAGAGAGAGCTACCACAATGTTGCAAGATGACACTTAAGAATTCCTTCGACAATATTAGTTGTTTGAAAATATATAAGTCATACCTTAATCTAATTCGAAAATGCTAGTGCTCACCCTACGGATCACGCTGCATGTGTCAACCGCCTCCTCACCCGTTGGATCTTCTTTTGATCGAATGACCCACAATAACCCTACCATATTTTAGCTTTTGCAACCTGGCCCTTGTTGCAATCCTACCAAGACGCAACATAGGTCAATTGCAGCCGCAGCACTGCTATTCTCTCTCCACCTTATCCCCAACCGAACATGTTAGTCCACACGATTTTTTCCCAAGCGATGTTGTCCATCATCTTCCTCCCTAGCCGTTCCCTTCTGACCCAAATCCTTTCCCCGACGTTCGTCCAGCTCAAGGCCAGCGTTGCCTTGGAGCTCACGTGTTGCAACCCACCGCAGCTGCTACGAGCACGACAACACCCGCCGCCGCTACTGTACGCGGGACCACCTGCTGTCGATGCAGATGATGCAACATTCTATAGGAAAGGCGCGGATGTTAGGAAAGGTTTCTATCGCAATTGCAACAAGGGTCTTGTTACAATGGCGACGGACATGACTGCAATCTGAAGATGGTTTTTACAACAAGAGTTCAATTGCAATTGCAACAAGGCTCTTGCAATAGCGAAGTTGGCATCCGCATGCCGGAGATGCTCTGCAACAAGGGTCCTTTTTGCAATTACAACAAGGGTCTTGTTGCTGTGGGGGCAACAGAGAAGAGGGATTGTATAGTGAGTATCGTGGATCATACGGCTCATTACTCGACCGATCTTTTGAAAAGATTAGCCGGCCTACGCGTAGCACGCTCCAATCAAATTTCGGATGCACACAATAAAGTAGACTAGACGACAATGTTGCTTAATGTTTGTTTCATAAAGAATCGATGTCTAAGATCGTTGGTTCAAAACTAAAATGTCCTTGCGCGACTAAGGAACATATGCTTTCAAGCTAACACCACAGTTCACATGCTCAAAACTCATTCTGAATAGCAACTAAATTACAGTTTTTCGTGGCGCCCTCAAGCCACTAAATTGCTTATTATTTTTCCTGGCTGTCTTCTTGGTTGAGACCTTGGCCCTTTTTCTGATTTCCTTCATTGGAGCAATGGCTGGTGGAGGGGGTTGGAGCCACACATGCGCCTTGACGGAACCCCATTTGGGGCTCAGCCCATCCATAAGTTTAGCCTCGCCGTCAATGAAACTGTATTTGAGCAAGAAGCCCCTCAAGAAAAAGAAGGCGCACCCGCCCACGCCCGTAGGCGTGTCGTCCATGGCGAAGCTTGTGGGTGATCCAAGAAACAGGACGCGATCGCTCAAGCTCTGGCCGTCCCTGGCCATCCAACGCATCTTGCCATCGCCGTAGGCCCCTACGAGAGCATGCACCGTCACCGAGACTGCGCCCGCCGGGTCGTGCCCGGTGCGACCAGAGCACCAGTCCTGCTCGGCCAGGACGGTCGCCCACATTAGCTCACCTCGTGACTTGAAGACGTAGCTATGGCGCTTTATTCCATCCCTTGCGTCACTCATCATGTCGAGCTCGCCGCCGGCGGCGACTCCTTTGCCTTCGAAGTCAGGCTTGAGTATAAACCAAAGGTTCAGCCTCACGCAGACTAGGATCTTGCCATCGTGATATGCAGCACTCAGATGGCAGCCTTTCTCCAACAAAGTCAGACTTCTTTCCGCAGTAGTCCACGTGGTATCACCAGGACGCAGGATGGCCGCCCTGAAGACGCGCGAGTAAAAATCGTACACAAAGACGGTGCCATCGCGGTACACAATGCCACGAGAATCGCTCATCTGCCACTTTATCTCATCGTCATCAGCATCCACCTCCGAAAATCGAGGCAGCTTGGTGACGGCTCGGGTGAGAAGGTCGGTGAGTGTTGGCCGGGGATACGCCGTGAAAGCCCAGACGGCCGCGCCATCTTCTCTGACCACCCAGCTCATTTCGTCGCTGGTAGATGGTTCGTCCGGCAGGAAGAAGCTGTCGCGGCCATGGCGGTCGCTCGATCTCGGCAATGCCAAGATGCATCCGAAGTTGAGTGGCAAGTGCACAAAGAGGTTGTCCCACATCGCAAGCAGCCACGGCAGAAACGTCCGGTGGGTCGCTGCCGGAGATGGGAGTAACAGCGCCGCTTTGCGCCAGGGGCTGCAGACGGCGTGGAAGCGGACGAAGTCGACAACGTCGCGCAGGCGGCCGGAGATATCGATGAGCAGGTCCGCCGGGAGGTCGGCCCACCGTGACGGCGCGAGGCTGGCCGCCATGCCGGAGCCGCACTGCGATGCGATCTCGGTGAAGGTCTCCATCCGATCCAATCAAGCTAGGGCAATATGTCGAGCGTATGGATCCGCCGCCGTAATTATTTATCACCTTTAAATCCTTTCCTGGTTTGTATATTTAATTCCGCATTAGAAGGTCAGGATTGTTTAGATCTTTAACCAAATCCCGACGGCGGTTTTTATCCCGTGTTTTTACCTAATTACCTCACCCCTATTTTTTAGTTGTACCTCACCTATTTTAATTGCCATTTTAGTGGTATTTGTTGTATTACAATACAAATTAAGATAAAATATATTTTTCACCATTTTTTGTACTGGTAATTTGTGTTTAGGGTATTTGAGATCATAAACGAATTAGTAATTAAATCGGATTCAAAACTAGCTACTAATTTTGGTAATTTAAAATCGAGTTAGAAGTTCACAAGTTCTTGGAATGTATTCCTAAAGTACTATTTAGATTGTAATTGTACAAATATTAGAAGCAACTTCACTTGTGGAAATAAATCACAAGTATAATAAGCAAATTAAAGTGAGGACATACTCGGTGAAATGTCAAGGGGAGGCATGAGGATTTCTATGATAGGTTGATGTAAGGGCAACTGCAACGGCGTGCACCAAAATAGACACACAAAAGACAACGATAGGGGAACCGGTCACCCAACTGTATACATCAAATAAGCATCAAATCTGGACAGCGTGGGTCATGTGGACCTAGAGAACAAAACACATGGGGTGTGGGAAGTTCAACTAACAAGTGGGCCAGGTAGACGTCCGGACTTCCGCAAACCTTACCTAGATTTGATATCAGTCTCAGCGAAATTCAGACAACCAAACCGCATCGCTGATGTTTGATGCACGATGTTGCATGCTAAAAGTATCCGGATCGTTTGGTTCAGACATTTAGGTGCATTTTGGTGCACGACATTGGAGTTTCCCTAACCATGGGGTTGTACATCGGACTTGATATTTTTTTATGGGTGAAATTTTGGGTTTTTATTTCTCAAAAATAGTGTTACAATCTGCTGATATAGAAATTCCTTAACACTGTGTGAAATCCGGCACCACCAATAGGTGGTGCTACCTTTAGAACGATCAAGATTAGGTGGACTTTAAGCAGCTCTATTTTAATGAGGCTAATTTTTATCGGAATAAACCCATGCAGCTCCAGAAGCTTCTTAATCTCCAAGATTAGGTGTCCATGGGCAGATCAGTCCAACGAGTCACCTGTCAAGGCAGCAATCGTCGTCCAGCAATCAGATTGTACCATTCACGCAGCCTGAGTGGCATCTGTGTGATGCCGGGTAGGTTGACGCCTTTTTCAGTTCCCTTTTTCAATCTAAATCAACACATACCAATGGATAGATATGTAAGAGCATCTCTAACAGACATTATAAAAATAGAAACTGTAAAAGGTTCCGTGAACTTTTGTTGTGTGTGTCATGGACACAAAATTAGTCCGGAACATTAAACCCGTCAAAATTTTACAGGTTTTGTAGAAAACGATGGGAAGCAATCTACCCTCTTGTGAGAGGGCCACGTGGTATTTATTGATAGAGATGAGGCATATCCCATGATCGTATACATGTCTTGGAGTACAAGGGATTAGGAGATAGATAGAAAGTAGTTTAAGTAGATACTAATCTATCTCTACTCTAACCAGAACTCCAACTAACAATATATGTGCGCCTAGGGCAGGGCCACATGAGATATATTTCAATGTAGGCGGTAGATCCCGTGCAGATACGCTGCAGCAGCGGCAGACCGAGGTGGGCTCGCCCTCAGGATCCGACGCGCCCTGCAGGCTGGAGGTGGCACAATCCACGCCAGCCACCTGCGGCTCGGGACGCGGGACGGTCCAGCAGGCGGCCGACCTAGGCGCACATATATTGGCTGCAATGAGACGCGGGACGGTCCAACACACCCCCTTAGCAAAAACTATATTGGCTGCAATTAGATATATTTAAATTATATGGAGATATATATTGCTTTAGAGGCATACACAAACTATATGTAGTCTTTGCAACTTTTGGTCATGTCTCATGTTAATGTGATGCCTGGATTGAATCCAGCATGGTAGCACGTTTATTGATGTTTGTTCACAAAAAGGTGTCCTCATAGTTTAAAGTAAATATATGCTTTTGGCATTCACATTGTTACTATGATACTAGTCTTCTTTGTTTCCCTTGGTATATCAGATGTATTGAACAGACAAATTTTCTTTGATTACAGAGAGTATCTTTTTGTATCCTGTTTACGGTCCATTTCTCAAACAAAAATATTGCTTGTTTCTATCCAGATCATCCCAGAAGAATTTCTTCAGCGTTTCAAGGGCGAATTCCCAAGAGAGATGATACTTGAAACACAAAAATGTCACAATTACATAATTGGAGTTGCCAAGAACAATGGAAATCTTGTCCTTACAAGTGGGATGGGGGAAATTTGTTGGGACGTTTGGTCTAGAGATGGGTGACACCATAGTATTCAGATACATTGGGAACTCTCGGTTTAATGTCATAATCTTTGATGAACTTGGCTGTGAGAAGGTATCATCAGTTTTTGTGGATCCTTCTCCACCTCCTGTGCAAGAAAGGCGAACTAGTGCTACTGATACTGTGAAAAGTTCTCATTTTCGTCCTCAGACCATACAAACACAGCCATTTAGCATAGGGAAAGGGATGCCAATGGAGTCACCACGCCTCCAAATGGAAATGGACAAGTCATGTCAAGACAACAACACTGTGATAAGTGTTTCCTCCCGCGAGTCATCAGGTCTCATCCCACGAGTCAAGACAACAACATCGTGATAAGTATTTACCCTTGCAAATCATTCTCATATTTGTATTGCTGATATTTAGTTTTTCTGTTTTCTTTGCACAGGAGATCCTGTCTACTATGAGGAAGAATGTGGGGTACGTGAAGTGCCTGGTTCCGATTTCAACGTCAGGAAGAAGAAGGCCAGGCTATCTTCAAATCAGAAGCAACAGTTGAAGGATTGTTACTTTACCAGCCGGAAGACCAAACTAACTTCAACTCAGAAGGAAGCGGTGAAGCGGATGGTCCAATCCATATACTCAGAGATCCCCATCTTCGTTGCTGTGATGCGCAAGTGCAACGTTGTTGCAGAATTCTATCTGGTTAGTTCCATTTTTTTAATGTGTGTTCTGCACCGATCATGTAGGTGCCTGTGTAGTAAAGTGCTACTTATGAAATATTAATGAAAACACTATCTGATAATGTAAATTCATAACCAGTCATCTTTGAATTTAAATATAGGCAGTTTCCTACTATCTTACAAATTTAGGAAGCAATTTAACATGTTATTTTTACAGTGTTTTCTTGCCATTATCTACTAACTCTTTTGTTCACTGTAAACAGACTTTTCCCATGCACCACGCTAAGAAATATCTCACAGAGGAGCCAGACATGTGTCTTCAGCGGCAGGGCCGGAAGTGGGAGGCGCGGTATTGTGAATACAATGGCGGGGAAAAGCTCACTATTGGATGGAAACAGTTTGTAGAAGACAACAAGCTGAAGATGGGTGATATCTGCCTCTTTAAACTGTTGAGCATTGAGAGAACCATGAAGGTCTATATCATCAGTGAAAACGTTGCCAATTATCGGGCAGGTCTCCAGAATGACACTGACCGCGAAGCGGTGTTCAGGAGAGGGGCTCATCATGCGGATGGAGCGTGTGATCCTGACTCAAGGTTCCTTCGCATCACTAAAACTGAAGCTATGGAAGATGATGCTGTTTTTAAAACTGAAGACGGTGCCTGATCGCCCAAGGAAAAAAGCCTGGTGTCTGAACCAAGCGTAGCTGCTGTTTTTCCGCTCTGGGGAAAACGAGTGGTCGTATCGATCATAAGGATCCGGTTGCGTTGTAGAAACTTGAAACTGTTCTGGTGCTCGATCTTGCTCCGTAGTTTGTTCGTTTTCTTCACAGGCTAGCCGTGCACGCGGCCTGGAACTCCTCTAGCTGTAGTTTTAGCTGTGTTTAAGTTTCCTTTTGCACCCCTGGATGCTGCTTTTAAGGTCGTGGGTTATTTCATTATCGTGGTGATAGTGGAATACAATCCTTCGTGGCCCTTTGGGGAAAAAATGGACGCCAACTGATCGAGATGTCATGTTACCGTATTCCCTGACGGAGGTAAGATTGGTGATGCTTTCATGTTTGTGGTACTGCTGATTCGTGAATCGCTAGTGATGCTGATATGATAGTGCTTTTGTGTTAATTAGTGAATTTCCAGTCAAGTTTTCTGCTCTTTCTTTCAAGGTCTAGAAGTTTTTTTTTAGCGTTTCAAGGACTAGAAGTTGCCATGTGCGTTGCCGCACCGTTTTTCTTTCATGGGTCAATTTTTTCCGTGGTTGTACCATGGCTGGTCGTTGGGTTATGGACTTTAATTATAGTATTATACTAATAAAATACCCATACTTTGTCATGGGCCAACAAATAGATCTACCGCGAATCTCTCAACTTCCGCTCTTCGATCATTGTGTTATCGGATCTCAGAGCGGTCAGATGTCAGGGAACAAAATACATCTCCTCGTCTGCAAAATTAAATGGCCGCTTCGATCCAACACGAGGTCAATAAACACCACGCCAACGATTGATTCGTTTGTGTCTTATTTAATCCAAGTACTTGATTTGACCTTGAATGAATACTACATGCGAGTGAAAAAGAAAAGGAAAAAACAGCTAGTGGGATTTGAGCCTACTAGATAACATTCCAGGATCGCGATCAGCTTGACTAATTCTCTCTTATGACTAGGTATAGGTACTTTTTGTACATCATTTAAAATACAAACTTGAAAAAAAGAACTTATCAACCTAGGTTTTCATTGACCCTTCTAGCTATAAAATAGGTACACGTAAACGACAAACTCATATGTACATGATTTTTCACGTGGGATTTTTTTTTGTTGAAACACATCCTCGATAATTTGTATGTAAATAGCACGGCAATTTATGCACCTCATGCCTCTTAATTGACTTACAACGTCGTGGTAACTTTGATCTGAGAAACTTATGTGTAAATAACATGCTAACTTACACATCGCAGACCCGATAATGCACCTTCCAGTAATTTTTGTGCATATAACATGCTAATTTATGCACCGTAGATCTTATGAGTTTGTACAAACACCATAGTAACTTTGATTCAATGAAAAAATGTTGATAACATCCCCCGAGAATTTCCATGTAAATAACATGGTAATATATGCATTGTTTGACTGCATGTCGTTCGGATCCGTTTACTAAAAGCGAAACGATCGGAAGTTAGCAAAGCCTAATAGCACGGTAACTCACACATCGCATACCTGATAACTATAACTTATGTACCCTGGTCCTGGTAACTTTGACGCCGGGGGGGGGGGGGGGGGTGATAAAATATCCCCGTGGTAACTTTTATGTGAATAGCTTGTTAAGTTGGTGACTCACAAATCACAAACCTAATAACTTATGTATCGTAGTCCTGATAACTTTGGCATGGGGAGTGGGGGTTGATTAAATATCCCCCGGTAACTTTTGTGTGAATAGCATGATAACTCACACATTGCAGACTTGATAACTTATGTGCACTCACACGTCGCAGACATGATAACTTATGATCCCAGTACTAGTAACTTTGGCGGCGGCGGGGGGGGGGGGGGGGGGGGAGTGGGGAGTGGCTTGATGAAATATACGTCTGGTACCTTTTGTGTGAATAGCATGATAACTCACACGTTGCAGACCTGATAACTTATGTGCCTCGGTCCTAGGTAGCTTTGGGGGCGGGGGGAGGGGGGGGAGAAGGGGGTGGTGATGAAATATACCCACGGTAACTCACACGTTGCAGACATGATAACTTATGTACCCCAGTCCTTGTAACTTTGGCGACCCCCCCCCCCCCCCCTCGGTAACTCACACACCACAAACCTGACAACTTTTGTACCGTGGTCTTAGTAACTTTGGCAACGGGTGTGGGATGTGGGAAGGTGTTCAAAAAAACCCCGAGAACTTTCATGTAAATAGCTTGGAACTGTACGCACCTTATACGTGATAACTTATGCATAAATACCATGACAACTTTGATCCGGGGTGGTGGGAGGGAGAAAGTAGTTTGAAAACATACCCCTCCCGATAACTTCCGTACAAATGTCACAATAATATACGTACCATAGACTTGATAACTCATGTACAAACACCGTGATAACTTCGACCTTGGGGAAGGAAGTTGTTTGAAAACATAACTTTGATAACTTATGCATAAATAACATGGTAATATATGAACCGCAGACATGGTAACTCGCGCACAAACACCGCGGTAAATTTGTCCTGGAAAAAAATAGTTGTTGAAAATGTACCACAGTAACTCATGTGTAAATAACATGATAATAGACACACATCCAAGCTGATAACTTACCTAGCCTTCGCCCAGCCTGGTAACTATTTGCACGGGAAAAAAGTCATCAGAACATATCAACATGGGATCTAGTTTCGTAAGTCTCGCCGCAACTGATTTTTTATGTGAAAACGATTTTTTGATCAGACTGACGCTTTGACCTATAACACATTTTAAAGTTTTGAAATATGTAGAATCGAGGATGCATCCATTTTTTCCCTTTTAATGTATGCATTCATGTGCATGTGAAGAGAAAATTACAAGAACTATCTTTTATGTCCTAGTAATTTCTGTATAAATAACATGATAACTTATATACAACCGCATGATAACTCGTGTAGCACACACGTCGTAAATTTTGACTCAAAAAAAGATATCGTCAAAACATACCAACATGGGATCTAGTTTCGAAGGTCTCGTCACGACGAATCTTTTATGTGAAAACAATTTTTCAATCGGACCAACGGTTTGAGCTACAAAATATTTTAAATTTTCGCATTGGGAAGAATCTTTGATGACATCATCAATTTCGTTTTTTCTGCATGTATATGACTAGTAGCTCTCAGAAAAAAGAAAGAAAATAAGATGAAGCTAATGCATGCATGCAAGTTAGGAAGGAATCGTGCGGATCTGTTGCTTAACTTCAGTACGTGTGGAAGTTAGCACAATCCTATTACTTCGCTATATGTCACCTCACTTCAAATCCACCCGGTGTTCGCACCAAGTCTATTAAAATGTTGAGTCCCATCATCCCTAAGAGCATAACCCGTCTCAAACGCCCGGACGAGCTTACCGGTCACAAAAAATTGACCCGCCCGGGCGCCTCAAATGCCTGGGCTATCCGACATCCCACATATCCAGCCCAAATATTTATTGTGTATTTTAAAAAAGATGTTCAATGTGCATTTTACAATTGTCCAACATGTATTAAAAAATGTTACACATGTATCTAAAAAATGTTTAATTTGTATACGAAAAATGTGCAACATCTATTAAAAAAGGACTGTGATATTTGGCACACGTGTGCCATATAAGCAAAACTGCCACACCTCTATTTATTTCATTTAAAGTACCATACGATCCCTCGTTCTTTGACCTCGCCTCTTCCCAAATGACCCCGCAGGCTCGCCTGAGAAACCTGCTTCTCCCGCACATCTCGGGCGCACACCCTCGAGAAAACTGCCACTTCTTCACGTCTACCACATGATTTCTTCTCAGGACAAAGTTACCATAATATTTGTATGCAAGTTATCAGGCCTGTGTTGCATAACTTACCGTACTATTTACATAGAACGTATCAGGTACTATGCTTCAACAACTACAACCTTTCAAAATTACCACTGTATTTTGTACACAAGTTATAAGGTCTTCGATGTGTAAAATACCGTGGTACTTACACATAAGTTATCAGGGTATATGTACATCAACCTCCCCCCGGCGAAAGTTACCATGGGGGATTGTACATGAGTTACCAGGTCTACGGTTCGTATATTATCATGGTATTTGCACCTAAAAACCTAGGTGTGTTTCAGTAGTTTTTTCCATAGGCCAAAAATTATCATGATGTTTTTGCGTAATTTATCACGCCTATAGCACGTGTGCCCCTCATGACACTAAACATTATGTGACTTTTCCATGGCACGCCATGTGTTGTGTTCATTCAAGAGGCCCACGCGCGAGGCGAGTATATGTTTTTAACAACTTATATATTTTTCTTTGGTAAAAAAAGTTGCCATCATGTTTATATTGCAAGTTATCGGTTATGCGGTGCTTATATTATCATGTTATTTACACAAAAATTATTGGGGATGTTTTGAATAACTTTTTCCCGGGGCAAAAAGTTATCATGGTGATTCTAGGTAACCTATCAAGCCCCCCCCCCCCCCCCCCCCCCGCGCATGGGTCAAAAACTTATCATTGTGTTTAGTTATCGCAGTGCATATGTTTTCATACTATTTACACATAAAAATGCCAGGGGAGGGAGGTATACTACCGTGCTATTTACACAGAAGATACCGGAGTATCTTTTCAAAAAAATCCCTACGGTTAAAGTTACCATGGTGCTTCTACCTCAGTTATCAGATGTGTGCTGCGTATATTACCATCTATTTACACATAAATTATCAGGTATCTTTTCACATTTGTTTTCCCCTATGGTTAAAGTTACCATGATGTTTGTATCTAAATTATCAGGTCTATGGCGTGAATGTTATCATGCTATTTACAGAAATTACCAGGGGGCGGGTTCATCAAATTTATTCCCAATGATCAAAGTTACCACGATGCTTGAAACAA
The DNA here is from genome assembly GCF_056163025.1 of Triticum urartu. Taxonomy (NCBI): domain Eukaryota; kingdom Viridiplantae; phylum Streptophyta; class Magnoliopsida; order Poales; family Poaceae; genus Triticum; species Triticum urartu. The sequence goes on from NC_141877.1 coordinate 599,257,278, forward strand.
AAAGTTTTTCAGTGCTAACATATTAAAGGCAAAAACATGTCAAAAACTATATTTCCCTTAGAATGTTCAACAATGAGTGTGATAGGTGAGGTGGTTAGCTCCCTTTGTTAATTACCTGCAGACTAGAGATCAAATCCTAGTCTAAGCATTATTTTTGCTGAAAATCGAGAAGGCATGTGGGGCCATAAATGACGATTACGAAAATTAGAAAGGCACGAGTGGGTGTGCACGATAAAATCGGGGAGGACAGGCGGGAAAGGAAAGAAATCGGAGGAGGACGTGAGGAAAAGGAAAGAAATCGGGAGGTCGTGCGAAAAAGGAAGGAAATCGGTAGAGAATTGATGGCGTTGGATGCGTGTGGCAGTTTCGCAATCTGCCACACGGTTGCCATATACATATTTCGTTAAAAAAATTGTCTACATGTATTTCAGAAATCTGAAAAGGAAAAAAATAAACTAGCAGGAAAAAAGAAAACCAAAAAATAAAAAACAAAGAAAACCGATAGAGAAAAACACAAAAAGGAAAAACTACAACAACAGAGAACCTTCCCAAAACCGGGTTGTAGGTTTCAGGAACCGACCCTAGAGGCTTCCCAAAACCGATTAGTACACCATGTTGGGCTGCCCACTTCACCGATCGCTTGAGGCGAGCATTGCTATGCACCTAGCATTTGCGTGCCAAGGCGGCAAGGCAGGTTATCTGCGTCCTAGGCAGGCCTGACTCCTTGCCCCCCTCCCCGGCCCTTGGCCCATGCCAACATTAGATTTTTGGACACTGGATAGGCTACCCTACCACCTAGCGGACCCGTTAATCATAATCAGACATGCAGAATGATCTTAGACCATTTCAAGAAAACAACGAAGAAGGATCTTTGTGAACTGAAGCTAGCCAAGTTGGTAAGAAATTTAAACATGAACAAAGAAAAGGCACATAAGTGCATGTAAAATAGAGTATGCTAGCATTCTGTTCGATTCTACAAGATACCACGTGCGTTGCCATGGGATCTCGTGACAATGTCTTATGATATCCTGCTTGAGCAATGGCATTGCAATCATATGGTTCTGTTTCAAAAAATGTATCTTGATCATAGAAAATTTTTATGAGTAATTGGGAGAAAACCATATGAGAAATTGCTTTGTAGAAAGATGTGCACCAAGACAATAATGTGGGACATAAGCAAAACAAAACGAGGAATAATCAATCCATGGTTGGATGGTTGTGCCCCTAGACCATTAGGACATAATATTCTTTCTCTGGGAGTTCTCGTTGATAGCGAAATGTTCCAACAAAGAGTAACAACGAAACCAATAAAAAAAGTTGCACTCTTTGGATGTCTAGACCAAATCTTATTATTCAATTAGAAAATATATTGCAGGGAGATGTCGGATCGATGGAGCCATTGAAATATGTGACGACGAGATGATGGTCCCATGGTGTGATCATACTTGTGGAAGACAGTCGGATAGAGAATAACGGAGTAATGTTGGAGAATATTCCAGTTCCATGAGTTATTGCCTAATAGCTATGGCGAAGTGGCTAAATGAGAGAGCAATAAAAAATAATGTACTCAGTAGCTTCTAACTACTTAAAAATAGAAGATATGCATGCAAGACTTTACTAGGCTGGAAGAGATCTAACACTATTTTTTTAGCAACTTGCGGAGGCAAGGGTAGAAACTTTGTCATTTCATAAAGAAGAAAGAGAATTGCCCAATTAATTAAGAAAAGTCAGGCGAAAACCACATTACAAAAAGGAAAGACACAAATAGGAAATTAGATACTAACACTATAAGATAAGTAGTACCGGCCTATGTTTCCGGTGTCATCTCTTATAGTGTGGAACTGCTAATGCAACGCCGCGTTATCACACATAACTACCACAATGTTGCAAGATGGCACTTCAAAATTCCTTCGACAATATTAGGTGTTCGAAAATATGTAAGGCATACCTTAATCTAATTTAAAAATGCCAGTGCTCGCCCTACGGATCATGCTGCATGTGTCAACCACCTCCTCGTCTACTGGATCTTCTTTTGATCGAATGACCCACAACAACCCTACTCATATTTTAGCTATTGCAACCTGGCACTTGTTGCAATCCTACCATGACGCAACAGGGGTATATTGCTGACGCAACACTGCTCTCCTCTCCCACCTTATCCCCAACCGAACATGTTAGTCCACACGATTTTTCCCCAATCGATGTTGTCCATCATCTTCCTCCCTGGCCGTTCCCTTCTGACCCAAATCCTTTCTTCCTCGTTCGTCCAGCTCAAGGCCAGCGTTGCCTTGGAGGTCATGCGGTGCAACCCACCGTAGCTGCTACGAGCACGACAAACCCGTCACCGCTACTGCACGCGGGACTACCTGCTGTCGATGCAAATGATGCGACATTCTATAGGAAAGGCGCGGAGGTCAGGAAAGTTTATATTGCAATCTTGTCGCAATGGCGATGAAGATGACCTGATGCGGAGCATCCTATGTACATCACCATGTCAAGAGTCCGTTTGGCGAGTGACACGTGCAACATCTACATGACATACCCAAAGATGAATCATCTCCTTTACACGTTCTCACTTGACCCTTTCGAGGATGGTATACTACTTGACACTCCACTCGTGTGCATGCGTAGGTATTGTCGGAACACTACAGACGACGAGGAGGAGTGCAAGCGCCAAGGAACAACTACACCATCCGCGAGGGAAGCCTGGAAGCGACGACGGAAGAAGACGGAGCTGCTGACGCTACAGCGGCCGGACATCCGGGCCAAGGGCCGGACATCTGGCGCCTATGCAGCCGCCCAGGAGCTGCACCAACAGAAGGACAAGAGCTTCAGCGGCCGGACATCCAGCGCCTGCCCGGACATCCGGCGCCTCAGCAACGCCCGGACATCCGGCGACCAACCCTGGAAATCCGGCGACGCCATTCCAGAGAAGAACAGATTCGGCCCCCGCCAAGCCGGACAGCCGGACAGTGCCCCGGACATCCGACGTCTCGCGAACAGCCGGACATCCGGCCCCCAGCCCGGACATCCGGCGCCTGCTTGCGCGCATGGACAGGGCCCGAGGCCCATGTATCCTCTTTCCCACTTACCCCTTCATGGCTTAGACTATATATACTACTCCCCCTCCTCCTAGTTAGGGTTAGCATTGGTTTAGCTCATTTTAGAGATAGAGCATTGCTCATCCACATCGGATCTACTCCACGAGAGAGACCGTGGCATCTACGGAGAAGATCCTTTTGGATTCAAGACCTCCTTGCAGAGAAGATCATCAAGACCCCCTCTTGGGCGGCCCCATCAAGACCTCCTCACGGAGAAGACCGGTTACCTCTTGTATCGTCCGTTGTTGACTTTGGATCTTGTATCTTCCTTTGTGTTCATGGATCTAGTGCATGTGTGATCATTCTTGTTGTTTTTGAGTGTTCTCTTGTGTTCCCCTCGTGATTTTCCCCTTGTTTCCCTCCTCGTGTTCTTCGATGGATCCGCTCCTTTCGTGAAAGATCGACCGGTTAGGGCTCCTACCCTACATCATCTTGGATTAGAGCCAGCTTGTCTCATGATATCATCTTGGTATCATGAGCCACGTTGATCACGATTTCGGAGCCTCCCCTCTTTGTTTTCTAGCCTAATTTTGTTGTGTTGTTCCCCAATTTCGAAAATCCCCACCAAAAATAGCCCCAATTTTTTTTGTGATTTGTTGGTTTGAGGAAGTTTTGTTGGATTTGATCCATGGATTTGCTTGGTTTCGAGTGGATCTAGCATATCCCCAAGTTTCCCCACTTTTCATCCACAAAATCTCTCCAATTTTGCCCCTAAAATCATCAATTTCCGCCCCCAATTCGAAAATTTCCGCCCCAAACGAGATCTGGAATCGTCGGGCCGGACATCCGGGCCCCAAGCCGGACATCCGGCTCCTGGAGCGGCAAATCTGCACGGTTCTGGACATCAGGTCCCGGATTTCCGGCCTCGAGCCCGGATGTCCGGCCCCAGACATCTCAGCCACCCCTGTTTCACCGTTTTGTCCATAACTAATTCATCCGGAGTCTGATTTTCACGTTCTTTAGCTCGTTGAAAAGCTCTTGACATACCCCTTCCCACAAAAATACTACCATCACAATTTGAATCCATCAAATTTTTGGAACTTTGGCATCTTTGCCTAGGGCTTCCACCACAACCTCCGCATAACCACCACCGACTTCCGCAACCTAACCAATTTTGTTTCCATCGCATTTGTGGTTGTTTGAGTTATGATTTGAGTCTCCTAAGGTGTTTAGGCTACTTAGGGACGGTTGCTTCTTCATCAACCACCACCACCATAACTTCCGCATAGGCTTTCCCACCATACACTTCCGCCACCCCAACTTAACCCAATTTTGTTAGTGTTGTGAGTTGTGTCTCCTAAGGTGTTTCGGCTACTTAGGGACCGTGCTTCCAACTCCGACACCGTTTATAGTCCACCACCTTACCCTCCACTTCCACATTGCATCTCAAAACCCATCATTGCATTTCCGCAATCCCATTGAGCTTCCGCAACCACCACCGCTTTCCCGCTACCACCATTTGACATTTGATGTTTCGGCTACTTAGGGACGAGTCTCCATCATCTTGGTATCTCCATCAAGATCATCGCCACTCATCATCGCCAAGGACGGTAACCTCCATACCATCTTGGTATCGTGGTATCCCTCCTTTGTATATTCCCTTGCCATTGCATTGATAACCCCTAGCCCATTTTGCGTCACTTACCTATCGAGACTAGCCTTTGAGTATTGCCGGCAATGTTACTTGTGCACATTAGTGGTCTACACCTTCCATTACATACATACCATATCATATTTGTATCATCATATCATCTCTTGTGCCACAAGTTTGTTCCCGCATATATACAATTGCTATCTTGGTTTGTGCATTGTGCCAAAGTGGCCATACAAAAAAAGAGGATAAAGCTTTTAAGCAAAAGAGTGAACAAAGAGCTTGTAAGCAAGTGCCATAGCATCATACCACATTGCACATAATATTGTCATATCTGATCATCTTGGATCATACCACCGGAACCATACATACATAGCATGCTTGGGATAGAAAGTTCATACATTTTGCATATCATAGGTTGTGCACAAGTGTCGTATCTGCCTATTAAGAAATCATGCTAGTGTCTCTCTTGAGTTGTGCAACACGAGCATTTTCCGTGGATTCCACATTTTGTGCTTATTCCTTGGTTGCACGACCCCATTTATCTATCCGTGTGTGCGTTTCCGTGTGGCATTCATTGCTATTAGTCTACTTGTTTCACTTGCAAATTTGTGAATCTCTTTCAACATTATTGACTCTTGCTAACATTTTGCATCAAGTTTTTGTGCCACTATCCTCACCGAGCTCCACCATAAGCCTTATTTGTGTAGGTGTGAGAAACCGATAAGAATTGGTACCAATTGTGCTATTTCCTTGTCCACATTGGAGTGATCATTGATCCACTTTCAACTTCGGTCAAGGTACATTTGCTATTCGTTCTTCTCTTTCTACCACTCACATTTTTCTCTTGGGGTGATGGATAGGCAAGGCATTTCATCTTCGGTCTACAACAACAACGACAAGTTCGATACCACGAACAACTCCAACGACGCCAAGATGCAAGCTCAAATGGAGGAGATCAACGTATCTATAATTTTTGATTGCTCCATGCTATATTATCTACTGTTTTGGACATTATTGGGCTTTATTATCCACTTTTATATTATTTTTGGGACTAACCTATTAACCAGAGGCCCAGCCCAGAATTGATGTTTTTTTGCCTGTTTTAGGTTTCTAAGAAAAGGAATATCAAATGGAGTCCAAATGGAATGAAACCTTCGGGAACGTGATTTTATCAACAAATAAGACCAGAGAGACTTGGACCCTACGTCAAGAAATAAAACAGGAGGCCACGAGGTAGGGGGGCGCACCTGCCTACCCTAGGCGCGCCGTCCACCCTCGTGGCCCTCCTGTTGCTCCACCGACGTACTCCTTCCTCCTATATATATCCACGTACCCCCAAACGATCAAAACAGGAGCCAAAACCCTAATTCCACCGCCGTAACTTTCTGTATCCATGAGATCCCATCTTGGGGCCTGTTCCGGAGCTCCGTCGGAGGGGGCATTGATCATGGAGGGCTTCTACATCAACACCATAGCCCCTCCAATGAAGTGTGAGTAGTTTACCTCAGACCTACGGGTCCATAGTTAGTAGCTAGATGGCTTCTTCTCTCTTTTTGGATCTCAATACAATGTTCTCCCCCTCTCTTGTGGAGATCTATTTGATGTAATCTTCTTTTTACGGTGTGTTTGTTGAGACCTATGAATTGTGGGTTTATGATCAAGTCTATCTATGAATAATATTTGAATCTTCTCTGAATTCTTTTATGTATGATTGGTTATCTTTGCAAGTCTCTTCGAATTATCAGTTTGGTTTGGCCTACTAGATTGATCTTTCTTGCAATGGGAGAAGTGCTTAGCTTTGGGTTCAATCTTGCGGTGTCCTTTCCCGGTGACAGTAAGGGCAGCAAGGCACGTATTGTATTGTTGCCATCGAGGATAACAAGATGGGGGTTTTATCATATTGCATGAATTTATCCCTCTACATCATGTCATCTTGCTTAAGGCGTTACTCTGTTTTCATGAACTTAATACTCTAGATGCATGCTGGATAGCGGTCGATGAGTGGAGTAATAGTAGTAGATGCAGGCAGGAGTCGGTCTACTTGTCTCGGACGTGATGCCTATATATATGATCATAGCTAGATATTCTCATAACTATGCTCAATTCTGTCAATTGCTCAATAGTAATTTGTTCACCCGCCGTAGAATACTTATGCTCTTGAGAGAAGCCACTAGTGAAACCAATGGCCCTCGGGTCTATCTTTATCATATTAATCTCCTACTACTTAGTTATTTCCTTTGCTATTTACTTTGCCTTTATTTTACTTTGCATCTTTTATCATAAAAATACCAAAAATATTATCTTATTGTATCTATCAGATCTCACTCTCGTATGTGACCCTATAGGGATTGACAACCCCTATTTGCGTTGGTTGCGAGGATTTATTTATTTTGTGCAGGTGCGAGGGACTCGCGCGTAGCCTCCTACTGGATTGATACCTTGGTTCTCAAAACCGAGGGAAATACTTACGCTACTTTGCTGCATCATCCCTTCCTCTTCGGGGAAAACCAACGCAGTGCTAAAAGAGGTAGCAATCTTTGAGAAGACGCTCAAGAGCACAAGCCTCTGAGCTACCATCTCCGGCAAGGTCACATCGGCATCGACAATATCACCACCACGAACATGAAGCTCAAGAGCTCAACACCAACAACCGTTCAACGACTTCACCATCTCCCTTGGCATCTTCACCAAGAAACTTCAAGGCATCTTCGCCTATGGACATACGGCATCTTCGCCCACAAGCACCTCAAGAGAAGCTCCCCAAGCTCAAGTCCGCGACTTCCACGAGCTACTACGACCTCGACATCGACCACGCGATTCCTTTCTATGGGACTCAAGAACCCGAGGAGTATCTCGAGTGGGAGCATTTGATGGACGACTAACTCAAGCTACATCAAGTTACTCCCGAAGATCAAGTGAAGTGCGCCACAAGGAACTTCCACGACTTCGCGTCCACATGGTGGCTTCACGCACCTTCGGAGACCTACGACATGAGTTGGCCCAAGACGAAGAGATCTTTGCAGCGAGAGTGCCATACATTGCATATATCCTTAGGAAAGAGCTCCCAGAGGATGAAGAAGAGGCTCGACAGATCGTCCGTTGATCCAAGGCCTTTATTGTAATAAGAGGTCAACTGTTCAGAGAAAGTGCAACTGGGGTCAGCCAGAAATGCATAACGCCAGAAGAAGGCTGATTGATCCTCCACGACATCCATTCGGGGACCTGTGGTCACCATGCGTCCTCTCGGACCATTGTGGCTAAAGCATACCGAGCTGGATTTTATTGGCCACGAGCAAATGAAATGGCGAAATATATAGTCGACAGATGTGAAGGCTGGCAGTTCTACTCCAATATGTCGCACAAACCTGCATCAGCCCTGAAGACCATCCCACTCGTCTGGCCCTTTGCTGTTTGGGGATCGGACATGGTTGGTCCACTGAGGACTGGTAGGAGTGGCTTCACTCATGTGCTTGTAGCAGTCGACAAGTTTACCAAATGGATCGAAGCCAAGCCCATTAAGAATCTTGAAGCTAGTACTGTTGTCAGCTTCATCAGAGAGTTGATTTTCAGATATGGGGTTCCGCACAACATTATCACTGACAACGGATCGAACTTCGATTCTGATGAATTCAGAACCTTCTGCGCCTCACAAGGCACACGGGTCGACTATGCTTTAGTCGCCCATCCCCAGTCGAATGGACACGTAGAAAGAGCAAATGGCCTGATTCTCAAAGGACTGAAACCCCGACTGATGTGAGATCTCAAGCACGCAGCGGGCGCCTGGGTTGACGAACTTCCATCAGTTCTCTGGGGGCTGAGGACAACTCCTAATCGGTCGACTGGCCGAACTCCATCATTCTTGGTCTATGGGGCTGAGGCTGTCCTACCGAGTGACTTACTTCATAATGCACCACGAGTTGAGCTCTTCTTTGAAGATGAAGCAGAACAAGCTCGGCAAGACACAGTCGACCTCCTAGAGGAGGAAAGAGAGATGGCCTTGATCCGGTCGACCATTTATCAACAAGACTTGCGTCGATTCCAAGCTAGACACGTAAAGGGTCAAACCTTTCAAGTGGGAGACTTGGTTCTTCGAGTGGATCAGCAGAAAATACAAGCTCACCCCAGCTTGGGAAGGTCCCTTCATTGTCACCAGAGTGCTCCACAATGGAGCATACCACCTTTACAGTGTCGAGCATAAGAAGGACGAGCCACGGGCTTGGAACACGGAGCTGCTCCCCCCTTTTATACTTAAGTACTCATTCGAATAAAATGTAATAAGAAATACCTTTGTAATCTGTTTATCAAAGACAAGAGCTTTACAGTCCTCTGGCATGATTGTTGTTGTTGTTGTTTACATCTGAAGACCCCTAGTGGGTGACTTAGCTGCGAATCAGTTTCGCCTAAGTTCGAAATAAAATCCTACCGAGTGGTGAGCCAGCCTCCCACTCGGGGGCTTAGCTGCAGTCTAGTACTCGCCTAAGTTCGTAAAATCCTGCCGAGTGGTGAGCCAGTCTCCCACTCGGGGGCTTAGCTGCAGTCCAGTACTCACCTAAGTTTGTAAAATCCTACCGAGTGGTGAGCCAGTCTCCCACTCGGGGGCTTAGCTGCAGTCCAATACTCGCCTAAGTTTAAAAAAATCCTACCGAGTGGTGAGCAATCCTCTCACTCGGGGGCTTAGCTGCAGTCCAGTACTCGCCTAAGTATAAAAAATCCTACTGAGTGGTGAGCAATCCTCCCACTCGGGGGCTTAGCTGCAGTCCAATACTCGCCTAAGTTTATAAAATCCTACCGAGTGGTGAGCAATCCTCCCACTCGGGGGCTTAGCTGCAGTCTAGTACTCGCCTAAGTTTGTAAAATCCTACCGAGTGGTGAGCCAGTCTCCCACTCGGGGGCTTAGCTGCAGTCCAATGATACGTCTCCAACGTATCTATAATTTTTGATTGCTCCATGCTATATTATCTACTGTTTTGGACTATATTGGGCTTTATTTTCCACTTTTATATTATTTTTGGGACTAACCTATTAACCGGAGGCCCAGCCCAGAATTGCTGTTTTAGGGTTTCGAAGAAAAGGAATATCAAACGGAGTCCAAACGGAATGAAACCTTCGGGAACGTGATTTTCTCACCGAATACAACTCAGGAGACTTGGACTCTACGTTGGGACAACTAACAGGAGGTCACGAGGTAGGGGGGGCCTACCCTCCCCTAGGCGCGCCCCCACCCTCGTGGGCCCCTGTTGCTCCACCGACGTACTTCTTCCTCCTATATATATCCACGTACCCCCAAACGACCGGGGACGGAGCCAAAAACCTAATTCCACTGCGTAACTTTCTGTATCCACGAGATCCCATCTTGGAGCCTGTTCCGGAGCTCCGCTGGAGGGGGCATCGGTCACGGAGGGCTTCTACATCATCATCCAAGCCTCTTCGATAAAGTGTGAGTAGTTTATTTCAGACCTATGGGTCCATAGTTAGTAGCTAGATGGCTTCTTCTCTCTTTTTGGATCTCAATACAAAGTTCTCCCCCTCTCTTGTGGAGATCTATTCGATGTAATCTTCTTTTTGCGATGTGTTTGTTGAGACCGATGAATTGTGGGTTTATGATCAAGTCTATCTATGAATAATATTTGAATCTTCTCTGAATTCTTTTATGTATGATTGGTTATCTTTGCAAGTCTCTTCGAATTATCAGTTTGGTTTGGCCTACTAGATTGGTTGTTCTTGCCATGGGAGAAGTGCTTAGCTTTGGGTTCGATCTTGCGGTGTCCTTTCCCAGTGACAGAAGGGGCAGCAAGGCACGTATTGTATCATTGCCATCGAGGATAACAAGATGGGTTTTTTTATCATATTGCATGAAACTATCCCTCTACATCATGTCATCTTGCTTAATACGTTACTTTGTTTTTAACTTAATACTCTAGATGCATGTTGGATAGCGGTCGATGAGTGGAGTAATAGTAGTAGATGCAGAATCGTTTCGGTCCACTTGTCTCGGACGTGATGCCTATATACATGATCATACCTAGACATTCTCATAACTATGCTCAATTCTGTCAATTGCTCAACAGTAATTTGTTCACCCATCATAGAATACTTATGCCCTTGAGAGAAGCCACTAGTGAAACCTATGGCCCCCGGGTCTCTTTCTCATCATATTAATCTCCATCACTTTATTATTGCTTTGCTTTTACTTTGCCTTTTAGTTTTTACTTTGCATCTCTATACCAAAAATACCAAAAATATTATTTATCATCTTTATCATATCTCACTTTCGTAAGTGACGGTGAAGGGATTGACAACCCCTAAGCGCGTTGGTTGCGTTGAGCTATTGTTTTTGTGTAGGTACAAGGGACTTGGGCGGAGCCTCCTACTGGATTGATACCTTGGTTTTCAAAAACTGAGGGAAATACTTACGCTACTTTGCTACATCATCCTCTCCTCTTCGGGAAATCCAACGCAGTGCTCAAGAGGTAGCAAGAAGAATTTCTGGCGCCGTTGCCGGGGAGTTTGCGCAAAAGTCAACATACCAAGTACCCATCACAATCCCTATCTCCCGCATTACATTATTTGCCATTTGCCTCTCGTTTCCTCTCTCCCACTTCACCCTTGCCGTTTTATTCGCCCTTGACGGTGTCCTGGATTAGGGGGTACTCATCACATCATCTCCCGATCAGTTAGATTGGGCCGAGGACCCCCATGGCCGCATACTCATGGGCCAGTTCGGACAGCTGCCGCATACAAGGAAGATTCCACAAGACTTGGCGATCAAGACAAGGACTCCACCCCACCGGCGTATTCGGCTAGGACTCTTGTTATCCTAGGCTTCTGGTGCATTATATAAACCGAGGCTAGGCTAGTCGATAAGATATACAACAATCATACCATAGGCTAGCTTCTAGGGTTTAGCCTCTCTGATCTCGTGGTAGATCTACTCTTGTACTACCCATATCATCAATATCAATCAAGCAGGACGTTGGGTTTTACCTCCATCAAGAGGGCCCGAACCTGGGTAAAACATCGTGTCCCCTGCCTCCTGTTACCATCGATCCTACACGCACAGTTCGGGACCCCCTACCTGAAATCTGCCGGTTTTGACACCGACATTGGTGCTTTCATTGAGAGTTCCGTTGTGTGATCAGCAAAAGGATCGATGGCTCGTCTGCAGGTCAACTGCGATGCCGGCATCTTCGTCGCCGGCTCGACTGGTCACCTTGGCTCGACCGAGGACCATGCTCCATCTCCGATCGTCATGTTCGGATGAGGGACTTCATCAACATCAACTCCGATCTCTATCAAGATCATGGAGGAATCATCCATGGAGCTCGGGGGCTCAACGTCAACATTGCCCTCGGGCGGCCGTGCTGTTTTTCCGAATAGCAAACTTGTATTCGCTGCCTCCACCTCTTAGAGCATCGCTTTGACGATCCCTTTGGTGGAATTGTGCGGAATTGAGTCTACAACAATCCTGGAAAATTTTGTCGAGTTCCGATGGAGGAATCTCCGACAATCTACGATATACCGGAGCCCCTGTCAAATCTGGACGGGAATCTGGATGAGTGTAGGGCGTAGTCTCCAGAGCCCAGATCGGAGGTCCTTTGGAAGATCCAACCGTTCATCTACTGCGGAAATCCCATATCTACCACCCCTCCAAATTTCATCTCGATCCAACGGTTCAAACTCTGGGAAACTTCCGATGAGTGGACCAATTTTCGTATCTATTTTCTGCGCGAATACGGATCTGACCCGAATTCATGTTTCTTTATGAACGGATATTGGACAACCTTTTTTAAGAAATTTTCTTTTATGGTATTGTGCGTTGTTTTAAAACACGTACCCATCAAATTTTAAGCCTCCTTCGAGGTAATCTTAACCATCACGCTGGTGTCAAACCAGTCCGGCGGTATTGCTCCACGGCTGCCGACCTGCGCTACATACGTCGCCGCTTTATTGAGCCGAGCTCAATTCCTTCGATCACCATCTCGGCAAGCCGAAAAAGAGTTCGGCATCGTGAAGGATAAATCATCACCAACATCGCTGCCCCACGGATTACACGGAGCGGGCACACCGGCATCGCCGCATGATCACTTCATCAAGCCGGCATCGACCACGTCACAACCTGCATCGGCAGGGCCGCACTATTGCTTCTTCAAGCTGGTGCCCATCACGCCGACCTACTTCGACTCATCGGCTGACACCGAGGCTTCGACATCTCGGCTGGACCGGGGGCTTCGCCATCTCTTCATCAACCTACTCCAGAGACTTCGGCGTCACTAGCCGACCAGCTCCGTCATGTTAGCTGGACTGAGGGCTTTGCCTCGGCGAGCCAACCTTTGCCAACATCGCCGTACTGTCGCTTTATCGCCATTCAGGCAATGGGTGTGCGGATCGAGTCCCAATTTTGGGAATCACCTTTCTTCGGATTGCTACAACAAATAAACCAGGTGCTATTAATCCTAGTATTTTTTGCTTGTTTGGGTTTATTTTTCCCAAGGAATTATTACTCTGGTTTGTCCATCATCTGTACACAGGTCTATCAAATGATGGCCGCATTAACGACGGTCGCGTGGTGGTTCGGTCAGTTTCTGTACATAGTCCGGCGAACGCCGCATCCGGAACTCGGACCGACCTATGAATTCAGGCTTTGCCACGCCTTTACCGCATCACGCCGACGCCCTGCATCGACATTGACTTCGGCGCCAGGCCATATTTCTTTTATTACTCACTTTGCATAAATTATTTATTATGCAACGATTTTTTTAATTATTATTATTACTATTATATCCGGTTTGCACTACTTTTTATGAACAGGAAAATGATCCGGGGACTTCGGCATCACTCTGCCGGTCTGCATTGACTGTGCTATGTCACCACTTCGGCATGTCGAGCTCTCCGCTCCGCCACCTGGGGACCGGCTTGGTGGATGGAACCTTGTCCCGCATCAAGCTCGGACCGCATCATCAATGCCGAACACATTAACCAGCTAAGTCGCTTTCATGGTCAAAGTTTTAATTTTTAACTTGTGTTCGCTTCGACCAAGCATTATACTTTTTTGGGAAAAAGTTGCTTGTAAAAAATTTCCTTGTCCAAACTTTGTTTGTGACACACATATTCAAATACCCCGTTTATTTGGGGGTTTCCTTTATGAAGCTTTTCCTCTTGCATATGATTATACTTGTACGGCTTCGTTCCTTGTTCGTATATTACGCCACAATATGCACCATATTGACTTAAGCGATTTGCAAGCTGGGTTGCCTGGCTCCTGTGCTTACCCCTACGTTCCCGATTGTTCAGCCAGGGAGTAAAGGGAGCACCTCTGCGATTGTCACGACCGGGTCCTCCGAGCTCTGGCCTCAGACTGGGTGAAGCCGAAAGCTAGCGCTCTTATTGTTTTCAATCATGGTCGGCACACAACGGAACTCATGAGTACAAAAAATCTATTGCACAAGTCTCATAGTAATAATGAGCACCGAAAAAAGGTATCGATGGGGGTACTATTTTCTTCGAAGATGCTTCTTACACTTCGTCTGTAATATAGCATAAGTTCCCTGAGCGCGCTTTGTCTGTTACAGCCTTATGGCTCGGTTGCCTGGTTATCGGAAACATTGTCGATATTCTCGACAGGTGGAGTACATGACACTTTTCGGTCCTTGACCGAAGAGGGAGAAGCCGACGGTCGGTTAAGACGCGTTTAAAGTTCGGTTGAACAAAGATATGATATAAGTACTTCGGTACATACAATCATTATACATAAAACCTTTTACCCAAGTCACTTGGGGGCTCTTAAAATTTATATGAGCTATTTTATAGTAAATGTGTTTTCTTCTTGGACGTTGCAAAGTCTTTTTCTATCGCTCCTTTTTCGACGTGAGTGTGTGGTCAATAGCCAGATAACCCATTTTCTCTCTAGTGACCGCTTGAGTTTAGTTCGCTAAACTGGTCTAACGAGAAGCACTCCGCCTTCGGGATAGGAGGCTGCAGCCGTAGGCTGACCCGCTTGAAGTCTTGAGATCGGATGTGTAATATTAATGCACGACAGAAGCACAATTTTCCCCCAATTTTCGGATTGGCACCGGACACTTGATCTTGTTCGGACGTCAAGTTTTTACTGACGTTTTTTTGGTTTTCCAAGCTTATGACACTTTTAAACTATTTGTGTGTTTTGAGCACAAGTCTCGCAGTGCAATGACGGACACCTTTATAGATTCGGCAAAAACATTCTTGGATCTTACTATATATGCATTGGTTTCGAATTGTGTCTTCGATCAATAGTTGGGTTGCCTGGCTCCTGCGCTTGCCTCCTATGTTCCGCTTTGTTCGGCTAGGTGTGCAAAGGGAGAACCACTGCGATTGTGCTTCTAGCTCACATGGTTAAGCACCTCAGTGGAGAAAGCCGAAAACTGATTGTCACAATAAGCGTAAACTGGTCAGCAATCCGATGACAGTGTTAAATGATGGACCATTCATAACAATGGCCGAAGTGTTTACGGCTTGACCTCGACTGTCGCTGAACACTACCGGGGGCTATTAACTGGCCTCCCAAACTAAATCCTCGATATTATGCTCTTACATTAGAGCTGAGGCTGCATGATCATGCTTAGCATGACAACCCAAAGAAAGGAACCGATAGCGGGACTATTTTCTTTGGAAGACATTTCTTATGTTAAACAGTAATATAACATATCTCTCTGTGTACCTTTGTTCATAAAACCATATGGCCAGATTGCCTTGTTTTTCGTAAATGTTTGCCCTCATACAGGCTTTATAAAGTAGGACAAACACTCCTCAGCTACTAGCCGAGGAGGTGGAAGCCGATGGTCGGTCAACAAAGTTTTGTACAATGCGGATCCAAGCATTAATGACGTAAAGTACTTGGATACATAGATTCATTACACATAATTTGTGATTTTACTATGGATATCGATCCTTAATTCGGCCACCCGTGCTCGCATTAAGGCTCGGGGGCTACTGGGCTTCGGCCTTATTATTTACAAATATTAAAGGGGCACCCGACCAGTGTCTCGGGGGCTACTGCATTGCCTGTTCAATGCAGAAAATTTTAAGTGCAATACAGTTGCCGAGGAGATTTTGATCCTCAGGTTGGTCGGCCGCACCCAACCTGAGTCTAGAGGACTAAGCACGCCGCTTTTTGTGTCCCGAAGTATTCTGCCGAGCTAGGACTTGATCCTCAGGACGATTTTGCAAATCAACCTGAGTCTCAGCGGCTACTGGGATCAGCGGTCTTACGTCGTCCTTCAGGTGCATCTCGGGTTTTAGACCGATACACACATGGAGGGCTACTGGCCATATATCTCGGCACAGAATAAATTGCAATAATAAAAAATATTGACAAAAAATCGGCCCACAGTCGGGGTGGTGCACCACCTCAGAAGTAGTCCGGCATAAAGCTCGGGCGCTAGTGGCTGGCTCCATAGAGGGCATTTCCGGCATTAAGCTCGGCTAAACTCCTTTAACTTTTTTGAACCACGGTGATATGACACCTCGGATATAGTCCGGCGTTGGAGCTGGGACACTGTCCGGCGTTGGAGCTCGGATACAGTCCGGCGTTGGAGCTTGGACATAGCCCGGCGTTGGAGCTCAGATACATTCTGGCGTTGGAGCTCGGAAGCGGTCCGACATTGGTGCTCGGCCGCAAAAGATACCTCGAATGCAGTCCGGCGTTACAGCTCGGACGCAAGAGGACACTACCTCCCGGGAACAACTTCAAACCCGAGGTGTGGCATAAAAATAACAAGGCATTGATAAAGGCCAGAAACTTAAAGGGGCTCCTCGGATACCCGACGTGTAAACTCGCCGAATGCATTTCGGCGATCCTCAAGATCGAAGATGAGAAGATTTCTTAAACCAGTTTTCAAGACCGTCAACCGAAGATGAAGAACAGTTCGGAAGAATCGAGGAGCGTCCCTAACTTGAAGACCGGTTCAGGGGGCTACTGACGGTGTCCTGGACTAGGGGGTACTCATCACATCGTCTCCCGATCAGTTGGATTGGGCCGAGGACCCCCATGGCCGCATACTCATGGGCCAGTTCGGACAGCTGTCGCATACAAGGAAGATTCCACAAGACTTGGCGATCAAGACAAGGACTCCACCCCACCGGCGTATTCGGCTAGGACTCTTGTTATCCTAGGCCTCTGGTGCATTATATAAACCGAGGCCAGGCTAGTCGAGAGAGATATAAAACAATCATACCATAGGCTAGCTTCTAGGGTTTAGCCTCTCTGATCTCGTGGTAGATCTACTCTTGTACTACCCATATCATCAATATCAATCAAGCAGGACGTAGGGTTTTACCTCCATCAGGAGGGCCCGAACCTGGGTAAAACATCGTGTCCCCTGCCTCCTGTTACCATCGATCCTACACGCACAGTTCCGGACCCCCTACCCGAGATCCGCTGGTTTTGACACCGACAGCCCTCTCTCTCTATCCCCCCTCTCTATTTGCCTCTTTTTTCCCGTTTGCTTTTTGTTTGCTCGTGTGTTGGATTGCTTGTTTGTCGCGATGGCTCAAGATAATACTAAATTGTGTGACTTCACCAATACCAACAATAATGATTTCCTTAGCACTCCGATTGTTCCTCTTACCAATGTTGAATCTTGTGAAATTAATACTGCTTTGCTGAATCTTGTTATGAAAGATCCGTTCTCCAGCCTTCCTAGTGAAGATGCCGCTACCCATCTTAATAGCTTCATTGATTTGTGTGACATGCAAAAGAAGAAAGATGTCGATAATGATATTGTTAAATTGAAGCTATTTCCTTTTTCGCTTAGAGATCGTGCTAAAGCTTGGTTTTCATCTTTGCCTAAAAATAATATTGATTCATGGAACAAGTGCAAAGATGCTTTTATCTCTAAGTATTTTCCTCCCGCTAAGATCATCTCTCTTAGAAACGATATTATGAATTTTAAGCAACTTGATCATGAACATGTTGCACAAGCTTGGGAGAGAATGAAATTAATGATACGTAATTGCCCTACTCGTGGTTTAAATTTGTGGATGATTATACAAAAATTTTATGCCGGATTGAATTTTGCTACTAGAAATCTTTTAGATTCGGCCGCGGGAGGCACTTTTATGGAAATCACTTTAGGATATGCTACCAAACTCCTAGATAATATTATGGTTAATTATTCTCAATGGCACACTGAAAGATCTACTAATAAAAAAGTGCATGCGATAGAAGAAATTAATGTTTTGAGTGGAAAGATAGATGAACTTATGAAATTATTTGCTACTAAGAGTGTTTCATCTCATCCTAATGATATGCCTTTCTCTACTTTGATTGAGAATAATAATGAATATATGGATGTGAATTTTGTTGGTAGGAACAATTTTGGTAATAACACATATAGAGGAAATTTCAACCCTAGGCCTTATCCAAGTTATCCCTATAATAATTATGGTAATTCCTACAACAATTCTTATGGAAATTATAATAAGATGCCCTCTGATTTTGATTCTAATATTAAAGAATTTATTACTTCGCAAAAGAATTTTAATGCTATGATTGAAGAAAAATTACTTAAGATTGATGATTTGGCTAGGAACGTTGATATAATTGCTCTTGATGTTGATTCTTTGAAACTTAGATCTATTCAACCTAGGCATGATATCAATGAGTCTCTCAAAGCCATGAGAATTTCCATTGATGAGTGCAAAGAAAGAACCGCTAGGATGCGTGCTATGAAAGATGCCTTTATAAAAGCGTGTTCTTCTAGTTCCAATGAAAATAATGATGAAGATCTAAAAGTTATTGATGTGTCCCTATTAAATCTTTGTTTTGCAATATGAATCTTGATAATGATGGGACTGAATATAATCTACCTTTACCTAGAAGGCGTTCTAAGAATTCTGAATCTTTTGATCTTGATGTTAAATTTGATAAAAGTGGGATTGAAGAAATTAAAACCCTAGATGTTGCTAAACCCACTATTATGTATTTAAAGGAATTTATTTATGAAAATTGCTCTTTATTTTATTGTGTTTCCTTGTTGCAATCTGTGCTAAATTCTCCTCATGCTTATAGTCAAAATAAAGCGTTTACTAAACATATCGGTGATGCCTTGATGCAATCTTATGAAGAAAAACTTGAATTGGAAGTTTCTATCCCTAGAAAACTTTATGATGAGTGGGAACCAACTATTAAAATTAAAAATCATGAGTTTTATGCTTTGTGTGATTTGGGTGCTAGTGTCTCTACTATTCCCAAAACTTTGTGTGATTTGCTAGATTTCCGTGATTTTGATGATTGCTCTCTAAACTTGTATCTTGCAGATTTCACTATTAAGAAACCTATGGGAAGAATTAATGATGTTATTATTGTTGCAAATAGGAATTATGTTCCCGTATATTTTATCGTTCTTGATATAGATTGCAATCCTTCATGTCCTATTATTCTTGGTAGACCTTTCCTTAGAACGTTGGTGCAATTATTGATATGAAGGAAGGAAATATTAGATTTCAATTTCCATTAAAAAAGGGCATGGAACACTTCCCTATCATGAGAGCCACATATGGATTGCCTACCAAAGATGGCAATACCTAGATCTATTCTTGCTTGTTATGCCTAGCTAGGGGCGTTAAACGATAGCGCTTGTTGGGAGGCAACCCAATTTTAATTTTATTCCTTGCTTTTTTCTCCTGTTTAGTAATAAATGAATTATTTAGAATCTGTTTTGGTTGTGTTTTTTGTGTTTAATTAGTGTTTGTGCCAAGTAGAACCGTTGGGAAGACTTGGGGAAAGTCTTGTTGAACTTGCTGTAAAAAAACAGAAACTTTAGCGCTCATGAGAACTGCTTTCATTTTTATTTGGAGAGTGATATTTAGTTAATTCTTTTTTCAGATGATTAATAGATAAATTCCTGACGTCCATCAATTTATTTTAGAATTTTTGGGGTTCCAGATCTTGCGCTAGCTACTGATTACTACAGACTGTTCTGTTTTTGACAGATTCTGTTTTTCGTGTGTTGTTTGCTTATTTTGATGAATCTATGGCTAGTAAAATAGTTTATAATCCATATAGAAGTTGGAATACAGTAGGTTTAACACCAATATAAATAAATAATGAGTTCATTACAGTACCTTGAAGTGGTCTTTTGTTTTCTTTCGCTAACGGAGCTCGTGAGATTTTCTACTTTAAGTTTTGTGTTGTGAAGTTTTCAAGTTTTGGGTAAAGATTTGATGGATCATGGAACAAGGAGTGGCAAGAGCCTAAGCTTGGGGATACCCATGGCACCCCCAAGATAATCTAAGGACACCTAAAAGCCAAAGCTTGGGGATGCCCTGGAAGGTATCCCCTCTTTCATCTACTTCTATCGGTAACTTTACTTGGAGCTATATTTTTATTCACCACATGATATGTGTTTTGCTTGGAGCGTCTTTTATGATTTGAGACTTTGATTGTTAGTCTACCACAATCATCCTTGCTGTACACACCTTTTAAGAGAGCCATACATAATTTGGAATTTGATAGAATACTCTATGTGCTTCACTTATATCTTTTGAGCTTTATAGTTTTGCTCTAGTGCTTCACTTATATCTTTTAGAGCACGGTGGTGGATTTGTTTTATAGAAACTATTGATCTCTCATGATTCACTTAGATTATTTTGAGAGTCTTAATAGCATGGTAATTTGCTTAAAATCCTAATATGCTTGGTATGCAAGATTAATAATAAAACTTTCTTATGAGTGTGTTGAATACTAAGAAAAGTTTGATGCTTGATGATTGTTTTGAGATATGGAGGTAATAATATCAAAGTCATGCTAGTTGAGTAGTTGTGAAATTAAGAAATACTTGTGTTGAGGTTTGCAATTCCCGTAGCATGCACGTATGGTAAACGTTATGCAACAAATTTGAAACATGAGGTGTTATTTGATTGTCTTCCTTATGAGTGGCGGTCGGGGACGAGCGATGGTCTTTTCCTACCAATCTATCCCCCTAGGAGCATGCGTGTAGCGCCGAGGTTTTTGATGACTTGTAGATTTTTGCAATAAGTATGTGAGTTCTTTATGACTAATGTTGAGTCCATGGATTATACGCACTCTCACCCTTCCATCCTTGCTAGCCTCTTCGGTACCGTGCATTGCCCTTTCTCACATTGAGAGTTGGCGCAAACTTCGCCGGTGCATCCAAACCCCGTGATATGATACGCTCTTTCACACATAAACCTCCTTATATCTTTCACAAAACAGCCACCATACCTACCTATTACGGCATTTCCATAGCCATTCCAAGATATATTGCCATGCAACTTTCGAACATTCCGTTCATCATGACACATTCATCATTGTCATATTGCTTAGCATGATCATGTAGTTGACATAGTATTTGTGGCAAAGCCACCGTTCATAATTCTTTCATACATGTCACTCTTGATTCATTGCATATCCCGGTACACCGCCGGAGGCATTCATATAGAGTCATCTTTGTTCTAGTATCGAGTTGTAATCATTGAGTTGTAAATAAATAGAAGTGTGATGTTCATCATTATTAGAGCATTGTCCCAAGTGAGGAATAAAAGAGAGAGAGAGAGAGAGAAAGGCCATAAAAAAGAGAGAAGGCCCAAAAAAAGAAGAGAAAGGCCATAAAAAAGAGAAGGCCCAAAAAATGAGAGAAAAAAGAGAGAAGGGACAGTGTTACTATCCTTTTACCACACTTGTGCTTCAAAGTAGCACCATGATCTTCATAGTAGAGAGTCTCTCATGTTATCACTTTCATATACTAGTGGGAATTTTTCATTATAGAACTTGGCTTGTATATTCCAACAATGGGCCTCCTCAAGTGCCCTAGGTCTTCGTGAGCAAGCAAGTTGGATGCACACCCACTTAGTTTCTTTTGTTGAGCTTTCATACATTTATAGCTCTAGTGCATCCGTTGCATGGCAATCCCTACTCCTTGCATTAACATCAATCGGTGGGCATCTCCATAGCCCATTGATTTGCCTCGTTGATGTAAGACTTTCTCCCTTTTTGTCTTCTCCACATAACCCCCTCATTATATTCCACCCATAGTGCTATGTCCATGGCTCGCGCTCATATATTGCGTGAAAGTTTATAGGTTTGAGATTACTAAAGTATGTAACAATTGCTTGGCTTGTCATCGGGGTTGTGCATGATGAGAGCATTCTTGTGTGATGAAAATGAAACATGACTAAACTATATGATTTTGTAGGGATGAACTTTCTTTGGCCATGTTATTTTGAGAAGACATAATTGCTTGGTTAGTATGCTTGAAGTATTATCATTTTTATGTCAATATGAACTTTTGTCTTGAATCTTTCGGATCTGAATATTCATACCACAATTAAGAAGAATTATATTAAAATTATGCCAAGTAGCACTCCGCATCAAAAATTCTGTTTTTATCATTTACCTACTCGAGGATGAGCGGGAATTAAGCTTGGGGATGCTTGATACGTCTCCAACGTATCTATAATTTTTGATTGCTCCATGCTATATTATCTACTGTTTTGGACTATATTGGGCTTTATTTTCCACTTTTATATTATTTTTGGGACTAACCTATTAACCGAAGGCCCCGCCCAGAATTGCTGTTTTTTGCCTGTTTTAGGGTTTCGAAGAAAAGGAATATCAAACGGAGTCCAAACGGAATGAAACCTTCGGGAACGTGATTTTCTCACCGAATACAACTCAGGAGACTTGGACCCTACGTCAAGACAACTAACAGGAGGCCATGAGGTAGGGGGCGCGCCTACCCCCCTAGGCGCGCGCCCCACCCTCGTGGGCCCCCTGTTGCTCCACCAACGTACTTCTTCCTCCTATATATATATCCACATACCCCCAAACGATCAGGGACGGAGCCAAAAACCTAATTCCACCGCCATAACTTTCTGTATCCACGAGATCCCATCTTGGGGCCTGTTCCGGAGCTCTGCCGGAGGGGGCATCGATCACGGAGGGCTTCTACATCATCATCCAAGCCTCTCCGATGAAGTGTGAGTAGTTTATTTCAGACCTACGGGTCCATAGTTAGTAGCTAGATGGCTTCTTCTCTCTTTTTGGATCTCAATACAAATTTCTCCCCCTCTCTTGTGGAGATCTATTCGATGTAATCTTCTTTTTGCGGTGTGTTTGTTGAGACCCATGAATTGTGGGTTTATGATCAAGTCTATCTATGAATAATATTTGAATCTTCTCTGAATTCTTTTATGTATGATTGGTTAGCTTTGCAAGTCTCTTCGAATTATCAATTTGGTTTGGCCTACTAGATTGGTTGTTCTTGCCATGGGAGAAGTGCTTAGCTTTGGGTTCGATCTCGCGGTGTCCTTTCCCAGTGACAGAAGGGGCAGCAAGGCACGTATTGTATCATTGCCATCGAGGATAACAAGATGGGGGTTTTATCATATTGCATGAAACTATCCCTCTACATCATGTCATCTTGCTTAAGGCATTACTCTGTTTTTAACTTAATACTCTAGATGCATGCTGGATAGCGGTCGATGAGTGGAGTAATAGTAGTAGATGCAGAATCGTTTCGGTCCACTTGTCTCGGACGTGATGCCTATATGCATGATCATACCTAGGTATTCTCATAACTATGCTCAATTTTGTCAATTGCTCAATAGTCGACTGCGGTCTCGAGGACTACACCCAGTGGGTGCACTTAGCGTGCCCCTACCGGTTCAGATCCCACTCGCCCAGGCCGAGTGGAAGAGCGCAAATACCAAAGACAACAAAACACCCAGTGGGTGTACAGATTCGACGCAAACAATAAGAGATTGTATGAAAGAAAATATTTCAGGTAGCATATCCTAATAGAACAAGGTCAGTCAAAAGCCTACTTACCTGGACATTGGCCCGGAGAGCCGCGCTGGCATCGTAAGCAGCCTGGCTGTTCTCGTGCACCATCTTCATCCGCTCCATCATCATGTTTGCCTGACGGATGGCCTCTGCAGCCGCGTCCGACTGACTTTCCGGAACATGGTAGTTGGTGAAGAAGGGGGCAGACGATCCAGGCGCGGCAGCTTGGAGCTCCGAAGCGTGAGGTTGGATGACTGAAGAAAACACTGGTACAATCGACGGTGCAGGGCGCTCACTCGACAATGGGGCAGCGAAAGTTACAGAGGCCCCACCCGCGTCTTCTGATTGCCGGACGGTTGGTGTTGTCATCGGTCCCTGCTGAGACGTCTTGCCAGCTGCTACTTTTTTGTTCTTTCTAGGCCCAGGGGCCACATCTTCATCATCATCCGGAAGATCGATGACGTTGGGTGGGGCTGCAGATAAATCAGTCGACCCCAAGTGAATCGCCAAAATTTAATCGACCCAATAATCAAGAATAATATCATGAGAGTTTTACCTGGGTTGGAGGTAATCGCGTATTCCATTTCCTTGTCGCGGTATTGGTAGGAAGAAGTTCCAGATGTAGCAGCACTGCAAATGTCAACATTCAGTCGGTTTTGTTCTATTGCTCGAGTCGACCAAGAGATCGGGTCAGATGATTACCCGGAGATGGTGGGGATGGTCACTTTGATTCTAGGCAAAGCCTTCGGTGGCTTGGAGGACGTGTCCTTTGATGCTTTCCGTGCAGGAGGCGGGGCGGTCTTGGGCTGTTTCAATACCTTCTTAGTCGGCACCGGAGAAGACGTCCGAGGGCGCTTCGAAGATTGCCCAGTCGGTGCGGCCGCCAGATCAGGGGCGCTCGCTTGGTCGTGAGCGTGCTTGGACCTCCTCTCTCTGTGAGGAGGCGATTCGACCTCTTCTTCATCAGTCAAGTCGTCGCTCTCCTCGTCTTTCTCTGCATCCAAGCGCCACTCGCCGCTCTCGCCCCCGCTTGCCCCTTCCTCGACATTTTGCTCCTGCACTCCATTGGGCATCGAGTACATATCAATAAGAGCCTGAAAAGACAATGAACAAGAGAAATGCAGTCGATCGTCAACAAGATGTTACACAGTGAATCAAGAAGATACTTGACAATACAGAGTCATACCTGTTCCGGCTGGCGCAAATGGTCGAATGGAATCACCCTCCTAGACCCTCGGGGATTATCTTTGTTGCCGGTGATTCCTCTCAGCCACTTCTCCACCGTGTCCTCACTGACGTTGAAACGCCCTCGATGCGGCTATATCTCCCACGTGTCGAAGCACGACTTAGAGGCATAGCCGCATTGAAAGCAATGTCGCAAGTGAGGTAATCTTCGCAAACAACCCATGTAATACAATAAAGGGAAAGGTACATAGTTGGCTTACAATCGCCACTTCACACAATGCATGAATAAAGCATTACATCATCCAGATACAATCAAGGTCCGACTACGGAACCAAAATAAAAGAAGACTACCCCAAATGCTACACAGATCCCCGATCGTCCCAACTGGGCTCCACTACTGATCAACTGGAAATGGAACAACATAACGAACACGATCTTCATCGAGCTCCTCCTTGAGCTCGGTTGCGTCATCTGTACCGTATCATCGGCACCTGGAAGCTGGTTTTGGAAGTAAACTATGAGTCACGGGGACTCAGCAATCTCACACCCTCGCGATCAAGACTATTTAAGCTTATAGGAAGGGTAAAGGTATGATGTGGAGCTGCAGCAAGCGATTAGCATATATGGTGGCTAACATACGCAAATGAGAGCGAGAAGAGAAGGCAAAAGCACGGTCAAACATCTATGATCAAGAAGTGATCCTTGAACAACCTATGTCAAACATTACACCAACACCGTGTTCACTTCCCGGACACCGCCGAAAAGAGACCATCACGGCTACACACACGGTTGGTGTATTTTAATTACGATCAACTTCGGGTTTTCTACAACCGGACATTAACAAATTCTCATCTACACATAACTGCGGGCACGGCTTTCGAAAGTTCAAATCCCTGCAGGGGTGTCCCAACTTAGCCCATCACAAGCTCTCACGGTCAACGAAGGATATTCCTTGTAGCGGGAAGACCCGGTCAGACTCGGAATCCCAGTTACAAGACATTTCGACAAGGTAAAACAAGACCAGCAAAGCCACCCAGATGTGCCGACAAATCCCGATAGGAGCTGCACATATCTCGTTCTCAGGGCACACCGGATAGGTCAAGCTACGAGTAAAACCAGCCTTCGAGTTGCCCCGAGGTGGCCCCGCAGGCTGCCCATTTCGGACCAACACTCAGAGCAGCACTGGCCTGGGGGGGTTAAAATAAAGATGACCCTTGGGCAGGCCTACCCAAGGGAAATAAAAGGCTAGGTGGCAAATGGTAAAACCAATGTTGGGCCTTGCTGGAGGAGTTTTATTCAAGGCGAACTATCAAGGGGTTCCCATTATAACCCAACCGTGTAAGGAACGCAAAATCCGGGAACATAACACCGATATGACGGAAACTAGGGCGGCAAGAGTGGAACAAAACACCAGACATAAGGCCGAGCCTTCCACCCTTTACCAAGTATATAGATGCATTAATTAAATAAGAGATATTGTGATATCCCAACAAAATATCCATGTTCCAACAAGGAACAAACTCCAATCTTCACCTGCAACTAACAACGCTATAAGAGGGGCTGAGCAAAGCGGTAACATAGCCAAACAACGGTTTTCTAGGACAAGGTGGGTTAGAGGCTTGGCTTAGCAATATGGGAGGCATGATAAGCAAGTGGTAGGTATCGCAGCATAGGCATAGCAAAAGAGCGAGCAACTAGCAAGAAAAGATAGAAGTGATTTCAAGGGTATGGTCATTGAGGGAGTCCTGGATTAGGGGGTGTCCGGGTAGCCGGACTATACCTTCAGCCGAACTCCAGGATTATGAAGATACAAGATTGAAGACTCCGTCCCGTGTCCGGATGGGATTTTCCTTGGCGTGGAAGGCAAGCTTGGTGATGCGGATATTCAATATCTCCTACCATTGTAACCGACTTGGTGTAACCCTAACCCTCTCCGGTGTCTATATAAACCGGAGGGGTTTAGTCCGTAGAACAACTTCATCATACAACAATCATACCATAGGCTAGCTATTAGGGTTTAGCCTCCTTGATCTCGCGGTAGATCTACTCTTGTACTACCCATATCATCAATATTAATCAAGCAGGACATAGGGTTTTACCTCCATCGAGAGGGCCCGAACCTGGGTAAAACATTGTTTCCCTTGTCTCCTGTTACCATCCGGCCTAGACGCACAGTTCGGGCCCCCTACCCGAGATCCGCCGGTTTTGACACCGACATTGGTGCTTTCATTGAGAGTTCCTCTGTGTAGAGGCAAAGTTGCCGTAGTAGAGGCACAGTGCGGTGACTCTTCATCTATCTTAAGGACTAGCTACGTCTGGATTCCAGATCCCTCCAAGCCGGAAACCCGCGGAGGGGAGGATGTAACTCAAGACTTGAACTTAGAATCAGGCAACGGCTAGATTCACTGGACAACATCCAAGAATCCAAACCTCGGAGTTCGGAAAATCCTTGGCCTCTGAGTCTTAGATTGGGTGAAGTTCCGGATTTAATTCCACCCACCCGCCCGAACATAAGAGATCTATCCCAAATCAGGCAAAAGCCCGAAGAAATAGTACATCATTACTGGGCAAGGTTCCTCCTGGTTATGAACAGGATAAAGGACTGCCGCGAGGAAAACGCAATCTCAATCTTCTGCAATAATTGCACGGACAAGGGAATCCTCAACGCCACAGGTCGTCGTGATCTTACACGCTTCGCTGACTTGGCGTCCATAGTACAAAAGTACTGTGCGATGGAAAGCGCCCGGAAAACCGAAACTAAATTTTGGGACAATCCGGCCCTGAATAGAAACCCCGTCCGAAATAAAAGAGTGCATCATCATCAGACACCCGGGTTAAAAACCAAAAAACCAAAACCCTCTACAGGGCATGGAACCGTACTGGAGGGATGGCTTAATGGACCCTGTAAAATTCATAGTACAGAGGACGCCACACCAACTCATAGCCTTAGAGCATGTTGGATACTCCGGCAGGTGGCCAAAAGGGGCGAAGATCTCCTAATTCCGGAGGCCGCAGAAAGCCACCTCAGGGACTCCAATACAGTCTTAACAGTCTTCGAGACTTTCGCATCAAATAAAATGCGAAAAAGAACACTCCGCAGCTTCGCCGAAGTCTATCAAGTAGCAACAATAAACCCATGGAGTGACATGGCTATTACCTTTAATGCCAGCGACGAACCTAAATTCCAAACAGCTCGAGCACCAGCCGCATTGGTACTCAGTCCTATAGTGGACGGCTTTCGCCTCACCAAGGTACTCATGGATGGAGGCAGCGGATTGAACCTCATTTACGAGGAAACCCTTCAAAAAATGGAAATAGACTGGAACCGCATTGAGCGAAGCAGCACAACCTTCAGAGGAATAATCCCCAGTCAGGAAGCATGCTGTACAGGAAAAAGCACACTAGATGTGGTGTTCGGCACGCCGGATAATTATAGGTCTGAAGAGGTCACATTCCAAGTGGCCCCGTTCAGCAGCGGATACCATGCTCTGCTGGGGCGGGAAGCGTTTACATTCTTCCAAGCAATACCCCATTACGGGTAGATGAAGCTCAAGATGCCGGGCCAAACGGAATCATCACTCTCGCTAGTGATCCGGACATAGCACTCCGCTCCGAAAACAAGACAGCCGCACTGGCCCTTGAGGCACTGTCCGAAGCCCTAGCGGCTGAGGAACTGACTACGCTGCGCTCCACAGTAAACAGGGACGATGTGATACTCGACAAAAGATCCAAGTCCACCTCCTTTAAACCAGCGGATGAAATAGTCAAACTCCAGGTCCATCCAACGGACCCCAATAAAACAGCTTCCATTGGGGCACAATTAAACCCCGATGTAGACGCCGCACTGCGAGAATTCCTACGGGAGAACTGGGACATTTTTGCATGGCACCCTTCGGACATGCCAGGAATCCCACGTAGGCTGGCCGAACACAGCTTAAATATCCTAAAAGGATTCAAACCTGTCAAACAAGCCCTTCGGCGTTTCTCTGAACCCAAGAGACAGGCAATGGGAGAGGAGCTAGCCAAATTATTGGAGGCCGGATTCATCAGAGATATAAAACATCCGGACTGGCTAGCAAACTTGGTGATGGTACCAAAGAAGGACAAATCCTGGTGCCTGTGCATTGACTTCAAAGACCTCAACAAGGCCTGCCCAAAGGATCCCTTCCACCTCCCCCGCATCGATCAAATTATCGACGCCACTGCAGGACACGATTCGTTGTGCTTCCTCGATGCATACTCTGGTTACCATCAAATCAAGATGGCCGAGTCAGACCAAGCCGCAACGGCATTCATCACCCCATACGGCCCATTTTGCTTCAACACAATGCCTTTCGGGCTCAAAAACGCCGGTGCAACATATCAGCGCATGATTCAGACATGTCTGGCAAACCAGATCGGCAAAACAGTAGAGGCATACGTGGATGATGTGGTCGTAAAAACAAGACATGTCGAATCTCTAGTAGACGGCTTGAGGCTTACATTTGACAACCTCCGAGCATATGACATCAAGCTAAATCCAGAAAAATGCGTTTTTGGTGTTCCAGCCGGAAAGCTCTTGGGCTTCATTATATCCGGTAGGGGAATCGAAGCAAATCCAGCCAAGATCCGAGCTTCGTCACAATTGGATATCCCAAAGGACCTCAAACAAATACAAAAATTAACCAGATGCGTGGCGGCTCTAAGCCGCTTTATCTCCCGGTTGGGAGAAAAGGCGCTACCCCTCTATCGCCTCCTTCGGCGCACCGAACACTTCGAGTGGACGGATAGCGCCACGGCCGGACTCGAGGAAATAAAAGCCATATTGGCAACAAACCCTGTCCTGGCCGCGCCAAACATCGGCGAACCAATGCTATTGTACATTGCAGCAACCCATCAAGTTGTCAGCGCAGTACTCGTCGTCGAGCGGGAAACGGACGGACACAAATTCCCCCTTCAAAAGCCGGCTTACTATGTGTCCACTGTCCTCACCCCATGCAAATCACAGTACCCATATTATCAAAAGATTGCATATGCGTTATTCATGGCATCCCGGAAGCTACGACACTACTTTCAAGAGTGTTCAATCACAGTAGCATCGGAAGTACCACTCAATGATATTATAAACAACCGTGACGCAACGGGACGGATTGCAAAATGGGCCATCGAGCTCCTCTCGTTCCACATAACTTATAGGCCACGGCGAGCTATCAAGTCGCAAGTTTTGGCCGACTTCGTCACAGAATGGACGGAGGCCGAACTCCCTAAAGAGTACGGCACATATTCAAACTAGATCATGCACTTTGACGGTTCCAAAATGTTGGCCGGACTAGGGGCCGGCATCGTTTTGACGTGCCCCACAAGAGACACAGTTCAATATGTACTTCAGATTATGTACACGGACTCCAACAATGCAGCCGAATATGAGTCCCTTTTACATGGTCTCTGGATGGCAGTATCCATGGGCATTCAACGCCTAGAGGTGCGCGGGGATTCGAACCTCGCGATATCCCAAATAAATGGAGACTTTGATGCTAAGGATCCAAAAATGGCAGCTTACCGCAACGCCGTCCTCAAAATGTCAGCTCGGTTTGAAGGGCTCGAATTTCACCATATAGCCCGAGAAAACAATCAGGCGGCACACGTCCTGGCACGCATCGGCGCAAAACGCGATGCGGTCCCCCCCAACATCTTCCTGGAAAGGCTGTTCAAGCCATCCGTAGTATGGGAAGGGGAACATGGCAATATTAGTCCGGACCCAACCGTACTGTCCGACGCCGAACAATCTGACATAATCGGAGGCTCTGCCAATGAAATAACAACCTCAGCCCACGTACTAATGGTCGTTATCGCCCCGTGGACAG
The DNA here is from genome assembly GCF_056163025.1 of Triticum urartu. Classification (NCBI taxonomy): domain Eukaryota; kingdom Viridiplantae; phylum Streptophyta; class Magnoliopsida; order Poales; family Poaceae; genus Triticum; species Triticum urartu. Next base: position 599,287,779 of record NC_141877.1, read on the forward strand.
AACCATTCCTAGCCTACCTTACTAGGCAGGAACTCCCAGAGGACCAAAACGAGGCACGCTGTATAGTGCGGCGATCTAAAGCCTATAAAGTCCATGAGGGAGAACTTTACAAGAAAAGCACTACCGGAGTCCTTCAAAGGTGCATCTCCGAAGAGGAAGGGCGGAACCTGCTGGATGAAATTCATGCCGGACTCGGTGGCCATCACGCCGCAGCCCGGTCCCTTGTAAGCAAGGCTTTCCGTACAGGCTTTTATTGGCCGACGGCCCGGGCGGACGCTCAGGACTTGGTCCATAAATGCGTCGGTTGCCAGCTTTTTGCAAACCAAAGCCATATGCCACCCACCACCCTCCAAACTATCCCCATCACTTGGCCTTTCGCGGTCTGGGGGCTTGACATGGTGGGACCCCTTAAAGGCAGAACCCACAAGAAAAAATACTTATTGGTCATGGTAGATAAGTTCACCAAATGGATAGAAGCCAAGCCTGTTAAGACGGCCGAATCCGGACCTGTGATAGACTTTATATCCGGGGTCGTACACCGTTATGGTGTCCCCCACAGCATCATCACCGATAACGGCACGAACTTCACGGCCGATGAGGTAAAACTCTGGTGCAAAAACATGGGCATCAACCTCGATTATGCTTCCATCTATCACCCACAAACTAACGGTCAGGTCGAACGTGCAAATGGTCTCATCATGAGCAGCATCAAACCCAGATTAGTGCGGTCCCTCAAGGAATCTAACACGTACTGGGTAGAGGAGCTCGACTCCGTACTCTGGGGGCTGCGGACCACGCCGAACCGCACCACCGGATACACACCATTTTTATGGTGTACGGCGCAGAGGCAGTCTTGCCCTGCGACATAATTCATGACTCGCCTTGAGTGCGCATGTACGAAGAAAGGGAGGCCGAGATCGATCGGCAAGACAGTTTGGATGCCTTAGAGGAGCGCGACGTGGCAAAATCCCGTTCCACATTCTATCAACAGCAGGCTCGAAGATATCAAAGCAAAGAAGTGCGGGCCAAAAGCTACAACGTTGGCGAATTAGTTCTATGCCTGCCGGACAAGAAAAAGGACAAGCTACCCAAGTGGGAAGGTCCCTTTATAATCGACCAAGTCCTGACTGGTGGAGCATACCGCCTGCGAGATGCGTCGGATAACCGACTCGAGCCGAACCCATGGAACACAGCCCGTCTCTGAAGATTCTATGCCTAGCGCCGGACTCTGTGTTTGTCTCCTTCTTGTGTCCATTTTTTACATTTTCTGTCTTACATTTCTCTCCTTCCCCTCTTCTCTTTTATGGCCCTTAAAGGCTCCTCAAGTGAAGTGCTACTCGCACTCATTAAACCTGGGGGCTTCTTTAACAGAAGCTTATTTATACGGGCTTCACGCCCACCACATGTGTCAAACTTCTGCATGTACCTTTTCTTCACCATTATATGCATCGATATGACTTAAGTTTTGGCCAACCTGGGTTGCCTGGCTCCTGTGCTTACCCCTACGTTCCCGATTGTTCGACTAGGTGGTAAAGGGAGCACCTCTGCGATTGTTACTGCCGGATCAGCCGGATGTGTACCTCAGACTGGGTGAAGCCGAAAGCTAGCGTTCTTAAGGGAATATTGGGTCGGTGAACTAAAAGATGACCTTTTTTACTTATTTATGTATATGCCCCCAGATGATTTTCCTGCGTTTGCAGTCCGGACATGCACTTTAGGGAATGCCTCCCAGAGAAAGGAACCCCTAACGGAACTATTCTCTCTGGAAGATGTTTCTTACTAACCATGTAATATAACATAACTAGTTGGGCACTTGTTTGATAAAGCACTAATGACCCCTACGCCTGGTCTCCATGCATACCCCGGTTCTTACATAACCGGTAGGGTATTCGGACACACTCCGGACCGTCAGGTCCTGAGGTTGAAGCGAAAAGGTCGGCAACGACAAACGATCTACAATCCGGCTAGAAGGCATTACACATGTCAATTAAAAATTACATAGTCACTATGACTGATTGTATTCCTCTTCAATACCATCTAACAGGCTGTCTAACTTACAGTCCTGCTGGGAATACTTTGCGGCCAATTCTACTTGGCCGTACACTAAGCTTACAGGGATCTCCTTCCCGTCAGGCCCCACAGGTCCGACCTCGGCCATGTGGTTTGGGTCAGACTTCGTGTACCGCGTCTTCACCATGGCCCAGGCCTCCCTAGCGCCTTGTCGGCAGGCCAATATCTTCCACAACCGGAAGCGCCGCCGAGCTCCCTTAAGCTTCTCCGAAAGCTCTCCAAGGCCCTCGGGCATGGAGTGGGAAGGCCATAAGGCCTGGGCAACGCCTCGCATCGCCTGCCGAGCTCGCTCGTGCAATTGCGAGAGCTCGGGAAGAAGGTCACCCGTAGAACCGGGCATCTCCTCTGCAGGATGACCCGTTAGCATACCTACAGACATTACTCTGTTAGTCGACTTCCTCGCCGAACTCTTTTCTTTCAAAGATTCGCTTAAGCACTTACTAAATATGCCGCGTCGAAGCCGCCGATTCTCCTTAGTAGAGTCCAACAGCTGGCCACGAACATCTTTAAGTTCAACGTCCAGCTTGGTGTTGGCATCCTGAAGCTCATTCTTCTCCCGCCTCACCCTTGTCAACATACTCTCACTGGCCTTTAGCCGGCGTAAGAGTTGTTGCCTCTCTGGATCCAGTCCGACGCCATCTGCAATATGATTTGGCAGATTCATACCCACGCCGCACTTCGCAAGATATTAATCTTTCGAAGTGTATCTTACCAGAGGGGGTCTCTTTAGGCTCCCCTGCCGCGGCTAGTGCGGCCTCCAGTTGGGCTTTGCACTCTTTCAGCTCCTGGGACAGTACGGTATTCTTCTCTGTAAGAACCTGCATAACAAATGATCCTTAAACCAGTTACTCTAACTGTTTCAAGTCTCGGGGGCTACTGGTACATACATATATATTTACCAAAATTTTCTTAGCCGTATGTCTTTTACATATTGCTCCGTGGCTCTGGTTAAACCATTTTGAGCGGCACGGAGGTACGCATCTCCTGAATTGAAGGCATCTAATGCCTCTCGGGAGAAACAAGCGTCGCGAAGAACTGTCCGGCGATGCCTGTGGTTCATGGCACTCTCCACCTCGGAATTGGTGGCAGACAGCCTGTCCGCATCCTCTGTCGGAGGAGTGTCCGGTGCGCGCCTCGTGTTCGCTCCCGCTTCCGGGCCAGGCGTTGGAGCCTGGCTGGTGGAGGCGCGGTTGGCAACCTCTCCGGATGTAGTCCGGTGAGGTCTCTTCGTCCTGAAGATAGCACGAACATTAATATGCCCTGAAGAAATAACACCAGGGAAAAAGAGGATGCGCTATACCTTTGCGCCGGCGTCCCAGTCCGGACTACATTCCTTTTTGCCCCACGGGGCCCTGCGGCCCCTCGTTGGCTAGCCGCCGCAGGTTCGGCCTCCCGCCTTGGAAACCTCCCCTGCAAAACACGGTCAGGAAAACTGAAATGCGTGAGAATGGATTCCTTCTCAAAGGGATGAGACTCCGCTCTTTGTTACCTGGGAGGCTGGGATTAACCCTGGGTAACCAGCCGTAATGGCCACCAAGGTATTGTCCTTGCTTAACTGATGAAACACCCCGTCAATCAACTCCACCGATATATCCGGATCCTCTTCGGAGTCCGGATCGAGGGACCGTTCTGGATCCTCGGGTTGTGGGGACGGTTGTTTATATCCTTTACTTCCTGACGCAGTTCCTGCGTTGAAATCATTGGACTACATATTTAATCATGGGAATATAAAGCGGATGGGCAGGCACAATTGTTCACTTACCCAACTCGGGGGGTTGTACATACTAAATCCGCCCTGCGGGTTGACACGGAGGAATTCCTCCTCTTCTCCCTTGTACAAAGAGGATAAGATCTTTACTAGAGCGGCAGTTGAGGCTGGCCCCTTACGACTGTAACGGGTGGCGTCATCCTCCCCGTTAAAATCCCACATGGGGTGGCCTCTATATTGAAGCGGCTACACCCCCCGCATAATGCATGCGGCCATGACTCGAATCATGGTTAGTCCGGAATGAGCCAATAGTCTTATCCGGCCCATCAGGTGAAGGACGTCCCTATCGCTTTCTCTCTAAGAGCTCCGCGGACGCCAGCTTAGGCATTTCTTTAAGGGAGCACTGTTGAATTCGGGGAGACCGACCCGGATAGGGTCCGGTAGCGGGACATCATCTATATAAAACCATTCCGAAGGCCAGTCCTCGGACGCCTTCTTTGGGGTTCCGGATAGATATCCGGTCCCGGCGATACGCCACACTTCGGCTCCGCCCACTTGATATATAGACCCCTCTTGAGAGCGGGGCACCAGACAGAATAATCTCTTCCACAACACGAAATGAGCCTCAGCACCCAAGAATAGCTCGCAAAGAGCGACGAAGCCCGCGATATGCAATATAGAGGCGGGCGTGAGATCGTGCAGCTGGAGGCCGTAGAACTCCAGAAGCCCACGGAGAAATGGATGGATTGGAAATCCAGGTCCTCTTACTAGATAAGGGACGAGGCACACCCGCTCTCCTTTGGAGGGACAGGGGGGTGCTCTCCGCTTGCTCTCCGCCATTATAGGTGGCGAGTCCGGCTCGGACCGGGACCATATAGGCCTGAGGGAGAAATCCCTTGGCCTGAAGCGACACTAGCTCGCTGTGCGGGATGGAGCACCTCTCCCAGTCTCCAGGTTTAGGACTGGAAGGGCGAGAGGAGGAGCTGCGACGGCTGGCCATGTTGGAATGAACCTTTGCTGGAGGCGCTCTTATGATTACTCGCGGAGAGGAGAAGGTGTGGTTTGGATCTGAATCCCCATCCCATTAAATAGGTGGCTCGTTTATGCGGCTAGGGGTGTGAATGTAAAAACACCCCGACTTTTCACATTCGTTTGACACGTGGAAGACAGCCATTATTGGGCGTGGAAGCCAAGGTGCGCTACATTACGAAAATCGGACATTATTTAGCAGGTACACGGAATTTGGAGGAGAACCCGCCTTGCAATGCCGAAGACAATCTGTGCGCCGGACTCGTCATCATTGAAGCCTGGTTCGAGGGCTACTGAGGGAGTCCTGGATTAGGGGGTGTCCGGGTAGCCAGACTATACCTTCAGCCGAACTCCAGGACTATGAAGATACAAGATTGAAGACTCCGTCCCGTGTCCGGATGGGATTTTCCTTGGCGTGGAAGGCAAGCTTGGCGATGCGGATATTCAAGATCTCCTACCATTGTAACCGACTTGGTGTAACCCTAACCCTCTCCGGTGTCTATATAAACCGGAGGGGTTTAGTCCGTAGAACAACTTCATCATACAACAATCATACCATAGGCTAGCTATTAGGGTTTAGCCTCCTTGATCTCGCGGTAGATCTACTCTTGTACTACCCATATCATCAATATTAATCAAGCAGGACGTAGGGTTTTACCTCCATCGAGAGGGCCCGAACCTGGGTAAAACATTGTGTCCCTTGTCTCCTGTTACCATCCGGCCTAGACGCACAGTTCGGGACCCCCTACCCAAGATCCACCGGTTTTGACACCGACAGTCATCTTGCCTGAAATCCCGCAAGGAAGAAGAACGAGTCCATGAAGAAGACAAACGGACTTAGTCGAACGGTTCCTCACAAACGCGACGTTATCGAAACCACCCCGAAGAAGCAACACCGGAAAGAAGCACACAACATAGTAAACAAACAGGCATAACACGACATGATGCACAACCCAGTATGATGCATGTCAAGATTAAAATGTTGTTAACATGGCAAGAGGTGAAGCATATGCAAACTACCTATTTAGGCAAGTTTAAATGAGGCCGGAAACACAAACAACAATTCCGAAAAATCCCCCATATGCATATTTCAAATTTGGTATTGTTCTGCCTAAACCATATTTTATAATTGTTAAACATGAAAAGTGATGCCACCATGTTAAACTAGGCATTTTTCTACCCCATTTACATATAAAGATTATTTAAAACCGAGCTACTGTTATTAAGTTATGAAATAAACTATTTTAACATGTCATTGTGCAAAACAATGCAACCAACAATTTTAATCAGTTTTTTAAGAGGGATTAAAGTTGCATATTGTTCAAGAACATGAAAAACTGAGCAAGATGCACATATGACATGTTTCATTTGGATGAATGGATATTTAGTTATGAGCATTTTATACTGATGGCATTACTGTAAATAAGAATGTACTGGGAAATGGTAAAATGCACATACTGAAAAAAATATGCACGGGCCCGATTCAAGGCACTGTGCAAGCCCGGTAGCAGATCGAACCCAAAGCGTGTGAGAGAGAAAGCAGGGCAATAAAAAGAAATAGGGGCGCCTGAGATTCGAACTCCAGACCTCCTAGTTGGATACTGGCTGCGCTTGCCACTGGGCTAGGTATGCATTCGTGATGAAACGAGCTCCCATGCTATTTTGAGCTATACATGAACGGGTCGAGCTTGGCCATGGCTGCACGGGGACAACCGACAGCGAGGGCAGGCAAAAGCGACGGCCGTTGGGGTTATGAACCTGCGCCGGGCGTGCGGAAACAGAAGACGGTGCACGCGTGCTTACGAAGAGCTGCGAGAGGGGCCGGAGCATAAGCCTCGAGCAGAAGCTCGTCCCGGCCGAGGCACGACGTGCGACTATGCGGCAGCTGCTGGGTGTGAGTGAATAAAAACTGGCAAGGACGCGAGCATGGCACGGGTGCGGACAAAGGAGGAGGGTGCAGTGCAAGATGCTCGCGTGCATGCGGGGCTTCTATGAGTGTTGGTGAAGTGTGTGGACTCGCTGAAGATGCATGCATTGGATCTCAACCAAGCGGAGCAAGACAGAGAGATAGGGCCGGGCTTGCAGGTCGAGGCACTCGGCCATGGCCATGGCCACTGCGGGGCGTGCAGGCATGCAGCGGGGCGTGCGTGCGGCACTTGAGGCAAGGCTGCAGCGAGGCGACGAGGTGAAGCGAAGCAGGGGACCGAGCGAGGCGAGCGGGGACAAGATCCGATGGGGCACGGCAGCGTTTCTCTGAAAGTTTCAGAGATTTGCCGGAGCAGCGAGGGCACGATGATGGCATGGATCTAGTAGTGACTCTGGTGACCTAAACGCGACAGGAAGAAAAGGGAGGGAAGCAGGTATACCTAGCTCACCCTAGGACACGCAGACGGCCACGGAGACGAACCAGCGGCGACGCGAACGACCTCTGAACCCGACGCGGTTCCTGTCCGAGGAATAAGGAAGCAGGGGAGGACGCCAGGCGCGGGACTTGGCGACGCAGAGGAAGCAGACAAAGTAGAGGAAGAAGATCGCGGCGCCCTTGGACCCTTCTTGCTCCTGGACTTGCTTGAAGTTGAAGAAGACGACGAGGAGGCCTCACAAACGACGGCGGAACGCGCTCGGTGGTTCTCTGCTCCTCTGTTTCCTTATGAAGAAGGAGAAACAGAGGGGAGGAAAAGGGTGGCGGCGGCGAGAGGGAAACCCTAGGGGCACGGACGCCAAGCGGGACTTCTTATAGGTGGCTAGGAGGGGTGCGGACGGCGAGACCTCGACGTCCGTGAGCCTCCTGCTCACGGCGCTGCTGCTGCTATACTCTGGATGAAGGAGAAGCCGTGAGGGAGGGAGCAGGTGGCAGTTCGGCTCGGCTGGGCCGGGGAAAGAAAGTCCCAGGTGGGCTTTGGCTGGGATTGAGGCCTTCCTTCCCTTCTTATATTCTGCCTAAAAACAAATAGACACCTCCAAGATTGAAAAGGGCGAGAGTTTTGGGAAGGAAAGGCTCAGAGACAGAAATATATATGGAGTCCTAGATTTATACATGATTTGAATGAATTGACTTGGCAATTTTTAGAGGTAGAAAAATAATCCAAGTTTGAATTAAATTCAAACTTGAGTCATTTTTGAACCCAACCAAAATAACTCCAAAATAAATGAAATTTGACAGAGAGGTAAAAGGCATGTAGCAAGATTTACAGGAAAGAAGTGAACATTTTACTGGGACAGGAAAATGCCACTTGCAATAAATGTGTGACAATTGAAAAGAAGAAGCTAGTCATGGGTTGTTGCACTAGATGATGGTTTAGATGGAAGGGCAAGATGGAACAACAAAGAAGATGAAGGAGAAGGAGTTCACAAAGATAACAAGCACATGAGAAATATGTACACTGCAATGATGATCATGATGCAAATCCAACAAAAACGACAAAGGCCATATCACATCATGAAGCATGAATCAAAGCAAGTGAGATGACCATGGCAAACAAACAAGGATGGCACAATGCAATATAATAAAAGATGAACATGATGCAAGAAGCAAAAATGACAAGGCACTCAACATGATCTTGGCATAAACATATATGAATGAAATATGCAAAACAATTATGATAATGCAACAAACCTAGTAAACACACGTCAACAACTAAAATAAATGGAAGGGCAACTGAAGCGTCGGTCTCGGGGCGTTACAACACTCCACCACTACGAGAGTATCTCGTCCCGAGATCTAGGATGGCACCGGAGAGAAACGGAAGAGGAAGAGAAGAGGTAAAACTAAGTTGCTTCTTGACAATTGAGTGAAACCAAAGAACCTTGAGAGGTTGAACAAAATTGAAAGAAAGAAAGCAATGGAGATGAACGAAGTTGAAAGCACTCCGATAAGAAAGAGGAATAAGAAAGAACCGATTTGGGTAGCACTCCGGTTGAAAAGAGATGAGAGACTTGATAGGATGAAAAGGACTTGAGCAAAAGGGCACAACACTCCGGTTAAATGGATAAGCAAAGGAAAAAAACATGGTCTTCACAAATTCGAGATGATGTCTGAAAAGAACAACATCACAAAGCCTCCGGAAGAAATGAAAGAATGGAATGGAATGGACGGAGGGAAACAAGATCTTGAGAGAGCATGCTTACAACAAATGCTGGAATGGAGTTGTTGGATTATCCACAACGAAAAGGAAAAGGCTTGACATTGCCTTATGGAATATATCTCAAAATTATGAGGTGACAAGCTGCCACTCACGGAAAGCGATTGGATTGATATGAACAAGGAGATGAGAAACTATATCACCGGGAGGATAAATGAAGAACTTGGGTTATTTGTGAGCACCATAAATAGCAACAATCCTTAAGGAAAAGCTTTAGGTGAAATATAACCCAAGATAATTCCAATGAGGAGATTGGTGGATTTAAAATACCTCATTCTTAACAACATGTGAATCATGAAACATGAACTCAGATTATCAAGAATGACATAATACCACCTCCTGATACGGTAGAAAGAATTGCACTCCGGATTGCGAGATGAAGAATGCTTGAGCTCCTCTAAAAAGAATGTTGATGAACACTTAGAGAAGAAATTAAATCCTTGATGAACCATCATGTAGAACCTTCATGAAGAACTCCGGTAAACAAAAGAATGGTCAAACGGAAGAAAAAGAGGTTGAAAACACAAGGTGAAGCCTTGCGATGATTTAGATGAATGTCCGTGGTGAAATAATTGAAAAAGGTTGGAACTCCGAGAAAAAGAGAAGATGAAACAATTGAAATCAGGAATTTGATGAGCCTCCGGAATAGGGAATTGATTTCACACGATGAAACAAGAATAAGAATTACATTATGCTTATCCTTCACCAATTCAAATTGATGACAAGCAATGGAATTGGAATACTACTTATTCTCGTAGAAAGGATTTAAGATAGATATAGCGCAAACTTGAGAAGGTCTTCAACGAACCACCGGTAGGATTTGGAAACAACGAATGAATTGATATGATAACCAAGGAAGAGAACTCTTGAACGAACCACCGTAAGAATTGAAAATGAACGAAATAAAGGGATGAATCACCATAAGAATTAGAGAACAAATGAGGATACTTGTTGGGATTTAGATACAACTGAAACGAAGATATCATGAGCTGATTAGAGAATATTGAATGATGCACCAGTAAGGTTTGGATAACGAGAGCTGAAAGATGAGATGAATACTTCTGAGATGATGGCCTCCGGAGAATCAAACTGAAAAGACTCTTGAATTTCTCCGGATGGGTGAAAAGAGTTGTCACAATCAAAAGCAATTATGAGAGGACGGCATCAAGCTAGAATCACGACTCTTTGGGAGAATGGATAAGATTTGAAGGAAAACTCTTCTTTGGTCTTCAAAATCTAAGAATGACGACGAGAAACACCACCTTGAGTTGTTGAGGCACTCTGGAATGGAAATTAGAAAGGTTGAAGCAACGATGAAAAGAATTTGAAAGATCTTGGAGAAAGGCAATTGACTGATGATAACTCATTCTTACGTCAAACTTGGAAAAGAATTTGAGAATAGCTCCGGGAATATAAGAAGAGTCAGGTAAGATCCTGGGAAAAGACCTGTGGGTTAGGGCCCACTCAAAAGATACACCATTGAGATGATTACTTGAAAAGAGAGATGCACCGGTTGAATTAAATGGCTTGAATGAGATAACAATCTCAAAAGAGCTTGAACGAAAGCAGAGTGGAAACACGAATCTTCTGAGATATCTTCAGCACTCCGGAACAAATGAATAGCTAGGAGTGGATGATTAAGAGGTGCACCGACATGAGAAGGTATTTGAAACGATAAAAGGATATAATCGACAAATCTTGACTTGAATCCACCGGAGATGAAAAGAATGAAGAATGATGAACTTGTGGAGCATCTTCATGAGAATCGCCGGGTAAGAACGTTGATTGAAAAGAATGGAGAGACTTCACATCCATAAGATGGATACTTGATAAAGAAACCTGAGCCCTTGAATAGACAAGGGTGGGAGGGTGGGAAAAAACAAAGGCAATTTGGGACGGATTAAGCAACACCGTTGAGAAGACTGATAATTGATCTTGCTGATGTTGAAATGATCGAATCCACTTGAAGAGGAGCACACCGGTTGAAAAGAATTGACATGACAATCTCGATAACGAGAAGGATTGGTATTCACCTCGGAGTATGAGAACACCGCTTACGAAAGGTATGGAATCAACATTTGACTTCGAAGCAACTCGAATACCACAACTGAAAACAAAACAAAGGATTGACTTGCAAAATAAGATGGAACAAACATATGATAGAGATTTCGTCCGAAGTTTTCGTGGTGGGGCCTACACTGGCTCGATCGTACAACACCATCATGTACAAGGCAGTGCACATGACATACGAAGCGTCCCCGAGTCGGCATAGCCAAGGACTCTTTAAGACACAACGAGACCACTGTAAAACCAACCGTGGATAGGCGGACCACTAGACGTTGAACCCCAATTTCATATCATACATCTGTCAGAAAGATATCCTAGGAGCTACTTGAATTTCCACTTATAAACTCCCGAAATTTTCCGGTTATGCAATCAGGTGTTGGGGATACAGGGGAAGCATAATATCTCACCCAAAACTAGCAAATCCTACATCCAGCTGTATCCATCCTTCAACACATAACCAAGAAACCTTCGAAAATTGTTTACCTCAACCTTCGAAAAGCATCCGTTATACGAGTTATGGAAATACTCCCGAACTCCTGCCCCAGTACTGGGTGGCGTCGAGGTTATCTCACCAACAACTGCATAAAAGAGATTTTCGATGTCGGCGAAACTCAGGTATTCCAGAATCTCAATGATAAAATTGTGACGACAACACCTCGGAGCTCAACTCCCCGGGACACTGCCACAACCCCTAAATGTCAGGAGGCACCAAGAACAATGTTCTCGTCACAAAACCATCGAAACGATTCCAAGATACCCGCGTGATCCTAAATTTTTTTAGTGAACTGAGAAGAGAAGAGTCAAAACTCTACGTCAGGAGGCCTCACCGGAGCGACGAAGGGACTGAGGAGTAAAAAGAATCCTACTCTCCGATATATATAATCCTAAATGACTTAATTTTTTTCTAGACTCAACAACGCCAGCGATTTGATCAAGCAGGGCGGCTCCTAAAGTCGGGGAAGGCTCTGATACCAACTTGAAACGCCCTCGATGCGGCTATATCTCCCACGTGTCGAAGCATGACTTAGAGGCATAACCGCATTGAAAGCAATGTCGCAAGTGAGGTAATCTTCGCAAACAACCCATGTAATACAATAAAGGGAAAGGTACATAGTTGGCTTACAATCGCCACTTCACACAATACATGAATAAAGCATTACATTATCCAGATACAATCAAGGTCCGACTACGGAACCAGAATAAAATAAGACTACCCCAAATGCTACACAGATCCCCGATCGTCCCAACTAGGCTCCACTACTGATCAACTGGAAACGGAACAACATAACAAACACGATCTTCATCGAGCTCCTCCTTGAGCTCGGTTGCGTCATCTGTACCGTATCATCGGCACCTGCAAGCTGGTTTTGGAAGTAAACTATGAGTCACGGGGACTCAGCAATCTCACACCCTCGCGATCAAGACTATTTAAACTTATAGGAAGGGTAAAGGTATGATGTGGAGCTGCAGCAAGCGACTAGCATATATGGTGGCTAACATACGCAAATGAGAGCGAGAAGAGAAGGCAAAAGCACGGTCAAACATCTATGATCAAGAAGTGATCCTAGAACAACCTACGTCAAACATTACACCGACACCGTGTTCACTTCCCGGACACCGCCGAAAAGAGACCATCACGACTACACACACGGTTGATGTATTTTAATTAAGATCAACTTCGGGTTTTCTACAACCGGACATTAACAAATTCCCATCTGCCCATAACCGCGGGCACGGCTTTCGAAAGTTCAAATCCCTGCAGGGGTGTTCCAACTTAGCCCATCACAAGCTCTCACGGTCAATAAAGGATATTCCTTCTAGCGGGAAGACCTGATCAGACTCGGAATCCCGGTTACAAGACATTTCGACAAGGTAAAACAAGACCAGCAAAGCCACCCAGATGTGCCGACAAATCCCGATAGGAGCTGCATGAAGGAAATATGCCCTAGAGGCAATGATAAAGTTATTATTTATTTCCTTATATCATGATAAATGTTTATTATTCATGCTAGAATTGTATTAACCGGAAACATAATACTTGTGTGAATACATAGACAAACAAAGTGTCACTAGTATGCCTCTACTTGACTAGCTCATTAATCAAAGATGGTTATGTTTCCTAACCATAGACATGAGTTGTCATTTGATTAACGGGATCACATCATTAGGAGAATGATGTGATTGACTTGACCCATTCCGTTAGCTTAGCACCCGATCGTTTAGTATGTTGCTATTGCTTTCTTCATGACTTATACATGTTCCTATGACTATCAGACTATGCAACTCCCGTTTACCGGAGGAACACTTTGTGTGCTACCAAACGTCACAACGTAACTGGGTGATTATAAAGGAGCTCTACAGGTGTCTCCAAAGGTAAATGTTGGGTTGGCGTATTTCGAGATTAGGATTTGTCACTCCGATTGTCGGTGAGGTATCTCTGGGCCCTCTCGGTAATGCACATCACATAAGCCTTGCAAGCATTGCAACTAATGAGTTAGTTGTGAGATGATGTATTACGAAACGAGTAAAGAGACTTGCCGGTAACGAGATTGAACTAGGTATTAAGATACCGACGATCGAATCTCGGGCAAGTAACATACCGATGACAAAGGGAACACCGTATGTTGTTATGCGGTCTGACCGATAAATATCTTCGTAGAATATGTGGGAGCCAATATGAGCATCCAGGTTCCGCTATTGGTTATTGACCGGAGACGTGTCTCGGTCATGTCTACATTGTTCTCGAACCTGTAGGGTCCGCACGCTTAAGGTTTCGATGACAGTTATATTATGAGTTTATGAGTTTTGATGTACCGAAGGAGTTCGGAGTCCCGGATGAGATCAGGGACATGACGAGGAGTCTCGAAATGGTCGAGACGTAAAGATCGATATATTGGACGACTATATTCGGACATCGGAAAGGTTCTGAGTGATTCGGGTATTTTCGGAGGTACCGGGGAGTTACGGGAATACGAGGAAGAAGTAACAGGCCTTAATGGGCCTTAGTGGGAAGGACCAGGAGGTGGCTCGCGCCCCTCCCAAGCCCAGTCCGAATTGGACAAGGGGTTTGGGGCGCGGCCCCTCTCTCCCTTCCTTCCCCTCTTCCCCCCTTTCCCCCCTTCTCCTAGTTGGACTAGGAAAGGAGGAAACCTACTCCAACTAGGAGTAGGAATCCTACTCCCTAGCGCGCCCCTCCTAGGGCCGGCCTCCTCTCCTCCACTCCTTTATATACGGGGGCAGGGGGCACCCATAGACACACAAGTTGATCCACATGATCGTTTTCTTAGCCGTGTGCGGTGCCCCCTTCCACCATAATCCTCGATAATATTGTAGCGGTGCTTAGGCGAAGCCCTGCGACGGTAGAACATCAAGATCATCACCACGCCGTCGTGCTGACGAAACTCTTCCCCAACGCTTTGCTGGATCGGAGTCCGGGGATCGTCATCGAGCTGAACGTGTGCTAAAACTCGGAGGTGCCATAGTTTCGGTGCTTGATCGGTCGGGCCGTGAAGACGTACGACTACATCAACCGCGTTGTGCTAATGCTTCCACTGTCGGTCTACAAGGGTACGTAGATCACACTCTCCCCTCTCGTTGCTATGCATCACCATGATCTTGCGTGTGCGTAGGAAATTTTTGAAATTACTACGTTACCCAACAGTGGCATCCGAGCCTAGGTTTTATGTGTTGATGTTATATGCACGAGTAGAACACAAGTGAGTTGTGGGCGATATAAGTCATACTGCTTACCAGCATGTCATACTTTGGTTCGGCGGTATTGTTGGATGAAGTGGCCTGGACCGACATTACGCGTACGCTTACGCGAGACTGGTTCTACCGACTTGCTTTGCACACAGGTGGCTGGCGGGTGTCAGTTTCTCCAACTTTAGTTGAACCGAGTATGGCTACGCCCGGTCCTTGCGAAGGTTAAAACAGCACCAACTTGACAAACTATCATTGTGGTTTTGATGCGTAGGTAAGATTGGTTCTTGTTTAAGCCCATAGCAGCCACGTAAAACTTGCAACAACAAAGTAGAGGACGTCTAACGTGTTTTTTAAGGGCATGTTGTGATGTGATATGGTCAAGATGTGATGAGATATAAGTTGTTGTATGAGATGATCATGTTTTGTTGAAGTTATCGGCAACTGGCAAAAGCCTTGTGGTTATCTCTCTATTGCATAAGATGCAAGCGCCAAATAATTACTTTACTTTATCGCTATGCGATAGCAATAGTTGCAAGAGCAATTGTTGGTGAGACAACCATGTGACGACACATTGATATAGATCAAGATGATGGAGATCATGGTGTCATGCCGGTGACGATAGAGATCATGACAGTACTTTGGAGATAGAGATCAAAGGCGCAAGATGATGATCGCCATATCATGTCACATATTTTGATTGCATATGATGTTTATCTTTTTATACATCTTATTTTGCTTAGTTTGACGGTACATTTTAAGATGATCTCTCACTAATTATCAAGAAGTGTTCTCCCTGAGTATGCACCGTTGCGAAAGTTCTTCGTGCTGAGACACCACGTGATGATCGGGTGTGATAGGCTCTACGTTCAAATACAACGGGTGCAAAACAGTTGCACACGCGGAATACTCAGGTTATACTTGACGAGCCAAGCATATACAGATATGGCCTCGGAACACGGAGACCGAAAGGTCGAGCGTGAATCATATAGTAGATATGATCAACATAGTGATGTTCACCAATGAAACTACTCCATCTCACGTGATGATCGGACATGGTTTAGTTGATTTGGATCACGTGATCACTTAGAGGATTAGAGGGATGTCTATCTAAGTGGGAGTTCTTAAGTAATATGATTAAATTGAACTTAAATTTATCATGAACTTAGTCCTGGTAGTATTTTGCAAATCATGTTGTAGATCAATAGCTCGCGTTGTTGCTTCCCTGTGTTTATTTTGATATGTTCCTAGAGAAAATTGTGTTGAAAGATGTTAGTAGCAATGATGCGGATTGGATCCGTGATCTGAGGTTTATCCTCATTGCTGCACAGAAGAATTATGTCCTTGATGCACCGCTAGGTGACAAACCTATTGCAGGAGCAGATGCAGACGTTATGAACGTTTGGCTAGCTAAATATGATGACTACTTGATAGTTTAGTGCACCATGCTTAACGGCTTATAATCGGGACTTCAAAGACGTTTTGAACGTCATGGACCATATGAGATGTTCCAGGAGTTGAAGTTAATATTTCAAGCAAATACCCGAGTTGAGAGATATGAAGTCTCCAACAAGTTCTATAGCTAAAAGATGGAGGAGAATCGCTCAACTAGTGAGCATGTGCTCAGATTGTCTGGGTACTACAATCACTTGAATCAAGCGGGAGTTAATCTTCCAGATAAGATAGTGATTGACAGAATTCTCTAGTCACCATCACCAAGTTAGTAGAACTTCGTGTTGAACTATAGTATGCAAGGGATGACGAAAATGAATCCCGAGCTTTTCATGATGATGAAATCGATGAAGGTAGAAATCAAGAAATAGCATCAAGTGTTGATGGTTGACAAGATCACTAGTTTCAAGGAAAGGGCAAAGGGAAAAAGGGGAACTTCAAGAAAAATAGCAAGCAAGTTGCTGCTCAAGTGAAGAAGCCCAAGTCTGGTCCTAACCTGAGACTAAGTGCTTCTACTGCAAAGGGACTGATCACTGAAAGTGGAACTGCCCCAAGTATTTGGCGAATAAGAAGGATGGCAAAGTGAACATAAGTATATTTGATATACATGTTATTGATGTGTACTTTACTAGTGTTTATAGTAACCCCTCAGTATTTGATACTAGTTCAGTTACTATGATTAGTAACTTAAATCAGGAGTTGCAGAATGAAGAAAGACTAGTTAAGGGTGAGGTGACGATGTGTGTTGGAAGTAGTTCCAAGATTGATATGATCATCATCGCACACTCCCTATACTTTTGGGATTAGTGTTGAACCTGAATAAGTGTTATTTGGTGTTTGCGTTGAGCATGAATATGATTTGATCATGTTTATTGTAATACGGTTATTCATTTAAGTAAGAGAATAAATTGTTGTTCTGTTTACATGAATAAAACCTTATATGGTTACACACCCAATGAAAATAGTTCATTGGATCTCGATCGTAGTGATACACATAATCATAATATTGAAACCAAAAGATGCAAAGTTAATAATGATAGTGCAACTTATTTGTGGCACTGACGTTTAGGTCATATTGGTGTAAAGCGCATGAAGAAACTCCAAGCTGATGGGTTTTTGGAATCACTTGATTATGAATTAGTTGATGCTTGCGAACCATGCCTCATGGGCAAGATGACTAAAACACCGTTCTCCGGAACTATGGAGCGAGCAACTGACTTATTGGAAATAATACATACTGATGTATGAGATCCGATGAGTGTTAAGGCTCGCGGCGGGTATCATTATTTTCTGACCTTCACAGATGATTTGAGCAGATATGGGTATATCTACTTAATGAAACACAAGTCTGACATATTTGAAAAGTTCAAAGAATTTCAGAGTGAAGTGGAGAATCATCGTAACAAGAAAATAAAAGTTTCTACGATATGATCGCAGAGGTAAAATATTTGAGTTATGAGTTTGGCCTTCAGTTAAAACAATGTGAAATAGTTTCACTACTCACGCCACCTGGAACACCACAGCATAATGGTGTGTCCGAACATCATAATCGTACTTTATTAGATATGGTGCGATCTATGATGTCTCTTATCGATCTACCACTATCATTTTGGGGTTATGCATTAAAGACAGCTGCATTCACGTTTAAAAGGGCACCATCTAAGTCCGTTGAGACGACACAATCTGAACTGTGGTTTGGCAAGAAACCAAAGTTGTTGTTTCTTAAAGTTTGGGATTGTGATGCTTATATGAAAAAGTTTCATCCTGATAAGCTCAAACCCAAATCGGAGAAATATGTCTTCATAGGATACCCAAAGGAGACTGTTGGGTACACCTTCTATCACAAATCCGAAGGCAAGACTTTTGTTGCTAAATTCGGAGTTTTTCTAGAGAAGGAGTTTCTCTTGAAAGAAGTGAGTGAGAGGAAAGTAGAACTTGATGAGGTAACTGTACCTGCTCCCTTATTAGAAAGTAGTTCATCACAGAAATCTGTTCCTATGACTACTACACCAATTAGTGAGGAAGGTAATAATGATGATCATGTAACTTCAGATCAAGTTACTACCAAATCTCGTAGGTAAACCAGAGTGAGATCTGCACCAGAGTGGTACGGTAATCCTGTTCTGGAAGTCATGTTACTAGACCATGATGAACTTGCGAACTATGAGGAAGCGATGATGAGCCCAGATTCCGCGAAATGGTTTGAGGCCATAAAATCTGAGATATGATCCATGTATGAGAACAAAGTATGGACTTTGATGGATTTGCCCGATGATCGGCAAGCCATAGAAAATAAATGGATCTTCAAGAGGAAGACGGACGCTGATAGTAGTGTTACTATCTACAAAGCTAGAATTGTCGCAAAAGGTTTTCGACAAGTTCAAGGTGTTGACTACGATGAGATTTTCTCACTCGTATATATGCTTAAGTCTATCCGAATCATGTTAGCAATTGTCGCATTTTATGAAATCTGGCAAATGGATAAACAAAACTGCATTCCTTAATGGATTTCTTAAAGAAGAGTTGTATATGATGCAACCAGAAGGTTTTGTCAATCCTAAAGGTGTTAACAAAATATGCAAGCTCCAACGATCCATCTATGGACTGGTGCAAGCATCTCGGAGTTGGAATATAAGCTTTGATAAGTTGATCAAAGCATATAGTTTTATACAGACTTACGGTGAAGCCTGTATTTACAAGAAAGTGAGTGGGAGCACTACAACATTTCTGATAAGTATATGTGAACAACATATTGTTGATCGAAAATAATGTATAATTTTCTGGAAAGCATAAAGGAATATTTGAAAGGAGTTTTTCAAAGAAAGACCTCGGTAAAGCTGCTTACATATTGAGCATCAAGATCTATAGAGATAGATCAAGACGCTTGATAAGTTTTTTCAATGAGTACATACCTTGACAAGATTTTGAAGTAGTTCAAAATGGAACAGTCAAAGAAAGAGTTCTTTCCTGTGTTGCAAGGTGTGAAATTGAGTAAGACTCAAAGCCCGACCACAGCAGAAGATATAAATAGAATGAAAGTCATTCCCTATGCCTCAGCGATAGGTTCTATAAAGTATGCCATGCTGTGTACCAGATCTATTGTATACCCTACACTGTGTTAAGCAAGGGAGTACAATAGTGATCTAAGAGTAGATCACTGGACAGCGGTCAAAATTATCCTTAGTGGAATAAGGAAATATTTCTCAATTATGGAGGTGACAAAAAGGTTCGTCATAAAAAGTTACGTCGATGCAAGTTTTGACACAGATCTGGATGACTCTAAGTCTCGATCTAGATACATATTGAAAGTGGGAGCAATAAGTTAGAGTAGCTCCATGCAGAGCATTGTTGACATAGAAATTCACAAAATACTTACGGATCTGAATGTGACAGACCCATTGACTAAAATTATCTCACAAGAAAAACATGATCACACCTTAGTACTCTTTGGGTGTTAATCACATAGAGATGTGAACTAGATTACTGACTCTAGTAAACCCTTTGGGTGTTGATCACATATCGATGTGAACTATGGGTGTTAATCACATGGTGATGTGAACTATTGCTGTGAAATCACATGGCGATGTGAACTAGATTATTGACTCTAGTGCAAGTGGGAGACTGAAGGAAATATGCCCTAGAGGCAATAATAAAGTTATTATTTATTTCCTTATATCATGATAAATGTTTATTATTCATGCTAGAATTGTATTAACCGGAAACATAATACTTGTGTGAATACATAGACAAACAAAGTGTCACTAGTATGCCTCTACTTGACTAGCTCGTTAATCAGAGATGGTTATGTTTCCTAACCATAGACATTAGTTGTCATTTGATTAACGGGATCACATCATTAGGAGAATGATGTGATTGACTTGACCCATTCCGTTAGCTTAGCACCCGATCGTTTAGTATGTTGCTATTGCTTTCTTCATGACTTATACATGTTCCTATGACTATGAGATTATGCAACTCCCGTTTACCGGAGGAACACTTTGTGTGCTACCAAACGTCACAACGTAACTGGGTGATTATAAAGGAGCTCTACAGGTGTCTCCAAAGGTAAATGTGGGGTTGGCGTATTTCGATATTAGGATTTGTCACTCTGATTGTCGGAGAAGTATCTCTGGGCCCTCTCGGTAATGCACATCACATAAGCCTTGCAAGCATTGCAACTAATGAGTTAGTTGTGAGATGATGTATTACGGAACGAGTAAAGAGACTTGCCGGTAACGAGATTGAACTAGGTATTAAGATACCGACGATCGAATCTCGGGCAAGTAACATACCGATGACAAAGGGAACACCGTATGTTGTTACGCGGTCTGACCGATAAATATCTTCGTAGAATATGTGGGAGCCAATATAAGCATCCAGGTTCCGCTATTGGTTATTGACCGGAGACGTGTCTCGGTCATGTCTACATTGTTCTCGAACCCATAGGGTCCGCACGCTTAAGGTTTCGATGACAGTTATATTATGAGTTTATGAGTTTTGATGTACCGAAGGAGTTCGGAGTCCCGGATGAGATCAGGGACATGACGAGGAGTCTCAAAATGGTCGAGATGTAAAGATCGATATATTGGACGACTATATTCGGACATCGGAAAGGTTCCGAGTGATTCGGGTATTTTCGGAGGTACCGGGGAGTTACGGGAATACGAGGAAGAAGCAACGGGCCTTAATGGGCCTTAGTGGGAAGGACCAGGAGGTGGCGCGCGCCCCTCCCAAGCCCAGTCCGAATTGGACAAGGGGTTTGGGGCGCGGCCCCTCTCTCCCTTCCTTCCCCTCTTCCCCCCTTTCCCCCCTTCTCCTAGTTGGACTAGGAAAGGAGGAAACCTACTCCAACTAGGAGTAGGAATCCTACTCCCTGGCGCGCCCCTCCTAGGGCCGGCCTCCTCTCCTCCACTCCTTTATATACAGGGGCAGGGGCACCCCATAGACACACAAGTTGATCCACGTGATCGTTTTCTTAGCCGTGTGCGGTGCCCCCTTCCACCATAATCCTCGATAATATTGTAGCAGTGCTTAGGCGAAGCCCTGCGACGGTAGAACATCAAGATCGTCACCACGCCGTCGTGCTGACGGAACTCTTCCCCCACGCTTTGCTGGATCGGAGTCCGGGGATCGTCATCGAGTTGAACGTGTGCTAAAACTCGGAGGTGCCGTAGTTTCGGTGCTTGATCGGTCGGGCCGTGAAGACGTACGACTACATCAACCGCGTTGTGCTAATGCTTCCGCTGTCGGTCTACAAGGGTACGTAGATCACACTCTCCCCTCTCGTTGCTATGCATCACCATGATCTTGCGTGTGCGTAGGAAATTTTTGAAATTACTATGTTACCCAACACTGCACATATCTCGTTCTTAGGGCACACCAGATAGGTCAAGCTACGAGTAAAACCAGCCCTCGAGTTGCCCCGAGGTGGCCCCGCAGGCTTCCCATTTCGGACCAACACTCAGAGGAGCACTGGCCCGGGGGGGTTAAAATAAAGATGGCCCTTGGGCAGGCCTACCCAAGGGAAAGAAAAGGCTAGGTGGCAAATGGTAAAACCAATGTTGGGCCTTGCTGGAGGAGTTTTATTCAAGGCGAACTGTCAAGGGGTTCCCATTATAACCCAACCGTGTAAGGAACGCAAAATCTGGGAACATAACACCAATATGACAGAAACTAGGGTGGCAAGAGTGGAACAAAACACCGATATGACAGAAACTAGGGCGGCAAGTGGAACAAAACACCAGGCATAAGGCCGAGCCTTCCACCCTTTTACCAAGTATATAGATGCATTAATTAAATAAGAGATATTGTGATATCCCAACAAAATATCCATGTTCCAACAAGGAACAAACTCCAATCTTCACCTGCAACTAACAACGCTATAAGAGGGGCTGAGCAAAGCGGTAACATAGCCAAACAACGGTTTGCTAGGACAAGGTGGGTTAGAGGCTTGGCTTAGCAATATGGGAGGCATGATAAGCAAGTGGTAGGTATCGCAGCATAGGCATAGCAAAAGAGCGAGGAACTAGCAAGCAAAGATAGAAGTGATTTCAAGGGTATGGTCATCTTGCCTGAAATCCCGCAAGGAAGAAGAACGAGTCCATGAAGAAGACAAACGGACGTAGTCGAACGGTTCCTCACAAACGCGACGTTATCGGAACCAACCCGAAGAAGCAACACCGGAAAGAAGCACACAACATAGTAAACAAACAGGCATAACATGACATGATGCACAACCCAGTATGATGCATGTCAAGATTAAAATGTTGTTAACATGGCAAGAGGTGAAGCATATGCAAACTACCTACTTAGGCAAGTTTAAATGAGGTCGGAAACACAAACAACAATTCCGAAAAATCCCCCATATGCATATTTCAAATTTGGTACTGTTCTGCCTAAACCATATTTTATAATTGTTAAACATGCAAAGTGATGCCACCATGTTAAACTAGGCATTTTTCTACCGCATTTACATATAAAGATTATTTAAAACCGAGCTACGGTTATTAAGTTATGAAATAAACTATTTTAACATGTCATTGTGCAAAACAATGCAAACAACAATTTTAATCAGTTTTTTAACAGGGATGAAAGTTGCATATTGTTAAAGAACATGAAAAACTGAGCAAGATGCACATATGACATGTTTCATTTGGATGCATGGATATTTAGTTATGAGCATTTTATACTGATGGCATTACTGTAAATAAGAATGCACTGGGAAATGGTAAAATGCACATACTGGAAAAAAATATGCACGGGCCCGATTCAACGCACTGTGCAAGCCCGGTAGCAGATCGGACCCAAAGCGTGTGAGAGAGAAAGCAGGGCAATAAAAAGAAATAGAGGCGCCTGAGATTCAAACTCCAAACCTCCTGGTTGGATACTAGCTGCGCTAGCCACTAGGCTAGCTATGCGTTCGTGATAAAACGAGCTCCCAAGCTATTTTGAGCTATACAGGAACGGGTCAAGCTTGGCCATGGCTGCACGGCGACAACCGACGGCGAAGGCAGGCAAAAGCGATGGCCGTTGGGGTTATGAACCTGCGGCGGGCGTGCGGAAACAGAAGACGGTGCACGCGTGCTTACGAAGAGCTGCGAGAGGGGCCGGAGCATAAGCCTCGAGCAGAAGCTCGTCCCGGCCGAGGCACGACGTGCGACTATGCGGCAGCTGCTGGGTGTGAGTGAATAAAAACTGGCAAGGACGCGAGCATGGCACGGGTGCGGACAAAGGAGGAGGGTGCAGTGCAAGATGCTCGCGTGCATGCGGGGCTTCTATGAGTGTTGGTGAAGTGTGTGGACTCGCTGAAGATGCATGCATTGGATCTCAACCAAGCGGAGCAAGACAGAGAGATAGGGCCGGGCTTGCAGGTCGAGGCACTCGGCCATGGCCATGGCCACTGCGGGGCGTGCAGGCATGCAGCGGGGCGTGCGTGCGGCACTTGAGGCAAGGCTGCAGCGAGGCGACGAGGTGAAGCGAAGCAGGGGACCGAGCGAGGCGAGCGGGGACAAGATCCGATGGGGCACGGCAGCGTTTCTCTGAAAGTTTCAGAGATTTGCCGGAGCAGCGAGGGCATGACGATGGCATGGATCTAGTAGTGACTCCGGTGACCTAAACGCGACAGGAAGAAAAGGGAGGGAAGCAAGTATACCTAGCTCACCCTAGGACACGCAGACGGCCACGGAGACGAACCAGCGGCGACGCGGACGACCTCTGAACCCGACGCGGTTCCTGTCCGAGGAAGAAGGAAGCAGGGGAGGACGCCAGGCGTGGGACTTGGCGACGCAGAGGAAGCAGACGAAGTAGAGGAAGAAGATCGCGGCGCCCTTGGACCCTTCTTGCTCCAGGACTTGCTTGAAGTTGAAGAAGACGACGAGGAGGCCTCACAAACGACGGCGGAACGCGCTCGGTGGGTCTCTGCTCCTCTGTTTCCTTAGGAAGAAGGAGAAACGGAGGGGAGGAAAAGGGTGGCGGCGGCGAGAGGGAAACCCTAGGGGCACGGACGCCAAGCGGGACTTCTTATAGGTGGCTAGGAGGGGTGCGGACGGTGAGACCTCGACATCCGTGAGCCTCCTGCTCACGGCGCTGCTGCTGCTATACTCTGGAGGAAGGAGAAGCCGTGAGGGAGGGAGCAGGTGGCCGTTCGGCTCGGCTGGGCCGGGGAAAGAAAGTCCCAGGTGGGCTTCGGCTGGGATTGAGGCCTTCCTTCCTTTCTTATATTCTGCCTAAAAACAAATAGATACCTCCAAGATTGAAAAGGGCAGGAGTTTTGGGAAGGAAAGGCTCAGAGACAGAAATATATATGGAGTCCTGGATTTATACATGATTTGAATGAATTGACTTGGCAATTTTTAGAGGTAGAAAAATAATCCAAGTTTGAATTAAATTCAAACTTGAGCCATTTTTTAACCCAACCAAAACAACTCCAAAATAAATGAAATTTGACAGAGAGGTAAAAGGCATGTAGCAAGATTTACAGGAAAGAAGTGAACATTTTACTGGGACAGGAAAATGCCACTTGCAATAAATGTGTGACAATTGAAAAGAAGAAGCTAGTCATGGGGTGTTGCACTAGATGATGGTTTAGATGGAAGGGCAAGATGGAACAACAAAGAAGATGAAGGAGAATGAGTTCACAAAGATAACAAGCACATGAGAAATATGTACACTACAATGATGATCATGATGCAAATGCAACAAAAACGACAAGGGCCATATCACATCATGAAGCATGAATCAAAGCAAGTGAGATGACCATGGCAAACAAACAAGGATGGCACAATCCAATATAATAAAAGATGAACATGATGCAAGAAGCAAAAATGACAAGGCACTCAACATGATCTTGGCATAAACATATATGAATGAAATATGCAAAACAATTATGATAATGCAACAAACCTAGTAAACACACGTCAACAACTAAAATAAATGGAAGGGCAACTGAAGCGTCGGTCTCGGGGCGTTACAACACTCCACCACTACGAGAGTATCTCGTCCCGAGATCTAGGATGGCACCGGAGAGAAACGGAAGAGGAAGAGAAGAGGTAAAACTAAGTTGCTTCTTGACAATTGAGTGAAACCAAAGAACCTTGAGAGGTTGAACAAAATTGAAAGAAAGAAAGCAATGGAGATGAACGAAGTTGAAAGCACTCCGATAAGAAAGAGGAATAAGAAAGAACCGATTTGGGTAGCACTCCGGTTGAAAAGAGATGAGAGACTTGATAGGATGAAAAGGACTTGAGCAAAAGGGCACAACACTCCGGTTAAATGGATAAGCAAAGGAAAAAAACATGGTCTTCACAAATTCGAGATGATGTCTGAAAAGAACAACATCACAAAGCCTCCGGAAGAAATGAAAGAATGGAATGGAATGGACGGAGGGAAACAAGATCTTGAGAGAGCATGCTTACAACAAATGCTGGAATGGAGTTGTTGGATTATCCACAACGAAAAGGAAAAGGCTTGACATTGCCTTATGGAATATATCTCAAAATTATGAGGTGACAAGCTGCCACTCACGGAAAGCGATTGGATTGATATGAACAAGGAGATGAGAAACTATATCACCGGGAGGATAAATGAAGAACTTGGGTTATTTGTGAGCACCATAAATAGCAACAATCCTTAAGGAAAAGCTTTAGGTGAAATATAACCCAAGATAATTCCAATGAGGAGATTGGTGGATTTAAAATACCTCATTCTTAACAACATGTGAATCATGAAACATGAACTCAGATTATCAAGAATGACATAATACCACCTCCTGATACGGTAGAAAGAATTGCACTCCGGATTGCGAGATGAAGAATGCTTGAGCTCCTCTAAAAAGAATGTTGATGAACACTTAGAGAAGAAATTAAATCCTTGATGAACCATCATGTAGAACCTTCATGAAGAACTCCGGTAAACAAAAGAATGGTCAAACGGAAGAAAAAGAGGTTGAAAACACAAGGTGAAGCCTTGCGATGATTTAGATGAATGTCCGTGGTGAAATAATTGAAAAAGGTTGGAACTCCGAGAAAAAGAGAAGATGAAACAATTGAAATCAGGAATTTGATGAGCCTCCGGAATAGGGAATTGATTTCACACGATGAAACAAGAATAAGAATTACATTATGCTTATCCTTCACCAATTCAAATTGATGACAAGCAATGGAATTGGAATACTACTTATTCTCGTAGAAAGGATTTAAGATAGATATAGCGCAAACTTGAGAAGGTCTTCAACGAACCACCGGTAGGATTTGGAAACAACGAATGAATTGATATGATAACCAAGGAAGAGAACTCTTGAACGAACCACCGTAAGAATTGAAAATGAACGAAATAAAGGGATGAATCACCATAAGAATTAGAGAACAAATGAGGATACTTGTTGGGATTTAGATACAACTGAAACGAAGATATCATGAGCTGATTAGAGAATATTGAATGATGCACCAGTAAGGTTTGGATAACGAGAGCTGAAAGATGAGATGAATACTTCTGAGATGATGGCCTCCGGAGAATCAAACTGAAAAGACTCTTGAATTTCTCCGGATGGGTGAAAAGAGTTGTCACAATCAAAAGCAATTATGAGAGGACGGCATCAAGCTAGAATCATGACTCTTTGGGAGAACGGATAAGATTTGAAGGAAAACTCTTCTTTGGTCTTCAAAATTTGAGAATGACGACGAGAAACACCACCTTGAGTTGTTGAGGCACTCTGGAATGGAAATTAGAAAGGTTGAACCAATGATGAAAAGAATTTTAAAGATCTTGGAGAAAGGCAATTGACTGATGATAACTCATTCTTACGTCAAACTTGGAAAAGAATTTGAGAATAGCTCCGGGAATATAAGAAGAGTCAGGTAAGATCCTGGGAAAAGACCTGTGGGTTAGGGCCCACTCAAAAGATACACCATTGAGATGATTACTTGAAAAGAGAGATGCACCGGTTGAATTAAATGGCTTGAATGAGATAACAATCTCGAAAGAGCTTGAACGAAAGCAGAGTGGAAACATGAATCTTCTGAGATATCTTCAGCACTTCATAACAAATGAATAGCGAGGAGTGGATGATTAAGAGGTGCACCGACATGAGAAGGTATTTTAAACGATAAAAGGATATAATCAACAAATCTTGACTTGAATCCATCGGAGATGAAAAGAATTAAGAATGATGAACTTGTGGAGCATCTTCATGAGAATCACCAGGTAAGAACATTGAGTGAAAAGAATGGAGAGACTTCACATCCATAAGATGGATACTTGATAAAGAAATCTGACTCCTTGAAGAGACAAGGGTGGGAGGGTGGGAAAAAACAAAGGCAATTTGGGACGGATTAAGCAACATCGTTGAGAAGACTGATAATTGATCTTGCTGATGTTGAAATGATCGAATCCACTTAAAGAGGAGCACACCGGTTGAAAAGAATTGACATGACAATCTCGATAACGAGAAGGATTGGTATTCACCTCGGAGTATGAGAACACCGCTTAGGCAAGGTATGGAATCAACATTTGACTTCGAAGCAACTCGAATACCACAACTGAAAACAAAAACAAAGGATTGGCTTGCAGAATAAGCCGGAACAAACATATGATAGAGATTTCATCCGAAGTTTTTGTGGTGGGGCCTACACGGGCTCGATCGTACAACACCATCATGTACAAGGCAGTTCACATGACATACGAAGCGTCCCCGAGTCGGAATAGCCAAGGACTCTTTGAGACACAACGAGACCATTGTAAAACCAACCCTGGATAGGCGGACCACTAGACGTCGAACCCCAATTTCGTATCATACATCTGTCAGAAAGATATCCTAGGAGCTACTTGAATTCCCACTTATAAACTCCCGAAATTTTCCGGTTATGCAATCAGGTGTTGGGGATACAGGGGAAGCATAATATCTCACCCAAAACTAGCAAATCCTACATCCAGCTGTATCCATCCTTCAACACATAACCAAGAAACCTTCGGAAATCGTTTACCTCAACCTTCGAAAAGCATCCGTTATACGAGTTATGGCAATACTCCTGAACTCCCGCCCAGTACTGGGTGGCGTCGAGGTTATCTAACCAACAACTGCATAAAAGAGATTTTCGATGTCGGTGAAACTCAGGTATTCCAGAATCTCAATGATAAAATTGTGACGACAACACCTCGGAGCTCAACTCCCCGGGACACTGCCACAACCCCTAAATGTCAAGAGGCACCAAGAACAATGTTCTCGTCACAAAACCATCGGAAAGATTCCAAGATACCCGCGTGATCCTAAATTTTTTTAGTGAAATGAGAAGAGAAGAGTCAAAACTCTATGTCAGGAGGCCTCACCGGAGTGACGAAGGGACTGAGGAGTAAAAAGAATCCTACTCTCCGATATATATATATATATATAATCCTAAATGACTTAAATTTTTTTCTAGACTCAACAACACCAGCGATTCGATCAAGCAGGGGGGCTCCTAAAGTCGGGGAAGGCTCTGATACCAACTTGAAACGCCCTCGATGCGGCTATATCTCCCCCATGTCGAAGCACGACTTAGAGGCATAACCGCATTGAAAGCAATGTCACAAGTGAGGTAATCTTCAAAAACAACCCATGTAATACAATAAAGGGAAAGGTACATAGTTGGTTTACAATCGCCACTTCACACAATACATGAATAAAGCATTACATCATCCAGATACAATCAAGGTCCGACTACGGAACCAAAATAAAAGAAGACTACCCCAAATGCTACACAGATCCCCGATCGTCCCAACTAGGCTCCACTACTGATCAACTGGAAACGGAACAACATAACGAACACGATCTTCATCGAGCTCCTCCTTGAGCTCGGTTGCGTCATCTGTACCATATCATCGGCACCTGCAAGCTGGTTTTGGAAGTAAACTATGAGTCACGGGGACTTAGCAATCTCACACCCTCGCGATCAAGACTATTTAAGCTTATAGGAAGGGTAAAGGTATGATGTGGAGGTGCAGCAAGCGACTAGCATATATGGTGGCTAACATACGCAAATGAGAGCGAGAAGAGAAGGCAAAAGCACAGTCAAACATCTATGATCAAGAAGTGATCCTAGAACAACCTACGTCAAACATTACACCGACACCATGTTCACTTCCCGGACACCGCCGAAAAGAGACCATCACAGCTACACACACGGTTGATGTATTTTAATTAAGATCAACTTCGGGTTTTCTACAACCGGACATTAACAAATTCCCATCTGCCCATAACCGCGGGCACGGCTTTCGAAAGTTCAAATCCCTGCAAGGGTGTCCCAACTTAGCCCATCACAAGCTCTCACGGTCAACGAAGGATATTCCTTCTAGCGGGAAGACCCGATCAAACTCGGAATCCCGGTTACAAGACATTTCGACAAGGTAAAACAAGACCAGCAAAGCCACCCAGATGTGCCGACAAATCCTGATAGGAGCTGCACATATCTCGTTCTCAGGGCACACCGGATAGGTCAAGCTACGAGTAAAACCAGCCCTCGAGTTGCCCCGAGGTGGCCCCGCAGGCTGCCCATTTCGGACCAACACTCAGAGGAGCACTGGCCCGGGGGGGTTAAAATAAAGATGACCCTTGGGCAGGCCTACCCAAGGGAAAGAAAAGGCTAGGTGGCAAATGGTAAAACCAATGTTGGGCCTTGCTGGAGGAGCTTCATTCAAGGTGTACTGTCAAGGGGTTCCCATTATAACCCAATCGTGTAAGGAACGCAAAATCCGGGAACATAACACCGATATGAAGGAAACTAGGGCGGCAAGAGTGGAACAAAACACCAGGCATAAGGCCGAGCCTTCCACCCTTTATCAAGTATATAAATGCATTAATTAAATAAGAGATATTGTGATATCCCAACAAAATATCCATGTTCCAACAAGGAACAAACTCCAATCTTCACCTACAACTAACAACGCTATAAGAGGGGCTGAGCAAAGCGGTAACATAGCCAAACAACGGTTTGCTAGGATAAGGTGGTTAGAGGCTTGGCTTAGCAATATGGGAGGCATGATAAGCAAGCGGTAGGTATCGCAGCATAGGCATAGCAAAAGATCGTGGAACTAGCAAGCAAAGATAGAAGTGATTTCAAGGGTATGGTCATCTTGCCTGAAATCCCGCAAGGAAGAAGAACGAGTCCATGAAGAAGACAAACGGACGTAGTCGAACGGTTCCTCACAAACGTGACGTTATCGGAACCAACCCGAAGAAGCAACACCGGAAAGAAGCACACAAACAACAATTCCGAAAAATCCCCCATATGCATATTTCAAATTTGGTACTGTTCTGCCTAAACCATATTTTATAATTGTTAAACATGCAAAGTGATGCCACCATGTTAAACTAGGCATTTTTCTACCCCATTTACATATAAAGATTATTTAAAACCGAGCTACGGTTATTAAGTTATGAAATAAACTATTTTTACATGTCATTGTGCAAAACAATGCAAACAACAATTTTAATCAGTTTTTTAACAGGGATGAAAGTTGCATATTGTTAAAGAACATGAAAAACTGAGCAAGATGCACATATGACATGTTTCATTTGGATGTATGGATATTTAGTTATGAGCATTTTAAATTGATGGCATTACTGTAAATAAGAATGCACTAGGAAATGGTAAAATGCACATAACAGGGATGAAAGTTGCATATTGTTAAAGAACATGAAAAACTGAGCAAGATGCACATATGACATGTTTCATTTGGATGTATGGATATTTAGTTATGAGCATTTTAAATTGATGGCATTAGTGTAAATAAGAATGCACTAGGAAATGGTAAAATGCACATACTGAAAAAAATATGCACGGGCCCGATTCAATGCACTGTGCAAGCCCGGTAGCAGATCGGACCCAAAGCGTATGAGAGAGAAAGCAGGGCAATAAAAAGAAATAGAGGCACCTGAGATTCGAACTGCACACCTCCTAGTTGGATACTAGCTGCGCTAGCCACTGGGCTAGGTATGCGTTCGTGATAAAACAAGCTCCCAGGCTGTTTTGAGCTATACAGGAATGGGTCGAGCTTGGCCATAGTTGCACGGCGACAACCGACGGCGACGGCAGGCAAAAGCAACGGCCGTTGGGGTTATGAACCTGCGGTGGGCGTGCGGAAACAGAAGACGGTGCACGCGTGCTTACGGAGAGCTGCGAGAGGGGCCGGAGCATAAGCCTCGAGCAGAAGCTCGTCCCGGCCGAGGCACGACGTGTGACTATGCGGCAGCTCCTGGGCGTGAGCGAAGAAAAACTGGCAAGGATGCGAGCATGGCGCGGGTGCAGACAAAGGAGGGGGGTGCACTTCAAGATGCTCGCGTGCATGCGGGGCTTCTATGAGTGTTGGTGAAGTGTGTGGACTCGCTGAAGATGCATGCATTGGGTCTCAACCAAGTGGAGCAAGACAGAGAGATAGGGCCGGGCTTGCAGGTCGAGGCGCTCGGCCACGGCCATGGCCACGGCGGGGCGTGCAGGCATGCAGCGGGGCGTGCGTGCGGCACTTGAGGCAAGGCTGCAGCGAGGCGGCGAGGTGAAGCGAAGCAGGGGACCGAGCGAGGCGAGCGGGGACAAGATCCGATGGGGCACGGCAGCGTTTCTCTAAAAGTTTTAGAGATTCACCGGAGCAGCGAGGGCACGACGATGGCATGGATCTAGTAGTGACTCCGGTGACCTAAACGTGACAGGAAGAAAAGGGAGGGAAGCAGGTATACCTAGCTCACCCTAGGACACGCAGACGTCCACGGAGACGAACCAGCAGCGACGCGGACGACCTCTGAACCCGACGCGGTTCCTATCCGAGGAAGAAGGAAGCAGGGGAGGATGCCAGGCGCGGGACTTGGCGACGCAGAGGAAGCAGACGAAGTAGAGGAAGAAGATCGCGGCGCCCTTGGACCCTTCTTGCTCCTGGACTTGCTTGAAGTTGAAGAAGACGACGAGGAGGCCTCACAAACGACGGCGGAACGCGCTCGGTGGTTCTCTGCTCCTCTGTTTCCTTAGGAAGAAGGAGAAATAGAGGGGAGGAAAAGGGTAGCGGCGGCGAGAGGGAAACCCTAGGGGCAGGGACGCCAAGCGGGACTTCTTATAGGTGGCTAGGAGGGGTGCGGACGGCGAGACCTCGACGTCCGTGAGCCTCCTACTCACGGCGCTGCTGCTGCTATACTCTGGAGGAAGGAGACGCCGTGAGGGAGGGAGCAGGTGGCCGTTCGGCTCGGCTAGGCCGGGGAAAGAAAGTCCCAGGTGGGCTTCGGCTGGGATTGAGGCCTTCCTTCCTTTCTTATATTCTGCCTAAAAACAAATAGACACCTCCAAGATTGAAAAGGGCAGGAGTTTTGGGAAGGAAAGGCTCAGAGACAGAAATATATATGGAGTTCTGGATTTATACATGATTTGAATGAATTGACTTGGCAATTTTTAGAGGTAGAAAAATAATCCAAGTTTGAATTAAATTCAAACTTGAGTCATTTTTGAACCCAACCAAAATAACTCCAAAATAAATGAAATTTGACAGAGAGGTAAAAGGCATGTAGCAAGATTTACAGGAAAGAAGTGAACATTTTACTGGGACAGGAAAATGCCACTTGCAATAAATGTGTGACAATTGAAAAGAAGAAGCTAGTCATGGGGTGTTGCACTAGATGATGGTTTAGATGGAAGGGCAAGATGGAACAACAAACAAGATGAAGGAGAAGGAGTTCACAAAGATAACAAGCACATGAGAAATATGTACACTACAATGATGATCATGATGCAAATGCAACAAAAACGACAAAGGCCATATCACATCATGAAGCATGAATCAAAGCAAGTGAGATGACCATGGCAAACAAACAAGGATGGCACAATGCAATATAATAAATGATGAACATGATGCAAGAAGCAAAAATGACAAGGCACTCAACATGATCTTGGCATAAACATATATGAATGAAATATGCAAAACAATTATGATAATACAACAAACCTAGTAAACACACGTCAACAACTAAAATAAATGGAAGGGCAACTGAAGTGTCGGTCTCGGGGCGTTACAGACGTCCTCCGGGTGGATCCAAGTGGAGTCTTCGAGTCCCGAGTACATCCACATCGGATGGTCACGGGCTTGGAGTGGTTGGATGCGTCAACTGAGAAAGACCTCCAGCGGGTCCATACCAGTCACTCCGTCGCGGACAAGTTGGATGACCCGCTCGACCAACACCTTCACCTGCGCCTTCTCTTCCGGGATCACCCTCAAGGAGGAGAGCTTCTCCACTCAAGCCAACGAAAAGGGGGGAAGTCCGGTCGACTGACCCAGGGTCGGCTGGTCCTTGCAGTAAAACCAGGTCGACTGCCAGCCCTGGACCGAGTCGGGAAGGATCATAGTTGGGAAGGTGCTCTTATTCCTCATTTGGATTCCAAGGCCCCCGCACATCTG
Organism: Triticum urartu; assembly: GCF_056163025.1. Taxonomy (NCBI): domain Eukaryota; kingdom Viridiplantae; phylum Streptophyta; class Magnoliopsida; order Poales; family Poaceae; genus Triticum; species Triticum urartu. The sequence continues at coordinate 599,321,352 of NC_141877.1, forward strand.
TATCACGTGCGTCCTCTCGTCACTCGGGTTGGCCTTCTTGACCGACTGGGAGCGACATGTGAATATGTGCTTGAAGAGACCCCAGTGCGGTCGGCAACCCAAGAAATTTTCGCACATTGACACGAAGGCAGCAAGGTACACAATGGTGTTTGGAGTAAAGTGGTGGAGTTGAGCCCCGAAGAAGTTCAAAAACCCACGAAAGAAAGGGTGGGGAGGCAAAGAAAACCCGCAGTCGACATGAGTGGTCAGGAGAACGCACTCACCCTTCTGCGGCCGCGGCTCGGTCTCGTTCCCCGGGAGCCGCGCCGATTCATGGGGGATCAGTCCCCCCTCAACCAGATCGTCGAGGTCGTCTTGGTTGATCGTTGAGCGGATCCAGTCGCCCTGGATCCAGCCCGGCGGCAGGCCGGACCTTGACGAGGTTCCACCCCGGCTGGTCCTCTTTCCTTTCGCCTTCGCCGTCGCCTTCTTTGCGCGCTCCAACGCCACCGTCTTCTCCTTTCCCATGGTAGCGGATCAAGTCCGAGCGGGGCTACGACGCCGAGAGCAGAAGCAGGCGCAGTGGAGAAATCTGAGGAAGAAGAAGGAGAATGAGGGCGCACTATTCAAAAGCCCGGTCTGGTGCCTTTTATAAGGACACTTTCGAGTGACTGACTTGTAGGCCCGGACGATCTTATCAAATCCTGCAACAGTCGCATGCGCGATACGTGGCAAAAAAGGTGGCGCAGGAATTGAGGCGACCTGCCTAATCCGTCCCGATTACCACGGCCTTGCCCGTCTGGCGCGTTTCCCAAAATTCGAATCCTGCGAAATCCGCGGACAGCAGAACAACTTATCAGACGGAAGACATCCCCCACATCATCACTCGAAACTCTTCGGTAAAAATTCACTCGACAAAAGCTAAGAATGGATCAAGGCGACTAAAAAATAAGTTGGTATTGTCCCCTCAGTTCATTGATCCAGAACAAGATATACTCATAGCACGAAAAATGAGTCGGAAGTGTTCTCAACTCCTTCCTCACTCAAACCTTGATCCATTCGGGGGCTAATGATGAAGCTATGTACCTAGGGTAGGGTCATGGATCTGTCCAAGATACCCGCCCCAAGGGCATCTCTAAAGGAACCAGAAGCATTCGAAGAAAAATCACCATCCACTCGACCATGAAGCTATGTTCCACTCGACAGTCTCGAAGACACTCGACCGTATAGATAAGCACTCGACTACCAGAAGATCTAGAACCACTCCACTCTGCAATGGTCGGGAATTAAGTCATAGCTTTAATGGTCATTATGTATCTTTATTACAGGCGTTATCAGTAACATCTTGATGTCTACTACACAACCTTCTTCTTGTAGACGTTGTTGGGCCTCCAAGTGCAGAGGTTTGTAGGACAGTAGCAAATTTCCCTCAAGTGGATGACCTAAGGTTTATCAACCTGTAGGAGGCGTAGGATGAAGATGGTCTCTCTCAAGCAACCCTGCAACCAAATAACAAAGAGTCTCTTGTGTCCCCAACACACCCAATACAATGGTAAATTGTATAGGCGCACTAGTTCGGCGAAGAGATGGTGAAACAAGTGGTATATGGATGGTAGATAAAGGTATTTGTAATCTGAAATTGTAAAAACAGCAAGGTAACAAGTGATAAAAGTGAGCGTAAACGGTATTGCAATGATAGGAAATAAGGCCTAGGGTTCATACTTTCGCTAGTGTAAGTTCCCTCAACAATACTAACATAATTGGATCATAAAACTATCCCTCAACATGCAACAAAGAGTCACTCCAAAGTCACTAATAGCGGAGAACGAACGAAGAGATTATGGTAGGGTACGAAACCACCTCAAAGTTATTCTTTCCAATCAATCCGTTGGGCTATTCCTATAAGTGTCACAAACAGCCCTAGAGTTCGTACTAGAATAACACCTTAAGACACAAATCAACCAAAACCCTAATGTCACCTAGATACTCCATTGTCACCTCAAGTATCCGTGGGTATGATTATACGATATGCATCACACAATCTCAAATTCATCTATTCAGCCAACACAAAGGACCTCAAAGAGTGCCCCAAAGTTTCTACCGAGAATCACGACGAAAACGTGTGCCAACCCCTATGCATAGGTTCCCAATGTCATGAAACCCGCAAGTTGATCACCAAAACATACATCAAGTGGATCAATAGAATAACCCATTGTCACCACGGTTATCCCACGCAAGACATACATCAAGTGTTCTCAAATCTTTAAAGACTCAATCCTATAAGATTACTTCAAAGGGGAAACTCAATTCATTACAAGAGAGAAGAGGGGGAGGAGAAACATAAGATCCAACTATAATAGCAAAGCTCGCGATACATCAAGATCGTATCATCTCAAGAACACGAGAGAGAAAGAGAGATCAAACACATAGCTACTGGTACAAACCCTCAGCCCCGAGGGAGAACTACTCCCTCCTCGTCATGGAGAGCGCCGAGATGATGAAGTTGGCCACCGGAGAAGGATTGCCCCCTTTGGCAGGGTGCCGGAATGGGTCTAGATTGGCTTTCGGTGGCTACAGAGGCTTCTGGCGGTGGAACTCCCGATCTATTATGTCCTCAGATGTTTTTAGGGTATATGGAGATATATAGGCGGAAGAAGTACGTCAGGGGGGCCACGAGGGGCTCACGAGGGTGGAGGGCGCGCCCAGGGTGGTGGGCATGCCCCCTGCCTCGTGACCTCCTCGCAGATCCCCCGACATGCGCTCCAAGTCTTCTGGGCTTCTTTCCTTCCAAAAATGAGTTCCGTGAAATTTCAGGTCAATTGGACTCCGTTTGGTTTTCCTTTTCTTCAAAACCCTAAAACAGGGTAAAAACAGAAACTGGCAATGGGCTCTGGGTTAATAGGTTAGTCCCAAAAAATGATATAAAAGTGTATAATAAAGCCCATAAGCATTCAAAACAGTAGATAATATAGCATGGAGCAATAAAAAATTATAGATACGTTGGAGACGTATCAGCATCCCCAAGCTTAATTCCTGCTCGTCCTCGAGTAGGTAAATGATAAAAACAGAATTTTTGATGTGGAGTGCTACTTGGAATAATTTCAATGTAATTCTTCTTACTTGTGATATGAATATTCAGATCCGAAAGATTCAAGACAAAAGTTCATATTGACATGAAAACAATAATACTTCAAGCATACTAACTAAGCAATTATGTCTTCTCAAAATAACATGGCCAAAGAAAGTTCATCCCTACAAAATCATATAGTTTAGTCATGCTCCATTTTCGTCACACAAGAATGCTCTCATCATGCACAACCCCGATGACAAGCCAAGAAATTGTTTCATACTTTAGTAATCTCAAACCTATAAACTTTCACGCAATATATGAGCACGAGCCATGGACATAGCACTTTGGGTGAAATAGAATAATGAGGGGATTATGTGGAGAAGACAAAAAAGGAGAAAGTCTCACATCAACGAGGCTAATCAATGGGCTATGGAGATGCCCATAAATTGATGTCAATGCAAGGAGTAGGGATTACCATGCAACGGATGCACTAGAGCTATAAATGTATGAAAGCTCAACAAAAGAAACTAGTGGGTGTGCATCCAACTTGCTTGCTCACGAAGACCTAGGGCACTTGAGGAGGCCCATTGTTGGAATATACAAGCCAAGTTCTATAATGAAAAATTCCCGCTAGTATATGAAAGTGATAACATGAGAGACTCTCTACTATGAAGATCATGGTGCTACTTTGAAGCACAAGTGTGGTAAAAGGATAGTAACATTGTCCCTTCTCTCTTTTTCTCTTATTTTTTGGGCCTTTTCTTTTTTATGGCCTTTCTCTTTTTTTTGGGTCTTCTCCTTTTTTGGGGCCTTCTCTTTTTTTTGGGCCTTATCTTTTTTATGGCCTTTCTCTTTTTTATGGCCTTTCTCTTTTTTTATTTTGTTTATTTATTCCTCACTTGGGACAATGCTCTAATAATGATGATCATCACACTTTTATTTATTTACAGCTCAATGATTACAACTCGATAGTAGAACAAAGTATGACTCTATATGAATGCCTTCGGCGGTACCGGGATATGCAATGAATCAAGAGTGACATGTATGAAAGAATTATGAATGGTGGCTTTACCACAAATACGATGTCAACTACATGATCATGCAAAGCAATATGACAATGATGATGTGTGTCATAATAAACGGAACGGTGGAAAGTTGCATGACAATATATCTCGGAATGGCTATGGAAATGCCATAATAGGTAGGTATGGTGGCTGTTTTGAGGAAGATATAAGGAGGTTTATGTGTGATAGAGCGTATCATATCATGGGGTTTGGATGCACCGGCGAAGTTTGCGCCAACTCTCAATGTGAGAAAGGGCAATGCACGGTACCGAAGAGGTTAGCAAGGATGGAAGGGTGAGAGTGCGTATAACCCATGGACTCAACATTAGTCATAAAGAACTCACATACTTATTGCAAAAATCTACAAGTCATCAAAAACCTCGGTACTATATGCATGCTCCTAGGGGGATAGATTGGTAGGAAAAGACCATCGCTCGTCCCCGACCGCCACTCATAAGGAGGACAATCAAATAACACCTCATGTTTCAAATTTGTTACACAACATTTACCATACGTGCATGCTACGGGATTTGCAAACTTCAACACAAGCATTTCTCAATTTCGCAACTACTCAACTAGCACGACTTTGATATTATTACCTCCATATCTCAAAACAATCATCAAGCATCAAACTTCTCTTAGTATTCAAAACACTCATAAGAAAAATTTACTAATCTTGAATACCTAGCATATTAGGATTTTAAGAAAATTACCATGCTATTTAAGACTCTCAAAATAATATAAGTGAAGCATGAGAGTTCATCTATTTCTTCAAAATAAAAATACCACCATGCTCTAAAAGATATAAGTGAAGTACTAGAGCAAATGACAAACTACTCCGAAAGATATAAGTGAAGATCAATGAGTAGTTGAATAATTATGCCACTATGTGAAGACTCTCTAACATTTAATAATTTCAGATCTTGGTATTTTATTCAAACAGCAATAAAAGCAAAACAAAATGACATTCTAAGAATGGCAAGATCATGTGAAGAAGCAAAAACTTAGGATCAACCGAAACTAACCGATAATTGTTGAAGAAGAAAGGTGGGATGCCAACTGGGGCATCCCCAAGCTTAGACGCTTGAGACTTCTTGAAATATTATCTTGGGGTGCCTTGGGAATCCCCAAGCTTGAGCTTTTGTGTCTCCTTAATTCCTCTCATATCACGGTCTCCCTAAATCTCAAAAGCTTCATCCACACAAAACTCAACAAGGACTCGTGAGATAAGTTAGTATAAACCATTGCCAAAACCTTATCATACTCTACTGTAGCAAATCACTAAAATTATTATTCAACATTGCATACTAAATGCCTCTGCATATTTAATAGTCCTATCCTCAAATAGAATCATTAAAGATGCAAACATATGCAAACAATGCAAACATAACAGCAATCTGCCTAAACAGGATGGGAACGACTAGAATAGAAGAAGAGGTCTAGGTGAAAAAATAGAAAAATCGACTCTGGGCCGTCAGATGGATCATGCATGGTACAGATTGTACTGAGTGGAATCTGTGCGCACAATTGCCATTCGAGTCCCCCGCTCCTAACTATTTTCCTCCTGACACCCTTCTTCTTCGAGTCCCTCAGCGGCAGCGCAAGCCCCCTCCAACCCTATCCCTCCGCCGCACCAGGCCGATGCCACCGCCCGCCGATGATGATTGGCGAGCTCCTAGAGGATCTACTCCTTACTTCCTTAGACAGTAGCCGCTGATACAGCACGCCGCCCGCCCGACCGCGAACCCCCTTGCAACGGCGACGTATCCATGACCACGGTGGTGAGTTCCACCAGTCCTCAAGCTTTCTTCCCCCTCCCTCCTTCACAGAGTGCAGAGCCACCACACGGCTGACTTCCTTGCAAAAATTCCTCACTCCCCTTGCCCCTCGCTATTCTCTTTCTTGTGTGGTGCATCTGTTCCCCCTCGGATGGCCCCTCTTCTACCCCCTTGCTTGTTCTCTCATGAAATTCCCGCAAACCGAGCCACCTCTCAAGCTCCAATCCCCTTCCTGGATGCAAGAAATCTGGTCTCATTTTCCCTATATATATTGCAGATCACTTTGGAGCTGTAGCCATTTTTTGCGACAAAGCTGTAGAAGAAATTTAGATGCCAAACCAGATCAAGTTTGAGGTAATGAGCATCATTCTGGTGTCATGGGAAAAAAATCGTTGTATGTGCTGCTGATTTTGTACCATTGTTTCAGCATATTTTGGACGCATCTTCTTTATTACTGAATACCTCTCTTTTGTGTGTCTTGATTCTGAAGCATATGTAAGCCTGGTTACTCCGTACTTTGATTCTGAAGCATGTGTGAGGCTGCTGTATTTTTGGACAGTGGATTTATAGAGATTGTGACTGTCACACAGGGAAGACATTTGATTTCCTGTGTTCTTTGGGTCCACATTGTTCCTCGGGCGTTATGCTTACGGAAATATATGTTCTCACGCTGATGTATTCCTCCGATGGTAGGCATCAGAGTAGAGTAGGAACTAAAGTTTAAACTACATAATTTCTCCCTAACGTCTGGCCTAGAAGCAATGATCTCACTCCTGACTTTGTAACTTTCACGTCAAGATCCAGTGATGGAGGGGAGCAGTGCGACGTTGCCTTTAGTAAAGCTGATAGTTCCAATTATCTCAGCATGTGCACCAGCACTATCAGGTGAGAACATCGGTCTAAGAAAGTAAAGAATATGTTGATGCACCTGACATTCTGTTAATCCTATGTGCGATGTTGTTTGCTAAAAAATTGTTTGCAGCCATGGAATTTGTCAACAGTGCTCAAAATCAACATTAATTCCTCAATGCTTCTCATTGATGATTCCAGTATACCGAAAAAGAAACAATCATTCTCTCAAGAGGTACACACACTTTCAAAATTTATGTACTTTAGTTTCTTATGTCTGTCAATGTTAAATTCCATGACTTCATTCATGTTTCGTAGGAAAGTATACACCCCTATCATGTGCCATGTCCATGCCAAACCATTGGCCTTGCAATTTGACTGACCTATTTGTTGTCACTAGAGCAAGTATGCATGTTCATGATTTAGGATTAATTCTTCTTCCATGACACATGCCTTTCTCTTTTCCTGTTCACTTATATCTCTCAAGATGTTGTAGTTTTCTTGTTATTACAAGGTATAATATAATGCATGTCATCAGTAATCTGCATCAGTAGGATAGTCATAAAACCCCCTTTCTTGTTTGTCATCGTTGCTACTTATGAAGTTATGCTTTTTAGATAATCGTTGAAACCTGTAATCTGCTAACAGGGCCGTACCTCCTAAACACGGGGCCCAGTGCGAAGTCAAAATTTAGACCCATGTGTACAAAGACTATAACATTTTTTATTAAGATATAACCCTAGTATATTCATGAAATAAAGGTAATCACTGGTACAGTTGTACAATTTTCTTAGAGTTAGTCTTAGGCAAGCCATAAGGAGATCCAGTGAATGTTTTTTATTCTTGAGAAGGTGCAGGAGGCGGGAGTTGGGCCTGGAGTGGTTCTGTGGTTGATTTGGAGTCTAGCAGCCAGCCGCTTAGTCCATTTTTACTTTGATGTCTACTGGTCCATTAGTCTTTAATTCCTAAAGCTGTACGTAGAAAAAATGGGGGCCCTGTGCAGCTCCACAGGTTGCACATGTGAATGTACAGCCCTGTCTGCTGATCTTAGCTCTATACGTGGATGTTCAGGCAGTCATTCCATGTGGATCTGTAAGCCATGTTAAAATTTTGTCAAGGCACCAGATCAATTCTTTTGCAAGCTAGTGTGCTTGCAAATAATCTTGCAAGATATTTTTCATACAAGATGACCTAGTGGAGTAACCTAAAAAGTATCGAGTTCTTTTCAGTAAAAAGTACTATAGTGATGATGTTATGTTAAGTGTAGAAAAACATACATATTTGTTAATGCTTCACAATGTCAGGAATAGACATTGTGATGTGTCTATTATTATACTTGGTACATGGTTCACTGGTTATATTAGGAAGAGTCTCTGCTAATATTGTTCTTGTCAAACTCATGACCAGTTTTGAGTGATTAAAATGACCAATGGCTTTGAGGGTTCAACACACCATTTTATCGTACAATATGCTCTTTTCTTATTTGTACATACAATAGGCTATTTGAAAATGCCAAGGTTTTATAAAGGATGGATTTCTAATAGCACAGTTAAATAATTGTATTGCCTAATTCTGCCGGTTGTGGCGAATCTCTAGAATGCACTAGAGTGGTTTTTCCTATACAAGATAAATAATGTTTATATAATTTGTTCATTATTGGTAAGTTAGGATTATCCACAAAATAGTTGGCTTGTCTGTGAATTCCAGCATAGAAACATACTTTTGTATTTGTGATGAATGCGATTTCTTCTCCATTTTTCCTTCAGTGTGGTATATATGTGCATGAAACACAGCCAGATGCTGTTGTTAATGCATTTGATCAGCTCATGATTAAAAAGTTTTAAGTATGAATGTACAACACATACACGGACTTGCACTAACTGAATCATATTTGCTCCGTCCCATCTCTCACAGGACAAGAAGCTCGATGAACAAGAAGCATTGCATCTAGAGGCAACTGTCGTGTGCCATCAAGATATCAATGTTGATGCAATTTTTAATGGCAATTCTTGTTGAGCAATGATTATTATACTCCTTCAGACTTAGCCTTGCCCGTTATGTACCAAAGCTGATGCAATTTTCACTAGCAAGGCTTGTTGATCCTGTCATGTTATTTATAACTTGATATGAATGTATTTTGTTATGTCTGGGATGTTTCACTTTGACATGTACTAAACAAATTAGTATTTGTGCCTGGAATGGTCCATTTTAACATAAAGTGCCTGTGCCTATGAGGGTGGCTTAATTTTTGTCATGTACTCGAATATCTTTGAAAAATGTTGACATACTCTTGAGTGACCGCCATGTTCTAGTTTCTTGCATAATTAGTTTATATGGTAAAACCCACTATTGTACTTAATAGAGGTGCAAAGGGAAGGAGCATGAATGAACGCTGTGAAGATATGGCATTTGTTTTTGTCAGAAGATATGGCATTCTTACCAGTAAGAACAGAATGTTTGGACATGAAAAAGTAGAGGTAGTTACTGCAAAAGTCTATTTTACATCTAACTACTAGCAAGGGGGTTTTCATAAAATGCACATTAAGTACCCTAGGATCCCTCCACTTGAATCTGTACCATCCACACTGGATCAGACGGCCCAGATTCATTTTTCTATTTTTGCACCACAAGCTGTGATTCTATTGTAGTCGCTCCCAAATAGGATAGTCTGTAAAGAATGCAGCAACATCCATACTTCCCTAGCTCCAAAAATTATGAAAGAAAATTCCCACTGTAGTAAATTTATCAGAGCTTAATATGCAAAAGGTTTCAACATTTTATCACATTCTGACTTTTCTAGGGAAATTATTACAACAGCAGTAAACTTTCTGTTTTCAAACAGCAACATGTATACCTGTAACATAGGCATAGTAAAGACTATCAATGCCACTTTTATTGAAATAAAAGATGCAAAACATTGTTCTAAATAACAGCAAGAAAATCCTAACAAAATAAATTGACGCTCCAAGCAAAACACATATCATGTGGTGAATAAAAATATAGCTCCAAGTAAAGTTACCGATGAATGAAGACGAAAGAGGGGATGCCTTCCGGGGCATCCCCAAGCTTAGGCTTTTTGGTGTCCTTGGATATTACCTTGGGGTGCCTTGGGAATCTCCAAGCTTAGGCTCTTGCCACTCCTTATTTCATAGTCCATCGAATCCTTACCCAAAAACTTGAAAACTTCACAACACAAAACTTAACAGAAAACTCGTAAGCTCCGTTAGTGAAAGAAAACAAAACACCACTTCAAAGTACTGTAATGAACTCATTCTTTATTTATATTGGTGTTAAACCTACTGTATTCCAACTTCTCTATGGTTTATAAACTATTTTACTAGCCATAGATTCATCAAAAAAAGCAAACAACACATAGAAAACAGAATCTGTCAAAAACAGAACAGTCTGTAGTAATCTGGATCAAACGTATACTTATGGAACTCATAAAATTCTAAAATAAATTTCTAGACCTGAGGAATTTATCTATTAATCATCTGCAAAAATAATTAACTAAATAGCACTCTCCAAATAAAAATGACAGCAATTCTCGTGAGCGCTAAAGTTTCTGTTTTTGACAGCATGATCAACAAGACTTTCCCCAAGTCTTCCCAAAGGTTTTACTTGGCACAAACACTAATTAAAACATAAAACCACATCTAAATAGAGGTTAGATGAATTATTTATTACTAAGCAGGAGCAAAAAGCAAGGAACAAAAATAAAATTGGGTTGTCTCCCAACAAGCGCTATCGTTTAACGCCCCTAGCTAGGCATGATAATGACAATGATGCTCACATAAAAGATAAGAATTGTAACATAAAGAGAGCATCATGAAGAATATGACTAGCACATTTAAGTCTAACCCACTTCCTATGCATAGGAATTTTGTGAGCAAACAACTTATGGGAACAGGAATCAACTTGCATAGGAAGGTAAAACAAGCATAACTTCAAAACTTTAAGCACATAGAGAGGAAACTTGATATTATTGCAATTCCTACAAGCATATGTTCCTCCCTCATAATAATTTTCAGTAGCATCATGAATGAATTCAACAATATAACCATCACCTAAATCATTCTTTTCATGATCTACAAGCATAAAAAATTTACTACTCTCCACATAAGCAAATTTCTTCTAATGAATAATAGTGGGAGCAAACTCAACAAAATAATTATCATGTGAGGCATAATCCAATTGAAAACTAAAATCATGATGACAAGTTTCATGGATATCATTATTCTTTATAGCATACAAGTCATCACAATAATCATCATAGATAGCAACTTTGTTCTCATAATCAATTGGAACCTCTTCCGGAATAGTGGATTCATCACAAAATAAAGTCATGACCTCTCCAAATTCACTTTAATCACTATAATGATCATAAATAGGAGGCATGCTTTCATCATAATAAATTTGCTCATCAAAACTTGGGGAAAAAATATCATCTTCATCAAACATAGCTTCCCCAAGCTTGTGGCTTTGCATATCATTAGCATCATGGATATTCAAGGAATTCATACTAACAACATTGCAATCATGCTCATCATTCAAATATTTAGTGCCAAACATTTTATAGATTTATTCTTCTAGCACTTGAGCATAATTATCCTTTCCATCATACTCACGAAAGATATTAAAAAGGTGAAGGGTATGAGACAAACTCAATTCCATTTTTATAGTTTTCTTTTATAAACTAAAGTAGTGATAAAACAAGAAATTAAAAGACTCGATTGCAAGATCTAAAGATATACCTTCAAGCACTAACCTCCCCGGCAACGGCGCCAGAAAAGAGCTTGATGTCTACTACACAACCTTCTTCTTGTAGACGTTGTTGGGCCTCCAAGTGCAGAGGTTTGTAGGACAGTAGCAAATTTCCCTCAAGTGGATGACCTAAGGTTTATCAATCCGTAGGAGGCGTAGGATGAAGATGGTCTCTCTCAAGCAACCCTACAACCAAATAACAAAGAGTCTCTTGTGTCCCCAACACACCCAATACAATGGTAAATTGTATAGGCGCACTAGTTCGGCGAAGAGATGGTGAAACAAGTGGTATATGGATGGTAGATAAAGGTATTTGTAATCTGAAATTGTAAAAACAGCAAGGTAACAAGTGATAAAAGTGAGCGTAAACGGTATTGCAATGATAGGAAATAAGGCCTAGGGTTCATACTTTCGCTAGTGTAAGTTCCCTCAACAATACTAACATAATTGGATCATAAAACTATCCCTCAACATGCAACAAAGAGTCACTCCAAAGTCACTAATAGCGGAGAACGAACGAAGAGATTATGGTAGGGTACGAAACCACCTCAAAGTTATTCTTTCCAATCAATCCATTGGGCTATTCCTATAAGTGTCACAAACAGCCCTAGAGTTCGTACTAGAATAACACCTTAAGACACAAATCAACCAAAATCCTAATGTCATCTAGATACTCCATTGTCACCTCAAGTATCCGTGGGTATGATTATATGATATGCATCATATAATCTCAGATTCATCTATTCAGCCAACACAAAGGACCTCAAAGAGTGCCCCAAAGTTTCTACCGGAGAATCACGACGAAAATGTGTGCCAACCCCTATGCATAGGTTCCCAATGTCACGAAACCCGCAAGTTGATCACCAAAACACATATCAAGTGGATCAATAGAATAACCCATTGTCACCACGGTTATCCCACGCAAGACATACATCAAGTGTTCTCAAATCTTTAAAGACTCAATCCGATAAGATTACTTCAAAGGGGAAACTCAATTCATTACAAGAGAGAAGAGGGGGAGGAGAAACATAAGATCCAACTATAATAGCAAAGCTCGCGATACATCAAGATCGTATCATCTCAAGAACACGAGAGAGAGAGATCAAACACATAGCTACTGGTACATACCCTCAGCCCCGAGGGAGAACTACTCCCTCCTCGTCATGGAGAGCGCCGGGATGATGAAGATGGCCACCGGAGAAGGATTGCCCCCTCCGGCAGGGTGCCGGAACGGGTCTAGATTGGCTTTCGGTGGCTACGGAGGCTTCTGGCGGCGGAACTCCCGATCTATTATGTCCTCGGATGTTTTTAGGGTATATGAAGATATATAGGCAGAAGAAGTACGTCAGGGGGGCCACGAGGGGCTCACGAGGGTGGAGGGCGCGCCTCCCTGCCTCGTGACCTCCTCACAGATCCCCCGACGTGCACTCCAAATCTTCTGGGCTTCTTTCCTTCCAAAAATGAGTTCCGTAAAGTTTCAGGTCAATTGGACTCCGTTTGGTTTTCCTTTTTCTTCAAACCGTAAAACAAGGTAAAAACAGAAACTGGCACTGCGCTCTGGGTTAATAGGTTAGTCCCCAAAAATGATATAAAAGTGTACAATAAAGCCCATAAACATTCAAAACAGTAGATAATATAGCATGGAGCAATCAAAAATTATAGATACGTTGGAGACATATCACGTCTCCATCTTTATGTACCTTAAACCCTTTGTAATCAAGGGCGGGAGGGGTCTGGCAAACTCTATATAAGCCACCCCCCTCCTCAGAGAAAAGGGTTCGCACCCCCTGTAACACACACGGATATAATCCAGTCGACCGCCTCCGGGCTCCGAGACGTAGGGCTGTTACTTCCTCCGAGAAGGGCCTGAACTCGTAAAACTCGCGTGTACAACTCTTCCATAGCTAGGATCTTGCCTCTACATCCCTATCCCCCATTCTACTGTTAGACTTAGAACCACGACAGAAGGTGCCGGAGGAGGTGGTGGAGGAGCCGCCCATCGCCGCGTGGAACCCTCGTCTTATGGGCCAGTGGTGAGCTGGTCGTGCATGACTCCAGAGATGGCTGACTCAGTGGGTGTCGGCCCATGGTCAACCACGCTGCCGCGGTAACCAGAGTAGGAGCAGGAGCCACGGGAGGAGGTGGTGCAGACGCTGCCGGCGCCTCCCGTTTGGCAGGGGCCGCCAGCCCACCTTTTGCAGCCACCTCTCTACGTCGATCTCACCAGCGACGAAGATGAGTAGGAGGACGGCTCCTGAAGATGACGGCGGCCACTGGCGACAGGCTTTTATCTAGTTTTTTATGTCTTTTATTAAGTTTTAGTTTAATTAAGACCGATCTTGAACTTGGGTACTATGGACGTATGGACGTTTATGTTTATATTTATGTTTTCATATTATTTGCAAGTTTTTTTAAATAAATCGAAGTCTATAAACTCGGACGGTTTAGGACGAGAAATGCCGATTAAGCGCATCGATGGCCACGTAACCGCAAGCGAATGGTTCTGTCCATTTTCCTGCCTCAAACGAACAAAAAATAAACGAACAAAACGTCTGTCGGAGATCGTGCATTGAAGTTGCTGCAGCCTCATAGTTGACCGAAGAGTGAAGGCTGACCGGAGCCCCACGGACCGCTTCCTCCGGAAAAAGTTTGGCGGAGACTCCCACCACGTATGCCATACCTGGAAATTTCTTTTCTTAGAGAGAGAGGCCATGCCACGATTTGACAACACACCTTTACCCTGCTAGTCTGCCCATGCCACAGGCCTGAACCCAGCTAGCAGTACACAGGCTCGTAGGAAAGCATGCTGAGTACTGAGGGTGAGTTATTTCAGACGAAAGGGCCTCGGTTGCCGTGAAGACAGTGAAACAGCAAATGCTGAGGTCTTTTTTCTTTTTACATGAATGAAAATGAATGCTGAGGTCTTCAGAAGCTGGACTGGTACTGCTGGAGCTGGACGAGCTCCCTCCGCTCAGCGTTGTCACTCCACATACTACTACTGGCAGAGACCAGCCGAAGGCGGCGAGAAGGAGAAGTAAAGGCGGCAGGATAAGCAAGGTAGGAATCGCAAGATAAAAATCTTAAGCATCGTATTTCCAGTCCCAGAATGACTCTCCGGGTGGCTTCTTTCGATTCAGTTGTCGATGCGGTTGGGGACGGGGGTGATTCTTTCTGAAAATCCTCTTTCTTCTGTTCCTTTACTAGTGCTAAATAGTGGTAGTAGTAGACTAGTAGTAACTCGGATGATTTTGACCATCCTTTCCTTGGCCTTGGTGGCGTGATTCTGAATGCGACATCGCATTTCCCTTTGTTAGTAACATGGTCAATACAAGTACATTTGTGCGTGGAGAGATGGGGGAGGGTGTGACGGCGACGTTGTGATACATGCCGGTGCACAGCGCGACGGCCGTGGTGGCCCTGGCGTGCTCTCGGTGGGGCCGAGGGAGCTCCCAACACGCCGGAGAATCGGCCGCCGGCGAGGTGGTTTGTGCTGGAGAATCGTTTTTTTTTTCTTTCTTGCAGGTCACCACGTCGGGGCGTCAGTTGGCAGAGGGGAGGCCCCATGGGCCATGGGGAAAAGGATAGGAGGCGGCGTGAGGTTGGCGAGCTGGGGACGAGCTCAGCTCGGCCAGATGAGAGAACTTGGGTTCCTGGAGAAATCTCTTGTCCAATCCATGGCGAATCCTCTTCTCATCCATTAGTTGTGGCTTGAATCAAAGTCCCTTTCTTCAAATCAAACTAAAAAATAAAAATAAAGAATAGACCTCTCCCTAAACAAACCCTAGCCACCAGCCCACCACACAGATCTCCTCCTCGCTGGCGGATTCAGTCGGCCTCCCTCGCCCCCGTTGCCTATTTCGGTTGACAGGAGGCGGAGGAGACCTTGAATCTTCACGCTCGTGTGGCCTCTGTCTACTTTTTTAGGTTTTAGTGTCCTCGTGTCGATTGTTTGGGCAGTGGAGGCGTTGGCGCGGTGGAATAAGTAACTCCGGCCCTTCCACGTTGCGGCGACGATGGTTCTAGCGTCGCCGCAGGACGCAGTATTGGTGTTTACAGATCCGGTCTGTCGGGTTGTGGGGAAGAGTTGTCAAACAACAATGCTTATGCGGTTATGCCTTGGTTCGCGGTCGCTTCGGAGGTCTCGTCAATAAGATCCTGAAGCGGTGCTTTCGGCGTTTATGTGGGATTGGGTCTCCTTGTCCTGTCTTCGCCTTCGTCTTCAGGTCGATAGCTCGTGCCTGTGCCTCGGATTGTCGTTGTCGTTGTTGTCCCCTGGCAACGTCTGGTTACTTCCCGGCTGCAGTTACAATGACAGAATGACTCCATGGCTATGGACTATGGTGATTCAGAGCAGGTGATGTATCTAGCCAGGCTCAAGGCAAGCCATCAATGCAGGTTGGGATAGGATGACAAATTCCCCTCGGGCCGTTTGTAACTCTATTATCTTCATCAAAGGGTGTTCTTGTAAAGGTTGGACTTGGTTATATATAGACGTACCCTTTTTTTTAAGAATCAAAGTTCCAAATTCATATTGAGGAGTACATGAATATCGGGTCAAGTACAAATCTTCTTATTGTTCATGACATAATATCCTCTTACCACCTATCACTGTAAATTAATTTTGCACTGCACAGGGGCGGCTAAAAGGATGGGCATATCTTTTGGAAGCTGCAAGCTGCCGGATGAGCAATACTACAAGCATTTGGATGATGAAAAGAAGTATTTCTTGGTGCTTATGTTGGGTGATTTCCAAGATTCGATGGTAACCCTCTTACCTATATGTGTTTTCTAAGACCAATGATGTTTCTACTATCTACGTACTACTTTAGATTCTGTGTTGCAGTCAATTCCTTTGACAGGCAGACTACTCAGTTAGTTCACACCAAATTTCCACATAGTTTTTTTTGGGCAATTACAAGTAAGAAAGTCATTATCCTTGTTTTTTCTAAGATTAAGATACCGGTCAGGTAAGAAAAAGGCAAAGAGGACATACCTCGATTATAACTAGTGTCATTTGGATCTTGCGCATAGACTTTCCATCAAAAAATTATTTCTTTATCAAGATTTATCTTTCTGCAGATAATCCCGGAAGAAGTTGTGCGGCGCTTGAAAGGTGAGATCCCAGGAGAGATCAAGCTAGAAACCCGAAATGGTTACAGTCACACTATTGTGGTTGCCAAGAACCAAGAAAAGCTTGTCCTTACAGTGGGTTGGCGGCAATTCATCGAAAACTATGATCTACTGATTGGTGATTCCTTAATGTTCAGATACAAAGGGAACTCTCAGTTTAATGTCATGACCTTTGATAAGCTTGGTCGTGAAAAAGCATTATCAGTTGTTCTGGATCCTTTTTTGCATCGGGTCCAAGACAGGCGCAACGAGGCACATGAAATCGGGTTAAATATTAAACTTTATTATTCACTGCTTCATTTCCTGGTACCAAATTTCACTTGAAATATATTTTGCACGGCAGGTCTTCTAAAAAGATGGATGTGCCTTCGGAAAGATGCAAGAGCCGGACTGAATATCACTACGCAAACTTGGATGATGAGAAGAAATATTTCTTGGTGCATATGATGGGCGATTTTCAACATGAGATGGTAAATGCATATTCAAATACAGTAACACCCTTTTATCAGTTACTTTGTTGTTTTTCTGGATTCCAATGATTCCAATGATTTGTGTACTTTCTAATTTAAATTATATGGAGATATATATTGCTTTAGAGGTGTACACAAACTATATATAGTCTTTGCAACTTTTTGTTATGTCTCATGTTAATTTGATGCTTGGATTGAATCCAGCATGGTAGCACGTTTAGTGATGTTTGTTCACAAAAAGCGTCCTCATCGTTTAAAGTAAAGATATGCTTTAGGCATTCACATTGTTACTAAGATACTAGTCTTATTCATTTCCCTTGGTATGTCAGATATATTGAACAGACAAAATATGCTTTGATTACAGAGAGTATCTTTTTCATCCTGTTGACGGTCCATTTTTCAAACAAAAATATTGCTTGTTTCTCTCCAGATCATCCCAGAAGTATTTGTTCAGCGCTTCAAGGGCGAATTCCCAAGAGAGATGATACTTGAAACACAAAATTGCCACAGTTACGTAATTGGAGTTGCCAAGAACAATGGAAATCTTGTCCTTACAGTGGGATGGGGGAAATTTGTTGGGACCTTTGGTCTAGAGATGGGTGACACCATAGTATTTAGATACATTGGGAACTCACGATTTAATGTCATAATCTTTGATGAACTTGGCTGTGAGAAGGTATCATCAGTTTTTGTGGATCCTTCTCCACCTCCTGCGCAAGAAAGGCGAACAAGTGCTACTGATACTGTGAAAAGTTCTCATTTTCGTCCTCAGGCCATACAAACGCAGCCATTTAGCATAGGGAAAGAGATGCCAATGGAGTCACCACGCCTCCAAATGGAAACGGACAAGTCATGTCAAGACAAGAACACCGTGATAAGTACTTCCTCCTGCGAGTCATCAGGTCTCAGTTTACTATTGTAGATATATCTTCCCTTGCAAATCATTCTCATATTTTTGTAGCTAATATTTAGCCCTATTTCTTGGCACAGGAGATTGTTTCTCCTCTGAAGAAGAATATGGAGTACGTGAAGATGAAGAAGAATATGGAGTACGTGAAGTGCCTGGTTCCAATTTCACCGTCAGGAAGAAGAAGGTCAGGCTATCTTCAATTCAGAAGGAGCAGTTGAAGGATGGTTACATTACCGTGAACAAGACCAAACTAACTCCAGCTCAGAAGGAAGTTGTGAAGCATAAGGTCCATTCCATAGACTCAGAGATCCCCATCTTTGCTGCTGTGATGCGCAAGTCTAACCTGAATTCAAGATTCAATCTGGTGAGTTCCATTTTTTTAATGTGTGTCCTGCATCGATCATCTAGCTGCCTGTGTAAACTGTTAAGTGCTGCTTATGGAATATTAATGAAACATTATCTCATAATGCAAATTCATAACCAGTCATGTCTGAATTTAAATACAGATTGAAGATTGCTTCCTAATATCGTACAAATTTAGGAAGCAATTCAACATGTTATTTTACAGAGTTTTTTTGCCATTATCTGCTAACTCTTTTGGTCACTTTAAACAGACTTTTCCCAGACACTATGCTAAGAAATATCTCAGAGAGGAGCCAAGCATGTGTCTTCGGCGGCGGGAAAGGAAGTGGGGGGTGCGGTTCGGTGAAAACAATGGTGGTAATAAGCTCAGGATCGGATGGAAGCAGTTTGTAGAAGGCAACAAGCTGAAGATGGGCGATATCTGCCTCTTTAAACTGTTGACCGATGAGAGGGGAACCATGACGGTCTTTATCATCCGCGCGAAATTTGTCAATTACTGGGCACGTCTCAGTGATGCTGACCGTGAAGCAGCGTTCCAGAGAGGGGCTCTTGCTCATCAGGCTGATGGGGCGCGTGCTCCTGTCTCAAGGTTGCTTCACATCGCTAAAACTGAAGCTATGGAGGATGATGTTGTTGCCCCTGAGTGCCTGATCGCTGAAGCAAAAATCTGGCGTGGTGTGGGTTAAACGAGCGATCCTATATATCGATCATGAGGCCTCAGTTACATTGTACTCCCTCCGTTCCAAAATATAAGTCTTTCTAGAGATTTCAATAGGTGATTACACACGGAGCAAAATGAGTGAATCTACACTCTAAAATATGTCTACATACATCCGTATGTTGTAATCCATTTGAAATGTCTAAAAAGACTTATATTTCGGAACGGAGGGACTAGATTTGTAGTAGAAACTTGAAACTGTTCTGATGCTCGACCTACCTCTGTATTTTGTTCGTTATTTCTGTTGGCTGTAGTTTTAGCTGCCTTTTAATCCATTGCACGTATGGAGGCTGTAGTTTTAGCTGCCTTTTAGTTTCCTGTTGCACGTATGGAGGCTGCTTTTGTGGTCGCTGTTTATTTCGTTAGTTATCGTGGTGATGGTGGAACCCGGTCCTTCGCTGGCCGTTTGGAAGACAATGGATGCCAAATCCAAATTGATCGATATGCCATGCTGAGCACTGGAGCGCCACCGTCCAGCAACAGGAGACAGACAAACAGCATTCAGCTGCGCCATATGGCCAACATACAGGACACACGACAGCATGCAAGCACCACGTACACCACCATGCATTTACACGTCCCCGATACCAGACCGCCACGTGTGCAGTTACCAGCAAGCCTGCAGGAAAGGAGGCAGGCAGGCTCAGCTCATCAGTCAACAACGACGCTACAGTCTACAGAGATCCGACCCACCTAAAACTGCCAACGAAACAGTCAAACAGAGGCACTCTTCCTGTAATCGGGCGCGCCGCTCTGCCCATACCTGCAGTAGTATTCAGGTACAGATCCGGTCGCCCCTTTGTAATCTTGTGTCGTGCATCGGTGTCTTTATACGAGTATAACAGAAGTCGGTTATACGGACGGAGTACTATACTTTCAATTGACACCTATTACAGATTTACAGTTATATACTCGTACTGTACATGATGCCATAAAACACCGCGTCAAGTATCTACCGTGTTGTAAAAAGGCCACGCTTCGGTTGTTGTGAAGACAGTGAAACAACAAATGCCGAGGTCTTTTATCCTTTTACATGAGTGCTGAGGTCTTGGGGAGTTGGATCAGTACTGCCGGGCGAGCTCTCTCCGCTCAGCGTCGTCGTATCCTACAAGCAGAGAAGCAAGGCCAAGAAGGAGAACCAAGGTGACAAGATAAGCAAGGTAAGAATCGGGAGACAAAATCTAAGCATTGTATTCCCATTCCCCGGGGTGGCTTCTTTATTTCGATTTACAGTTGTCGATGAGGGTTGGGGGTGAGGCTGATTTCATTTTTTTTCTCAAAATGGAGGCATAAGATTTGCCTCATCTATTAGATGAGAAGATTCTTTGTTTTCGATAAAGGACGTTTTTATTATCTCAAAATGCAGGAGAAGATTCTTTTTGTGAAAGTCCTGTTTCCTCTGTTTCTCTGCCAGTGGTAAATAACCCAGACGATTTTCACCATCCTTTCCTTGGGTCTTGCCGTGATACTGGATCCAACATCGCATTCGCATAACCCTTTCTGCACTGCACGCGCTCTCAGTGGAGTCGAGCGAGCTCTCCGACACGCCGGGAAATCGGCCGCCGGCGTAACGAGCCGTCAGTCGAGGGAGCATCGGGGGTTCTGGTTACCACGTCGAGCCGTCGGTTCGCAGTCGGGAGGCCCCATGGGCCATGGGAGCGACGACGAGGGTAGGAGGCGGCGTGAGGTTGGAGAGCTGGATGATCTCAGCTCGGCCAGACCGGAGAAATTGGGTGGTCTCATGGAGATTTTTCTTCTTCTTGTCCAATCCATCGCAAATCCTGTTCTGAACTTCTGATCGATTAGTTATGATTTTTTCTTTCTTGTTCAGATACAAGCAATGGAGGCCCCTGGCAACGTCCGGTTTAATTACCTCCCAGCTGCAGCTACAATGACTCCATGGCTATGGTGATTCGGAGCAGGTGCTGTTTCGAGCTAGGCTCAATGCAAGACACCAAATTTGTGCATGTCGGGAGAGGATGGAAAATTCCCCTCGGGCCGTTTGTACTCTTATTATTCTTCCTCAAGAGTCTATGGGACATCTACACCCTATATGGATTTTTTTAGTAATTCAATAAAAAATAAAAAAAATATGAAATAAACTTAACCTTCCATTATACTCGTGAGAAAAATTCCACAAAAAGAAAATTCCCCTTTGACTTCTTTTAAAAAAACAAAATTTTAGCCAAAATAGTGTGAATAGTGACCTATAATAGCAAATAAATTTTGTATTCTTTACTATGAAGTTAACGTTTTTTTTGTGCAAACGTAAGTCAAGTTTATTCTAAAAATAGTTCTTAACTATTTTGACTTTTTGTTTAATTATTAAAAAGAAATCCCCATATAGGGGGTATATACAACCATAAACCAAAGTGTATTTCCCATCAAGAGGTGCTCTTTTAAAGCTTGGACTTGGTTGATATATAGCTTGTGACCTTGAAAAAAAAGAAGAAAGGATCAAAGTACCAAATCTACATCGAGGAGTGCTCCCTCTGTGAAGTAAATCCACATTTAGGGTGTACATGAAATCCGGTCAAGTACAAGTCTTCTTTTTTGTACTTTAGTGCCAAGTCTTCTTGTTGTTCATGACATCATGTCCTCTTACCACCTATCACTGTTAATTAATTTTGCACTGCAGAGGGGCTGCTAAAAGGATGGGCACGTCTTTTGAAAGCTGCAAGCTGCGGGATGAGCAACACTACAAGAATTTGGATGATGAAAAGCAGTATTTCTTGGTGCTTATATTGGGTGATTTCCAAGATGCGATGGTAACCCTATTATCTATCTGTGCTTTTTTTTTAAGAACAATGATATCTAGTACAGTACTTTAGATTCTGTGAATTGCAGTCAATTCCCTGTTTTTCTGTGAATCACAAAAATTGGACCGCAAGTAAGATCACTAAATCTAAAGTAAGATCACATAATCAATTCAGTTAGTTTACAAAAATTGGACCACAAGTAAGATCCAGAGCCATTTCCCTTGTTTTTCTTAAGATTAAGATACTGGTGAAGTATGAGAAAGGCAAAAACGACACACCTTCATTAAGATACTGGTCAAGTGTGTCGTTTGGATCTGCGCATAAACCGTCTATCCAAAAAAATCTATTTTTTCTGTAGAATTTTTTTATAAAGGTAATATATTGATATCAAGATTTCTGTCTGCAGATAATCCCAAAAGATGTTGTGCCGTATTTCAAAGGCGAGATCCCAGGAGAGATCAAGCTAGAAACTCGAAATGGTTACTGTCACACTATTGTGGTTGCCAAGAACCAAGAAAAGCATGTCCTTACAGTGGGTTGGCGGCAATTTGTTGAAAGCTATGATCTACAGGAGGATGATTCCTTAATATTCAGATACAAAGGGAACTCTCAGTTTAGTGTCATGATCTTTGATAAGCTTGGTCCTGAAAAAGCATTATTGGTTGTTCTGGATCCTTTTTGGCCTCAGGTCCAAGACAGGTGCAACGAGGCACATGAAAACGGGTGAAATACTATACTTTATTATTCATGTCTTTATTTCTTGGCACCAAATTTCACTTCAAATGGCTTTCACACTGCAGCTATTCTCAAAAGATGGAAGTGCCTCGGAAAAGAAGAAAAAGCCGGATTGAATATCACTACGCAAACTTGGATGATGAGAAGAAATATTTCTTGGTGCTTATGATGGACAATTTTCAACATGAGATGGTAAATTCATATTCAAATACAGCACCACTTCCTTTTATCAGTTATTTTGTTGTTTTCCTGAAGACCAATAAATTTCTACTTTCTTGTTTAAATTCTATAGCAATATATATTCTTTTAGAGACACAAACTATATGTAGTTTTTGCAAAAACATTGAATCCAGCATGGTAGCACATTCAGATATGTTTGTTTGCAATTCCTCACAGTTTAAAGTAAGGATAATAGGCTTTTGGCATTCACATTGTTCCTATGATACTACTCTTCTTTATTTCCCTTGGCATCTCAGACAAATTTGCTTTGATTAGAGAGTATCTTTTTTATCCTGTTTACAAACCATTTTTCAAACAAAATTATTGATTGTTCCTCTCCAGATCATCCCAAAAGAATTTGTTCAGTGTTTCAAGGGCGAATTCCCAGGAGAGATGATACTTGAAACACAAAATCGTTGCAGTTATGAAATTGGAGTTGCCAAGAACAATGAAAACCTTGTCCTTATAGTGGGATGGGATAATTTCATTGAAACCTTTGGTCTAGAGATGGGTGACGCCATGGTATTCAGATACAATGGGAACTCTCAGTTTAATGTCATAATCTTCGATGAATCTGGTTGTGAGAAGGCATCATCTCCGCCTCCCGTGCAAGAAAGGCGCACAAGTGCTACTGATACTGTGAAAATTTCTGATTTCTATCCTCAGCCCATACAAATGGTACTGCCAGAGTCACCACCAACGAAAAGGGATGCCATACTGATGCCAATGGAGTCACCACGCCTCCAAATGGAAAGGGACAAGTCATGTCAAGATAACAGCACTGTGATAAGTATTTCCTCCGGCGGGTCATCAGGTCTCAGTTTACGATTATAGCTATGCCTTCCCTTGCAAATCATTATCATATTTGTGTAGCTAATATTTAATTGTTCTGTTTTCTTTGCACAGAAGATGATGTCTCCTCTGAAGAAGTACGTGAAGTGACTGGTTCCGAATGCATTGTCTGGAAGAAGGTACGATCTTCATTTCAGAAGGAGCAGTTGAAGGATCGTTATATTACCGCCCACAAGAGTAGACTAACTTCAGCTCAGAAGGAAGTGGTGAAGCAGAAGGTCCAATCCATACAACCAGAGATCCCATTCTTTGTTGCTGTGATGCACAAGTGCAACGTTGTTTTAGAATTCTTTCTGGTGAGTTCCATTTTCTTTCGATCATGTAGGTGTCTGTTTAAACTGTAAAGTACTGCTTGTGGAATACTAATGAAAACGCTATCTAATAATGTAAATTCATAATCAGTTACCATCTCTGAATTTGAATACAGATTGGAGATTGCTTCCTAATATCGTACAAATTTAGGAAGCAATTGAACATGCTATTTTACAGAGTTTTATTGCCATTATCTGCTAACTCTTTTGTCCACTGTAATCAGGTTTTCCCAAAACGCTATGCTAAGGCATATCTTAAAGAGAAGCGACACTTGTCTCTTCAGGTGATGGGCAAGGAGTGGCCGGTGTGGTTTCGTGAAAACAGTTGCGATAAAAGGCTTGGAAATGGATGGAAACGGTTTGTAGAAGACAACAAGCTGAAGATGGGTGATATGTGCCTCTTTGAACTGCTGAGAGATGAGAGGACCATGGAGGTACATATCATCCCCGCCGCAAACGATGACAATTATCGGGCAGGTCTCCAGAATGGTGCTGACCGGGAAGCGGCGTTCCGGGGAGGGGCTCCTACTCATCATACGGATGGAGCGTGTGATCCTGACACAAGGTTGCTTCGCATCACTAAAACTGAAGCTATGGAAGATGATGCTGTTGCCCCTGATGGTGCCTGATCGCCCAAGGAAAAGTCTAGCGTGGTGTCTAAACCAAGCATGCATACTGCTGTTTTTGCGCTCTGGGGTTAAACGAGCGATCCTATATATCGATCATAAGGCCTCGGTTACACTGTATGGTAGAAACTTGAAACTGTTGTGGTGCTCGATCTACCTCTGTATTTTTTTGTTCGTTATCTTGGCAGGCCTGGAACTCCTCCGGCTGTAGTTATAGCTGCCTTTTAGTTTCCTGTTGCACCTCTGGATGCTGCTTCTGTGGTCGCGGTTTATTTTCGATAGTTATCGTGGTGATAGTGGAACCCGGTCCTTCGTTGGCCGTTTGGAAAACAATGGAGGCCAAATTCAAATTGATGGATATGCCATGCCGCTGATGCTGCGGGATTCCCTGGCATCAGTGGGCTGCTAATGCTTTCTTGTTGGTGGCACTGTTTTTGTTGTTGATTACAGGCAGGCAGCGCTAGAGCGCCACCGTCCAGCAACAGGAGACAGACAGCATGCAGCTGCCAGATGGCCACGCCAGGACGCATGGCAGCATGCAAGCACCACGTACACCACCATGCATTTACACGTGCCCAATGCCAGACCACCACGCACACAGTTACCGGCAAACCAGCATCCAGCATTGACAGCCCCCCAGCAACAAAATACAGTTACCGGTAAACCAGCATCCAACATTGACAGTCCCACAGCAAAAAATAAAATGGAAGGAACAAGAAATGAATCGAGGCATGCAGGCTAAAAAAAATGTAGAATAGCAATTTCTTTGTTCCAAACAATACCAGAACAATACCAAAGATTTTTTTATAGAAATATTATCCTTCAAAATCTTTATGCCTTTCATTCTTTCTTTTGAACTGGGGGCTAAAGCATGTCTAAACCCTAAACCCTTAAAATTTCTCATGTCTTTACATTCGCAGGTTCCAGCTTAAGTATCTACCGTATCCTAAATGACCGTGCTGAGAGACAACGCGTTAACTCAAATAAAAAGCAGCTCACGGGGCCTCGGTTGTCACGAAGACAGTGAAACAACAAATGCTAAGGTCGTTTATTTTCACTGTAAGAAACAAAGTGCTGGACGAGCTCTCTCCGCTCAGCGCGTGGTCACATCCTACTAGCACTAGCAGAGTAGCAGGGCCAGGCGGAAGGAGGCCAGAAGGAGGACAAAGGTGACAGGATAAGCAAGGTAAGAATCACGAGATAGTAAAATCTAAGCATCTTAATCGTAGTCCAATCCCAGAATAAATCTCCTAACGGCTTCTTTCGATTAGTTCTCCATTGGTAGTGGGGGCGTTTCTTTCTTCTTCTTTTTTTCTTTCCTTTTTCTTTTGCGGGTGAGGGGGCGATTCTTTCTGAAAACCCTGTTTACCTCCGTTCCTCTGCTAGTGCTAAATAACCCAGGCGATTTTCACCATCTTTTCCTTGGGTCTTGGCGTGATTCTGGATCCAACATCACATTGACATCTCCCTTACTCCATTAGTAATGTAACACAAGTACATTTATGCGTGTGTGGGGGACGAGGGACATGCGTCTTTCCGGTGGCCAGCGGCGACGGCCGGCCACGCCTTGTCTGCACTGCACAAACGCGCTCTGGATGGGGCCGAGGGAGCTCTCCCACACGCAGGCGAATCGGCCGCCGGCCGGGTGGTCGGTGCCGGCGGCGCAACGAGCATCGGGGCGACGTTAGGAAGCGGCGTGAGGTTGGCGCTCGGCCAGAGGAGAGAAATCTGGTGGTCTCTCATGGAGATTTTTGTTCTTGTCCAATCCATCCCAAACCCTGTTCTGATCTATTTGTTATGGTTTGAATCAAAGTTCCTTTCTTCTAACTAAAGAAAATACCTTTCCCCTGCCAAAAAGAAAATAAAACCCTAGCCGCCCCACAAATCCATGGCAGATCTAGTTATCCACAATACTTCTGAGTCGGCTTGAGGCGGCGTTGGTGGTCTCGTAAATAAGATTCTTCGGCGGCGATGAGTCTCCGGCCTTCGCATTCTTCTCTGGGCAAACAGCTCGTGCCTCGGATTGCCGTTTGCTGGTGTCCCCTTGCAATGCCCGGTGACTGATCCGGCCGCAGTTACAATGAATCCCTGACTCCGGTGATGCGGAGCAGGTGCGGTATCAAGTTAGGCTCACAGAGCGCCATCGGGGGAGGGCGACCCCTTCGGCCTGTTTGTAGGCTTTCTTCGTCAAGAGGTGCTTGGACTTGGTTAATTTACAGCTTCTAGCCTTCACAAAAAATAAATAAAATGAAGAAAGAATTGAAGTTCCAAATGCACATTGTGGAGTGCATGGCATTAGGTCAAGTACAATAGAAAAAAAGTACATGTCTGCTTATTGTTCATGACTTCATGTCCTCATACCATATATCATTGCTAATAAATTTTGCATTGCAGGGGGGCTGCTAAAAGGATGTGCACGTCTTTAGAAAGATTGAACCTATGGGATGAGTATCGGTACAAACTTTTGGATGATGAGGAGAAACATTTCTTGGTGCTTATGTTGGGTGACTTCCGAGATGCGATGGTAACCCTATTATCTATCTGTGCTATTTTTGTAAGACCATTGATGTTTCAACTATCTTCTACTTTCAATTCTGCGTCGCAGTCAGATTCCACATAGTTTTTATTTCAGCAATCACAGGTAAGATCTACACTCATTTTCCTCGTTTTTTTTGTAAGATACTAGCCAGGCATCATAAAGACAAAGATACACCTTGATTGTAACTACTGTCTTTTGGATCTTGTTTATAAACTGTCCATCCATCCAATCTTTTTTATTTTATCTTTCTGCAGATATTCCCAGAAGAACTTGTGTGGCGTTTCAAATGTGAGATCCCAGGAGAGATCAAGCTAGTAAGCCGAAAGGGTTATAGTCACGCTATTGTGGTTGCCAAGAACCAAGAAAAGCTTGTCTTTACAGTGGGTTGGAGGCAGTTTGTTGGACAGTATGATCTACAGATGGGTGATTCCTTAATACTAAAATACAATGGGAACTGCCAGTTTGATGTCATAATCTTTGATAAGCTTGGCCGTGAAAAAGCATTATCGGTTGTTGTGGATCCTTTTTTGCCTCAGGTCCAAGAAAATCCCAACAAGGCACATGAAATCGGGTGAAATACCAGTCTTCACTATTCATGCCTTCATTTCCTGGTACTAAATTTCACTTCGGATGGATTTTGCACTGCAGATCTTCTAAAAAGATAGATGTGCCTTCTGAAAGATACAAAAGCTGGACTGAATATCACTACACAAACTTGGATGATGAAAAGAAATATTTCTTAATGGTTATGATGGGTGATTTTCAACATGAGATGGTAAATTTATATCCAAAATTCCAAATGCAGTAACACTCCTTTTTATCAGTTACTTCGGTGTTTTTCTGTAGACCAACGATTTTCTACTTTCTACTTTAGATTATGTGGAGATATATAATGCTTTAGAGACATATACACAACTATATGTAGTCTTTGCAACTTTTGCTCATGTCTCATATTAATTTGATGCCTGGATTGAATCGAGCATTGTAGCACATTCAGGTATATTTATTTGCACAAAAATTCCTCATAGTTCAAATTATACCATGCTGTCAGGTATATTGAACAGACAAATTCGCTTTGATTATAGAGACTATATTTTTTTATCCTGGTTACGGTTCATTCAAACAAAACTATTGGTTGTTTTCTCCAGATCATCCCAGAAGAATTTGTTCGGCGTTTCAAGGGCGAGTTCCCAAGAGAGATGATACTTGAAGCAAAAAACCGTTGCAGTTACATTATTGCAGTTGCCAAGAACCAAGAAAAGCTTGTCCTTACAGTGGGATGGGGCATATTCGTTAAAACCTTTGGTCTAGAGATGGGTGACACCATAGTACTCAGATACAATGGAAACTCCCAGTTTAGTGTCATAATCTTTGATAAACTTGGCTGTGAGAAGGCACTTTCAGTTGTGGATCTTTTTCCGCCTCTTGTGCAAGAAAGGCACACGACTGTGAAAAGTTCCCATTTACATCCTCAGCCCATACAAATGGTACTGCCAGAGTCACCACCAACGAAAAGGCAGCGGCACTTCCAAATGGAAGTGGACGAGTCATGTCAAGGCAAAATCACTGCAATAAATATTTCCTCCGCCGAGCCATCTGGTCTCAGTTTACGATTATAGATATATCTTCCCTTGCAAACCATTCTCATATCTCTATTGCTATATTTAGTAGTTCTCTTTTCTTGGCGCAGGAGAGTCTTTCTCCTCTGAAGATAACCATGGAACACGTGATGTGCCTGGTTCCAATTACATTCTCAGGAAGAAGAAGGCCAATCTATCTTCATTTCTTTTTGAAGGAGATTCTTTCTCCTCTGAAGATGGCCATGGAGGACGGGATGCCATTGTCAAGAAGGCGGCAAAATTAACTTCAGCTCAGAAGGAGCAGTTGAATGACGGTTACATCACCGTGCGCAAGACCAAACTAACTTCAGCTCAGAAGGAAGTGGTGAAGCAGAAGGTCCAATCTATACACTCAGAGATCCCCATCTTTGTTGCTGTGATGAGCAAGACCAACGTTGATTCAGGATTTTTTCTGGTGCGTTATTTTTTTTAATGTGTGTTCTGCACCGATCATGTAGGTGCCTGTGTAAAGTGTAAACTGCTGCTTATGGAATACTAATGAAAGCACTTCTCGATAATGTTGATTTGTAACCAGTCATCTCTGAATTTACATGCAGTTTGCTTCTTACTATCGCACGAATTTAGGAAGCAGTCAACATGTTATCTTACATAGAGTTCTCTTGATGCCATTATCTACTAAATCTTCTGTTCAAATTTGTGAACAGACTTTCTCCAGGTACTATGCTAATAAATATCTTGGAGAGGAGCCGCACATGGATCTTCAGCTGCTTGGCAAGAAGTGGGGGGTGCGGTTCCTTGACCACCGTTGCGATAGAAAGCTTGGAAGTGGATGGAGACAGTTTGTAGAAGAAAACAATCTGAAGATGGGTGATATCTGCCTCTTCGAGCTGCTGAGCAATCAGAAGAGAACTATGGAGGTCTATATCATCCCTGCGAATGGTTACAATTACTCGGCAGGTGTCCAGAATGATGTGGACCAGGAAGCGCTCGAAGGTGGTTCAGCGCCGCTGCAGAGAGAGGCCGTTGCTCATCATGCGGATGGAGCGCGTGATCCTGAATCGATGTTGCTTCGCATCACTAATTAACACTGAAGCTATGAAGATGATGTTACCCCAGATGGTGCCTGATCGCCGAAGGAAAAGCCTCTGGTGTCTGAACCAAGCATAACTGCGGTTTTTGCGCTCTGGGGAAGTCAAGCGATCCGATCGATCATAAGGGCTCGGTTACGTTGTAGAAAGTTGAAACTGTTCTGCTACCTGCGTATTTTCTTCGTTCTCGTAGCAGGCTAGTCTTGCACGCGGACTGGAACTCCCCTGGCTGTAGTTTTAGCTGCTTTTTAGTTTCCTTTGGCACCTCTGGGTGCTGCTTTTGTGGTTGCAGTTTTATTTCGTTATCGTGATGATGATAGTGGAGTCCGGTCCTATGCGGCCTTTGGAAAAAAGAAATGAACGCCAATTGATCGATATGCCATGTTGCCGAATTCCCTGATCTGATGGGGGTAGACTGGTAACGCTTTCATGTTGGTGGTAGTGCTTTCGTTGTTGGTTCGTGAATCGCTAGCAATGGTGATATGATAGTGCTTTTGTGTTAACTAGTGAATGGCTGATGAAGTTTTCTCCTTTCATTTTAAGGATGGCAGATCACTCGTTTATTAGCTGGTTACTACTTGATCTGCAAGATGATGCATGTTACTGCTGATCATACTTTTGAGTTTTGATTGATGCCAGGTTGAATAAGTATGTACCGCGTTGAATCTCTGTGTGATTCATGGGTTCTTCGACTCGTTATCCTCAAATTAGGCGTAGCAGGTCTAACTACAGCTTATTTATTTGTAGAATCTTTCATTGCCCTGTCAAAGTTTAGATGGAACGGCAAAGGCGACCTGAAAAACTGTACATTCAAGCGCCACAAAAGTGGAAAGATCGTTACAGGTTCACTGGGTGCGTAGCAGTAGCCGTATCCAGCGACGCGTAGAGACTGAAGGACACGATTGCATATGGACCTGCAGCAGCGCCATGACCACAGGAGGACAACACGAGTGTTGCGAGCGTCCACAGATGAACTTGAAACAATGACTTAATCTGCTCACGTAATCATGATTTTTTCCAGGGTTATACAGCTAGCCAAACTTGCCAGTTAAGATTTTTCCTTTTTCTTTAAAAACCAAAACTCTTGCTGGTTTCTTTTTTTCCCTATAAAACAAGAAACTCTCGAGGGGCTCAATTCATTAATTAAGGAGATAGTTGCCCAGTCAATTATTAAAAATTGGATGAAACATAAACAAACAGGATGACCTGACACACAATGAAAACATTACCCACGCTCACGAGGAGAGAGGCACCCACGGAAGTAGTAGACAACGTCACTATGGTCACTTCTCCTCAAGCAAGCGCCTCCGACTCCCCTGTCAACAACCGGTGAGGACACCCTCACCGCAAACCAAAGTGTTAGCACACTAAGAACACCCAAACAGTCGGTCACACATGCCGGTAACAGTGAAACACCTTATCCGAGGGCAAAGAACACCTATCCGGACCACCTGTCGCTCGTCATCATCGCTGCCCACACCATTGTAAGGATGGAAGGCTACATATGGTGGTCGGTTGGGCAGGTTGTGATGAAAATGGGCTTGGTGAGCTTCAAATCAAAGGCTAACACTTTACATCAGTCAATGCTGACGATGATGGTCTACTTGGAAGTTGTCACGCGAAGGTAGCTACTTCCGGTGATCATCGGGGAAGCTGCGTGCTACCTCTTGAGCACTGCGTTGGATTTCCTTGAAGAGGAAATGATGGTGCAGCAAAGTAGCGTAAGCATTTCCGTCGGTTTTTGAGAACCAAGGTATCAATTCAATAGGAGGCTGCGCGCGAGTCCCTCGTACCTGCACAAAACAAATAACTCCTTGCAACCAATGCGATAAGGGGTTGTCAATCCCTTCACGGTCACTTACGAGAGTGAGATCTGATAGATATGATAGGATAATTTTTTTGGTATTTTTGTGATAAAGATGCAAAGTAAAATAAAAGCAAAGTAAAAAAAGCAAAGGAAGATTAATATGATGAAGATAGACCCGGGGGCCATAGGTTTCACTAGTGGCTTCTCTCAAGAGCATAAGTATTTTACGGTGGGTGAACGAATTACTGTTGAGCAATTGATAGAATTGAGTATAGTTATGAGAATATCTAGGTATGATCATGTATATAGGCATCAGTCCGAGACAAGTAGACCGACTCCTGCCTTCATCTACTACTATTACTCCACTCATCGACCGCTATCCAGCATGCATCTAGAGTATTAAGTTCATGAAAACAGAGATGGGGAGAACATTGTAGAGGGATAAATTCATGCAATATGATAAAAAAAACCCATCTTGTTATCCTCGATGGCAACAATACAATAAGTGTCTTGCTGCCCCTACTGTCACTGGGAAATGACACAGCAAGATTGAACCCAAAGCTAAGCACTTCTCCCATTGTAAGAAAGATCAATCTAGTAGGCCAAACCAAACTGATAATTCGAAGAGACTCGCAAAGATAACCAATTATACATAAAAGAATTCAGAGAAGATTCAAATATTGTTCATAGATAATCTTGATCATAAACCCACAATTCATCGGTCTCAATAAACACACCACAAAAAGAAGATTACATCGAATAGATCTCCACAAGAGAGGGGGATAACATTGTATTGAGATCCAAAAAAAGAGAAGAAGCCATCTAGCTAATAACTATGGACCCGAAGGTCTGAGGTGAACTACTCACACTTCATCGGAGAGGCTATGGTGTTGATGTAGAAGCCCTCCGTGATGGATGCCCCCTCCGGCGGAGCTCCGGAACAGGCTCCAAGATGGGCTCTCGTGGATACAGAAAGTTGCGGCGGTGGAATTAGGTTTTGGGCTCCGTATCTGATCGTTTGGGGGTACGTAGGTATATATAGGAGGAAGGAGTACGTCGGTGGAGCAACAGGGGGCCCACGAGGGTGGAGGGCGCGTCTGGGGGGAGGGTAGGCGCGCCCCCTACCTCGTGGCTTCCTCCTTTATTTCTTGACGTAGGGTCCAAGTCTCCTGGATCATGTTCGTTCCAAAAATCACGTTCCCGGAGGTTTCATTCCGTTTGGACTTCATTTGATATTCCTTTTCTGCGAAACTCTGAAATAGGCAAAACAACGGCAATTCTGGGCTGGGCCTCCGGTTAATAGGTTAGTCCCAAAAATAATATAAAAGTGGATAATAAAGCCTAATAATGTCCAAAACAGTAGATAATATAGCATGGAGCAATCAAACTTTATAGATACGTTGGAGACGTATCAAGCATCCCCAAGCTTAATTCCTGCTCGTCCTCGAGTAGGTAAATGATAAAAAGGATAATTTTGATGTGGAGTGCTACTTGGCATAATTTTAATGTAATTATTCTTAATTGTGGTATGAATATTCAGATCCAAAAGATTCAAGATAAAAGTTCATATTGACATAAAAATAATAATACTTCAAGCATACTAACTAAGCAATTATGTCTTCTCAAAATAACATGGCCAAAGAAAGTTCATCCCTACAAAATCATATAGTTTAGTCATGCTCCATTTTCATCACACAAGAATGCTCTCATCATGCACAACCCCGATGACAAGCCAAGCAATTGTTTCATACTTTAGTAATCTCAAACCTATAAACTTTCACGCAATATATGAGCGCGAGCCATGGACATAACACTATGGGTGGAATAGAATATGATGATGGGGGTTATGTGGAGAAGACAAAAAAATGAGAAAGTCTCACATCAACGAGGCTAATCAATGGGCTATGGAGATGCCCATCGATTGATGTTAATGCAAGGAGTAGGGATTGTCATGCAACGGATGCACTAGAGCTATAAATGTATGAAAGCTCAACAAAAGAAACTAAGTGGGTGTGCATCCAACTTGCTTGCTCACGAAGACCTAGGGCACTTGAGGAGGCCCATTGTTGGAATATACAAGCCAAGTTCTATAATGAAAAATTCCCACTAGTATATGAAAGTGACAAAACAAAAGACTCTCTATCATGAAGATTATGGTGCTACTTTGAAGCACAAGTGTGGCAAAGGATAGTAGCATTGTCCCTTATCTCTTTTTTTCTCTTTTTTTGGGGCCTTCTCTTCTTTTTTATGGCATTTCTCTCCCCTTCTTTTTTTAATTCCTCACTTGGGACAATGCTCTAGAAAATGATGATCATCACACTTCTATTTATTTACAACTCAATGATTACAACTCGATGCTAGAACAAAAGATGACTCTATATGAATGCTTCCGGCGGTGTACCGGGATATGCAATGAACCAAGAGTGACATGTATGAAAGAATTATGAATGGTGGCTTTGCCACAAATACTATGTCAACTACATGATCATGCTAAGCAATATGACAATGGTGAATGTGTCATGATAAACGGAATGGTGAAAAGTTGCATGGCAATATATCTCGGAATGGCTATGGAAATGCCATAATAGGTAGGTATGGTGGCTGTTTTGAGGAAGATATAAGGAGGTTTATGTGTGAAAGAGCGTATCATATCACGGGGTTTCGATGCACCGGCGAAGTTTGCACCAACTCTCAATGTGAGAAAGGGCAATGCACGGTACCGAAGAGGCTAGCAATGATGGAAGGGTGAGAGTATAATCCATGGACTCAACATTAGTCATAAAAAACTCACATACTTATTGCAAAAATCTACAAGTCATCAAAAACCAAGCACTACGTGCATGCTCCTAGGGGGATAGATTGGTAGGAAAAGACCATCGCTCGTCCCCGACCGCCACTCATAAGGAGGACAATCAAAGAACACCTCATGTTTCAAATTTGTTACATAACGTTTACCATACGTGCATGCTACGGGACTTGCAAACTTCAACACAAGCATTTCTCAAATTCACAACTACTCAACTAGCATGACTTTGATATTATTACCTCCATATCTCAAAACAATCATCAAGCATCAAACTTCTCTTAGTATTCAAAACACTCATAAGAATTTTTTTTACTAATCTTGAATACCTAGCATATTAGGATTATTTAAGAAAATTACCATGCTATTTAAGACTCTCAAAATAATCTAAGTGAAGCATGAGAGACCAATAGTTTCTACAAAACAAATCCACCACTGTGCTCTAAAAGATATAAGTGAAGTACTAGAGCAAAACTATATAACTCAAAAGATATAAGTGTAGCACATAGAGTATTCTAACAAATTCCAAATCATGTATGGCTCTCTCAAAAAGTGTGTACAGCAAGGATGATTGTGGTATACTAAAAATCAAAGACTCAAATTATACAAGACGCTCCAAACAAAACACATATCATGTGGTGAATAAAAATATAGCTCCAAGTAAAGTTACCGATGGAAGTAGATGAAAGAGGGGATGCCTTCCGGGGCATCCCCAAGCTTTGGATTTTAGGTGTCCTTAGATTATTTTGGGGGTGCCATGGGCATCCCCAAGCTTAGGTTCTTTCCACACCTTGTTCCATAGTCCATCAAATCTTTACCCAAAACTTGAAAACTTCACAACACAAAACTTAAGGTAGAAAATCTCGTGAGCTCCGTTAGCGAAAGAAAACAAAAGACCACTTCAAGATACTGTAATGAACTCATTATTTATTTATATTGGTGTTAAACCTACTATATTCCAACTTCTCTATGGTTTATAAACTATTTTACTAGCCATAGATTGATCAAAATAAGCAAACAACACACGAAAAACAGAATCTGTCAAAAACAGAACAGTCTGTAGTAATCTGTAACTAGCTCAAGATCTAGAACCCCAAAAATTCTAAAATAAATTGCTGGACGTGAGGAATTTATCTATTAATCATCTTCAAAAATAATTAACTAAATAGCACTTTCCAAATAAAAATGGCAGCAGTTCTCGTGAGCGCTAAAGTTTCTGTTTTTTACAGCAAGATATCAAGACTTTCCCCAAGTCTTCCCAACGGTTCTACTTGGCACAAACTCTAATTAAACACAAAAAACACAACCAAAACAGAGGATAGGTAAATTATTTATTAAATAACAGCAAGGAAAAATATTGGGTTGACTCCCAATAAGCGCTTTTCTTTAAAGCCTTTTTAGCTAGGCATTGATAATTTTAATGATGCTCACATGAAAGACAAGAATTGAAGCACAAAGAGAGCATCATAAAACATGTTACTAAGTCTAACATACTTCCTATGCATAGGCATCTTATAGGCAAACAAATTATCATGGCAAGCAAAAACTAGCATATGCATGGAAGATGAAAGAAACAGTAGCAATCTCAACATAACGAGAGGTAATTTAGTAACATGAAAATTTCTACCACCATATTTTCCTCTCTCATAATAATTACATGTAGGATCATAAGAAAATTGAACAAAATAGCTATCACATGAAATATTTTCAACACGATCCACATGCATGCAAAGTTGACACTCTTCCAAAATAGTGGGATTAACATTAACTAAAGTAATGACTTCTCCAAACCCACTTTTATCAAAATTTTCATAAGATTGAACATTCTCCAAATATGTGAGATCTATAGTTGACACTCTTCCAAACCCACTTTCAATAACATTGCAAACACTATTATCAATCTCATATTCATCATGGGGCTTAAATAAATTTTCAAGATCAAAAGAAGAATCACCCCAATCATGATCGTTGCAACAAGTAGTAGACATAGCAAAACTACCATCCCCAAGCTTAGGGTTTTGCATATTATAAGCACAATTGACATTAATAGGATTTATACCATCATCGTTGCAATCATGCTTTTTATTCAAAGATTCATCGTGAATCACTCCATAAAGTACTTTATCACAATTTTCAGATTCACGAATTTTAAGCAAAACTTCATAAAGATAATCTAGTGCACAATACTCACTAGCAATTGGTTCATCATAATTTGATCTCTTAAAAAGATTAGCAAGCGGATGAGGATCCATAGATCTTAGGTTCTCTGTTTAGTAATAAATAAACAACTATTCCAACCATACGAGCAAACAAGAAACGGGAAAAAGAGGCAAAATGGCAAATAATGTAATGCAGGAGATAAGAGTTTGTGATGGGTACTTGGTGTGTTGACTTTTGCGTAGACCTCCCCGGCAACGGCGCCAAAAATGGCTCATTGTCGGGAGTCAAATCTTGACTTGCGCGAACCTCCCCGTCAACAGCACCAGAAATTCTTCTTGCTACCTCTTGAGCACTGCGTTGGATTTCCTTGAAGAGGAAAGGATGATGCAGCAAAGTAGCATAAGTATTTTCCTCAGTTTTTGAGAACCAAGGTATCAATCCAGTAGGAGGCTGTGCGCGAGTCCCTCGTACCTGCACAAAACAAATAACTCCTCGCAACCAACGCGATAAGGGGTTGTCAATCCCTTCACGGTCACTTACGAGAGTGAGATATGATAGATATGATAGGATAATATTTTTGGTATTTTTGTGATAAAGATGCAAAGTAAAATAAAAGCAAAGTAAAAAAGCAAAGGAAGATTAATATGATGAAGATAGACCCGGGGGCCATAGGTTTCACTAGTGGCTTCTCTCAAGAGCGTAAGTATTTTACGGTGGGTGAACGAATTACTGTTGAGCAATTGACAGAATTGAGCATAGTTATGAGAATATCTAGGTATGATCATGTATATAGGCATCACGTCCGAGACAAGTAGACCGACTCCTGCCTGCATCTACTACTATTACTCCACTCATCGACCGCTATCCAGCATGCATCTAGAGTATTAAGTTCATGAAAACAAAGTAACGCCTTAAGCAAGATGACATGATGTAGAGGGATAAATTCATGCAATATGATAAAAACCCCATCTTGTTATCCTCGATGGCAACAATACAATACGCGCTTTGCTGCCCCTACTGTCACTGAGAAAGGACACAGCAAGATTGAACCCAAAGCTAAGCACTTCTCCCATTGCAAGAAAGATCAATCTAGTAGGCCAAACCAAACTGATAATTCGAAGAGACTTGCAAAGATAACCAATCATACATAAAAGAATTCAGAGAAGATTCAAATATTGTTCATAGATAATCTTGATCATAAACCCACAATTCATCGGTCTCAACAAACACACCGCAAAAAGAAGATTACATCGAATAGATCTCCACAAGAGAGGGGGAGAACATTGTATTGAGATCCAAAAAGAGAGAAGAAGCCATCTAGCTAATAACTATGGACCCCGAAGGTCTGAGGTAAACTACTCACACTTCATCGGAGAGGCTATGGTGTTGATGTAGAAGCCCTCTGTGATGGATGCCCCCTCCGGCGGAGCTCCGGAACAGGCCCCGAGATGGGATCTCGTGGATACAGAAAGTTGCGGCGGTGGAATTAGGTTTTTGGCTCCGTATCTGATCGTTTGGGGGTACGTAGGTATATCTAGGAGGAAGGAGTACGTCGGTGGAGCAATAGGGGTCCCACGAGGGTGGAGGGCGCGCCTGGGGGGTAGGCGCGCCCCCCTACCTTGTGGTTTCCTCCTTTATTTCTTGACATAGGGTCCAAGTCTCCTGGATCATGTTCGTTCTGAAAATCACGTTCCCGAAGGTTTCATTCCGTTTGGACTCCATTTGATATTCCTTTTCTGTGAAACTCTGAAATAGGCAAAAAAACAGCAATTCTGGGCTGGGCCTCCGGTTAATAGGTTAGTCCCAAAAATAATATAAAAATGGATAATAAAGCCTAATAATGTCCAAAACAGCAGATAATATAGCATGGAACAATCAAAAATTATAGATACGTTGGAGACGTATCACTGCACAGGGTGGCGCTGGTGTTTGTTGCTTGCTAGCTATGGTGATATTCTCGACATGAAAGGCTGTTATGTGGTTGCCCAGCTCAGGCAGAAGACCCGGTGACTCACGATGCAATCGATAGTTGGACTAGGTCGTGAAGAAAGACCGCAAATGCAGAGGAATGGAAGGCGGACAGACAGGAGCAAGGCTACATATAGAGAGCAGAGTGGTGAGTAGACATTGGAGAGAGAGAAAGAGAGGGAGGGAGGGGGGAGGGGGAGGGCATAAAATCTTTCATGAAGTGAAGCGTTGTATCACATGTGTCGTATGGTGGTTGGCTATTAAGGCTCGAGCGTTGCCAGCCGGACAACTAATGATGGTGGTCGATTATGCAGGCTGCGAGGAAAGATGGGGTTGGTGAGCTTAAGCGGCACCAACCTCGATTGATGCCGACGACAATGGTGCCCTTAGAGGTGTCGTTGTGGAGGCCCTTCGCCCCCCTCCCCTTGGGCGGGGCATTTGGTTCTTGTGATCTCTAGGTAGAAACCCAAGTTTTAGCCTGGCCCGGAGTGGTTTATGTACTTGTTGCTTTCCTCTTGGAGACAAACCCTTCATCACATTGCAATGTGTTGTGTTGCCTTGAAGTTTCACGGTGCACGACCTCCATGCCGTTTGAAACCGGAGTGGTGGCTCCGAAGTTTCTATTTGTGTTGTATAGATTTCAGCCACTTAGTTGCTTGAAAAGAATAAAACCACACTAGTTGCTTCCGAACATAGGTAATAAATGATAAGATAGCATTTCAAAGAGGAAGTGCATTTACTTTTAACCTTGGGGTATGAAATCATGATTTGGATGGTGAACTTAAACCCTTTAAACTTAGATATTTAATGAGCCTTTTCCTTTCATCAAGGTGGATTCCTTAGCACCCCTCCAAAGAAAAGAGGTGAATTCCTTAGCAGATAAATGAAAAAAGGTACTCCTTTGTTTATTAGGCCCGCTTATATTTTAGGTCAAATTTTGATCGTAGATCTGATTTAAAAAAATGAAGTGGCATGTCATGAACAAATATATTGTTGGATTCATTTCCAAAAGAAGTTTTTGATGATATTTTTTGGCTACATATAACTCATATTTTATTACGTGCATGTATGATCAAATTTTGGCTTAAGATGTGAGAGGCCTAATAAACCCGAACGGAGGGAGCAAGCAGGTTGTACTAAATGGGTCGACCCATCGCATGGGGAGTGCTGAGTCTCTAGCAAACGTTTTTATATACTTTTTCTTTATTACTTTTATCTATATTTCTGAAGTGGACTTTTTTATATGAATTTTAAAAAATGTTTGTCACGCTAAAAAATATAACGCGGTGTTAAAAAATGTTCATGCAACTTTTAGAAAATATTGATAACATTCAAAAACATTATTCGTGATGTTTAAAAAATGTTCTTGTGTTTAAAAAAATGCACATGACATTTAGAGATAAACTTTATTTTATGTACAAAACTTAATGCGGTTATAAAAGGTTAGTACCATTCAAAAAATGCACGTGCCATCTTAAAAATGTGGACACATTTTTAAAATGTGTTTGTGCATTTAATTTTTTTATAGTGTAAAAAATCTTCATGTTGTTGCTAAAAAATGTCTTGTATCATTCAAAGAAATGTTCAATGCGTATTTGAAAAATGTTTAGGGCATATCTGAAAAAGTTAAAAAAACATATATTTGGAAAAAAAATCATGTACTAGAAAAAACTTAGACATGCATTAAAGATGTTTCATATATAAAAAAGTGGACATAAAAAAATATGTTGAAACAATGTCAAACATCTATAAAAAGTGTTTCTGATTTATAAAATGTATGATGTGTATGTAAAAAATTGACATTTTTTAAAACAAAAAAGAAAAAGGTGTTAAGAAAATAAGAAAAGCTAGATACAGAAAAAACCAAAACCCAAAATAAAACCATTGAAAAACGACACAGAAAACGGTTGAAAACCAACACTGAAAACAAAAATATATAAGAACAGTATAGGAAAAAGAACAATAAAACACAGAACGGTTTTAAAAGGCCGACCCACGAGCCCCATGCCAAAGGCTAGGCTGTTATTAGGGCATGAACTATGAACGCAGGAGGTAGGTGATACCTATGCATCCACCTAGACAAAAAGCATGAAGCACTCAGTTCAATTTTTCTTCTCCCAACGCAGTGAGCTGAGACCACAAACTTTAGGAACCCCTCCCCTCCCTCTCTCTTTTTTCAAATTATTTCATATCCATTCCTTGGCAAAAGGCAACATACAGAGGAGGGCGTGCTCACCATTGTCAGCACAGGGCTCAATCTCCTCAATTTTGGTTGTTGGACCATAACCTCTCTCCTCGGGAGCCCACCTCCTGCAGAAGAATCACCTCTCTTCACTGTGAGGCATTCACTTTTGCTCCACGCTGACATCCGAGACTAGCTGGACTATATAGTAGCACCCTTGGGGCATTACCATTGGTCATGCCCTTAGGGCATGTACAATGGTGGAATATGGATACAGATGCCTCATGACAAAAAGTAATTTGAGGCATATGTGTTAATTTTTTCTCCCCAATGCAAGCTACTACTAGTGAGCCTCATCACAGAATAGAAAGTGACTCTCACTACACATGCAACCCTTTTCTCCACTTCAACTTTTCCAACTTTATGCACCGGACCACACTTTTTCTCTCTAAGCACCCGCCTCCTGAAGAGGATCCCGCTTCCCCATCGGAACCTACTTTTTTTGTTATCCGATCCTACATGGTATGTGAGGCATCACCCTGAGACTA
Organism: Triticum urartu; assembly: GCF_056163025.1. NCBI lineage: Eukaryota > Viridiplantae > Streptophyta > Magnoliopsida > Poales > Poaceae > Triticum > Triticum urartu. Next base: position 599,362,624 of record NC_141877.1, read on the forward strand.
TGCATTGGCCATGCCCTTAGGCGAAAAGTAGGTCTACCCTAAAAAAGTGAAAAGTAGCTCTGGTGCCGCGGTCGATCAATCTCGACCCTTATGCGTCATTCCCCAAGCACTCACTCTCGGCCGACCCATCGCCCTATACGCCCACAGCCACGTACTGCCACCGCTGCAGTATAAGAGCATCTACAGCCGGACTTAGCAAATATGACCCCCTAAACGCCCGCGAGATCGCCCGGTTAGTGACTGGGCGTGTCCGTTTGGAGCTCCTATTTTTTCATTTATGCATCCACACTTCTCATTTTCTCCCTTATATGTTTGGTCATTTGCATGTGATTGGTGAAGAGAAGAAAGAGAAAGAAAAGAAAGAATAAACAAAGAGGAAAAATAAGTCCAGGGTGGGCCGCATCCTACGTGCCGGACTACCCGGGCGCGTCTAGGCGCCCTCATATCCTCCCTATATTTTTCCTTAATATGAGGGTTCGCGGACAGCCCGGACGTATAGGGATGATATGAGGTGTCCTGTTGGGTCACTTTTTTCCTTCTCTCTCCTGTCCGGTCACTGGCCGGGCATGTCCGCGGGCATATGAGAGAGAGTTTGAAGCGTCTGACTATAAATGCTCTAAGACAATATGGATGTGTTTGGTTGCCTGCATTTGTCCCAACCAGGCCCGCGTAGGAGGAATCCGACCCGTTTGGTAGCCCGCATACACTACTCGTCCTGCATCGCACGAAGTTTAAAGCACCTCATAGCCAGGCCCAACAGCTACGCCTGAATCGGTAGTTTCTGGAGAGCCGGGCTCGGCCGAAGTAGGCGAGGGGAACGCGGTGCTGAGCTCATGCGACCAGGGAGATGCCGCAAGCTCGCGCGCGTCTCTGAAAAATCGGTGGGAGGATTTCGGCTCGCCTCCCGCTGATCCGGTCACCCTTATTTAGCCCCCTCTCACCGCACAAATTCCCGCCACCCTTCTCCTCCCTTTGGAGCTTTCCCACCGGCGTGCATCGTCACCGAAGAGCAGGTAAGCGGCGCTTCTTCACCGGCGGACGGTCCACGGTGACGATGGCTCTTGTCCTCAACTTCTCCGACCGTTCCCGCGTCCACCTCGAGCTACAACCATGGCCTATGTGAGTTCAATCACCCTCTTCTCTCTGTTCGTTGTATCTAGATGAGATCATGTGGTGGTAGGGTTTGATGTGCAAGCATGTGGTAGGGTTGATTCGTGTGGTCCGTGTGTTATGCTTACTGTCAATGTGGTAGATTTGTGATGTTGTGGTAGTTACTGGTGGTGGATTTGTTGCATGGTAGAGTAGTGTGATAGTGATGAACACATTCATAGCTAGTTGTCATGTATGCTCCTCCGTTCATAGACCGTCAGATACTGTGTGTGTTATGCTTACTATTAATGCATGCTCCTCCTTTCATAGATCGTCCAGTACTGTGTGTGCTATGCTTACTATCAATGTGTGCTCCTCCTTTCATAAATCGTCCGATACTGTGTGTGCTATGCTTACTGTCAATGCGTGCTACGATTGTAGGACATGACCACACAGACCCAAGATCTTAGTCAAGCCCTTGTCCTGTCCGATAGCCAGTATAGTGTGTCCTATGTCAAGGACTCCCAACCCCCCTCAATGGGCAGATGCCTCATGATTCAAATGTGTTTGAGGTATCACCCGCTGGTTCTCTTTTTGTGCCAGTTGTGCTCGTTGATCCAACTGCTGCTTTTATGGTTGCACTGGTGGCAACCACAAAGGCAAAGAAGGATGGGAGGGGGACAATATGAAGTGGCAGCCGTTCATGCCCACGTTCGTGTTGAACAATATGTGTGAGCTCATCTCTAGTGGGGTTAGTACCGACAAGAGCTTCAAGGAGGAGCACTTGAACACAGTTGGGAAGCAAGTGTTCGAGTTTTGTGGCCAGGAGGTGACTGCCACCCAGGTGTACAACCACCTTTGAAAGCGGAGAGCTCGATGGATCCAAGTGTCCAAGCTCAGAGACCTTAGAAACGCCTCATGGGACCAGAACACTTGCTCGATCGTTCTAGAGGCAGAGCACTACACCGGCCATGTCGCGGTTAGCTCACTACCCCTTGTTTTCCACACTAACTAGCATTGCCTACTCGCAACAACGCTTGTTCTTATTTCTTAAGACCATCCCAAAGACGTTGAGTTCCTCAACACACCCATCCAAAACTACAACAAAATGCAACACATCTTCTCCTTAGGGCTGGCAACCGGCAAGCATGCCATGGGCTCCGGTGAGCCTCTTGGTTCTCGCATGCCAGAGTTGCCAGGTACCCGAAACGTAGAGGCAGTCCTTGATGGCCCTGACAAGCCATTTGAGCATGTCCATTTGCTCGATAGGAAGAGGAAGAGGGCAGCCTGATCGAGGAGGAGATCAGTGTCTTCACCAGCATGACTGTGGCCGTGAAGAAGGTGGCAACCGCCATTAGGGAGAGCAAGTCCGTCGACGTCCACCCTGACTTGTACATCACCGTCATGGAGCAAGGTGGCTTCAACGATGAGGCTCTCATGGCAGCTCTGAGCCACCTGCTGGACAACAAGGTCTAGGGTGTTGGGTTTGTTGCCATGGCAGACACCCACATGGTACTTGTTGGGGAACGTGGTATTACAAACAATTTCCTATGATCACGCAAGATCTATCTAGGAGATGCATAGCAACGAGAAGGGAGAGTGTGTCTACGTACCCTCGTAGACCAAAAGTGGAAGCGTTGAGTAACGCGGTTGATGTAGTCGAACGTCTTTGCGATCCAACTGATCAAGTACCGAACGCACGACACCTCCGCGATCTACACACGTTCAACTCGATGACGTCCCTCAAACTCTAGATCCAGCTGAGGCCAAGGGAGAGTTTCATCAGCATGCCGACGTGTTAACGGTGATGATGAAGTTACCGACGCAGGGCTTTGCCTAAGCACTACGACAATATGATCGAGGTGGAAATCTATGGAGGGGGCACTGCACACGGCTAAGATCAACTTGTGTCTCTATGGGGTGCCCCCTCCCCCATATATAAAGGAGTGGAGGAGGGGGAGGGCCAGCCTCATAGGGCGCGCCCCAAGGGAGGATTCCTACTCCTACTAGAAGTAGGTTCCCCCCTTTCCTAGTCCAACTAGGAGGGGGAAGGAAGGGAAGAGGGAGAGAAGGAAAGGGAGGGCGCCCCCCCCCAAACCCTACCCCAATTCGGATTGGGCCTAGGGGGCACGCGCCACACCTGGCCGCCTCCTCCTCTCTTCCTCTATGGCCCATCAAGGCACATTAATTCCCCGGGGTGTTCCGGTAACCCTCTAGTACTCCGGTAAATGCCCGAACTAATCCGAAACCTTTCTGGTGTACAAACATAACCTTCCAATATATCAATCTTCATGTCTCAACCATTTCGAGACTCCTCGTCATGTCCGTGATCACATCCGGGACTCCGAACTACTGTCGGTACATCAAAACACATAAACTCATAATATCGATCGTCATCGAACGTTAAGCGTGCGGACCCTATGGGTTCTAGAACTATGTAGACATGACCGAGACTCATCTCTGGTCAATAACCAATAGTGGAACCTGGATGCTCATATTGGTTCCTACATATTCTACAAAGATCTTTATCGGTCAAACTGCATAACTACATACGTTGTTCCTTTTGTCATCGGTATATTACTTGCCCGAGATTCGATCACCGGTATCATCATACCTAGTTCAATCTTGTTACCAGAAAGTCTCTTTATTCGTTCCATAATGCATCATCCCGCAACTAACTCATTAATCACATTGCTTGCAAGGCTTATAGTGACGTGAATTACCGAGGGGGCCCGGAGATACCTCTTCGAGAATTGGAGTGACAAATCCTAATCTCGATCTATGCCAACTCAACAAACACCATCGGAGAAATCTGTAGAGCATCTTTATAATCACCCAGTTATGTTGTGACGTTTGATAGTACACTAAGTGTTCCTCCGGCATTCGGGAGTTGCATAATCTCATAGTCATAGGAACATGCATGTATAAGTCATGAAGAAATCAATAGCAATAAACTAAACGATCAGAGTGCTAAGCTAACTGATGGGTCTTGTCCATCACATCATTCTCTAATGATATGATCCCATTCATCAAATGACAATACATGTCCATGGATAGGAAACTTAACCATCTTTGATTAACGAGCTAGTCAAGTAGAGGCATACTAGGGACACTTTGTTTGTCTATGTATTCACACATGTACTAAGTTTCCAGTTAATACAATTCTAGCATGAATAATAAACATTTATCATGATATAAGGAAATATAAATAACAACTTTATTATTGCCTCTAGGGCATATTTCCTTCAGTCTCCCACTTGCACTAGAGTCAATAATCTAGTTCACATCATCATGTGATTTCACACCAATAGTTCACATCTTCATGTGACTAATACCCAAAGGGTTTACTAGAGTCAATAATCTAGTTCACACCGCTATGTGATTCACACCCGAAGAGTGATCATGTATTGCTTGTGAGAAAATTTTAGTCTATGGGTCTGCAACATTCAGATCTGTATGTATTTTGTAAATTTCTATGTCTACAATACTCTGCACTGAGCTACTCTAGATAATTGCTCTTACTTTCAATATGTATCTAGATCGAGACTTAGAGTCATCTAGATCGGTGTAAAAAGCTTGCATCGACGTAACTCTTTACGACGAACTCTTTTATCATCTCCATAACCGAGAAATATTTCCTTAGTCCTCTAAGGATAATTTTGACCACAGTCCAGTGATCTACTCCTAGATCACTATTGTACTCCCTTGTCAAAATCATGCAAAGGTATACAATAGGTCTGGTACACAACATAGCATACTTTATAGAACCTATGACTGAGGCATAGGGAATGACTTTTTATTATCTTTCTATTTTCTGCCGTGGTCGGGTTTTGAGTCTTTACTCAACTTCACACCTTGCAACACAGGCAAGAACTCCTTCTTTGACTGTTCCATTTTGAACTACTTCAAAAACTTATCAAGGTATGTACTCATTGAAAAAATTATCAAGCGTCTTGATCTATCTCTATAGATCTTGATGCCCAATATGTAAGCAGCTTCACCGAGGTCTTTCATTATAAAATTCTTATTCAAGTATCCTTTTATGCTATCCAGAAATTCAGTATCATTTCCGATAAACGATATGTCATCCACATATAATATTAGAAATGCTACAGAGCTCCCACTCACTTTCTTGTAAATACAGACTTCTCCAAAAGTCTGTATAAAACTATATGCTTTGATCAACTCATCAAAGCATATATTCCAACTCCGAGATGCTTGCACCAGTCCATAGATGGATCGCTGGAGTTTGCACACTTTGTTAACACCTTTAGGATTGACAAAACCTTCTGGTTGCATCATATACAACTCTTTTTATTAATAAATCCATTAAGGAATGTAGTTTTGATATCCATTTGCCATATTTCATAAAATGTGGCAACTGCTAACATGATCCGGACAGACTTTTAAGCATCGATACGAGTGAGAAAAACTCATTGTAGTCAACACCTTGAACTTGTCGAAAACCTTTTGCGACAATTCGAGATTTTTAGATAGTAACACTACTATCAGCATTCGTCTTCCTCTTGAAGATCCATTTATTCTGAATGGCTCACCGATCATCGGGCAAGTCAATCAAAGTCCATACTCTGTTCTCATACATGGATCCCATCTCAAATTTCATGGCCTTAAGCCATTCGCGGAATCTGGGCTCATCATCGCTTCCTCATAGTTCGTAGGTTCGTCATGGTCTAGTAACATGACTTCCAGAATAGGATTACCGTACCACTCTGGTGCGGAACTTACTCTGGTTGACCTACGAGGTTCGGTAGTAGCTTGATCTGAAGTTTCATGATCATCATCATTAACTTCCTCATTAATTGGTGTAGGCATCACTGGAACTGATTTCTGTGATGAACTACTTTTCAATTCAGGAGAAGGTACAGTTACCTCATCAAGTTCTACTTTCCTCTCACTCACTTCTTTCGAGAGAAACCCCTTCTCTATAAAGGATCCACTCTTAGCAACAAAGATCTTGCCTTCGGATCTGTGATAGAAGGTGTACCCAACAGTTTCTTTTGGGTATCCTATGAAGATGCACTTCTCCGATTTGGGTTTGAGCTTATCAGGCTGAAACTTTTTCACATAAGCATCGCAACCCCAAACTTTAAGAAACGTCAGCTTACGTTTCTTGCTAAACCACAGTTCATACGGTGTCATCTCAATGGATTTTTAGATGGTGCCCTATTTAGCATGAATGCGGTTGTCTCTAATGCATAACCCCAAAACGATAGTGGTAAATCGGTAAGAGACATCATAGATCACACCATATCTAATAAAGTATGATTACGATGCATGGGCACACCATTATGTTGTGGTTTTCCAGGTGGCGTGAGTTGCGAAACTATTCAACATTGTTTCAACTGAAGGCCAAACTCATAACTCAAATATTTCGTCTCCACGATCATATCGTAGAAACTTTATTTTCTTGTTACGATGATTCTCCACTTCACTCTGAAATTCTTTCAAACGTTTCAGACTTGTGTTTTCATTAAGTAGATATACTCATATATGCTCAAATCATCTGTGAAGGTCAGAAAATAATGATACCCGCCGCGGGCCTCAACACTCGTCGGACCGCATACATCGGTATGTATTATTTTCAATAAGTCAATTGCTCGCTCCATTGTTCCGGAGAACGGAGTCTTAGTCATCTTGCCCATGAGGCATGGTTCACAAGCATCAAATGATTCATAATCAAGTGATTCCAAAAGTCCATCCGCATGGAGTTTCTTTATGCGCTTTACCCCAAAATGACCTAAACGGCAGTGCCACAAGTATGTTGCACTATCATTATCAACTTTGCATCTTTTGGCATCAATATTATGAATATGTGTATCACTACGATCGAGATTCAATAAACCATTTATATTAAGAGTATGACCATAGAAGGTTTTATTCTTGTAAACAGAACAACAATTATTCTTTGACTTAAATGAATAACCTTATTGCAATAAACATGATCCAATCATATATTCATGCTCAACGCAAACACCAAATAATATTTATTTTAGGTTCAACACTAATCCCGAAGGTAAAAGGAGTTTGCGATGGTGATCTTATCAACCTTGGAATCATTTCCAACACACATCGTCATCTTGCCCTTAACTAGTCTCTGTTCATTTTGCACCTCCTGTTTCGAGTTACTAATCTTAGCAACTGAACCGGTATCAAATACTCTGGGGTTAGTATGAACACTAGTAAAGTACACATCAATAACATGTATATCAAATATACTTTTGTTCACTTTGCCATCCTTCTTATCTGCCAAGTATTTGGGGTAGTTCCGCTTCCAGTGACCATTCCCTTTGCAGTAGAAGCACTCAGTTTCAGGCTTAGGTCTAGCTTTGGCCTTCTTCACAGGAGTGGCAACTTGCTTGTCATTCTTCTTGAAGTTCCCTTTCTTTTCCTTGCCCTTTTACTTGAAACTAGTGATCTTGTCAATCATCAACACTTGATGCTTTTTCTTGATTTCTACCTTTGCCAATTTCAACATCGCGAAGAGCTTGGGAATTGTTTTCGTTATCCCTTGCATATTATAGTTCATCACGAAGTTCTAGTAACTTGGTGATAGTGACTAGACAACTCTGTCAATCACTATCTTATCTAAAAGATTAACTCCCACTTAATTCAAGTGATTGTAGTACTCAGACATTCTGAGCACATGCTCACTAGCTGAGCTATTCTCCATCATCTTGTAGGCAAAGTACTTGTCAGAGGTCTCATACCTCTTAACACGGGCATGAGTCTGAAATACCAATTTCAGCTCTTGGAAAATCTCATATGCTCCGGAGCGTTCAAAACGTTTTTGAAGTCCCGATTCTAAGCCGTAAAGTATGGCGCACTAAACTATCAAGTAGTCATCATACCGAGCTTGTCGAACGTTCATAACGTCTGCATCTGCTCCTGCAAAAGGTCCGTCACCTAGCGGTGCATCAAGGACATAATTCTTCTGCACAACAATGAGGATAATCCTCAGATCACGGAGGTAGTCCGCATCATTGCTACTAACATCTTTCAACATAGTTTTCTCTAGGAACATATCATAAATAAAAAGGGAAGCTATACACGAGCAATTGATCTACAACATAGATATGCAAATACTATCAGGACTAAGTTCATGATAAATTTAAGTTCAATTAATCATATTACTTAAGAACTCCCACTTAGATAGACATCCCTCTAGTCATCTAAATGATCACGTGATCCATATCAACTAAACCATGTCTGATCATCACGTGAGATGGAGAAGTTTTCAATGGTGAACTTCACTATGTTGATCATATCTACTATATGATTCACGCTCGACCTTTCGGTCTCAGTGTTCCAAGGCCATATCTGCATATGCTAGGATCGTCAAGTTTAGCTCAAGTATTCTTCTTGTGCAAAACTGGCTTGCACACGTTGTATATGAACGTAGAGCTTATCACACCCGATCATCACGTGGTGTCTGGGAATGACGAACTTTGGCAACGGTGCATACTCAGGGAGAACACTTATACCTTGAAATTTAGTGAGAGATCATCTTGTAATGCTACCGCCGTACTAAGCAAAATAAGATGCATAAAGGATAAACATCACATGCAATCAATATAAGTGATATGATATGGCCATCATCATCTTGTGCCTTTGATCTCCATCTTCAAAGCACTGTCATTATCACCATCGTCACTGGCTTGACACCTTGATCTCCATCGTAGCATCATTGTCGTCTCGCCAACTATTGCTTCTACGACTATCGCTACCGCTTAGTGATAAAGTAAAGCAATTACATGGCGATTGTATTTCATACAATAAAGCGGCAACCATATGGCTCCTACCAGTTGCCGATAACTATGTTACAAAACATGATCATCTCATACAATAATTTATATAATCACGTCTTGACCATATCACATCACAACATGCCCTGCAAAAACAAGTTAGACGTCATCTACTTTGTTGTTGCAAGTTTTACGTGGCTGCTACGGGCTTAGCAAGAACCGTTCTTACCTACGCATCAAAAACCACAACGCGATATAGTGATTGATTTTTGATCTTCATAAAGAACCCTGCTCATTGAATCCGATTAACTAAAGTAGGAGAAACTAACACCTGCCAGCCACCTGTGTGCAAAGCACGTCGGTAGAACCAGTCTCATGAACGCGGTCATGTAATGTCGGTCCGGGCCGCTTCATCATCCAACAATACCGCCGAATCAAGAAACTAGTGACGGCAAGCAATATGTATATACCCACGCCCACAACTCCTTTGTGTTCTGCTCGTGCATATAACATGTACGCATAGACCTAGCTCGGATGCCACTGTTGGGGAACGCAGTATTTCAAAAAAATTCCTACGATCACGCAAGATCTATCTAGGAGATGCATAGCAACGAGAGGGGAGAGTGTGTATACGTACCCTCGTAGACCGAAAGCGGAAGCGTTGAGTAACGCGATTGATGTAGCCGAACGTCTCCACGATCCAACCGATCAAGTACCGAACGCACGACACCTCCGTGATCTGCACACGTTCAGCTCGATGACGTTCCTCAAACTCTAGATCCAGTTGAGGCCAAGGGAGAGTTTCGTCAGCACGACGGCGTGTTGATGGTGATGATGAAGTTACCGACGTAGGGCTTCGCCTAAGCACTACGACAATATGATCGAGGTGGAAATCTATGGAGGGGGCACCGCACACGGCTAAGATCAACTTGTGTCTCTATGGGGTGCCCCATCCCCCGTATATAAAGGAGTGGAGGAGGGGGAGGGACGGCCTCATAGGGCGCGCCCCAAGGGAGGATTCCTACTCCTACTAGGAGTAGGTTTCCCCCCCTTTCCTAGTCCAACTAGGAGGCGGAAGGAAGGGAAGAGAGAGAGAAGGAAAGGAGCCCCCCGCCAAACCCTACCCCAATTCGGATTGGGCCTAGGGGGCACGCGCCACACCTGGCCGCCTCCTCCTCTCTTCCTCTATGGCCCATCAAGGCACATTAATTCCCCGGGGTGTTCCGGTAACCCTCTAGTACTCCGGTAAATGCCCGAACTAATCCGAAACCTTTCTGGTGTACAAACATAACCTTCCAATATATCAATCTTCATGCCTCGACCATTTCGAGACTCCTCGTCATGTCCGTGATCACATCCGGGACTCCGAACTACTGTCGGTACATCAAAACACATAAACTCATAATACCGACCGTCACCGAACGTTAAGCGTGCGGAACCTACGGGTTCGAGAACTATGTAGACATGACCGAGACCCATCTCTGGTCAATAACCAACAGCGGAACCTGGATGCTCATATTGGTTCCTACATATTCTACGAAGATCTTTATCGGTCAAACCGCATAACTACATACGTTGTGCCTTTTGTCATCAGTATGTTACTTGCTCGAGATTCGATCGTCGGTATCATCATACCTAGTTCAATCTCGTTACCGGCAAGTCTCTTTATTCGTTCCGTAATGCATCATCCCACAACTAAATCATTAATCACATTGCTTGCAAGGCTTATAGTGATTACCGAGAGGGCCCAGAGATATCTCTTCAAAAATCAGAGTGACAAATCCTAATCTCGATCTATGCCAACTCAACAAACACCATCGGAGACACCTGTAGAGCATCTTTATAATCACCCAGTTACGTTGTGACGTTTGATAGGACACTAAGTATTCCTCCGGTATTCAGGAGTTGCATAATCTCATACTGATAGGAACATGTATAAGTCATGAAGAAAGCAATAGCAATAAACTAAACGATCATAGTGCTAAGCTAACAGATGGGTCTTGTCCATCACATCATTCTCTAATGATGTGGTCCCGTTCATCAAATGACAACACATGTCTATGGATAGGAAACTTAACCATCTTTGATTAACGAGCTAGTCAAGTAGAGGCATACTAGGGACACTCTATTTGTCTATGTATTCACACATGTACTAAGTTTCCGATTAATACAATTCTAGCATGAATAATAAACATTTATCATGATATAAGGAAATATAAATAACAACTTTATTATTGCCTCTAGGGCATATTTCCTTCAGTGCTCTGCCTCAAGAGCTGGCTGGGCAAGCACTTCTACTAGAGCTTGCTATTGGTTACCGCGTGCATGATCCTCGACGGCGATGGCGGTGGCGACAAGGACGACAATGATGATGACGACGTATATTTTTTGTAGCTAGGGCTTGAAAACAATCTGATGGTCTGTATATTTTGGTGAGGTGGTATATACTAACCCCCATGGTGATCCTCGGGGTGATCACGAACTTGCGGTGATAGGATGACACCCTCTTTTGGATGTGCTGGTGGTAGGATGACACCCTCTTTTGGATATGTTGGTGGTAGGATGACACCCTCTTTTGGATGTGCTGGTGGTAGGATGACACCATAGTAGTGCTAGGTTAAACTTGCTATGCATATGATCATGCATGCTTACTAGTTATCTTCTACTACATTGCTTGTTGTTTGTGTGCTCCTTTCTTTGCTGCTTGATTATTCCATTGCTTATTGCTTATTGTTTCAACTGTTGCTCCTTGTGCGCTGCTAGGACAAGTGGTATGTGATGTTTGTCAGGAGGGCACCAAGGGTTTACAGTTCATGGAAAGTTTGCAACCAATAAGTTTCAGGGTACAACAACAACAACCACAGAGGGTTTAAGACTAGGCAAGCGGTAGAAGATGCTTATGCCAAATTTGTGCGAAAGCAGGCATGCAAGGTTGAAGTTGACAAGGCGGCGCCACACTTTGGGGTGAAGACTTTGATCATCATCATGCAGTTTCTCGCCATTGGAGTGTTGTGGTATCGGTGTGGTAGCTGTGATCATGCGTAAGGTAATTTCACCACATAGGGTACAAAGTTAGCACACCTGACATCCTGTGTGCAATCAAACAGTGTGCTTATGTGTGAGCTGAAACAATATACAAGCAATCAAACAACTCGTGCAAAGCTATCCCCTAATACGGGCAAGCAAGCAAAATGTATGAAACCAAACGAGTCGTAGACGTTGGTTTCTAGGCTGTTCCAGCTTCGTAGAGCCAAGTTGGGCTGAAACGGCAACCAAACACGCCTTGTATCTCGCCGTCCCGGGACACAACACCTGCGCGACCGCAAGCGCACTGGAAGGATCGCGACCGCCACAGCCGGGCACTACGACACGACACTCCCACCTCCACGCCCGCGCGCGGAGGACGAACGAGGGAGGCTCCGGCCCTGAGATGCTCGCGGTGTTCGACATGGCGGTGGCGCCGAGCCCGGAAGGGCTGCAGCAGCCGGGCGAGGCCGGGCACGGCGCGGAGGGGGTCGCAGCCCGGTTACGAGAGGCCCGCCCGGAAGCGGTCACCGTCGACTTCGGCGGCCACCGCCATGGCCTACTCTTCCCACGGCCAGAGGCCCTTCCTCCCCAGGTGAGATCACGGGATTCTCCGTTGATTTTGTTTCCCTCGTGCCCTGCGTTCCTGCCTAAATCCACGGATCTACGGTGCGTCAGCGTCAGCTGCAAGCCTGCAAGCATGGAGATGCCCGAGTATGATCTCACATAAATTTTGCCCTCTGCCGTGAGGAACTGAAGATTCATGGTGTTACTGTCGCCATGGGCACATTATGTTACTAGTAGTTCATCACATGGTCTGCAACATGAGAAGAGTCCTGTCCTGACAAGTTATACCTCGCGCTCATTTCTGCTGCCGAGATCAACCTCGTCATCGAGGCCTACAGAACCCTGAGTAGTGAGAGATATGGATGGCAAATTTATCCTTGTGCTCAGTTCAGTCTTTGTGGCTGCTGTAAGTGGATATCTGGGTTTTATTTTGGTACTCGATTCAGTTCAGTAACGTGCAAGCTATAGTAAATCTCGTCGACACGAAATCGAACCACGATAGCCAACTTTTAAGATTGCAATTGTGTGGTTACACTGAACTTTCCACCTCAGTTATTGCAGATTCGCAGCACAATGCGTATTTCTTTTGGAAGATTTTGATATGTCAGTTTATGTATTGTCTTTTTTTTCTGTTTCTTTTTTGTCACTTGCCTATCGTTGCTAGTAGCGATGTTTATTCAAGCGTCAGTTGCGTGTGGCGGTTTCGATAGGACTCGAAGTATGTCTGCCCCACTTTGGTCCATACTCCTACTGAACTTTGGGGCTGCGTTATACAATGTTCAGCATGTTGCAATTAGTACTCGAAGTATGTCCCAACGTTCAATCTTATCTCGTCTTTACCTCTCCGGTCCAATATGCCTTCACATAACAGACCATGTTAATCGAGATCAGACTAGATGTCACCAATGCCCTCTGTTATTTCTGAACAAATCTTCCTGCTGTGTATCTGGCATTCTGCATGTCTGCATTTCACATCAATGCGACAAACAAAACTATGTCATGTTCATTCATTTATCCTTAACCTATAACTGTAAAGAAATTAATTGACTTAGTACTGTAAAGAAATTAAACTTATATTGCCTGTCCATTTTCCTACAGGATGCTGATGGTGGCGTCCATTCTACTGCGGAGTTGATTCGGAGGGTCACATTGTAGTTTCCGACGATGATGAAATTGTGCAGAACGCTTCTGGAAAATCCTTTGCACCGTTCCCCAAAGGTGTGCCTAGATTGCAACCAAGCAAGCAAAGATGCCAATCATCTCTGTATTCTTTCTCATTCTCTGATGGCCAACAGTCGATTATTTTTGTTGACAGGTTTCTTCTTCACGACTTTCTGGGACTGCAGAGCTACGAGCATCCTCATTTGGTGCCGAGGGTTGACGGCAAAGGGAAGGTATGCGGCACAACTTCCCAGTCGATACACAGGCCAAGAAAGATACCACCAACTCGTACCGTTTTGTTTAAAGTTTCCACTCCAACAAAAAAACTGCTTTTTCTTTGGAACAACATACGGAATTGTCGTCGCTCTGCCTTCTTGATCATTCTACCATGATTCGAAAATATCATTTTTTATACAACTTCTTAGAAATTTATAGGATGAGACCATCACAAAAAGTAGGACAAACGATATTTGTTAACGGGATTAAACAATCAACGCTTATATCCTAGGGCATGATTGCACATAGAGGTACTAAATTGGCGGTAAAGCCCACTGAGGCCACTAGATGCATCTCGGGCATCACGTGCTCGGACTATGTCTTGGCCGTACCGATTCCTATTAGGAATCGCCTACGGCCGAGCAAACCGAGCTAACCCATCAACACATTCGTTCACCGCCGTTCTTACGTCGCTATAGTTCGCTCGCTCGATCCTTTTTTTTTCATTTTCTTTGATAAACCTCCGCGTTTTCATTAATTTTGTCATTGGTTTTTCAATTTTCCTTCATTATACTGTTATATCTTTGGTTTTCATTGATTTTCTTTGGGTTTTTTTTCCTTTCTTCATTATACTTTTGGTTATTTTTTCTTTCTTTCTTGGTTTCCTTCGTATTCCTTGATTTTATTTACTTTTTTGTTTCTTTCTTAGTTTTAATCAGTTTCCTTTTTTGACACATGTCTATTTTTTGTGAGTGCACAATATTCATCTTTTAGCACACAAGTGGAACATTTTTTGATACACTTTGGACATTTCAAATACATAATGTACATTCTTTTCTTAAAATAAATGTTTGAAACAGTTTTTTAATACATAGTAACATTCTTGGAATACATCTTGTACATAAATTTATTGGAAATAAATATTTTTTAAACAGCACGAACATTTTTTATATGTATAAAATTTTAAAATCTCCAAGAACATTATTTTGGAAACACATGAATATTTCTTTAAAATGTCACCTGCATTTTTTAATTAGAAATAAACATATTTTTACATTTGTATAAATAATTTTATAACAGGTCACAAACATTTTTTTATCATGGTAAATTTTCTTTAAAATGTCACGTACCTTTTTTAATGGTAGGATACATTTCTGCATTGGACGCAAACATTGTTTTATAATGTATACACTTTTTTTCTAGAATGTCTACAAGCATATTTTGACGCTCATGAACATTTTTTTTAATTGTCACATACATGTTGTGAATGTATGAAACAATTTTTTGTATTACGCAAACATTTTTTTAACATTTCACAAACATTTTTTAATTGTCACGTACATTTGTTTTAAATGTGTGACATTTTTTAAATATCACAAAGAATTGTTTTACACCTGATTAACATTTTTCTATACACATTAAACATTTTCTAAATACATGATTAACATGTTTTCAAAATTTTATGTAAAGTGTTTCTTTAGTATACATATTAATTATATTTCGAAATATAAACAAAAATAGTAAATAAATAAAGAAAAAAGAAAACACAAATATGAATTAGATCACAAATATCAGCATGACGCGGCCATATGGTTACCGGCCGGCTCAGCGGCGGCTCCGACGACCCTGTGAAAGGAATCGCTGCGGGCGGCACATAGGTGCGTCTGTCATCACGTCAGAGTCAGTCTAGTCACCTTCGCGTGCATACAAACCATTGCCTTCAGTTCATGGATGTTGCGTTGAGCATATCCGTGTCTGAGTATTTTTTTTTTTGTGCTGCCTCATGGTGTATTTATCACAAGATGTACTTGTCCGATCCATGTACAATTCAAGATTCTACGGTGTACTATACTTTATACTTTAGTTCCATTCCATGGACGGCTGATTAGGTGTGTCAGATAAGAATGGTATATGTGAAGTATCGTATGTATAGCCGGAGTCGTTTATTTATACAGTATAACTGATCCGGATTGTATGTGCTCTACTTCGTCACCTAAAGTCTGACTATGCTCTTAAGTTTAATTGACACCGATTCCAGTAAGGTAAGCACCAGTAATACTCCCTTCCTTCTGGTTGAAAGGGTCCAATTCAAAAATCTTCCCAGTCAAGGACATAAATTTTTCTGTTTACAAAAGCACTTAATTAGTGTGCTCGTTTTTCTCAAAATATTATTTTCAACAATGCACTAATTACAACACATGCATGTGCGACCATTAAATGACCAAAGACTTTTACATGCATGAGTGAGTTTCCAGGGACTTTTGTTTCCAGGGACTTTTTTGTGTAGGGACTAGAAAAAGTCTCGAAATATGAACATATGATGGTGAATAATAAAAATAAGACTAACAAAATGGAAAACAAAATGAGATACTCCCTCCGTCCTTGAAAGAGTTCAAACTATCTCAAAGTTTGATCAAGTTTGTGCAAAAATATACGAGTGTTTGTGAAACCAAATAGGTATATGATGAAAATATATTTTTATCGTGAATCTAATGCTACTAATTTAATGGCATAAATGTTGGTGTATTATTTGTTAAATACCGTCAAACGTAGAAAAGTTTAACTTTCCAACAAAGTTGGAAGTACACTATTTTACGGACGGAGGGAGTAGACCCTTACTACCTTGCGAACCAACTTTTGGTTGGATGGTTAGGACGACGGTGGTATTCCTAGCCTATCAGGGTTCAAGTCTTAGACTCGACATTTATACTCACATTTTTCTGGATTTATCTGAGTCTTTTCGGCGATGTTCGTTCAGTGGGAGAAGATGTTCCCGTTGAGTACGAGACGCTTGTGGTGACCTTATCAACCTTAAGATACTATGTCGACTATTCTTTGGGAGATACTCATAGGGGTAGGGTGTCCATGCGTGTGTGTGTGTTCATAGGGGAAGTGTATGCTTGTGTATGTGAGCGACATCGATTGTACTGGATTCTAAAAAAAAGACCCTTACTACCTCTGTGTTGGTTTATTAGTCCTCGTCATATTTTGGGTCAAAGTTTGACCACATATTTGACTGAAAATATTAATGAATGCCTCCAAAAATTGTAGTTTTGGATTCATATTTGAATGTAGTTTTTTATATAATTTCTGCGACGTACAGTATAATTTATACTTTATAAGTTAAAATCATATTCAAAATATGACACGACGTACGAGAAGGCTAGTTAACCAGGATTGGGTAGTAAAACGGAAGGGATGGAGTACTAGTCATCATTAATTTCAATAAAAGGCAACCCATTGGGAGTTGAAACAACAAATGCTGAGGTGTTGAGGAGGAGGAGGTGGACTATTAGTACTGCTGGAGGAGCTCTCTCCGGTGAGCGTCACCACTCACCACCTACTGGCATAGTAGTAGAGGCCAGCGGAAGCGGAAGGCAGCGAGAAGGAAAAGAAAAGTGGCATGATAAGCAAGGTAAGAATCGCTAGATGTAAAATCTAAGGGCATCTCCGGCCACGCCCCCAACAGGCCCTTTCCAGGCGTTTTTGTCGCGCCGGTGTCAAAAAAAACGATCCAGTCGCGCCTCCAGAAACCTGTTTTCCGCCGGCTCGGGTCAAAACTGGTGCCGACGGACCCAGACCAAACCCGGTGCCCTGGGGGCGCTTGGTGAGCCGGCACAAGCGAAAAAGGCGCATGGGTCCGCCCTGGCGGCGTCCCGAGGGCCTTTTCCCACCGTTTCTTGACGCTTTTCCCTCGCATCCCTCCCGCTCGCTCGCCTTCCTCCCGTCATTCCTTCCATTTCTCCCGCCAAACCCCCTCCCACTCGCCTTCCAGTCGTCGTCATGCCGCCGAAGAAGTACGCCATGCCGCGCGCGGCGGCAACCACGACTGGCACCGTAGCCCAGCCGAAGCAGAGGAAGCCGAGGGCGCCGCCATTGAAGCCACCGGGCATGTCGAACGCCGAGTGGAGGGTGGAAGTTCAGCAACGCGACGCAGTCGCCGCCGACCGGCGGAACAGGGCCATCGCCAAGAAGGCCCGCGACAACGTGGCGCGCGCGGCGGCGTCCTCCTCATCGGTCGACCACGCGGGGATGATGAATCCACCCGTCGTCAGCCACGCCCAGTACGCGCCCTGGGGACAGCAAGGCGTCGGATCTCCATGGGGATCGTCGTCGCCCGGCTATGCCGACGGCGACGCGCTCGGTGGGTCCAACCCAAACGTGACCTTCCCCCATGGTCACCCCGCGACGCGCACACCCTCGCCCGCCTTCGTCGGCGTGCAGTACCCTTCATACAACTACTCGCCGCCCGCCTACGCGTCCACACCGACGCCCCATCTCCGTCGTGGACCGCTGCCCTTCTCGCACCTCGGCGACACCGACGACACAGGAGCCGACATGGACGACATCATCGCGACAGGATCGACCGCGGCCACCGCGCCTCCCGGGTTCGCCACCCAGGACGAGGTAGTGGATCCCAGCGGCGACATGGAGGCCGAGCTCGGCTACGTCTACGGCGAGGACGCGCACGAAGCGCAGGAACCCGAGGAGGAGGAGGAGGAGGAGCCAGCTCCTGATCCGACGAAGGGGCGCCAGAAGAAGAAGCGAACGGCTAGGACAGGCGAAGCGCGCATCAAGTGGACGTCCAAAGAGGAGGAATGCCTCGCCGAAGCATGGAAAGTCGTCTGCCTCGACCCGACCACCGGCACGAACCAGAGCTTCGAGACGTACTGGGACCGCATCAAGGCCGAGTTCGACGAGCGGAAGCTCGTCGACCCCTACTTCAAAGGCGTCTACATGCAGCGCGGCTCAGAGGCGATGGCGAACCATTGGGGGCATATCCAGGGCGCGTGCAACAAATGGCATGAAATCGTCGAGGAGGTCGCGGCTCGCCCGGAGAGCGGCGCCAGCGTTGAGGATCAGGTACGCACGCCGTTCACCCGCATCTCTTCGTCGTCTACGCCCGCCGCCCGCCAACTGTTTGATCCTCCGTGCAGTTGCTGCGCATGTTCACCATGTATCGGCACGACAACCTCGACGCCGACTTCAAGTTCCTCCACGTCTACAAGCGCATTGACAAGTGCGAGAAGTGGGCGGAAGTCCGACGTACCCTCGACAAGGCCAAGGAGACATACAAGCCGGACGCGATGACTCCGGGCGCGTCAGAGGGGCGGCCGAACGGCCACAAGTTGGCAAAGAAGGGGAAAAACGCCGACGCGGCAACCGCGCGAGTGCAGGAGCCCATCGAGCATTGCCTCGCCGACGCCCAGGCCCGGGCCGTCCTACGTGAAGAGAAGACCGAGGCGCGGTGGTCGTCGCTGATGACGAACAGCGCCATCAAGCTCGACCTGCTCCGGACCAACGTCGACCTGCTCCGGACGAACGTCGCCGCGAAGAAGTGGAACACCGACATGGCTTTTCTGATGGGCGGGGCGGACATACTCTAGAGCAACGACGAGCAGCTCAGGGCGTGGTACATGGCGGAGCGCGGCCTCATCCTGAACTAGATGCAGACGGCAACGCCGACAACGCCGACGATGCCAGCTCCCGCGCCCACGGCCGCACGGACGCCAAGCCCGAATGATGCCTCTACATCGCCGCCCAGCAGTACCGAAGCCGCGCCGACACAGCCCAGCACCGAAGCAGCTCCGACACCGCCGAGCCCGCGCACACCGACTCCGCCAACGCCTGGAGCCGACCCCACCGAGTGATTCGTTGCGCACGCGAACTTGCGGCGTGCGGTGCTCTGTTTTTTGTAACGCCAGACTACGTCCGATCGCCGGATTTGTGGTGTCTTTTGTGAGCGGGAACGACCTAGTTCAAATTTCCCGCATCTGGGGGTCGGCGCTTGGGGGCGTGACTGGGAGCTAGGTCGCCCCCAGGGGCCGAACTAGCGCCGGCACGCCCCCAGCCCGCTCTATTTAGGCGCTCTGGGGGGCTGAACGGCTGGAGATGCCCTAAGCATTGCATTCCCAGTTCCCAGTCCCAGAATAACTCTTCGAAGTGGCTTCTTTCGATTCAGTTGTCGATGGGGTTGGTGATTCTTTCTGAAAACCCTCTTTATTAGTAACGTGATCGACGCAAGTACATTTGTGCGTGGAGAGATGAGATTGGGGAGGGTGACGGCGACGTTCCGATGCATGCCGGTGGCCACGCCGTGTCTGCACTGCACGCGCTCTCGATGGGGGAGCACTCCAACACGCCGAAGAATCAGCCGCCGGCGTGGAGGTTGGTGCCGGAGGATCGGGGGTTTTTTGCAGGTCACCACGTCCAGCAGCCAGTTGGCAGAGGGGGGGTCCGATGGACCATGGGGACAAGGATAGGAGGCGGCGTGAGGTTGGCGAGCTTGGACTATCTCAGCTCGGCCAGAAGAAACTGGGTTCGTGGAGAAATCTTCCTTTTCTCTTCAACCATCAAGGATCAAGCCTTTTTATTTTCAACTTAAGAAAGAATCAACCCTAGCCACCACACAGATCTCCTTCTCGCTGGCGGATTCAGTCTGTCTCCTTCTCCCCCATGGCCGGTTTCAGTTGACAGGAGGCAGGGGAGACCATGAATCTTCATAATCTTCATCAAGGGGCGTTCTTTTTAAAGCATGGACTTGCTTAATACTAATCTGTCCCATAATGTAAGACGTTTTTGCAGTTCAATTTAAACTGAGAAAACGTCATATATTATGGGAGTAGTATATAACTTGCGACCTTCGAAAAATAAATAAAAGAAAGAATTAAAAATCCAAATTCACACTGAGGATACATGAAATTGGGTTAAGTACAAGCCTTCTTATTGTTCATGACTTCATGCCATCTTACCACCTGCCACTGTAAATTAATTTTGCACTGCAGAGGGGCTGCTAGATGGGCACGTCTTTTGGAAGCTGCAAGCTGCAGGATGAGCAATACCAGTACTACAAGAACTTGGATGATGAAAAGAAGTATTTCTTGGTGCTTATGTTGGGTGATTTCCAAGATGCGATGGTAACCCTATTACCCCTCTCTGCATTTTTAAGACAAATGATGTTTGTACAAGTATCTAGTACTTTAGTTCTGTTATTAATTCAGTCAATTTCTTGACGGGCAGACTATTCAGTTACTTTACAAAAAATTCCACATAGTTTTCTTTGGGCAATTACAAGTAAGGTCCAGAGCCATTTTCGTTTTAACATGTTCCCTCTTACCTGCTCTTTTCACATGAGAGGTGAGAGTAACTCTTACCTTCTTACCTCTCATGTGAAAAAAGAAGGTAAGAGAGACCATGTTAAAATTGCTCGTTTCTTAAAGATTAAGAATACTAGCAGTCAGATATGAGAAAGGCAAAGACGATACACCTTGATTATAACTATTGTCATTTGGATCTTGCGCATAAACTGTCCGTAAAAATGTCTTATATCTGTCTGCAGATTTTATTTTATTTGATAAAATTAATCTATTAATATCAAGATTTCTTTCTACAGATAATTCCAGAAGAAGTTGTGCGGCGTTTCAAAGGCGAGATCCCAGGAGAGATCAAGCTGGAAACCCGAAATGGTTACAGTCACACCATTGTGGTTGCCAAGTACCAAGAAAAGCTTGTCCTTACAGTGGGTTGGCGGCAATTTGTTGAAAACTATGATCTACAAATGGATGATTCCTTAATATTCAGATACAAAGGGAACTCTCAGCTTAGTGTCATGATCTTTGATAAGCTTGGTCGTGAAAAAGCATTATCGGTTGTTCCGGCTCCTTTTTTGCCTCAGGTCCAAGACAGGCGCAATGAGGCACATGAAATCGGGTGAAATATTAAACTTTATTATTCATGGCTTTATTTCCAGGTACCAAATTTCACTTCAAATGGCTTTTATGCTGCAGGTATTCTCAAAAGATGGATGTGCCTCGGGAAAGAAGAAAAAAGCGGACTGAATATCACTACGCAAACTTGGATGATGAGAAGAAATATTTCTTGGTGCTTATGATGGATGATTTTCAAGATGATATGGTAAATTCATATTCAAATACAGTACACTCCCTTTAATTGGTTACTTTTTTATTTTCCTGAAGAACAATGAATTTCTACTTTCTAGTTTAAATTCTGATGCAATATATATATAGTTTTAGAGACATACACAAACTATATGTAGTTTTGCCACTTTTGATGGTGTCTCATGTTAATTTGATGCGCGGATCGAATCCAGCATGGTAGCACATTCAGAGATGTTTGTTTGCAAAAGGTTTCCTCATAGTTCAAAGTAAAGATACCATGTTCTCTGTATTTCCCTTGGTATGTTATGTAGTCAGATTGAACGTACAAATTTGCTTTGATAATAGAGAGCATCTTTTTATCCTGTTTACGGTCCATTTTTCAAACAATAATATTGGTTGTTTCTCTCCAGATCGTCCCAAAAGAATTTGTTCAGCGTTTCAAGGGCGAATTCCCAGGAGAGATGATACTTGAAACACAAAATCGTCGCAGTTGCAAAATTGGAGTTGCCAAGAACAATGGAAAGCTTGTCTTCACAGTGGGATGGGGGAAATTCGTTGAAACCTTTGGTCTAAAGATGGATGACACCATATTATTCAGATACAATGGGAACTCTCAGTTTAATGACATAATCTTTGATGAAGATGGCTGTGAGAAGGCATCATCAGTTTTTTCGGATCCTTCTCCGCCTCCTGTGCAAGAAAGGCACAGAAGTGCTACTGATACTGTGAAAAGTTCTCATGTTCATACTCAGGCAATTCAAACAGAGTCATTTAGCATAGTGGAAGGGATGCCGATGGGGTCACCATGCTTCAAAATGGAAATGGACAAGTCATGTCAAGACAACAACACCGTGATAAGTATTTCCTCCTGCGAGTCATCAGGTCTCAGTTTACGATTATAGATATACCTTCCCTTGCAAATGATTCTCATAGTTTTATAGCTAATATTTAGTTGCTTCTTTTCTTTGCACAGGAGAATCTTCCTCTGAAGAAGAATATGTAGTACATAAAGTGCCTCGTTCCGATTATGTCAGGAAGAGGAAGGCCGGGCAGTTGAAGGATGCCAATGGAGTGACCACACTATCTTCATTTAAGCAGGGGCAGTTGAAGGATCATTACATTACCGCCCACAAGACCAAACTAACTTCAACTCAGAAGGAAGTGGTGAAGCAGAAGGTCCAATCCATATACACAGAGATCCCCATCTTTGTTGCTGCGATTTGCAAGTACAATGTTGTTGTAGAATTCTTGCTGGTGAGTTCCATTCTTTTAATGTGTGTTCTGCATCAATCATGTAGGTGCCCATGTAAACTGTAAAGTGCTGCTTATGGAATATTAATGAAAACACTGTCTGATAATGTAAATTCATAACCAGCAATCTCTAAATTTAATTCAGGTTGCTTTTTACTATCATACAAACTTAGGAAGCAATTTAACATGTTACTTTACAGGGTTTTCTTGCCATTATCTACTAACTCTTTTGTTCACTGTAAACAGACTTTCCCCAGATACTATGCTAAGAAATATCTTGGAGAGGAGCCACACATGTATCTTCAGCGGATGGGCCGGAAGTGGGATGTGTGGTTTAGTGAAAACAATGACTGTAAAAATCTCAGGAGGGGATGGAGACAGTTTGTAGAAGACCACAAGCTGAAGATTGGTGATATCTGCCTCTTTAAACTGTTGAGCATTCAGAGTAGAACCATGGAGGTCTACATCATCCGTGCAAACGATGCCAATTATCGGGCAGGTCTCCAGAATGATAGTGACCAGGAAGCGGCTTTCCAGGGAGGGGCTCCTGCTCATCATGCGCATGGAGTTAAAACTGAAGCTATGGAAGAAGATGTTGTTGCCCTTGATGGTGCCTGATTGCCCAAGGAAAAAGTCTGGTGTCTGAAGACTCTGAACCAAGCGTAGCTGCTGTTTTTGCGCTCTCTGGAAAACGAGCGATCCTATCGATCATAAGGCCTTGGTTACATTGTAGTAGAAAGTTTAAACTACCCTGGTGCTCGATCTTGCTCCGTATTTTCTTTGTTTTCTTAGCAGGCTAGCCGTGCACGTGGCCTGGAACTCCACTAGTTGTGGTTTAGCTGCTTTTAGTTCCCTTTCTGCACCTATGGATGCTGCCTTTGTGGTTGCAGTTTATTTCGTTATCGTGATGATGATAGTGGAACCCGGCCCTTCATGGCTGTTAAATTTGGATGCTTTCATTTATCGAGATGCCATGTTGCCGAATTCCCTGTCTCGGAGGTAGACTGGTAATGCTTTTCATGTTGATGCTAGTGCTTTTGTTGTTGATTCATGAATCGCTACTGATGGTGATATCATAGTGCTTTTGTGTTGATTAGTGAATTGCCAGTGAAGTTTTCTACTTTCTCTTTTAAAGATAACAGATCCCTCGTTTATTAGCATGGGCATAGTCATACGCCCAATCAGGAGGCAGACTATTGGGTTGTTCAAATACGTCACTGAACTGGAGTATGTCAGAAGTTGAGTCAGTTCTGGGATGGCAATTGGTGAGGTTGTTGGTGATGCCTCTGTAGTGAAATTGACAATGGTCATTACCCCGATGGCATTGCCCATTAGTCTGATTCAGTTGTTCCATGGATATGGTCTGAAGTGCCACTTGTTCAAGTGCACAAATGCCCTTCAGAGTTACTGGAACACCGGCTCGAACTGACTACTACCGGAGACGATCAGTGTGAGCATGATCTGACCCCAACTAATGTTTGCAGTTTGATTGTTTCACCAGATTCAGCACCAGCCAGTGCATGTGTAAGGATAACTGAAAACACTCTGCTGCAACCGGTTCAGTTAATAATTCAAGAGCCTGCACTGCATCTTCAGTTAACACTTCACCATATTCGCACACCTGAATTGTGAGTGATTGCATCAGCTTCTTACATAGATACTCCTTGCTATACTTATCCCCGCAATGAAAACACATGCCATCTACGACAAAATCCCTTAACTGTCGATCAAGACCAAAATCATCCGCTAACTTACACTGAATTGCAGCCTGTTGTGGTGGTCGGTTTGCTCCTGAACTTGTTCTCGCTCGGGTTCCTGGTCACGGTCCCCCGTCTCCACCGGTGAGTTGGGTTCCGTGACGTACGCGTGCGTCGCTGGGGGCTCCTCCGGTGTCTTCAGCATGGGAGGAAAATTGTTGGCGAGTCGCGGACCTTGACGAGTTCGTGATGTTGTTCCTGTCTCTGTGCCGCCACAGATGACTGTGGAACCAGCCGGTGCCTGGAGGCCAAACTAGGCTTTGAGAGGTCAATTTGCAACAGGGGAAAACAGTAAGGTCTTTTCTACAAAATTACCAACCCCACCGACCTCATGTGCGTCGTGCGTGACCGCATAACAGAGAAAACCGGGCGGTTGGCCGGTTCAAATGGCCATGTGATTTAACTGCACGCGCAACACAAGTTCTGCCATGCGTTTTTCCGGTTTACAAGTACTGGGACTGAGGTGCACCCATGATGCAAGTTCTCTGATCGCCAGTGCCATCTACTCTTTATTAGCTTGATTACCACTTGACCTGCAAGATGATGCACGTTATTTGCTGATCATACATTTGAATTTTGATGCCAGGTTGAATAAGTAATGTCATTGTAATGCGTTGAATCTCTGTTTGATTCATCTGTTCTTGGACTCGTTATCCACAAATTAGGCGTAGCAGGTCCAACTTCAGCTTCGGTTGTCGCCGGCGGCGGCGAGGCCCCTTCTTCTCCTCGTGCGAGGGGGTGTGGCGCAGGCCATATCTTGCGTGCCGGGATGCGACGCTCGATGTTGGGCATGGCGGCGCTCCGACGTGGGCCAGCGACGGAGGCATGGCGATGGGCGGCATGGCGTGGTGCAGGCCAGCGGATGGTGACGGTGGCGGCTGCTTCATGGCAGCACCTCGGAGCCGCTTCCGGCGTTGCAGGTCGCCGACGGCATCTCTTCCCGTGGCTCTCTGGGGGGGGGGGGGGGGGCAGCGGTGGAGGTGGGCGGCCCTGTCCAGTCGGGCCCTTGCGACTGGACGGCAACGCTCGGCCCGGGAGGACCTCCCTGGTGGTCTCCCATGGTTGTGGCGGTGGCGGATCTGCCATCCCTACTCTTCAACATTGGGCGACGGTCGGTGCTCTCCGACTAGTCCGGACCTTTGGCTTCGAGGGCGAAACATGTGGTTTCGAGGAAGGCTTGTAGGAGGGACGGGTGCACCGCCGTGCGCCTCGTTTTCGGCACAGGGGTGCCGGGCTTGGCCATGTGCCACTCCTTCCCCTCCCTCTTCCCCCAGCCGGCGTTGGGTCGCGGTTCTTCTCGAGGCTGGGTGACCGCCGGCGGTTTTGGAGGCGGTTGGGAGTGTGGATCTGGTCAAAGTCGTGTCCTTTGGTAGTTTTCAAGGTGGTTTGGTGGCAGGGCGGCGGTCCTGGCCGCGGGAGGCGTGTTGGTCGTGGGCGGATTGCGCGGCTCGGATGCAGGCAGGAAACCATGGCCGCTCCGGCGACATGGCTACGGGTGGTTCGCGGAGCGGGGTGGTGACAGAGGGGGTGAAGCACCGGGTACATCACTTGCCCAGTCCGTGCACTAGCCGGCGGTGATGGCGTCCGCGGACGTCGTGTTCCTGATGCTCCCACTCCTTCCATCTAGCTCCGGGTGAAAACTTGATCTTCAGATAGAATGTTTGCGACATTCAGTAGTCGTGCCCTTCTTGGAGACATCGTCGAGTCCTCGGTCCGGCGTGGTCCGTCGCACTTCTGCTCAGACGATTGGTCATCTTGGTGGTAGTCTCGGTTGGCTCTAAACGGTTCTATTTTGCACATCTTGTAAGTGCTTAGTAGTCGTTGTGGTGGTGTGTCGATGTCCGGCATCTTTGTATCTAATCTTGTGTGTATGTGGCGTGCGTTTGTATCGGTTGCTTGAATGTAAGTGATGGTTGTTATATATATAAAACAGGAAAACCCCCTTTTTTCATCAAGTTTAGATGCAACGGCAAAGGCCACCTGAAAAACTTTCATTCAAGCGCCACAAAAGTGGGAAGATCGTTACAGGTTCACTGGGTGCGTGTAGCAGTAGCCGTATCAAGCGACGCCACGAGACTGAAGGAAACGACTGCGTCCAGGCCGCAAAACTTTGTACCCAAGCTTCGAGAATTGTCTTGCATACGTACCTGGAGGAGCGCCATGTCCAAAGGAGGACAGCAAAAGTGTTGCGAGCATCCACGGATGGACTTGAAACAATGACTTAATCTGATCACCTAATCATGATGCTTTCCAGGGTTATATAGCTAGCCAAACTTGCCGGTTCAGTTTTTTTTTTCTTTTAAAACCGAAACTCTTGCCGGTTTCTTGGGGCTCAATTCATTAATTAAAGAGTTGGCCAGTCAATTATGAAAAATTGGACGAAAACCCGAACAAACATGATGATATGACACACAACAAAAACATTACGCACGCCCACGAGGAGAGAGGTAGCAGACATCGTCACCGTGGTCACTGATGAAGCTATGTACCTAGGGTAGGGTCACAGACCTGTCCTAACTGCCCTACCCAAGGACACTTCTAGAATAAATCATCTTTCAATCGACTTGGAGGTGTTCCACTCGACAGACTCGAAGACATTCGACCAAGAAGCAATTACTCGACCAAGATCCAACCACTCGACGGCCAGGAGACCTAAAGTCACTCCGCACGCTAACGGTCGGTCATTAAGTAGTTTTTATGGTCATCATAGCACTTTATTACTAGCGTTATCAGTAACGCCCTACCTTAATGTACATTGAACCCTTCGTAACATGGGTTGACCAGGGTCCTGGCGCACTCTATATAAGCCACCCCCCTCCTCCGAGACAAGGGTTCGCACCTCTGTAACTCATACACACATAATCCAGTCGACCGCCTCCGGGCACCGAGACGTAGGGCTGTTACTTCCTCCGAGAAGGGCCTGAACTCGTAAACCTTGCGTCCTTACAACCTCTCCATAGCTAAGACCTCGCCTCTCCATACTTACCCCCCTACATCACTGTCAGAGTTAGAACCACAACAGTTGGCGCCCACCGTGGGGCTAGGAGTCTTAGCGCCTAGTTTGAGAAAGTTGCGATTTTTTCCGATCTCCTTGATCATGGTTTCAGGCGGAGCTTTGGTGGAGGGCCGCGAGATCCGTCTCGGCGCGCTCACGTTCATCACCGACGACTCCGCTTGGCTTCAGGAGACTCCACTCGACGTCGACGCGCTCCCCGTTCGCGGGGCGACACACTTTCGCGCATGCGTCCGTGGTGTCCTCCTGCGGCAGCCGTCGACCCAGTATCGGTCGGCTTCCGTGGCATCTCCCCGCCCTGTTTCTCGCCGGCGCAAGCGCTCCGGTCGGTCGAGGCTTCAGAGGTGGGTGAGGCATGCGGTGGCCCGCCAGTCGGCCACCCCACAAGTCGCGGCAATCGAACCCGACGAATCCCTCTACGGCCTGTTCGACCTGTCGACTGGCTCCGCAGAGACCGCATCTGAATGCGACAGCAGTGACCCAGCTGCAGAGGTTCTGGTGATCGATGGGCCACACAGTCCTCCCGGTTTCCCCCGCGCTGACGGAGGCGCGGATGGGGGCGACCCGTCACGTCCTCACGAGGAGTATCTCCCCGAGCCTCTCGCGTCGTTGCAGCGGGAGGAACTTCGCCGCCGGAACATGGATGCACTCCACACTCCTATCGTTGGAGAAACCCCCGAGGCCCGAGCCTTAGAGGACGCGCGCTTGGCTAACTTGGCCGAGCGCACTCGACTGGAGAATCTCCAGCGAATACTCGACGGGCGAGCGCGTCAACGGGCTCCAGAATCCAGTCGACGCCAACTCTTTCCGCCCCCGCAGGTATATCGTACTCCGATTCAGAATTTGGCGGATGCGGCCCGTATAGCAGAGTCGATTCAGCCCTCCCAGTCAGAGGCTGGCAGAGGCTTGTTGCAAATCAGAGCGTTGCTCCGGGCAGCGGGAGACCAGAATTCCGCTGTTTCTCAGTCGCGGAACAGGATCCACAGTCGATCCGTTGCAGCAGATACAGTCCAGTCGGCTCACAGCCCAAGATCGCCTCCGAGGCGTGAGGGACGTGGAGACCGGCATGATCAGTACAGAAGGAACGAGCAGTATGATCACCGATTCGATCGTGATGATCGACGTCGAGTGCCAACCCCTCCCCCGAGGAGTGGATCATATGTGCCTCGACAGCAGGCGGACAGACGCCCTCATAGTGTTGGGCGGAGGATTCCAGTCGACCCCAGGGAACCAGGCTTTGATGCGAGATCCATTCTCGTTCAAGGTTTGGTCGACAGGAATAGAGCTCACCGAGAAGGCCACGACAGAGATGCGCTTACCAGTAGCAGAGTACATGTTTCAGGGTCGGAGTGTTTCAGTCGAGCCATCAGAGCCGCTGTAATTCCTCCCAACTTCAGGTTGGCGACTGAAGTTAGTAAGTTCACCGGTGAGTCCAAGCCCGATACTTGGCTCGAAGATTACCGAGTGGCTGTCCAGATTGGCGGTGGGAACGATGAGGTAGCCATGAAGCACCTGCCTCTCATGTTAGAAGGCTCGGCCAGAGCGTGGCTGAATCAGTTAGCACCCAGCAGCATTTACACTTGGGAGGATCTCTCCCGAGTGTTTGTCACCACATTTAAAGGAACATGCAAGTGACCTGCAGGCCTTACGGAATTGCGGTCTTGCGTGCAAAAACCGAATGAAACTCTGAGGGATTACATCTAGAGGTGGATCACATTGCATCACACAGTTAAAAATGTACCAGATCATCAAGCAGTTTGTGCCTTTAAAGAAGGCGTTAAGTACAGAGAATTGAATCTGAAGTTCGGTCGAACCGGAGAGATGTCTCTGAATCAGATGATGGAGATTGCCACCAAATACGCTAATGGTGAAGATGAGGATCGACTCCAGAGTGGCAAGCATAAAGCAGTCGCCCAGGGAACCGGAGGAAATTCCAGTCGGAAACAGAAGCGGAAAGCCGAGCCAGCCGCTCCTGGGGAGGCCCTGGCCGTAACCCAGGGAAAATTTAAGGGAAAACCCAAAGGACCTTGGAACCCCAAGAAAGTTAAAGACCAAGATGGAAACGATGTTTTGGATCTACCGTGTCAGATCCACACCAAGAAAGATGAAGAGGGTAAACTCATTTACCCAAAGCATACCACTCGACAGTGTAGGCTTCTGATCCAGCAGTTTCAGGGCAAGCAGTCCAAAGATAAGGAAAAGGAGTCGGACAAAGTTGAGGACAAGGAAGATAGTGACGATGGGTACCCCCAGGTCAATTCCACCCTGATGATTTTTGTTGATGTTGAGAGCAAAAGTCGACTGAAGGTTATTAACCATGAGGTAAATATGGTTGCTTCGGCAACACCCAATTATCTGAAGTGGTCCCAGACTGCCATCACATTCGACCAGTCTGATCACCCTACGCACATTGCTACCCCTGGGAGGCAAGCTCTGGTGGTCGACCCAGTTGTTGAAGGCACTCGACTGACCAAAGTCCTGATGGATGGAGGCAGCGGTTTGAACATACTGTATGCAGAAACATTGAAAGGGATGGGCATTCCGATGTCCAGGCTCAGCACCAGTAACATGAGTTTCCATGGAGTCATTCCTGGGAAGAAAGCCGAGTCACTCGGCCAAATTGCTCTTGATGTGGTTTTCGGTGATTCCAAGAATTACCGCAAGGAAAAGTTGACATTCGAAGTTGTGGATTTCCAAAGTGCTTATCACGCTATTTTGGGCAGGCCAGCTTATGCACGCTTCATGGCTCGACCATGTTATGTGTATCTCAAATTGAAGATGCCTGGTCCCAAAGGTGTGATCACTATTACAGGCAATCGGAAGAAAGCAGAAGAGTGTTTTCAGAAAGGCTCAAAGATTGCTGACGCTCAGATGGCGGTGGTCGAGCTGCAAGAGTATCAGAAGACTGCAGATCCGAGTGAGTTGCTACGAGCTAAGAAGCCTGCTTCAGAATCAGCTTTTCAGTCGTCCGGTGAAACGAAGGCAGTTCACATTCACCCGACCGATCCAAACGCTGCTCCGACTCACATCTCGACGACGGTCGACTCCAAATAGGAAGAAGCGCTCATCCAGTTCCTCCGTGAGAACTGGGACATCTTCGCATGGAAGCCTGCTGACATGCCTGGAGTTCCCAGAGGGCTGGCTGAGCACCGCCTACGAGTCGACCCAAAATTTAAACCTGTGAAAGAACATCTTCGACGGTCCGCCGTCCAGAAGAGGAAGGCCATTGGCGAGGAGGTGGCTCGGCTCTTAGCAGCGGAGTTCATCCGAGAAATTTACCACTCCGAGTGGCTCGCCAGTGTTGTCATGGTACCCAAGAAGGACAAGTCACTTCGCATGTGCATCGATTTCAAGCATATCAATCGGGCCTGCCCAAAAGATCATTTTCCTCTCCCCCGCATCGACCAGATAGTCGACTCGACTACGGGATCTAAGCGTTTGTCTTTCCTAGACGCCTATTCCGGGTACCATCAGATCCGTCTGTACGGGCCCGACGAGATCAAAACAGCTTTCATCACTCCATTCGGGTGCTTCTGTTATGTCACCATGCCGTTCGGCCTCAAGAATGCCGGAGCCACGTTCATGAGGATGATTCAGAAGTGTTTGCTCACTCAAGTCAGTCGGAATGTGGAGGCATACATGGATGATATTGTGGTCAAGTCACGGAAGGGTTCCGACCTGCTGACTGACCTTGCTGAAACCTTTGCCAACCTTAGGAGGTATGATATCAAGCTCAATCTGTCAAAGTGCACGTTCGGAGTTCCAGGTGGGAAGTTACTCGGTTTTCTCGTTTCCGAATGGGGAATCGACGCCAATCCTGAAAAAATTGGTACTATACTCCGGATGAAACGTCCTGTGCGTTTGCATGACGTCCAGAATCTTACAGGATGCTTGGCCGCTTTAAGTTGATTCATCTCTCGCCTTGGTGAAAAGGCATTGCCTCTTTACCGACTGATGAAGAAGTCTGACAAGTTCGAGTGGACTCCAGAAGCTGATGCAGCGTTTACAGAGCTCAAAGCTCTGCTCTCCACCCAGCCGATGCTTGCTGCCCCAATCAGCAAGGAGCCTTTGCTGATTTACATTGCAGCCACAGGACAAGTTGTCAGTACAGTACTTACGGTCGAGCGGGAAGAAGAAGGAAAGGCCTTCAAAGTTCAGCGCCCAGTATATTATGTTTCTGAAGTTTTGAATCCTTCAAAGCAAAGATATCCTCATTACCAGAAGCTTGTATATGGGATTTATATGACCATGAAGAAGGTTGCACATTACTTCTCTGACCATTCCATTACAGTCGTCAGCGACGCTCCACTATCAGAGATTTTGCACAATAGAGATGCAACTGGTCGAGTGGCCAAATGGGCGATTGAACTTCTTCCCCTAGATATCAAGTTTGAGGCAAAGAAAGCTATCAAGTCCCAAGCAATTGCAGATTTCATCGCTGAGTGGATCGAACAGCAACTTCCGACTCAAGTTCACTCGGAGCACTGGACCATGTTCTTCGATGGATCTAAGATGCTGAATGGTTCTGGTGCTGGGGTAGTATTGGTTTCCCCCCGAGGAGATAAGCTCAGATATGTTCTCCAGATTCACTTCGATTCCTCCAATAACGAAGCAGAATATGAAGCACTTTTGTATGGGTTGCGCATGGCCATTTCACTCGGCGTCCGTCGCCTCATGGTCTATGGCGACTCAGATTTGGTGGTTAATCAGATGATGAAAGAATGGGACGTCAGAAGTCCAGCTATGACTGGTTATTGCAATGCAGTGAGAAAGTTAGAGAAGAAATTCGAGGGGTTAGAGCTTCATCACATCCCCCGACTGAAAAATCAAGCGGCTGATGATTTGGCAAATATAGGCTCCAAGAGAGAAGCCATCCCCAGCAATGTGTTTTTGGAACACATCCACTCGCCATCAGTCCAAGAAGATCCTTTTACAGATGAAGCCCCGCAGCCAAGGAGTGCCACAGATCCGACTGAAGTTGAAATTCTGGCAGTGGTCGACCTAATCATGGAAGTTTTGGCAATCACCCCTGACTGGATGATACCGTACATCGCGTATATCCTGAGAAAGGAACTCCCGGAGGACGAAGAAGAGGCTCGACAGATCGTCCGTCGATCCAAGGCCTTTACAGTCATAAAGGGACAGTTGTATAGAGAAAGCGCAACTGGAGTCGGTCAGAAGTGTATAACACCAGAAGAAGGTCAGATGATCCTTGATGATATCCACTCGGGGACCTGTGGTCATCATGCGTCCTCTCGGACCATTGTGGCTAAAGCATACCGAGCGGGATTTTACTGGCCAAGAGCGAATGAAATGGCAAAAGAGATAGTCGATAAGTGTGAAGGGTGCCAGTTCTACTCCAACATGTCGCACAAGCCTGCGTCAGCCCTG
Organism: Triticum urartu; assembly: GCF_056163025.1. Taxonomy (NCBI): domain Eukaryota; kingdom Viridiplantae; phylum Streptophyta; class Magnoliopsida; order Poales; family Poaceae; genus Triticum; species Triticum urartu. The sequence continues at coordinate 599,395,754 of NC_141877.1, forward strand.
AAGACCATTCCACTCGTCTGGCCCTTTGCTGTTTGGGGACTGGACATGGTTGGCCCATTGAGAATAGGCAGGAGCGGTTTCACACATGTGCTTGTGGCAGTCGACAAGTTTACCAAATGAATTGAAGCTAAGCCCATCAAGAATCTTGATGCTTGCACTGCTATCAGTTTCGTCAGAGAGTTAACATTCAGATATGGAGTCCCGCATAGCATCATCACCGACAATGGGTCAAACTTTGATTCAGACAAGTTCAGAGCTTTTTGCGCCTCTCAAGGCGCACGAGTCGACTACGCATCAGTCGCCCACCCCCAGTCGAATGGACAAGCAGAAAGGGCAAATGGTCTGATTCTCAAAGGACTAAAGCCTCGGCTGATGCGTGATCTCAAGCACGCGGCAGGCGCTTGGGTCGACGAGCTTCCGTCGGTTCTGTGGGGATTGAGGACTACCCCGAATCGGTCGACTGGAAGAACTCCGTTCTTTCTGGTTTACGGAGCGGAAGCAGTCCTGCCGAGTGATCTACTTCACAATGCACCCCGAGTCGAGCTTTATACCGAAGATGAAGCAGAACAAGCCTGACAAGACGCAGTCGACCTCCTGGAAGAAGAAAGAGAAATGGCTATGATCCGATCGACCATTTATCAGCAAGACTTGCGTCGATTCCATGCCAGAAATGTGAAGAGTCGAGCCTTCCAAGAAGGAGATTTGGTCCTCCGAGTGGATCAACAGAAACCACACAAGCTCGCTCCTACTTGGGAAGGTCCCTTCATCGTCACCAGAGTCCTCCACAATGGAGCGTATCACCTTTACAATGTTGATCGCCAGAACGATGAGCCACGAGCTTGGAATGCAGAACTGCTCCGCCCCTTTCACACTTGAATTCTCACTCGGATGAGATGTAATAAGAAAAACTTCTGTAGTCTGTTTATCAAAGACAAGAGTGTTACAAATTTTCCTATAATTGTTGTTGCTTTTGTTTGCGTGTGAAATCCCCCAGTGAGTGGCTTAGCTGCGAATCCGTTTCGCCTAATTTTGTAAAAATCCTACCGAGTGGCGAGCCAGACTCCCACTCGGAGGCTTAGCTGCAGCCCAGTGCTCGCCTAAGTGTTTAAAAATCCTACCGAGTGGTGAGCCAGAATCCCACTCGGAGGCTTAGCCGCAGCCCAGTGCTCGCATAAGTGTTTAAAAATCCTACCGAGTGGTGAGCAGACCTCCCACTCGGGGGCTTAGCTGCAGTCCAGTACTCGCCTAAGTTTGAAAAAATCCTACCGAGTGAAGAGCAGACCTCCCACTCGGAGGCTTAGCTGCAGCCCAGTGCTCGCCTAAGTGTTTAAAAATCCTACCGAGTGGCGAGCCAGACTCCCACTCGGAGGCTTAGCTGCAGCCCAGTGCTCGCCTAAGTGTTTAAAAATCCTACCGAGTGGTGAGCCAGACTCCCACTCGAAGGCTTAGCTGCAGCCCAGTGCTCGCCAAGTATTTAAAAATCCTACCGAGTGGAGAGCAGACCTCCCACTCGGAGGCTTAGCTGCAGCCCAGTGCTCGCCTAAGTGTTTAAAAATCCTATCGAGGGGTGAGCCAGACTCCCGCTCAGAGGCTTAGCTGCAGCCCAGTGCTCGCCTAAGTGTTTAAAAATCCTACCGAGCGGAGAGCAGACTCCCACTCGGAGGCTTAGCTGCAGCCCAGTGCTCGCCTAAGTGTTTAAAAATCCTACCGAGCGGAGAGCAGACCTCCCACTCGGGGGCTTAGCTGCAGTCCAGTACTCGCCTAAGTTTGAAAAAATCCTACCCAGTGAAGAGCAGACCTCCCACTCGGGGGCTTAGCTGCAGTCCAATACTCACCTAAGTTTTTAAAAATCCTACCGAGTGGAGAGCAGACCTTCCACTCAGGGGCTTAGCTGCAGCCCAGTGCTCGCCTAAGTACGGAACACATCCCAACCCGCAAGGACGACGAGGTGCAAATCGACTGCTACCTTCTCCTTCGGACCTGCACCACAAATACAAAGTTATTTCGAGTGAAGAACAAGTTCCACTCGACAGATAATTCATGAAGATATTCAACGATAAATCAAGTTCAGATAAGATCCAAAGGTTCCAGACAACAGATCGAAGTACTCGGGCATGCAGCCCAAAAAAGTTTAACGATTACAAAAACCACTCGGCATTCCGAGGCAAATTTAAGGTGGGACATAAGAGTTTGTTCACTCCACGGGAGGAGGGCTGGCAGGCTCGACGAACTCATCCAGGTCGACGCCGTCGGCTATCTGAGTGGCTGCAGCGATGAAAGTCTCCATAAAGGTTCGGAAGTCATGCTTCTGGGTGTTGGCGACCTTGATTGCTGCCAGCTTGTCTTGTCGCACCTCCTTGCAGTGGACATGAACCAAGGACAGAGCCACATCAGCGCCACACCGAGCAGAAGACTTCTTCCACTCCTGCACTCGGTCAGGGATTCCGTTAAGTCGAGTCATCAGAGCCTCGAGATCGTTTTGGAGCGTAGCCTCTGGCCAAAGTGCCGGGTCGATCCGTGACATGGCGACCTTCAGTCGAGCCAAGTAGTCCACGACACCGTCGATGCGAGATTCCAGTCGGAGCAGATTCATGGCAGTTTCATCTTTCACGGGAGAGTTGATTGGATCCAAACCTGGTTCGATCCGCCCAGTCTCCTCTTCAAAGTTCTAGCAAAACTCTGCATTCACGATCCAAGGATAAGTCAATTTTCATACACTGAGTCGACACAAAAAAACACCGGTCGGAACTGAATGTGCACCTTCAAGCTTGATGTACAACTTCTTGGCGAGGCTCCTCAAGTAGCTCTCCAGATCGTCCCTCCTGCGAGCGATGCCTTTCATCTTTTCGTTCAGGTTGAGGTTATCCTTCTTCCAACGTGTACACTCCCTGTTGGCTTCATTCAGAGCGGTCTTCAGCCTGGTATTCTCTTCTTCTAACTGGCCGACCGAAGCCAGCTTCTGTTCGGCCAGAGCGGTCTTGTCGTCAGCCTCCTTACGGGCAGTAGCCAAGTCCTGATCCTTCTTCGCCAGAGCTTCTCTCAGTTTTTCTGCAAAGAAATGATGATTGATTCGGAAATAGCAGAAGGGTACTCAAACCTAAAAACTAACCAGTCGACAAAATCGTCTTACCTGCGGCACCGTCTCTGACCTTTTGCAGCTCTGTCCTGGCCAGCTCCAGATCAAAGTTCAGTTGAATCTGCTACTTCTCCAAGTCAGCAAAGCAAGCTCCAAGATCGCAAGATTTCTGAAATCAAAGGGGAGAAGTTATCGTTACAGCAAAAAAAACAACAAAGGCAATAAATACTAAGACTACGGTCGACTGCCAGCAGTCCACCATAGTCTCGGGGACTACACCCAGTGGGTGCACTTAGCGTGCCCCCACCGGTTCTGATCCCACTCGACCGGCCCGCCGAAGTCGAGTTCAAAAAAAAGAGAGAGAAAGAAAGTAGAACTCAGACTACAGTCGACTGCCAGCAGTCCACCATAGTCTCGGGGACTACACCCAGTGGGTGCACTTAGCGTGCCCCCACCGGTTCTGATCCCACTCGACCGGCCCGCCGGAGTCGAGTGGAAGAGACGAACTACTAGTTTGGTTTATACATTCGGCAAAATACAAAGACTACAGTCGACTGCCAGCAGTCCACCGTAGTCTCCACTAGTCCAAAACTTCAATCGACGCACCCAGTGGGTGTACAGACGCAAAGATTTTCGGAAAGAATCTTCAGATAGCCGACTAACCTGAACGTTGCTCTGGAGAGCCGAGCTGGCATCATAGGCGGCTTGGCTGGCGTCCCGCACCATCTTCATCTTCTCCATCATAATGCCCGCCTGACGTATGGCTTCCCTAGCAGCATTCACCTCGTCCTCTGGGACATGATGGGTCGCAAAAACTGAAGGCGGGTCGACAGGGGCCTGAGCAGTCGAAGAAGAAGGCAAGGCACTCGACAGGGGCTCCGCGAAGGTAACAGAACCCCGATTGATGTCACTAGTGTCCTGAACGACTGGTTCCGCCCTCGGCGTCGACTGTAGCGCCTCACTTGCAGGAGCTCGCCTACTCTTCCTCGTCAAAGACCTCTCGGGCTCTTCATCATCATCAGGGAGGTCAATAATGTTGGGAGCTGTGCAAAGTTCAAATTGCCAAAATCACGTCACCCAGTGGTGCATGATGTAGTTGAATCGACCAAAGAAAGATAGTATGGCGGAAATCATACCTGGATTAGAAGTGACCGCATCCTCCATCACCTCATCATCATCCCTGTAAGCTGAGGTCCCGGAAGTGGCAGCGCTAACAATTCCAAAGTTTGTCCAGTTAAAACTGAAGGAAATATGCCCTAGAGGCAATAATAAAGTTATTATTTATTTCCTTATAATCATGATAAATGTTTATTATTCATGCTAGAATTGTATTAACTGGAAACATAATACATGTGTGAATACATAGACAAACAAAGTGTCACTAGTATGCCTCTACTTGACTAGCTCGTTAATCAAAGATGGTTATGTTTCCTGACCATGAACAATGAGTTGTTATTTGATTAACGAGGTCACATCATTAGTTGAATGATCTGATTGACATGACCCATTCCATTAGCTTAGCACCCGATCGTTTAGTATGTTGCTATTGCTTTCTTCATGACTTATACATGTTCCTATGACTATGAGATTATGCAACTCCCGTTTACCGGAGGAACACTTTGGGTGCTACCAAACGTCACAACGTAACTGGGTGATTATAAAGGAGCATTACAGGTGTCTCCAAAGGTAGATGTTGGGTTGGCGTATTTCGAGATTAGGATTTGTCACTCCGATTGTCGGAGAGGTATCTCTGGGCCCTCTCGGTAATACACATCACATAAGCCTTGCAAGCATTACAACTAATATGTTAGTTGTTAGATGATGTATTACGGAACGAGTAAAGAGACTTGCCGGTAACGAGATTGAACTAGGTATTGGATACCGACGATCGAATCTCGGGCAAGTAACATACCGATGACAAAGGGAACAACGTATGTTGTTATGCGGTCTGACCGGTAAAGATCTTCGTAGAATATGTAGGAGCCAATATGGGCATCCAGGTCCCGCTATTGGTTATTGACCGGAGACGTGTCTCGGTCATGTCTACATTGTTCTCGAACCCGTAGGGTCCGCACGCTTAAGGTTATGATGACAGTTACATTATGAGTTTATGCATTTTGATGTACCGAAGGTTGTTCGGAGTCCCGGATGTGATCACGGACATGACGAGGAGTCTCGAAATGGTCGAGACGTAAAGATTGATATATTGGAAGCCTATGTTTGGACATCGGAAGTGTTCCGGGTGAAATCAGGATTTTACCGGGTTACCGGGAGGTTACCGGAACCCCCCGGGAGCCATATGGGCCTTCATGGGCCTTAGTGGAAAGGAGAAAGGGGCAGCCCAAGGTGGCTGCGCCACTTCCCCCTCCCCTAGTCCTATTAGGACTAGGAGAAGGTGGCCGGCCCCCCTCTCTCTCTTTCCCCCCCTTGGGGAATCCTAGTTGGAATAGGATTGGGGGGGGAGTCCTACTCCCGGAAGGAGTAGGACTCCTCCTGCGCCCTCTCCCTGGCCGGCGCCCCCCTCCCCCCTTGGCTCCTTTATATACTAAGGTAGAGGCACCCTAGAACACACAAGTTGATCCACGTGATCTATTCCTTAGCCGTGTGCGGTGCCCCCTGCCACCATATTCCTCGATAATACTGTAGCGGAGTTTAGGCGAAGCCCTGCTGCTGTAGTTCATCAAGATCATCACCACGCCGTCGTGCTGACGGAACTCTTCCCCGACACTTTGCTGGATCGGAGTCCGGGGATCGTCATCGAGCTGAACGTGTGCTCGAACTCGGAGGTGCCGTAGTTTCGGTGCTTGATCGGTTGGATCGTGAAGACGTACGACTACTTCCTCTACGTCGTGTCATCGCTTCCGCAGTCGGTCTGCGTTGGGTACGTAGGCAACACTCTCCCCCTCGTTGCTATGCATCACATGATCTTGCGTGTGCGTAGGAAATTTTTTGAAATTACTACGAAACACAACAGTGGTATCAGAGCCTAGGTTATTTATGTTGATGTTATATGCACGAGTAGAACACAAGTGAGTTGTGGACGATACAAGTCATACTGCCTACCAGCATGTCATACTTTGGTTCGGCGGTATTGTTGGACGAGACGACCCGGACCAACCTTACGCGTACGCTTACGCGAGACCGGTTCCCTCGACGTGCTTTGCACAGAGATGGCTTGCGGGCGACTGTCTCTCCAACTTTAGTTGAACCAAGTATGGCTACGCCCGGTCCTTGCGAAGGTTAAAACAGAGTCTATTTGACAAACTATCGTTGTGGTTTTGATGCGTAGGTGAGATTGGTTCTTACTTAAGCCCGTAGCAGCCACGTAAAACTTGCAACAACAAAGTAGAGGACGTCTAACTTGTTTTTGCAGGGCATGTTGTGATGTGATATGGTCAAGGCATGATGCTGAATTTTATTGTATGAGATGATCATGTTTTGTAACCGAGTTATCGGCAACTGGCAGGAGCCATATGGTTGTCGCTTTATTGTATGCAATGCAATCGCGATGTAATGCTTTACTTTATTACTAAACGGTAGTGATAGTCGTGGAAGCATAAGATTGGCGAGACGACAACGATGCTACGATGGAGATCAAGGTGTCGCGCCGATGATGATGGTGATCATGACGGTGCTTCGGAGATGGAGATCACAAGCACAAGATGACGATGGCCATATCATATCAGTTATATTGATTGCATGTGATGTTTATCTTTTTATGCATCTTATCTTGCTTTGATTGACGGTAGCATTATAAGATGATCTCTCACTAAATTATCAAGAAGTGTTCTCCCTGAGTATGCACCGTTGCCAAAGTTCGTCGTGCCCAGACACCACGTGATGATCGGGTGTGATAAGCTCTACGTCCATCTACAACGGGTGCAAGCCAGTTTTGCACACGCAAAATACTCAGGTTAAACTTGACGAGCCTAGCATATGCAGATATGGCCTCGGAACACGGAGACCGAAAGGTCGAACGTGAATCATATAGTAGATATGATCAACATAAACGATGTTCACCATTGAAAACTACTCCATCTCACGTGATGATCGGTTATGGTTTAGTTGATTTGGATCACGTAATCACTTAGAAGATTAGAGGGATGTCTATCTAAGTGGGAGTTCTTAAGTAATATGATTAATTGAACTTAAATTTATCATGAACTTAGTACCTGATAGTATCTTGCTTGTTTATGTTGATTGTAGATAGATGGCTCGTGTTGTTGTTTCGTTGAATTTTAATGCGTTCCTTGAGAAAGCAAAGTTGAAAGATGATGGTAGCAATTACACGGACTGGGTCCGTAACTTGAGGATTATCCTCATTGCTGCACAGAAGAATTACGTCCTGGAGGCACCGCTGGGTGCCAGGCCTGCTGCTGGAGCAACGCCAGATGTTATGAACGTCTGGCAGAGCAAAGCTGATGACTACTCGATAGTTCAGTGTGCCATGCTTTACGGCTTAGAATCGGGACTTCAACAACGTTTTGAACGTCATGGAGCATATGAGATGTTCCAGGAGTTGAAGTTAATATTTCAAGCAAATGCCCGAATTGAGAGATATGAAGTCTCCAATAAGTTCTATAGCTGCAAGATGGAGGAGAACAGTTCTGTCAGTGAGCATATACTCAAAATGTCTGGGTATAATCACTTGATTCAATTGGGAGTTAATCTTCCGGATGATTGCGTCATTGATAGAATTCTCCAATCACTGCCACCAAGCTACAAGAGCTTCGTGATGAACTATAATATGCAAGGGATGAACAAGACTATTCCCGAGCTCTTCGCAATGCTGAAAGCTGCGGAGGTAGAAATCAAAAAGGAGCATCAAGTGTTGATGGTTAACAAAACCACTAGTTTCAAGAAAAAGGGCAAAGGGAAGAAGAAGGGGAACTTCAAGAAGAACGGCAAGCAAGTTGCTGCTCAGGAGAAGAAACCCAAGTCTGGACCTAAGCCTGAAACTAAGTGCTTCTACTGCAAGCAGACTGGTCACTGGAAGCGGAACTGCCCCAAGTATTTGGCGGATAAGAAGGATGGCAAGGTGAACAAAGGTATATGTGATATACATGTTATTGATGTGTACCTTACTAGACCTCGCAGTAGCACCTGGGTATTTGATACTGGTTCTGTTGCTAATATTTGCAACTCGAAACAGGGACTACGGAATAAGCGGGCACTGGCAAAGGACGAGGTGACGATGCGCGTGGGAAACGGTTCCAAAGTCGATGTGATCGCGGTCGGCACGCTACCTCTACATCTACCTTCGGGATTAATATTAGACCTAAATAATTGTTATTTGGTGCCAGCGTTGAGCATGAACATTATATCTGGATCTTGTTTAATGCGAGACGGTTATTCATTTAAATCCGAGAATAATGGTTGTTCTATTTATATGAGTAATATCTTTTATGGTCATGCACCCTTGAAGAGTGGTCTATTCTTATTGAATCTTGATAGTAATAATACACATATTCATAATGTTGAAGCCAAAAGATGCAGAGTTGATAATGAAAGTGCAACTTATTTGTGGCACTGTCGTTTAGGTCATATCGGTATAAAGCGCATGAAGAAACTCCATACTGATGGACTTTTGGAACCACTTGATTATGAATCACTTGGTACTTGCGAACCGTGCCTCATGAGCAAGATGACTAAAACACCGTTCTCCGGTACTATGGAGAGAGCAATAGATTTGTTGGAAATCATACATACCGATGTATGTGGTCCGATGAATATTGAGGCTCGTGGCGGATATCGTTATTTTCTCACCTTCACAGATGATTTAAGCAGATATGGGTATATCTACTTAATGAAACATAAGTCTGAAACATTTGAAAAGTTCAAAGAATTTCAGAGTGAAGTTGAAAATCATCGTAACAAGAAAATAAAGTTTCTACGATCTGATCGTGGAGGAGAATATTTGATTTACGAGTTTGGTGTACATTTGAAAAATTGTGGAATAGTTTCGCAACTCACGCCACCTGGAACACCACAGCGTAATGGTGTGTCCGAACGTCGTAATCGTACTTTACTGGATATGGTGCGATCTATGATGTCTCTTACTGATTTACCGCTATCATTTTGGGGTTATGCTCTAGAGACGGCCGCATTCATGTTGAATAGGGCACCATCAAAATCCGTTGAGACGACGCCTTATGAACTGTGGTTTGGTAAGAAACCAAAGTTGTCGTTTCTTAAAGTTTGGGGCTGCGATGCTTATGTGAAAAAGCTTCAACCTGATAAGCTCGAACCCAAATCGAAGAAATGTGTCTTCATAGGATACCCAAAGGAAACTGTTGGGTACACCTTCTATCACAGATCCGAAGGCAAGACATTCGTTGCCAAGAATGGATCCTTTCTAGAGAAGGAGTTTCTCTCGAAAAAAGTGAGTTGGAGGAAAGTAGAACTTGATGAGGTAACTGTACCTGCTCCCTTACTGGAAAGTAGTACATCACAGAAAACTGTTTCAGTGACACCTACACCAGTTAGTGAGGAAGCCAATGATAATGATCATGAAACTTCAGATCAAGATACTACTGAACCTCGTAGATCAACCAGAGTAAGATCCGCACCAGAGTGGTACGGTAATCTTGTTCTGAAAGTCATGATACTAGATCATGATGAACCTACGAACTATGAAGAAGCGATGGTGAGCCCAGATTCCGCAAAATGGCTTGAAGCCATGAAATCTGAGATGGGATCCATGTATGAGAACAAAGTATGGACTTTGGTTGACTTGCCCGATGATCGGCAAGCAATTGAGAATAAATGGATCTTCAAGAAGAAGACTGACGCTGATGGTAATGTTACTGTCTACAAAGCTCGACTTGTCGCAAAAGGTTTTCGGTAAGTTCAAGGGATTGACTACGATGAGACCTTCTCACCCGTAGCGATGCTTAAGTCCGTCCGAATCATGTTAGCGATTGCCGCATTTTATGATTATGAAATTTGGCAGATGGATGTCAAAACTGCATTCCTGAATGGATTTCTGGAAGAAGAGTTGTATATGATGCAACCGGAAGGTTTTGTCAATCCAAAGGGAGCTAACAAAGTGTGCAAGCTCCAGCGATCCATTTATGGACTGGTGCAAGCCTCTCGGAGTTGGAATAAACGTTTTGATAGTGTGATCAAAGCATTTGGTTTTATACAGACTTTCGGAGAAGCCTGTATTTACAAGAAAGTGAGTGGGAGCTCTGTAGCATTTCTGATATTATATGTGGATGACATATTGCTGATTGGAAATGATATAGAATTTCTGGATAGCATAAAGGGATACTTGAATAAAAGTTTTTCGATGAAAGACCTCGGTGAAGCTGCTTACATATTAGGCATTAAGATCTATAGAGATAGATCAAGACGCTTAATTGGACTTTCACAAAGCACATACCTTGACAAGATTTTGAAGAAATTCAAAATGGATCAAGAAAAGAAAGGATTCTTGCCTGTGTTACAAGGTGTGAAGTTGAGTAAGACTCAATGCCCGACCACTGTAGAAGATAGAGAGAATATGAAAGATGTTCCCTATGCATCAGCCATAGGCTCTATCATGTATGCAATGCTGTGTACCAGACCTGATGTGTGCCTTGCTATAAGTTTGCAGGGAGGTACCAAAGTAATCCAGGAGTGGATCACTGGACAGCGGTCAAGAACATCCTGAAATACCTGAAAAGGACTAAGGATATGTTTCTCGTATATGGAGGTGACAAAGAGCTCACCGTAAAAGGTTACGTTGATGCAAGCTTTGACACTGATCCGGACGATTCTAAATCGCAAACCGGATACGTGTTTACATTAAACGGTGGAGCTGTCAGTTGGTGCAGTTCTAAACAAAGCGTCGTAGCGGGATCTACATGTGAAGCGGAGTACATAGCTGCTTCGGAAGCAGCGAACGAAGGAGTCTGGATGAAGGAGTTCATATCCGATCTAGGTGTCATACCTAATGCATCGGGTCCAATGAAAATCTTTTGTGACAATACTGGTGCAATTGCCTTGGCAAAGGAATCCAGATTTCACAAAAGGACCAAACACATCAAGAGACGCTTCAACTCCATCCGGGATCTAGTCCAGGTGGGAGACATAGAGATTTGCAAGATACATACGGATCTGAATGTTGCAGACCCGTTGACTAAGCCTCTTCCACGAGCAAAACATGATCAGCACCAAAGCTCCATGGGTGTTAGAATCATTACAGTGTAATCTAGATTATTGACTCTAGTGCAAGTGGGAGACTGAAGGAAATATGCCCTAGAGGCAATAATAAAGTTATTATTTATTTCCTTATAATCATGATAAATGTTTATTATTCATGCTAGAATTGTATTAACCGGAAACATAATACATGTGTGAATACATAGACAAACAAAGTGTCACTAGTATGCCTCTACTTGACTAGCTCGTTAATCAAAGATGGTTATGTTTCCTGACCATGAACAATGAGTTGTTATTTGATTAACGAGGTCACATCATTAGTTGAATGATCTGATTGACATGACCCATTCCATTAGCTTAGCACCCGATCGTTTAGTATGTTGCTATTGCTTTCTTCATGACTTATACATGTTCCTATGACTATGAGATTATGCAACTCCCGTTTACCGAAGGAACACTTTGGGTGCTACCAAACGTCACAACGTAACTGGGTGATTATAAAGGAGCATTACAGGTGTCTCCAAAGGTAGATGTTGGGTTGGCGTATTTCGAGGTTAGGATTTGTCACTCCGATTGTCGGAGAGGTATCTCTGGGCCCTCTCGGTAATACACATCACATAAGCCTTGCAAGCATTACAACTAATATGTTAGTTGTTAGATGATGTATTACGGAACGAGTAAAGAGACTTGCCGGTAACGAGATTGAACTAGGTATTGGATACCGACGATCGAATCTCGGGCAAGTAACATACCGATGACAAAGGGAACAACGTATGTTGTTATGCGGTCTGACCGGTAAAGATCTTCGTAGAATATGTAGGAGCCAATATGGGCATCCAGGTCCCGCTATTGGTTATTGACCGGAGACGTGTCTCGGTCATGTCTACATTGTTCTCGAACCCGTAGGGTCCGCACGCTTAAGGTTATGATGACAGTTACATTATGAGTTTATGCATTTTGATGTACCGAAGGTTGTTCGGAGTCCCGGATGTGATCACGGACATGACGAGGAGTCTCGAAATGGTCGAGACGTAAAGATTGATATATTGGAAGCCTATGTTTGGACATCGGAAGTGTTCCGGGTGAAATCAGGATTTTACCGGGTTACCGGGAGGTTACCGGAACCCCCCGGGAGCCATATGGGCCTTCATGGGCCTTAGTGGAAAGGAGAAAGGGGCAGCCCAAGGTGGCTGCGCCACTTCCCCCTCCCCTAGTCCTATTAGGACTAGGAGAAGGTGGCCGGCCCCCCTCTCTCTCTTTCCCCCCCTTGGGGAATCCTAGTTGGAATAGGATTGGGGGGGGGAGTCCTACTCCCGGAAGGAGTAGGACTCCTCCTGCGCCCTCTCCCTGGCCGGCGCCCCCCTCCCCCCTTGGCTCCTTTATATACTAAGGTAGAGGCACCCTAGAACACACAAGTTGATCCACGTGATCTATTCCTTAGCCGTGTGCGGTGCCCCCTGCCACCATATTCCTCGATAATACTGTAGCGGAGTTTAGGCGAAGCCCTGCTGCTGTAGTTCATCAAGATCATCACCACGCCGTCGTGCTGACGGAACTCTTCCCCGACACTTTGCTGGATCGGAGTCCGGGGATCGTCATCGAGCTGAACGTGTGCTCGAACTCGGAGGTGCCGTAGTTTCGGTGCTTGATCGGTTGGATCGTGAAGACGTACGACTACTTCCTCTACGTCGTGTCATCGCTTCCGCAGTCGGTCTGCGTTGGGTACGTAGGTAACACTCTCCCCCTCGTTGCTATGCATCACATGATCTTGCGTGTGCGTAGGAAATTTTTTGAAATTACTACGAAACACAACAGTGGTATCAGAGCCTAGGTTATTTATGTTGATGTTATATGCACGAGTAGAACACAAGTGAGTTGTGGACGATACAAGTCATACTGCCTACCAGCATGTCATACTTTGGTTCGGCGGTATTGTTGGACGAGACGACCCGGACCAACCTTACACGTACGCTTACGCGAGACCGGTTCCCTCGACGTGCTTTGCACAGAGATGGCTTGCGGGCGACTGTCTCTCCAACTTTAGTTGAACCAAGTATGGCTACGCCCGGTCCTTGCGAAGGTTAAAACGGAGTCTATTTGACAAACTATCGTTGTGGTTTTGATGCGTAGGTGAGATTGGTTCTTACTTAAGCCCGTAGCAGCCACGTAAAACTTGCAACAACAAAGTAGAGGACGTCTAACTTGTTTTTGCAGGGCATGTTGTGATGTGATATGGTCAAGGCATGATGCTGAATTTTATTGTATGAGATGATCATGTTTTGTAACCGAGTTATCGGCAACTGGCAGGAGCCATATGGTTGTCGCTTTATTGTATGCAATGCAATCGCGATGTAATGCTTTACTTTATTACTAAACGGTAGTGATAGTCATGGAAGCATAAGATTGGCGAGACGACAACGATGCTACGATGGAGATCAAGGTGTCGCGCCGATGATGATGGTGATCATGACGGTGCTTCGGAGATGGAGATCACAAGCACAAGATGACGATGGCCATATCATATCAGTTATATTGATTGCATGTGATGTTTATCTTTTTATGCATCTTATCTTGCTTTGATTGACGGTAGCATTATAAGATGATCTCTCACTAAATTATCAAGAAGTGTTCTCCCTGAGTATGCACCGTTGCCAAAGTTCGTCGTGCCCAGACACCACGTGATGATCGGGTGTGATAAGCTCTACGTCCATCTACAACGGGTGCAAGCCAGTTTTGCACACGCAAAATACTCAGGTTAAACTTGACGAGCCTAGCATATGCAGATATGGCCTCGGAACACGGAGACCGAAAGGTCGAACGTGAATCATATAGTAGATATGATCAACATAAACGATGTTCACCATTGAAAACTACTCCATCTCACGTGATGATCGGTTATGGTTTAGTTGATTTGGATCACGTAATCACTTAGAAGATTAGAGGGATGTCTATCTAAGTGGGAGTTCTTAAGTAATATGATTAATTGAACTTAAATTTATCATGAACTTAGTACCTGATAGTATCTTGCTTGTTTATGTTGATTGTAGATAGATGGCTCGTGTTGTTGTTTCGTTGAATTTTAATGCGTTCCTTGAGAAAGCAAAGTTGAAAGATGATGGTAGCAATTACACGGACTGGGTCCGTAACTTGAGGATTATCCTCATTGCTGCACAGAAGAATTACGTCCTGGAGGCACCGCTGGGTGCCAGGCCTGCTGCTGGAGCAACGCCAGATGTTATGAACGTCTGGCAGAGCAAAGCTGATGACTACTCGATAGTTCAGTGTGCCATGCTTTACGGCTTAGAATCGGGACTTCAACAACGTTTTGAACGTCATGGAGCATATGAGATGTTCCAGGAGTTGAAGTTAATATTTCAAGCAAATGCCCGAATTGAGAGATATGAAGTCTCCAATAAGTTCTATAGCTGCAAGATGGAGGAGAACAGTTCTGTCAGTGAGCATATACTCAAAATGTCTGGGTATAATAATCACTTGATTCAATTGGGAGTTAATCTTCCGGATGATTGCGTCATTGATAGAATTCTCCAATCACTGCCACCAAGCTACAAGAGCTTCGTGATGAACTATAATATGCAAGGGATGAACAAGACTATTCCCGAGCTCTTCGCAATGCTGAAAGCTGCGGAGGTAGAAATCAAAAAGGAGCATCAAGTGTTGATGGTTAACAAAACCACTAGTTTCAAGAAAAAGGGCAAAGGGAAGAAGAAGGGGAACTTCAAGAAGAACGGCAAGCAAGTTGCTGCTCAGGAGAAGAAACCCAAGTCTGGACCTAAGCCTGAAACTGAGTGCTTCTACTGCAAGCAGACTGGTCACTGGAAGCGGAACTGCCCCAAGTATTTGGCGGATAAGAAGGATGGCAAGGTGAACAAAGGTATATGTGATATACATGTTATTGATGTGTACCTTACTAGACCTCGCAGTAGCACCTGGGTATTTGATACTGGTTCTGTTGCTAATATTTGCAACTCGAAACAGGGACTACGGAATAAGCGGGCACTGGCAAAGGACGAGGTGACGATGCGCGTGGGAAACGGTTCCAAAGTCGATGTGATCGCGGTCGGCACGCTACCTCTACATCTACCTTCGGGATTAATATTAGACCTAAATAATTGTTATTTGGTGCCAGCGTTGAGCATGAACATTATATCTGGATCTTGTTTAATGCGAGACGGTTATTCATTTAAATCCGAGAATAATGGTTGTTCTATTTATATGAGTAATATCTTTTATGGTCATGCACCCTTGAAGAGTGGTCTATTCTTATTGAATCTCGATAGTAGTAATACACATATTCATAATGTTGAAGCCAAAAGATGCAGAGTTGATAATGAAAGTGCAACTTATTTGTGGCACTGTCGTTTAGGTCATATCGGTATAAAGCGCATGAAGAAACTCCATACTGATGGACTTTTGGAACCACTTGATTATGAATCACTTGGTACTTGCGAACCGTGCCTCATGAGCAAGATGACTAAAACACCGTTCTCCGGTACTATGGAGAGAGCAACAGATTTGTTGGAAATCATACATACCGATGTATGTGGTCCGATGAATATTGAGGCTCGTGGCGGATATCGTTATTTTCTCACCTTCACAGATGATTTAAGCAGATATGGGTATATCTACTTAATGAAACATAAGTCTGAAACATTTGAAAAGTTCAAAGAATTTCAGAGTGAAGTTGAAAATCATCGTAACAAGAAAATAAAGTTTCTACGATCTGATCGTGGAGGAGAATATTTGATTTACGAGTTTGGTGTACATTTGAAAAATTGTGGAATAGTTTCGCAACTCACGCCACCTGGAACACCACAGCGTAATGGTGTGTCCGAACGTCGTAATCGTACTTTACTGGATATGGTGCGATCTATGATGTCTCTTACTGATTTACCGCTATCATTTTGGGGTTATGCTCTAGAGACGGCCGCATTCATGTTGAATAGGGCACCATCAAAATCCGTTGAGACGACGCCTTATGAACTGTGGTTTGGTAAGAAACCAAAGTTGTCGTTTCTTAAAGTTTGGGGCTGCGATGCTTATGTGAAAAAGCTTCAACCTGATAAGCTCGAACCCAAATCGAAGAAATGTGTCTTCATAGGATACCCAAAGGAAACTGTTGGGTACACCTTCTATCACAGATCCGAAGGCAAGACATTCGTTGCCAAGAATGGATCCTTTCTAGAGAAGGAGTTTCTCTCGAAAAAAGTGAGTTGGAGGAAAGTAGAACTTGATGAGGTAACTGTACCTGCTCCCTTACTGGAAAGTAGTACATCACAGAAAACTGTTTCAGTGACACCTACACCAGTTAGTGAGGAAGCCAATGATAATGATCATGAAACTTCAGATCAAGATACTACTGAACCTCGTAGATCAACCAGAGTAAGATCCGCACCAGAGTGGTACGGTAATCTTGTTCTGAAAGTCATGATACTAGATCATGATGAACCTACGAACTATGAAGAAGCGATGGTGAGCCCAGATTCCGCAAAATGGCTTGAAGCCATGAAATCTGAGATGGGATCCATGTATGAGAACAAAGTATGGACTTTGGTTGACTTGCCCGATGATCGGCAAGCAATTGAGAATAAATGGATCTTCAAGAAGAAGACTGACGCTGATGGTAATGTTACTGTCTACAAAGCTCGACTTGTCGCAAAAGGTTTTCGGTAAGTTCAAGGGATTGACTACGATGAGACCTTCTCACCCGTAGCGATGCTTAAGTCCGTCCGAATCATGTTAGCGATTGCCGCATTTTATGATTATGAAATTTGGCAGATGGATGTCAAAACTGCATTCCTGAATGGATTTCTGGAAGAAGAGTTGTATATGATGCAACCGGAAGGTTTTGTCAATCCAAAGGGAGCTAACAAAGTGTGCAAGCTCCAGCGATCCATTTATGGACTGGTGCAAGCCTCTCGGAGTTGGAATAAACGTTTTGATAGTGTGATCAAAGCATTTGGTTTTATACAGACTTTCGGAGAAGCCTATATTTACAAGAAAGTGAGTGGGAGCTCTGTAGCATTTCTGATATTATATGTGGATGACATATTGCTGATTGGAAATGATATAGAATTTCTGGATAGCATAAAGGGATACTTGAATAAAAGTTTTTCGATGAAAGACCTCGGTGAAGCTGCTTACATATTAGGCATTAAGATCTATAGAGATAGATCAAGACGCTTAATTGGACTTTCACAAAGCACATACCTTGACAAGATTTTGAAGAAATTCAAAATGGATCAAGCAAAGAAAGGATTCTTGCCTGTGTTACAAGGTGTGAAGTTGAGTAAGACTCAATGCCCGACCACTGTAGAAGATAGAGAGAATATGAAAGATGTTCCCTATGCATCAGCCATAGGCTCTATCATGTATGCAATGCTGTGTACCAGACCTGATGTGTGCCTTGCTATAAGTTTGCAGGGAGGTACCAAAGTAATCCAGGAGTGGATCACTGGACAGCGGTCAAGAACATCCTGAAATACCTGAAAAGGACTAAGGATATGTTTCTCGTATATGGAGGTGACAAAGAGCTCACCGTAAAAGGTTACGTTGATGCAAGCTTTGGCACTGATCCGGACGATTCTAAATCGCAAACCGGATACGTGTTTACATTAAACGGTGGAGCTGTCAGTTGGTGCAGTTCTAAACAAAGCGTCGTAGCGGGATCTACATGTGAAGCGGAGTACATAGCTGCTTCGGAAGCAGCGAACGAAGGAGTATGGATGAAGGAGTTCATATCCGATCTAGGTGTCATACCTAATGCATCGGGTCCAATGAAAATCTTTTGTGACAATACTGGTGCAATTGCCTTGGCAAAGGAATCCAGATTTCACAAAAGGACCAAACACATCAAGAGACGCTTCAACTCCATCCGGGATCTAGTCCAGGTGGGAGACATAGAGATTTGCAAGATACATACGGATCTGAATGTTGCAGACCCGTTGACTAAGCCTCTTCCACGAGCAAAACATGATCAGCACCAAAGCTCCATGGGTGTTAGAATCATTACAGTGTAATCTAGATTATTGACTCTAGTGCAAGTGGGAGACTGAAGGAAATATGCCCTAGAGGCAATAATAAAGTTATTATTTATTTCCTTATAATCATGATAAATGTTTATTATTCATGCTAGAATTGTATTAACCGGAAACATAATACATGTGTGAATACATAGACAAACAAAGTGTCACTAGTATGCCTCTACTTGACTAGCTCGTTAATCAAAGATGGTTATGTTTCCTGACCATGAACAATGAGTTGTTATTTGATTAACGAGGTCACATCATTAGTTGAATGATCTGATTGACATGACCCATTCCATTAGCTTAGCACCCGATCGGTTAGTATGTTGCTATTGCTTTCTTCATGACTTATACATGTTCCTATGACTATGAGATTATGCAACTCCCGTTTACCGGAGGAACACTTTGGGTGCTACCAAACGTCACAACGTAACTGGGTGATTATAAAGGAGCATTACAGGTGTCTCCAAAGGTAGATGTTGGGTTGGCGTATTTCGAGATTAGGATTTGTCACTCCGATTGTCGGAGAGGTATCTCTGGGCCCTCTCGGTAATACACATCACATAAGCCTTGCAAGCATTACAACTAATATGTTAGTTGTTAGATGATGTATTACGGAACGAGTAAAGAGACTTGCCGGTAACGAGATTGAACTAGGTATTGGATACCGACGATCGAATCTCGGGCAAGTAACATACCGATGACAAAGGGAACAACGTATGTTGTTATGCGGTCTGACCGATAAAGATCTTCGTAGAATATGTAGGAGCCAATATGGGCATCCAGGTCCCGCTATTGGTTATTGACCGGAGACGTGTCTCGGTCATGTCTACATTGTTCTCGAACCCGTAGGGTCCGCACGCTTAAGGTTATGATGACAGTTACATTATGAGTTTATGCATTTTGATGTACCGAAGGTTGTTCGGAGTCCCGTATGTGATCACGGACATGACGAGGAGTCTCGAAATGGTCGAGACGTAAAGATTGATATATTGGAAGCCTATGTTTGGACATCGGAAGTGTTCCGGGTGAAATCGGGATTTTACCGGGTTACCGGGAGGTTACCGGAACCCCCCGGGAGCCATATGGGCCTTCATGGGCCTTAGTGGAAAGGAGAAAGGGGCAGCCCAAGGTGGCTGCGCCACTTCCCCCTCCCCTAGTCCTATTAGGACTAGGAGAAGGTGGCCGGCCCCCCTCTCTCTCTTTCCCCCCCTTGGGGAATCCTAGTTGGAATAGGATTGGGGGGGGGGAGTCCTACTCCCGGAAGGAGTAGGACTCCTCCTGCGCCCTCTCCCTGGCCGGCGCCCCCCTTCCCCCTTGGCTCCTTTATATACTGAGGTAGAGGAACCCTAGAACACACAAGTTGATCCATGTGATCTATTCCTTAGCCGTGTGCGGTGCCCCCTGCCACCATATTCCTCGATAATACTGTAGCGGAGTTTAGGCGAAGCCCTGCTGCTGTAGTTCATCAAGATCGTCACCACGCCGTCGTGCTGACGGAACTCTTCCCCGACACTTTGCTGAATCGGAGTCCGGGGATCGTCATCGAGCTGAACGTGTGCTCGAACTCGGAGGTGCCGTAGTTTCGGTGCTTGATCGGTTGGATCGTGAAGACGTACGACTACTTCCTCTACGTCGTGTCATCACTTCCGCAGTCGGTCTGCGTTGGGTACGTAGGCAACACTCTCCCCCTCGTTGCTATGCATCACATGATCTTGCGTGCGCGTAGGAAATTTTTTGAAATTACTACGAAACCCAACAAAAACAAGAAAAACAAACAGCGCGGAGTGTCGAGTGAATACAAGGAGAGACACTCACGCGGTGGCGACAGACATATCGATCTTGATCTTTTGCAGCGCCTTCCGAGTCTTCGGCTCTGCAACTTTGGGGTGCTTTGGCGCCTTCTCAGTCTGGGTTGGTGAAGAGACCCGAGGACGCTTCGAAGACTGGCCAGCCTGAGCAGTTGCCTTTGAAAGGATCGATATGGTTGACTAGAGGGGGGTGAATAGGCAACTAACAATTTTTAGCTTTTCTTTAACAAGTTAAACTTTGCATCAAAATAGGTTGTCTAGAAATGTAACTAGATGAGCAACCTATATGATGCAACGAGGATAGGTACACAAGCAAGCAAGAGATATAAAACAAGTAAGCTTGCTTAAATAAAGGCACGAGATAACCAAGAGTGGATACGGTGGAGACGAGGATGTGTTGCCGAAGTTCCTTCCCTTTGAGAGGAAGTACGTCTCCGTTGGAGCGGTGTGGAGGCACAATGCTCCCCAAGAAGCCACTAGGGCCACCGTATTCTCCTCACGCCCTCACACAATGCGAGATGCCGTGATTCCACTATTGGTGCCCTTGAAGGCGGCTACCGAACCTTTACAAACAAGGTTGGGGCTCTCTCCACAACTTAATTGGAGGCTCCCAACAAAACCACGAAGCTTCACCACAATGGAATATGGCTCCGAGGTGACCTCAACCATCTAGGGTGCTCAAACACCCAAGAGTAACAAAATCCACACAAGAAAGTATGGGGGAACCAAATATCCTTTGGTGGAAGTGTAGATCTAGGTCTCCTCCTTCAATCCCTAGCAAATCAACAAGTTTGAGTGGCTAGAGAGAGATATTGGGCAAGAGAGCTTGAAGGGCATCAATGGTGGAGTGAGAGAGGTCAAAGGTAGAAGTGGTAGGTGGGAGAAGCCCCCTTAAGTAGTCTCCCCACAAATCCAACCGTTACTGCGTTTTTGCACTGCAGCGGTACAACCGGTCCTCGTCCCGGTACAACCGGGACTCACGGTGTAACAGCAGAACCCTACCAAGCGGTACAACCGGACAGGCGGGTGGTATTACCGGCTAAGAAAGATAACCGGACTAACTGCCTGGCTACCGCACAACCACCGCATCAAAACAGGGGCTTGACCGGTACTTGGGCGGTACCTGGCCGGAACAACCGCATGGCCTTGAGCTCTTGGGCGGCTAAGTTCTGAGCGGAAGAACCGCTCGGACCACCGGTGGTACCGGTCATCGAGGAACGACCGGACCAACCGGGCCACTACCGCCCAAGAACAGCATCAAACCAGAGGCGAGAGCGGTACTTGAGCGGTACATGGACGGAACCACCGCCCTAGCTGTTGCAGAGCATGGTGGCGGTACCACCGCCCGGAGGCAGTGGTACAACCGCTCGAGCAAAAGCTGGTGAGCGACAAGACCCAGCGGTACAACCGCTCCAGAGAGCGGTACAACCGTTGGGCAGAAACAGTGAGCAGGAAAGAGGGGAAGAGACAAGGAAAACTCTCACTCTCACACATCTGAGGAAGGCAAAGAGAGGGTGAGAAAAGTGTACGTGAACTGATTCCCCCAGAGCTTCCTAATGAGTAATCCCTCTTGATAGTACGGGTACTATACGACCAAAGAAAATAAAAACGTAGAGGACACGTCTTCGATCTTTTCCTTCGAGAGGTAATAGCAATCCGATGTAAGCCTAAGCATCGAGAACCTGAAACATATAGCACACGTTTAGACCACAAAGGGTTGTCATCATCATCCAAAACATAAAGTAGGGAAATGCCCTTTCAATCTCCCCCTTTTTGGTGGATGATGTCAACAACATGATTTGCAAGAGATAAGTCAATGAAATCTAGACGGAACTCCCCCTGAATGTGTGCCCCAACAAGTACTAGGTTTTTTTAGAAAGCATGGGCATACTTTCAGGACTAGACTCCCCCTAGATTTTATAGACTCATCACTCTGAGCTCAAAAGGATAGACAATATAATACTTAGAGGCAATAATAAGATAAAGACCAACGAATAAACGGAGTAGCAAGTCTAGCAAGACTCACACATAGCACGGAGTCCATGAACAAACACAAAAACAAGAGAACAAGAGAAAACAACCCAAGCAAATCCCCGAGACCTATAGAACCCTCTCCCCCTTTGGCATCAAGACACCAAAAAGGAAAAGAGCGAAGCTAGCGACCCAAAGCTCAGGCGTCCTCCTCTGACTCCTCAGTCGCATCTGGATCTTCATCATCAGAGTCGTCATCGTCGTCATGATCAGATACTCCCATGGCATTGTCAGCTGCTGCAAACGAGGATGATGGCTGGGGAGGGGCTTCATCATCAGTCCAGGTGCTATGGGTAGAGATCCAACGCTCCTCTGGGGTGATGCTCTTCTCAGAGCCACTCTGAACCTGCATGTTGAGGTGCTTCATCATTGCAATTTGGCGACGCCGTGCGAGCTTCTCATTGACATGTGCCTCATACATCTTCTTCTGGATGTCAGCCTGGAGACAAAAGGTCTTCTTTACCTTGGCAAGTTTGGCCACCCACGAAGGCTTGGCCCCTGGCTCCAGCTCAAAGTCCTCATCGTCAGAAGTAGCATAGACATCCTCAGGAGCATGTTCAGGGAAGCGCGGCTCGGCATGCTTCTTCTTCTTAAGGAGCTTGACCTCATGAACAGTGAGGTTGTCTGGAGAAGTGAGGAGCTCTCCAGGACGACGAACAGCCCACACAGAGTTCAGAAAGCACATGACAAACGGAGCGTAGATTGGGACTTTACGGTAGATGACCATGTTGTACATCTCATGCCACAGCCAATTTGACACATCAAACATTGCCCCTGTCCCCACCATGGTCTTCATAGCAACCATCAAATCAACCAGATAGCCATGAATTTCATCTTGATTGCCCACCTTGGGCAAGAGCACATTGCGGAACACTCGGTGCATGATGTCATAGACCTTCTCCAAATCCTTGGATTCTCCAATAATCCCACGGCCCCGAATGTACAGAGGGGCAAGCTTCTCCTTAGGCATGGACTCAGGAAAATCATGAGGGCGAATGCCACCCCTTGCTTGCAGACCGGTATCCTCATACCCAATAGCATTGCAGAAAGCCCTCTAGGGAACGTGAAACAATTCATCGCGACACATGAAGGTGAGAGTGCGCGCATCATCTTCCCCAAAATGAACCGTGGCATAGAACTGATGGATGAGTTGAACATCAAAGTCACAGTTGACTGACATGATCTTGACAAGATCAAACTCCTCGCAGAGAGCTAACACCTCACCAAAATACTCCATGTTGTTCCTCCAATGATCAAAATCAATTGTCCACTGCTTGGCATATCTATTCTTGTTGTGCTCAAAGAGTTCATGAACAATCCGCACTTGCATCTCATTCCGGAACTGAACAGTGGTCCAATGGGGAGCAATGGGAACCTCATACGGATTCTTTGAGCGGTAGGCTTCCCAATCCTTGGCTTTCCAACGATGCAACGGCATGACAACACGTTGCTTAGCAGCTGCAGACTTTTCACGGCGAGTGGGCTTGGTGGGAATCACAACTTCTTCATCATCTGACACAACCGGGCGCAAGGTCCTTCGTGCCCTCTTCTTGGTCTTGCGAGGAGCAGAGCGAGAACTAGAGCCACCTGAACACACACACGAAAAGCACACACAAAACCCAACAAGGATGAGAGGATTGCACCCACTAGCAGAAAAGGAACAAGTTGCAACAACAGAGAAGATAGAACAGTGCTTAGTGGTTGATATACTCCGGTTGTACCGGATCTTCCGCCGGTAGTACCGCTCCAGCGGTTGTACCGCCCGTAGGGGCGGTAGAACCGCTGACAGTGGCACTACCAGGGAAGATAGATCTAACCGAGGCATACGAATCACACAAGTAATATTCCGAATTCTAAGTGCTGCAAACAAGACAGGAGGCTAACAAAGAACTCTTCTAAGCCATAGATCGAACACTAAACGCGGAAAGATGGGTAAAGCCCTAGGCAAGGAATAACCCTAAACACAAATCTAGAGGCAAAGAACACGAGGCATTACCACCATCCATGGGAAGAGATCGGAAGGCCTCCATGGAGAGAATCCACGGAGAGCCAAGGATCCGAAGCGCGAGACGCACTCCGGGGCAGGGGTAGAGATGGCCGGCGGCTAGGGCAAGAAAAAGAGGAACGAGGACGAAGGGAAAAAAGACAGCCCTTCAACCCCGTCGAGTATATATAGGCCCGTACGCATGCCCCGGTAGAACCGCTTAGGGGAGCGGTTGTACCGCTCGTCTGGTACAGACCGGTGGATGGAGGCGGTACTTCCGGTGCCTGGAAGGCAGCGGTAGTACCGCACGGCAACAACCGGTAGTACCGGACGTGGGTTACCGTGGGATTGTGCGGTGGAACCGCCCAGGCACCGAACGGAAACCCTTGGGACAGCACAACCCGGTACCAGCGGTAGAACCGCTCGTGACACCGGTTGTACCGCCCGACCACCTAAGCCCAAGCCAAGATCAAATGAGTGCAATCCGAAGGGAGGAAGAAGGGGCACAAAAACAGGAGAGAAACAACACCCTAGGAGAACCTAACACAAAGAGCAAAGAGACAAAGAGAGAAAACAACACGAGAGTAGCAAGGCTAACTCCAACTCCCCGAAGAGAGGACGGTGGCCGAGGCCACCTATGTTTGAGTCAATTGGTATGGCATCGCGAAGAATTATCCTTGGGTCCATGACCAAAACTCGTCTTTGAAGCACAAGTACCATCAAATATGGCTAATGTGAAAGACACAATCAATTTATGCATAATGGGGGGAGGAAGAGTTCATTGAGATAACAACACTCCCCCTATGTCCATGCCTGCACCTAAACTAGACAACAAGTTGAGCATGGTAGGGTGTGCAAGGGTTCAAGCCACATTGCTCGAATCAATGATATTTAGCTCATGCCTTAACTCGCAAAATCTTGCTTCATCTAAGGGCTTCGTGAAAATATCTGCAAGGTTGTCATGAGTGTTGATATAGTTGAGCTCGATCTCTCCTCGTCTAATGTGATCCCGGATGAAGTGATACCGGATCTCAATATGCTTCGTCTTGAAATGTTGTACCGGATTGAGAGAGATCTTGATGGCACTTTCATTGTCACACCAAAGAGGCACTTTGTCACAAGTGACACCTTAATCCTTTAAAGTTTGCCTCATCCATAGGAGTTGAGCACAACAACTACCGGCGGCAACATACTCCGCCTCAGTGGACGAGAGAGACACACAACTTTGCTTTTTGGAAGACCAACTTACCAAAGAGCAACCAAGGAATTGGCACCCTCGGGAAGTGGACTTCCTATCCACTTTGTCTCCCGCCCAATCGGAATCTGAGTACCCTAGAAGCTTGAAGTTTGATCCTCTAGGGTACCATAGGCCAAAGTTTGGGGTATGAGCCAAGTATCGAAAGATTCGTTTGACCGCCACATAGTGACTTTCCTTAGGTGCGGCTTGAAACCGTGCACAAATTCCCACACTCAGCATGATGTCCGGTCTAGATGCACAAAGGTAAAGCAAGGATCCAATCATGGAACGATATACCTTTTGATCCACCACTTTACCATTGGGATCTAAGTCAAGTTGGCACTTGGTGGGCATTGGAGTGGAAGCCGGCTTGACGTCACTTAGCTTGAATCTCTTGAGCATGTCTTGAGTGTATTTGGATTGATTGATGAAGGTTCCTTCTCTTCTTTGCTTCACTTTGAACCCTAGAAAGAACTTCAACTCTCCCATGGAGGACATCTCGAACTTTGAGGTCATGAGAGCGGCAAATTCCTCATTGAAAGCTTTGTTAGGAGAACCAAAGATAATATCATCAACATATAATTGGCACACAAACAACTCCCCTTTGACCTTCTTAGTAAAAAGAGTGGGGTCGATTAGTTCAACTTCAAAACCACGGTCTTGTAACAACTCGGTAAGGTGGTCATACCATGCACGTGGGGCTTGTTTAAGGCCATAGAGCGCCTTATCGAGTTGATACACATGATCGGGAAAGTAGGGATCCTCGAACCCAGGGGGTTGCTTGACGTAAACCAATTCATTGATGGGACCATTAAGAAAAGCACTCTTCACATCCATTTGTTGTAACTTAAAATTATGATGAGAAGCATATGCAATTAACAAGGGAATGGATTCAAGACGAGCAACGGGAGCAAAGGTTTCACCGTAGTCGATACCCTCAACTTGGGAGTAGCCTTGTGCTACCAAACGAGCCTTGTTGCGAATGATAATCCCATGGGCATCTTGCTTGTTCTTGAATATCCACTTGGTTCCAATGACATTGTGGTTCCCCGTTGGCCTTGGCACCAATCTCCACACTTTGTTGCGCTCGAAGTTGTTGAGTTCGTCGTGCATGGCATTGAGCCAATCCGGATCTTGTAGCGCCTCATAGACCTTGTGGGGTTCCACACAAGAGACAAACGCATGATGCTCACAATAATTTGCTAATTGTCTACGAGTGCTTACCCCCTTTCTTAAGCTTCCAAGCACATTCGTCATGAGATGATCCTTGGTGGAGAGCTTGGATGCAATCTTGGCGGCACGACGCTCTAATTCCTCCTCGGTGGTGAGTTGAGGAGCGGTTACTTGATCATCTTGAGCGCCGTCATGAACTTGGTCTTGATCTTGAACTTGCTGGGGGAGAGAACTTGACCTTGGGCATCACTTGGTGTGTCAACACCGTCTTGAGTATGATCTTGCCCTTGGTCTTGTTCATGAGGTTGAGGGCCTTCACTTTGTTCTTCGGAAGCGTGTGGGCCTTGGGTTGGTGATGGCTCCACTTGAGTGGAGCATTGTCCTTCTCCTTCGGCCACAAGGGGTTCCTCAATGGGTAGGATAAAACCAACACCCATTCTTCTTATGGCTTGAGGAGGAATTTCATCACCTACATCACAAGTGCCACTTTGCTCCACTTGGGAGCCATTATTCTCATCAAACTCCACGTTACACGTCTCCTCAATAAGTCCCGTGGATTTATTGAGGACACGGTAAGCATGAGAGTTTGTAGCATAACCAACAAATATGCCCTCATGAGCTCTAGCCTCAAATTTAGACAACCGAACACCTTTCTTGAGAATGAAACACTTACACCCGAACACCCGGAAGTACTTGAGGTTGGGCTTGTTACCGGTGAGTATCTCATATGGAGTCTTGTTCAAGCCCTTGCGGAGGTAGAGCCGATTGGATGCATGACACGCGGTGTTGATGGCTTCGGCCCAAAAGTTGTATGGAGACTTGAACTCCACCATCATGGTCCTTGCCGCATCCATCAACGTCCGGTTCTTCCTTTCCGCAACACCGTTTTGTTGAGGGGTGTATGGTGCAGAATATTGATGCTTGATTCCCTCATCACTAAGAAATTCATCCAAGGTGTAGTTCTTGAACTCGGTGCCGTTGTCACTTCTTATTGTCAAGATCTTTGCATTGTGTTGACGTTGTGCTTCATTTGCAAAGTCAATGACGGTTTGTTGGGTCTCGCTCTTCCTCTTGAAGAAATACACACACGTGTACCTTGAGTAGTCATCCACAATCACCAAGCAATACTTCCTACCTCCAAGACTATCGAAGGATGGAGGCCCAAAGAGATCCATGTGAAGGAGCTCCAAAGGCCTCTTTGAATAAATGATAGTCGTGGGAGGGTGAGCCTTCTCATGTAGCTTTCCTTCGATACAGGCACTGCAAGCACGATCTTTAGCAAAACTAACATTCGTTAGTCCACGGACATGGTCCCCCTTGAGGAGACTTTGCAAAGATCTCATATTGACATGGGCTAAACGGCGATGCCAAAGCCATCCCACATCAACTTTAGCCATTAGGCATGTCGCGGTCTTAGTGGGTCGCTCTAAAAAGTTAATCACATATAGACCGTTCTCGACATGCCCAACAAAGGCTACTTTAAGAGTCTTGCTCCACAAGAGGGCCACGGTATCGATATCAAAGAAAGTGGCAAAGCCCATGATTGAAAGTTGACGAACGGAAAGTAAATTGTATGCAAGGGACTCAACAAGCATGACCTTCTCGATCGTGAGATCATGAGAGATGACCACCTTGCCAAGTCCCAATACCTTAGAAGATGAGGCGTCACCCCACTCGACATTGGTGGGCATAGATGGAACCTTGTGCACGTCCACCACCAAGTCCTTGCTTCCGGTCATATGATTTGTAGCTCCGCTATCAAGCAACCATGATCCACCACCGGAAGCAAACACCTACAAGAGATCAATGCTTGGTTTTAGGTACCCATTTTGTAATGGGTCCTTTGATGTTAGTAACAAGGGTCTTAGGAACCCAAATAGACCATTCAATGTATTCATGAAGAGAACCAACAAATTTGGCATAAACATGCCCATCACTAGCACTGCATAACACATAAGAAGGATTAAAATCGCCGGCTTTGTTGGGAGGGGTGACATTGCCCTTCTTGACATTATTCTTCTTCTTCTCCTCGGGGGCACTCTCTCCCTCCCTCACAAAGGTTTGCATGAGAGGAGGAGGCCGTTTGGTCTTGTCATTCTTCTTCTTGTTCTTGGAGTCGGGGACGTACCCAACCCCTTCCTTGGCCACACCTCCCTTTTGGTTGGTCAAGAGATCGTTGAGGTTCTTCTTGCCTTGTATGCAAGTCGCAAGACCTCTCTCAAGTTGCTCCTTCAACTTAGCGTTTTCCTCAACAAGATGTATATGCTCACAACACGGGTTAGTAGCATTTGCATTATCAATTAAAACCATATGAGGAAATGTTGCTTTCTCCTTAGTTAGCTTCACTTGGAGTTGATCATGAGACTCCTTGAGACTAGCGTGAATACCCTTCAAGGCCTTGTGGGCCTTGTCAAGTATATCAAACTCCTCTTTGAGTCTAGCAAGATCAACCCCGAGTTTGGCCTTCTCGGAATTTAGCACACGAGAAACAACGAGGGCATGATCATAATCTTTCTCTAACTTAGCATGATCTACATTGTGTGACTCCTCAAGAGCCAAACGAAGACCACGCTCTTCCTCAAGAGCATTGGAAAGATCCAAAATCTCATCGGCATAGTCACGACTATGTCCTTCCATCTTAGAGATGGTGTCTTTGTGAGCCTCGATCATGTCATTGGCCTCACCAAGTTGTTCCAAGAGAGCAATAAAGTGCTTCTTGGATTTTCCCTTGAGTTTGCCCATAAAGGCCTCAAACTCGTTAGCCTCCACATTAGCTCCCTCAAATTCATTAATGCTATCCGTTTGGGAAGGATGATTAATGATGGTAGTTTTGATGTTGGAGGTTACCTTGTTGGTGGCTTTAGCCATGAGGCACTTGGCGGTGATGCTCTCGTTGGGTGAGTCGAAGAGAGACACCCGTGACGTTGTTGCAATGGCAACGGAGGCCATGGCAACTGACTCAGCATCTTCATCATCGTCATCGTCCTCATTGTACTCTTCTTGCACAACCAAAGCCTTGGGATGAGTCTTCTTGGTGAAGTTGTTCTTGTTGGGGAACGACTTGGCCTTGTCCTTTCGGATGAGTTTGCCACCATTGTCTTCCCTCTTCTCATACGGGCATTCTGCAACGAAATGACTCATGTTGCCGCAATTGTAGCAAGTCCTTACACGTTGCTTGCCCCTTGTACCACTCGAGTTGTTTTTGCTAAAGTTTGGCCTTGAGTTTTTCTTGCTCCAAAATTGCCTTGAAGCAAGTGCCATGTGTTCATGATATGCATACTTCGTATCTTCGGGGTTGCTCTCCTCTTCTTCCTCTTCTTCGTCTTCCACTTTGAGCTTGGCCTTCAATGCAAGGTTAGGCTTCTTTGCCCGTTGAGAACGGATCACCGCATTGTCGGCGGTCTTGTCCAAAATGTTCATGGCCACAAACTCATCCAACACTTCGCTTGAGGTCAAAGTGTGGAAGTCCGGTCTTTGACGAATGACGGAGGACATGGCCTTGTGATTGCCTTGAGGAATTTGCGCTTGATCCAATTGTCATCCATGTCCTTGCTCCCGTGATCTCGTAGTGAGACCGCGAGTTTGGTTACTCTTCGATAGAGCTCACGAGGTTCTTCATCTTCCTTCATTGCAAACTCATCGGCCTCCTCTTGTACCACTTCATAGTTGGAGCGTTGAATGCTTGCGCTTCCCCGGTAGAGAGACACGACACAATGCCATGCATCTTTGGCCAAGGCGAAAGGATGAAGATGAGGTAGGTCTTCGGGTGGAATAGCATCTTGAATGATGAAGAGAGCATTCTCATTGAATTGATTGTTCGCGGCTTCTCGAGGAGTGAAGTTGCTTGGATCATGTGGATAGAAACCTTCTTCAATGATTCTCCAAAGGTTAGTGTTCACATGATTTAAATGACATTTAAAGCGGTAAACCCAAGAATCAAAATCCTCATTTTTCACAATCTTAGGGGGAGGACCGGCATGATTCAAATGAGTGGAAGGAAACGGTCCACCATAAACAAGTGGTGGTTCCACATGGGCAAAGATGCCGGTACCATTCTTGCCACTAGAAGAAGGAGCCTTTTCACTACTAGCTTCCCCCTTGTCGGGGATAGCATCCGTCACCTTGTTGGCGGGATCACCCACTTTCAACGGTGCGGTGGATAGTTTAAGCCCCTCAAGAAATTTAGTAAACATGCTTTCGACTTCGGTCATCATGGAGGTTTTCAATGTCTCCAAGGCCACATTGAACTCCTCACGAGAGACCGAAGTTCCCCCATCTCCCGTAGACGAGATCGGATTCACACCGGAGTGTTCCTCCACACCGTCTACGGTATCAACCATACTCTTTGGACGGTAAAGTCCTTAATAAAGAGACGAGGCTCTGATACCAATTGAAAGGATCGATATGGTTGACTAGAGGGGGGTGAATAGGCAACTAACAATTTTTAGCTTTTCTTTAACAAGTTAAACTTTGCATCAAAATAGGTTGTCTAGAAATGCAACTAGGTGAGCAACCTATATGATGCAACGAGGATAGGTACACAAGCAAGCAAGAGATATAAAAAAAGTAAGCTTGCTTAAATAAAGGCACGAGATAACCAAGAGTGGAGACGGTGGAGACGAGGATGTGTTGCCGAAGTTCCTTCCCTTTGAGAGGAAGTACGTCTCCGTTGGAGCGGTGTGGAGGCACAATGCTCCCCAAGAAGCCACTAGGGCCACCGTATTCTCCTCACGCCCTCACACAATGCGAGATGCCGTGATTCCACTATTGGTGCCCTTGAAGGCGGCTACCGAACCTTTACAAACAAGGTTGGGGCTCTCTCCACAACTTAATTGGAGGCTCCCAACAAAACCACGAAGCTTCACCACAATGGAATATGGCTCCGAGGTGACCTCAACCGTCTAGGGTGCTCAAACACCCAAGAGTAACAAAATCCACACAAGAAAGTATGGGGGAACCAAATATCCTTTGGTGGAAGTGTAGATCTAGGTCTCCTCCTTCAATCCCTAGCAAATCAACAAGTTTGAGTGGCTAGAGAGAGAGATCGGGCAAGAGAGCTTGAAGGGCATCAATGGTGGAGTGAGAGAGGTCAAAGGTAGAAGTGGTAGGTGGGAGAAGCCCCCTTAATTAGTCTCCCCACAAATCCAACCGTTACTGCGTTTTTTCACTGCAGCGGTACAACCGGTCCTCGTCCCGGTACAACCGGGACTCACGGTGTAACAGCAGAACCCTACCAAGCGGTACAACCGGACAGGCGGGCGGTAGTACCGGCTAAGAAAGATAACCGGACTAACCGCCTGGCTATCGCACAACCACCGCATCAAAACAGGGGCTTGACCGGTACTTGGGCGGTGCCTGGCCAGAACAACCGCATGGCCTTGAGCTCTTGGGCGGCTAAGTTCTGAGCGGAAGAACCGCTCGGACCACCGGTGGTACCGGTCATCGAGGAACGACCGGACCAACCGGGCCACTACCGCCCAAGAACAGCATCAAACCAGAGGCGAGAGCGGTACTTGAGCGGTACATGGACGGAACCACCGCCCTAGCTGTTGCAGAGCATGGTGGCGGTACCACCGCCCGGAGGCAGCGGTACAACCGCTCGAGCAAAAGCTGGTGAGCGACAAGACCCAGCGGTACAACCGCTCCAGAGAGCGGTACAACCGCTAGGCAGAAATAGTGAGCAGGAAAGAGGGGAAGAGACAAGGAAAACTCTCACTCTCACACATCTGAGGAAGGCAAAGAGAGGGTGAGAAAAGTGTACGTGAACTGATTCCCCCAGAGCTTCCTAATGAGTAATCCCTCTTGATAGTATGGGTACTCTACGACCAAAGAAAATAAAAACGTAGAGGACACGTCTTCGATCTTTTCCTTCGAGAGGTAATAGCAATCCGATGTAAGCCTAAGCATCGAGAACCTGAAACATATAGCACACGTTTAGACCACAAAGGGTTGTCATCATCATCCAAAACATAAAGTAGGGAAATGCCCTTTCAGCCTTGTCGCGGGCACTCGGCCGTTCTTGGTCAAGCTTGGATCGTCTCTCTATGCGAGGAGGCGACTCGATTTCTTCTCCATCACTTGAGTCGTCACTTCCACCATCCCCTTCACCATCAGAAGTACACTCGCCACTTTCGCCACCACTCGCCTCGCCTTCCTGAGCTTGCTCTTGCTCCCCGTTGGGCATCGAATACATTTCAGTAATGGCCTGAAAGGAAGCAGGGAGAACAAAGTCAGTCGACGCAATATAGACAGCTGCGCGAGTGAATTCGGATTACAAGCAAAAACTCAGAATCAGACCTGCTCTGGTGCACGCGACTGGTCGAATGGGAGAACTCTCTTGGCTCCTCTGGGATTGTCCTTGTTCCCGGTAATGCTCGACAGCCACTTCTCCAGCGTGTCATCATCGACCTCCTCCGGGTAGATCCGAGTGGAGTCTTCTAGACCCGAATACATCCACATCGGGTGGTCTCGGGCTTGGAGAGGCTGGATGCGCCGCTGAAGGAAGACCTCCAAGAGATCCATACCAGTGACCCCGTCACGAATGAGCTGGACCACTCGGTTGACCAACACCTTCACGTGCGCCTTCTCCTCCGGGAGCACCTTCAAAGGGGAGGGTTTTTCCACTCAGTCCATGGTAAAGGGAGGGAGGCCTGTCGATTGCCCTGGCGTCGACTGGTCTTTGCAGTAGAACCAGGTCGACTGCCATCCGCGAACTGAATCGGGAAGAATCATGGCCGGAAAGGAGCTTTTTCCCCTCGTCTGGATGCCAAGACTCCCACACATCTGGATCACTTGGGTCCTCTCGTCACTCGGATTAGCCTTTTTCACTGTCTGGGAGCGACAAGTGAAAATATGCTTGAAAAGACCCCAGTGAGGTCGACAACCCAAGAAGTTCTCACACAAGGAAATGAACGCGGCAAAATAAACTATTGAGTTGGGGGTAAAATGGTGGAGTTGAGCCCCAAAGAAGTTCAGAAACCATCGAAAGAAAGGATGAGGAGGCAAGGAAAACCCAGGGTCGACGTGGGTGGCAAGAAGAACGCGCTCACCCTCCCGGGGTTGCGGCTCGGATTCCTTCCCCGGAAGCCGCGCCGAGTCGTAGGGGATCAGCCCTCCCTCGGCCAGGTCGTCGAGGTCTTCTTGGGAGATCCTCGAGTGGATCCAGTCGCCCTAGATCCAACCCTTCGGCAGGCCAGTCCGCGAGGAAGATCTGCCCCGGCTTGTCGCCTTCCCCTTTGACCTCGCCGTCGCCTTCTTTGCCCGCTCCAGAGCCGCTGTCTTCTCCTTCACCATTGTCGCCGACGAGACGCGTGTGGCGCGGGGGCGTTGGAGCAAGAGCGAGCGCAGAGAAGAGGCGTGAGGAGGAGGAGAGATAATGAGGCGCACTGTTCGGGAGACTCCGGTCCAACGCCTTATATGAGGCCGCTTCCGAGTGGCTGACAGGTAGGCCCAGATGGCTCTGTCAAAACCCGTAACGACCGCACGAGCGATACGTGGCGAAAAAGGTGGTGCAGGGATCGAGGCGGCTCCGCTCTATCTCATTCGATTACTGCGGCCTCCCCCGTCCCGCGCGCTTCCCAAAATTCGGATCCCACTAAATCCGCGGGCAGCAAATAACTTGTCAGACCAAAGATCTCCTCCGCACCGTCACTCGGAGCCTTACAAGTAAAGAAACTCACTCGGCGAAGAATTAAGAATGGATCAAGGCGACTGAAAAGGGAGTTGCTGTCATCACTCAGGTCCGTTGATTCGAAACAAGATATGCTCACGGCATAGAAAACGAGTCGGAGAAGTCCTCAACTCCTTCCCTACTCAAACCTCGATCCATTCGGGGGCTAATGATGAAGCTATGTACCTAGGGTAGGGTCACGGACCTGTCCTAACTGGCCTACCCAAGGACACTTCTAGAATAAATCACCTTTCAATCGACTTGGAGGTGTTCCACTCGACAGACTCGAAGACATTCGACCAAGAAGCAATTACTCGACCAAGATCCAACCACTCGACGGCCAGGAGACCTAAAGTCACTCCGCACGCTAACGGTCGGTCATTAAGTAGCTTTTATGGTCATCATAGCACTTTATTACTAGCGTTATCAGTAACGCCCTACCTTAATGTACATTGAACCCTTCGTAACGTGGGCTGGCCGGGGTCCTGGTGCACTCTATATAAGCCACCCCCTCCTCCGAGACAAGGGTTCGCACCTCTGTAACTCATACACACATAATCCAGTCGACCGCCTCCGGGCACCGAGACGTAGGGCTGTTACTTCCTCCGAGAAGGGCCTGAACTCGTAAACCTTGCGTCCTTACAACCTCTCCATAGCTAAGACCTCGCCTCTCCATACTTACCCCCCTACATCACTGTCAGAGTTAGAACCACGACAGTCACTTCTCCCCGAGCAAGCGCTTCCGACTCCGCCGTTTACAACCCACGAGGACACCCTCACCGCAAGCGAAGTGTGAGCACACTAAGAACAACCAAACAGTCGATCACACGCGCCGGTAATAGGAAAACACCTGATTCGATGGCGAACGGCGCCAGAGAAATATACCAGCTGGCGTTGTGAAGGAACACCGATCCGGACCACCTGTCGGTCGTCATCGTCGCCGCCCACACTATTGTAAGGATGGAAAGCTACAGATGGTGGTCGGCTAGGCAGGCTGTGATGAAAATGGGCTTGGTGAGCTTCAAATCAAAGGCTAACACTTTACATCGGTCAATGCCGACGATGATGGTGTACTTGGAAGTTGTCACGCGAAGGCAGCTACTTCCGGTGATTGTCAGGGAGGCCACGCAGGGTGCTGCTGATGTTTGTTGCTTGCTAGCTAGGGTGATGATGTTCTCGATGTGAAAGACTGTTATGTGGTGGTCCAACTCAGGCAGAAGGCCCAAGGCCTCCTGATGCAACCGATAGTTGGACTAGGCCTTGAAGAAGACCGCAGATGCGTAGGAATGGAAGGCGGACATAGAGGAGCAAGGATACATATAGAGAGCAGAGAGGTGAGGAGAGGTTGTCGAAGAGAGAGAGAGAGAGAGAGAGAGAGAGAGTAAAATCTAGATCTAGAGCATAAAATCCCGTTGTATCTCTCGCCTTATACTAGTGGCTCGATCTATACATGTGAGTGCATAACATAGGCAGTGGTCGTGTGCTATTATGGCTGTTGTGGAGGCTATGGCGATATATAGTTCCAGAGTCGAGGGTGTGCCCTCGAGTTGTGCGGGGTGAGTGGCTTTGGGGCCTAATGCACATACCTAGGCATGTAGCACATTGACCTTCATGAAGTGAGGTGTCATGGCACATGTGTCGTATGGTGGTACTTGGTCGATGATGGCGGTAGATTGAATGGTGTGCATGGCTATTGTGGCTCGAGCAATGCTAACAGGATAACTAACAATGGTGGTCGATTGTGCAGGCTGGGAGGAAAGATGGGGTTGGTGAGCTTAAGCAACACCAGCCTCGATTGATGCCGACGACAATGGTGACCTTGGAGGTGTCGTTGTGGAGGCCCTACACCCCCTCCCCCGGGGCGGGGCATTTGGTTCTTGTGATCTCTTGGTAGAAACCCAAACTTTAGGTTGGTCCCAGAGCGGTCGGCGAAAATGTTCTTGTTGCTTCCCCCTTGGAGACCAACCCTTCATCACATTGCAATGTGTTGTGTTGCCTTGAAGTTTTGCGGTTGGTGGGTGCATGACCTCCATGCCGGGTTGAAACCGGAATGGTGGCTCCAAAGTTTTTATTTGTGTTGTATAAATTTCAGCCACTTAGTTGCTCAAAACGAATAAAACTACACTACTTATTTCCTAAGGGAGGTAATAAATGATAAGATACATTTTCAAAGAGGAAGTGCATTTACTTTTAACCTTGGGGGTAGGAAATCATGATTAGGATGGTGAACGTAAACCCTTTAAACTTAGATATTTAATGAGCTTTTTTCCTTTCATCAAGGTGGATTCCTTAGCACCCCTCCAAACAAAATAGGTGAATTCCTTAGCAGATAAATGAAAAAAAGTTGCTCCTTTGTTTATTAGGCTCCCTTATATTTTAGGCCAAATCTTGATCGTAGATTTGATTTACAAAAATTAAGTGGTATGTCATGAAAAATTATATTGTTAGATTCATTTTTGAAAGAAGTTTTCAATGATATTTTTTTGCTACATATAACTCATATTTATTACGTGCATGAATGATCAAATTTTGGCTCAAAATGTGAGGGGTCTAATAAACCCGAACGGAGGGGCATGTCATATTTGTCTTGACGCATGTCGCTTTGGGTTGGCATAGTTCCCGGCGCAGGGGAGCGCCTATACCTCGCTTGCTGTGGGGTGCATAGGTTTCCTCGCCCCAGCCCCCCACCCCCTTTGAAATGGGCTGACCCATCATGGGGCAGCGCTGGATCTCTAGCAAACGCTAAAAAAAAGTAACACGGTGCTAAACAAATGTAACACAATGCTAAAAATTGTTGATAACATTAAAAAACATTGTTCATGATGTTTAAAAAATGTTCTTGTGTTTCAAAAAATATGTATGTGACAATTAAAAATAAAGTTTTTTTATGTAAAAAAAGTTCATGCAGTTAAAAATAGGATAGTACCATCCAAAAAATGCACGTGTTATCTTAAAAAAATGTGTTTTTTCGGTTAAAAAATATTGAATAGTGTAAAAAATGTTCATGTAGTTGCTAAAATGTTTTGTATCATTCAAAGCAATGTTCCATGCGTATTTGAATAAAAACATTAGGGCATATTTGAAAAGAAATAAAAAACTTATATTTGAAAAATATGTTAATCATGTATTAGGAAAAAATTAGACATGCATGAAAGATGTTTCGTATATAAAAATTGGACATAAAATGTGTATGTAAAAAACTGACATTTTCTGAAAAAAATATGTTAAAATCAAGAAAAGCTAGATACATAAAAAGAACATAATAAAACCATTGAAAACCGACACGGAAAACCGTTGGAAACCAACACTGAAAGCAAAAATATATAAAAAACAGTATTTGAAAAACAAAACACCGATAAAATGCTGTATACGGTTTTAACGGGCCGACCCACGAGCACCCGCGCCGAAGGCTAGGCTATTAGGCAAAAAGCAGCTCCAAAAAAGGCCAAAAGTAGCTCTGGCGCCGCAGCCGATCCGTCTCGACCCTTCGGCGGCATTCCCCGCGCACTCACCCTGGACCGACGCATCGCCCCGTACGGCAACGGCCGGACAGGGATCAGGTGACATGCACCTTTGCATGTCACCGTGTGACTTGCGGCTTAAATTTATATTTAAATATTGTAAAAAAATCTGAAAAAAATCCTACATGTTCTTAGTATATATTAAGATAATTTTAAAAAAATTCAGATCAAAATTCGAGACATACATCAAGAAGCAAAAAAGAGAAATCTGTCATGAGTAGTTACGAATGGTTCTCTGTATACTATTTACATATAAGTTTCTCTTTTTTGCTTCTTGGTACATGTTTCGAATTTTGATCTAAATTCTTTAAGGATTATCTTAATATGTGTTGTGAACATGCATGATTTTTTTCAAATTTTTTTATGATGTTTAAATATAAATTTGGGTCGCAAGTCACACGGTGACATGCAAAGGTGCATGTCACGCAACGGCCACGTACCGCCGCCGGTGCAGTATAAGACAACGCCTCGCCGTCCCGGGACACAGCACCGATCGCACTAGAAGGATCGCGACCGCCAAAGCCGTAGTACGACACGACGCTCCCACCACACCCACGCCCGCGCGCGGAGGACGAACGAGGCTTCGGCTCCGGCTCGAGATGCTCGCGGTGTTCGACAGGGCGGTGGCGCCGAGCCCGGAGGGGCTGCGGCAGCCGGGCGAGGCCGGGCACGGCGCGGACGGGCTCGCTGCCCGGTTCCGGGAGGCCCGCACCGGCGCGGTCACCGTCGACTTCGGCGGCGGTGGCGCCATGGCCTACTCTTCCCACGGCCAGAGCCCCTTCCTCCCCAGGTGAGGTCACGGAACTCTCCGTCGATTTCGTTTCCCTCGTGCCGTGCGTTCCTGCTTAAATCCACGGATCGACGGTGCGTCTGCGTCAGCTGCAAGCATGGAGATGCCCGTGCATGATCTCGCATAAATTTTGTTCATGTCGCCATGGGTTCAGCTAATGCTAATTTCTTACTGTATCTTTTCGTCTACTGAATCATCTACGTTGGTAGGTTGTTCGGCGTCGTCGACGACATATTCTGCCTGTTCCAAGGCGCGATCGAGAACATGGCTGTGCTGAAGCAGCAGTACGGGTTGAGCAAGAGTGCCACTGAGATCAACCTCGTTATTGAGGCCTACAGAACCCTGAGGGACAGGGGACCTTACCCTGCAGACCAGGTCGTGAGGGACTTCAATGGCAAATTCGCGTTTGTGCTGTATGATCGCTCCACCAGTTCGGTCTTCATGGCTGCTGTAAGTGAATGTCTGGATTTCATTTTTGTACTCGATTCAGTTCAGTAAAGTGCACGCTCTAGTAAACCTTTTTTAGCACGAAATAGTACCACGATAATCAAGTTCTATGATTGCAGTTGTGTGCTTACTTTGAACTTGTACCTCTGTTATTGCAGTACAATGTGTGTTTGTTCTTGAAGAGTTTAAAATGTCAGTTCTTATATACTGGTACTTACCTGTCTAGTAATGATTTTTATTCAGAGTTAGTTGCCTGTGATGGTTTCAACAGTTGTGTTCGATGTCAGTCCCAGTTTAGTCCAAATTTTCACTGAACTTTAGGGCTGCGTTTATACAATATTCAGCATGTGACAATTAGCACTCAAAGTATGTCCGGACAGACGATTTTAGGTCATAGTTCAGCAAAATGGCATCTCAACAGTACATCCTCAACATCTGACTAGATGCTACCAATCCCTCTGTTATTTCTGAACTAATCTTCATGTTGCCTGTCTAACGTTCTGCATTTCAACATCAATGTGACAGAAGACACCAATTACTCCTTACTTAGTACTGCAAAGAAATATCAACTTACATCGGCTATCCATCTTCTTATAGGATGCTGATGGTGGCGTCCCGTTTTACTGGGGAGTTGATTCAGAGGGTCATCTTGTAGTGTCCGATGACGATGAAGTTGTGAAGAACGCTTGTGGAAAATCTTTCGCACCGTTCCCCAAAGGTGTGCCTAAATTGCACATCAAGCAAGCAATCGCACAAGCATCTCTGATATTCTTTTCACGCCCTCTGATCACCGGCATCCGATGTTTTCCTTGTCAGGTTTCTTCTTCACGACGTCCGGGGGTTTGCAGAGCTACGAGCATCCCCTGAACGAGGTGAAGCCGGTGCCAAGGGTCGACAGCAAAGGGGAAGTATGCGGCGCAACTTACGCGGTCGATGAACAGGCCAAGAAAGATACCGCCGGCATTCCCCGTGTTGGCAGCGCTGCAGATTGGTCTTCCCAGTACTGAATCTGTAGATACTGTTGCAAGCATATGGTATAACCCTGGTGCAGTTGCATACATGGTAATAACCGGGCTCAGGCGTGGCCTTTGCCTTGTGCTACGACGTTCACCTACAGAGTGACACTTGTGCTTGTGGTACAAGGTTACATAGTACTACTAGTATATAAGAAAGGATTAGCATGAGGGACTGAAAAATTGTAATATTTGTATGCATATAAAAGGGCAGAAGCGTTGCAGATGTGTCAATAGATGTTCTGTTCTCTGATGATAAAATATGTCACGTTATCTAATTCCCGTTTTCTGCTTCGATGGACGTATATGTCCTTGAAGTATGAAGTATGGTCTTGAGAGACCCTCCTCAATAAACGTATAAAGAGCTTCCAATATCCTTTCATAACATACACGCCGTAAGGAGACACCATGTACTAGGATCTCTGTGTCAGTTCTCTCGCACAACTGCTAATGAAAATTATATAAGAACACACAACAGCATTCACATATAAAAAAAATTCTGGATGAAATCGAAACTTTTCTTGAAAAAAATATGAATGACTAGGAAATGTCGAATATTTTTTGGAAACAGCAAATACTTCATGAAACTCCACATCCTTTTTGAAAATTTGACCAATTTCTGAAATTCCAGAACATTTTTCAAAAAATGGAAAATACTTTTGGGATTCTGAACATTTTGTGAAAAAATAAAAAAAATTGGAATCGTGAATAATTTACAAAAATGCAAACAGAATTACGAAATTCAACACATTTTTCGAAAAAAAGAAACAAATAACGAACATTTTCTGCAAAACAGGAACATTTTTTGAAAGCATGAGAACATTTTTAGAAACTCAGACGAAAATTTGAAAAAGCAAACTTGTTTTGGATAAGTGAAGAATTTTTTAAAATCGAGGACATTTTTGAAATCCCGATTGTATTTCAATTTGTGAACAAAAATTATAATAATAAAATTTTTAAACTTCAATTTTTAAAGCATGCATATTTTTATATTCCCGAACTTTTTTGATATTGAGAACACGAACATGTTTACAAATTTCAACAAAATGTTTAACCATGAACAATATTTGAAATTTGCAAACATTTTTAGAGTCATGAACAATTTTTTAAAGTGCAAATAGTTTTAGAAATTCCCAGCATGCGCTCGATGGGAGCGACGTCGCCTAGTTGGACCAAGGCTTGGACCAAGGCCTAAGCGTATGTTTATCTTTTCTATTTTTTTGTTATTCCCTTTTTTTGTTAATTCATTTTCTCCTTTTAAGCTTTATTCATCTTTCTGAAACCAGTTCCAGAATTTGAAATATTATTTGGAACTCCAAAATAACAGTTTTATGGAAATGTTTCAAATTATGATTTTAAATTCTTTTTTGGTCAAACATTTATTAAATGATTTTTAAGAAATGCATTTACTATTTTCAAATTTATCATTTTGTATTTATTATTTATATTAAAAACTCAAAATAACAGCTATAAGTACATGTTTAAATTATGATTTTAAATATATTTTTCATTCGAATCTGGCATGGATGCCTACTATGGGCATGCTCACCCATTGGCAAAAGTTGTGGTCATTTCAATAATGTCCCAAAGCAACACCATGTTCAAGAAGCTACATTTGAGAGTGCGTTGTTTCTGGACATCCGTCAAATGAATCTATTTTTCTCATTAGCTTGTATGATCAATTTAAGGCATCATGGCAAGTTGTTTTGGTTTTTGGCAAAATTTGCATTTTGTAGAGTTTTCTCGGTCTAAAGAGGCCGATAAATGGCCAGATGTGTCGCAACTTGCATATGGTGTCAGAACTCAGAAATCTTTGAAACTTGGCATGGATGCATTGAAGGAAAGATGCCGTAGAGGCAATAATAAAGGTGTTATTTATATTTCCTTATATAATAAATGTTTATTATTCATGCTAGAATTATATTAACCGGAAACTTAGTATATGTGTGAATACATAGACAAACAAAATGTCCCTAGTATGCCTCTACTTGACTAGCTCGTTAATCAAAGATGGTTAAGTTTCTTAGCCATAGACATGTGTTGTCATTTGATGAACGGGATCACATCATTAGAAGAATGATGTGATGGACAAGACCCACCCGTTAGCTTAGCACTATGATCGTTTAGTTTTATTGCTATTGCTTTCTTCATGACTTATACATGTTTCTCAGACTATGAGATTATGCAACTCCCGAATACTGGAGGAACACCTTGTGTGCTATCAAACGTCACAACGTAACTAGGTGATTATAAAGATGCTCTACAGGTGTCTCCGATGGTGTTTGTTGAGTTGGCATAGATCGAGATTAGGATTTTTCACTCTGTGTATCGAAGAGGTATCTCTGAGCCCTCTTGGTAATGCACATCATTATGAGCCTTGCAAGCAATGTGACTAATGAGTTAGTCACGGGATGATGCATTACGGAACGAGTAAAGAGACTTGCCGGTAACGAGATTGAACTAGGTATGATGATACCGACGATCGAATCTCGGGCAAGTAACATACTGATGACAAAGGGAACAACGTATGTTGTTATGCGGTTTGACCGATAAAGTTCTTCGTAGAATATGTAGGAACCAATATGAGCATCCAGGTTTCGCTATTGGTTATTGACCGAAGATGTGTCTCGGTCATGTCTACATAGTTCTCGAACCCGTAGGGTCCGCACGCTTAATGTTCGATGACGATTTGTATTGTGAGTTATGTGATTTGATGTACCAAAGTTTGTTCGGAGTCCCGGATGAGATCACTGACATGACGAGGAGTCTCGAAATGGTCGGGAGGTAAAGATTCACGGGCTATTTGGTTCCTAGCCACACCTTGCCACACCTTGCCACACATTGCCACACCTAACCTTAGGCAAGTTTAACCAAGTTAGGTAGGTGTTTGGTTCTAGCCACACATAACGCAATGATTTTTTATGAGAAGTGAACCCCATATGTCATAGACACAAAAAGTGTGACAAGATTCTCTTAGGCAAGCCAAAGTGTGGCTAACAATTTGAGCAACTCAACTAAGGCAAATGTGGTAAGTGTGGCAAAAATCATGTGGCAATATATGACAAAGATAGTCACAATCCAAACAGCCCCTCATATATTGGAATGTTGCATTTGGACATCAAAATGGTTCTGAGTGGTTCGGACATTTTTCCAGAGTACCGGGAGGTTACCGGACCCCCCCGGGAGAAGTTATGAGCCTTATGGGCCATAAGAGGGAAGCACACCATCCCACAAAGGGCTG
Source organism: Triticum urartu (assembly GCF_056163025.1). Lineage (NCBI taxonomy): Eukaryota > Viridiplantae > Streptophyta > Magnoliopsida > Poales > Poaceae > Triticum > Triticum urartu. The sequence goes on from NC_141877.1 coordinate 599,438,935, forward strand.
GTGGCCCCCCCTTGGGCAGGAGGCCGATTAGGACTAGGAGAAGGGGACCGGGCCCCCTTACCTTCTCATTCTCCCTTCCCCCTTTCCTATTTCGTATGGGAGGTGAAATCCTACTAGGACTACGGAGTCCTAGTAGGACTCCACACCTTGGCGCGCCCCCTAGGGCCGGCTGCCTCTCCCTCTCCCTCCTTTATATACGGAGGCAGAGGGCACCCCAAAGGCACACAAAAAGTTTCTCTTAGCCGTGTGCGCTGCCTCCTTCCACGGTTACACACCTCTGTCATATCGTCGTAGTGCTTAGGCGAAGCCCTGCACCGGTAAACTTTATCATCACCATCACCACGCCATCATGCTGACGAAACTCTCCTTCGGCCTCAACTGGATCAAGAGTTCGAGTGACATCACCGAGCTGAACGTGTGCAAATCGCGGAGGTGCCGTGCAATCGATACTTGGATCGGTTGGATCGCGAAGACGTTCGACTACATCAACCGCGTTACTAAACGCTTTCGCTTTCGGTCTACGAGGGTACGTTGACACACTCTCCCCCTCTCGTTGCTATGCATCTCCTAGATAGATCTTGCATGACTGTAGGAAAATTTTGAAATATTACGTTCCCACCTACTTACAAAAGTTGAGGTCATTTTAAGAATGTCCAAAACTAGACCATGTTCGACGGAGGTGTCCGAGTAGGCCAGAAGTCTCCGTTTGAGAGCGCGTTTTTTGGCAACTGTCAAATGACCCTAAATTTTTCCACCAGATTATATGACCAATTAAAGTCATCCTACCAAGTTGTTTTTGTTTTTGACAAAATCTTGCATCTTGTGAAGTTTTGTAGGTGAAAATGGCCGATAAATGGTTGGAACGACCAACTTGCATACTGTGTCAGAATTCGTTTGAACCTGTCATGGATGACTACCATGGGCATGCACAGATGTTGGCATGAGTTGGGGGCATATAAAAATGTCCAAAACTAGACCATGTTCGACACAGGGCTTCTGAGTAGTCCAGAAGGCTCCGTTTGAGAACACGTTGTTTCTCGTCATACTTGAATTGGCCTAAAATGTTTTTCATGGTAGTGTATCATCAATCCAAGGCATCATGCTAAGTTGTTTGGGTTTTGTAAAATATGTATTTTCTAGAGTTTCTTGGTGAAAAAAGCCCAATAAATGGTCGGACATGACACAACTTGCATAGTCGGAATTCGTTCAAGCATGGCATGGGTACATACCATGGGCATGGCCACTTGCTTGAAAAGTTGGGTTTATTTCATGCATGTCCGAACATAGACCATATTCAATGAAGAGTGTTTGGGTAGGCTAGAAGGGTCCGTTGGTGAGCATGTAGTTTTTTTTTTCTAATTTGAATAATTTTGTTATTTGCAATTTTCGAATTATAAATCAACATGAACATTTTCTTATGTTCTAACCATTTATTATAATTTGTCAAAAAAAATGAATTTCAAGTTATGTATACAAAATTTGAAGTTGAACACTTTTACACTTTTTTAAAAAATCCTAACAATAGATGAAAATTTTGAACAAAAATTGCAAACCACATGCTTTTAAAAAAATTATCACCTTTTTTTAAACACGGACATTATTTAAATTTTTGAACAAATAATTCGGAAAACGGGAATGTTTTTATGGAAATTCCAGAATAATTTTAAAAAAATGTAAACTATATTTGAAAACAATAACATTTTTTGGTCTTCCAGATATTTCAATTTTTTGAACAGGTTTAAAAAAAATTCAAAATGGAGAAAAATAACTAACAAAAAGATAAAATAAAACAAAAAATTAGGAAAAAATCGCTTAGGCCATGGCCCAGCTAGGCAACGGGCAACGGCATGGCTTGCATCGGGTGCCTGATGGGCCGGCCCAAGTATTCGGGGTTTGAAAAAGGTCATCGATTTAAAAAAAATGTTCGCAGATTCGAATTTTTTGTAGGTTTTCAAAAATTAAATCACTAAAAAAATTCATCAAATAAAATAAAGTTCGTGAATTTCATTTTTATCAAATTTGAAAAAAGTTCACGGGTTATGATAACAAGTTCGTAAAAGTGGAAAAGAGTTCGTGGATTTGAGAAACATTCATGCATGTGAAAAAAGGTTCACACATTCGGAAAAAAGTTCATGATTTTTTTTTAAAGTGCACAAATTCAAGAAAATATTCACAACTTTAAAATATTCATGTATTTAAACAAAATCCCAATTTTGAAATAAAATTCGTTAATTTTTAAAAAGGAAAAAGAATTTCGAAAAAGGAAGAGAAAAACAAGAGAAAACGTCACCCAAAACAAAAAGCAAAAAATCAAAAGAGAAGGCAGACAAGAAAGCTATGTGTTTTTAGCGTTGATTTGAAGAAGGAAAAAGAAGTAAACTAGGCACGTCGGGTTAGTTGTCCCACTTGGTTGATACAGTTGCACTTTATCGGGAGGTCAGCAGTTCGAATCGTGTCGTCAGGTGACGTATTTTCAGAAAAGATCATGCTACCCTTTATTATAAAGGAGTATGAAGAGATCCTCTTCATCGATGTGTTTAGGGGTTTGTACCAAATCTTAAGTGTGGTTTTTAATCATGTCTTACAATTCCAAATACGCTGTCAGCATTCTTCTAACTGAGTGTACCTGAATTAGGAGTTTAGGACCACCGCTTTTACTACATGGAGAGGAAGGATTCTCCCATGGACCTAGCTATAGCAGACAGGGGCATAATGACTGTGCTGTGTGCTGTGCTGAAATAGTGTTACTACATGTAACGGACTGCCAGGCATTTTGCTGTAGACCCCGCATAGTACATTCCCCCTTGATGTCACCAATTATTTGCACAAGTCTGTGCTGCTGGGATACGGGTGGCTGGACGAGCGAATGAATGAATCCCGTGGTGCCTCCCGTGGTGCACGGGGCGTATCTCGCTGTAGCTTACTGTTTTCTCCGGCTGAAGCACGGTGCAGGATGGTCGATCCATGGGGAGCGCTATAATTGGAGGAGCTGGGAGCATCTCCAGCCGCGGCCCCAACACATCTCCCAGGTGCCTTTTTACGCGCCGGTGCCTAAAAACTCCCTACTCGCGTCTTCAAAATGCCGAAATCCGTCAGCTCGACTCGTTTTTGGGCCCAGCGATCACAGGACGAACCCGGCGCACTGGGGCTCGGGGCTCCGGCACAAGGGGAAAACATGACTGGGTCATACTGTCAGGCGAAAAGTGAAGCCAAGTCGTCCAGATTCGCCTCCCACCCCCGCGCGCTCGGCCGCCATCCTGCTGATCCCGGCGCCGTCCACCGCCCACCACCGCTAGATAGGCCATTCCCCGCCGGAAAAGAGAGAAGGTTTCGCCGCGGCAGCCTCTCCACCACCGTCCGCGCGATATTTCCGGCGTTCCGGCCGCGCAGGGCGGTATACCGGCGGGTGTGTGCCCACCATGCCCCCAGGTGTTCGATGATTTGTCTACTCGGCAATGAACTCGGACGACGAGGAGGCTCTCGCCGCGCTGCTGGAGAAGGAAGCCGATGCCGACGTCCAGGAAGAGGAACATCTCATGGTCCTCGCCGCCCTCGCTGGCCTGCTCGCGAGTAATGAAAAGCCGCGGCGAGGTGGCTCGGCGTGTTGGGGAACACAGTAATTTCAAAAAAATTCCTACGCACATGCAAGATCCATCTAGGTGATGCATAGCAACGAGAGGGGAAGAGTGTTGTCCACGTACCCTCGTAGACCGTAAGCGGAAGCGTTATGACAACGCGTTCGATGTAGTCGTACGTCTTCACGATCCGACCGATCCTAGCACCGAAGGTACGGCACCTTCGCGATATGCACATGTTCAGCTCGGTGGCGTCCTGCGAACTCTAGATACAGCTGAGTGTCGAGGGAGAGTTTCGTTAGCACGACGGCGTGATGACGATGATGATGAAGCTACCGGCGCAGGGCTTCACCTAAGCACTTCAACGATATGACCGAGGTGAAAATCTATGGAGGGGGGCACCGCACACGGCTGAACAATCAACTTGTGTGCCTATGGGGTGCCCCCTTCCCCCGTATATAAAGGAGTGGAGGAGGGGGAGGGCCAGCCCCTCTATGGCGCGCCCAAGGGGAGTCCTACTCCCATCGGGAGTAGGATTCACCCCCCTTCCCTAGTTGTATTAGGAGAGGAAGGAAGGGGGAGAGAGGGGGAAGGAAAGGGGGGGACTGGCCCCCCACCCAATTCGGATTGGGCTTGGGGGGGGGGGCAGGGGGCGCCCCCTCCTAGGATCCCTTCTTCTATCTCCCACTATGGCCCAATAAGGCCCATATACTTCCCGGGGGGGGGGTTCTGATAACCTCCTAGTACTCCGGTATATGCCCGAACTCACCCGGAACCATTCCGATGTCCAAACATAGGCTTCCAATATATCGATCTTTATGTCTTGACCATTCCGAGACTCCTTGTCATGTCTGTGATCATATCTGGGACTCTGAACTACCTTCGGTACATCAAAACACATAAACTCATAATACCGATCGTCACCGAACGTTAAGCGTGCAGACCCTACGGGTTCGAGAACTATGTAGACATGACCGAGACTCATCTCCGGTCAATAACCAATAGCGGAACCTGGATGCTCATATTGGTTCCTACATATTCTACGAAGATCTTTATCGGTCAAACCACATAACAACATATGTTGTTCCCTTTGTCATCGGTATGTTACTTGCCCGAGATTCGATCATCAGTATCTCAATACCTAGTTCAATCTTGTTACCGGCAAGTCTCTTTACTCGTTCCGTAATGCTACATCCCGTAACTAACTCATTAGTTACATTGCTTGCAAGGCTTATAGTGATGTGCATTACCGAGAGGGCCCAGAGATACCTCTCCGATACACGGAGTGACAAATCCTAATCTCGATCTATGCCACTTAACAAACACCATCGGAGACACATGTAGAACATCTTTAACCAGTTACATTGTGACGTTTGATAGCACACTAAGTGTTCCTTCGGTATTCGGGAGTTGCATAATCTCATAGTCATAGGAACATGTATAAGTTATGGAGAAAGCAATAGCAGTAAACTAAACGATCATCGTGCTAAGCTATCGGATGGGTCAAGTCAATCATATAATTCTCTAATGATTTGATCCCGTTAATCAAACGACAACTCAAGTCTATGGTTAGGAAACATAACCATCTTTGATTAACGAGCTAGTCAAGTAGAGGCATACTAGTGACACTTTGTTTGTCTATGTATTCACACATGTACTAAGTTTCCGGTTAATACAATTATAGCATGAATAATAAACATTTATCATGATACAAGGATATATAAATAACAACTTTATTATTGCCTCTACGTCATATTTCCTTCAGTCTCCCACTTGCACTAGAGTCAATAATCTAGATTACATTGTAATGATTCTAACACCCATGGAGTCTTGGTGCTGGTCATGTTTTGCTCGTGAGAGAGGCTTAGTCAACGGGTCTGCAACATTCAGATCCGTATGTATCTTGCAAATCTATATGTCTCCCTCCTTGACTTGATCGCGGATGGAATTGAAGCATCTCTTGATGTGCTTTGTTCTCTTGTGAAATCTGGATTCCTTTGCCAAGGCAATTGCACCAGTATTGTCACAAAAGATTTTCATTGGACCCGATGCACTAGGTATTACACCTAGATCGGATATGAACTCCTTCATTCAGACTCCTTCATTTGCTGCTTCTGAAGCAGCTATGTACTCCACTTCACACGTAGATTCCGCGACGACGCTCTGCTTGGAACTGCACCAACTGACAGCTCCACCATTCAATAAAAATATGTATCCGGTTTGTGACTTAGAGTCATCCGGATCAGTGTCAAAGCTTGCATCGACGTAACTGTTTACGACGAGCTCTTTGTCACCTCCATAAATGAGAAACATATCCTTAGTCCTTTTCAGGTATTTCAGGATGTTCTTGACCGCTGTCCAGTGATCCACTCCTGGATTACTTTGGTACCTCCCTGCTAAACTAATAGCATGGCACACATCAGGTCTGGTACACAGCATTGCATACATGATAGAACCTATGGTTGAAGCATAGGGAATGACTTTCATTTTTTCTCTATCTTCTGCAGTGGTCGGGCATTGAGTCTGACTCAACTTCACACCTTGTAACACAGGCAAGAACCCTTTCTTTGATTGATCCATTTTGAATTTTTTCAAAACTTTATCGAGGTATGTGCTTTGTGAAAGTCCAATTAAGCGTCTTGATCTATCTCTATAGATCTTGATGCCCAATATATAAGCAGCTTCACCGAGGTCTTTCATTGAACAATTCTTATTCAAGTATCCTTTTATGCTATTCAGAAATTTAGTATTATTTCCGATCAGCAATATGTCATCCGCATATAATATCAGAAATGCTACAGAGCTCCCACTCACTTTCTTGTAAATACAGGCTTCTCCAAAAGTCTGTATAAAACCATATGCTTTGATCACACTATCAAAGCGTATATTCCAACTCCGAGAAGCTTGCACCAGTCCATAAATGGATCGTTGGAGCTTGCACACTTTGTTAGCACCTTTTGGATCGACAAAACCTTCTGGTTGCATCATATACAACTCTTCTTTAAGATATCCGTTAAGGAATGCAATTTTGACATCCATTTGCCAAATTTCATAATCATAAAATGCAGCAATTGCTAACATAATTCAGACGGACTTAAGCATCGCTACGGGTGAGAAGGTCTCATCGTAGTCAACTCCTTGAACTTGTTGAAAACCTTTTGCAACAAGTTGAGCTTTGTAGACAGTAACATTACCGTCAGCGTCAGTCTTGTTCTCGAAGATCCATTTATTCTCTATGGCCTGCCGATCAACGGGCAAGTCAACCAAAGTCCACACTTTGTTCTCATACATGGATCCTGAGGGAGTCCTGGATTAGGGGGTCTCCGGACAGCCAGACTATCTCCATTGGCCGGACTGTTAGACTATGAAGATACAAGATTGAAGACTTCGTCTCGTGTCCGGATGGGACTCTACTTGGCGTGGAAGGCAAGCTAGGAAATACGGATATGGATATCTTCTCCTTTGTAACCGACCTTGTGTAACCCTAACCCTCTCCGGTGTCTATATAAACCGAAGGGTTTTAGTCCGTAGGGGACAACAACCACAACATACAATCATACCATAGGCTAGCTTCTAGGGTTTAGCCTCTCTGATCTCGTGGTAGATCTACTCTTGTACTACCCATATCATCAATATTAATCAAGCAGGACGTAGGGTTTTACCTCCATCAAGAGGGCCCGAACCTGGGTAAAACATTGTGTCCCCTGCCTCCTGTTACCATCTGGCCTAGACGCACAGTTCAGGACCCCGTACCCGAGATCCACCGGTTTTGACACCGACATTGCTGCTTTCATTGAGAGTTCCTCTATGTCGTCACCTTTAGGCCTGATGGCTCCTCCGATCATCAACAACAATGCGGTCCAGGGTGAGAACTTTCTCCCAGACAGATCTTCGTGTACAGCGGCTTTGCACTGCAGGCTAATTCGCTTGGCCATCTGGAGCAGATTAAAAGCGACGCCCCTGGCCATCAGGTTAGATTTGGAAGTTTGAACTACACGACCGACATCCGCGGAGACTTGATCTTCGACGGATTCGAGCCACAGCCGGGCGTGCCGCACTGTCACGATGGGTATGACCTAGCTCTACCGCCGAACAGTACCCTAGAGGCCGCGCCCGCATCAGCTCCGACCCTTAGCTCGGAGCCAACTGCGCCAATCGAGGACGGGTGGCTAGACACCGCCTCAGGGGCTGCAGTCTCAATGGCGATCGAGCCGAACACCAGCCTAATCATCTGCGAAGCCCGTGACTCCAAGGTGTCGGACTCTTTTCCGGACTCCGAACCGACCGCGCCCCTACCAATCGAATCCGATTGGGCGCCGATCATGGAATTCACCACCGCGGATATCTTTCAGGACTCGCCCTTCGGCGACATTCTGAATTCACTAAGGTCTCTCTCTTTGTCAGGAGAGCCTTGGCCGGACTATGGCCAACAGGATTGGGATGCAGACAACGAAGAAATTCGACGCCCACCCACCACCCACTTCGTAGCCACTGTCGATGATTTAACCGACATGCTCGACTTTGACTCCGAAGACATCGACGGTATGAACGACGATGTAGGAGACGAACATGAACCAGTGCCTATAGGGCACTAAAAAGCCACCATGTCATATGACATATACATGGTGGATACACCCAAAGAAGGCAATGGCGACGAGATAGCGGAGGATGACCCCTCCAAGAAGCAACCCAAGCGCCGACGTCAGCGGCGCCGCTCTAAGTCCCGCCAAAGCAAAAGTGGTGATACCGGCACAGGAGATAATAACACTCCGGATAGTGCCGAAGACAACAACAATCCCCTCCAGCAAGATTTAGAGCAGGAGGATGGAGGAGCCAGCTCTCCTGAGAGAGCGGCAGACGGAGAGGAGGAGGATGACAATTACATGCCCCCCTCCGAAGACGAGGCAAGCCTCGGCGATGATGAATTCGCCGTACCAGAGGATCCCGTCGAACAAGAGCGCTTCAAGCACCGGCTTATGGCCACGGCAAATAGCCTGAAGAAAAAGCAGCAGCAACTTCAAGCTGACCAAGATCTGCTAGCTGACAGATGGACTGAAGTCCTCGCGGCCGAGGAATATAAACTCATGCGCCCCTTCAAGAATTACCCAAAGTGCAGGTTACTACCCCGACTGGAGGAAGAAGCGTATGATACGACTGACCGGCCACCTCGTGGCCGCGATAGAGAGGCATTCCAGCCAAAAGCTCAGCCTCCACCCCGACGCCATTCAAATAAAAAGGCATGGGGAGATACGCCAGACCTGCGAGACATATTGGAAGACAAAGCAAAGCATGCAAGATCGATTTACGGATCACGAGGGTGCACCACTCTGCGAGACAATAAATGTCACGCCGGATACAGTAAAAGCAAATCCGGCCGGGCCGAACACAGCGGGCAAGACCCATTCGGGCTGCGTCGCGATATAGCCCAATACAGAGGCGCCGCACACCCCTTATGCTTCACAGACAAAGTAATGGATCATCAATTCCCAGAGGGTTTCAAACCTGTAAATATTGAATCATACGACGGCACAACAGATCCCACAGTATGGATCGAGGATTTCCTCCTCCACATCCACATGGCCCGCGGTGATGACTTACACACCATCAAATACCTCCCACTAAAGCTCAAAGGACCAGTGCGGCATTGGCTTAACAGCTTGCCAGCGGACTCCATTAGCTGTTGGGAAGATCTGGAAGCCGCGTTCCTCGACAACTTTCAGGGCACTTATGTGTGACCACCAGACGCCGATGACTTGAGCCACATAATTCAGCAGCCAGAAGAGTCGGCCAGGCAATTCTGGACTCGGTTCCTTACAAAGAAAAATCAAATCGCCGACTGTCCGAATGCAGAGGCCTTAGCGGCTTTCAAACACAACATCCGAGACGAGTGGCTAGCCCGACACCTTGGTTAGGAAAAGCCGAAATCTATGACAGCTCTCACGACGCTCATGACCCGCTTCCGTGCGGAAGAAGACAGCTGGCTGGCTCGCAGTAATAACATATCAAAGAACCATGGTACCTCCGATACCAAGGACGGCAATAGCAGGTCACGTCGCAACAAACATAAGCGCCGTATTAACAGTGAAAATACCAAGGATACGGCAGTCAATGCCGGATTCAAAGGCTCTAAAGCCGGTCAGCGGAAAAAGCCATTCAAACAAAGTATGTCGGGTCCGTCCAGCTTAGACCATATACTCGATCGCTTGTGTCAAATACACGGCACCCCAGACAAACCAGCCAATCACATCAACATGGATTGTTGGGTGTTCAAGCAGGCCGGCAAGTTAATTGCCGAAAACAAGGACAAGGGGCCACATAGCGATGACGAGGAGGAGCCCCGGCAGCCACACACCGGAGGACAGAAGAGGTTTCCCCCGCAAGTGCGGACGGTGAACATGATATACGCAACCCACATCCCCAAGAGGGAGCGGAAGCGTGCGCTCAGGGACATATATGCGTTGGAGCTAGTCGCCCCAAAGTTCAACCCTTGGTCCTCCTGTCCGATCACCTTTGATCGCAGGGACCACCCCACTAGTATCCGTCATGGCGGATTCACCGCACTGGTCCTAGACCCAATCATTGACGGATTTCACCTCACTCGAGTCCTTATGGATGGCGGTAGCAGCCTGAACCTTCTTTATCAGGACACAGTGCGCAAAATGGGTATAGACCCCTCAAGGATCAAACCCACAAAAATGACCTTTAAATGCATCGTTCCAGGTGTAGAGGACCATTGCACAGGCTCAATTACACTGGAAGTGGTCTTCGGATCCCCGGATAACTTCCGAAGCGAAGAGTTAATCTTCGATATAGTCCCGTTCCGCAGTGGTTATCACGCGCTGATCGGGCGAACCGCATTTGCTAGATTCAATGCGGCACCGCATTATGCATACCTCAAGCTCAAGATGCTAGGACCTCATGGAGTTATTACAGTCAATGGAAACACAAAGCGCTCTCTCCGAACAGAGGAGCACAGCGCGGCCCTCGCAGCAGAAGCGCAAAGCAGCCTCTCAAGGCAATCAACCAGTTCGGCGCTTCAAAGCCCGGACACCTTCAAGCGCGCTCAGAGCAATCGGCAAATAGACCACCTGGCGCGATCTGAGCTCGCGTAGCAATACGGCGGCCACCCCAATCCCAGCCCAATGGCGAAACTCGTGCCGCGCGTACATAATTACGCATTAAAAATACCATGGGCACAGGTGGGGAGGGGGCACAACTACGGCACGCCCCAAGACACGGCTTAAACCGCACTAGGGGCTTCCCGTTTGGTTATTTTTCTCCTTTTTTCCAGGACCTTAATCTCTGGAAACACTGTCCGGCAGCACTATTGTCGAACACATGATGCAGCAACCAAGGAGGCAGACAACTACGTCATACCACGGAATTCCCAGGTGGATTACAGTAATGAGTGAAATATTCGATTTAATATCATTCCTCAGCTTGCCCTTGGAAGGGACATAGTCCTACTCTTTGCTTATCACACTATCTGTATCACTCTGCTTTAACGCAATTTTTTGAATAAACAATGCATGACATTACGACTATTATTGCATTCTGATTATATATATCTATGTGTTCATTAATGACGCCTTGCAACCGTACACTTTGGTATGGCCAATACACCAGGGGCTTACATACCCCACAATACGGTGTGAAAAGTCCGAACACTTTCACAAGTACGGCACCCCAAACTTATAGCATTATATGCATCATCTCCGAATCATGTCTTTGGTCAAATGTTGGGTTTGCCCGGCTCCTATGTTTTGGTACCTTATGTTCCGCTCTATCGGCTAAGGTAGCGCTAGGAGAACTACTGCGATTGTGCCCCAGTTCTGCTGGGTTCAGCACCTCAGTAGAGAAAGCTAAAACTGACTGTCATGATAAGCGAGAGACTGGTCGCTGTTCAGCGAGATTTTCGAGTCCCTAAAGACTTATGCTGCTTAGAGCGAGGGGCCGGCCCTGTCCGGCTTAAAGGCGTTTATCGCGCCCCAAATCCGGCCTTCCGAATACCAGGGGCTTCGCCGAAATTTAAAATTATAGAATTCTATGGCTAAGTGAGAGTGATAAAGCATTATTAGTCCGGTTGCCTTGTTCGCTGTGCTGAGCACCTCCCTCGAAGGACCCAAACATGGGAACAAGAGTGCTCAAGTTTATCCCGAACACCCCAGCACTCGTGGCATGGGGGCAGAAGCCGAGGACTAGCCATCTCTCAGATTGGATAAACAGCCAAACAGAAGGTAATATTTTAAATTCAAACAAGCGTTGCATAGCGCATATGAAACAAGTTTTCATAAATACAGGATAAAACGAGCAAGTCTCACTCAAATATTACATCTTTTGAACATTCATCCGCTATAAGACGGGCATCCGGCAGAACACCCTCGTAGTACATCTCGGGGTGGCGGTGCTCCTTGCCCTCCGGCGGCCCCTCCTTGATCAGCTTCACGGCGTCTAGCTTGACCCACTGTAATTTCACACGGGCAAAAGCCCGGCATGCACCTTCAATGCAGACAGATCGCTTGACGACCTCCAGCCGCGGGCAGGCATCCACAAGCCGCCTCACCAGGCCGAAGAAGCTGTTCGGAAGGGCGTCGCCAGGCCACAGCCAGACTATAAAGCTCTTCATGGCCCGATCGGCCGCCTTATGTAGCTCGACCATCTGCTTCAGCTGTTCGCTCATTAGCACTGGGTGTTCGGCCTCAGCATACTGAGACCAGAACAACTTCTCCGTTGAGCTTCCATCCTCGGCCTGGTAAAATTGTGCGGCATTGGACACGCTGCGGGGCAAATCTGCGAATGCTCCTGGAGAGCTCCGGATTCGGGCAAGTAATCGGTAATTTACTTTTACATGCTTGCTTTGCATATAGAAAGTCTTACCCGTCGCTATCTTCTTCATTGCGTCGATCTCCTGGAGGGCCTTTTGGGCTTCGGCCTTGGAACTTTTTGCGCTCTCGAGGGCCGCGGCAAGCTCAGACTCCCGCGTCTTTGAGTCAAGCTCCAATGCCTCGTGCTTCGCCATGAGAGCCTGGAGCTCTTTTTGCACCTCGCCCACCCGAGCCTCGTGCTTCTCTCGCTCGGTGCGCTCCTTGGCCGCTTTATCTTCGGCCTTGGTTAGCGCTTGCTTTAGGGTCGCCACCTCGGTCGTGGCCCCTGGCAAATATACGATGATCCTGTCATTTTGCAATCGCGTCTTATTTTATATATAGATATCTATAGACAGGGTATTACTTACCCTTGTTCTCCTCGAGCTGCCTCTTGGCAAGGCCGAGCTCTTTCCTAGACCCCTCGAGGTCCTGCTTCAGTACGGCGACCTCCGCAGTAAGTGCGGCGGACACCAGCAGCGAAGCCTGCATACACATATTGACATACTTATATTAGACTCCTGCGATATTATTTGATCCTCTGTTCGGCTTTTCTTTGTGAACACCGAACAAAGCATCAGGGGCTACTGTCTATGCGGTAATATTTTTCCTATATTTTAGAACACTTACCTCAAAGCCTGTTAGAAGGCTGGCACATGCTTTAGTCAATCCTCTCTTGGCGGACTGAACCTTCTGGACCACCGCACTCATAACAGTACGGTGCTCCTCGTCGATGGAGGCGCTGCGAAGCGCTTCCAGCAGATTGTCTGGCGCCTCTGGACGGACAGAGGTCACCGGCACAGGCGTCTTGCCCCTCTTAGAAGGAGGCCGCCTGCCCAAGCCTGGAACCGCTGGAGGGTCCGGCGCGGTGTTTGGCTGAGGTCCGAACTCGGAGCTCTCAGGGGCCCCGTCCCCTCGTCTCTCGGAGTCCGGAAGGTCGCCTTGAGGCGCCTCCGGGACTGTCTCCCCTCGGTCCGGTGCCTCTTGAGACAGCACCTCGGCGTCGTCGGCAGGATGAGGGGAGGTGGCGGTCGGGACTGGATCGCTATCCATGTCCGACGAGCCCAGGGAGCCGTCCGATGATACATTGATACTGGCTCGTGGCGGCCTGCATAATTATGTTTGGCGTTAGGGAAAGCAGTGCGACAAAGGAATGCTATGAGTTACTCTAGTATCCGAATACTTACGATCTCCCCGGGGGATTGGCCCTGGGCAACCACTCGTCTTCGCCTTCGTCGGCGGTGGTGGAACTGTCCGGAAGGAGAGTCCTTCCCTTCTTGGACCCTTCACCCCCCCAGTTGGGGCGGACTTCCTTTTCTTATCTCCCCCAACTGAGGGGAAGCATCTTCTTCTTCTTCCTCGTCTTCGGGGGAGGAGTGCGTCGCAGAGTCATCGGACGGTGAGTCCGACGACGCCTGGCGTCGGGAACTCTTTCGGGTTCCCTTGGCCTTCTTGGTCTTCTCCGGCACCGTATAAGGGGCCGGAGTCAGCATCTTCGCCAGAAGAGCGTCTGCTGGGCCTTCGGGCAAAGGAGCCAGAAAGTCGAACTGTCCGGCCGTCTCCTGCCAGTCCTGTCAAAGGTACGGGAGTTTAGATCCCGCATGGAGTCAATCTATAAAAACTAATTATCCTGTGAAAGGTAAAGCAGCTTACCGCACTGGCTTGGCGCTTCGCGTTGAATCCGCGATCCTCAGTAATGGGAGGGGGGGACCTCGGAGCTCTTGAACAGCACCCTCCAGGCATCTTCGTGAGTTGTGTCGAAGAGCCTGTTCAGAGTTCGGTGCTGCGCCAGGTCGAACTCCCACAAGTTGAACTCCCGCTGTTGGCACGGGAGGATCCGGCGGTGGAGCATGACCCGGACCACTATCGGTGTGAAAACCGGCGGATCTCGGGTAGGGGGTCCCGAACTGTGCGTCTAGGCCGGATGGTAACATGAGGCAGGGAACACAATGTTTTACCCAGGTTCGGGCCCTCTTGATGGAGGTAAAACCCTACGTCCTGCTTGATTAATATTGATGATATGGGTAGTACAAGAGTAGATCTACCACGAGATCAGAGAGGCTAAACCCTAGAAGCTAGCCTATGGTATGATTGTATGTTATGGTTGTTGTCCTACGGACCAAAACCCTTCGGTTTATATAGACATCGGAGAGGGTTAGGGTTACATAAGGTCGGTTACAAAGGAGGAGATATCCATATCCGTATTGCCTAGCTTGCCTTCCACGCCAAGTAGAGTCCCATCCGGACACGAGACGAAGTCTTCAATCTTGTTATCTTCATAGTCTAACAGTCCGGCCAAAGAATATAATCTGGCTATCCGGAGACCCCCTAATCCAGGACTCCCTCAGTAGCCCCCGAACCAGGCTTCAATGACGATGAGTCCGGCGCGCAGTATTGTCTTCGGCATTGCAAGGCGGTTCCTCTCCAAATTCCGTGTACTTGTCGAAATAGTATCCGGTCTCTTGTGAATGTTGCACTCCTTGGCTTACATGCGTGTCGAGCGAATGTGAAGAGCCAGGGTGTTTTCACATTTACCCCCTAGCTATGTGAATGAGCCGCCTATTAAAAAGACGAGGATTCAGATCCAAATCACACCATCCTCCCTTGGCGAGCCTTCGTCGGAGCGCACCCGACAGAGATCCATTCCATCATGGCCGGTCGACGCAGCTCCTCCTCTCGCTCCCCTAGCTCCAAGCTTGGAGATTGGGAGAGATGTTCCGTCCCACACAGAAAATTAGTGATGCTTCAGACCAAGGGATTTCTTCCCCCAGCGTACATGGTCCCGGTTCGTGCCGGGCTCGCCACCTATAATGGCGGAGAGCAAGCGGAGAGTCTTCCCAATCCCTCCAAGGGAGAGCGGGTATGCCTTGTCCCTTATTTGGTAAGAGGGCTCGGATTTCCAATTCATCCGTTTCTCCGAGGGCTCCTGGAGTTCTATGGCCTCCAGTTGAACAACCTTACGCCTGCCTCCATGCTGCATATCGTGGGATTCGTAGCCCTTTGCGAGTTGTTTTTGGGCTGTGAGGCTCATTTCGCTCTATGGAAGAAGTTGTTCTGCCTTGTGCCCCATTCTCAGAAGGGGTCAATATATCAAGTGGGCGGAGCCGAAGTGTGGCGTATTGCTGGGACCGGATACCTGTCCAGAACCCCAAAGAAGACGCTCGAAGACTGGCCTTCAGAATGGTTTTATATAGAAGACGTCCCCCTCCCGGATCCTATTTGGATCGGCCTTCCTGAGTTTGACAACGCCCCTTTGAAGAAGCGCCAGAGCTGGCGTCCACGGAGCTCCCTGGAGGAAGATGACAGGGACGTTCTTTACCTGATGAGCCGGATAAGTTTTTTAGCTTGATCCGGATTGACCATGATCGAGGTCATGGCCATATGTATCATGCGGGGGGTGCAGTCGCTTCAGTATAGAGGCCACCCCATGTGGGATTTCAACGGGGAGGATGACGCCACCCGCGGCCGTAAAGGGCCGGGATCGGTTGCTGATCTAATAAAGATCTTATCCACTTTGTACAAGGGAGAAAAGGAGGAATTCCTTTGTGTCAACCCGCAGGGCGGATTTTCTATGTACAATCCTCCGAGCTGGGTAAGCGGAGACTTTTTCTCGCCCATCCGTTTCATATTCCCGTAGTTAAGTATTCAGTCTAGCGATTTCCACGCAGGAACTGCGCCAGGCTGTAAGGGAGATAAACAACCCCCCTCCACAACCCGAGGACCCTGGACGGTCCCTTGACCCGGCCTCCCAGGAGGATCCAAACATATCTGTGGAGCTGATCGATGGGGTGTTTCACCAATTGAGCAATGATAATGCTTTGGTGGCCATTACGGCCGATTACCCTGGGCTACTTCCAGCCTCACAGGTGACTGAGACCGAAGTCCCAACACTTCAAAAAGGGATCCGTCCTTGCGTGTTTTTGATTGCCGTATAATAGCCATGTTTTGTAGGGGAGGTCCTCGAGGCAGAAGGCCGAGCCTGCGGCGACTGGCCAACAAGGGGCCGCGAGGCCAGGGAGGCTGAAAAGACCCGCAGTCCGGATTGAGACACCGGCGCAGTGGTACGGCGCGCCGTCTTTATTGCAAGACATTATTCTCAGAGGCATACTAACGCCCCTGCTTCTTTTCAGGAAAAAGAGCGCTCACCGGACTATACCCGGAGAGGCTACCAATCACGCCTCCACCAGCCAGGCTCCAAGGCCGGATTCGTAGGCGGGAACGAATACGAGGCGTGCGCCGGGTGCTCCTCCGACAGAGGATGCGGATAAACTGTCCGCCACCAATTCCGAGGTGGAAAGTGCCATGAACCACAGGCGTCGCTGGACTGTTCTTCGTGACGCTTGTTTCTCCCAAGAGGCATTGGATGCCTTCAACTCAGGAGACGCGCACCTCCGTGCCACTCAAAATGGTCTAGCCAGAGCCACGGAGCAGTATGTAAAAGACATACGGGTGAGAAAATTTGGTGATTATATATATCAGTAGCCCCTGAGACTTGAAACAGTTAGGATAACTGATTTAAGGATCATTTGTTATGCAGGTTCTTACAGAAAAGAATACTCAACTGTCCCAGGAGCTGGAAGAGTGCAAAGCCCAACGTCAGGCTGCACTGGCCGCAGCAGGGGAGCCCAAAGAGACCCCCTCTAGTAACATATCCTTCGAATGATAAGTATCATATAGAATGCGGTGTATATGCAGATCTGACGATAAAATTGCAGATGACGCTGGAGTAAATCCGGATAAGCAATAGCTCCTACGCCAGCTGAAGGCCGGTGAGAGCGTGCTTACGAGGGTGAGGCAGGAGAAAAATGATCTCCTAGATGCCAACACCAAGCTGGGCGTGGAACTAAAAGATGTTCGTGCCCAACTGTCGGACTCTGTTAAGGAAAATCGGCGGCTTCGATGCGGCATATTTAGTAAGTGCTTGAACGAACTTTGAAAAAGAGTTCGGCGAGGAAGCTGGCTGACAGAGTTATGTCTGTAGGTATGCTAACAGGTCGTCCTACCGAGGAAATGCCCGCTTCAACGGGTGACCTTCTTCCCGAGCTCTCACAGCTGCACGAACGAGTTCGGCAGGTGATGCAAGGCGTCGCCCAGGCCTTGTGGCCATCCGTCTCCATACCCGAAGGCCTTGGAGGGCTTGCAGAAAAGCTGAAGGGAGCGCGGCGGCGCTTCCGATTATGGAAGATATCGGCCTGCCGTCAGGGCGCCAGGGAAGCCTGGGCAATGGTGAAGACACGGTACACGAAGGCTGACCCGAACCACATGGCCGAAGTCGGACCTATGAGGCCCGATGGGAAGGAGATCCCTGTGAGCATAGTGTACGGCCAAGTAGAATTGGCCATAAAGTATTCCCAACAGGACTGTAGACTAGACAGCCTATTGGATGGTATTGAAGAGGAATTCAACCAGTCAAATTGACTATGTAATTTTAAAGTGACATGTATAATGCCTTCTAGCCGGATTGTAGATCGTTTGTCGTGGCGGACCTTTTTGCTTCGACCTCGGGACTCGACGGTACGGAGTGTATCCGAATACCCTCTCGGATATGTAAGAACCGGGGCATGCGTGGAGACCAGGCGTAGGGGTCATTAGTGCTTTATCAGACAAGTGCCCAACTAGTTATGTTATATTACATGGGTAGTAAGAAACATCTTCCAAGGAGAATAGTTCCGTTAAGGGTTCCTTTCCCTGGGTAAGCATGCCCTAAAGTGCATGTCCGGACTGCGATAAGAAGCGCAGAAAAAGCATCTGGGGGCAGATATGGATAATAAATAAAAGTCATCTTTTGTTCACCGACCGAATATTCCCTTAAGAATGCTAGCTTTCGGCTTCACCCAGTCTGAGGTACACGTCCGGCTGACCCGGCAGTAACGATCGCAGAGGTGCTCCCCTTATGCCCTAGCCGAATTAACGGGAACATAGGGCATAAATACAAGAGCCAGGCAACCCAGCTTGGCCAAAACTTAAGTCATATCGATGCATATAATGGTGAAAAAAGGTACATGCGGAAGTATAACACATGTGTTGGGCGTGAGGCCCAGGTAAATAATTTAAGCTTCTGTGAAAGAAGCCCCCAGGTATGAAGAGTGCGGCTAGCGCATCTGTAATGTACGAGTGAGGCACAAGGTGACCCTTGAAGGCCTAGAGAAATAAAAGAAAGAAAGGGAAACAAGATAGATGATGCATATGCAGAAAATGGACAGGGACTAACATAGAGTCCGGTGCTAGGCGTAGAATCTTCGAAGCCTGGCTGCGTTCCATGGGTTCGGCTCGAGTCGACTAGTCGATGCATCCCGCAGTCGGTACGCTCCATCGGTCAAAACTTGGTCGATAATGAAGGGACCTTCCCATTTGGGCTCGAGCTTGTTCTTTTTCTTATCCGGCAGTCCTAGAACTAGTTCGCCAACGTTATAAGTTTTGGCCCGTACTTCTCTGCTTTGGTATCTGCGAGCTTGTTGTTAGTAAAATGCAGAACGGGCTTTGGCTACGTCACGCTCTTCCTCCAAGGTGTCCAAACTGTCCTGCCGATCGAGCTCGGCTTCTCTTTCTTCGTACATGCGCACTCAAGGTGAGTCATGAATTATGTCACAGGGCAGGACTGCCTCTGCGTCGTACACCATAAAAAACGGTGTATATCCGGTACTATGATTCGGCGTGGTCCACAGCCCCCCAGAGTACGGAGTCGAGCTCCTCTACCCAGTGCGTGTCAGACTCCGTTAAGGAGCGCACTAATCTGGGTTTAATGCCGCTCATTATAAGACCATTTGCTCGTTTGACTTGACCATTGGTTTGTGGGTGATAGACTGAAGCATAATCGATCTTGATGCCCATTTTGCTGCACCAGAGTTTTACCTCGTCGGACGTGAAGTTCATGCCGTTATCAGTGATGATGCTGTGGGGGACGCCGTAACGGTGTACAACCCTGGATATCAAATCTATCACCGGTCCGGATTCGGCTGTTTTAACCGGTTTAGCCTCTATCCATTTGGTGAATTTATCCACCATGACCAATAAGTATTTTTTCTTGTGGGTTCGCCCTTTAAGGGGTCCAACCATGTCAAGCCCCCAGACCGCGAAGGGCCATGTAATGGGGATTGTTTGGAGGGCGGTGGGTGGCAGGTGGTTTTGATTTGCAAAGAGCTGGCAACCGGCACAACGTTGGACCAAGTCCTGTGCATCTGCCCGGGCCGTTGGCCAATAGAATCCTGTACGGAAGGCCTTGCTTACAAGAGCCCGGGCTGCGGCGTGATGACCGCCAAGTCCGGCGTGAATTTCTGCCAAAAGGTTCCGCCTTTCCTCTTCGGAGATGCACCTTTGAAGGACTCCGGTAGCGCTTTTTTGTACAATTCTCCCTCATGGACCCTGTAGGCCTTGGATCGCCGCACTATGCAGCGTGCCTCATTTTGGTCCTCCGGAAGTTCCTGTCTAGTTAGGTAGGCCAGGAATGGTTCTGTCCACGGGGCAATAATGGCCATTATCTCATGGGTTGAATGTGTTATTTCGGTGGCGGAGCCTCCGATTGTGTCAGAGAGTTCGGTATCAGGTATTTTGGCCGGGTCCGGACTGTTGTTACTGGTGTCCCCTTCCCATGCTACGGATGGCTTGAAGAGCCTTTCCAGGAATATGTTGGGAGGGACGCATCGCGTTTTGCGCCGATGCGGGCGAGGATATCCGCCGCCTGATTGTTTTCCCAAGCCACATGGTGAAATTCGAGCCCCTCGAACCGAGCTGACATCTTTAGGACGACATTGTGACAAGCTGCCATTTTCGGATCCTTGGCATCAAAGTCTCCATTTATTTGGGATATCGCGAGGTTCGAATCCCCGCGCATCTCTAGGCGTTGAATGCCCATGGATACTGCCATCCGGAGACCATGTAGAAGGGCCTCATATTCGGCTGCGTTGTTGGAATCCGTATACATTATCTGTAGTACGTATTGAACTGAATCTCCTGTTGGGGACGTCAAAATGACGCCAGCCCCTAGACCAGCCAACATTTTGGAGCCGTCGAAGTGCATGATCCAGTTCGAATATGTGCCGTAGTCCTTAGGGAGTTCGGCTTCCGTCCACTCGGCGACGAAGTCAGCCAAAACTTGCGATTTGATAGCTCGTCGTGGCTTGTAAGTTATGTCGAACGGGAGGAGCTCAATGGCCCATTTGGCAATCCGGCCCGTCGCGTCGCGGTTGTTTATAATATCGTTAAGTGGTACTTCCGAGGCTACTGTTATCGAACACTCTTGAAAGTAGTGTCGCAGCTTCCGTGATGCCATAAATACCGTGTACGCTATCTTTTGATAACGCGGGTACCGTGATTTGCATGAAGTTAGGACAGTGGACACATAGTAAACCGGCTTTTGAAGGGGGAATTTGTGTCTGTCCGCTTCTCGTTCGACGACGAGCACTGCGCTTACTACTTGATGAGTTGCCGCAATGTATAATAACATTGGTTCGCCAATGTTTGGCCTGGCCAGGACTGGGTTTGTTGCCAATATGGCTTTTATTTCGTTGAGTCCGGCCGTGGCGGCATCCGTCCACTCGAAGTGTTCGGTGCGTTGGAGGAGGCGATAAAGGGGTAATGCCTTTTCTCCCAAGCGGGAGATAAAGCGGCTTAGAGCCGCCACGCATCCAGTCAATTTTTGTATTTGTTTGAGGTCTGTTGGGGTAGCCAACTGTGACAACGCTCGGATTTTGGCCGGATTAGCTTCAATACCTCTATGGAGACAATGAATCCCAGGAGCTTTCCGGCTGGTACGCCGAAAACGCATTTTTCCGGGTTGAGCTTGATGTCATATGTTCGGAGGTTGTCGAATGTGAGCCTCAAGTCGTCTACTAGAGTTTCGACATGCTTGGTTTTAACGACCATGTCATCTACGTATGCCTCCACTATTTTGCCGATCTGGTTTGCCAGACATGTCTGAATCATGCGCTGATATGTTGCGCCGGCGTTTTTGAGCCCGAAGGGCATTGTGTTGAAGCAGAATGGGCCGTATGGTGTGATGAATGCCGTTGCGGCTTGGTCTGGCTCTGCCATTTTAATTTGATGGTAGCCGGAGTATGCGTTGTGGAAACACAATGAATCGTGTCCTGCGGTAGCGTCGATGATTTGATCGATGCGGGGGAGGGGGAAGAGATCCTTTGGGCAGGCCTTGTTAAGGTCCTTAAAATCAACGCACAAGCGCCAGGATTTGTCCTTCTTTGGTACCATCACTAGGTTTGCTAGCCAGTCCGGATGTTTTATGTCTCTGATGAATCCGGCCTCCGATAGCTTGGCTAGTTCCTCTCCCATGGCTTGTCTCTTAGGTTCGGAGAAACATCGAAGGGCCTGCTTGACTGGCTTGAATCCTTTTAGGATATTTAGGCTATGCTCGGCCAGCCTGCATGGGATTCCTGGCATGTCTGAAGGGTGCCAGGCAAAAATGTCGCAGTTCTCGCGTAGGAACTCTCGTAGTGCGGCGTCGACATTAGGGTTTAATTGTGCCCCAATGGAAGCTATTTTTGTAGGGTCCGTTGGATGGACTTGGAATTTGACTAATTCGTTCGCCGGTTTAAAGGAGGTGGACTTGGATCTTTTATCGAGTATCACGTCGTCCCTGTTCACCGTGGAGCGCAGCGCAGTTAGTTCCTCGGCCGCTAGGGCTTCGGACAGTGCCTCGAGGGCCAGTGCGGCTGTCTTATTTTCGGCTTGGAGTGCTATGTCTGGATCACTAGCAAGAGTGATGATTCCGTTGGGCCCGGGCATTTTGAGCTTCATGTACTCGTCATGGGGTATGGCTTGGAAGATTGTAAACGCCTCCCGCCCTAACAGAGCGTGGTATTCGCTGCTGAACGGGGCCACTTGGAATGTAATTTCTTCGGACCTGTAATTATCCTGCGTGCCGAATACCACATCTAGTGTGATTTTCCCAGCACAGCGCGCTTCCCGACTGGGGATGATTCCTCTAAAGGTTGTGCTACTTTGCTCAATACGGCTCTAGTCTATTTCCATCTTTTGAAGAGTTTCCTCATAGATGAGGTTTAATCCGCTGCCGCCGTCCATGAGTACCTTGGTGAGTCGAAAGCCGTCCACGATTGGACTGAGGACCGGTGCGGCTGGTGCTCGGGTTGTTCAGAATTTGGGTTCATCACTGGCATTGAAGGTAATAGTCGTGTCACTCCAAGGATTTATTTCTGCTACGTGGCAGATTTCAGCCATGCTGCGGAGTGTTCGCTTGCGTCTATTATTTGATGCGAAGGTCTCAAAGACCGTTAACACCGTATTGTTGTCCACGGGATGGTGCTCTGTGGTATTTGGGAGGAGTAGATCCTCACCACTTTTGGCCACCTGCCGGAGTATCCAACATGCTCCAAGGTTGTGCGTTGGTATTGCATCTGCTGTACTATGAATTTTGCAGGGTCCGTTGAGCCATCCCTCCAGTACGGTTCCTTGCCCCGTAGAGGGCTTTTGCTTTTTGGTAGTTAACCCAGGTGTATTGTGATAATGCACCCTTTTATTTCGGACTGGGTTTGTATTCAGGGCCGGATTATCCCAAAATTTTATTTCGGTTTTCCAGTTGCTTTCCATCGCACAGTACTTTCGTACTATGGACACCAAGTCGGCAAAGCGTGTAATTTCACGGCGACTTATGGCATTGAGGATTCCCTTGTCCGTGCAATTATTGCAGAAGAATGAAATTGCGTCTTCCTCGCGGCAGTCCTTTATCTTGTTCATGACCAGGAGGAATCTGTCCCAGTAATGGTGTACTGTTTCTTCGGGCTCTTGCCTAATTTGGGATAGATCGCTTATGTTTGGGTGGGTGGGTGGAATTGAATCCGAATCCTCACCCAATCTGAGACTCAGGGGCCAAGGAGTTTCCGAACTCGGAAGTTTGGATTCTTGGATGTTTTCCGATAATCTAGCCCGCTGCCTGATTCTAGGTTCAGGCCTTGAGTGAAGTCCTCCCCTCCACGGGTACCCAGCTTGGAGGGATCGAGAATCCGGACATAGCTAGTCCTTAAGATAGATGAAGGGTTGCCACATTGTTCCTCCACCACTGCAACGTGATGGGTGACCTGGGGAGAGTTGATCTCTCTCAGATCGGGTTTAAGCCCAATCTGATCGTAGTCTGTAGCGACTCCCAGGGCGGTGATGAGATCCAAGAGCTCGTTCAGGGAAGAGAGCTCCATTGGATCTAACTGCTCGGCGAGTTCCGAGTTGACGTGAAGATTGCTTTCGATGACCCGAGAAGTCATCGTCGGCGCAGCGGCCGAACAGGCGGTCATAAGAAAACCACCTAGCCGGAGAGTTTGACCGATAGCCAAAGCTCCCTTAGAAATAGTGCCGTCTTTAAAGACGGGATGAGACATCCTTCCTGGTGGCGACGGCACAACGGAACTCTCAATGAAAGCACCAATGTCGGTGTCAAAACCGGCGGATCTCGGGTAGGGGGTCCCGAACTGTGCGTCTAGGCCGGATGGTAACAGGAGGCAGGGGACACAATGTTTTACCCAGGTTCGGGCCCTCTTGATGGAGGTAAAACCCTACGTCCTGCTTGATTAATATTGATGATATCGGTAGTAAAAGAGTAGATCTACCACGAGATCAGAGAGGCTAAACCCTAGAAGCTAGCCTATGGTATGATTGTATGTTATGGTTGTTGTCCTACGGACTAAAACCCTTCGGTTTATATAGACACCGGAGAGGGTGAGGGTTACACAAGGTCGGTTACAAAGGAGGAGATATCCATATCCGTATTGCCTAGCTTGCCTTCCACTCCAAGTAGAGTCCCATCCGGACACGAGACGGAGTCTTCAATCTTGTTATCTTCATAGTCTAACAGTCCGACCAAAGAATATAATCCGGCTGTCCGGAGACCCCCTAATCCAGGACTCCCTCAACCACGTTGACAAGTTTTAGCTTCTTGTTCACCATGTTTTGAATACATGTTTGGAGTCCGGTCAGCTCTCGCGAACTACCCCAGGACAGGCCCTTCTCTTTCCAGGAGGTGAGCCGCGTGGGGATGCCAGATCGGAACTCGGGGCCCGCTGCCCAAGCAGGGTCACGCGGCTCGGTGATGTAGAACCACCCCGATTGCCGGCCCTTTATGGTTTCCACAAAGGAGCCCTCGAGCCATGTTACGTTGGGCATCTTGCCCACCACGGCGCCTCCGCACTCCGCCTGGCAACCACCCACAACCTTCGGCTTGACGTTGAAGGTCTTCAACCATAAGCCGAAGTGGGGCTTGATGCGGAGGAAGGCCTCACACACAACGATAAACACCGAGATGTTGAGGATGAAGTTCGGGGCCAGATCGTGGAAATCCAGGCCGTAATAGAACATGAGCCCCCGGACGAATGGGTGGAGAGGGAATCCCAGTCCGCGGAGGAAATGGGTGAGGAACACTACCCTCTCATGGGGCCTGGGGGTGGGATGAGCTGCCCCTCATCTGGGAGCCGGTGCGCGATGTCGTCGGGCAGGTATCCGGCTCTCCTCAGCTTCTTGATGTCTCCATCCGTGACGGAGGAGACCATCCACCTGCCTCCCGCTCCGGACATGGTTGGAGAAGGTTGAGGTGGGAAGTGCGGACTTGGGCGCTAGAGCTCGAGTGTGCGAAAACAGATGAGCAAAGGAGGAAGAAGGCGTGGATAGAAAGGTGAATCCTTATCCCTTTATATGGGCAGACGAAACTAAGCATCCCCACTTGCCTGGTAAAACTCGCTTATCCCCCAAGCACCGTAATCGATGGCGCAGTTGGGTTACCCACGCCCGTATTGATGAGAATCCCGTAATAAGGGGACACGATCTCTGCTTTGACAAGGCGTGTCGAAAAATTGCCTTGCGTTATGTGTGGGGCTAGTTAAAGGAAATGGTTCGAATAATCACCGGGCCATGACATAACGTTATACTGTCAAAACAAGTCAGCAAATTAGATTTGCGAAAATATTATTCTCTCTATGGTGGTATGTGGAACTTACTTTGCAGGGTCTGTCGGATTTCGGGTTCCAGCAGACCCTTGAGGTTCGAACACTGGGGTGCGCGCGGAGATTTCGCCTCCTACCTACCTGCACCCCTCCGCCATGCTAGGATCTAAAACTACGGAAAGAACAACACAAGAGACACAGGGTTTATACTGGTTCGGGCCACCGTTGTGGTGTAATACCCTACTCCAGTGTGTGGTGTGGTGGATTGCCTCTTGGGCTGATGATGATGAACAATACAAGGAAGAACAGCCTCACGAGGGTCTGTTCTTGGCTGGGGCGATGAACTGCTCGGTGGAGTTCAGTCACCTTCTCTCTCTCTGCCTCCAGCCAAAACCGACCGAACCCCCTCCGCTCCCCTTGCTCTGTGGGTGGCTGGTCCTATTTATAGAGGCCCTGGTCCTCTTCCCAAATATCGAGCGAGAAGGGAGCCAACAATGGCGGGCTAATTTGAAGGGGGACAGCTGGTATCAGCTATCCTGACAAAAGTAGTCTTCGCCTGCGCAAAGCTCTGGTGATGACGCCGTTTTGGGCTCCACGATGACCTCCGTCTCGTAGTCCTCCTGGTCTTGGTCTCGTTGCACCGAAATGGCAACCTTTGCCTGATGCCTCGGTACTCCGCGGCTGCGCTTGCCCCCTTTGCACCAAAGAGGAAAGGAGGACGCTGCGTGGGCTGGCACCCGCCTGGCGCCCTGAGTCGTCATGGCTTGCGTCACGGGCACCTCGTGAGGTACCCCGCCTTGATCTCTCCGCCTCCTCGTGAGCCAGCCTGACGAGGCTGTGCCTGAGGAAGCTCCGCGTCGTCCGCCCCGCGAGGCTTGGACCCTCGCGAGGGTCTTGGGTTTGTGTTGGTGAAGATGGGCCGTGCTGGGCCCCCCTTTGAGCCACGCCGCAGGCCGCAGGCAGGCAAGTCTGGGGACCCCCGTTCCCAGAACGCCGATAGTAGCCCCCGGGCCCAAGGCGCGCCCGGACTTGGCCGTGCAGGGAGACGGAAGGGCAGGAGCGAAGCGCCACGGGCCCTAACAGCCTACGGCCTTGGGCGCCGCGTGGCGGTTGACTGGACGTGGGCGCCTTAGCAACCACGTGAGTTGATAAAGGAGTGGCGTCCGCCTAGGCCCTGCTTCTTGCTTTCCCCGGTTGCTGCTCAGATCCCCTTTCTTGCGCCTCTCCTTCCTTCCTCCGAAATTTCCAGATCTGCTCTGACCGTGCGACCTAGGGAGCCATGGCACCTCGTCAGCCCCCGGCCGCAGCTTGGTACTTGTCTGCCCTGGACTCGCCGAACGTGTCGGAGGCGAGCCTTGCCCGGTTGCGCCGGATGGCGACGGCGTGGGGCATCGACGGGGTGAAGGTGTTCAAGGCCGGCTCCGCCACCCCTGAGGGTCAAAGGAGCACCTTCTATCTGCTCTTCGTAAGTGCCATTGTTGCTGGCCTGGTGCCTCCCTTCTCCGAGTTCTTCTTCTCTGTCCTCCGCCATTACAAGCTACAGGCCCTGCATCTCCATCCCAACTCCGTCCTTCTCCTGGCAATCTTTGCTTATTATTGCGAGGCTCACGTTGGGGTGCAGCCCTCAGTGGCCTTACTGCGCCACTACTTCTACCTCCGGACCTCTCGTGGGACTGCTTCCGCGTGTGCGAGCTTCGTCGCGTACGGCGGCGCCATTGCCATCTCGAACTCTGGGAAGAGGATTGAGGGCTTCAGGAGCAAGTGGATCTTGGTGGATGCTGGGCGCATCCACCCTCGGCTGATCCTGCCCACGGAGCAGCCCACGAGCTCCAGCGACTGGGGTCGAGCGGAGCTCGCGGATCCCCGCGCGAAGATGGTGTTGGAGAAGATGGACGCGGATCTGAGGCCGCCGACATGGCGGCGGCGAAGCTGACCGGCGCGTCGCTACTGAGGGAGTTCCTGGAGCACCGGCTGGCTCCGCTTCGGCAGTACTCACTTCCAATGTGGAGGCCCCGTCTGAGCCCCGCGGCCTTGGCCAACGGAGACCTGGTTGCGGTTCTCCAATCTCTGGTCGGGGGCAATATGGCGAGGTTGGAGGGCGCTCCTACGCCCTTGTTCCTCCGCGACGACTGGGAGCGGGTGGTGAAGTCCATGCCCGTCTTCAACGGGGAGGGGCCCGTGCCCCTGGAAGCTCCTGAGGGACCGGTGGACGTGCCCTCTGGCGACTCCAGCGAAGAGGAGGAAGGAGGGGAGCGGGGAAAAGGGCTTGACTCCGAGGCGACTGACGGGGAGTCGAGGGCTCCCCTCCCCCGGCGTAGGTCCCGCGCTCTCTGCCTCTCTCCGAGCGATGACGATGAGGATGACGACAAAGACGACGACGAGGACAACAACGGGCAGGGCGATGGGAGCTCGCCCCCGATCCCGAAGAAGGACAGGACCGGGTTGATCTCCCGCGGGTCTCCCCCGGCCCCGGGGCGAACCGCAGACGCACCTTCCGCCTCCAAGCTTCCCGAGGTTGACCCTTCCAGCCGGCTTTCAGGCTTCAAATTTGGCCGGAGGCCGCTTGAGCTCACTGGCGATGACCCGTAAGCATTCGATTCTTGTCTTCATCTCTTGCTCTGCTTCTGAGGCTTGACGTCCGCATCCTTTTGGATAGGCTGGCGCCCGCAGCAAAGAAGCCGAAGGGGGCTCCCGTGGTTCCATCTGTGGCGGCACTTCTGCCCGCGAAGGAGGGTGACCGCGACGCACAGGCTTCTCCTGCCCGGTCGTCCTCGCGAGGCCTGGCTGAGCCGGCTGGGGCGAGCTCAGCCCCAGGGCCCAAGTGGCTCCCGAGGTGCTCTTGCCTGCCGCCGCCACTACAGCTGTCGGGGCGCGGCAGACTCCGCCTCAGGATGCCGCGGCTGCGCTGCCGCCTTCTCCTCCTACTCCACCGGCCACTGTCTCTCCGACTCCTTCTGCTGTTCTGGATCATGCTGTTGCTGAGCTGGACCGACTGCGTTAGGATCTTCTTGGCGCCGACCCCCGCTTGGTGGCCGGGCGCTTGGAGCTGGCTTCAGGATGGGTTTGCTCCGACGCCTCGATTCGGGCGGCGCTGGTCCAGGCCTCGACGACAGGCGACGAGGAGAAGCAGGCCGTCCTGGAGGCGAAGGCTTCTCGTGATGCAGCCCTGGGGGAGGTGGTCGACATCCGTGGTCGCTACCAGGCGCTGGAGAACGAGCTGCAAGGCCTGCGGGATCAGCTCGCGAAAGAGGTCCGCCTTCGCCAAGAGTAGGAAGAAGGCGTGAAGGCTCGCGAGGCGGCCGTCGAGGGCCGGGAGGCCAAGCTCAGGAAGCGCCGCGACCGCCTAGGCGCACTGGAGCAGGAGTTGGGGGCGAGGAAGGCCGAGCTAGACGGCAAGGCCCTGGTTCTTGCCGAGGACCGCGCGGCCTTCACGGAGTTGGAGGCGAAGGCTCGCTCCTCGCTGAGGACGCTTTACGACAGCGGCCTGGAGAGCCCACTGGCTGGCGCCGAGGACGGCCCCACCAAGCTGCTTCCCTTCCTGGTTCATGCTCTTGAAGATGTCGCCCTTGGCCTTGGCCCCACGGCCAAGGCTGAGGCGCGTGTCCTATGTTCTGCAGCGCTGACGCGGGTCCTCACCCACATCTACCTTCGCGATCCCGGCGTTGACCTCGACAGCCTGCTGGAGCCAGTGAGCGGCGAGCATGCCGCTGCCGCTGCCGAGGCCATGAAGGGTTGCGCAGAAGCTCTGCTGGGGAAGTTCCGGGCCTTCAGCACCAAGACGGAGCAAGGCGCTGCCGGCCCCGCTGCTCCGTGAGGCGAACCCACTCCGCGCTGCTCCCCCGTCGCCAAGTGACTCCGTCGTGGCTCCTGTCCTACTTTTAATTCCTGCACATGTATCATGCCTCGGGGAGGCGTTTAAACTTGCATTTGGTACTGGGATAACAGTGTGGACTGTAATATTTGCTTTTGAATTCCTTGAAATTTGCGCTTTTCCTTCCTACTTGCTTATGTTCTACGCCGGCAGAGCCCGGCCCCGCGCGTACCTCACCCAGCAATAGTCCCGACCGGAAACCAGGACGGGACCAAGGAGTGAGGGGCTACGTGACAAGTTAGGCTCCTGAGTCGCGATGCTCAGGAGTCCCCCTTGACGCACGAACAACAAGTAGGGAGGTGTGATGTGGGTGGATCTAATGTTCTACGTCTGCAGAGCCCGGCCGCGCGCGTGCCTCACCCAGCGATGGTCCCGACCGGAAACCAGGACGGGGCCACGGAGTGAGGGGCTACGTGACCAGTTAGGCCCCTGAGTCGCGATGCTCAGGAGTCCCCCTTGACGCTCGAACGGCCTTCGTACCTTGGCTCCGCTCGGGGAGAGACACGCGACGAACCAGGCCTTGGGGGACCTTGCTGGGCGGCGTGCGTGTGGGTGTAACCCAGGCGCAGCCCTCGTGCCCAGCCCCCTCACGCGGCACTCCCGAGGGGAGGCGTTATGATGAGGCTAGACACTGAGTTCTGGGCTCCCTGAGGATGATGCGGCCCGGGGGCCACCCTCAGTTGTTTATCACCAGCGCGGAGCATAGTGCTAACGTATGTGTACGGGCATAGCCGCTCCTCGGCAGTGTCGTCAGCCAGCACGGAGCATGGTGCTTCCACTGGTACGTGGGAGGGGGCCCCCCTCCGGGAGGAGCCCCCGGGGCGTGTACAGCCTCGCCCTGACACGTGGCTGGCACGGTAGGGCCTGGCGAGGTGTATCTGGGCACCCGTGAGCCAGCGCGGGACTCGCGGGGCCCTACCTCTAGGCGGGTTGCGCCTGGCACTGAGCCTTATCTTGTGGTGTGTCCCTGCAAATTTGGTTAGATGCCTGCACTCTACGTCCTCGGGTCCCGACCCTCGAGCTGGTCTCAGCCGTCGCTGGTATGCCAGGTCGCGATGCCATGGACAAGGCCAGAGGGTGAGGGCTGGAGAGCCAGTAAGAGCCCTGAGTCGCGATGCTCAGGTACCCCCCCCTTTAACATGCAAGTGGTCGGCATGGAGAAGAAGAGGTGCCGTGGACTGGCATCGAATAATCATGCATGGTGGGTTTAACGCATAATCGGAAATAAATGCAAATGGGATACATGCCATTGGGCCTGGCCCGAGCGGCTTGGGGATCATGCGGCCTGAGGGGCGCCCCCAACAAGGTAAGCTGACAACATAGAATAAAAAGGGATACACGCCGCAGGGACGGACCCCCGCGGCCTGGGAATAATGCAGCCCTGGGGGGCGCTCCCAGTTGGAAGTGAAACTAGAGAGATGTCACCTGATGATGTTGAGGACGAAGGAGTGTTGGTGTAGCAGACTCAGTGGGCCGCGGAAGCCGATCCTCATGAGCCCCTAGGCCCAGGGGCCTCGGGAGGCTCCGGAGGCGCTGGCGGCTCCTCGCGGGCCATCTCCATATCTGCCAGGGCTGCGGAACCACTAATCTCTCCGCCTCCTCGTGAGCCAGCCTGACGAGGCCATGCCTGACGAAGCTCTGCGTGCGTCGTCCGCCCAGCAAGGCTTGGCCCCTTGCGAGGGTCTTAGGTTTGTGTTGGTGAAGATGGGCCGTGCTGGGCCCCCCTTTGAGCCACGCCGCAGGCTGCAGGCAGGCAAGTCTGGGGACCCCCGTTCCCAGAACGCCGACAGGGTCGGACACTATCCTCGTATTCAAATTCTTCTGTGATGTATTCGGAGAAGGAACCCGCCTTGCAATGCCGAAGACAATACTGCGCGCCGGACTCATCGTCATTGAAGCCTGGTTCAGGGGCTACTGAGGGAGTCCTGGATTAGGGGGTCTCCGGACAGCCGGACTATCTCCATTGGTCGGACTGTTAGACTATGAAGATACAAGATTGAAGACTTCGTCTCGTGTCCGGATGGGAATCTACTTGGCGTGGAAGGCAAGCTAGGCAATACGGATATGGATATCTCCTCCTTTGTAACCGACCTTGTGTAACCCTAACCCTCTCCGGTGTCTATATAAACCGAAGGGTTTTAGTCCGTAGGGGACAACAACCACAACATACAATCATACCATAGGCTAGCTTCTAGGGTTTAGCCTCTCTGATCTCGTGGTAGATCTACTCTTGTACTACCCATATCATCAATATTAATCAAACAGGACGTAGGGTTTTACCTCCATCAAGAGGGCCCGAACCTGGGTAAAACATCGTGTCCCCTGCCTCCTGTTACCATCCGGCCTAGACGCACAGTTCGGGACCCTCTACCCGAGATCCGCCGGTTTTGACACCGACAGATCCCATCTCAGATTTCATGGCCTCAAGCCATTTTGCAGAATCTGGGTTCATCATCGCTTCCTCATAGTTCGTTGGTTCGTCATGGTCAAGTAACATGACCTCCAGAACAGGATTACCATACCACTCTGGTGCGGATCTTATTCTGGTTGACCTACGAGGTTCGGTAGTAACTTGATCAGAAGTTTCATGATCATCATCATTAGCTTCCTCACTTACTGGTGTAGGAATCACTGGAACTGATTTCTGTGATGAACTACTTTCCAATAAGGGAGTAGGTACAGTTACCTCATCAAGTTTTACTTTCCTCTCACTCACTTCTTTCGAGAGAAACTCCTTCTCTAGAAAGGATCCATTCTTAGCAACAAATATCTTGCCTTCAGATATGTGATAGAAGGTGTACCCAACAGTCTCCTTTGGGTATCCTATGAAGACAAATTTCTCCAATTTGGGTTTGAGCTTATCAGGTTGAAGCTTTTTCACATAAGCATCGCAACCCCAAACTTTAAGAAACGACAACTTGGGTTTCTTGCCAAACCACGGTTCATAAGGTGTCGTCTCAATGGATTTTTATGGTGCCCTATTTAACATGAATGCATCTATGTCTAAAGCATAATCCCAAAACGATAGCGGTAAATCAGTGAGAGACATCATAGATCGCACCATATCTAATAAAGTGCGGTTACGACATTCGGACACACCATTACGCTGTGGTGTTCCAGGTGGCGTGAGTTGCGAAACTATTCCGCATTGTTTCAAATAAAGACCAAACTCATAACTCAAATATTCTCCTCCACGATCAGATCGTAGGAACTTAATTTTCTTGTTACGATGATTTTCCACTTCACTTTGAAATTCTTTGAACTTTTCAAATGTTTCAGACTTATGTTTCATCAAGTAGATATACCCATATCTGCTCAAATCATCTGTGAAGGTAAGAAAATAACGATACCCGCCGCGAGCATCAATACTCATCGGACTGCATACATCAGTATGTATTATTTCCAATAGGTCTATTGCTTGCTCCATTGTTCCGGAGAATGGAGTCTTAGTCATGTTGCCCATGAGGCATGGTTCGCAAGCATCAAGTGATTCATAATCAAGTGATTCCAAAAGTCCATCAGCATGGAGTTTCTTCATGCGATTTGCACCAATATGACCTAAACGGCAGTGCCACAAATAAGTTGCACTATCATTATTAAACTTATATCTTTTGGCTTCAATACTATGAACATGTGTATCACTACTATCAAGATTTAGTAAAAATAGACCACTCATCAAGGGTGCATGACCATAAAAGATATTACTCATATAAATAGAACAACCATTATTCTCTGATTTAAATGAATGACTGTCTTGCATTAAACAAGATCCAGATATAATGTTCATGCTCAACTCAGGCACCAAATAACAATTATTTAGGTCTAAAACTAATCCCGGAAGTAGATGTAGAGGTAGCGTGCCAACGGCGATCATATCGACTTTGGAACCATTTCCCACACGCATCGTCACCTCGTCCTTAGCCAATCTTCTCTTAATCCGTAGCCCCTGTTTCAAGTTGGAAATATTAGCAATAGAACCAGTATCAAATACCCACGCGTTGCTGCGAGCATTAGTAAGGTACACATCAATATCATGTATATCAAATATACCTTTCACTTTGCCATCCTTCTTCTCCGCCCAATACTTGGGGCAGTTCCGCTTCCAGTGACCAGTCCCTTTGCAGTAGAAGCACTCAGTCTCAGGCTTAGGTCCAAACTTGGGCTTCTTCACTTGAGCAGCAACTTGCTTGCCGTTCTTCTTGAAGTTCCCCTTCTTCCCTTTACCCTTTTTCTTGAAACTGGTGGTCTTGTTGACCATCAACACTTGACGCTCCTTCTTGATCTCTACCTCCGCAGCCTTTAGCATTGCGAAGAGCTCGGGAATTGTCTTATCCATCCCTTGCATATTATAGTTCATCATGAAGATCTTGTAGCTTGGTGGTAGTGATTGAAGAACTCTGTCAATGACACTATCATCAGGAAGATTAACTCCCGGCTGAGTCGAGTGGTTGTGGTACCCAGACATTCTGAGTATATGTTCACCGAAAGAACTATTCTCCTCCATTTTGCAGTTGTAGAACTTATTGGATACTTCATATCTCTCAATCCGGGAATTTGCTTGAAATATTAACTTCAACTCCTGGAACATATCATATGCTGCATGACGTTCAAAACGTCGCTGAAGTCTCGGATCTAAGCCGTAAAGCATGGAACACTGAACTATCGAGTAGTCATCAACTTCGCTCTACCAGACGTTCATAACATATGGTGTTGCTCCTGCATCAGGTTTGTCACCTAGCGGTGCTTCCAGGACGTAATTCTTCTGTGCAGCAATGAGGATAATCCTCAAGTTACGGACCCAACCCGTGTAGTTTCTACCATCATCTTTCAACTTAGCTTTCTCTAGGAACGCATTAAAATTCAAAGGAACAACAACACGGGCCATCTATCTACAACAACATAGACATGCAAAATACTATCAGGTACTAAGTTCATGATAAATTAAAGTTCAATTAATCAAATTACTTAAGAACTACCACTTAGATTGTAAAATCTCAATTTTCAATTTGGATGTTATAGATAGGTCATAATATGCATATCATATTTTATTTGCATATTTAGTTGTGATCCTAGAAATCTTAAGCAACTCAAGGACACAAGGAGAGAGTTGGGGATTTCATAAATTTTCATGTTTGAATTTTATCAAATTTGAAAAGAGGATCAATTTGATTTTAATATTTTCCTCTCCAATAATTTCCAATATTAAAAATAAAAGAGTGAAGATAATATGACTTCTTCAAAAAGAGAGGAATAGTGGAGGAGAAATTTTAAAATCAAATTTATATTTTATTTGCTATTTTATTTGAATTAGAAAAATATGAATTTTAAAAAAATTGCATTTTTAGGCCAGAAAATGTTCACGATAGAGTTTGTCAGTTGAACTTTCAGTTTGGATCTTTTCATTTGAGTTTTACCCTTGCATCCTATGCTTGATTGCTTATGTATGTTATTGTTTGTTCACGATAGAGTTTCCGGAGTGCCAAGCGTGCTACTACGAGTCACTAGGGTTTTCAGATCGTCAACAAGGCAAGTAACACTTTGATCATACCCCTTATTACCCAGTTTTTATGCATTAGTTTCAATCCTCAAACACTACATGGTTAGGAGTTGAATACTTGTGGGTACTAGCAAGTAGTTGATGAGGTAGAACCTATTGTCTTTATTTACCAACCCTGGGAGTTACTTCTACGTTATGCTTATATCGCTATGCTATGCTTGTAGACGTGGTTTGGTTTGAGTGATCCATGATAGATGTGAGAGTTTTAATTAATGGTTAAACTTAAGGTGGCTACTTTAATACACATCTGGGTGGATTGGTTGAGGCACCCTGGAGCACCCAGTGGTTCTCTAGGCACCTGGAGTAATCCAGTGTTGTCCTGGGATATCCCGGAGTACCCGTGTGATCATCCTACGGTTTGCCACCCAGGCTCAAAGGGATCATAAGATTATTCATGCTGGAAACTTCCGTGTGCAGCCACAAGCCATTATGGGCTCTGGCATAGTTGAGTATGTTGTGTGACCTCTTTCAGTGGTAGGCTAGCAGATGTAGGGGATGTAGGTGGTACTGTCTACCCAGAGTAAAGAGTTAATACTTCTGAAAGACTATGTCTCAGTCATCCGTTTCTCAAACACCATGTAGTGCGAGAAATCCAGCGGAAGAGATCGCGTCTTGTGGGGAAAAGTGTGCAAACCTCTGCAGAGTGTATAAACTAATCATGGTTAGCCGTGTCCCCGGTTATGGACATCTTGAGTATCCGGTACTTGAATTATTGATTTGATCTCATCACTCCATTTAGTTAATTTGTTGGGTTGATGATTATTTTAATTTAGGATTGAGTTGGAGGAACCTTCTCAATGTTTTCAACAAACTTTGTAGTTAAATAAAATCTATTCCTTTGTTGTAGGGAAAAACTAGCTTTCTGCAAAAATAACCATAGAGCCTCCACCAGCCATATATGCATATAGTTATAGCTGTTACATGTTCATTGCTTTATAGTGTTATTTTGCCAATATATTCCATGTGCTGACCTACACAGGCTGCAACGTATTATGTTGTAGAGTTTTCAGACAAAGAGTAAGATGCGCTAGGTCGTTGTCGTGCGCTCAGCTATGCCGTTGGAGTTGATGGACTCATTTACCATCAAAGCTCCCGCTGTTATCTTATTTAGATGGCCTTCAACCATATTATTGTAATAAGTACTCTCTTTTGAGAGATTCGATGTAATAAGTGTGTGATTGAACTCTGTTATAAATCCTCAAGTACTGTGTGTGTTAGCATTACCGATCCAGGGATGACACTTATACACAGAAATTTGACCGTTTGAGGTCGGATCGCTACAAGATGGTATCAGAGCACACGCTGACTGTAGGACGCGACCACTAAGATGAGCCATAGGACGCTCTTCTCCACCTTCCACTCTATATATGGTGGGCCCAAGGAACAAGTTTGCTCAACCGGATGAAGACACCCCTTTTGGACGACACTTGAAGGAAGACACTAGATACCTGAACATCGGAATACTAAGTTTCACTGGGACCTACACCGCCACTCTACCAAAAGAAGAGTGCTGGACAATTCAAGTACATGTTCCAGGAAGGACATTCACACCAGTCACGGAGCCCATAGAGTTTTTCTTTGATGCACCAACCTGGAATCTAGGAAAGAGCATGGTAGCTGACATCGCCATGGGACACATCGACGAAGTTTACCACAACGATCTTAAGGTCAC
Organism: Triticum urartu; assembly: GCF_056163025.1. Classification (NCBI taxonomy): domain Eukaryota; kingdom Viridiplantae; phylum Streptophyta; class Magnoliopsida; order Poales; family Poaceae; genus Triticum; species Triticum urartu. The sequence continues at coordinate 599,475,367 of NC_141877.1, forward strand.
CATCTACCAGATATGTGGACGCCGAGATGAGCAATGAGAGATGATTTGCACTAGGAGGGACAAGTCCATTGCAGCCTACATCCAGGAGTTAAACCAACACATTCGTCGTCAGGAGAACCAGATGTGTGCCAGCATGATAGACCTGAAGAAGGTGATGACTAGGAACACGGGAGCTAGAAGAGGAACTCAAGTCTACACGTGATGGATACGAAGAGGAAATTGCAGTACTACTGGAGAAGAATGAAGACCTGAAGAAGAAGCTAGGAATATTCATGGGAGACCCTGCGCCAGGAGGTGAGGACCATCCCGAAGACGACATCATCATTGATGACATCGACTCCGACCCCGAGAGTGATGATGATTATGAAGACGAAGTTGGAGCAGATATCGTGGAGTCTTCTTCCGATCAAAATTTCTAGTCGACCACCAGATTATCAGTAGTATTCCCCCATGTTTATAGTAGTAGTCCGAGTATTTTGTAACGGTAGCTAGATCGATTGTATGCGCTTGTTTGAATTGAGTGGTGTGATATGATTGTGTTTGTCTCATGTGCATATGGGTAGTGATTTTCTCCTTAGACCTCACTGTCGGTGTCAAAACCGGCGGATCTCGGGTAGGGGGTCCCGAACTGTGCGTCAAGGCCGGATGGTAACAGGAGACAAGGGACACGATGTTTTTTACCTAGGTTCGGGCACTCTCGATGGAGGTAATACCCTACTCCTGCTTGATTAATATTGATGATATGGGTAGTACAAGAGTAGATCTACCACGAGATCAAGGAGGCTAAACCCTAGAAGCTAGCCTATGGTATGATTGTTGTGTATGGAGTTGATTGCCTACGGACTACAACCCTCCGGTTTATATAGACACCGGATAGGGTTAGGGTTACATAAAGTCGGTTACAATGGTAGGAGATCTTGAATATCTACATCGCCAAGCTTGCCTTCCACGCCAAGGAAAGTCCCATCCGGACACGGGACGAAGTCTTCAATCTTGTATCTTCATAGTCCAGGAGTCCGGCTGAAGGTATAGTCCAGCTACCCGAACACCCCCTAATCCAGGACTCCCTCAGTAGCCCCTGAACCAGGCTTCAATGATGACGAGTCCGGCGCGCAAATTGTCTTCGGCATTGCAAGGCGGGTTCCTCCTCCAAGTCCTTCGTAGAAGATTGTAAACACCAAGAGTAGTGTCCGGCTCTGCAAAATAAGTTTCCACATATTGCCATAGAGAGAATAATATTGACACAAATCAAATCTGCCGACGTATTCCATAGTGCGTCATCACACTACGACCAAGTCCTTTACTCGAATCGTTTTTACTTTTCCACCTCAGCATGTTTTGCGAGGCGGTTTCCTTGGCACGTCTTGTCAAAGCAGAGATTGTGTACCCCATTTACGGGATTCTCATCAATATGGACGTGGGTAACCCAACCGCGCCATTTGTCACGGCGCTTGGGAGGCAAGCGAGTTTTACTAGGCTGGTGGGGACGCGCAACCGCATCCGCCCATATAAGGGGATAAGGATCCACCCTTTTACCTACGCCTTCTTCCTCTTTTGCCTATCCATCTCCTGCGCACTCGAGCTCCAGCGCCCAAGCCCGCACTTCCCACCTCAACCTTCTCCAGCAATGTCCGGAGCGGGAGGCAAGTGGATGGTCTCCTCTATCACGGAGGGCCATGTCAAAAAGATAAGGAAGGCCGGATACTTGTCCAAAGACATCGCGCACCGGCTTCCCGAGGAGGGGCAGCTTCTCCCCACCCCAAGGCCCCATGAGAGGGTAGTATTCCTTCCCCACTTCCTCCGCGGACTGGGTTTTCCACTCCACCCATTTGTCCCGGGGCTCATGTTTTACTATGGCCTGGATTTCCACGATCTGGCCCCGAACTTCGTCCCCAACATCTCGGCGTTTATCGTCATGTGCGAGGCCTTCCTCCGCATCCGCCCCCATTTCGGCCTCTGGCTCAAGACCTTCAACGTCAAGCCCAAGGTGGTGCGCGGCCGCCAGGCGGAATGCGGAGGCGCCATGGCGGGCAAGATGGCCAACGTCCTATGGCTCGAGGGCTCCTTCATGGAGACCCTGAAGGGGTGGCAATCGTGGTGGTTTTACATCACCGAGCCGCGCGATCCGAAATGGATCGCAACCCTCGAGTTCCGATCCGGACCCCCCACGCAACTTATGTCCTGGAAAGAGACGGGCCTGTCGTGGGGCAACGAAAAAGAGGTGACCGGACTGCAGACATGCATCTAGTCCCTGGTGACCAAGCCGATCAAGCTCTTCAATGTAGTCCAGGTTATGCTCGTTCGCCGGATCCTCCCGTGTCAACAACGGGGCTTTAATCTGTGGGAGTTCAACCCGGCGCAGCACCAAACCCTTAACAGGCTCTTCGACACGATGTATGAAGACGTCTGGAAGGTGCTAACCAAAGGCGCCGAGGCTCCCACATCCGCTTCCGAGGACCGCGGATACAGCTCGCAGCGTCACGCTAGCGAGGTAAGCTATTTTCACCTTTTACAGGATGTTAAGTTTTTTCATAGTTCGACTCTATGCGGGATCTAAGCTCCCTTACCTTTGACAGGCTTGGCGGGCGAAGTCTGGATCGATTAACTGTCCGGCTCCCTTGCCCGAAGACCCAGCCCCCGCTCTACTAGCGAAGCTGCTGGTTCTAGCACCTTATGTGGTGCCGGAGAAGAAGGCCAAGAAGAAGAAGGCCACGGGGACTCGAAAGAGTTCCCGGCATATGGTGGTGTCGGACTCATCGTCCGACGATTCCGAGACGTACTCCCCCCGTGAAGACGAGGAGGAGGAAGAAGAAACCTCTCCCCCCTAGCGGGGGGAGGAGAGAAGAGGAAGGCCGCCCCAACGGGGGAGGCCGAGGGGTCTAGGAAAAGGAAGACCCCTCCGCCGGACTACGTCCCCAACGCCGAGAGGGCAAAGAGGAGTGGCCAAACAGGGCCAAGCGTCCGGCGAAATCGTAAGTTCGGATATCAGAATAACTCATGATGTTCCTTTGTTGCACAGCTTTCCCTAATGTTGAACATAATTATGCAGCCCGCCCTGTGCCGAACTCAACGAGTCGTCGAGCGGCTCCCTGGATTCATCGGACGTGAACTCAGTTCCGCCCGCTGTCTCCCCCCGCACTGCGGACGACGCCGAAGTGGCGTCGCACCGAGCTCCGGGGCAGGAGGAGGTGGTCCTGGAGGAGCCGCAGGGCGACCTCCCGGACCCCAGGAGTAAAGGGGACAAGACCCCCCAGGGCTCCAAGTCCGGCTTTGTGCCGGACACCGTGCCAGAATCTTCAACAGTTCCGGACTGCGGTAGGCGAACTCCTTCCAAGAGGAGCAAGCCTTCTGAGCCGGCGGCCTCCGTCCAACCGGAGGTGCCGGACAATTTGCTCGAGGTGCTTGATGGCGCCTCCATCGACGAGGAGCACCGTACTATTATGAGTACGGTGATCCAGAAGGTTTAGTCCGCCAAGAGCGGACTGAGTGAAGCTTGGGCTAGCCTCCTAACGGGCTTCAAGGTAAGTAAAAATATGTAAAAATATAACTGCATAGACAGTAGCCCCTGATGCTCTGTTTGGCGTTCGGAAAGAAAAGCCGAATAGAGGATCTAGTAAATTTCGGAGGAGTCTAACAATAAAGAGTCAATATGCGTGTGCAGGCTTTGGTGCTATCCACCGCCGCACTGACTGCGGAGGTGGGTGTCCTGAAACAGGACCTCAAGCGGACCGAGCAAGAGCTCGGCCTTGCCAAGCGGCAGCTCGAGGAAAAAGAAGGTAGGAAATACCTTACAGAAAAAGTGCCTATAGAGAGGCGTGATTGCAAAAAATAACAGGATTGCACTGCTTATTATAGGGGCCACGACTGAGGTGGCGACCCTCAAGCAGGCGCTGTCCGAGGCTGAAAAGAAAACGGCCGCGGAGCGCACCGAGCGAGAGAAACTTGGGGCTCAGGTCGGCGAGGTGCAGCAAGAGCTTCAGGCTCTCATGAAAAAACATGAGAGTTTGGAGCTTGAGTCAAAGACCCAAGCATCCGAGCTCGCGGCGGTCCTTGAGACTGCCAAGTCTGCCAAGGCCGAAGCCCAAAAGGCCCTCCAAGAGTTGGAGGAGATTAAGAAGATAGCAGCGGGTAAGGCATTCTTTATGCAAAGCAGAAATATAAAAGTAAACTACTTGTTACTTACCCGAATCCAGAGTTCTCCAGGGGCATTCGCAGATCTTCCCCACAGCGTATCCGACGCCGCCACATTCTACGAGCTGAAGAGGGCAGCTCGACGGAGAAGGTGTTCTGGTCTCAGTATGCTGAGGCCGGACACCCTGTGCCCTTGAGCGACCAGCTGAAACAGCTGGTCGAGCTCCACAAGGCGGCCGAACAGGCCATGAAGGGCTTCATAGTTCAGCTGTGGCCCGGAGAGGCCCCGCCCGGGAGCTACTTCGGGCTGGTGCGGCGGCTGGTGGAGGCCTGTCCAAGGCTCGAGGTCATCAAGCGCTCCATCTGCATCGAAGGTGCCCGTCGGGCCCTTGCCCGTGCAAAGGTGCACTGGGGTAAGCTGGACGGTGAGAAGCTTGTGAAGGACGGGCCGCCGCCGGGGAAGGAGCATCGCAAGCCCGAGAACTATTACAAGGATGTTCTTGCGGGTGCCCGCCTTGTGGCGGATGAATGTACCAAGGATGTAATTTTTGAATAAACTCGCTCGTTTTTATCCTGTGCGCTGAAAACTTGTTCATAGGCGCTTAAGCAATGCTTGTTGAATTTAAAATATTATTTTCTGTGCGGCCGTTTATCAAAAAATTGAGAGATGGCCAGTCATCGGCTTCTGCCCCCATGCCACTAGTGCTGGGGTGTTCGGGATAAACCTGAGCGCTCTTTTTCCCATAGTTGGGTCCTTCGAGGGAGGCGCTCAGCACAATGAACCAGGAAATCGAACTATAATGCTTGAACACTCTCACTTAGCCATAGAACTTTATAATTTTAAATTTCGGCGAAGCCCCTAGTTTGGAAGACCGAGTTCGGGGCGCTATCCACGCCTTGGCCGGACAAATCCGGCTCCTCGCTCGAAGCGGCATAAGTCTTTAGGGACTCGAAAAAACCTCTCGAACAGCGACCGGTCTCTCGCCTCATCATGACAGTCAGTTTTAGCTTTCTCCACTGAGGTGCTTAACCCAGCTCAACCGGGGCACAATCGCAGTGGTTCTCCTAGTGCTACCTTAGCCGATATAGCGGAACGTAAGGCACCAAAACATAGGAGCCGGGCAAACCCAACTATTGACCCAAATCATGATTCGGAGCCGATGCATATAGTGCTATAAGTTCGAGGTGCCGCACTTGTGAAAGTGTACGGACTTCTCGCACCATATTAAAGGGTATTGAAGCCCCTGGCGTACTTGCCGTACCACAGTGTACGGGTGCAACATGTCATTAATGAACATATATAAAAGAGAGTAATGCAGAAAATAGACAAAAGCTATGCATTGTTTATATAAAGGCTATTTATCAGAGCCGAACGATACAAATAGTGCGGTAAGCAAAAGATATTGGACTATTCAGTACGTCCTGACCGGGGGTAGGCCGCGGAATTGTATTTAAAACGGGTATACCGCTCGTAACAGAGACCACCTGGGAGTTCCATAGTGCGGCATGGCTTGTCTGCCTCCCTGGATCTTGCATCGTTTGTGCGGCAGTCGAATTGCCGAACAGGTCGTCTGAAGTATGGAGTCCTGAAGGTAAGAAAAAAATCAAAAAGAGAATCCGGCAGCCCCTAGTATGTTTTAAGCCGTATTCTGGGCGTGCCGTTATTGTGCCCCTTCCCCTGTGCCCATGGTATTTCAAGGGTGTAGTTATGTACGCGAGGTACTGGTTTCGCTATGTCGCGATAGCTGGGGTTGGGGCCGCATTGCTACGCTTGCTCAGAGTGTGCCAGGCGGTCCTGCTGTGGGTTACTCCGGGCGCGCTTGGCAGTGTCTGGCTTTTTAATGGCCGGACTGGAGAATTGCCTGAGAAGGCTACTTCGTACCTCCACTGCGAGAGCCGCCGTATGCTCCTCCCTACGGAGGGAGCATTCGGTGTTTCCGTTGACCGTAATTACTCCTCGAGGGCCTGGCATCTTGAGCTTGAGATATGCGTAGTGCGGCACCGCATTGAACTTTGCAAATGCGGTTCATCCGAGCAGGGCGTGATAGCCACTGCGAAACGGGACTATATCGAAGATTAACTCTTCGCTTCGGAAATTGTCCGGGGATCCGAAGACCACGTCAAGTGTTACTGAGCCTGTACAGTTGGCTTCTACACCTGGTATAACGCCTTTAAAGGTCGTTCTTGTGGGCTTAATCCTTGAGGGATCTATGCCCATTTTCCGCACTGTATCCTGATAAAGCAGGTTCAGGCTACTGCCGTCGTCCATGAGGACTCTTGTGAGATGAAATCCGTCGATGATTGGGTCGAGAACCAATGCGGCAAAGCCGCCATGACGGATGCTAGTGGGATGGTCCCTTCGATCAAAAGTGATCGGGCAGGAGGACCATGGGTTCAACTTTGGGGCGACTGGCTCTATCGCATATACGTCCCGTAGCGCACGCTTCCGCTCCCGCTTGGGAATGTGGGTTGCGTATATCATGTTCACCGTCCGCACTTGTGGGGGAAAGCCCTTCTGTCCATTGTTGTTCGGCGGCTTAGGCTCCTCGTCGTCGCTGTGCAGCCCCTTGTCTCTGGTTTCGGCCCTTAACTTGCCTGCCTGCTTGAACACCCAACAATCCCTTTTAGTGTGATTGGCTGGCCTTTCGGGGGTTCCATGTATCTGGCACAAGAGATCGAGTATTCGGTCCAAACTAGACGGGCCCTGAGTATTCTTTTTGAATGGCTTTTTTCGCTGACCGGATTTATAGCCTTTGCATCCGGCATTGACTGCCGTGTCTTCATTGCTGTCGCTGTTAACGCGGCGTTTTTGCTTATTCCGACGTGTCCTGCCACTTTTGTCCTTGGTATCCGAATTACCAGGGTTCTTTGATAAGTTGTTACTGCGAGCTAGTCAGCTGTCTTCTCCCGCGCAAAAGCGGGTCATGAGTGTCGTGAGGGCTGCCATGGATTTCGGCTTTTCCTGTCCCAGGTGCCGGGCAAGCCACTCATCACGGATGTTATGCTTGAAGGCTGCTAGGGCCTCTGCGTCCGGACAGTCGACTATTTGGTTTTTCTTTGTTAGGAACCATGTCCAGAATTGTCTGGCCGATTCCTCTGGCTGCTGAATTATGTGGCTTAAGTCGTCGGCATCCGGCGGTCGCACGTAAGTGCCCTGGAAGTTGTCGAGGAATGCGGCTTCCAGGTCCTCCCAAGAACCGATTGAGTCTGCTGGCAAGCTGTTAAGCCAATGTCGGGCCGGTCCTTTAAGTTTGAGCGGGAGGTATTTGATGGCGTGTAGATCATTGCCGCGTGCCATGTGGATGTGAAGGAGATAATCCTCGATCCATACTGCCGGGTCTGTTGTGCCATCGTATGATTCGATGTTTACGGGTTTGAAACCCTCTGGGATTTTATGATGCATTACTTCATTCGTGAAGCATAGCGGGTGTGCGGCGCCTCTGTACTGGGATATATCACGACGTAGCTAGGAAGCGCTATGTCTGTTGTGTTCGGCCCGGCCGGATTTGTTGTATCCGGAGTGAAGATCATTGTCACATGCCGTAGGGCGCTTGCGCGATCCGTAGATCGATCTTGTTTGTCTTGCCTTATCCTCCAGTATGTCTCGCAGGTCGGGCACATTTTCCCGTGCCTTAGTTGAGCGGCGTCGGGGCATGGCTTGGGTGGAGGGCCTAGGGGCCTCTCTGTCGCGGCCGCGAGGTGGCCGGTCTGCCATGTCATGCGCTGGTGATGTAGGTGCTTCCTCCTTTGATCGGGGTAGCGGCCTGCGCTTCGGGTAACTCTTGGAGGGGCGTTCGAGTTCATACTCTTCGGCCGTAAGGACTTCAGTCCATCTGTCAGCTAGCAAATCTTGGGCAGCTTTAAGCTGTTGCTGCTTTTTCTTGAGGCTGCTTGCCGTGGCTAAAAGCCTGCGTTTAAAACGCTCTTGTTCGGCGGGGTCTGATGGTATGATGAATTCGTCGTCATCAAGGCTTGCCTCGTCTTCGGAGGGAGGCGTATAGTTATCATCCTGGACCTCTCGGTCTGCCGCTCTCTCATGAGGGCTGGCTTCTCCATCTTCCTGTGCCGAATCTTGCTGAGGTGGGTGTTCTTCGGCGTTATCCGGGGTAGTATTATCTCCCGTGCCGGAATCACCGTTTTTGCTTTGGCGGGATTTAGAGCGGCACGCTGACGCCGGCGCTTCGGCTGTTTCTTGGGGGCGTCATCCCCCATTGTTCCATCGCCATCTCCATCTTTTGGAGTATCCACCATATATATATCATATGACGAGGTGGCCTTCCAGCGCCCTACAGGTGCTGGTTCCTGTTCGTCTCCTACATCGTCATCCATGCCATCGATGTCGTCAGAGCTGAAGTCGAGCATGTCAGTTAGATCGTCGATAGTGGCTACAAAGTGGGTGGTGGGTGGGCTTTGAATTTCCTTATCGTCCGTATCCCACCCTCGCTGACCGTAGTCCGGCCAGGGCTCTCCTGATAAAGAGAGAGACTTAAGAGAGTTCAGGATGTCGCCAAAAGGCGAATGCTGAAAGATGTCTGCGGCGGTGAACTCCATTAACGGCGCCCAATCGGATTCGATTGGTAGGGGCGCGGGGGGTTCGGAGTCACGGGCCATGCAGAGTGCGGGGCTGGAGTTCGGCTCGATCGCCTCTGAGATCGCAGCCCCTGAGGCAGCGTCTAACCGCTAATCCTCGATCGGCGCAGTATGCTCCGAATCAATGGTCGAAACCGATGCGTATGCGGCCTCCAAGGCGCTGTTCGGCGGCAGAGCTATATCATGCCCATCGAGACAGTGCGGCGCGCTTGGCTGTGGCTCGAATCCGTCGAAGATCAAGTCCCCGTGGATGTCATCCGTGTAGTTTAGGCTTCCAAACCTGACCTGATGGCCAGGGGCGTAGCTTTCCATCTGCTCCAGGTGGCCGAGTGAATTGGCCCGCAGAGCGAAGCCGCCGAAGACGAAGATCTGTCCGGGGAGAAAAGTTTCACCCTGGACCGTATCGTTGTTGATGATCAAAGGAGCCATCGGGCCTAAAGGCGACGACACAGAGGAACTCTCAATGAAAGCACCAATGTCGGTGTCAAAAGCGGTGGATCTCGGCTAGGGGGTCCCAAACTGTGTGTCAAGGCCGGATGGTAACAGGAGACAAGGGACACGATGTTTTTTACCCAGGTTCGGGCCCTCTCGATGGAGGTAATACCCTACTCCTGCTTGATTAATATTGATGATATGGGTAGTACAAGAGTAGATCTACCACGAGATCAAGGAGGCTAAACCCTAGAAGCTAGCCTATGGTATGATTGTTGTGTATGGAGTTGATTGCCTACGGACTACAACCCTCTGATGTATATAGACACCGGATAGGGTTAGGGTTACATAAAGTCGGTTACAATGGTAGGAGATCTTGAATATCCGCATCGCCAAGCTTGCCTTCCACGCCAAGGAAAGTCCCATCCGGACACGGGACGAAGTCTTCAATCTTGTATCTTTATAGTCCAGGAGTCCGGCTGAAGGTATAGTCCGGCTACCCGAACACCCCCTAATCCAGGACTCCCTCACTCAATCTATTCTAATCTCTCCCCTCTAAACCTATCAGATGCCTCCGAGACGTGACCTCGGATTTGTCTTCCCACCTGAGCTCGCCTAGTTGATCCAACAATAGAATGCCTTGATGCAGCTACTAGTCCAGAACCAAGGCAACAACAACAACAACAACTACTACTACAACAATAATAACAACCCACCACCACCTCCTCCAGTTGACAACTTGGCCCGTTTTCTGAGGTTAAATCTGCCGGTGTTTTCCAGTAGCACCGAGCCGATTGTTGCTGATGACTTGCTCCACAGAATTGGAAGGGAGCTAACCACCGTAGGTGGCACAGATGCTGAGAAGGAGTGCTTTGCCGCACATCAATTGGATGGACCAGCAGCCTCATGGTGGGAGAATTACACAACCACTTTTCCCATAGCCAATGTCACTGGGATCAATTTCAGCAAGCTTTCCATACAGCCCATGTCTCAATTGGAGCAATGCGTATGAAGAAGCGTGGGTTTCGCAACTTATGCTAGGGAAATCGTACTGTGGGGCAGTACGTGGATGAGTTCAGCAAGTTAGCTCGATATGCCCCAGATGATGTGGCCACAGATTCCGCGAAGCAGGAGAAGTTTATGGAAGGGCTGAATGATGAGCTGAGTATGCAGTTGATGGTGGCAACATTCAATAACTACCAGGATTTGTTAGATAGGGCCCTTATGATTGAAGGCAAGTAGCAACAGATAGAGAGCCGCAAAAGGAAGTATGGACAAGAGAAGTACAATTCTGGAGCTCAACAGAAGCCTCATTTTACCCCGAACTCGGGAGGACACACTCATAACCATGGAGGCCATACTCATAATGGAGGGAGTTCGCATAACTACAATGGCCCTAAGATTGGGAATGGGAATGGAGGAAGCAACCGACAGAACCGTTCCAATCCAGCAACACCCAGCAGGAAGGATCTGAGTCACATTACTTGTTTCAAGTGCGGGAAGAATGGACACTACGCCACTGAATGTCCTGAAGCAAAGAATGGAAATGGAAATGGAAGCCCAAGGAAGAAGCCGAACCCTTTCACCAGAGGTCAGGTGAACCACATCAACATGGAGGAGGTTGAAGAACAGCCTAACGCAGTGACCGGTAAGTTTTTGATTAAGTCATTTACCACACTCGTTCTTTTGACACTGGTGCATCGCATTCATACATATCAAGGGGATTTGTGGATAAGTTTAAGTTGCCAACCTTAGCCCTTAGGTCACCCATGTTAGTAAGCTCGCCAGGAGCAGAGTATATGGCCATCCGATGGTGTGATCGGTTACCCCTAACCATTGGTAGCCACGTTTTCCCCTCAGACCTAATAATATTGGAGTCCCAAGGATTGTATATAATATTAGGCATGGATTGGTTATCGAAGTATGGAGGAAACATCGACTGTGCTAGTAAGTCAATTCTACTCACCACCCCGGAGGGAAAGAGGATCAAGTACGTGTCTAGGCATGCGCCAAGGAGGATCCAAGTGAATTCTCTCTCGGGAGTTGTTCAGGAAGAAGTGCCTGTTGTGAAGGATTACCCGGATGTATTTCCAGAGGAATTACCAGGCATGCCGCCAGATCGAGACATAGAATTTTTGATAGAGTTGTTGCCAGGCACCGGAGCAATATCAAAGAGACTGTACTGAATGCCCGCAAATGATCTGGAGAAAATTACGAAGCAGATTGAGGAGTTATTGGAGAAAGGTTATATCCGACCAAGTTCATCACCGTGGGGAGCCCCAGTGCTCTTAGTTGAAAATAAGGATGGATCTTTAAGAATGGTTGTTGATTATCGGGCGTTGAATGAAGTAACGATCAAGAACAAGTACCCACTACCAATGATCAATGATCTATTTGACCAGTTGCAAGGAGCTAAAGTATTCTCCAAGATCAATCTTCGATCAGGATACCACCAGTTGAAGATCCGAGAATAGGATATACCTAAGACAGCTTTCACCACAAAGTACGGGCTATATGAGTACACGGTCATGTCATTTGGATTGACTAATGCTCCTGCCTATTTTATGAGTATGATGAACAAGGTATTCATGGAGTTTTTGGATAAGTTTGTTGTGGTGTTCATTGATGATATTTTGGTGTACTCAAAGAATGAAGAGGAACACAAGGAACCCTTGCGCTTAGTTCTCAAGAAGCTCAGGGAACATCAGTTATATGCCAAGTTCAACAAGTGTGAGTTTTGGTTGAAGGAAGTTGGATTTCTTGGACATGTTATATCAGGACAAGGTATAGCCGTAGACCCTACGAAGGCACCCGATCGGGATATGATTCAATCTGGGTAGTAGTTGATCGCTTGACCAAGGTAGCTCAGTTTATCCCCGTGAAAACCACATATACAAGCGCGAAGTTGGCCAAGATATATATGACCAGGATCGTATGTCTGCATGGAGTTCCGAGGACCATCGTATCAGATAGAGGGACACAGTTTACCTTGAAGTTTTGGAATCAGCTGCACCAGACTTTGGGTACCAGGCTAGAGTTTAGTACAGCCTTTCATCTGCAGACAGATGGACAGACCAAGAGAGTCAATCAGATTCTGGAGGACATGTTGAGAACTTGTTCTCTAGATTATGGATCTAGTTGGGATGACAATTTACCTTACGCAGAGTTCTCATACAACAACAGTTATCAGGCTAGTTTGAAGATGGCCCCTGTCGGTGTCAAAACCGGCGGATCTCGGGTAGGGGGTCCCGAACTGTGCGTCTAAGGTGGATGGTAACAGGAGGCAGGGGACACAATGTTTTACCTAGGTTCGGGCCCTCTTGATGGAGGTAAAACCCTACGTCCTGCTTGATTAATATTGATAATATGGGTAGTACAAGAGTAGATCTACCATGAGATCAGAGAGGCTAAACCCTAGAAGCTAGACTATGGTATGATTGTATGGTGTCCTACGGACTAAAATCCTCCGGTTTATATAGACACCGGAGGGGCTAGGGTTACACAAGGTCGGTTACAAAGGAGGAGATATACATATCCGTATTGCCTAGCTTGCCTTCCACGCCAAGTAGAGTCCCATCCGGAGATGAGATGACGTCTTCAATCTTGTACCTTCGTAGTCCAACAGTCCGGATGAAAGATATAGTCCGTCTGTCTGGATACCCCCTAATCTAGGACTCCCTCGGTAGCCCTCGAACCAAGCTTCAATGACGATGAGTCCGGCGCGCAGTATTGTATTCGGCATTGCAAGGCAGGTTCTTCTCCAATTTCCAAGTGTTTGTAAATAGTATCCGGCCCCATAAATGTTGATCCTCTTGGCTTCTGCGCTCAATAAGGGCAATTTCTCGAATGAATACGAGGCGCCAGGGCATTTTTACATTCACCCCCCTAGCCAGATAAATAAATTATCTATTAAAGGGATTGGGATTCTTAGATCCGATCCACACCATCCTCCCCTCAGCGAGAATCCATCAGAGCACATTTCGGAAAGATCCATTCCAACATGGCCAACCTCCGCAGCTCCTCCTCCCGCCCCCGTAGCCCTAAGCTTGGTGATTGGGAGAGGTGTTCAGTTCCACATAGTCGATTGGTCGAACTGCAGACCAAAGGATTTCTTCCTCCGGCATACATGGTGCCCGTTCGAGCCGGGCTCGCCACCTACAATGGCGGGGAGCAAGCGGAGAACTTTCCCTATCCCTCCATGGGGGAACGGGTTTGCCTTGTTCCTTACTTACTAAGGGGACTCGGATTTCCAATTCATCCGTTCCTCCGCGGGCTCCTGGAGTTCTACGGCCTCCAACTACATAATCTCACCCCTGCCTCCATTCTACACATCGCCGACTATGTTGCTCTCTGCGAGTTGTTCTTGGGCTGCGAGGCTCACTTCGAGCTGTGGAAAAGGCTATTTTGCCTTGTCCCTCGCACACAGAGGGACTCACTTTATCAAGTGGGCGGAGCCGAAGTATGGCGCATCGCCAATACCGGATATTTGTCCGGTACCCCGAAGAAGCCGTCCGAAGACTGGCCTTCAGAATGGTTTTATATGGAGGACGTTCCCCTTCCGGACCCTGTTCAACGGGGTCTTCCTGAGTTCAACAATGCTCCTCTGAAGAAGCGCCGAAGTTGGCGCCTGCAGAGCCCCCAGGTGGAAGATGACAGAGAAGTCCTCTATCTGATGAACCGGATTAAGGCATTGGCTCAGTCAGGTTTGACAATAACCGAAGTTATGTCGATTTGCATAATGCGGGGGGTGCAACCACTTCAATATCGTGGGCATCCCTTATGGTGTTTCTACGGGGAGGATGACGCCACCCGCTACGGGCGTAAGGGTCCGGGCGATGCAGCCGCTTTAGCCAAAATGTTGTCCGAACTGTTCAAGGGAGAGGAGGAGTTTACCCGCATCAAGCCACGGGACAGATTCTCCATGTACAATCCTCCAAGCTGGGTAAGCTATATCCCCTTACTTCCATCTTCCCGCGTTTTTCGTTGTAAGTATTCACCTTGCCAATTTACGGCAGGAACTGCGAAAGGCCGTAAAGGAGGTCTGCAGCCCTTCTCCACAACCGAAGGACCCTGACCGGGCCCTCGACTCCGGACTCGAAGAAGATCCGGTTATCTCCGTGGAGCTGATAAACCGGTAGTTTTATCAGTTGAGCTGCGACGATGCCATGGTGGCCACTACAGCCGACTATCCCGGACTACTCCTTGCATCGCACGTAAGAAAAACCGAAAAGTCCCAACTCAAAAAAGCAGGATCCCCTGTTAGACACTTCCCCCACCATATTCACATGGCCTTTTACAGGGAAGGCATTCGGGACGCCCTGCAGCAACGCGCCAACAGGAGGCGCCGAGGCCAGGTAAGCCAAAAAGGAAGGCGGTTAGGACGGAGACGCCGGCACAAAGTTACAACAAACCCCGCTCCGTGGATGTCGTCTTTCTCAAAATATAATGACGCCCGTGTTTCTTTAACAGAAAAAACGCTCGCGGGAATATGTCTGGCGATGTCGCCGATCATGCTTCCACCAGTCGGGCACCAGGACCGGACACGAAGGCAGAAGCCGATATGGGGCAGGCGCCGGATAATCCCCCTACAGAGGATGCAGATAGATTATCTGCTACAAACTCAAAAGTGGAAAGCGCCATGAATCATAGGCGCCGCCAGGCCATACTTCGTGACGCTTGTTTCTCACTAGAGGCGTTTGATGCCTTTAATTCTGGAGAGGCATACCTCCGTGCCGCTCAAGATGGTCTAGCCAGAGCCACGGATCAGTATGTAAAGGATGTACGGGTGAGTGAATCTGACGATTTATATGTATCAGTAGCCCCTGAGACTTGAAACAGCTAGCAGAACTGATTTAAGGATCATCTTTATTGTGCAGGTTCTTACAGAGAAGAATACTAGGCTGTCCCAGGAGCTGGAGGAATGCAAGACCAAACTGCGGGCCGCTATTGCCACATTGCAGGAACAGAAAAAGCCTCCCGCTGGTAACATTTTAAAAAATGATGGCTACCATATAGTGCGCGGCATGGCTGCCGATCTAACAATAGATTTTGCAGATGAATCCGGAGAAAATCCGAGGGACCAGCATGTTATGCGATAGTTAGAAGCTGGCAAACGCGTGCTGACTGAGGTTAGGCGGGAGAAAAACAATCTCCAAGACGCCAATATAAGGCTAAACGTGGAACTAAAAGACGTTTGGGGCCAGCTTGCCGACTCCGAGAAGGATAATAAGAGGCTTCGACGCGGCATTTTTAGTAAGTGCTTGAACGAATATTTAAAGGCATTCGGCGAAGAAGCCAACTAACAGTGTTATGTCTGTAGGTATGCTGACGGGTCGTCTCGTAGAGGAAATGCCCGGGTCTGCAGGTGATCTTCTGTCCGAGCTGTCAAATCTGCACAAACAAGTTCGGCAGGTGATGCAGGGTGTTGCCCAGGCTTTGTGGCCGTCCGTCTCCCTGCCAGAAGGTGTTGCGGAGCTTGCGGAGAAGCTCAAAGGAGCGCGGCGGCGCATCCGATTATGGAAGATATCCGCCTGCCGACAAGGTGCCAGAGAAGCCTGGGCCATGGTGAAGACGCGGTATACCAAAGCAGACCCAAATCACATGGCCGAGGTCGGACCTGTGGGGCCCGACGGAAAAGAAATTCACGTTAGCTTAGTTTATGGGCAAGTAGAATTAGCCGCAAAGTATTCCCAACAGGATTGTAAGCTAGACCGCCTGTTGGATGGTATAGAAGAAGAATTTAGTCAGTCTGCATGACTATGTAATTGAAGTGACATGTATAATGCCTTCTAGCCGGATTGTAGATCATTTGTCGTTGCGGACCTTTTCGCTTCTCCGGGCCCAATAGTCCAGAGTGTATCCGAATACCCGCTCAGTTATATAAGAACCGGGGTATGCGTGGAGACTAGGCGTAGGGGTCATTAGTGATTTATCAAACAAGCGCCCAACTAGTTATGTTATATTACATGGGTAGTAAGAAACATCTTCCAGGGAGAATAGTTTCGTTAAGGGTTCCTTTCCCTGGGCAAGCATGCCCTAAAGTGCATGTCCGGACTGTGATAGGAAACGCAGGAAAAACATCTGGGGGGCAGATATGAAAAATAAAAATCATATTTTGTTCACCGACCGAATATTCCCTTAAGAACGCTAGCTTTCGGCTTCACCCAGTCTGAGGTACACATCCGGCTGACCCGGCAGTAACAATCGCAGAGGTGCTCCCCTTATGCCCTAGCCGAATTAACGGGAACGTAGGGCATAAATACAAGAGCCAGGCAACCTAGCTTGGCCAAAACTTAAGTCATATCGATGCATATAATGGTGAAGAAAGCTACATGCGGAAGTATAACACATGTGTTGGGCATGAAGCCCAGATAAATAATTTAAGCTTCTATGAAGGAAGCCCCCAGGTATGAAGAGTGCGGCTAGCGCATCTGTAATGTGGAAACAAGGCACAAGGTGACCCTTGAAGGCCTAGAGAAATAAGAAAAGAAAGAAAGAAAGGAAAACAAGACAGATAATGTATTTGTGAAAAAAATGGACAAAGGGAGGGGACTAACATAGAGTCCGGTGCTAGGCGTAGAATCTTCGGAGCCTGGCCGCGTTCCATGGGTTCGGCTCAAGTCGACTAGTCGATGCATCCCGCAGTTGGTACGATCCACCGGTCAGAACTTGGTCAATAATGAAGGGACCTTCCCATTTGGGCTCGAGCTTGTTCTTTTTCTTATCCGGCAGGCGTAGAACTAGTTCACCAATGTTATAAGTTTTGGCCCGTACTTCTCTGCTTTGGTATCTGCGAGCCTGTTGCTGGTAAAATGCGGAACGGGCTTTGGCTACGTTGCGCTCCTCCTCCAAGGTGTCCAGACTGTCCTGCCGATCGAGCTCGGCTTTTCTTTCTTCGTACATGCGCACTCTAGGTGAGTCATGAATTATGTCACAGGGCAAGACTGCCTCTGCGCCGTACACCATAAAGAAGGGTGTATATCCGGTACTACGATTCGGCATCGTCCGCAGCCCCCAGAGTACGGAGTCGAGCTCCTCTACCCAGTGCGTGTTAGACTCCGTTAAGGAACACACTAATCTAGGTTTAATGCCGCTCATTATAAGACCGTTTGCTCACTCGACTTGACCGTTGGTTTGTGGGTGATAGACTGAGGCATAATCGAGCTTGATGCCCATTTTGCTGCACCAGAGTTTTACCTTGTCAGCCGTGAAGTTCGTGCCATTATCCGTGATGATGCTGTGGGGGACGCCACAATGGTGTACAACCCCGGATATGAAATCTATCACCGGTCCGGATTCAACTATTTTAATTGGTTTGGCCTCTATCCATTTGGTGAATTTATCCACCATGACCAATAAGTATTTTTTCTTGTGGGTTCCCCCTTTAAGGGGTCCAACCATGTCAAGCCCCCAGACCGCAAAGGGCCATGTAATGGGGATTTTTTGGAGGGCGGTGGGTGGTATGTGGCTTTGATTTGCAAAGAGCTGGCAACCGGCACAAAGTTGGACCAAGTCCTGTGCGTCTGCCCAGGCTGTTGGCCAATAGAATCCTATACGGAAGGCCTTTCTTACAAGGGCCCGGGCTGCGGCGTGATGACCGCCGAGTCCGGCGTGAATTTCTGCCAAAAGATTCCGCCCATCCTCTTCGGAGATGCACCTTTGAAGGACTCCGGTAGTGCTTTTCTTGTACAATTCTCCCTCATGGACCCTGTAGGCCTTGGATCGCCGCACTATGCAGCGTGCCTCATTTTGGTCCTCTGGAAGTTCCTGTCTAGTTAGGTAGGCCAGGAATGGTTCTGTCCATGGGGCAATAATGGCCATTATTTCGTGGGCTGAAGGTGTTATTTCGGTGGCGGAGCCTCCGATTGCGTCAGAGAGTTCGGTATCGGGTATTTTGGCCGGGTCCAGACTGTTGTTACCGGTGTCCCCTTCCCATCCTACGGATGGCTTGAAAAGCCTTTCCAAAAATATGTTGGGGGACCGCGTCGCGTTTTGCGCCGATGCGGGCGAGGATATCCGCCGCCTGATTGTTTTCCCGAGCCACATGGTGAAATTCAAGTCCCTCGAACCGAGCTGACATTTTTAGGATGGCATTTTGATAGGCCGCCATTTTTGGATCCTTGGCGTTGAAATCTCCGTTTATTTGGGATATTGCAACGTTTGAATCCCCAGGCACCTCCAGGCGTTGAATGCCCATGGAGACTGCCATCCGAAGACCATGCAACAGAGCTTCGTATTCGGCTGCATTGTTGGAATCTGTATACAATATTTGCAGTATGTACCGAACGGTATATCCGGTTGGGGACGTCAGGACGACGCCAGCCCCTAGACCGGTCAGCATTTTAGAACCGTCGAAGTGCATGATCCAATTGGAGTATGCGCCGTACTCTTTAGGGAGTTCGGCCTCCATCCATTCGGCGACGAAGCCGGCCAGTACTTCCGATTTAATAGATCGGCGAGGTTTGTATGTTATGTCGAATGGGAGGAGCTCAATGGCCCATTTGGCAATCCGGCCCGTAGCGTCGCGGTTGTTGATAATATCATTAAGTGGCACTTCTGAGGCTACTGTAATCGAACACTCTTGAAAGTAGTGTCGCAGTTTCCGCGATGCCATGAATACCGCAAATGCTATTTTTTGGTAATGCGAGTACCGTGATTTGCATGGAGTGAGGACAGTGGATACATAGTATACCGGCTTTTGAAGAGGGAATTTGTGTCCGTCCGCTTCCCGTTCGACAACAAGCACCGCGCTTACAACTTGATGAGTTGCCGCAATGTACAACAGCATTGGTTCGCCGATGTTTGGCGTGGCCAGGATCGGGTTGGTTGCCAGAATGGCCTTTATTTCTTCCAATCCGGCTATGGCCGCGTCCGTCCACTCGAAGTATTCGGTGCGCCGAAGGAGGCGATAAAGGGGTAAAGCCTTTTCTCCTAAGCGAGAGATAAAGCGGCTTAGAGCCGCCACGCATCCAGTTAACTTCTAGATTTGTTTGAGGTCTGTTGGGATAGCCAACTGTGACAAAGCTCAGATTTTGGCCGGATTAGCTTCAATACCTCTACTCGAGACGATGAATCCCAGGTGCTTTCCGACTAGTACGCCGAAAACGCATTTTTTTCGGGTTGAGCTTGATGTCATATGTTCGGAGGTTGTCGAACGTGAGCCTCAAGTCGTCTATCAAAGAGTCGACGTGTTTGGTTTTGACGACCACATCGTCTACGTATGCCTCTACTGTTTTGCCAATTTGTTTCTCTAGACATGTCTGAATCATGCGCTGATATGTTGCGCTGGCGTTTTTGAGCCCAAAAGGCATTGTGTTGAAACAGAAGGGGCCGTATGGTGTTATGAATGCCGTTGCGGCTTGGTCGGACTCCTCCATCTTGATTTGGTGGTAACCGGAGTAAGCGTCGAGGAAACACAATGACTAGTGTCCTGCGGTAGCGTCAATGATTTGATCGATGCGTGGGAGGGGGAAGGGATCCTTTGGGCAAGCTTTATTGAGGTCTTTGAAATCGACGCAAAGGCGCCAGGATTTGTCCTTCTTTGGTACCATCACCAGGTTTGCTAGCCAGTCCGGATGTTTTATTTCTCTGATGAATCCGGCCTCCAATAACTTGGCTAGTTCTTCTCCCATGGCATGTCTCTTAGGTTCGGAGAAATGCCGAAGAGCTTGCTTGACCGGCTTGAATCCCTTTAGGATATTGAGGCTATGCTCGGCCAGCCTGCGTGGGATTCCTGGCATGTCTGAGGGATGCCAGGCGAATATGTCCCAATTCTCGCGCAGGAACTCTCGTAGTGCGGCGTCCACAGCGGGGTTTAACTGTGCCTCGATGGAAGCTATTTTGGTAGGGTCCGTTGGGTGGACTTGGAATTTGACTATTTCATCCGCTGGTTTAAAAGAGGTGGACTTGGATCTCTTGTCGAGTATCACATCGTCACTGTCCACTGTGGAGCATAGCGTGGTTAACTCCTCGGCCGAGACGGCTTCGGATAATGCCTCGAGGGCCAATGCCGCTGTTTTTTTTCGGCGCGGAGTGTTGTGTCCGGATCACTAGCAAGAGTGATGATTCAGTTGGGCCCGGGCATTTTAAGCTTCATGTACCCATAATGGGGTACGGCTTGGAAGGTTGTGAACGCCTCTTGTCCTAAAAGAGCGTGATAGCCACTACTAAACGGGGCCACTTGGAATGTAATTTCTTCGGACCTGTAATTGTCCGGCGTGCCGAATACCACATCTAGTGTGATTTTCCCAGCACAGCGTGCTTCCAGACTGGGGATAATTCCTCTAAAGGTTGTGCTACTTTGCTCGATGCGGTTCCAGTATATTTCCATCTTTTGAAGGGTTTCCTCATAGATGAGGTTTAGTCCGCTGCCGCCATCCATGAGTACTTTGGTGAGTCGAAAGCCGTCCACGATTGGGCTGAGGACCAGTGCAGCTGGTGCTCGGGCTGTTTGGAATTTGGGTTCAACACTGGCATTGAAGATAATAGCAGTGTCACTCCATGGATTTGTTGCTGCTACGTGGCAGATTTCGGCCATGCTGCGGAGTGTTCGCTTGCGCCTATTATTTGACGCAAAGGTCTCGAACACTATTAACACCGTATTGTTATCCACTGGATGGTGCTCTGTGGTATGTAGGATAAGAAGATCCTCACCACTTTTGGCCACTTGCCGGAGTATCCAACATGCTCTAAGGCTATGCGTTGGTATTATACCTGCCGTGCTATGAATTTTGCAGGGTCCGTTGAGCCATCCCTCTAGTACGGTTCCTTGTCCTGTAGAGGGTTTTTGCTTTTTGGTAGTTAACCCGGGTGTATTGTGATAATGCACCCTTTTATTTCGGACTGGGTTTGTGTTCAGGGCCGGATTATCCCAAAAGTTTCTTTCGGTTTTCCAGGCACTTTCCATCACACAGTACTTTCATACTATGGACGCCAAGTCAGCGAAGCGTGTTATCTCACGGAGATTTATGGCATTAAGGATTCCCTTGTCTGTGCAATCATTGCAGAAAAATAAGATTGCGTCTCCCTCGCGACAGTCCTTAACCTTGTTCATCGCAAGGAGGAATCTGGCCCAGTAATGATGTATTGTTTCCTGGGGCTCTTGCCTGATATGGGAAAGGTCGCTTGTGTTTGGGTGGGTGGGTGGCATTGAATCCAAACCCCTACCTGATCTGGGATCCAGGGGCCGAGGAGTTTCCAATTTTGGAAGTTCCGGTTCCAGGATGTTACCCGCTAGTCCTGGTCCGTCGTCTAATTCTAAGTTCAGGGATTGGATGTTGTCCTCCCGCGAACGGGCGTCCGGCTTGGAGAGCTCGGAAATCCAGACATGGTTGGTCCTCAGGATAGAGGAAAGGTCGCCGCATTGTTCCTACACCACTGCAATATGATGGGTGACCGGTGGAGAGTTAATCTCCCTTTGATCGGGTTTCAGCCCAATCCGATCATAGTCCGTAGCGACTCCCAAGGCGGCGATGCGATCCAAGAGCTCATTTAAGGAGGAGAGCTCCATTGGATCCATCTTTTCGGCGAGTGTGGATTTGACGTGGACGCTGTTTTCGATGACCCGAGAATTCATCGTCGGCGCGGCGGCCGAACAGGCGGTCATGATGAACCCGCCTAGCCGGAGAGTTTGGCCGACAGCCAAAGCTCCCCCAACAGTAGTACCGTCTTTAAAGACGAGACAAGACATCCTTCCTTCTGGCGACGGCACAGAGGAACTCTCAATGACAGCACCAATGTCGGTGTCAAAACCGGCGGATCTCCGGTAGGGGGTCCCGAACTGTGCGTCTAAGGCAGATGGTAACAGGAGGCAGGGGACACAATGTTTTACCCAGGTTCGGGCCCTCTTGATGGAGGTAAAACCCTATGTCCTGATTGATTAATATTGATAATATGGGTAGTACAAGAGTAGATCTACCACGAGATCAGAGAGGCTAAACCCTAGAAGCTAGCCTATGGTATGATTGTATGGTGTCCTACGGACTAAAACCCTCCAGATTATATAGACACCGGAGGGGGTAGGGTTACACAAGGTCGGTTACAAAGGAGGAGATATACATATCCGTATTGCCTAGCTTGCCTTCCACGCCAAGTAGAGTCCCATCCGGAGATGAGATGAAGTCTTCAATCTTGTACCTTCGTAGTCCAACAGTCCGGACGAAAGATATAGTCCGGCTGTCCGGATACCCCCTAATCCAGAACTCCCTCAGCCCCTTTTGAATCTTTGTATGGAAGAAGGTGCAAGACACCGTTGATGTGGGATGAAGTCGGAGACCGCCAGTTGTTTGGACCAGATTTGATCAAAGAGTCCGAAGAGAAGGTTAAGTTGATTCGAGATAGATTGAAGGTAGCTCAGTCCAGGCAGAAGAGTTATGCCGATACTAAATGCAAGGAGGTAGTCTATGAAATTGGAGACAGAGCATATCTTCATGTGTCACCACTGCGAGTAGTTAAACGATTTGGAGTTAAAGGAAAGTTAGCCCCAAGATTTGTAGGACCATATCGAGTTCTGGAACATATGGAAGAAGTTACCTACAAATTGGAGTTACCCGAAGGATTGTCAGGAGTTCACGATGTGTTTCACGTTTCCCAGTTGAAGAAGTGCCATGCTGAGATGGCCGATATTCCTCTAAGAATTACAGTGCCCCTGGAAGCAATTCCGTTGGAGAGTGATCTAACCTATGCGGGGAAACCCGTCAAGATTCTTGAGTTTGCCAGCCAAGTTACCCGCAGCAAGGTTATCAAGTTTTGCAAATTTAGTGGAGCCACCATACCGAGGATGAAGCCACCTGGGAGCGAAAAGAATACCTATGGAAAGACCACCCACACCTATTTTCTAGCCAACCCGAATCTCGAGGGCGAGATTCATCTAAAGAGGGGTAGGTTTGTAACATCCCAATTTTAAATTTGGATGTTATACATAGGTCATCCTATGCATATCATATTTTATTTGCATAGTTGTGATCCTAGAAATCTTAAGCAACTCAAGGAACCAAGGAGAGAGTCGGGGATTTCATAAATTTTCATGTTTGAATTTTATCAAATTTGAAAAGAGGATCAATTTGATTTTAATATTTTTCTCTCCAATTATTTCCAATATTAAAATAAAAAGCAAAGATAATATGACTTCTTCAAAAAGAGAGGAATAGTGGAGGAGAAATTTTAAAATCAAATTTATATTTTATTTGGATTTTATTTGAATTAGAAAAATATGCATTTTTAAAAAATTGCATTTTTAGGCCAGAAAAATGTTCACTTTGTTCAAAATATTAGGTTTAGACGATGAAAATTGTTTCTAGTATTTTTAGAATTTGTTTTATATTTTATTAGGAGTTTTCCTCAGGCGAATTTTATTTCAAAAAACTTCCCGCCCGACTGGGCCGAAGGCCTAGCCGAGCAGGCCGGCCCACTCCCGGGCCGCCTTCCACCCGCGCGGGGAGAACGAGCCGCCGCCGCCGCCCGAGTCCGGCCGGGGCACGACTCCCGGTCCGACCCGGCGCCCCCTCCCGCAAGGCACCGCCGCCCCCCTCGCCCTTTAAATACCGCCCCACCCCGCCGCCTCCTCCCTCACCTCGTCTCGCAGCCGCCGCCGCTCGCCACCGCAGCTCGCGCCGCCGCCCGCCGCCGCTGCTGCAGCCGCCGCCTAGCGCCGCCCCGCGCCGCCACCCATCGCCCGCCGCCGCCGCCCAAGCCGCCGTCCGCCGGAGCCGCTAGCCTCGCCGTTCACCGGAAACCGCCTCCGCCCGCCAGTTTTAGGTATAAAACCTAGATCAGTTTTTTATGGTTTTGTCGGTTTTCTTTTCGGTTCGACGGTTTAGATCGGTTTTTATTTTTTAGAGTTCCTAGTTAGCGAACATTTTCTATTTAGTTTGTTTTAGCGAACGTGTTCGTTAGTTAGGTCTTCGTAGCGAATGTTCGTTCGATAGGTTTTTCCTTTTATTTATTTTTGGCCAGGGACCTATCCGTGATTTCTTTTCTCATAGTTTAGTCCCTGATCTTCAAACCCTCGTTTTGCTCGTTCGTCCAAATCCAGTGAAACCAACGCCAAAATCTTCGTCTTGTTTCCCTCTTTCTAGATAATCGACTTGAACATGGTTTTGACAATTTAAAATTTGGTTTCAAACAAATTTTGATTCAAACTTCTTTTGATCATAGTTTGAGTTCCTTTGCTCCGATTCGATTGATACTTTTTGCAAATCGAAGCTTTTCAGTTGAACTTTTAGTTTGGATCTTCTCATTTGAGTTTTACCCTTGCATCCTATGCTTTATTGCTTATGTATGTTATTGTTTGTTCACGATAGAGTTTCCGGAGTGCGAAGCGTGCTACTACGAGTCACTAGGGTTTTTAGATCGTCAGCAAGGCAAGTAGCACTTTGATCATACCCCTTATTACCTAGTTTTTATGCATTAGTTTCAATCCTCAAACACTACATGGTTAGGAGTTGAATACTTGTGGGTACTAGCAAGTAGTTGAGGAGGTAGAACCTATTGTCTTTATTTACCAACCCTGGGAGTTACTTCTACGTTATGCTTATATTGCTATGCTATGCTTGTAGACGTGGTTTGGTTGATACATGACAGATGTGAGAATTTTAATTAATGGTTAAACTTAAGGTGGCTACTTTAATATACATCTGGCTGGATTGGTTGAGGCACCCTGGAGCACCCAGTGGTTGTCTGGGCACCTAGAGCAATCTAGTGTTGTCCTGGGATATCCCGGAGTAAACGTGTGATCATCCTACGGTTTGCCACCTAGGCTCAAAGGGATCATAAGATTATTTATGCTGGGAACTTCCATGTGCAGCCACAAGCCATTATGGGCTCTGGCATAGTTGAGTATGTTGTGTGACCTCTTTCAGTGGTAGGCTAGCAGATGTAGGGGATGTAGGTGGTACTGTCTACCCAGAGTAAAGAGTTAATACTTCTGAAAGACTGTGTCTTGGTCATCCGCTTCTCAAATACCATGTAGTGCGAGAAATCCAACGGAGGAGATCGAGTCTTGTGGGGAACAGTGCGCAAACCTCTGCAGAGTGTATAAACTAATCATGGTTAGCCGTGTCCCCGGTTATGGACATCTTGAGTATCCGGTACTTGAATTATTGATTTGATCTCATCACTCCATTTAATTAATTTGTTGGGTTGATGATTATTTTAATTTGGGATTGAGTTCGAGGAACCTTCTCAATGTTTTCAACAAACTTTGTAGTTAAATAAAATATATTCCTTTGTTGTAGGGAAAAACTAGCTTTCTGCAAAAATAACCATAGAGCCTCCACCAGCCATATATGCATATAGTTATAGCTGTTACATGTTCATTGCTTTATAGTGTTATTTTGCCAGCATATTCCATGTGCTGACCTAAACAGGCTGCAACGTATTATGTTGCAGAGTTTTCAGATGAAGAGTAAGGTGCGCTAGGTCGTTGTCGTGCGCTCAGCTATGCCGTTGGAGTTGATGGACTCATTTACCTTCGAAGCTTCCACTGTTATGTTATTAAGATGGCCTTCAGCCATATTATTGTAATAAGTACTCTCTTTTGAGACATTCGATGTAATAAGTGTGTGATTGAACTCTGTTATAAATCCTCGAGTACTGTGTGTGTCAGCATTACCGATCCAGGGATGACACTTATACACAGAGATTTGACCTTTTGAGGTCGGATCGCTAGAAGATGGTATCAGAGCACATGCTAATTGTAGGATGCGGCCACTAAGATGAGCCATAGGACACTCTTCTCTACTCATTTCTGACTCTTCTCCACTTTCCGCTCTATAGATGGCGGACCCAAGGAACAAGTTTGCTCAACCGGATGAAAACACCCCTTTTGGACGACACTTGAAGGAAGCCACTAGATACCTGAACCTTCGAATACCAAGCTTCACCGGGACCTACACCGCCACTCTACCAGAAGAAGAGCGCTGGACAATTCAAGTACATGTTCCAGGAAGGACATTCACACAAGTCACGGAGCCCATAGAGTTTTTCTTTAATGCACCAACCTGGAGTCTAGGAAAGAGCATGGCAGCTCACATCGCCATGGGACGCATCGGCGAAGTTTACCACAAGGATCTTAAGGACACCATCTACTAGATATGTGGACGCCAAGATGAGCAATGGGAGATGATTTGCACCAGGAGGGACAAGTCCATTGCAGCCTACATCCAGGGGTTAAACCAACACATTCGTTGTTAGGAGAACCAGATGTGCGCCAGCATGATAGACCTGAAGAAGGTGATGACCAGGAACAGGGAGCTAGAAGAGGAACTCAAGTCTACACGCGATGGATACAAAGAGGAAATTGCAGTACTACTGGAGAAGAATTAAGACCTGAAGAAGAAGCTAGGAATATTCATGGGAGACCCTGCGCCAGGAGGTGATGACCATCCTGAAGACTACATCATCATCGATGACACCGACCCCGACCCCGACAGTGATGATGATTATAAAGACGAACCTTGAGCAGATATGATGGAGTCTTCTTCCTATCAAAATTTCTAGTCGACCACCAGATTATCCGTAGTATTCCCCCATGTATATAGTAATAGTCCGAGTATTTTGTAACGGTAGCTAGATCGATTGTATGCCCTTGTTTGAATTGAGCGGTGTGATATGATTGTGTTTGTCTCATGTGCATATGGGTAGTGATTTTCTCCTTAGACCTCACTCTATTCTAATCTCTCCCCTCTAAACCTATCATATGCCTCCAAGACGTGACCCCGGATTTGTCTTCCCACCGGAGCTCACCCAGTTGATCCAACAGCAGAATGCCTTGATGCAGATACTAGTCCAGAACCAAGGCAACAACAACAACAACCCACCACCACCACTTCCAATTGACAACTTAGCTCGTTTTTTGAGGTTAAATCCACCGGTGTTTTCTAGTAGCACCGAGCTGATTGTTGCTGATGACTTGCTCCGCAGGATTGGAAGGGAGCTGACCACCATAGGTTGCATAAAAGCTGAGAAGGTGCGCTTTGCCGCACATCAATTGAATGGACCAGCAGCCTCATGGTGGGAGAATTACACAACCACTTTTCCCATAGCCAATATCACATGGGATCAGTTTCAGCAAGCTTTCCGTACAGCCCATGTCTCAACTGGAGCAATGAGTATGAAGAAGCGTGAGTTTCGCAACTTACGCCAGGGAAATCGTACTGTGGGGCAGTACGTGGATGAGTTCAGCAAGTTAGCTCGATATGCCCCAGATGATGTGTGATTGAACTTTGTTATAAATCCTCAAGTACTGTGTGTGTCAGCATTACCGATCCAGGGATGACACTTATACACAGAGATTTGACCGTTTGAGGTCGGATCGCTACATAGGTTGACACCCCTCTAATCATCTAAGTGATCACATGATCCATATCAACTAAACCATGTCCGATCATCACGTGAGATGGAGTAGTTTTCAATGGTGAACATAATTATGTTGATCATATCTAGTATATGATTCACACCCGACCTTTTGGTCTCGGTGTTACAAGGCCATATCTGCATATGCTAGGCTCGTCAAGTTTAACTTGAGTCTTTCGCATGTGCAAAACTGGCTTGCACCTGTTCTATGTGAACGTAGAGCTTATCACACCCGATGATCACGTGATGTCCCGGCACGACGAACTGTAGCAACGGTGCATACTCAGGGAGAACACTTATACCTTGAAATTTAGTGAGAGATCATCTTATAATGCTATCGTCAAACTAAGCAAAATAAGATGCATAAAGGATAAACATCGCATGCAATCAATATAAGTGATATGATATGGCCATCATCATCTTGTGCCTTTGATCTCCATCTTCGAAGCACCGTCACAATCACCATCGTCACCGGCTTGACACCTTGATCTCCATCGAAGCATCATTGTCGTCGCGCCAACTATTGCTTCTACGACTATTGCTACTGCTTAGTGATAAAGTAAAGCAATTACAAGGCGATTTCATTTCATACAATAAAGCGACAACCATATGGCTCGTGCTAGTTGCCGATAACTCTGTTACAAAACATGATCATCTCATACAATAAAATTTAGCATCATGTCTTGACCATATCACATCACAACATGCCCTGCAAAACAAGTTAGGTATCCTCTACTTTGTTGTTGCAAGTTTTACGTGGCCGCTACGGGCTGAGCAAGAACCGTTCTTACCTATGCATCAAAAACCACAATGCGGTATAGTGATTGCTTTTTGATCTTCAGAAAGAACCCTGTTCATTGATTCCGATTCAACCAAAGTTGGAGAAACTGACACCCACCAGCCACCTGTGTGCGAAGCACGTCGATAGAACCAGTCTCGCGTAAGCATACGCGTAATGTCGGTCTGAGCCGCTTCATCCAACAATACCGCTGAAT
Source organism: Triticum urartu (assembly GCF_056163025.1). NCBI lineage: Eukaryota > Viridiplantae > Streptophyta > Magnoliopsida > Poales > Poaceae > Triticum > Triticum urartu. The sequence goes on from NC_141877.1 coordinate 599,503,866, forward strand.
CAACAATCAACTAGTGACGACAAGCAATATGTATATACCCACGCCCACAACTCCTTTGTGTTCTACTCGTGCATATAACATCTACGCATAAACCTGGCTCGGATGCCACTGTTGGGGAACATAGTAATTTCAAAAAAATTCCTACGCACACGCAAGATCCATCTAGGTGATGCATAACAACGAGAGGGGAAGAGTGTTGTCCACGTACCCTCGTAGACCGTATGCGGAAGCGTTATGACAACGCGGTTGATGTAGTCGTACGTCTTCACGATCCGACCGATCCTAGTACCGAAGGTACGGCACCTCCGCGACCTACACACGTTCAGCTCGGTGACGTCCCGCGATCTCTAGATGTAGCTGAGTGTCAAGGGAGAGTTTTGTCAGCACGACGGCGTGGTGATGGTGATGATGAAGCTACCGATGCAGGGCTTCGCCTAAGCACTGCAACGATATGACCAAAGGTGGAAATCTATGGAGGGGGCACCGCATATGGCTAAACAATCAACTTGTGTGTCTATGGGGTGCCCCCTTCCCCTGTATATAAAGGAGTGGAGGAGGGGGAGGGCCGGCCCCTCTATGGCGCGCCCAAGCGGAGTCCTACTCCCATCGGGAGTAGGATTCCCCCCTTCCCTAGTTGGATTACGAGAGGAATGAAGGGGGGAGGGGGAAGGAAAGGGGGGGCCGGCCCCCACCCAATTCGGAGTGGGCTTGGGGGTGCCCCTCCTAGGCTCCCTTCTCCTCTCTTCCACTATGGCCCAATAAGGCCGATATACTTCCCCGGGGGTTCCGGTAACCTCCCGGTACTCCGGTATATGCCCGAACTCACCCGGAACCATTCTAATGTCCAAACATAGGCTCCCAATATATTGATCTTTATGTCTCAGCCATTTCGAGACTCCTCGTCATGTTCGTGATCATATCTGGGACTCCGAACTACCTTCGGTACATCAAAACACATAAACCTATAATACCGATCGTCACCGAACGTTAAGCGTGCGGACCATACGGGTTCGAGAACTATATAGACATGACCGAGACTCATCTCTGGTCAATATCTAATAGCGGAACCTGGATGCTCATATTGGTTCCTACATATTCTATGAAGATCTTTATCGATCAAACTGCATAACAACATATGTTGTTCCCTTTGTCATCGGTATGTTACTTGCCTGAGATTCGATCTTCGGTATCTCAATACCTAGTTCAATCTCGTTACCGGCAAGTCTCTTTACTCATTTCATAATGCTACATCCCGTAACTAACTCATTAGTTACATTGCTTGCAAGGCTTATAGTGATGTGCATTACCGAGAGGGCCCAGAGATACCTCTCCGATACACGGAGTGACAAATCCTAATATCGATCTATGCCAACTCATCAAACACCATTGGAGACACCTGTAGAGCATATTTACAGTCACCCAGTTACGTTGTGACGTTTGATAGCACACTGATACGTCTCCAACGTATCTATAATTTTTGATTGCTCCATGCTATATTATCTACTGTTTTGGACATTATTGGGCTTTATTATCCACTTTTATATTATTTTGGGGACTAACCTTTTAACCGGAGGCCCAGCCCAGAATTGCTATTTTTGCCTGTTTTAGGGTTTCGAAGAAAAGGAATATCAAACAGAGTCCAAACGGAATGAAACCTTCGGGAACGTGATTTTCTCAACAAATAAGACTAGGGAGACTTGGACCCTACGTCAAGAAAAGAAACAGGAGGCCACGAGGTAGGGGGCGCGCCCACCCCCACCAGCCGCGCCCTCCACCCTTGTGGGCCCCCTATTGCTCCACCGATGTACTCCTTCCTCCTATATATATATCTACGTACCCCAAAACGATCAGATACGGAGCCAAAACCCTAATTCCACCGCCGTAACTTTCTGTATCCACGAGATCCCATCTTGGGGCCTGTTCTAGACCTCCGCCGGAGGGGGCATCGATCACGGAGGATGAGGGAGTCCTGGATTAGGGGGTGTTCGGGTAACCGGACTATACCTTCAGCCGGACTCCAGGACTATGAAGATACAAGATTGAAGACTTCGTCCCGTGCCCGGATGGGACTTTCCTTGGCGTGGAAGGCAAGCTTGGCGATGCGGATATTCAAGATTTCCTACCATTGTAACCGACTTTGTGTAACCCTAACCCTCTCCGGTGTCTATATAAACCGGAGGGTTTTAGTCCGTAGGACAACTTCATCATACAACAATCATACCATAGGCTAGCTTCTAGGGTTTAGCCTCCTTGATCTCGTGGTAGATCTACTCTTGTATTATCCATATCATCAATATTAATCAAGCAGGACGTAGGGTTTTACCTCCATCAAGAGGGCCCGAACCTGGGTAAAACATCGTGTTCCTTGCCTCCTGTTACCATCCGGCCTAGACGCACAGTTCGGGACCCCCTACCCGAGATCCGCCGGTTTTGACACCGACATTGGTGCTTTCATTGAGAGTTCCTCTGTGTCGTCGCCTTTAGGCCCGATGGCTCCTTCGATCATCAACAACGATGCAGTCCAGGGTGAGACTTTTCTCCCCAGACAGATCTTTGTCTTCGGCAGCTTCGCACTGCGGGCCAAGTCACTTGGCCACCTTGAGCAGATCGAAAGCTACGCCCCTGGCCATCAGGTCAGGTTTGGAAGCCTAAACTACACGGCTGACATCCGCGGGGACTTGATCTTCGACGGATTCGAGCCACAGCCAAGCGCGACGCACTGTCTCGATGGGCAAGATATAGCTCTGCCGCGGAACAGCGCCTTGGAGGCCGCACATGCATCGGCTCCGACCATTGATTCGGAGCCTACTGCGCCGATCGAGGATCAACGGTTGGACGCTGCCTCAGGGGCTGCGATCTCAGAGGCGATCGAGCCAAACTCCAGCCCCGCACTCCGCATGGCCCGTGACTCCGAGGAGCCGGATTCCTTTCCGACCTCCGAGCCCCCCGCGCCCCTGCCGATCGAATCCGATTGGGCGCCGATAATGGAGTTCACCGCCGCAGACATCTTTCAGCACTCGCCCTTTGGCGACATCCTGAATTCGCTAAAGTCTCTCTCTTTATCAAGAGATCCCTGGCCGGACTATGGTCAGCAAGGATGGGATTCAGATGATGAAGAAATTCAAAACCCACCCACCACCCACTTCGTAGCCACTGTCGACGACTTAACCGACATGCTCGACTTCGACTCCGAAGACATCGACAGTATGGACGACGATGCAGGAGACAACCAAGAACCAACGCCTATAGGGCATTGGACAGCCACCTCATCTCACGATGTGTACATGGTGGATACCCCTAAAGGAAGCAACACCGAGGAAAACGGGGATGGAAAGAGGGATCGATCTCTCGAAAAACAATCAAAGCATCGGCGTAAACGCCGACCCAAGCCCCACCTCGATAAAGACCCAGCCATAGAGCAGGATGAGCCGGTAGACGACAAGCATGCCTTAGAGCAACCGTCCCAATAGGACAACCCGGATAGAGAAACCGAACATCCCGCCCCCGGTGAAAATGGCATTCCGGACGACCCTACGCCGGACAAGCCCACGAAGCAGAAGAACCTCCACAAATGGCTCGTTGCAACCGCACATAGCCTGAAAAAGCAGAAGCGGAAGCTAAAAACTGCGGAAAATGCACTCAGGACCAGATGGAGTAAATTAATCAATACCACAGACAAATACGGCGACAGTCGCCGCACTAAAAGCTATCCGAAGAGAAAGCTACTGCCTGAATTCGATGAGGAGGCCTTAGAGCCATCGCATTCCAAAAGTCAGAAAGCCACACGGTCGGATAGACGACCCCATGGCCAGCATAAAGCGGCAAGCAGCGCTGCACTTAAGCCGGCATGCGACCCACTTAAGGATTCGCATCATGGCCCAGCCAGGTCCATTTACGGGCCAAGAAAGCAAGCTCTCGTAAGCAATGCAATAAAGCCATTATCAGAATCCGGCACACCCAAATACAGGGGTGCCGCACACCCCCTATGTTTCACCGATGAGGTCCTGGATTATGAATTTCCAGCGGGATTCAAACCCGTAAACATAGAGGCATATGATGAAACAACAGACCCTGGAGTCTGGATCGAGGATTATATCCTCCACATACATATGGCTAGAGGAGATGACCTCCACGCCATAAAATACTTACCCCTCAAGCTTAAAGGGCCAGCCCGGCATTGGCTCAAAAGCCTTCCTGAAAACACAATCGGAAGTTGGGAAGAGCTCGAGGACGCTTTCCGAGCAAATTTTCAAGGGACCTATGTCCGCCCTCCGGATGCAGACGATCTTAGTCACATAACTCAACAGCCCGGAGAGTCAGCTCGGCAATTCTGGAATAGATTTCTTACTAAAAAGAATCAGATAGTCGACTGTCCGGACGCTGAAGCCTTAGCGGCTTTCAGGCATAATGTCCAAGACGAATGGCTCGCCAGACACCTCGGCCAAGAAATGCCAAGAACAATGGCCGCACTAACAAGCCTCATGACCCGCTTTTGCGCAGGAGAGGACAGCTGGTTGGCAAGATGCAGCACCAGTGACCCAAGTACATCCGAAACTAGGGATGGAAATGGAAAACTGCGACGCAATAAGGACCGTCGCCGGACTAAGGAAAAAATTCCGAAGAGCACGGCAGTCAACGCCGGATTCAAAAGCTCACGACAGAATCAGAAAAAGCCGCCCCTCCAAGATAACAGGGACGACCTATCCAACCTAAACAAAATCTTGGATAGGATATGTCAAATACACAGCACTCCCGGAAAGCCTGCTAACCATACCCACAGAGATTGTTGGGTTTTCAAACAATCCGGCAGACTCAACGCTGAACACAAGGGGCTCGACACACCAAGCGAAGACGAGGACGAACCCCAAAAGTAGAGTACCAGGAAGCAAAAGAATTTATCACAAGAAGTAAAAACAGTAAACTTACTCCACATAACAAAACGTGCGGCACCCATAAAGGTATGTGCCCCACGGCCTATCCCAAAGGAATCCCGCCACTGGTTGTCAAAACCAATCATCTTCGATCATCTGGATTATTCTAGAAGTGTTAGGAACCCAGGCTGGACTGCCCTGGTACTCGATCCAATAATTTGCGGACTCCAGTTTTCAAATGTCCTTATGGACGGTGGCAGCGGACTCAACCTGATATATCAGGACTCAATCCGCCACATGGGGATCGACCCAAAAAGAATTCGCCACAGCAAAACCTCCTTTCAAGGAGTAACGCCAGGTCCGGACACCCATTGCATGGGTTTTCTCCGGTTCGAGGTTATCTTCGGCTCTGCCGGTAACTTCCGTCGTGAAAAGCTGACTTTCCACATCATCCCATTCTCAAGTCGCTATCAAGCACTACTGGGACGCGAAGCTTTCGCCCGCTTTAACGCAATACCGCATTATGCATCTCTTACGCTTAAGATGCCCGGTCCACGCGGCATCATCTCCTTAAAGGGGAAGCAGTGAGAACACCTCCCCCAAGCGGAGGATTGTGCGGTCGCTTTAACAGCCCCACAATACAATGGCTTCACCAGCCAGAACATCGGAATAGGTCATTAAGACTACGAACACGGATAGACGAGTCCGGCACAAAAGTATCGTTGATAAAGGCTTAGTGGCCATATACCCCTGCACTAGGGGCTTCACACGTATAAAATAAGAGACAATAAAGCTCAATTTTTCATATTTTACTTTACACTTTGTTTATTTCATATAACTTTTGTTCGCCACGCCCCTTTTTCAACTTAGTTGCTCTCTTTTTACAGATGAACGTCATGTTGCGCCCGTCCAGGATACGGCACAACGGAGACACAGGCGCAGACGTGCAGTAGGGACCCGTTCCAAGGATTCTTTTCAGATTAATACCCTGCGTAAACCTTTTTTACTGTCTCTTGTTGATACACATCCCCTGGTTCTATGACCAAGGAGGAGGCTGGCGTCTTGGCACGTGGCCACGTCAGAATTCTTGCGCGTACCTGGACACTAGGGGCTTATACCTCAGAGCGTTACCTCGCCCGCTCTCATAAAGACCGAATACCTACAGGGAGTGTTCGGCATCGCGAGTTTGGCCTTATATGCATCAGCTCCGAGTCATGATTTTGGTCAAATGTTGGGTTGCCCGGCTCCTGTGTTCGGCCGCCTTACGTTCCGCTCTATCGGCTAAGGCGGCACCAGGAGAACTACTGCGATTGTGCCCTGGTTCGGCCAGGCGAGCACCTCAGTAGAGAAAGCCGAAAACCGACTGTCATGATATGGTGTGAGACTGGTCAACCACTCGATGACTCTCCGGAATCTGTAGGATTCCTCCGCATTAACGAAGGGCCATTTCCCGGCCAGGCACATACGCGCCCCGAATTCGGGCGAGCGCAGTCGCCACCAGGGGCTACCTAAATAGTCCCATTGTCAAGCTCCTATGGCTAAGTGAAAGTGTTAAAGCATTATAGTCCGGTTGCCTAGCTCGCTGCGCTATCACCTCCTTTGTAGGACCAAGACGTTGGATTAAGTGTGAAAATGCGCCTTCTGCGAGCACCCCCGCACTATGTGCGTGGGGGCTGAAGCCAACGACTGCAATCTTTCAGATTTTGTATATATATATCTTAAAACGGCCACACAGGAGGTGTTCCAAATACTTGAAGGCACAAGTATAAAAGGCTACTACAATTCATCAAAATATTGCTTTATAATTACATATGCTATCAGAACATAGCATCCTTCGAGCATTGCGTCTCTATTACACGAGCACCTTCAAGGACTTCCTGAAAATAGTGCTCGGAGGGTACTCGGCTTTTGTCCGAATCTCGGGATGCAACAACGGTGGTCTCCATCTCTGCCCAGTATGTCTTGACACGGGCAAGAGCCATCCGTGCGCCCTCTATGCATGCTGACCTCTTCATCGCATTGATACGTGGCACCGCGTCAAGGAATTGCTGCACCAAGCTAAAATAACTCTTTGTCTCCAATCTCCCCGGCCACAGATGACCCATGACGTACTTCATGGCGAGTCCGGACAATCTATTCAGTTCGGCCCATTGAGCCAGACGATCGTCCACTGCCAGTGGACGCTCTGGATTCTGGAACTACGACCAGAAAAGCCTTTCCACTTCGCGATCTTCTTGATCTCGAAAGTATTCGGTCGCATCAGCAGCACTCGCTGCCAAATCCAGATAGGTGTCCTCCGCACTCCACATCCGGTCCAACGGAGCAAACTTCGGATCGCAAAACTTCCTCCGCAGCATAAAGGGCTTTCCAGCCGCAATCTATCCGGCCTGACGCAGCTCCTCCTTCGCAGCTCTCATCGCAGAGTGAGTGTCCTTGGCATCAGTAACAGCCTTCTCTAAGTCCGTCTGTCTCGCCCGGTCTTCTTTCTCAAGAAACTTGCAACGTTCAGCAGCACTTTTTAACTTCACGGCCATCACGGCCATCTCCTTCTTGCTTCGGCAGTGAGTAGCCTGTTCAGCTCTCAGCTCTTCAAGGGCCTTCTCGGCAGCCGCATCACTTTTCCTGGCTTGTTCCTTAGCTCGGGCAAGTTCCGCCCGAAGACTCTCCACGGCGGCCGCACCATCTGCGTCAAGCACACACATTGTAAGATACTGGCATAAAGCTCCTCTTACCAGATGCCGCCCGAGGAATTGCATACCTTGAGCCTCATCAAGTCGCTCGTTGACGAGCGCGATGTCGGCATCTGCCACGTCAAGTTGCCGCTTTAGTTCGGCAAAATCATCAGTTCGGCTCGATTCCGGACACTTCGCCACCTGTATACAAAGGAGACATTTTAGACCTGGGATTATGATCCTCTGCGTGCCATCAATTTTGACAACGCACAGAGTCTCATTGGCTACTATCTACACAGGGCGCATCTTGTTTATGCGCAACCGACAAAAAAGTACATTATCAAACGTACCTCAAAACCCGTTAGCAAACTTCTGACGGCCTCATGCAATCCGCTTTCCACGGACGAAATCCTTCCAATCACCGTACCCATCAATGCACGGTGATCCTCTGAGATAGAAGCTCGCCCCGGCAGAATCATCAGCTCCTCCGACCGCGCATCGGATGGTGCCGGACTCGTCCTATGACCTCCATCGAAGGCCGGACGCGGAGAACCTTGGGGGGACATATGGCTACCTTCCACCCCTGCCGGATTCGGAGAAACCCTCCACGACGACACCTCAGGGTCGCCCACCTCGCCAGGCGGTACGGCAGGGGGAGGCGTTCTACTCTCCATCATCTCCGGAAGAAGATCCCCCGAAGACGAGCTCTGCTGAGAAGGGCTGAGGTCTGAGCTACAAAGTAAAATTTCGGTTAATCTTCTCAGATAAAAAGCAAGGATTTCTCTCATCCCTCTAAAGGAAAATCTTTCTCTACTTACGGCTCGCTGGAGGGCTGATCCCTTTGAGGGCGTAGTTCGGCCGAGGATCTCCCCGGTGTCGGACCCTCTGATGAGGACTTTTTCCCCCGCTTTGAGGCCATGGTCTCCGGGTTGTCAGAGGCGGCCCTCTTCTTCCCCTTAGGAGAGGAATTGTCGGTTCTTCCCTTCGGAGCAGCCTCCTTCGAGGAGGCCATAGTTTCCTTGTCCTCCCCCTCACTTCCCTCCAAAGGCACGATCTTCAACATCCTGACTAGCACGGGATCCGGCCTGGTCTCAGGAAGGGGAGCCGGACACCTGATCAGCTTTGCCTTCGCTATCCACTCCTGTTTAAAAGGACAGATCTTTTAGGGTCGAATTTATGACAATTTTAAGGATAGCTAGTCCGGGCACAAGGTTACTTACTTGAGTATTCGAGCGATTGCAGCTTAAACCTGCGTCCTCGGTCAAATCCGGACACATTGCTTGTGATCCGAAGAACATTTCATACATCTCCATGGGCGTTGCGCCCATAAAATGCTGGAGAGCTCGTGGTCCCTCCGGATTAAACTCCCACAGACGAAGGGAGCGACGTTGGCCGGGCAGTGTTCGGCGAATCAGCATGACCTGCGTCACCTTGACCAGGTTGAGGTCTCTTTCTAAGAGATCCCTAATGCGGCCCTGCAACAAGGGCACGTCTTTGGATAACCCCCAATCTAATCCTTTGTTGACCCATGACGCTAGCCGTGGTGGGGGACCTGAGCGAAAGGCAGGAGGCGCCACCCACTTGGTGCTCCTGGGAGCGGTGATATAGAACCACTCTCGTTGCCACAAGCCGAGCTCCTCTTGAAAGGAGCCCTTGGGCCATGGAGCATCAACATTCTTACTTATGACAGCGCCTCCGCACTCTGCATGCCGTCCCTCGATCATCTTCGGCTCCACTCCAAAAGTCTTGACCCATAATCCGAAGTGAGGAGTAACACGGAGGAACGCTTCGCACACAACGATGAATGAGGAAATGTGGAGGATGGACTCCGGAGCTAAGTCATGAAATTCCAGCCCATAATAGAACATCAGCCCCCTCACGAAGGGATCCATCGGGAAGCCTAACCCCCGAAGGAAGTGAGACATGAACACTACGCTCTCACCGGGCTGGGGACTGGGAATAGCCTGCCTTTGAGCAGGCAACCTATGCAAAATTTCGGCGGTCAAGAACTTAGCCTCTCTCAACTTTAGCACGTCCTCCTCCGTGACGGAGGAGGGCATCCATCGGCCTTGAAGGTCGGAACCGGACATTGTTGAAGGTCCAAAGCGCCTGGAATCTGGAGCCTAGGGTGTTGGAACTCGAGGCGACGGGTGAACTTGTTTTGAGATTGGAGAAAAGGAGTAAGGCCTTGGTCTCTTTATAAGAGGTTGAATACCAGGAGCCCTCCCCGTAACCGTTTGGGACTCGCCTTTAATCGAGAAGACATGCTAACGGGCATGATTGGGTTACCCACGTCCGTGTTGATGAGAATCCCATAAATGGGGGACACGATCTCTGCTTTGACAAGACGTGCCAAGGAAACCGCCTCGCAAAACACGCTGAGGTGGAAAAGTGAAAATGATTCGAATAAAGGCTTGGCCGTAGTGTGATGTCACGCTGTGGAATACGTCAGCAGATTAGATTTGTGTTAATATTATTCTCTCTGTGGCAATATGTGGAAACTTATTTTGCAGAGCCGGACACTACTCTTGGTGTTTACAAACTTTTATGAAGAATTTGGAGGAGGAACCCGCCTTGCAATGCCGAAGACAATCTACGCGCCGGACTCGTCGTCATTGAAGCCTGGTTCAGGGGCTACTGAGGGAGTCCTGGATTAGGGGGTCCTCGGACAGTCGGACTATATACTTTGGCCGGACTATTGGACTATGAAGATACAAGATTGAAGACTTCGTCCCGTGCCCGGATGGGACTTTCCTTGGTGTGGAAGGCAAGCTTGGCGACGCGGATATTCAAGATCTCCTACCATTGTAACCGACTTTGTGTAACCCTAACCCTCTCCGGTGTCTATATAAACCGGAGGGTTTTAGTCCGTAGGACAACTTCATCATACAACAATCATACCATAGGCTAGCTTCTAGGGTTTAGCCTCCTTGATCTCGTGGTAGATCTACTCTTGTATTATCCATATCATCAATATTAATCAAGCAGGACGTAGGGTTTTACCTCCATCAAGAGGGCCCGAACCTGGGTAAAACATCATGTTCCTTGCCTCCTGCTACCATCCGGCCTAGACGCACAGTTCGGGACCCCCTACCCGAGATCCGCCGATTTTGACACCGACAGAGGGCTTCTACATCAACACCATAGCCTCTCGGATGAAGTGTGAGTATTTACCTCAGACCTACGGGTCCATAGTTAGTAGCTAGATGGCTTCTTCTCTCTTTTTGGATCTCAACACAACGTTCTCCCCCTCTCTTGTGGAGAACTATTCGATGTAATCTTCTTTTTGCGGTGTGTTTGTTGAGACCGATGAATTGTGGGTTTATGATCAATCTATGAATAATATTTGAATCTTCTCTGAATTCTTTTATGTATGATTGGTTATCTTTGCAAGTCTCTTCAAATTATCAGCTTGGTTTAGCCTACTAGATTGATCTTTCTTGCAATGGGAGAAGTGCTTAGCTTTGGGTTCAATCTTGCGGTGTCCTTTCCCGGTGACAGAAAAGGGCAGCAAGGCACTTATTGTATTGTTTCCATTGAGGATAACAAGATGGGGTTTTCTTCATATTGCATGAGTCTATTTCTCTACATCATGTCATCTTGCTTAAGGCCTTACTCTGTTTTTAACTTAATACTCTAGATGCATGCTGGATAGCGGTCGATGAGTGGAGTAATAGTAGTAGATGCAGGCAGGAGTCGGTCTACTTGTCTCGGACGTGATGCCTATATACATGATCATACCTAGATATTCTCATAACTATGCTCAATTCTGTCAATTGCTCAACAGTAATTTGTTCACACACCATAGAATACTTATGCTCTCGACAGAAGCCACTAGTGAAAACCTATGGCCCCGGGTCTATATTTATCATATTGATCTCCTATTACTTAGTTATTTCCTTTGCTATTTACTTTGCCTTTATTTTACTTTACATCTTTTATCATAAAAATACCAAAAAATATTATCTTATCATATCTATCAGATCTCACTCTCGTAAGTGGCCTTATAGGGATTGACAACCCCTATTTGCATTGGTTGTGAGGATTTATTTGTTTTGTGCAGGTATGAGAGACTCGCGCGTAGCCTCCTACTGGATTGATACCTTGGTTCTCAAAAACTAAGGGAAATACTTATGCTACTTTGCTGCATCATCCCTTCCTCTTCGGGGAAAACCAACGCAGTGCTCAAGAGGTAGCAAGAAGGATTTCTGGCGCCGTTGCCGGGGAGGTCTACGCAAAAGTCAACATACCAAGTACCCATCACATACCCTTATCTCCTGCATTACATTACTTGCCATTTGCCTCTCGTTTTCCTCTCCTCCACTTCACCCTTGCCGTTTTATTCGCCCTCTCTCTCTATCCTCCCTCTCTTTCTCTATTTGCCTCTTTTTTCCTGCTTGCTTTTTGTTTGCTTGTCGTTATGGCTAGTCCCTTATCTTCTCCGTTGTCTCTCGAAAATGAAATTCTAAATTTTAAGCAAAGGGAGGGAGAAAATCTAAAAGATGCTTGGTATAGAATTTGCGATGCTCAAAATAGATCTACTAGGAAGCAATCCACTTCCATTCTCCTTCACAATTTTTGTGTAGGCATTACTCCTTGGCACCGTTAAGTTCTTGATACTATTACCGGAGGGAACTTTTTGGGTAGCCATACTTTTGATTCTTATAATGCTATGTTAGATTTATTTGGCTCACCCCCTCTCATGGTTAATGGAACTATATTAACTTTGGAGCATGTAATGCAAAGGCTTGAAATTAATGAAAATAAGGTTGCTACCGTAGAGTTAATTTAAAATTTGGATAAAAAGATCCACAGCCGAATCTCTCAATATGGATCTAAAGTAGGAGTTACTTTGAAAGATATTAAATAAAAGGAACCCATAGTTAATGAGAAAATAAATCACGATTCCGTTAGGATCGATAAATTTGAGAATATTATTACCAACTTGGGAACCGCTTTTTCTTCTGTAAAGAATACTCCAAGTCCTTCCACTAAAGTTACCAAGCTTATGTACGTTCCTAAAAATAAGGGTGAATCATCTAGTAAGGAAAGTGCGGATCTCAAATCTATAAGTATTCATCCCAATATTTTTGCTATCATTAAGGAACCATTTGTTACAAATGAATTTTTCAACCTTGTGCCTAAAAGTTTGATAATTAATAAAAATAAAGAAATTCCTAAAGATGGTAGATGCCTCATTGAAGAATTGCCTACCAAAGATGGCAATACCTAGATCTATTCTTGCTTGTTATGCCTAGCTAGGGGCGTTACACGATAGCGCTTGTTGGGAGGCAACCCAATTTTATTTTTATTCCTTGCTATTTGCTCCTGTTTAGTAATAAATAATTTATATAGCCTCTGTTTTGGTCGTGTTTTTAGTGTTTAATTAGTGTTTGTGCCAAGTAGAACCGTTGGGAAGACTTGGGGAAAGTCTTGTTGAACTTGCTGTAAAAAACAGAAACTTTAGCGCTCACGAGAACTGCTGTCATTTTTATTTGGAAAGTGCTATTTAGTTAATTCTTTTTGAAGATGATTAATATATAAATTCCTCACGGCCGTCAAGTTATTTTAGAATTTTTGGGGTTCCATATCTTGCGCTAGCTACAGATTACTACAGACTGTTCTGTTTTTTGACAGATTCTGTTTTTCGTGTGTTGTTTGCTTATTTTGATGAATCTATGGCTAGTAAAATAGTTTGTAAACCATAGAGAAGTTGGAATACAGTAGGTATAACAACAATATAAATAAATAATGAGTTCGTTACAGTACCTTGAAGTGGTCTTTTATTTTTCTTTCGCTAACGGAGCTCACGAGATTTTTCTACTTTAAGTTTTGTGTTGTGAAGTTTTCAAGTTTTGGGTAAAGATTTGATGGATTATGGAACAAGGAGTGGCAAGAGCCTAAGCTTGGGGATGCCCATGGCACCCCCAAGATAATCTAAGGACACCTAAAAGCCAAAGCTTGGGGATGCCCTGGAAGGCATCCCCTCTTTCGTCTACTTCTATCGGTAACTTTACTTGGAGCTATATTTTTATTCGCCACATGATATGTGTTTTGCTTGGAGAGTCTTGTATGATTTGAGTCTTTGATTGTTAGTTTACCACAATCATCCTTGCTGTACACACCTTTTGAGAGAGCCATACATGATTTAGAATTTGTTAGAATACTCTATGTGCTTCGCTTATATCTTTTGAGTTATATAATTTTGCTCTAGTACTTCACTTATATCTTTTAGAGCACGGTGGTAGATTCGTTTTATAGAAACTATTGATCTCTCATGCTTCACTTAGATTATTTTGAGAGTCTTAAATAGCATGGTAATTTTCTTAAAATCCTAATATGCTTGGTATACAAGATCAATAATAAAACTTTCTTATGAGTGTGTTGAATACTATGATAAGTTTGATACTTGATAATTGTTTTGAGATATAAATATGGTGATATTAAAGTTGTGCTAGTTGAGTAGTTGTGAATTTGAGAAATACTTGTGTTGAAGTTTGTGATTCCCGTAGCATGCACATATGCTGAACCGTTATGTGATGAAGTCGGAGCATGATTTATTTTTTGATTGCCTTCCTTATGAGTGGCGGTCGGGGACGAGCGATGGTCTTTTCCTACCAATCTATCCCCCTAGGAGCATGCGCGTAATACTTTGCTTTGATAACTTGTAGATTTTTGCAATAAGTATATGAGTTCTTTATGACTAATGTTGAGTCCATGGATTATACGCACTCTCACCCTTCCACCTTTGCTAGCCTCTCTAATACCGCGCACCTTTCACCGGTATCATACACCCACCATATACCTTCCTCAAAACAGCCACTGTACCTACCTATTATGGCATTTCCATAGCCATTCCGAGATATATTTCCATGCAACTTTCCACCGTTTCGTTTATTATGACACACTCCTTCATTGTCATATTGCTCAGCATGATCATGTAGTTGACATCGTATTTGTGGCAAAGCCACCATTCATAATTCTTTCATACATGTCACTCATGTATCATTGCATATCCCAGTACGCCGACGGAGGCATCCATATAGAGTCATATTTTGTTCTAAGTATCGAGTTGTAATTGTTGAGTTGTAAGAAAAATAAAAGTGTGATGATCATCATTATTAGAGCATTGTCCCAGTGAGGAAAGGATGATGGAGACTATGATTCTCCCACAAGTCGGGATGAGACTCCGGACGAAAAATAAAAAAGAAAGAAAGAAAAGAGGCCATATATAAAAAAGGGAAAGGCCCAAATAAAAAAATAAAAAAATGAGAGAAAAAGAGAGAAGGGACAATTTTATTATCCTTTTACCACACTTGTGCTTCAAAGTAGCACCATGATCTTCATAGTAGAGAGTCTCTCATGTTATCACTTTCATATACTAGTGGGAATCTTTATTATAGAACTTGGCTTGTATATTCCAATGATGGGCTTCCTCAAAATGCCCTAGGTCTTCATGAGCAAGCAAGTTGGATGCACACCCACTTAGTTTCTTTTTGAGCTTTCATATACTTATAGCTCTAGTGCATCCGTTGCATGGCAATCCCTACTCACTCACATTGATATCTATTGATGGGCATCTCCATAGCCCGTTGATATGCCTAGTTGATGTGAGACTATCTTCTCCCTTTTTGTCTTCTCCACAACCACCACTCTATTCCACCTATAGTGCTATATCCATGGCTCACGCTCATGTATTGCGTGAAGATTGAAAAAGTTTTGAGAATGTCAAAAGTATGAAACAATTGCTTGGCTTGTCATCGGGGTTGTGCATGATTTAAATATTTTATGTGGTGAATATAGAGCATAGCCAGACTATATGATTTTGCAGGGATAACTTTCTTTAGCCATGTTATTTTGAGAAGACATAATTGCTTTGTTAGTATGCTTGAAGTATTATTATTATTATGTCAATATGAACTTTTGTCTTTAATCTTTCGGATCTGAATATTCATACCACAATTAAGAAGAATTACATTAAAATTATGCCAAGTAGCACTCCGCATCAAAAATTCTGTTTTTATCATTTACCTACTCGAGGACGAGCAGGAATTAAGCTTGGGGATGCTAATACGTCTCCAACGTATCTATAATTCTTGATTGTTCCATGCTATTATATTATCAACCTTGGATGTTTTATATGCCTTTATATGTTATTTTATATGATTTTTGGGACTAGCCTATTAACCTAGAGCCCAATGACAGTTTCTGTTTTTTCCTTGTTTTAGAGTATCGCAGAAAAGGAAAATCAAATGGAGTCCAATTGACCCGAAACTTCACGGAACTTATTTTTGCAAGGAAAGCAACCCGGGAGATTTGGAGTCCACGTAAGGGAAGCAACGAGGAAGCCACGAGGCAGGGGGCGCGCCCACCCCCCCTGGGCGCGCCCTCCACCCTCGTGGGCCCCTCGTGGCTCCCCTGATGTACTTCTTCCGCCTATATATCTCCATATACCCTAAAACGATCGGGGAGCACAATAGATCAGGAGTTCCGCCGCCAGAAGCCTCCGTAGCCACCGAAAACCAATCTGGACCCATTCCAGCCCCCTGCTGGAGGGGGCAATCCCTCTCCGGTGGCCATCTTCATCATCCCGGTGCTCTCCATGACGAGGAGGGAGTAGTTCTCCCTCAGGGCTGAGGGTATGTACCAGTAGCTATGTGTTTGATCTCTCTCTCTCTCTCGTGTTCTTGAGGTGGTACGATCTTGATGTATCGTGAGCTTTGCTATTATAGTTGGATCTTATGATGTTTCTCCCCCTCTACTCTCTTGTAATGGATTGAGTTTTCCCTTTGAAGTTATCTTATCAGATTGAGTCTTTAAGGATTTGAGAACACTTGATGTATGTCTTGCCGTGCGTATCTGTGGTGACAATGGGATACCACGTGATTCACTTGATGTATGTTTTGGTGATCAACTTGCGGGTTCCGCCCATGAACCTATGCATAGGGGTTGGCACACGTTTTCGTCGTGATTCTCCGGTAGAAACTTTGGGGCACTCTTTGAGGTTCTATGTGTTGGTTGAATAGATGAATCTGAGATTGTGTGATGCATATCGTATAATCATACCCATGGATACTTGAGGTGGCATTGGAGTATCTAGGTGACATTAGGGTTTTGGTTGATTTGTGCCTTAAGGTGTTATTTTAGTATGCACTCTAGGGTTGTTTGTGACACTTATAGGAATAGCCCAACAGATTGATTGGAAAGAATAACTTTGAGGTGGTTTCGTACCCTACCATAATCTCTTCATTTGTTCTCCGCTATTAGTGACTTTGGAGTGACTCTTTGTTGCATGTTGAGGGATAGTTATGTGATCCAATTATGTTATTATTGTTGAGAGGACTTGCACTAGTGAAAGTATGAACCCTAGGCCTTGTTTCAATGGATTGCAATACCATTTACACTCACTTTTATCATTAGTTACCTTGATGTTTTTATATTTTCAGATTACAAAAACTATTATCTATTATCCATGTACGACTTGTATCACCATCTCTTCGCCGAACTAGTGCACCTATACAATTTACCATTGTATTGGGTGTGTTGGGGACACAAGAGACTCTTTGTTATTTGGTTGCAGGGTTGCTTGAGAGAGACCATCTTCATCCTACGCCTCCTACAGATTGATAAACCTTAGGTCATCCACTTGAGGGAAATTTGATATTGTCCTACAAACCTCTGCACTTGGAAGCCCAACAACGTCTACAAGAAGAAGGTTGTGTAGTAGACATCAATCGTTTATACTGATTCTTTAAATTCTTCTTAGTGGTCAAGCAAAGCCCAAGAAAGCCAAGGTGGCCAAATCGGCTGAAGACCCGAAAGTCGCTGAATCGGCGCAGCCGACTCTTGCCTCAGAACAAACTGAAGCACCAGAAGATCCTCCTCTCAATGTTCAATCTAAAATGCCTGGGCTATCTGTTGACGAAACCTTTATTGATCCGTCAAGTATTGAACCGTCAAGCTCAACTAACCCGCCGGAGATTCATGCTGATGATGTTGTAATTACTGGCACCGGATTTACTAAGCCGGGGAATCCAACGATACTAGCAAAACATTCAGCCAAACAAGAAGTCATGGAAAGACGAAAAGTAAGGTTTGATGTCTCCCAGTATGCTCATTTGAGTACTAGTGATGTATTATCCGGCTATGTCAGTCAAGTGCGTTCCAGCCATGACTTGGAGATTGAAATAGTTAAGCAACTTCACCAGAAGTATGAGGTATGTCCTCCAGTTTTATATATATACATCCTTCCAGCCCCTAAGTCTTCTGATTATGAGAAACTGGAATAATCTGTTGACTTGAAATATTTACAAGCTTCTGTCCTAGACTCCCTCCAAGTCCGGCTTATACACTGTACCACCGGATTCAAATGATAGCATAACCTTGCGTTGGTAGTCCCCAAGGGCCGGTTTAATCAGTAGGAATAAGCCGGTCCTATTAATTATTGTGTAAAGGAACAGAACTTGACTGCATAACCTTCATGAATCGGCTGGGATTGTTTAATAGCACACCCGACTTATCTTTAGAAAGAAAACACGCAATGTGCATTAGCCCCCAAGTGCCAAGTGTTGTTGCTTGCAAAGCACTTGGGACTTTAGAAAAAAAACGATTCGTCTGAAAAATTGTGTTGACAGACATTAGCCCCCAAGTGTCAAGTGGTTTTGCTTGCAAAGCACTTGGGACTTCTGAAAAATCCAATTCCTTTGACAATAAGCTTGCACTGACAGATATTAGCCCCCAAGTGCCAAGTGTTATTGCTTGCAAAAGCACTTGGGACTTATTTTTATAATCCGCCATGAAACTAACAACCTTATTCTGTGTATAGGCTGTAACCGTGGAACTGGAATCCCAATTGACTGAAGCCAAGACCCGGTTGTCGACTCAGGAGATTGAAACAAAGAAAATTGAATCCAAACTCCAGTTGAGCATGTCTGAAGCAGATAAACTGAAGACTGGTTTTAATGCAGAGAGAAAGTCTTGGGCTGATGAGAAGACTACCCTGACACAGTGTGCTGAAACTGTCGAGGCGGCTCTCAAGAAAGTTACCGCTGAACTCACCGGTTTAAAGAACCGTGTGTCTCAGATGGTCTCTGCAATCTTCGGTGAGTCACCTTATTATTTACTTAAAGTCGATTTTTGTCACCATAATATGAGCCGCCTGCTTAACCTATTGGAAATAACTCACAGGTCCCCGGAGCAGCAATCTAAGTCAAAAATAGCTTGATAAAGCTCAAGGTGGTTTACACCCTTGTGGAGCAACTGTATACTGGAGCTCAGTATGGGCTCTTGCCATTATCTCCCCAGCTAACCAAGGACCAAATTTATTGAGTGATGTCTTGAAGAAGCTATCCATCTTACCCGCCAGGTTTCAAGAAGTCAAGCGCTCCTGTGCGAGAGCCGGAGACGTAACTGCCTTAAGCCGCTCCAAGGCCTGGGTGCCAGAGCTAGACCCGGCGGACGTAGCCAAGGGGTATCCCAGTTTTAAGGAAGATGGGAGTCCCTTCGACCAGGAAGACTTTGTTGCTTGTGTAAAAGAGATCCGTCCTCATGCCACCATTATTGCCGAAGAAATCAATCTTACCAAGTATCAGCCGGGTTTGATGATGAGAATAAAAAGATGGCGACTCCTTCGTATAAAGTGACGGATCTAATCCCGCCGGTTCGCCAGCACACCTTCGCCCCGGAAATTGACCCGTCTGGTCTGATTGATGATGAGGCTGAGTTCGTCGCTCTTCACGGCTTTGAGTGGTCCAAGCCCAATTTCCAAATGGTGGAGGAGGATGAACCGACAAGGGATGAGTCGTAACCATCCAAACAACGCGGCCAGGATTGATGAACTGGCTTTAGTTTATCATCTACTTATGAGAAAAAACAGTATTATCCTTTTGGGCTCCAAGTGCCTTGTAATAGGCTACCTTAAAACTTCACGTTCTGCTTATGCCATCGTGCATATTGTGCCGCATACAACACTTTTATCCGTAATGTGAAGATATGCCTTTCATCCTTTACAATATCAGTATTGTTTGAATCTGTTCCTGCACGGGAGATATGAAAATTGTCCTGGCGGTTTATCACCGGACGGGTCAAAACACCCAGTACACAACCATGGAAACTAACATAACTATATAATCAAGGCTGGATGTAAGGATAATTAAGGCTGGAAAGCCTCTGATTGAAGAAAACACAGATAAGCCTGTTATGAATTTTAACGACAATATCATACCTGTGATCTTGAATCTGGACTGCCGGCTTATGTGACCCGAACAATAAGGGTGATAACCCAATCTTTAGAAGCCAATACTTCCATATGTATGATGACTGTCATACACTGGTGATTCATCGTCAAAAAACCAAGCCGGTTTAAATTGAAACCATACTTACACTTATATTTAGAAAACAAAACCGAAAAAACAAAAGATTATCTTTCAAACAATGTAAGTCAAACACCAAGAAAAATTTGGAGGCTTCTAATTCGAATACGATCAGTAAAGCGGACCAAAGGGGTTAAGCAAGGATTCGAATACGATCATGTAGCCCCCCAGTGGCTTTGGCATAGCGCCGATCAAGAGGGTGCCGATATCTATGTTCTCTTTGGTTTGAATACGACTTATATTTGAACAGGAAGCCCCCAAATGACCTTGAGAGGTTTTTAACGACCCTGATTCGAATACGATCCAAGTCGGACCCAAAAGGGGTTAAGAAATGATTCGAATACGATCAAGAAGCCCCCAATGAGTTTGGCATTGCGCTGATGAAGAGGGTACCGACGGCTATGTTCTCTTTGGTTCGAATACGACCTATGTTTGAACAGGAAGCCCCCTAGTGATCATAAGGTTTAACGGCTAGATTCAAATACGATCATGAGCCGGACCAAAGGGTTAAGCTAGATTTGAACACAATCAGCCCCTACTTGGTCATTTTGAAAGTATAACAATAAAGGCATGTGATTATTGAGAATAAAAAGGACAGAGGTCCTGCTTTATTAGTTATCATAATATATACAACGTCAAAGTATGTACATTATGAGAGCCGGTGGCTCAAGTATAGTAAGGCCGAAGATGAGCGATATTCCACGGCCGGAGGGTCTCTTCCTTCGACTTGCGTGAGTCTTTGTGCTCTCGAACATCGATGAGGTAGTATGACCCATTGTTCAAGTTCCTGCTGACCACAAAGGGTCCTTCCCAAGGTGGGGATAATTTGTGTGCATAAATTTGGTCCTGGATGAGCCGGAGCACCACGTCACCTTCCTGAAAGGTTCTGGACTTAACCCGGCGGCTGTGATAACGGTGTAGGTCCTGTTGGTAAATCGCGGAGCGGGCTGCTGCTAAGTCACGCCCTTCATCTAATAGGTCAAGTGCATCCTGACGGGCTTGTTCGTTATCAGCTTCAATGTAAGCTGCCACGCGGGGCGAGTCATGACGGATGTCACTAGGCAGGACTGCCTCTGCTCCATAAACAATGAAGAAAGGCGTATAACCTGTAGACCTGTTAGGGGTAGTATTGATGCTCCATATCACGGAGGGTAACTCCTCCACCCAACAACCCGGCGTCCGTTGTAAAGGAACCATAAGCCGGGGCTTGAGACCTTTCAAGATTTCCTGATTTTCTCTTTCAGCTTGACCATTGGATTGGGGGTGAGCTACTGATGAAACATCAAGCCGGATATGCTCACATTGACAAAATTCCTCCATAGCACTCTTGGACAGATTAGTACCATTATCAGTTATAATGCTATGTGGAAAGCCAAAACGAAAGATCACCTTTTTCATGAATTGAACCGATGTGGCTGCATCGCACTTACTAACCAGCTCTACCTCCACCCACTTCGTGAATTTGTCAATTGCCACCAAAAGGTGTGTCTTTTTATCTTTGGATCTTTTGAAAGGTCCAACCATATCGAGCCCCCAGACTGCAAACGGCCAAGTAATTGGAATCATCCGCAATTCTTGAGCCGGCACGTGCGCCCATCGTGCGAATTTCTGACAACCATCACACCTACTGACCAAATCCTCCGCATCAGCGTGAGCCGCCAGTCAGTAAAAACCATGAAAGAAAGCTTTAGCCACAAGAGACTTTGACCCGGCATGATGGACACAATCTCCTTCATGGATCTCATGAAGAATTTCTTGACCTTCCACAGGAGAGAAACGACGTTGAAAAGCCCCGGTGACACTGCGATGATGCAACTCACCGTTGGCAATTGTCATTGATTTAGACCGCCGGGTTATCTGTCTAGCCAAGGTCTCATCCTCAGGCAACTCACCCCGGGTCATATAACCCAAATATGGCACTGTCCAATCCGGGATGACGTGAAGAGCCGCCACCAATTGTGCTTCCGGGTCTGGAACAGCCAAGTCTTCCTCTGTAGGCAACTTGACAGAAGGGCTATGCAGAACATCTAAGAAAGTGTTAGGTGGCACCAGCTTACGCTGAGACCCCAGCCATCTTAAAGCATCGGCCGCTTCATTCTTTCTGCGATCAATGTGTTCCACTTGGTAACCCTTGAAGTGTCCAGCAATGGCATCAACTTCGTGGCGATAAGCCGCCATGAGAGGATCCTTGGAATCCCACATGCCTGATACTTGTTGAGCCACCAAATCCGAGTCGCCAAAGCACCTTACCCGGCGCAAGCTCATCTCTTTAGCCATCCAAAGACCATGGAGCAAAGCCTCATACTCAGCTGCATTGTTAGTACAGGGAAACATCAACCATAGTACATAACAAAATTTGTCACCTCGAGGGGAAGCTAAAACAACTCCAGCCCCCGAGCCCTCTAATTGCCTGGACCCATCAAAACGAATAGTCCAATATGTGTTGTCCGGCTTCTCTTCAGGCATCTGCAGCTCCGTCCAATCATTGATGAAGTCCACTAGTGCTTGAGATTTGATGGTAGTACATGGCACATACTTTAAACCATGAGGCCCAAGCTCAATGGCCCACTTGGCAACTCGTCCAGTGGCTTCTCTATTTTGAATAATATCTCCTAAAGGAGCATAGCTAACCACAGTGATAGGATGACCCTGGAAATAATGCTTAAGCTTCCGGCTCGCCATGAACACCCCATAAACAAGTTTCTGCCAATGCTGATATCTCTGTTTGGACTCAATGAGCACCTCACTCACGTAGTAAACCGGCCGTTGAACCGGATATTCCTTGCTAGCCTCTTTGCGCTCTACGACAATGGCCACACTGACAGCATGTGTGTTAGCAGCCACATATAACAATAATGGCTCCTTATCAATGGGAGCAGCAAGAACCAGCGGCTCAGCGAGCTGTATTTTCAGATCTTCGAAGGCAGAGTTAGCAGCATCACTCCAGACAAAATCATCTGTCTTCTTCATCATTTGATACAGCGGTATAGCCTTCTCACCTAACTGGTTTATGAACCGGCTTAAAGCTGCAACATGACCTGCCAACCACTGAACGTCATCGATGCACGCCGGTTTAGCCAAAGACGTAATCGCTTTGATTTTCTCCGGGTTAGCCTCGATGCCTCTGTTAGAAACCAAAAAAACCCAAAAGCTTGCCCGTTGGTACTCCAAAAACGCACTTGGCCGGGTTAAGCACCATCTTGTAGACCCGGATGTTATCAAAGGTTTCCTTCAGATCATCTATCAAGGTCTCCTTCTCTCTGGACTTCACCACTATATCGTCCACATAAGCATGAACATTGCGCCCAATCTGATTGTGAAGACAGTTCTGCACACATCACTGATAAGTCGCCTGGGCACTCTTAAGCCCAAAAGGCATAGACACATAGCAGAAGGCTCCAAATGGAGTAATAAAAGTTGTCTTCTCCTGGTCCTTAACTGCCATCTTGATCTGATGATAACCAGAATAAGCATCCAAAAAGCTCAAACGCTCACAACCCACCGTAGCATCAATGGTTTGATCAATACGAGGGAGAGCAAAAGGATCAGCCGGACAAGCCTTGTTGAAGTCCGTGTAATCCACACACATACGCCAGGTGCCGTTCTTTTTAAGCACGAGCACCGGGTTAGCCAGCCACTCTGGATGAAAAACTTCAATAATGAACCCGGCCGCCAAGAGTTGGGCCACCTCTTCACCAATGGCCTTGTGCCTTTACTCATTGAACCGCCGAAGAAACTGCTTGACCAGCTTAAATTTTGGATCAATGTTGAGAGTGTGCTCAGCGAGTTCTCTTGGTACACCCGGCATGTCAGAAGGTTTCCATGCAAAGATGTACCGGTTCTCACGAATGAACTCGATGAGCACGCTTTTCTATTTGGGATCCAGATTAGCACTGATACTAAACTGTTTAGATGAGTCACCTGGAAAAAAATCAACGAGTTTAGTGTCATCAGCCGACTTAAACTTCAGCAACGGCTCATGCTCTGTAGTTGGTTTTTTCAAAGATGTCATGTCCGCCGGGTCAACATTATCCTTGTACAATTTCAACTCCTCTGTTGCACAAGCAGATTCGGCATAAGCAGCATCACCTTCCTCACATTCCAAGGCTATCTTCCGACTCCCATGTACTGTGATAGTGCCCTTATAACTCGGCATTTTGAGCTGCAAACATAACACGGCCATGCCATGAACTTGGCATAAGCCGGTCGTCCAAACATGGCGTGATACGGGCTCTTGATTTTGACTACCTCAAAAGTTAATTTCTCGGCCCTGGAATCATGCTCATCTACGAAAGCAACCTCCAGCTCAATCTTACCCACTGGGTATGCCGACTTACCAAGCACCACTCCATGAAAAACAATGTTAGACGTCTTAAGACTTTTGTCAATCAACCCCATGCGACGGAAATTCTCATAATAGAGGATGTTGATACTGCTGCCTCCGTCCATGAGTACTTTAGTGAATTTATACCCACCAACCTGAGGTGCCACCACCAAGGCCAGGTGACCCGGATTGTCAACCCGGGGAGGGTGATCCTCCCTACTCCATAGAATAGGCTGCTCAGACCATCTCAAATAACGAGGGACTACCGGCTCAACAGCATTCACAGCCCTCTTATGAAGTTTCTGGTCCCGTTTGCACAAACTGGTGGTGAACACATGATACTGCCCACTATTAAAGTGCTTTCGATTGCTCTGGTATCCAGATTGTTGTTGCTGCTGCTGACCTCCCTGGCCAGATTGTTGATTGTACCCACCTTGATTTCCTTGAGAGCCTTGAAGATTGGAATTTGAACCACCGCCCGGTCCATGAAAACCGCTGCCACCTGAGCCGCCGCCCAACCCATGATTGCTATTGAACATGTTGGAGTTCTTCAAAGCCTTCATGATCGTACAGTCCTTCCATAGGTGAGTGGTTGGTTTCTGCTGAGTACTATCACAAGCAAAACATGATCACACCTTACTACTCTTTGGGTGTTAATCACATAGCGATGTGAACTAGATTATTAACTCTAGTAAACCCTTTGGGTGTTGGTCACATGTCGATGTGAACTATGGGTGTTAATCACATGGTGATGTGAACTATTGGTATTAAATCACATGGTGATGTGAACTAGATTATTGACTCTAGTGCAAGTGGGAGACTAAAGGAAATATGCCCTAGAGGCAATGATAAAGTTATTATTTATTTCCTTATATCATGATAAATGTTTATTATTCATGCTAGAATTGTATTAATTGGAAACATAATACTGTTGGGGAACGTTGCAGAAAACAAAATTTTTCCTACTCGTTTCACCAAGATCCATCTAGGAGTTCATCTAGCAACGAGTGATTAGATGCATCTACATACCTTTGTAGATCGCGAGCGGAAGCGTTCGAAGAACGGGGTTGATGTAGTCGAACACGACGTGATTCAAATCACCGGAGATCCTAGCACCGAACGGATGGTACCTCCGCGTTCAACACATGTACGGAGCAGATGACGTCTCCTCCTTTCTTGATCCAGCAAGGGGGGGGAGAGGTTGATGAAGATCCAGCAGCACGACGGCGTGGTGGTGGATGTAGGGCGTCACAGTAGCAGGGCTTCGCCGTGTACTACGAGGGAGAGATGTAATAGGGGAGAGGGAAGCACCAAAGGCTGAGGTATGAAGTCCTCCCTCTCCTCAACTATATATAGGAGGGCCAAGGGGGGTGGTGCGCCAGCCTAGGAGATCCAATCTCCTAGGTGCGGCAGCCAAGGGGAGGTTCCCCCCCCCCCCCAAGGCACCTAGAGGTGCCTTCCACCATTGGGACTCTACCCTTAAGTGGAACCCTAGGCGCATGGGATTTTGGGGCTGGTGCCCTTGGCCCATCTAGGCCAAGGCGCACCCCCTACAGCCCATGTGGCCCCCCGGGACAGGTGGCCCCACCCGGTGGGCCCCCGGGAACCCTCCGGTGGTCCCGATACAATACCGATAACCCCGAAACTTGTCCCGATGGCCGAAACAGCACTTCCTATATATAATTCTTTACCTCTGGACCATTCCGGAACTCCTCATGACGTCCGGGATCTCATCCAGGACTCCGAACAACATTCGGGTTACTGCATACACATATCTTCACAACCCTAGCGTCACCGAACCTTAAGTGTGTAGACCCTACGGGTTCGGGAGACATGCAGACATGACCGGGACGACTCTCCGGTCAATAACCAACAGCGGGATCTGGATACCCATGTTGGCTCCCACATGCTCCACGATGATCTCATCGGATGAACCACGATGTCGAGGATTAAACAACCCCGTATACAATTCCCTTTGTCAATCGGTATGTTACTTGCCCGAGACTCGATCGTCGGTATCCCAATACCTTGTTCAGTCTCGTTACCGGCAAGTCACTTTACTCGTACCGTAATGCATGATCCCGTGATCAACCACTTGGTCACCTTGAGCTCATAATGATGATGCATTACTGAGTGGGCCCAGTGATACCTCTCCGTTATATGGAGTGACAAATCCCAGTCTCGATCCGTGTCAACCCAACAGACACTTTCGGAAATACCTGTAGTGCACCTTTATAGTCACCCAGTTACGTTGTGACGTTTGATACACCCAAAGCACTCTTACGGTATCCGGGAGTTACACGATCTCATGGTCAAAGGAAAAGATACTTGACATTGGAAAAGCTCTAGCAAACGAACTACACGATCTTGTGCTATGCTTAGGATTAGGTCTTGTCCATCACATCATTCTCCTAATGATGTGATCCCGTTATCAATGACATCCAATGTCCATAGCCAGGAAACCATGACTATCTGTTGATCAATGAGCTAGTCAACTAGAGGCTTACTAGGGATATATTATGGTATATGTATTCACACGTGTATTACGATTTCCGGATAATACAGTTATAGCATGAATAAAGACAATTATCATGAACAAACAAATATAATAATAATACTTTTATTATTGCCTCTAGGGCATATTTCCAACAGTCTCCCACTTGCACTAGAGTCAATAATCTAGTTACATTGTGATGAATCGAACACCCATGGAATTCTGGTGTTGATCATGTTTTGCCCTAGGGAGAGGCTTAGTCAATGGATCTGCTATATTCAGGTCCGTATGTACTTTACAAATCTCTATGTCTCCATCTTGAACATTTTCACGAATGGAGTTGAAGCGACGCTTGATGTGCCTTGTCTTCTTGTGAAACCTGGGCTCCTTGGCAAGTGCAATAGCCCCAGTGTTGTCACAAAAGAGTTTGATTGGCCCCGACGCATTGGGTATGACTCCTAGGTCGGTGATGAACTCCTTCACCCATATTGCTTCATGTGCTGCCTCCGAGGCTGCCATGTACTCCGCTTCACATGTAGATCCCGCCACGACGCTCTGCTTGCAGCTGCACCAGCTCACTGCTCCACCATTCAACATATACACGTATCCGGTTTGTGACTTAGAGTCATCCAGATCTGTGTCGAAGCTAGCGTCGACGTAACCCTTTACGACGAGCTCTTCGTCACCTCCATAAACGAGAAACATTTCCTTAGTCCTTTTCAGGTACTTCAGGATATTCTTGACCGCTGTCCAGTGTTCCTTGCCGGGATTACTTTGGTACCTTCCTACCAAACTTACGGCAAGGTTTACATCAGGTCTGGTACACAGCATGGCATACATAATAGAACCTATGGCTGAGGCATAGGGGATGACACTCATCTCTTCTATATCTTCTGCCGTGGTCGGGCATTGAGCCGAGCTCAATTTCATACCTTGCAAAACAGGCAAGAACCCTTTCTTGGACTGATCCATTTTGAACTTCTTCAAAATCTTATCAAGGTACGTGCTTTGTGAAAGACCTATGATGCGTCTCGATCTATCCCTATAGATCTTGATGCCTAATATATAAGCAGCTTCTCCAAGGTCCTTCATTGAAAAACTCTTATTCAAGTAGGCCTTGATGCTGTCCAAGAGTTCTATATCATTTCCCATCAAAAGTATGTCATCTACATATAGTATGAGGAATGCTACAGAGCTCCCACTCACTTTCTTGTAAACGCAGGCTTCTCCATAAGTCTGTGTAAACCCAAACGCTTTGATCATCTCATCAAAGCGAATGTTCCAACTCCGAGATGCTTGCACCAGCCCATAAATCAAGCGTTGGAGCTTGCACACCTTGTCAGCATTCTTAGGATCGACAAAACCTTCCGGCTGCATCATATACAATTCTTCCTTAAGGAAACCATTAAGGAATGCCGTTTTGACGTCCATTTGCCATATTTCATAATCGTAGAATGCGGCAATTGCTAACATGATTCGGACGGACTTTAGCTTCGCTACCGGTGAGAAAGTCTCATCGTAGTCAACCCCTTGAACTTGTCGACAACCCTTAGCGACAAGCCGAGCTTTATAGATGGTCACATTACCATCCGCGTCTGTCTTCTTCTTAAAGATCCATTTATTTTCTATGGCTCGCCGTTCAACAGGCAAGTCAGTCAAAGTCCATACTTCGTTTTCATACATGGATCCTATCTCGGATTTCATGGCTTCTAGCCATTTGTCGGAATCCAGGCCTGCCATCGCTTCTTCATAGTTCGAAGGTTCACCGTTGTCTAACAACATGATTTCCAAGACAGGGTTGCCGTACCACTCTGATGCGGAACGTGTTCTTGTGGACCTTCGAATTTCAGTAGGAGCTTGATCAGAAGTATCTTGATCATCATGAATAACTTCCTCTCTAGTCGGTGCAGGCACCTCAGGAACATTTTCTTGAGTTGCGCCATTTACCGGTTCAAGAGGCAATACTTCATCAAGTTCTACTTTCCTCCCACTTACTTCTTTCGAGAGAAACTCTTTCTCTAGAAAGGATCCATTCCTGGCAATAAAGATCTTGCCTTCGGATCTGAGGTAGAAGGTATACCCAGCAGTTTCTTTAGGGTATCCTATGAAGACGCATTTTTCCGACTTGGGTTCGAGCTTTTCAGGTTGAAGTTTCTTGACATAAGCATCGCATCCCCAAACTTTTAGAAACGACAGCTTAGGTTTCTTCCCAAACCATAATTCATACGGTGTCGTCTCAACGGATTTCGACGGAGCCCTATTTAAAGTGAATGCGGCAATCTCTAAAGCATAGCCCCAAAAAGATAGCGGTAAATCGGTAAGAGACATCATAGATCGTACCATATCTAATAGAGTGCGATTACGACGTTCGGACACACCATTACGCTGAGGTGTTCCAGGCGGCGTGAGTTGTGAAACTATTCCATATTTTCTTAAGTGTGTGCCAAATTCGTGACTCAAGTATTCTCCTCCACGATCTGATCGTAGAAACTTGATTTTCCTGTCACGTTGATTCTCAACCTCACTCTGAAATTCCTTGAACTTTTCAAAGGTTTCAGACTTGTGTTTCATTAAGTAGACATACCCATATCTACTCAAGTCATCAGTGAGGGTGAGAACATAACGATAGCCACCGCGAGCCTCAACACTCATTGGACCGCACACATCAGTATGTATGATTTCCAATAAGTTGGTTGCCCGCTCCATTGTTCCTGAGAACGAAGTCTTGGTCATTTTTCCCATGAGGCATGGTTCGCACGTGTCAAATGATTCATAATCAAGAGACTCTAAAAGTCCATCTGCATGGAGCTTCTTCATGCGTTTGACACCTATGTGACCAAGGCGGCAGTGCCACAAGTATGTGGGACTATCATTATCAACCTTACATCTTTTGGTACTCACACTTTGAATATGTGTAGTAATACGCTCGAGATTCATTAAGAATAAACCATTGACTATCGGAGCATGACCATAAGACATATCTCTCATATAAATAGAACAATCATTATTCTCGGATTTAAATGAGTAGCCATCTCGTATTAAACGAGATCCTGATACAATGTTCATGCTCAAACATGGCACTAAATAACAATTATTGAGGTTTATAACTAATCTCGTAGGTAAATGTAGAGGTAGCGTGCCGACGGCGATCACATCGACCTTGGAACCATTCCCGACGCGCATCGTCACCTCGTCCTTCGCCAGTCTCCGTTTATTCCGCAGCTCCTGCTGTGAGTTACAAATATGAGCAACGGCACCGGTATCAAATACCCAGGAGTTACTACGAGCACTGGTAAGGTACACATCAATTACATGTATATCAAATATACCTTTGGTGTTGCCGGCCTTCTTGTCCGCTAAGTATTTGGGGCAGTTCCGCTTCCAGTGACCCTTCCCTTTGCAATAAAAGCACTCTGTCTCAGGCTTGGGTCCATTCTTTGACTTCTTCCCGACAGCTTGCTTGCCGGGCGCAGCAACTTCCTTGCCGTCCTTCTTGAAGTTCTTTTTACCCTTGCCCTTCTTGAACTTAGTGGTTTTATTCATCATCAACACTTGATGTTCCTTCTTGACTTCTACCTTTGCTGATTTCAGCATAGCAAATACTTCAGGAATGGTCTTTACCATCCCCTGCATATTGAAGTTCATCACAAAGCTCTTGTAGCTTGGTGGAAGCGACTGGAGGATTCTGTCAATGACCGCGTCATCCGGGAGATTAACTCCCAGCTGAGTCAAGCGGTTATGTAACCCAGACATAGTGAGTATGTGCTCACTGACAGAACTATTTTCCTCCATCTTCCAGCTGAAGAACTTATCGGAGACTTCATATCTCTCGATCCGGGCATGAGCTTGAAAAATCATTTTTAGCTCTTCGAACATCTCATATGCTCCATGTCTCTCAAAACGCTTTTGGAGCCCCGGCTCTAAGCTGTAAAGCATGCCGCACTGAACGAGGGAGTAGTCATCAGTACGTGTCTGCCAAGCGTTCATAGCGTCTTGGTTCTGTGGGACGGGTGGATCACCTAGCGGTGCTTGTAGGACATAATCTTTCTTGGCAGCTATGAGGATGATCCTCAGGTTTCGGACCCAGTCCGTATAGTTGCTGCCATCGTCTTTCAGCTTGGTTTTCTCTAGGAACGCGTTGAAATTGAATACGACGTTGGCCATTTGATCTACAAGACATATTGTAAAGATTTTAGACTAAGTTCATGATAATTAAGTTCATCTAATCAAATTATTAATGAACTCCCACTCAGATTAGACATCCCTCTAGTCATCTAAGTGTTACACGATCCGAGTCGACTAAGCCGTGTCCGATTAACACGTGAGACGGACTAGTCATCGCCGGTGAACATCTTCATGTTGATCGTATCTTCCATACGACTCGTGTTCGACCTTTCGGTCTCTGTGTTCCGAGGCCATGTCTGTACATGCTAGGCTCGTCAAGTTAACCCTAAGTGTTTTTGCATGTGTAAAACTGTCTTACACCCGTTGTATGTGAACGTAAGGATCTATCACACCCGATTAACACGTGGTGCTTCGAAACGACGAACTGTAGCAACGGTGCACAGTTAGGGGAAACACTTCTTGAAATTGTTGTAAGGGATCATCTTATTTACTACCGTCGTTCTAAGTAAACAAGATGCAAAACATGATAAACATCACATGCAATCAAATAATAATAGTGACATGATATGGCCAATATCACACAGCTCCTTTGATCTCCATCTTGGGGCTTTATGATCATCCTGTCACCGTCATACTCATCGACATGTAAGTTGTGATTCCTTGTACAATAGCATGAACATCTCATACATCACATATAGATCATTCATCATTCATCACAACTTTGGCCATATCATATCACAAAGCACTTGCTGCAAAAACAAGTTAGACGTCCTCTAATTGTTGTTGCAGATTTTACGTGGCTGAAGTAGGGTTCTAACAAGAACGTTTTCTTACCTACGTGAAAGCCACAACGTGATTTGTCAACTTCTATTTACCCTTCATAAGGACCCTGTTCATCGAATCTGCTCCAACTAAAGTAGGAGAGACAGACACCCGCCAGCCACCTTATGCAACTTGTGCATGTTAGTCGGTGGAACCGGTCTCACGTAAGCATACGTGTAAGGTTGGTCCGGGCCGCTTCATCCCACAATACCGTTGAAGCAAGATAAGACTAGTAGCGGCAAGAAAGTTGACAACATCTACGCCCACAACAAATTGTGTTCTACTCGCGCAAGAGAACTACGCATAGACCTAGCTCATGATGCCACTGTAGGGGAACGTTGCAGAAAACAAAATTTTTCCTACTCGTTTCACCAAGATCCATCTAGGAGTTCATCTAGCAACGAGTGATTAGATGCATCTACATACCTTTGTAGATCGCGAGCGGAAGCGTTCGAAGAACGGGGTTGATGTAGTCGAACACGACGTGATTCAAATCACCGGAGATCCTAGCACCGAACGGACGGTACCTCCGCGTTCAACACACGTACGGAGCGGATGACGTCTCCTCCTTTCTTGATCCAGCAAGGGGGGGGAGAGGTTGATGAAGATCCAGCAGCACGACGGCGTGGTGGTGGATGCAGGGCGTCACAGTAGCAGGGCTTCGCCGTGTACTACGAGGGAGAGATGTAACAGGGGAGAGGGAAGCACCAAAGGCTGAGGTATGAAGTCCTCCCTCTCCTCAACTATATATAGGAGGGCCAAGGGGGGTGGTGCGCCAGCCTAGGAGATCCAATCTCCTAGGTGCGGCAGCCAAGGGGAGGTTTCCCTCCCCCCCCCCCAAGGCACCTAGAGGTGCCTTCCACCATTGGGACTCTACCCTTAAGTGGAACCCTAGGCGCATGGGCTTTTGGGGCTGGTGCCCTTGGCCCATCTAGGCCAAGGCGCACCCCCTACAGCCCATGTGGCCCCCCGGGACAGGTGGCCCCACCCGGTGGGCCCCCGGGAACCCTCCGGTGGTCCCGATACAATACCGATAACCCCGAAACTTGTCCCGATGGCCGAAACAGCACTTCCTATATATAATTCTTTACCTCCGGACCATTCCGGAACTCCTCGTGACGTCCGGGATCTCATCCGGGACTCTGAAAAACATTCGGGTTACTGCATACACATATCTTCACAACCCTAGCGTCACCGAACCTTAAGTGTGTAGACCCTACGGGTTCGGGAGACATGCAGACATGACCGGGACGACTCTTCGGTCAATAACCAACAGCGGGATCTGGATACCCATGTTGGCTCCCACATGCTCCACGATGATCTCATCGGATGAACCACGATGTCGAGGATTAAACAACCCCGTATACAATTCCCTTTGTCAATCGGTATGTTACTTGCCCGAGACTCGATCGTCGGTATCCCAATACCTTGTTCAGTCTCGTTACCGGCAAGTCACTTTACTCGTACCGTAATGCATGATCCTGTGATCAACCACTTGGTCACCTTGAGCTCATAATGATGATGCATTACTGAGTGGGCCCAGTGATACCTCTCCGTTATATGGAGTGACAAATCCCAGTCTCGATCCGTGTCAACCCAACAGACACTTTCGGAAATACCTGTAGTGCACCTTTATAGTCACCCAGTTACGTTGTGACGTTTGATACACCCAAAGCACTCTTACGGTGTCCGGGAGTTACACGATCTCATGGTCAAAGGAAAAGATACTTGACATTGGAAAAGCTCTAGCAAACGAACTACACGATCTTGTGCTATGCTTAGGATTAGGTCTTGTCCATCACATCATTCTCCTAATGATGTGATCCCGTTATCAATGACATCCAATGTCCATAGCCAGGAAACCATGACTATCTGTTGATCAATGAGCTAGTCAACTAGAGGCTTACTAGGGACATATTATGGTCTATGTATTCACACGTGTATTACGATTTCCGGATAATACAGTTATAGCATGAATAAAGACAATTATCATGAACAAAGAAATATAATAATAATACTTTTATTATTGCCTCTAGGGCATATTTCCAACAAATACATGTTTGCATACATAGACAAACAGAGTGTCACTAGTATGCCTCTACTTGACTAGCTCGTTAATCAAAGATGGTTATGTTTCCTAACTATAGACATCAGTTGTCATTTGATTAACGGGGTCACATCATTAGGAGAATGATGTGATTGACATGACCTGTTCCATTAGCTTAGCACCCGATCGTTTAGTATGTTGCTATTGCTTTCTTCATGTCTTATACATGTTCCTGTGACTATGAGATTATGCAACTCCCGTTTGCCGGAGGAACACTTTGTGTGCTACCAAACGTCACAACATAACTGGGTGATTATAAAGGTGCTCTACAGGTGTCTCCAAAGGTACATGTTGGGTTGGCGTATTTCGAGATTAGGATTTGTCACTCCGATTGTCGAAGAGGTATCTCTGGGCCCTCTCGGTAATGCACATCACTTAAGCCTTGCAAGCAATGCAACTAATGAGTTAGTTGCGAGATGATGTATTATGGAACGAGTAAAGAGACTTGCCGATAACGAGATTGAACTAGGTATTGAGATACCGATGATCAAATCTCGGGCAAGTAACATACCGATGACAAAGGGAACAACGTATGTTGTTATGCGGTCTGACCGATAAAGATCTTCATAGAATATGTAGGAGCCAATATGAGCATCCAGGTTCCGCTATTGGTTATTGACCGGAGACGTGTCTCGGTCATGTCTACATTGTTCTCGAACCCGTAGGGCCCGCACGCTTAACGTTACGATGACAGTTTCATTATGAGTTTATATATTTTGATGTACCTAAGGTTGTTCGGAGTCCCGGCTATGATCACGAACATGACGAGGAGTCTCGAAATGATCGAGACATAAAGATTGATATATTGGACGGCTATATTCGGACACCGGAAGTGTTTCGGGTGATTTCGGAGAAAACCGGAGTGCCGGAAGGGTTATCGGAACACCCCGGGGAAGTATTGGGCCTTAGTGGGCCTGAGGGGAGAGAGAGGGCAGCAGCCCAGGAGGTGGCGCGCCCCTCCCATGGGGAGTCCGAATTGGACTAGGGGAGGGGGGCGCGGCCCCTCTTTCCCTCTCCCTCTCCCTCTCTTTCCTTCCCCCTTCTCTCTTCCTAGTTGGACTAGGAAAGGGGAGTCCTACTCCTACTAGGAGGAGGACTCCCCCCTCCTTGGCGCGCCCCAAGGGCCGGCCAGCCTCTCCCCCTTGATCCTTTATATACAGGGGTAGGGGGCACCTCTAGACACACAAGTTGATCTTCGTGATCTTTCTCTTAGCCGTGTGCGGTGCCCCCCTCCACCATAATCCTCGATAATATTGTAGTGGTGCTTAGGCGAAGCCCTGCGATGGTAGAACATCAAGATCGTCACCACGCCGTCGTGCTGACGGAACTCTTCCCCGGCACTTTGCTGGATCGGAGTCCGGGGATCGTCATCGAGCTGAACGTGTGCTAGAACTCGGAGGTGCCATAGTTTCGGTGCTCGATCGGTTGGGCCGTGAAGAAGTACGACTACATTAACCACATTGTGCTAACACTTCCGCTTCCGGTCTACGAGGGTACGTAGACAACACTCTCCCCTCTCGTTGCTATGCATCACCATGATCTTGCGTGTGCATAGGAATTTTTTTGAAATTACTACGTTCTCCAACAGTGGCATCCGAGCCTAGGTTTTATGTGTTGATGTTATATGCACGAGTAGAACACAAGTGAGTTGTGAGCGATATAAGTCATACTGCTTACCAACATATCATACTTTGGTTTGGCGGTATTGTTGGATGAAGCGGCCCGGACCAACATTACGCGTACGCTTACGCGAGACTGGTTCTACCAACGTGCTTTGCACATAGGTGGCTGGCGGGTGTCAGTTTCGCCAACTTTAGTTGAACTGAGTGTGGCTACGCCCGGTCCTTGAGAAGGTTAAAACAGCACTAACTTGACAAACTATCGTTGTGGTTTTAATGCGTAGGTAAGAACGGTTCTCGCTCAGCCCGTAGCAGCCACGTAAAACTTGCAAAAACAAAGTAGAGGACGTCTAACTTGTTTTTGTAGGGCATTTTGTGATGTGATACGGTCAGGACGTGATATAAGTTATTGTATAAGATGATCATGTTTTGTTGAAGTTATCGGCAACTGGCAGAAGCCTTATGGTTGTCTCTTTATTGCATAAGATGCAAGAGCCAAATAATTGCTTTACTTTATCGCTATGCGATAGAAATAGTTGCAAGAGCAATAGTTGGCGAGACGACCATGTGACGACACATTGATATAGATCAAGATGATGGAGATCATGGTGTCATGCCGGTGACGATGGAAATCATGACGATGCTTTGGAGATGGAGATCAAAGGCACAAGATGATGATGGCCATATCATGTCACATATTTTGATTGCATGTGATGTTTATCTTTTATACATCTTACTTTGCTTAGTTATGACGGTAGCATTATAAGATGATCTCTCACTAAATTTCAAGATAAAAGTGTTCTCCCTGAGTATGCACCGTTGCCAAAGTTCGTCGTGCCCAGACACCATGTGATGATCGGGTGTGATAAGCTCTACGTCCATCTACAACGGGTGCAAGCCAGTTTTGCACACGCAGAAATACTCGGGTTAAACTTGACGAGCCTAGCATATGCAGATATGGCCTCGGAACACTGGAGACCGAAAGGTCGAGCGTGAATCATATAGTAGATATGATCAACATAATGATGTTCACCATTGAAAACTACTCCATTTCACGTGATGATCGGTTATGGTTTAGTTGATATGGATCACGTGATCACTTAGAAGATTAGAGGGATGTCTGTCTAAGTGGGAGTTCTTAAGTAATATGATTAATTGAACTTTAATTTATCATGAACTTAGTCCTGGTAGTATTAGCATATCTATGTTGTAGATCAATAGCTCGCGATGTTGCTTCCAGTTTATTGTGTTCCTAGAGAAAAATTATGTTGAAAAATATTAGTAGCAATGATGCGGATTGGATCCGTGATCTGAGGATTATCCTCATTGCTGCACAGAAGAATTATGTCTTTGATGCACCGCTAGGTGACAGACCTATTGCAGGAGTGGATGCAGACGTTATGAACGTTTGGCTAGCTCAATATGATGACTACTTGATAGTTTAGTGCACCATGCTTAACGGCTTAGAATCAGGACTTCAAAGACGTTTTGAATGTCATGGACCATATGAGATGTTCCAGGAGTTGAAGTTAATATTTCAAGCAAATACCCGAGTTGAGAGATATGAAGTCTCCAACAAGTTCTATAGCTAAAAGATGGAGGAGAATAGATCAGCAGTGAGCATGTGCTCAGATTGTCTGGGTACTACAATCGCTTGAATCAAGTGGGAGTTAATCTTCCAGATGAAATAGTGATTGACAGAATTCTCTAGTCACCATCACCAAGTTAGTAGAACTTTGTGATGAACTATAATATGCAAGGGATAACAGAAACAATTCCCAAGCTCTTTGTGATGCTGAAATCGACGAAGGTAGAAATCAAGAAAAGCATCAAGTGTTGATGGTAAACAAAACCACTAGTTTCAAGTAAAGGGACAAAGGGCAGAAAGGAGAACTTCAAGAAGAACGGCAAGCAAGTTGCTGCTCAAGTGAAAAACCCAAGTCTGGACCTAAGCCTGAAACTGAGTGCTTCTACTGCAAAGGGATTGGTCACTGGAAGCGGAACTACCCCAAGTAATTGGCGGATAAGAAGGATGGCAAAGTGAACATAGGTATATTTGATATACATGTTATTGATGTGTACTTTACTAGTGTTTATAGCAACCCCTCAGTATTTGATACTAGTTCAGTTGCTAAGAATAGTAACTCGAAACGGGAGTTGCAGAATGAACAGAGACTAGTTAAGGGTGAAGTGATGATGTGTGTTGGAAGTGGTTCCAAGATTGATATGATCATCATCGCACACTCCCTATACTTTCGGGATTAGTGTTGAACCTAAATAAGTGTTATTTGGTGTTTGCGTTGAGCATGAATATGATTTGATCATGTTTATTGCAATACGGTTATTCATTTAAGTAAGAGAATAAATTGTTGTTCTGTTTACATATATGGTTACACACCCAATGAAAATGGTTCGTTGGATCTCGATCATAGTGATACACATATTCATAATATTGAAACCAAAAGATGCAAAGTTAATAATGATGGTGCAATTTATTTGTGGCACTGCCGTTTAGGTCATATTGGTGTAAAGCGCGTGAAGAAAATCCATGCTGATGGGCTTTTTGAATCACTTGATTATGAATCAGTTGATGCTTGCGAACCATGCCTCATGGGCAAGATGACTAAGACTCCATTCTCCAGAACAATGGAGCGAGCAACAGATTTGTTGGAAATCATACATACTAATGTATGTGGTCCAATGAATATTGAGGCTCGTGGCAGGTATCATTATTTTCTGATCTTCACAGATGATTTGAGCAGATATGAGTATATCTACTTGATGAAACACAAGTCTGAAACATTTGAAAAGTTCAAAGAATTTCAGACTGAAGTGGAGAATCATCGTAACAAAAATGAAAGTTTCTACGATATGATCACATAAGTAAAATATTTGAGTTATGAGTTTGGCCTTCAGTTAAAAACAATGTGAAATAGTTTCACTACTCACGCCACCTGGAACACCACAGCATAATGGTGTCTCCAAACGTCATAACCGTACTTTATTA
Source organism: Triticum urartu (assembly GCF_056163025.1). Classification (NCBI taxonomy): domain Eukaryota; kingdom Viridiplantae; phylum Streptophyta; class Magnoliopsida; order Poales; family Poaceae; genus Triticum; species Triticum urartu. The sequence continues at coordinate 599,542,278 of NC_141877.1, forward strand.
GATATGGTGTGATCTATGATGTATCTTACCGATCTACCACTATCGTTTTGGGGTTATGCATTAGAGACAGTTGCATTCACGTTAAATAGGGCACCATCTAAATCCGTTGAGACGACACCGTATGAACTATGGTTTGGCAAGAAACCTAAGCTGTCGTTTCTTAAAGTTTGAGGTTGCAATGCTTATGTGAAAAAGTTTCAACCTGATAAGCTCAAACCCAAATCGGAGAAGTGCATCTTCATAGGATACCCAAAAGAAAATGTTGGTTACACCTTCTATCACAGATCCGAAGGCAAGATATTCGTTGCTGAGAATGGATCCTTTCTAGAGAAGGAGTTTCTCTCCAAAGAAGTGAGTGGGAGGAAAGTAGAACTTGATGAGGTAACTGTACCTACTCCCTTATTGGAATGTAGTTCATCACAGAAATATGTTCCTGTGACTACTACACCAATTAGTGAGGAAGCTAATGATGATGATCATGTAACTTCAGATCAAGTTGCTACAGAACCTCGTAGGTAAACCAGAGTGAGATCTACACCAGGGTGGTATGGTAATCCTGTTCTGGAGGTCATGTTACTTGACCATGACGAGCCTAGGAACTATGAGGAAGCGATGATGAGCCCAGATTCCGTGAAATGGTGTGAGGCCATGAAATCTGAGATGAGATCCATGTATGAGAACAAAGTATGGACTTTGATTGACTTGCCCATTGATCGGTGAGCCATTGAGATTAAATGGATCTTCAAGAGGAAGACGGACGCTGATAGTAGTGTTACTATCTACAAAGCTAGAATTGTCGCAAAAAGGTTTTCGACAAGTTCAAGGTGTTGACCACGATGAGAATTTCTCACTCGTATCTATGCTTAAGTCTGTCCGAATCATGTTAGCTATTGCCGAATTTTATGAAATCTGGCAAATGGATAAAAAAAATTGCATTCCTTAATAGGATTTATTAAAGAAGAGTTGTATATGATGCAACCAGAAGGTTTTGTCAATCCTAAAGGTGCTAACAAAATATGCAAGCTCCAGCGATCCATCTATGGACTGGTGCAAGCATCTCGGAGTTGTAATATACGCTTTGATAAGTTGATCAAAGCATATAGTTCTACACAAACTTGCGGTGAAGTCTGTATTTACAAGAAAGTGAGTGGGAGCACTACAGCATTTCTGATAAGTATATGTAAATGACATATTGTTGATTGGAGATAATGTAGAATTATTCTGCAAAGCATAAAGGAGTGTTTGAAAGGAGTTTTTTCAAATAAAGACCTCGGTGAAGTTGTTTACATATTGAGCATCAAGATCTATAGAGATAGATCAAGACGCTTGATAAGTTTTTCAATGAGTACATACCTTGACAAGATTTTGAAGTAGTTCAAAATGGAACAGTCAAAGAAAGAGTTCTTGCCTGTGTTACAAGGTGTGAAATTGAGTAAGACTCAAAGCCCGACCACGGCAGAAGATAGAGAGAGAATGAAAGTCATTCCCTATGCCTCAGCCATAGGTTCTATAAAGTATGCCATGTTGTATACCAAACCTATTGTATACCCTGCCCTGAGTTTGGCAAGGGAGTACAATAGTGATCTAGGAGTAGATCACTGGACATTGGTCAAAATTATCCTTAGTGGAATAAGGATATGTTTCTCGATTATGGAGGTGACAAAAGGTTCGTCGTAAAGGGTTGCGTCGATGCAAGTTTTGACACTAATCCAGATAACTCTAAGTCTCAATCTAGATACATATTGAAAGTGGAAGCAATTAGCTAGAGTAGCTTCGTGCAGAGCATTGTTGACATAGAAATTTGCAAAATACGTACAGATCTGAATATGGTAGACCCGTTGACTAAACTTCTGTCACAAGCAAAACATGATCACACCTTAGTACTCTTTGGGAGTTAATCACATAGCGATGTGAACTAGATTATTGACTCTAGTAAACCCTTTGGGTGTTGGTCACATGTTGATGTGAACTATGGGTGTTAATCACATGGTGATGTGAACTATTGGTATTAAATCACATGGTGATGTGAACTAGATTATTGACTCTAGTGCAAGTGGGAGACTGAAGAAAATATGCCCTAGAGGCAATGATAAAGTTATTATTTATTTACTTATAACATGATAAATGTTTATTATTCATGCTAGAATTGTATTAACTGGAAACATAATACATGTGTGAATACATAGACAAACAGAGTGTCACTAGTATGCCTCTACTTGACTAGCTCGTTAATCAAAGATGGTTATGTTTCCTAACCATAGACATGAGTTGTCATTTGATTAACGGGGTCACATCATTAGGAGAATGATGTGATTGACATGACCCGTTCCATTAGCTTAGCACCCAATCGTTTAGTATGTTGCTATTGCTTTCTTCATGACTTATACATGTTCCTGTGACTATGAGATTATGCAACTCCCGTTTGCCGGAGGAACACTTTGTGTGCTACCAAACGTCACAACGTAACTGGTGATTATAAAGGTGCTCTACAGGTGTCTCCAAAGGTACATGTTGGGTTGGCGTATTTCGAGATTAGGATTTGTCACTCCGATTGTCGAAGAGGTATCTCTGGGCCCTCTCGGTAATGCACATCACTTAAGCCTTGCAAGCAATGCAACTAATGATTTAGTTGCGAGATGATGTATTACGGAACGAGTAAAGAGGCTTGCCGATAACGAGATTGAACTAGGTATTGAGATACCGACGATCAAATCTCGGGCAAGTAACATACCGATGACAAAGGGAACAACGTATGTTGTTATGCGGTCTGACCGATAAAGATCTTCGTAGAATATGTAGGAGCCAATATGAGCATCCAGGTTCCGCGATTGGTTATTGACTGGAGATGTGTCTCGATCATGTCTACATTGTTCTCGAACCCGTAGGGTCCGCACGCTTAACGTTACGATGACAGTTTCATTATGAGTTTATATATTTTGATGTACCGAAGGTTGTTCGGAGTCCCGGATATGATCACGGACATGACGAGGAGTCTCGAAATGATCGAGACATAAAGATCGATATATTGGATGGCTATATTCGGACACCGGAAGTGTTTCGGGTGATTTCGGAGAAAACCGGAGTGCCGGAAGGGTTACCGGAACCCCCCGAGGAAGTATTGGGCCTTAGTGGGCTTGAGGGGAGAGAGAGGGCAGCAGCCCAGGAGGTGGCGCGCCCCCTCCCATGGGGAGTCCGAATTGGACTAGGGGAGGGGGGCGCGGCCCCTCTTTCCCTCTCCCTCTCCCTCTCTTTCCTTCCCCCTTCTCTCTTCCTAGTTGGACTAGGAAAGGGGAATCCTACTCCTACTAGGAGGAGGACTCCCCCCTCCTTGGTGCGCCCCAAGGGCCGGCCGGCCTCTCCCTCTTGCTCCTTTATATACAGGGGTAGGGGGGCACCTCTAGACACACAAGTTGATCTTCGTGATCGTTCTCTTAGCCGTGTGCGGTGCCCCCCTCCACCATAATCCTCGACAATATTGTAGCGGTGCTTAGGCGAAGCCCTGCGACGGTAGAACATCAAGATCGTCACCATGCCGTCGTGCTGACGGAACTCTTCCCCGACACTTTGCTGGATCGGAGTCCGGGGATCGTCATCGAGCTGAACGTGTGCTAGAACTCGGAGGTGCCATAGTTTCGGTGCTTGATCGGTCGGGCCGTGAAGACGTACGACTACATCAACCGCGTTGTGCTAACGCTTCCGCTTCCGGTCTACGAGGGTACGTAGACAACACTCTCCCCTCTCGTTGCTATGCATCACCATGATCTTGCGTGTGCGTAGGAAATATTTTTAAATTACTACGTTCTCCAACAAAACGCTCATTACGCAGAGCCGGCACCAAGCAAGGGACACCTCCTGTCCTTGTGGCCACGCGTGCCTCAACAGAGGTCGTCGGATAAACCGGAAAAAGCCTGGTGAGCCGTCTGCTCAGCTGCCTGTTGAACCGCCCGCTCAGCCTCTTGGCGGATCCTATCCTGGTCAACCAAGTTAAGAGCTCCATCACGCGCTGGGTCATGCCCGCGCGGCTGGTCACGGCACCGGGCGTTGCTTGAAACGGCTGCTGAATCTATGTGCCTGCTATAACTCGGGCTCCGGCTTGGGCGAGGGTCGAATGAATTCTGTCTTGACTATAAGAATAAGCCTCCTGCTGCGCCAGAGCCGTCTGAAGAAGTTCTCTGACCCTTCAGGTTTCAATCACCATCGGAGAGTCACCCTCCGCTGGGAGAGCCGCCAATCGTGTCGCCGCAGCGATCATGTTCTCCAAAGGGTTAGAATAATGACCCGGTGGTGTTGGTATATAATGAGGTGTAGGAGTATTCATACGAGGGGGTTCCATCACCCGTGGCTGAACCGGCGCCCCAGCCCCGGGCATTGCAACCCGGTTCACCTCTGGCGGGTTACTGGGGCCTGCACTAGGTGTGCGGAAGAGGTTTCTAGGATCGTAAGCCAGAGGTAGACGTGACTGAGCCTTCTGGTGTCTTCTCCTCATGACCTCGTTTGATGCGTTTAGATCCATCATGAGCTGAAAAGCCTCTGATTAAAGTTTTTGAGCTCGAGCATCCAAAGCCGCCCGCTCTCCAGCCATCCTGACGTCCTCCGCTTCTAGGTTTTCTTTGGCTTGTACTACCTCCTCACACAACCATGCCACTTCTGCATCGTGCTGAGCCTGATCTGCCGGGTTAACCACGGCAGTCAACAGGGCTATCATCCTATCCATGAGATCCATCAGCACCTGAGGTGGCGGGCGCGCAGGGCCTCCTGCCCCGGCCGCTGCTGACCCGGTGGTTATCACTGCCACACCCGTAGAGTTTTGAACGGGCTGCTTGCCAGTCATGAATATCCCCGCTCTGCTCGGAGGCTCAAAGTGGTCCAGAATACTGCTGCCACCGGAACAGCCCCCAAGCCCACCATCTTGTAGTTGATACAACGAATCTGTCTCACCCGTGGATGACTTGCCATCATATTGGATGGCCATCTCACCACCAGACACAGATCTTTCAGAAAATTCCCCTCCATGGATGCATCTCACAAAGGCACGCTTCACAGCCGGCTGAGCCCGGGTGGGTCTCGCACGCTGAGCCGTCTTGATCATGTCGGTGCAGATGTCCAGCCGAGGACCTGGCTCACCAATCCGGCCGATGAAGATGTGGATCCCGCCGAAGGGGACCCGGTACCCATACTCAATTGAGCCGGCGTCGGGGCCCCAGCCTGCATCGGCGATGTAGAGCTTGCCGCGACGACTCTTGGTCATCCGGCCCATGTATCCCTTGAGCCCTTTGAAGCTGTCCTTCAAGAACTCAAATCCATCATGGCGCTGGCCCCACGGTGGGTGCCAACTGTCGTGGAATTGTCACGGTAGATGTCCCAGTGAAAGGACTTCATCGTGGAGCCATCGCAGCTAGGAAGCTTAAAGGGGTTAAACGGGACAAAGGACATGAGAGGTTTATACTGGTTCGGCCCCTTGCGATGAAGGTAAAGGCCTAGTCCAGTTGATATGGCATTGCTAGGTTTCGGTGACCAAGGAGCGAATACGCTTAACATGGCCGGGTCGTCCCCTTATATACACGGGTTGACGCCCTGCGGCCTACAGAGTCCCGGCCGGCTCATACAACGTGTACGGCTCGGTGACGTATCTTACATGCCTTACATTACAAGTCTATTCATACATGGCGGTTTATACTTACGGGCCTTAAGCCATCTCTGGGCTTGGGCCTATTATAAGCCTAAATGTGAACCGTCATCTTGTATACTCTTGGGCTTCATTTAGGTAAACGGCCATTGTGGTTGACCCGGACCCTCCTAGGCGGGTCATATTTGATAGTCTTATCCCTAACACAAGGGGTACTACCTAGCTGATGGCATCTATCAGAGATGGTCTACAATTGTGAAGACTATCTCAAACAATGTGCCAGGAGGCAAGAAGTCCCAGATTGCCAAGGTTTAGGAGGCTTGCAAGAAGGATGTCGAGCGGGCATTTGGTGTGCTCCAATCTCGATTTGCTATTGTCCGGTACCCTGCTCAGACCTGGTCGAAAGATCAAATGTGGGAGATCATGACTTGTTGTGTCATCTTGCACAACATGATCATTGAGAGCGAGCAGGAAGAGCCAGTGTTTGACACTGAACCCTACAACAGGAAGGGTCCTCTTGCCCAAGTTGATCACCAGCTACCGGCAACCTGGACTGCCTACCTCAATATGTGTCAGGAGATCCGAGACCCACAGGTGCATGAACAACTGTGGCAGGATCTGGTGGAGCACCTATGTAGCCTCAAGGGCGACGCCTAGCTCGACGTGTGATGAAATATGAGTTTTTATTTGTTGAACTATATAATTTGTATTGAACTATTTGTTGAACGATTTGATTTATATTGATTTTTTGTGATGAACTATGTGATAAAAAAATTACTTATGTTGAATTCACACTGAACCATGGCGAATATGAGTCGATTCGCGCTGATATCGGGCCATTTTTCGTCGAAAGTGGGCCGAAAAGCGGCCACAATGTCTACCAAAAATGGGTCGATATCGGTGCCTGGGGGTGATGGCTGGGTGCCCAACCGCCCCCAGAGCCGATTATACCGCCGGCTCGCCCCCAGGCGGCGATTTTTATGCCTCCTGGGAGGGCCAACGACTGGAGATGCTCTCAACAGTGAAACATCTCCTGTGGCTTGACACATCACAACAATAATGAGAAAAACATGTTTGTCGGGAAGACCAATTAGGGTTCGAGCTGCTCTTTTCTCTAGCTTTGAATTAATAGAAACAACAAACGCCACACACAAAAGGACCAGTTTAATTACAGCACTAGGAATAGAAATGAAACATAGCTCTATCCAACAACAATGTGGTAGTGTCAAGGTGCGCTCTTCAACAACAGCTTCAAGAAGGTGAAAGACGCCCATGGATGCCTTCGCCGCTGGTATCGACCCCTGTCGGACAAACGTTACGCCCAAAGCCCTAAGACCCTCCACCTTGTGAGCCTCTTGTGAGGAGCCTTAGACCACCCGAGTTGTCGCCCGACGCATCTCCATCGCACCACAACAAGGTCTCCCCAAACCCCGAGATCTAGCAAACATTGATCCAATATAAGGGTGAAATTTTCAACGACGCCTCCAAGAAGAAGAAAAAAAGCCCATGAAAGCCTTCGACACCTGTAATGACCCCCATCAGCCAAAGCGTTCACCCAGGAACACCTCTTTCCTTGACGAGCCTCTAGGAAGGAGGCTCGCAAGCCAATCGAGTTATAGACCAAGAGTCGTACCTTGATTCCTCGACAACAACACCACATGCACCAAAGACTCACGGAGATTAGCCAGCCAACCCACCAACCACCAACACTGAACCAACCCGTCAAAGAAGACGCAAGACCACCAGACACAACACTAGCTTTTTGTGCCCTATCGAGCACCATGTCTGACATGAAACATAGGAGCACTGCCTGAGCCAAGAACCACCGTGCTGTCGAATCGTAGCCAAGCACCAGATGTGTCCTCTGAAGCAGAGCCTTCAAATTAGTTTTGTTAAACCATAGTAAGTAGGTTCGGCTTTCATGAGTGATATTTTTGCGCTCATCCATTGTTATTTAAATCGGATAATCCCAGAATTTCTGAGATAACCACTCTGATATTGCCACTAATGAAAAATGAATGAGGAGATCCCGAAACCTGTTATTTAATGTGTTTCCAGGGGAAAGGGCCTACTCATGGAAGGATATTATCACATACATGGAAATACGTAGTTTGGTGGATGACGCAAGTCAACTGGAGGGGCACCAGACTCAACAGAGCGCAAGACGACGCATGGTGTGAGCATGCACGCTCATACCAACTGCCATCAGCACCAGATGGTCCACCTCACAAACTTATATTAAGGGGTCGACTCTAGAATATCAACAGATAGAGCACCATTCTTGAAACGGAGAGCCATAACCAATCTTTCAACCCTAGTCGTCACCATTTCCCATCACATCTCATAGCCACCGCTACCATCATCATCGCAATCATACTTGCAATTGGTGTGTCGCATTCGGCAACTATTATAAGACATACTATCAATCAATCATTTATCTTTATGTCGTCTTCAATGAGTTCGTTTGGCGATCTAATCGTCTTGCGTGAGTGCTTGCTCTCTTGTAAGGGTGCTTGGGTAACCCCAAGTATAAGGGTGAAGTAACATAGCAATAAGTATTTCTCTCAGTAGAGAACAAAGGTTTATCAAACCAGAAGTTCTTACAGCAAACAAAGTCACTAGTACATACACACAAAGCACAAAACAAACTCGTCCCCAACAGGTTGTCTTGCTAGTTACAAGATTAAATTGCACGATATGCTAGGAATTGACAGATAGATAAAATAAAATAAATGATATAGTAAGAAAATAATATTCTCTACTCTTATAAAAAACCGAGTTGGTGATGATGGTGTGCCTACCATCTTATAATATAGACCGTTCGATCTATATCTGACGGATAGAAAGCAAACTATGACAATTTTACAAAAGATACCCGCTCCTCTCTCCACATTTACAGATAAGGCCTTGCCTCGTTTATCCTTATCTCCCACAACCTCATTGCTGAGCAATTAAAAAAGGAAGTCTATGAAACAATCTAGCATGGTGGCTGCTGCCGGCGCCGTCCATCCCCATGCCTCTGCCCAGTCCAACCACCAGTCACCACCACGCCCCATTCCTCCTCACGTTATCTCTCATCTTTCTCGAGATATCATTTTTTCGATGAAATTCTCGAGATACCATTTTTCCGATAAAATTCTCAAGATATCATTAGTTTTTACACATGGGATTACTCCTGCATGGGTCAATCATAACAGGTGTTTTGTAAAAAAAAAGCATCTTGATGTTCCGTGCAATGCACGGGCATCTTGCTAGTTTTTGTAAAGTTTTCAGTATAAGAAGATAGACCCCATGGACCATAGTTTTACAAGTGACATCTCGCATCGGAACAGAAACTTGTGGCGGCGGAAAAAATCAGAAAAAATTCGATCGAAGGGTTTCGCGAAATATGGAAGTTAATTATTGGCGAAAGAATGGACAGAAGCGGTGGCCAAGGGGGCCACACAGCCACCCCACGTGGATCCACCCTACGCCGCGCCACATGGCCGCGCGGGGCCCCTGGTAAGTCCTGACACTTCTCGGAATCTTCGGGTCGCAAAAAAATCGAATTAAATCTTCAAGGTTTTTTGAGCTGTGTGGATATGGATTCTCTGGAAAACTAAAAGTATGCAAAAGAAACACAACTGATTGTGGGCACTGAATTAATAGGTTAGTCTAGAAAAAATATAAAATGCTATAAAAAGTACTAAAAGTGATATTATAATAACATTAAACAATAAAAATATAGATATATTTGAGACGTATCAACATCCCCAAGCTTAATCCTTACTCGTCCTCGAGCATGTAAGTGATAAAACAAAGATAATTTTTATGTGAAATGCTACCTAGCACAATCTTGATCGAACAATGTAATATTGTGTAAACTCAGAACAAAAGTGATTCAAAGCAATAATATATAATTGATAACAACCAAGTAACATGCATCAAAATATGTGAATAAAATTACTCGTGCTTTTCAAGGCTCAGTGTCCTCATGTAACACCAATCAATACTCATATGTATCAAAATCATGGTTTCAATCACTTACGGCTTAATCATATTCGAGCACCTTATCATAACACAACCCAGGCCGTCAATCAACTAAACAAATCACGACTCTCCCTTTTCAAGTACTTAGCACTTTGCTTAAATACCCAAGTCACAAGTCTTGGTCTTCACACTTAATGGCAAATAGAATGATGATGGACGTTTTATAAGAAGACAAAAACTAAGAAACACGCACATCAATGTAGCTGACCATAGGGCAATCAAGAAGCCTTGCAATTGATATTAGTGCGATGAGTGGCGTCTGTCATGTAATGGATGCATTAGAGTTTAAGTGTATGAAAGCTCTCAAAAAAGCTAGTTGGGTGTACATCCAACTTTCTGAAATCTCAGGTCACGAAAAAAATCATATTAAATCCTCAGGATTTTTTGACCTTCATAGATATGGACTTTTTGAAATAGCAAAAACATGCAGACATCGAGGAATGTTTGCCGCTTCCTCCGTCAGCGGTATGTGGAGATCGACAAGATGTTCATCGAGCTTGACGACGCTGAAGAGCCGAAGATGCGGCAGGTGGCCATCCACCAGGAGGCAGGACCGTCCGGCACTACCAGCACGGAGGTTGTTGACATCTTCAACCACGACGAGTAACGTAGGCTAGCTAGGTTACATAGATTTTATTTTGCATGCTTTATAAGGATTTGAGCTATGAAACGGTTGGATGCAGCAAAGGAAAAATGATGGGTGACCGGACAAATAAGGGTCAGATTTTGCACGTCGCTGTTGTTGTAGATGTTGTTAAGCCTTCAGCTAGATGCTTAGAGAGGTGCATAGAAAAATAAACCAAGTTCTTTTTTCCTAAAGCATTGTGTCTATTTTTACAGAAAAAACCTCTAATTAACCATCCATCATGTACAAATAAGCATCAATGCTTTAAAAATCACTGATTTATTTATTTAATCATCTCCCTAAGCACCCTCGATTGTATAGGGCCTTAGAGTATCTACAGCCGGATATGTCAAATATGGCCCCTCAAACGCCCGCGGACACGCCCGGGCGCATCCACAGGCAGTGACGGGGCACGCCTTAAATTTTACTAGTTGCATCCGGACATCTCATACTAGATTCGTAGATCCATAAAAAAACATGCAAATGAAATAAACCTACATACTACGTCGATCACCTAGCTACTCATCGTCGGAGATGTCGACGATCTTCGTGCCCGGCTCCGGCAGCATTAACAGTTGTTGCAGCTCTGGCTCCTCCAACGCCTCCGACTGCTCCGCTCTTCCATTTGTAGTGACCACCAACAACCCAAGGCTAAACTGACGACAGTTTTTTTTTTAACACAGTATGGATAAACTCACAAACAGTTCATCATACAGTTGAGTAAAGTTCCTTTTACCTGCCAGCGCCAAATAACCTATAGAGTCCGTTCCAACTGACAAAGACGTTATGGGAAACAAAATTGATTGAACATGTGAGGTACGGCCCCTGCATCACGAAGCGGTAAAATCAAGGAAGGCGATCGAGATCGATGAATCGAGCTGGAAGCATGTGACTGATCGCTCTGCACTGACACGTAAAAATTTACTATCAATTCTGATCAGAGAAATGGACGAAAGAAACGAAGCAAACTGATCGCTGACAGGACAAGTAAATGCGCCCTTCCCGTCGCATGCATACAGCTGTTTACATTTAGTTCTTGTCTTGCTCCTGCCGTACGTGCACGCACAGTGACAGGGGACCGGTTCACACGTTGTCATTTCATGATTTCGGAATTACCGTGCCGTTTTGGTCTGATGCGATGTTTTTGCTTTCAACCGGGTTCAAAAATGTTTCATCCTTAGATTTATATACGGGTTTTTATCCTTTATTTGTTTAATAAAAACGTAACGAATGACCGAAAATTTGGGATTCTTTGTCTCACAAGTAAAAGTAGAGAATAAAAGCATCGAAAACCATATATGGCAAATCCGGCCCCTCAAACATCCGCAGACACACCCGGGCACACTTTAATTTTTATTTATTGCATCCCCTCATCTCATACTCGATTTTTATATCTACACAAAGACATGCGTAATACGTCGATCCTATCTATTCCCCGTCAGAGATCATGACGATCTCCGTGCCCGGCTCCGGCAACATGGACGACAGCTACAGCTCCGGCTCCTCCGACGCCTCCAGCTGCTCCGCTCCGGCCTCCTCCGCCTCTATCTTCGCGTCGAGCTCGGCGAAGAGCGCGTCGGTCTTCGCCTGCTCATGCCAGCGAAACGTCCGATTTGTCTTCACGTAGGCCTCATCCTGGATGAACTCCAGGATGACCTGCTGCTCGGCCATCTCGTCGAAGTGGGCAACGGCGAACTTCGCCTCCGTCTGCTCCATGTTGAAGGGCGGCACCTGCTGGTCCAGCTCCTCCGCTTCCATCGGAGCCATATCCTCCTCCTCCGGCTTTGACGCGTCGGTCTCTGTCTGCTCCCGCCGGTGGAATGCCCAGTTTGCCTCCACGTGGCATTCCCACCACAGCGACGAACGCGGCGTCCGTCGGACCGCCGTGTTTTCGAGCGTTTCTATGTGTGGCCACACTGTCAAGCAGACGTGGCAGGCATGCGGGCATGCACAGTACTACATGCACAATATGGGGCAAGAGCCAATAATTAATGATACAACAACATTACACTAGTAGTTTCGTCCTAGTTTATTCCTATTTTACCAAACTTTGACTGTAGATTTAACTAATAAAATGTTGCATGTGGATTCACATTTAAAGAAAGTTTTTAATAATATTATTTTTGCTACATACAACATGTATTTTATGAGTTAAAATAATGATCAAAATATGAATTTAAATACGAGGACCAATAAACCAGGACCAAGGTAGTAATTCATGTGACTTCTCTTTGATACAACAACATTACACTAGTAGTTCCGTCCTAGTTTATTGCTATTTTACCAAACTTTGGCTATAGATTTAACTAATAAAATGTTGCATGTCACTGGAAGTTATATCGTTGGATTCGCATTTAAACATAGTTTTTAATAATATTGTTTTTGCTAGATACAACATGTATTTTATGAGTTAAAATAATGATCAAAATATGAATCTAAATACGAGAAGGACTAATAAACCAGGACCGAGGTAGTAATTCATGTGACTTCTCTTTGATTTGACTGTATATACGATTCTTGTTTTTGCCTTTCTTAACCAAATGCACAAGTCTATAGAATTAATGTGTTTTCATATCCCATGTTTTGGGGTGAATTCCAGCCCTAATCTTATGATTTTATGCTTTAATTTGTTGCTGTTCCAACATTATCACCAAGAGGCTTTTAGCAAACTCAGCCCAATCACAAAAGCATGAAATCTGGCAACTCATTGTATTATTTGGTCTTCCTCGAGAAAGATTATACACAAGACAGGGAACGGAACTAGATTCCGATTTATAATATAGGGGGTTTCCTTTATAACATGATCAGAAAAGCATTGCTTTTTCTACACCCCATTTTTGAAAATAATTCACGCATTTTAAATCCTTTGAATCGGTAAAATCATGCCATTTCGCCTCCACTCTTTGGGAATGGCATTAAAACAAGGTCAATTTGAACCCTAATTTTCTAGGTTTTTCAATTCAAAGCTTTTTAATCGGTTAAAAATCAATAAAACGATCATAGAAAAATGTAATTGACAAAGACACCGCACTATACAGGTATGGTACTTATGTAAGCGTGCAGGACCTCAAATGTAGCTATCGAAAGGGTGTGTGGTACCGTCTGTCCTATAGTACTCTGAAATTGAAGAGACTGCATACAACTTGATTAACCAGTACATGCATACAGTGCCTTTTGGATAGCTTCAACGGGCAATGGCAACCTTGGTCGACTAGAAGGTACGTGCAATGCGCACGGTGACATGCAAACGGCAGTTGAAGTGAAACCTGCTGTACCATACCGTTTTGAATGAAAACTATGATTACCCCCAGCCTGAATGATGAACACAGCAATTTACTAAAATGAACCAAGTATTAAAGTATCAAGAGCAGCTCAGGTACATGAAACCAAAATTTACATGAGCAAATGCCAAAAAAAGAACCAATATTGCAGTTTTAGTAACTACATGACATATCTTGGTACATTGAGAGATTGACCATAAATTACTTTCTTTGCATGTACATAGTATGTGTGATACAGTATTGATGCCATTAGCTGTAGTTGTATTTACAAGTAGCCCCATGTTTTGAACTTGACTATAAACAAAAATTTCAAACTTTGACTAGAAACACCTTTTTAATTACTTATATTGGAATTTCAGAAAGTATTTGTAGGATCTATAAACAAAAGAAATGAAACTTCAACCAGAAATAGCTTTTAATTACTTATATTGGAGTTTCAGAAAGTATTTGTAGGATCTATAATTTTATTGGTTTCTATATATTATAATGGAAATTAGTAATTAAAGTTTCATTTGAAGATGGTTTCAGTTTTTCAAAACGGTAAACCTGTGATTGTATATAGCATCCTAATTTTATAACAAGATTTCTTTCTCTAGAGAAAGTCCTACTGTTTTCCTCAAAAAGAAAAGAAAAAACAAGGTATTTACCTGAGAGTGAACTGCTTCTAAACTACTATATATCTTCCATCCCTTGGTGAAGACATTCCAAGACGTATTCCACCATTTTGCAAATCACAAGCCCGAAATTGCCAGCTTAAAACGAAATGCCCAAACGAAGACTTGCCAAGACAAACTTAATTTCTACAAGTACTATTGTGATAAAAACAGGGACTGTGCAAAGGGACTACATGAGACCAAATGGCAGCAGATAGGAACTCTTAATCATCAAAAAGACACCTTAAAACACATGGACAACACATGGACGGAGTAATTCAGCGTTATTACTTGTGATCCCTGAACTGGCACTATCACAGCTTATCAGGAGAATGTAAGTCTCGGTATATTAATAAATAAATAAAAACAAAGTTAGTCGACTACACAGAATTTGTGTGTAGAGTAACCATGTAGAGTAACAAGTACCAGCATAAACTATCAGAATATGTTTCGGACCATAACAGATCAAATGGCAAACACATGTGGCAGATGAACAACAATGGTAGGTAGTTTTGAAACTTACTGATACCATGAGCAAATAAGTGGTGAAGATTGGTGATTACACTAACAAGCAGGTGGGAATTAATGTCTCTATGCAACTACAGGAATCAGTGATATATTGAACAATAGTGTAATACACACATTAACAGGGGGAAACTCGCATTCAGGAGTACAATAACAGGAAAGAATTTATACAACAGGCATCTTTGGATGACACCCATGTCATGCATGCTAGACGCTACAACTACAGGGAGAAGGCATTACATGTGGAATTTAAGTGCAGTAAGCATTTATCATCACTAAGAGCAAGTTAGCAAAACAAAGGGAATGGGACCATTGGGCTATCTTACGCTCTGGCAACTTAATTGGTCATCAGTCATCTTTGGAGTACTACCACTAGAATTTATTTACTTGCATTTTATCATAGCAATCTGTGCCCAATTAATGCCTAAAACAAGAAACTAACCAGCAAGGAAGAAAGGAAAGAAACGGGGGAAGGTGAAAAGGACTTGCATCATACCTTGGCAAGAAACACAGCGCAGATTGCAGAAGCGGTCACCAGATCAGAAGTAGCTGTGCCCAACGGCGGGAAGAAGTGAGGCTGCCGCAGCATGACCTAGCAAGGCATGACCACAAGAGCTCGAATCCACGAGCGTTTCTTGTTTGATCACTCGGAGCTAGATCATGCTGGCAGCTTCACTCGTTCCCTTGGGCAGTCCATCTCCGTCTCCAAACATCAAAGCTCGCATAAAATACAAGGATGTAGAAAATCCTGGACACATGGCAAAACAACACTCGATGCGCAGAGATGGAGAGATATGGGTAGAAGGAAGAAGAGAGATACGGGTAGAAGGAAGAAGCCACGGTACAAGCCAAGAACAGATCGATGTGGAAAAGAAGTTATCTAGCCGCTACTACAAGGTGTGTTCGGGTTGAGGTTGCCTTGGCCGATGTGGCGATTTGGCGGGTGGCAAGAACTCCAAGAAACCACAAGAATGGTGCCTCATCTCATCTCAAGAACAAAGAGGGAGAGGCATCAAGAACACACTCTTGTGGAGAGAGGGAAAGAAGGTAGAAGGGATGAGATCGATGGAGGCAGGGAAGGTGCAGGATTTATAGAAGGGCTGCGGCTTAGTGGGGGTGGGGGTGATGAGAGATCCAGAGATCCATCCAACCATCCAGAGCGGAGGTGTAAACAATATTGCAACTCTCATCAGCTGTTCAGAATAGTGGTTGAGTGGGCAGTAAAGTGGAGAGAGATGGCAGAAGCGGCCAAGGAGTCTAGTGGCCTAGGGTTCTAGAGCCTAGCCTAGACAGGGGACCTAGACAGCCACCGCTGCAGAGGTGTCAGGACAGGAGGGGGTGGGTGCAGAAGGGGGGCAGGAAAAAGAGGAGCCGGCGAGGGGAAAAGATTTGAGCGTCTCGTCCCGTCGATCTGATGATGCATAGGGGTCAGTCAGGTGCACAAGCGAAGGACGGAGAGAGATAACCCAAGCCAAGAGCAAGACAAACCTCCTAGGCATGGCAATTTTGTTTGGCATATCTTTATCTTTTCCTTGTGTACCCCCGATCTCCCGCTAAGTTCCAAAACACAATTCCTCCGGGTTTTTTTCCAGTGTATCATGATCAAAATACTATTTAAGAACAATGACGCGTAGTTGTCGCCGCTCTTAGGCTCTGTTTGATTTCAAATAAGTCATCGATTTATAAGTCGAAAAGTGAAAAAAATGAGTTATTTTATCAAACAGACCCAACTTATAAGTCACTTCAACTTATAAGTTATAAGTTGCTCCACCCCAACTTAAAACTTATAAGTCACCCCCTTTTGCGTGGGTCCCATCACCTTTACGTTAAAAAACAAGGTGGAAAAGTGTGGTCAGATGACTTATAAGTCAGGTGACAACCAAACAGGCGTGACTTATATTTCACTGGTTTTAAGTCACCTGACTTATAAGTCAGGTGACTTATTGGAACCAAACAGGCCCTCATATTGAAGCCATGTCGGTGATAGCGGGAAAGTCTATGTGCACGTGCTTCTAAAGATTGGCGCCTCGAAGCCGCAATTGTCTGTGTTGAACCATTGAATGAATCTGAATTATCTGACACCAAACCCCATCATTGCGTATGCACCACAAGAAATACTAACCTCACAACCCCGAGGAGCTGACAGAAATCTACGTTGGAGATCCATTTAATCCGTTTCAACGGACAAACTTCATGAGAAACGAAACCCGAGAGACTGACTCAAAGAAGAAGCACTGCCATGCGTCCGAGAGCTACCCCTCCAAGGATTAAAACCCTAACGTATCTACTAGTCGAAGTTAAGGCATTAGGATTCCTCTCCCTGCCACCGAACATCAGAGTGGGAAGCAGAGGGGAGGCAAATACACATGCTTGTGGGTGAAGATCTAGGGGGAGGTTTTGTCATAATTCCTTGCGTGAAAGAAAAAGATAGGCATCCTATGATCAGATTTGACCAGTATTATTTGCATGAATATGCAAATAAATGGATGGCGAAATATCATTGCACTTTTTCACGATGAAATCTACGTAAATTTTATATAATCTAGTGAGATATTAAGTTTTCTATATTTGGAGCCTCTAGGTGTGTCAGAGGTTGGGCGCTGCTATGAGCTTGCCTATAAGGTTGTGTGTCGCTTGGCTGGTAGATTTTCCAGTTTGTCGATAAGGTATTTTCTGGCTTTTGTTAATCTTTTCTATGTGGTTTTTATCGATTTGGGTGATGCTATGGGCCTGCCTATAAGGATGCGTATAGCAGGGTTTTTCTTAATCTTTCTTTTATGTGTTTTTCATTTATTTTCTTACGGAGTAATAGTTTTTATTTATTTTCCCCTCCTTTTCTTTTACTTTTTCTTTTTAACTTTTTTTCCTTCTCTTTTTCTATGTATTTTTTATATTTTAATTTATGAACATTTATTTGAATCATTAAAATTTAAAATAAATATGATCATTTTTAGAACCCACAAAATATTGTTGAATTCTTACTAAGCTCCGCAGATTTGAAGCCTCCTGTTGTGTCAAGGGTTGTTGGGGACACTACAAGCCATGCCTGTAACGGTATTGTGTCGTTGTGCCCACCAGTTTTTTCCTGCTTTGAGAATGTATTGCCCAGTATTTTTTTCCTTTTTTACATGTTTCACTCATTTTAGTATTTTTATTTTGTTTTCTGCATGCTTCTTTCTTTTCCTCCTTTTTTGTGTTTCTTCTTTTATATTTTCTTTTTTTCTATTTTAATTCATGAATATACATTAAAAGTCATGAAAATTTTAGAAAACTATGAAAATTTTCAGAATTCGTGGTTTTTTAGTTCACAGACATTTTTTAATATGTGAATATTTTTCAAACTTGCACCTTTTTTGAATTTGTTAACAATGGTTGGAATCCATGGATATCTATTAAATTCTTGATTTTTTAATTCACAACATTTTTTAAAAGCCATGATTCTTTAAAATACATGAATTCTGTTCCATTTTATGAACTTCTTCAAATGAAAATTATGATGGCTGGTTATTCCTGAGCTAGCAGTGGAGCGAACGGAGCATGGAACCGAGTTGATCAGTAAGCACGGACTTCATGAGCCTCCATGTGAGCGTTATAGCAGCAAGTCCACATTTAATGTGGAATAGGGGCTCCCAAGGGGCTCGTACAATCCAGCCTTCTAACAACAAGGCCAAAACGTAAAAGGACATCATAACCACAAGCCTAACAACTATATTCTCCTCTCAGAACAAATATCGTCTTCAACAACAGTTCAACCCGATAAACACAAAAAAACGTCAAAGCATAGTTAAAACCCAACCCAATGTAGACTAAAACCATACATAAATAATTGACAACAATATCATGCTAGAGAAAAAGGAACTAATTCCATAGTGAAGAACGGCGGCGCGAAGCCTATAGTATGAATCAGAGGTGGCCAAAGGTACAAAGCTTCATAGCCCGCTTTTTTAGGGCGTCACATATTTTGTAGTCTCTCAATCCTTTGGCCACCTTATCCTTATTTTAAGATTGACCCATAATATATGATGTGTAATACCATTGACACTTAATAAGCGAGGCAAGGTGAATTAGATAGATCGTATACAAAAAGTGTACCTAGGACGAGGTGAAATTGATAAGTGTGAAAGAGATCCATGAACTGGATATTTTGTTTTCCCAAAAATCAGATAAACGCAGGTTGTGAAATAAACGGAGAATATAAATTTAAAATATGAGGGCTGGCTTTAGTGTTTATTTAGATTCAAAATCTGAGGCTTATGGGTGGGTCTGGAAATAAGCTGCCCCCTCCCATCTTATTCTAGAAGCCTAATCAATTAAATTATTTTAGAAGCCTACTAGTTAAATCTTAATTAGTAGGTCACCGTCAAAAAAATCTCAATTAGTGAGCTTATAAAATGAAATTTGAGGTTGAGCTTCTAGAAAAGAAATGGGGAGAGGGCAGTTTTTTTCCACCGCCAACCATAAGCCCTGAAAAAAACTGGCCCATATCAGTTTGGTACAAGCATAATATCTCAGAGTTTCACAAATCTCCATCTAACAAATTTCAACTTTGGCGTTTAGCCACACAAACGTCCTCTCTATTAATGTTATGAAAGATATTTTCAGTGGCTTTTTCTAGGCAATGGATGCTTTTATTAACACTCTGCCTATGTGCCAATGTATATATGCTAACTTATTACATGTTTATTATAAATTTGGCAAACAATAGCCTCACTAGAAAGTGGGAAAGACTGAAAACATCAAGACCAACGAGCAAAACAAGGACGCAACATGACAGCCAAGACTACTCTAATACAATAATCTATGGTTATTCATGTCTTAAGAGGTTTATCTAGAACATTAAAGCATAAAACCAAAACAAAGACAAAATATATCTTAACAAAGTCAGCTGATTAAAGGTTGTTTGGTGGAATAATATTTCCTAATGCGTTTTTAAGATTTAAGAAAAATACTAAAATTTAGTCATCGTTGAAACCAGCTCGTAGGGTACACCCGTGACACTCACACTAGCGCTTGAGGCCTCTACCAAAACTAGCAAGCACATGATTCAGCCTGATATTGGCGCACATCTATGTCTTTGTTGATGCGACATAATAGTATGGTTAATAGTACAACCAAGTGTTGATTATGTCTTGTTGTCATATCATCTATAGCCAACTTAATAACGAACATATATAGTACAATGGTTAGCTGCAAAGAATTAATACTTTATTAATATATGGTCCACCTCACACTCTTCAAATATTTGTTGGAGCCCCGCTCCTGCAGCTGACTCTTAATTTACAGTGCGCTTCAGTTGTCTCTCGGTTTCTCTCTCATCTAACACAGCCAAAATATAATATTTTAGTCATCATAGTCTACTTGCATTACCTTATTCTACTTGCTCTAAGGGTAAAAAATAATCTCTAAGATAATTTACATTTGATTTTACAAATACCACACTAATATATAATATTTTACTTCAAAACATATAATATTCTTAGGAAAATATCATATTGAATATTCAACATTGACCGTTATTGCATTTTCTCTCTCCAAGTAGTATTTATGTATATCAAATGCAAAGAAAATATACCTCTAAACAGCAAAGCAAAATAGTCAACCAAATATACAAAGTGTTATTGTTTCATAGAGAATTCATAAGATTTTTTGTAGAATTTCAATCCTCGGGAATTTTCTCTGTAATTGCCCTTGCGAAATGGTGGCACCAAATTTCTTTGGATTGGATTCCTATGCCCAGATTTAAACATATATTCTATATTCTGATCATTTATTTACAACTCATTGGTACTGTTTCAAGACATCTTTTGTGCACATTTAGTATGTTCTATCAAACGATTGTTCATGCAGTTTCACGATGTATGGCATTCTTCTGTTTTATATTTAACTTATATATTGTTTGCTTAATGCTCATTTAGGACATCTTTAATGGTCCTGCCGCAAAACGCCCGCAGACATCTGGACTAACGTGTCCGAACCTTTTTTTTGCCATCAAACACGGTGCCGCGTACATCTGCGGATGTGTCCGCATGTTCGAATTTTCGCAAACTGGCACCACACCTGGAGGAGATTTGCGGGCGTCCGGACCTCCGCCACGTCGTGTAACAATGTTGTTCCACGCCAAAACCTCTCACACACGACCTCTCTAACCGCCGCTCCATGAAGAGGCGCCACATTCATGCCGGTGCAGAGCGAACGCGACAAGCTTGCACCATGTCGGTCATCGAAGAGGCACGGCGGCCAAGAATGATGCCCGCTCTCTGTGTCATGTTCAATGTCGGCTTAGCGTGACGTGATCGAACTGGCAACATCACGACTTCCTACAACATTGAAGCTTGTTGCCCGTCCGTCCACCTGCCTGCCCCGGCCAAGAACCGCACTCCGGGCGCCTGATATATAAGCAGGACCCTGCATGGCAGAAACCGCATTGCCTCCACTTCCATTCGTCCTCCGCTCAAAACCTTCCTTTGACGCAATGACAGCGAGTGACAGCGAGATGTGGAAACGACTCACATCGGTGCAGAAGCATGAGTTTGAGGCCCTTGCGAATGGCTGGCAGGCCCAAAGGGCGCGATGCATACATGTCGAACTGTTGCAGGTTCGCCAGAGTAGTGTTTGGATGATGACCGGACGATGGAGGAAGCGTCCGATAATGAGCGCCAGCCCACGCCTGTTGCCGGAATCACCATGTGTAGACGCACTTCGAGCCCATCATGGTGGAGAAGGACCAGCCTGAGCAACATGTGCCACCAGCCTCGGTGTTTCGGGTGCTGCAGGAGGAGCAGTGGTACAATTTATAACTCCTCAAGCAGCACCAGCTCGCGGAGAGACAGATCACCGGCGCGTAGGCAAACGAGGATGCCATTGCGACCATGTTCGTGGAGAATCTGGCCTTCCTCGATGAACTGCGGTGTTGTACGATTCCATGAGTAGCACCCGAGCCATCTGTCATGTGCGGTGGTGGTTGCGCATCATGGAGGCGCAGCAAGACGCCCCTGTGCAAGGAGCTCGAGGTGGAGGCGGACGTGGAGATAACGGACAGGAATGTTGCCAAAGTCGGTACCGTGTCGTTTACGCCGGGTCATAATAACCACAAGGCCGGCCCTTCAATGTCTATCGTGGACCTTACCTCGACCAGCGACGTCCGCGGCCACGTGGCAGACTCTAGCAAAGAGTGGTGAAGGAAATATGCACTATAGGCAATAATAAAGTTGTTATTTATATTTCCTTATATCATGATAAATGTTTATTATTCATGCTAGAATTGTATTAACCGGAAACTTAGTACATGTATGAATACATAAACAAATAGAGTGTCACTAGTATGCCTCTACTTGACTAGCTCGTTAATCAAAGATTGTTAAGTTTCCTAACCATAGACACGAGTTGTCATTTGATGAACGGGATCACATCATTAGAGAATGATGTGATTGACTTGACCCATCCGTTAGCTTAGCACTATGATCGTTTAGTTTATTGCTATTGCTTTCTTCATAACTTATACATGTTGCTATGACTATGAGATTATGCAACTCCCGAATACCGGAGGAACACTTAGTGTGATATCAAACGTCACAACGTAACTGGGTGACTATAAAGATGCTCTACAGGTGTTTCTGCTACCTCTTGAGCACTGTGTTGGTTTTCTCTTGAAGAGGAAAGGATGATGCAGCAAAGTAGTATAAGTATTTCCCTCGATTTTTGAGAATCAAGGTATCAATCCAGTAGGAGACTACATGCAAGTCTCTCGTACCTACACAAACAAATAAGAACCTCGCAACCGATGCGATAAAGGGGTTGTCAATCCCTTCACGGTCACTTACGAGAGTGATATCTGATAGAGATAATAATAATAATAACATAAATATTTTTGGTATTTTTATGATATAGATTGAAAGTAAAGATTGCAAAGTAAAATGGATTGGAAACTTATATGATAAAAGACAGACCCGGCCACCCGGGGGCCATAGGTTTCACTAGTGGCTTCTCTCAAGATAGCATAAGTATTACGGTGGGTGAACAAATTAATGTCGAGCAATTGATAGAAAAGTGCATAATTATGAGAATATCTAGGCATGATCATGTATATAGGCATCACGTCCGCGACAAGTAGACCGAAACGATTCTGCATTTACTACTATTACTCCACACATCGACCGCTATCCAGGATGCATCTAGAGTATTAAGTTCATAAGAACAGAGTAACGCATTAGGCAAGATAACATGATGTAGAGGGATAAACTCAAGCAATATGATATAAACCCCATCTGTTTATCCTCGATGGCAACAATACAATACATGCCTTGCTGCCCCTGCTGTCATTGGGAAAGGACACCGCAAGATTGAACCCAAAGCTAAGCACTTCTCCCATTGCAAGAAAGATCAATCTAGTAGGCCAAACCAAACTGATAATTCGAAGAGACTTGCAAAGATAACCAATCATGCATAAAAGATTTCAGAGAAGAATCAAATATTGTTCATAGATAAACTTGATCATAAACCCACAATTCATCGGATCTCGACAAACACACCGCAAAAAGAGTTACATCAAATAGATCTCCAAGAAGATCGAGAAGAACTTTGTATTGAGATCCAAAGAGAGAGAAGAAGACATCTAGCTAATAACTATGGACCCGAAGGTCTATGGTAAACTACTCACACATCATCGGAGAGGCTATGGTGTTGATGTAGAAGCCCTCCATGATCGATTCCCCCTCCGGCGGAGCTTCGGAAAAGGCCCCAAGATGAGATCTCTTGGGTACAGAAGGTTAAGGCGGTGGAAATAGGGTTTCGTGGTGCTCCTGGATGTTTTCGGGGTATATGGATATATATAGGAGGAAGAAGCAGGTCGGTGGAGCTGCGAGGGGCCCACGAGGGTGGGGGCGTGCCCTCTTGCCTCGTGGCCTCCTCGCTTCTTTCTTGACATCTACTCCAAGTCCCTTGGATCATGTTTGTTCCAAAAATAACTCTCCGGAAGGTTTCGTTCCGTTTGGATTCCGTTTGATATTCGTTTTTTGCGAAACACTGAAATAGGCAAAAAAACAGCAATTTGCACTGGGCCTTGGGTTAGTAGGTTAGTCCCAAAAATAATATAAAAGTGTATAAATAAGCCCATTAAACATCCAAAACAGATAATATAATAGCATGGAACAATCAAAAATTATAGATACGTTGGAGACGTATCAGTCTCCGATGGTGTTTGTTGAGTTGGCATAGATCGAGATTAGGATTTGCCACTCCGTGTATCGGAGAGGTATCTCTGAGCCCTCTCGGTAATGCACATCACAATAAGCCTTGCAAGCAATGTGACTACTGAGTTAGTTGGGGGATGATGCATTACGTAACGAGTAAAGAGACTTGCCGGTAACGATATTGAACTAGGTATTGAGATACCGACAATTGAATCTCGGGCAGGTAACATATCGATGACAAAGGGAACAACGCATGTTGTTATGCGGTCTGACCGATAAAGATCTTCGTAGAATATGTAGGAACCAATATGAGCATCCAGCTTCCGTTATTGGTTATTGACCAGAAGTGAGTCTCGGTCATGTCTACATAGTTCTCGAACCTGTAGGGTCCTCATGCTTAACGTTCGATGACGATCGATATTATGAGTTTATGTGATTTGATGTACCGAAGGTAGTTAGGAGTCACGGATGTGATCACGGACATGATGAGGAGTCTCGAAATTGTCGAGACATAAAGATCGATATATTGGAAGGCTATGTTTGGATATCGGAATGGTTCCGGATGAGTTCGGGCATTTACCGGAGTACTGGGGGGACCAGAACCCCCTGGGGAGTCAATGGGCCTTATTGGGCCTTAGTGGGAGAGGCGGCCAGGTGGAGGGAGCCCCCAAGCCCAATCCAAATTGGGTGGGGGGCCGACCCCCCCTTTCCTTCCCTCTCTCTCCCTCTTCCTTCTTCTCCTACTCCAACTAGGGAAGGGGGGGACCTACTCCTACTGGGAGTAGGACCCCCCTTAGGCACGCCATAGAGAGGGCCGACCCTCCCCTCCTTCCCTCCTTTATATACGGGGGAGGGGGCACCCCATAGACACACAAGTTGATTGTTTAGACGTGTTTGGTGCCCCCTTCCATAGAATTCCACCTCGGCCATATCGTTGTAGTGCTTAGGCGAAGCCCTGCATCAGTAACTTCATCATCACTGTCATCACGCCGTCGTGCTGACGAAACTCTCCCTCGGCCTCAACTGGATCAAGAGTACGAGGGATGTCACCGAGTTGAACGTGTGCAGATCGTGGAGGTGCCGTGCGTTCGGTACTTGATCGGTTGGATCGCGAAGACGTTTGACTACATCAACCGCGTTTCATAACGCTTCCGCTTTCGGTCTACAAGGGTATGTAGACATACTCTCCCCCTCTCGTTGCTATGCATCTCCTAGATAGATCTTGCGTGATCGTAGGAATTTTTTTGAAATACCGTGTTCCCCAATAGTGGCATCAGAGCCGGGTCTATGTGTAGATATTTTATGCACGAGTAGAACACAAAGGAGTTGTGGGCGTGGGTATATACATATTGCTTGCCGTCACTAGTTGATTCTTGATTCAGCGATATTGTTGGATGAATCGACTCAGACAGACATTACGCGTACGCTTACGCGAGACTGGTTCTACCGACGTGCTTCGCACACAGGTGGCTAGTGAGTGTCTGTTTCTCCAACTTTAGTTGAATCGGTTTCAATGAGCAGGGTTCTTTCTGAATATCAAAAAGCAATCACTATACTACGTTGTGGTTTTGATGCGTAGGTAAGAACGGTTCTTGCTAGAAGCCCGTAGCAGCCACGTAAAACTTGCAACAACAAAGTAAAGGACGTCTAACTTGTTTTTGCAGGGCATGTTGTGATGTGATATGGTCAAGACATGATTATATAAATTGTTGTATGAGATGATCATGTTTTGTAACACAGTATCGGCAACTGGTAGGAATCATATGGTTGTCGCTTTATTGTATGAAATGTAATCGCCATGTAATTCCTTTACTTTATCACTAAGTGGCAGCAATAGTCGTGGAAGCAATAGTTGGCGAGACGACAACGATGCTTTGGTGGAGATCAAGGTGTCAAGCCGGTGACAATGGTGATCCTGACGGTGCTTTGGAGATGGAGATCAAAAGGTGCAAGATGATGATGGTCATATCATATCACTTATTTGATTGCATGTGATGTTTATCCTTTATGCATATTATTTTGCTTAGTACGGCGGCAGCATTATAAGATGATCTCTCACTAAATTTCAAGGTATAAGTGTTCTCCCTGAGTATGCACCGTTGCTACAGTCCGTCGTGCCGAGACACCACGTGATGATCGGGTGTGATAAGCTCTGCATTCACATACAACGGGTGCAAGCCAGTTTTGCACAAGCAGAATACTCGGGTTAAACTTGACAAGCCTAGCATATGCACATATGGCCTCGGAACACTGAGAGCAAAAGGTCGAGCGTGAATCATATAGTAGATATGATCAACATAGTGATGTTCGCCATTGAAAACTACTCCATCTCACGTGATGATCGGACATGGTTTAGTTGATATGGATCACGTGATCACTTAGATGATTAGAGGGATGTCTATCTAAGTGGGAGTTCTTAAGTAATATGATTAAATGAACTTTAATTTATCATGAACTTAGTACCTGATAGTATTTTGCATGTCTATATTGTTGTAGACAGATGGCCCGTATTGTTGTTCCGTTGAATTTTAATGCGTTCCTAGAGAAAGCTAAGTTGAAAGATGATGGTAGCACTTACAAGGATTGGGTCCGTAACTTGAGAATTATCCTCATTGCTGCACAAAAGAATTACATCCTAGAAGCACCGCTGGGTGACAAGCTGAAGGAAATATGCCCTAGAGGCAATAATAAATTTATTATTTATTTCCTTGTATCATGATAAATGTTTATTATTCATGCTAGAATTGTATTAATCGGAAACATAATACATGTGTGAATACATAGACAAACAGAGTGTCACTAGTATGCCTCTACTTGACTAGCTCGTTGATCAAAGATGGTTATGTTTCCTAACCATAGATATGAGTTGTCATTTGATTAACGGGATCACATCATTAGGAGAATTATGTGATTGACTTGACCCATTCCATTAGCATAGCACTTGATCGTTTAGTTTGTTGCTATTGCTTTCTTCATGACTTATACATGTTCCTATAACTATGAGATTATGCAACTCCCGTTTACCGGAGGAACACTTTGTGTGCTACCAAACGTCACAACATAACTGGGTGATTATAAAGGTGCTCTACAGGTGTCTCCGAAGGTACTTGTTGGGTTGGCGTATTTCGAGATTAGGATTTGTCACTCCGATTGTCGGAGAGGTATCTCTGGGCCCTCTCGGTAATGCACATCACTTAAGCCTTGCAAGCATTGCAGCTAATGAGTTAGTTGTGGGAAGATGTATTATAGAACGAGTAAAGAGACTTGCCGGTAACGAGATTGAACTAGGTATTAAGATACCGACGATCGAATCTCGGGCAAGTAACATACCGATGACAAAGGGAACAACGTATGTTGTTATGCGGTCCGACCGATAAAGATCTTCATAGAATATGTAGGAGCCAATATGAGCATCCAGGTTCCGATATTGGTTATTGACCAGAGACGTGTCTCGGTCATTTCTACATTGTTCTCGAACCTGTAGGGTCCGCACGCTTAATGTTACGATGACAGTTTCATTATGAGTTTAAATGTTTTGATGTACTGAAGGTTGTTCGGAGTCCCGGATGTGATCACAGACATGACGAGGAGTCTCGAAATGGTCGAGACATAAAGATTGATATATTGGAAGCCTATGTTTGGACATCGGAAGTGTTCCGGGTGAAATCGGCATTTTGCCGGAGTACCGGGAGGTTACCGGAACCCCCCGGTAACCTAATGGGCCTTAATGGGCCTAGTGGAGGAAGTAGAGAGGAGGCCAAGGGGCAGACGCGCGCCCCTCCCCCCCCCAAGTCCGAATTGGACAAGGAGGGGGCGCCCCCCCCTTTCCTTTCCCCTCTTTCTCTCCTTCCCCCCAAGTCCTAGTCCAACATGGAAAGGGGGGAGTCCTACTCCCGGTGGGAGTAGGACTCCTCCTGGCGCGCCCCTTGCCTGGCCCACCTCCTCCCCCTTGCTCCTTTATATACGGGGGCAAGGGGGCACCCCAGAGACACAACAATTGATCATTGATCTCTTAGCCGTGTGCGGTGCCCCCTTCCACCATAATCCTCGATAATATTGTAGCGGTGCTTAGGCGAAGCCCTGCGACAGGTAGAACATCAAGATCGTCACCATGCTGTCGTGCTGACAAAACTCTTCCCCGACATTCTGCTGGATCGGAGTCCGGGGATCGTCATCGAGCTGAACGTGTCCTAGAACTCGGAGGTGCCGTAGTTTCGGTGCTTGATCGGTCGGGCCGTGAAGACGTACGACTACATCAACCGCATTGTGCTAACTCTTCCGCTTTCGGTCTACGAGGGTACGTAGACAACACTCTCCTCTCTCGTTGCTATGCATCACCATGATCTTGCGTGTGCGTAGGATTTTTTTTTGAAATTACTAAGTTCCCCAACAGTGGCATCCGAGCCTAGGTTTTATGCGTTGATGTTGTGCACGAGTAGAACACAAGTGAGTTTTGGGCGATATAAGTCATACTGCTTACCAGCATGTCATACTTTGGTTCGGCGGTATTGTTGGATGAAGCGGCCCGGACCGACATTACACGTACGCTTACGCGAGACTGGTTCTACCGACGTGCTTTGCACACAGGTGGCTAGCGGGTGTCAGTTTCTCCAACTTTAGTTGAACCAAGTGTGGCTACGCTCGGTCCTTGCGAAGGTTAAAACAGCACCAACATGACAAACTATCATTGTGGTTTTGATGCGTAGGTAAGAACGGTTCTTGCTTAGCCCGTAGCAGCCACGTAAAACTTGCAACAACAAAGTAGAGGACGTCTAACTTGTTTTTGTAGGGCATGTTGTGATGTGATATGGTCAAGACATGATGCTAAATTTTATTTTATGAGATGATCATGTTTTGTAACCGAGTTATCAACAACTGGCAGGAGCCATATGGTTGTCGCTTTATTGTATGCAATGCAATCGCGCTGTAATGCTTTACTTTATCACTAAGCGGTAGCGATAGTCGTGGAAGCATAAGATTGGCGAGACGATAATGATGCTACGATGGAGATCAAGGTGTCGCTCTGGTGACGATGGTGATCATGACGGTACTTCGGAGATGGAGATCACAAGTACAAGATGATGATGGCCATATCATATCACTTATATTGATTGCATGTGATGTTTATCGTTTATGCATCTTATCTTTCTTTGATTGACGGTAGCATTATAAGATGATCCCTCACTAAATTATCAAAGTATAAGTGTTCTCCCTGAGTATGCACCGTTGCAAAAGTTCTTCGTGCTGAGACACCACGTGATGATCGGGTGTGATAGGCTCTATGTTCAAATACAACGGGTGCAAAACAGTTGCACACGCGGAATACTCAGGTTAAACTTGACGAGCCTAGCATATAACAGATTTGGCCTCGGAACACGGAGACCGAAAGGTCGAGCGTGAATCATATAGTAGATATGATCAACATATTGATGTTCACCATTGATACTACTCCATCTCACGTGATGATCGGACATGGTTTAGTTGATTTGGATCACGTGATCACTTAGAGGATTAGAGGGATATCTTTCTAAGTGGGAGTTCTTAAGTAATATGATTAATTGAACTTAAATTTATCATGAACTTAGTACCTGATAGTATCTTGCTTGTCTATGTTTAATTGTAGATAGATGGCTCATGTTGTTGTTCCATTGAATTTTAATGCGTTCCTTGAGAAAGCAAAGTTGAAAGATGATGGTAGCAATTACACGGACTGGGTCCGTAACTTGAGGATTATCCTCATTGCTGCACAGAAGAATTACGTCCTAGAAGCACCGCTAAGTGCAAAGCCTGCTGCAGGAGCAACACCAGATGGTATGAACGTCTGGCAGAGCAAAGCTGATGACTACTCAATAGTTCAGTGTGCCATGCTTTACGGCTTAGAACCGGGTCTTCAACGACGTTTTGAACGTCATGGAGCATATGAGATGTTCCAGGAGTTGAAGTTAATATTTCAAGCAAATGCCCGGATTGAGAGATATGAAGTCTCCAATAAGTTCTATAGCTGCAAGATGGAGGAGAATAGTTCTGTCAGTGAACATATACTCAAAATGTCTGGGTATCATAATCACTTGACTCAACTGGGGGTTAATCTTCCTGTTGATTGTGTCATTGACAGATTTCTTCAATCACTGCCACCAAGCTACAAAAGCTTCATGATGAACTATAATATGCAAGGGATGAATAAGACTATTCCCGATCTCTTCGCAATGCTAAAAGTCGCGGAGGTAGAAATCAAGAAAGAGCGTCAAGTGTTGATGGTCAATAAGACCACCAGTTTCAAGAAAAAGGGCAAAGGGAAGAAAAAGGGGAACTTCAAGAAGAACAGCAAACAAGTTGCTGCTCAGGAGAAGAAACCCAAGTCTGGACCTAAGCCTGAGACTGAGTGCTTCTACTGCAAGCAGACTGATCACTGGAAGCGGAACTGCCCCAAGTATTTGGCGGATAAGAAGGATGGCAAAGTGAACAAAGGTATATGTGATATACATGTTATCGATGTGTACCTTACTAATGCTCGCAGTAGCACCTGGGTATTTGATATTGGTTCTGTTTCTAACATTTGCAACTTGAAACTGGGGCTACGGATTAAGCGAAGATTGGCTAAGGACGAGGTGACGATGCGCGTGGGAAATGTTTCCAAAGTCGATGTGATCGCAGTCGGCACGCTACCTCTACATCTACCTTCGGGATTAGTATTAGACCTAAATAATTGTTATTTGGTGCCAGCGTTGAGCATGAACATTATATCTGGATCTTGTTTGATGCGAGACGGTTATTCATTTAAATCAGAGAATAATGGTTGTTCTATTTATATGAGTAATATCTTTTATGGTCATGCACCCTTGAAGAGTGGTCTATTTTTAATGAATCTCGATAATAGTGATACACATATTCATAATGTTGAAATCAAAAGATGCAGAGTTGATAATGATAGTGCAACTTATTTGTGGCACTGCCGTTTAGGTCATATCAGTGTAAAGCGCATGAAGAAACTCCATACTGATGGACTTTTGGAACCACTTGATTATGAATCACTTGGTACTTGCGAACCGTGCCTCATGGGTAAGATGACTAAAACGCCGTTCTCCGGTACTATGGAGAGAGCAACGGATTCGTTGGAAATCATACATACAGATGTATGTGGTCCAATGAATGTTGAGGCTCGTGGCGGATATCGTTATTTTCTCACCTTCACAGATAATTTAAGCATATATGGGTATACTACTTAATGAAACATAAGTCTGAAACATTTGAAAAGTTCAAAAAATTTCAGAGTGAAGTTGAAAATCATCATAACAAGAAAATAAAGTTTCTACGATCTGATCGTGGAGGAGAATATTTGAGTTATGAGTTTGGTCTACATTTGAAACAATGCGGAATAGTTTCGCAACTCACGCCACCCGGAACACCACAACGTAATGGTGTGTCCGAACGTCATAATCGTACTTTATTAGATATGGTGCGATCTATGATGTCTCTTACTGATTTACCGCTATCGTTTTGGGGTTATGCTTTAGAGACGGCTGCATTCACGTTAAATAGGACACCATCGAAATCCGTTGAGATGACGCCTTATGAACTGTGGTTTGGCAAGAAACCAAAGTTGTCATTTCTGAAAGTTTGGGGCTGCGATGCTTATGTGAAAAAGTTTCAACCTGATAAGCTCGAACCCAAATCGGAGAAATGTGTCTTCATAGGATACCCAAAGTAGACTGTTGGGTACACCTTCTATCACAGATCCGAAGGCAAGACTTTTGTTGCTAAATTCAGAGTTTTTCTAGAGAAGGAGTTTCTCTCGAAAGAAGTGAGTGGGAGAAAAGTAGAACTTGATGGGGTAACTGTACCTGCTCCGTTATTGGAAAGTGGTTCATCACAGAAAATGATTTCTGCGACACCTACACCAATTAGTGAGGAAGCTAATGATAATGATCATGAAACTTTAGATCAAGTTACTACCGAACCGCGTAGATCAACCAAAGTAAGATCCGCACCAGAGTGGTACGGTAATCCTATTCTGGAAGTCATGCTACTAGATCATGATGAACCTACGAACTATGAAGAAGCGATGGTAAGCCCAGATTCCGCAAAATGGCTAGAAGCCATGAAATCTGAGATGGGATCCATGTATGAGAACAAAGTGTTGGGGATCGTAGCAGAAATTTAAATTTTTCTACGCATCACCAAGATCAATCTATGGAGTAATCTAGCAACGAGGGGAAGGGGAGTGCATCTACATACTCTTGTAGATCGCTAAGCGGAAGCGTTGCAAGAACGCGGATGAAGGAGTCGTACTCGTAGAGATTCAGATCATGGTTGATTCCGATCTAAGCACTGAACCACGGCGCCTCCGCGTTCAACACACGTGCAGCCCGGTGACGTCTCCCACGCCTTGATCCAGCAAGGGGAGAAGGAGAGGTTGGGGAAGACTCCGTCCAGCAGCAGCACGATGGCGTGGTGGTGGTGGAGGAGCGCAGAACTACAGCAGGGCTTCGCCAAGCACTACGAGAGACGAGAAGGGAGAGAGGTAGGGTTGTGCCAAGAGGGAGATGATCTCGTGTATCTTGCAGCCCCCAATACCTCAAGTATATATAGGGGAAGGGGAGGGGCTGCGCCCCCATCTAGGGTTCCCTCCCTAGGGGTGGCGGCAGCCCCAAAACCCATCTAGGGTGGCGGCCAAGGGGGAGAGAGGGGGCGCACCTAGGGTGGGCCTTAAGGCCCATCTGGACCTAGGGTTTGCCCCCTCCCACTCTCCCTTGCGCCTTGGGCCTTGGTGGGGGGCGCACCAGCCCACCTGGGGCTGGTCCCCTCCCACACTTGGCCCACGCAGCCTTCTAGTGCTGGTGGCCCCACCTGGTGGACCCCCGGGACCCTCCCGGTGGTCCCGGTACGTTACCGATAGCACCCGAAACTTTTCCGGTGACTCAAACGGGACTTCCCATATATAAATCTTTACCTCCGGACTATTCTGGAACTCCTCATGACGTCCGGGATCTCATCCGGGACTCCGAACAACATTTGGTAACCGCGTACGTACTTTCCCTATAACCCTAGCGTCATCGAACCTTAAGTGTGTAGACCCTACGGGCTCGGGAGTCATGCAGACATGGCCGAGACAACTCTCCGGTCAATAACCAACAGCGGGATCTGGATACCCATGTTGGTTCCCACATGCTCCACGATGATCTCATCGGATGAACCACAATGTCAAGGATTCAATCAATCCCGTATACAATTCCCTTTGTCTACCGGTATATTAGTTGCCCGAGATTCGATCGTCGGTATCCCGATACCTTGTTCAATCTCGTTACCGCCAAGTCTCTTTACTCATTCCGTAACACATCATCCCGTGATCAACTCCTTGGTCACATTGTGCACATTATGATGATGTCCTATCGAGTGGGCCCAGAGATACCTCTCCGTTACACGGAGTGACAAATCCCAGTCTCGATTCGTGCCAACCCAACAGACACTTTCGGAGATACCCGTAGTGCACCTTTATAGCCACCCAGTTACGTTGTGACGTTTGGCACACCCAAAGCACTCCTACGGTATCCGGGAGTTGCACAATCTCATGGTGTAAGGAAATGATACTTGACATTAGAAAAGCTTTAGCATACGAACTACACGATCTTGTGCTAGGCTTAGGATTGGGTCTTGTCCATCACATCATTCTCCTAATGATGTGATCCCGTTATCAATGACATCCAATGTCCATGGTCAGGAAACCGTAACCATCTATTGATCAACGAGCTAGTCAACTAGAGGCTTACTAGGGACATGGTGTTGTCTATGTATCCACACATGTATCTGAGTTTCCTATAGATACAATTCTAGCATGGATAATAAACGATTATCATGAACAATGAAATATATAATAATAACTAATTTATTATTGCCTCTAGGGCATATTTCCAACAGTCTCCCACTTGCACTAGAGACAATAATCTAGTTCACATTGCCATGTGTTTAACACTCACAGGTCACATCGCCATGTGACCAACATCCAAAGAGTTTACTAGACTCAATAATCTAGTTCACATCACTATGTGATTAACACTCAATGAGTTCTGGGTTTGATCATGTTATGCTTGTGAGAGAGGTTGTAGTCAATGGGTCTGCAATATTCAGATCCCTATGTATTTCGCAAAACTTTATGTCATATCGTAGATGCTGCTACCACATTCCACTTGGAGCTATTCCAAATTGTTGCTCCATTATACGTATCCGGTATCTCTACTCAGAGCTATCCGGATAGGTGTTAAGCTTGCATCGACGTAACTCTTTACGTCGAACTCTTTATCACCTCCATAACCGAGAAACATTTCCTTATTCCTCTAAGGATAATTTTGACCGCTATCTGGTGATCCACTCCTAGATCACCTTTGCACCCTCTTGCCAGACATGTGGCAAGGCACACATCAGGTGCGGTACTCAGCATGGCATACCGTATAGAGCCTATGAAAAAAGCATAGGGGACGACCTTCGTCCTTCCTCTTTCTTCTATCGTGGTCAATCTTTGAGTCTTACTCAACTTCACACCTTTCAACTCAGGTAAGAACCCCTTCTTTGACTGATCTATTTTGAAATCCTTCAAAAACATGTCAAGGTGTGCGTTCTTTGAAAGTATCATGAGGCGTCTTGATCTATCTCTATAGATCTTGATGCCCAATATGTAAGCAGCTTTATCCAGGTCTTCCTTTGAAAAACACTCTTCAAACAACCGTTTATGCTTTCTAGAAATTCTACATTATTTCGAATCAACAATATGTCATCCACATATACTTATCAGAAATGTTGTAGTGATCCCACTCACTTTCTTGTAAATACAAGTTTCTAGCAAACATTGTATAAACCTAAAAGCTTTGATCACTCCATCAAAGCATATATTCTGACTCCGAGATGCTTGCTCTAGTCCATAGAAGGATCGCTGGAGCCAGCATACCTTTTAGCATCCTTAGGATCGACAAAACTTTGATTGCATCACATACAACTCTTTCTTACGAAAACTGGTAAGAAAACTTGTTTTTGACATCCATCTGTTAGATTTCATAATCGAAAAATACAGCTAATGCTAACATGATTCTGACGGACTTAAGCATCGCTACGGGTGAGAAAATCTCATCGTAGTCAACTCCTTGAACTTGTGAAAAACTCTTTGCCACAAGTCGAGCTTCATAGACGGTGACATTACCGTCCGCGTTCGTCTTCTTCTTAAAGATCCATTTATTCTCAATGGCTTGCCGATCATCGGGAAAGTCCATCAAAGTCCATACTTTGTTCTGATACATGGATCCTATCTCGGATTTCATGGCTTCTAACCATTTGTCAAAATACAGGCCCACCATCGCTTCTCCATAGCTCGTAGGTTCATTGTTGTCTAACAACATGATATCTAAGACAGGATTACCATACCACTCAGGAGTAGTACATATCCTTGTCGACCTACGAGGTTCGATAGCAACTTGATCCGAAGCTTCATGATCACTATCATTAACTTCCTATTCAACAGACGTAGGTGCCACAGAAAACATCTTTCTGTGCTGCATCACTTTCTGGTTGAAGTAAAGGTTCGACAACCTCATCAAGTTCTATCTTCCTCCTACTCAATTCTTTCGAGAGAAACTCCTTCTCGAGAAAGGACCCGTTCTTAGAGACAAACAATTTGCCCTAGGATCTGAGATAGAAGGTATACCCAACTGTCACCTTTGGGAATCCTATGAAGATGTGTTTGTCCGCTTTTGGGTTCGAGCTTCTCCGGCTGAAGCCTTAAGCATCGCAGCCCCAAACATTAAGAAACGACAACTTTGGTTTCTTGCCAAACCAATGTTCACACGACATCGTCTCAACGGACTTAGATGGTGTCCTATCTAAAGTGAATGCAGCTGTCTCTAACGCATAACCTTACAATGATTGCGGTAGATCGGTAAGAGACATCATAGATCGCACCATATCTCATAAGGTTCGATTACGACGTCCGGACACGCCATTACGCTGTGGTGTTCCAGGTGGTGTCAACTGTGAAACAATTTCACAATGTGTTAAGTGATTGCCAAACTCATAACTCAGAAATTCTCCATCGATCAGATCGTAGGAATTTGATCTTCTTGTTATGATGGTTCTTAACTTCACTCTGAAATTGCTTGAACTTTTCAAACGTTTCAGACTTGTGCTTCATTAAGTAAATATACCCATATCTACTCAAATCGTCAGTGAAGATGAGAAAATAGCGATGTACACCGCACGCCTCAATTCTTATTGGATCACACACATCAGCATGTACGATTTCCAACAAGTCACTTGCCCGTTTCATTGTACCTGAAAATGGGGTCTTAGTCATCCTGCCCATGAGGCATGGCTCGCATGTGTCAAGCGAATCAAAATCAAGTGACTCCAAACATCCATCGACATGGAGTTTCTTTATGCATCTTACGCCAGTATGACCTAAGCGGCAGTGCCACAAGAAAGTGGTACTATCATTATTAAGTCTACATCTTTTGGCATGAACATGTGTATTACCACGACCGAGATTCAATGAACCATTCACATAGGGTGCATGACCATGAAAGGTATTATTCATGTAAACAGAATAACCATTATTCTCTAACTTAAATGAATAACCGTATTGCAATGAACATGATCTAATCATATTCATGCTTAATGTAGACACCTAATAACATTTATCTAGGTTCAATACTAATCCCGAAGGCGGATGGAGCGTGCGATGGTGATCTCATCAACTTTGGAAACACTTCCAACACACATCGTCACCTCGCCCTTAGCCAGTCTTCGTTTAGTCCGTAGCTTTTGCTTCAAGTCACCAATAATAGCAACTAAACCGGTATCCAATACCCAGGTGCTACCAGGAGTACTAGTGAGGTACACATTAATAACACGTATATACTTTGTTGAAGTTGCCAGCCTTCTTATCTACCATGCATTTGGGGTAATTCCGCTACCAGTGACCATTCCCCTTACAATAGAAGCACTTAGTCTCGGGTTTGGGTTCAACCTTGGGTTCCTTCACTGGAGCGGCAACTGGTTTGCCATCCATGAAGTTTCCCTTCTAGCCCTTGCCCTTCTTGAAACCAGTGGTCTTGTTAAACCATCAACACTTGATGCTCCTTCTTGATTTCTACCTTTTGCGGTCTTAAGCACCGCGAACAGCTCCGGGATCAACTCCATCCCTTGCATGTCATAGTTCATCACGAAGATCCAGTAGCTTAGTGATAATGGCTAGAGAACTCCATCAATCACTATCTTATCTGGAAGTTTAACTCCCACCTGATTTAAGTGATTGTAGCACCCAAACATTCTAAGCACATGCTCACTAGCTGAGCTATTCTCCTCCATCTTGTTGGCAAAAGAACTTGTCAGAGGTCTCATACCTCTCAACACGGGCATGAGCCTGAAATCCCAATTTCAGCTCTTGGAACATCTCATATGTCTTATGGCGTTCAAAACGTCATTGGAATCCCGATTCTAAGCCGTAAAGTATGGTGCACTAAACTATCAAGTAGTCATCGGGATGTGTCTGTCAGGTGTTCACAACATCCACAGACGACGCTGTAGGGGTTTGCACATCGAGCGGTGCATCGAAGACGTAAGCCTTCTGTGTAGCAGTGAGGACACTCCTCGGACTACGGACCCAGTCTGCATCATTGCTTACAATATCTTTCAACTTAGTCTTTCTCTAGGAACGTATTAAAACAGGGAGCTAAAGCGTGAGCTATTTATCCACAACATATTTGCAAAGACAATTTAGACTATGTTCATGATAATTAAGTTCATCTAATCAAATTATTTAATGAACTCCCACTCAGATAGACATCCCTCTATTCATCTAAGTGAAACATGATCCGAGTCAACTAGGCCGTGTCTGATCATCACGTGAGACGGACTAGTCAACATCGGTGAACATCTTCATGTTGATCGTATCTTCTATACGACTCATGCTCGACCTTTCGGCCTTCCGTGTTCCGAGGCCATGTCTGTACATGCTAGGCTCGTCAAGTCAACCTAAGTGTATTGCGTGTGTAAATCTGGCTTACACCCATTGTATTCGAACGTTAGAATCTATCACACCCGATCATCACGTGGTGCTTCAAAACAATGAACCTTCGCAACGGTGCACAGTTAGGGGGAACACTTTCTTGAAATTATTGCGAGGGATCATCTTATTTAAGCTACCGTCGTTCTAAGCAAATAAGATGTAAAACATGATAAACATCACATGCAATCAAATAGTGACATGATATGGCCAATATCATTTTGCTCCTTTTGATCTCCATCTTCGGGGCGCCATGATCATCATCGTCACCGGCACGACACCATGATCTCCATCATGGTGTCTTCATGAAGTCGTCTCGTCAACTATTACTTCTACTGCTATGGCTAACGGTTTAGCAATAAAGTAAAGTAATTACATGACGTTCAAGTTGACACGTAGGTCATAAATAAATTAAGACAACTCCTATGGCTCCTGCCGGTTGTCATACTCATCGACATGCAAGTCGTGATTCCTATTACAAGAACATGATCAATCTCATACATCACATATATCATTCATCACATCCTTTTGGCCATATCACATCACAAGGCATATGCTGCAAAAATAAGTTAGACGTCCTCTAATTGTTGTTGCAAATTTTTATGTGGCTGCTATAGGTTTCTAGCAAGAATGTTTCTTACCTACGCCAAAACCACAACGTGATATGCCAATTTCTATTTACCCTTCATAAGGACCATTTTCATTGAATCTGATCCGACTAAAGTGGGAGAGACAAACACCCGCTAGCCACCTTATGCAACTAGTGCATGTCAGTCGGTGGAACCTGTCTCACGTAAGAGTACGTGTAAGGCCGGTCCGGGCCGCTTCATCCCATGATGCCGTCGAATCAAGATAAGACTAGTAACGGCAAGTAAATTGACAAAATCGACGCCCACAACAACTTGTGTTCTACTCGTGCATAGAAACTACGCATAGACCTAGCTCATGATGCCACTGTTGGGGATCGTAGCAGAAATTTAAAATTTTCTACGCACCACCAAGATCAATCTATGGAGTAATCTAGCAAGGAGGGGAAGGGGAGTGCATCTACATACCCTTGTAGATCGCTAAGCGGAAGCGTTGCAAGAACGTGGATGAAGGAGTCGTACTCGTAGCGATTCAGATCGCGGTTGATTCTGATCTAAGCACCAAACCACGGCGCCTCCGCGTTCAACACACGTGCAGCCCGGTGACGTCTCCCACGCCTTGATCCAGCAAGGGGAGAAGGAGAGGTTGGGGAAGACTTCGTCCAGCAGCAGCACGACGGCATGGTGGTGGTGGAGGAGCGCGGAACTCCAGCAGGGCTTCGCCAAGCACTACGAGAGACGAGGAGGGAGAGAGGTAGGGTTGCGCCAAGAGGGATATGATCTCGTGTGTCTTGCAGCCCCCAATACCTCAAGTATATATAGGGGAAGGAGAGGGGCTGCGCCCCCATCTAGGGTTCCCTCCCTAGGGGTGGCGGCAGCCCCAAAACCCATCTAGGGTGGCGGCCAAGGGGGGAGAGAGGGGGCGCACCTAGGGTGGGCCTTAAGGCCCATCTGGACCTAGGGTTTGCCCCCTCCCACTCTCCCTTGCGCCTTGGGCCTTGGTGGGGGGCGCACCAGCCCACCTGGGGCTGGTCCCCTCCCACACTTGGCCCACACAGCCTTCTAGGGCTGGTGGCCCCACCTGGTGGACCCCCGGGACCCTCCCGGTGGTCCCGGTACGTTACCGATAGCACCCGAAACTTTTCCGGTGACCAAAACGGGACTTCCCATATATAAATCTTTACCTCCGGACTATTCCGGAACTCCTCGTTATGTCCGGGATCTCATCCAGGACTCCGAACAACATTCGGTAACCGCATACATACTTTCCCTATAACCCTAGCATCATCGAACATTAAGTGTGTAGACCCTACGGGCTCGGGAGTCATGCAGACATGGTCGAGACAACTCTCCGGTCAATAACCAACAGCGGGATCTGGATACCCATGTTGGTTCCCACATGCTCCACGATGATCTCATCGGATGAACCACAATGTCAAGGATTCAATCAATCCCGTATACAATTCCCTTTGTCTACCGGTATATTAGTTGCCCGAGATTCGATCGTCGGTATCCCGATACCTTGTTCAATCTCGTTACCGCCAAGTCTCTTTACTCATTCCGTAACACATCATCCCGTGATCAACTCCTTGGTCACATTGTGCACATTATGATGATGTCCTATCGAGTGGGCCCAGAGATACCTCTCCGTTACACGGAGTGACAAATCCCAGTCTCGATTCGTGCCAACCCAACAGACACTTTCGGAGATACCCATAGTGCACCTTTATAGCCACCCAGTTACGTTGTGACGTTTGGCACACCCAAAGCACTCCTACGGTATCTGGGAGTTGCACAATCTCATGGTCTAAGGAAATGATACTTGACATTAGAAAAGCTTTAGCATACGAACTACACGATCTTGTGCTAGGCTTAGGATTGGGTCTTGTCCATCACATCATTCTCCTAATGATGTGATCCCGTTATCATAGACATCCAATGTCCATGGTCAGGAAACCATAACCATCTATTGATCAACGAGCTAGTCAACTAGAGGCTTACTAGGGACATGGTGTTGTCTATGTATCCACACATGTATCTGAGTTTCCTACCGATACAATTCTAGCATGGATAATAAACGATTATCATGAACAATGAAATATATAATAATAACTAATTTATTATTGCCTCTAGGGCATATTTCCAACACAAAGTATGGACTTTGGTTTACTTGCCTGTTGATCGGCAAGCAATTGAGAATAAATGGATCTTCAAGAAGAAGACTGACGCTGACGGTAATGTTACTGTTTACAAAGCTCGACTTGTTGCGAAAGGTTTTCGAAAAGTTCAAGGGATTGACTATGATGATACCTTCTCACCCGTAGCGATGCTTAAGTCTGTCTGAATCATGTTAGCAATTGCCGCATTTTATGATTATGAAATTTGGTAGATGGATGTAAAAAAACTGCATTCCTGAATGGATTTCTGGAAGAAGAGTTGTATATGATACAACCAGAAGGTTTTGTCGATCCAAAGGGAGCTAACAAAGTGTGCAAGCTCCAGCGATCCATTTATGGACTGGTGCAAGCCTCTCGGAGTTGGAATAAACGCTTTGATAGTGTGATCAAAGCATTTGGTTTTATATAGACTTTTGGAGAAGCATGTATTTACAAGAAAGTGAGGGGGAGCTCTGTAGCATTTCTGATATTATATGTGGATGGCATATTATTGATTGGAAATAATATAGAATTTCTGGATAGCATAAAGGGATACTTGAATAAGAGTTTTTCAATGAAAGACCTCGGTGAAGCTGCTTACATATTGGGCATTAAGATCTATAGAGATAGATCAAGACGCTTAATTGGACTTTCACAAAGCACATACCTTGACAAAGTTTTGAAGAAGTTCAAAACGGATCAAGCAAAGAAAGGGTTCTTGCCTGTGTTACAAGGTGTGAAGTTGAGTAAGACTCAATGTCCGACCATTGCAGAAGATAGAGAGAAAATGAAAGATGTTCCCTATGCTTCAGCCATAGGCTCTATCATGTATGCAATGCTGTGTACCAGACCTGATGTGTGCCTTGCTATAAGTCTAGTAGGGAGGTACCAAAGTAATCCAGGAGTGGATCACTGGACAGTGGTCAAGAACATCCTGAAGTACCTGAAAAGAACTAAGGATATGTTTCTCGTATATGGAGGTGACAAAGAGCTCATCGTAAATGGTTACGTTGATGCAAGCTTTGACACTGATCCGGACGATTCTAAATCGCAAACCGGATACGTGTTTACATTAAACGGTGGAGCTGTCAGTTGGTGCAGTTCTAAACAAAGCGTCGTGGCGGGATCTACATGTGAAGCGGAGTACATAGCTGCTTCGGAAGCAGCAAATGAAGGAGTCTGGATGAAGGAGTTCATATCCGATCTAGGTGTCATACCTAGTGCATCGGGTCCAATGAAAATCTTTTGTGACAATACTGGTGCAATTGCCTTGGCAAAGGAATCCAGATTTCACAAGAGAATCAACCACATCAAGAGATGCTTCAATTCCATTCAGGATTTAGTCCAAGTGAGAACATAGAAATTTGCAAGATACATACGGATTTGAATGTTGCAGACCCGCTGACTAAGCCTCTTCCACGAGCAAAACATGATCAGCACCAAGGCTCCATGGGTGTTAGAATCATTACTGTGTTATCTAGATTATTGACTATAGTGCAAGTGGGAGACTGAAGGAAATATGCCCTAGAGGCAATAATAAAGTTATTATTTATTTCCTTGTATCATGATAAATGTTTATTATTCATGCTAGATTGTATTAACCGGAAACATAATACATGTGTGAATACATAGACAAACAGAGTGTCACTAGTATGCCTCTACTTGACTAGCTCGTTGATCAAAGATGGTTAT
Source organism: Triticum urartu (assembly GCF_056163025.1). Classification (NCBI taxonomy): domain Eukaryota; kingdom Viridiplantae; phylum Streptophyta; class Magnoliopsida; order Poales; family Poaceae; genus Triticum; species Triticum urartu. The sequence continues at coordinate 599,584,684 of NC_141877.1, forward strand.
GTTTCCTAACCATAGACATGAGTTGTCATTTGATTAACGGGATCACATCATTAGGAGAATGATGTGATTGACTTGACCCATTCCGTTAGCATAGCACTTGATCGTTTAGTTTGTTGCTATTGCTTTCTTCATGACTTATACATGTTCCTATAACTATGAGATTATGCAACTCCCGTTTACCGGAGGAACACTTTGTGTGCTACCAAACGTCACAATGTAACTGGGTGATTATAAAGGTGCTCTATAGGTGTCTCCGAAGGTACTTGTTGGGTTGGCGTATTTCGAGATTAGGATTTGTCACTCCGATTGTCGGAGAGGTATCTCTGGGCCCTCTCGGTAATGCATATCACTTAAGCCTTGCAAGCATTGCAGCTAATGAGTTAGTTGCGGGATGATGTATTACAGAACAAGTAAAGAGACTTGCCGGTAAGGAGATTGAACTAGGTATTAAGATACCGACGATTGAATCTCGGGCAAGTAACATACCGATGACAAAGGGAACAACGTATGTTGTTATGCGGTCTGACCGATAAAGATCTTCGTAGAATATGTAGGAGCCAATATGAGCATCCAGGTTCCGCTATTGGTTATTGACCAGAGACGTGTCTCGGTCATGTCTACATTGTTCTCGAACCCGTAGGGTCCGCACACTTAATGTTACGATGACAGTTTCATTATGAGTTTATATGTTTTGATGTACCGAAGGTTGTTCGGAGACCCGGATGTGCTCACGGACATGACGAGGAGTCTCGAAATGGTCGAGACATAAAGATTGATATATTGGAAGCCTATGTTTGGACATCGGAAATGTTCCGGGTGAAATCGGCATTTTACCAGAGTACCGGGAGGTTGTCAGAACCTCCCGGTAACCTAATGGGCCTTAATGGGCCTAGTGGAGGAAGTAGAGAGGAGGCCAAGGGGCAGCCGCGCGCCCCTCCCCCCCCCCCAAGTCCGAATTGGACAAGGAGGGGGGGCGGCGCCCCCCTTTCCTTTCCCCTCTTTCTCTCCTTCCCCCCAAGTCCTAGTCCAACATGGAAAGGGGGGGAGTCCTACTCCCGGTGGGAGTAGGACTCCTCCTGGCGCGCCCCTTGCCTGGCCGCACCTCCTCCCCCTTGCTCCTTTATATACGGGGGCAAGGGGGCACCGCGGAGACACAACAATTGATCATTGATCTCTTAGCCGTGTGCGGTGCCCCCTTCCACCATAATCCTCGATAATATTGTAGCGGTGCTTAGGCGAAGCCCTGTGATGGTAGAACATCAAGATCGTCGCCATGCCGTCGTGCTGACAGAACTCTTCCCCGACATTCTGTTGGATCGGAGTCCGGGGATCGTCATCGAGCTGAACGTGTGCTAAAACTCGGAGGTGCCGTAGTTTCGGTGCTTGATCGGTTGGGTCGTGAAGACGTACGACTACATCAACCGTGTTGTGCTAACGCTTCCGCTTTCGGTCTACGAGGGTACGTAGACAACACTCTCCTCTCTCGTTGCTATGGATTACCATGATCTTGCGTGTGCGTTGGAATTTTTTTGAAATTACTACGTTCCCCAACACAAGCCTGCTACAAATGCTGCTGACAACGTTAAGAATGTCTGGCAGAGCAAAGCTGATGACTACTCGATAGTTCAGTGTGCCATGCTGTACGGCTTAGAACCGGGACTTCAACAATGTTTTGAACGTCATGGAGCATATGAGATGTTCCAGGAGTTGAAGTTAATATTTCAAGCAAATGCCCGGATTGAGAGATATGAAGACTCCAATCAGTTCTATAGATGCAACATGGAGGAGAATAGTTCTGTCAGTGAACATATACTCAGAATGTCTGGGTACCACAACCACTTGACTAAACTGGGAGTTAATCTTCCTGATGATAGTGTCATTGACAGAGTTCTTCAATCACTGCCACCAAGCTATAAGAGCTTTGTGATGAACTATAATATGCAAGGGATGGATAAGACATTTCCCGAGCTCTTCGCAATGCTAAAGGATGCGGAGGTAGAAATATAGAAGGAGCGTCAAGTGTTGATGGTCAACCAGTTTCAAGAAGAAGGGCAAAGGGAAGAAGGGGAACTTCAAGAAGAACAGCAAGCAAGTTGCTGCTCAAGTGAAGAAGCCCAAGTTTGGACCTAAGCCTGAGATTGAGTGCTTCTACTGCAAAGGGACTGGTCACTGGAAGCGGAACTGCCCCAAGTATTTAGCGGATAAGAAGGATGGCAAAGTGAAAGGTATATTTGATATACATGTTATTGATATGTACCTTACTAATGCTCGCAGTAGTGCCTGGGTATTTGATACTGGTTTTGTTGCTAATATTTGCAACTTGAAACAGGGGCTACGGATTAAGCGAAGATTGGCTAAGGACGAGGTGACGATGCGGGCGGGAAATGGTTCCAAAGTTGATGTGATCGTCGTCGGCACACTACCTCTACAACTACCTTCAGGATTAGTTTTAGACCTGAATAATTGTTATTTGGTGCCAGCGTTAAGCATGAACATCATATCCGGATATTGTTTGATGTGAGACAGTTATTCATTCAAATCAGAGAATAATGGTTGTTCTATTTATATGAGTAATATCTTTTATGGTCATGCACCCTTGATGAGTGGTCTATTTTCACTAAATCTTGATAGTAGTGATACACGTGTTCATAGTATTGAAGCCAAAAGATATAAGTTTAATAATGATAGTGCAACTTATTTGTGGCATTTCCGTTTAGGTCATATTGGTATAAAGCGCATGAAGAAACTCCATGTTGATGGACTTTTGGAATCACTTGATTATGAATCACTTGATGCTTGCAAACCATGCCTCATGGGAAAGATGACTAAGACTCTGTTCTCCGGAACAATGAAACGAGCAACAGACTTATTGGAAATAATACATACTGATGTATGCGGTCTGATGAGTGTTGATTCTCGTGGCGGGTATCGTTATTTTCTGACCTTCACAGATGATTTGAGCAGATATGGGTATATTGTTGGGGAACATAGTAATTTCAAAAAAAAATCCTACGCACACGCAGGATCATGGTGATGCATAGCAACGAGAGGGGAGAGTGTCGTCCACGTACCCTCGTAGACCGTTAAGCGGAAGCGTTATGACAACGCGGTTGATGTAGTCGTACGTCTTCACGATCGACCAATCCTCAGTAGCGAACGTACGGCACCTCCGCGTCCAGCACACGTTCAGCTCGGTGACGTCCTGCGAACTCACGATCCAGTAGAGCTCGGGGAAGAGTTTTGTCAGCATGACGGCGTGCTGACGATGTTGATGAAGCTACCACAGCAGGGCTTCGCCTAAACACCGCTACAATATGACCGAGGTGGATTATGGTGGAGGGGGGTACCGCACATGGTTGAAGAGATCTCAATGATCAACTTGTGTGTCTAGAGGTACCCCCCTGCCCCCATATATAAAGGAGCAAGTAGGGAGAGGCGGCCGGCCAGGAGGAGGCGTGCTAGGAGGAGTCCTACTCCTACCGGGAGTAGGACTCCCTCCTTTCCTAGTTGGAATAGGAGAAGAGGGGAGGAGGAGGGAGAGAGGAAGGAAAGGGGGGCACCGCCCCCCTTCCTTGTCCAATTCGGACTAGAGGGAGAGGGGGGGCACGGCATGCCCTGGCAGCCCCTCCTCTCTTCCACTAAGGCCCATCTTGGCCAATTAAACCCCCAGGGGGTTCCGGTAACCCCAGGTACTCCGGTAAAATCCCGATTTCACCAGGAACACTTTCGATATCCAAATATAGGCTTCCAATATATAAATCTTTATGTCTCAACCATTTCGAGACTCCTCATGTCCGTGATCACATCCGGGTCTCCGAACTACCTTCGGTACATCAAAACATATAAACTCATAAAACCGATCGTCACAGAACTTTAAGCGTGCGGACCCTACGGGTTCGAGAACTATGTAGACATGACAGAGAAACGTTTCCGGTCAATAACCAATAGTGGAACCTGGATGCTCATATTGGTTCCTACATATTCTACGAAGATCTTTATCGGTCAAACCGCATAACACTATACGTTGTTCTCTTTGTCATCGGTATATTACTTGCCCGAGATTCGATCGTCGGTATCCAATACCTAGTTCAATCTCGTTACTGGCAAGTCTCTTTACTCGTTCCGTAATACATCACCCCGTAACTAATTCATTAGTTATCATGCTTTCAAGGCTTATAGTGATGTGTATTACCGAGAGGGCCCGGAGATACCTCTCTGACAATCGGAGTGACAAATCCTAATCTTGATCTATGCCAACTCAACAAGTACCATCGGAGACACCTGTAGAGCACCTTTATAATCACCCAGTTACGTTGTGACGTTTGGTAGCACACAAAGTGTTCCTCCGGTATTCGGGAGTTGCATAATCTCATAGTCATAAGAACATGTATAAGTCATGAAGAAAGCAATAGCAGTAAACAAACGATCAAGTGCTAAGCTTACGGAATGGGTCAAGTCAATCACATCATTTTCCTAATGATGTGATCCCATTGATCAAATAACAACTCATGTCTATGGTTAGGAAAGATAACCATCTTTGATCAATGAGCTAGTCAAGTAGAGGCATACTAGTGACACTATGTTTGTCTATGTATTCACACATGTATTATGTTTCCGGTTAATACAATTCTAGCATGAATAATAAACATTTATCATGATATAAGGAAATAAATAATAACTTTATTATTGCCTCTAGGGCATATTTCCTTCATACATCTACTTGATGAAGCATAGGTCTGAAACATTTGAAAAGTTCAAAGAATTTCAGAGTGAAGTGGAAAATCATCGTAACAAGAAAATTAAGTTTCTACAATCTGATCGTGGAGGTGAATATTTGAGTTATGAGTTTGGTCTTCATTTGAAACAATGCGGAATAGTTTCGCAACTCACGCCACCTGGAACACCACAGCGTAATGGTGTGTCCAAACGTCGTAACCGCACTTTATTAGATACGGTGCGATCTATGATGTCTCTTATTGATTTACCGCTATCGTTTTGGGGTTATGCTTCAGAGACGGCTGCATTCACGTTAAATAGGGCACCATCGAAATCCGTTGAGACGACTCCTCATGAACTGTGGTTTGGCAAGAAACCCAAGTTGTTGTTTCTTAAAGTTTGGGGCTGCGATGCTTATGTGAAAAAACTTCAACCTGATAAGCTCGAACCCAAATTGGAGAAATGTGTCTTCATAGGATACCCAAAGGAGACTGCTGGGTACACCTTCTATCATAGATCCGAAGGCAAGATATTCGTTGCTAAGATTGGATCCTTTCTAGAGAAGGAGTTTCTCTCGAAAGAAGTGAGTGGGAGGAAAGTAGAACTTGATGAGGTAATTGTACCTGCTCCCTTATTGGAAAGTAGTTCATCACAGAAATCAGTTCCAGTGATTCCTACACCAATTAGTGAGGAAGCTAATGATGATGATCATGAAACTTCTGATCAAGTTACTACCGAACCTCGTAGGTCAACCCGAGTAATATCCGCACCAGAGTGGTATGGTAATCATGTTTTGGAGGTCATGTTACTTGACCATGACGAACCTACGAACTATGAGGAAGCGATGATGAGCCCAGATTCCGCAAAATGGCTTGAAGCCATGAAATCTGAGATGGGATCCATGTATGAGAACAAAGTGTGGACTTTGGTTGACTTGCCCAATTATCGGCAAGCCATAGAGAATAAATGGATCTTCAATAAGAAGACTGACGCTGACGGTAATGTTACTGTCTATAAAGCTCGACTTGTTGCGAAAGGTTTTTGACAAGTTCAAGGAGTTGACTACGATGAGACCTTCTCACCCGTAGCGATGCTTAAGTCCGTCCGAATCATGTTAGCAATTGCCACATTTTATGATTATGAAATTTGGCAAATGGATGTCAAAACTGCATTCCTTAATGGATATCTTAAAGAAGAGTTGTATATGATGCAACCAGAAGGTTTTGTCAATCCAAAAGGTGTTAACAAAGTGTGCAAGCTCCAGCGGTCCATTTATGGACTGGTGCAAACCTCTTGGAGTTGGAATATATGCTTTGATATTGTGATCAAAGCATATGGTTTTATACAGACTTTCGGAGAAGCCTGTGTTTACAAGAAAGTGAGTGGGAGCTCTGTAGCATTTCTGATATTATATGTGGATGACATATTGTTGATTGGAAATGATACTGAATTTCTGAATAGCATAAAGAAATACTTGAATAAGAATTTTTCAATGAAAGACCTCGGTGAAGCTGCTTATATATTGGGCATCAAGATCTATAGAGATAGATCAAGACGCTTAATTGGACTTTCACAAAGCACATACCTTGGTAAAGTTTTGAAGAAGTTCAAAATGGATCAAGCAAAGAAAGGGTTCTTGCATGTGTTACAAGGTGTGAAGTTGAGTCAGACTCAATGCCCGACCACTGCAGAAGATAGAGAGAAAATGAAAGTCATTCCCTATGCTTCAGCCATAGGTTCTATCATGTATGCAATGATGTGTACCAGACCTGATGTGTGCCTTGCTATCAGTTTAGCAGGGAGGTACCAAAGTAATCTAGGAGTGGATCACTGGACAGAGGTCAAGAATATCTTGAAATACATGAAAAGGATTAAGGATATGTTTCTCGTTTATGGAGGTGACAAAGAGCTCGTCGTAAATGGTTACGTCGATGCAAGCTTTGACACTGATCCGGATGACTCTAAGTCACAAACCGGATACGTGTTTTTATTGAATGGTGGAGCTGTCAGTTGGTGCAGTTACAAGCAGAGCGTCGTGGCGGGATCTACGTGTGAAGCGGAATACATAACTCCTTCGGAAGCAGCAAATGAAGGAGTCTGGATAAAGGAGTTCATATCTGATCTAGGTGTCATACCTAGTGCATCGGGTCCAATGAAAATCTTTTGTGACAATACTGGTGCAATTGCCTTGGCAAAGGAATCCAGATTTCACAAGAGAACCAAGCACATCAAGAGACGCTTCAATTCCATCCGCAATCAAGTCAAGGAGGGAGACATAGAAATTTGCAAGATACATACGGATCTGAATGTTGTAGACGCTTTGACTGAGCCTCTCTCATGAGCAAAACATGATCAACACCAAGACTCCATGGGTGTTAGAATCATTACTGTGTAATCTTGATTATTGACTCTAGTGCAAGTGGGAGACTGAAGAAAATATGCCCTAGAGGCGATAATAATGTTGTTATTTATATTTCCTTATATCATGATAAATGTTTATTATTCATGCTAGAATTTTATTAACCAGAAACTTAGTACATGTGAATACATAGACAAAACTGAGTGTCACTAGTATGCCTCTACTTGACTCGCTCATTAATCAAAGATGGTTAAGTTTCCTAACCATAGACATGAGTTGTCATTTGATGAACGGGATCACATCATTAGAGTGATTGACTTGACCCATCCATTAGCTTAGCACTATGATCGTTAAGTTTTATTGGTATTGCTTTCTTCATAACTTATACATGATCCTATGTGAAGGAAATATGCCCTAGAGGCAATAATAAAGTTATTATTTATTTCCTTATATCATGATAAATGTTTATTATTCATGCTAGAATTGTATTAACTGGAAACATGATACATGTGTGAATACATAGACAAACATAGTGTCACTAGTATGCCTCTACTTGACTAGCTCGTTGATCAAAGATGGTTGTGTTTCCTAACCATAGACATGAGTTGTCATTTGATTAATGGGATCACATCATTAGGAGAATGATGTGATTGACTTGACCCATTCCGTTAGCTTAGCATTTGATCGTTTAATATGTTCATATTGCTTTATTCATGACTTATACATGTTCCTATGACTATGAGATTATGCAACTCCCGTTTACCGGAGGAACACTTTTTGTGCTACCAAACGTCACAACATAACTGGGTGATTATAAAAGTGCTCTACAGGTGTCTCCGAAGGTACTTGTTGGGTTGGCGTATTTCAAAATTAGGATTTGTCACTCCGATTGTCGGAGAGGTATCTCTGGGCCCACTCGGTAATGCACATAGCCTTGCAAGCATTGTAACCAATGAGTTAGTTGCGGGATGATGTATTATAGAACAAGTAAAGAGTCTTGCCGGTAACGAGATTAAACTAGGTATTAAGATACCGACGATCGAATCTTAGGCAAGTAACATACCGATGACAAAGGGAACAATGTATGTTGTTATGCGGTTCGACCGATAAAGATCTTCGTAGAATATGTAGGAGCCAATATGGGCATCCAGGTTCCGCTATTGGTTATTGACCAGAGAAGTGTCTCGGTCATGTCTACATAGTTCTCGAACCCGTAGGGTCCGCACGCTTAACGTTCGTTGATGATATAGTATTTATGAGTTATGTATGTTGGTAACCGAATGTTGTTCGGAGTCCCGGATGAGATCACGGACATGCCGAGGAGCTCCGGAATGGTCTGGAGGTAAAGATTCATATATTTGATGATATGGTTAGGCCAAGGGGTCAGTCCCACGGGGCTATAAGTCGGTGCAAAAGGAGTTTTGCGGAGGCCAGGGGGCCAAACGCCCGAGACCCTGGCGTCTGGCCCTAGAGTCCGAGTGGGACTCTTGCCTTTCGGGCAAAACCGACTTTGAGGAGGCTTTTGCTCCAATTTTCGACCCCAGGGATCAACATATAAATAGAGGGGCAGGGCTAGCACCAAAGACACATCAAGAAACACCAAGCCGTGTGCCGGCTACCCCGTCCCCTCTAGTTTATCCTCCGTCATAGTTTTCGTAGTGCTTAGGCGAAGCCTTGCGGAGATTGTTATTCACCAACACCGTCACCACGCCATCATGCTGCCGGAACTCATCTACTACTTCGCCCCTCTTGCTGGATCGAGAAGGCGAGGACGTCATCGAGTTGAACGTGTGCTGAATGCGGAGGTGCCGTGCGTTCGGTACTTGATCGGACGGATCGTGAAGTTGTACGACTACATCAACCGCGTTGATAAACGCTTCCGCTTACGGTCTACGAGGGTACGTAGACAACACTCTCCCCTCTCGTTGTTATGCATCACCATGATCCTGCGTGTGTGTAGGATTTTTTTTTGAAATTACTACGTTCCCCAACACTATGACTATGAGATTATGCAACTCCCGAATACTGGATGAACACTTAGTGTGCTATCATATGTCACAACGTAACTGGGTGACTATAAAGATGCTCTACAAGTGTCTCCGATGTTGTTTGTTGAGTTGGCATAGATCGAGATTAGGATTTGTCACTCCGTATATCGGAGAGGTATCTCTGGGCCCTCTCGGTAAGGCACATCACAATAAGCCTTGCAAGAAATGTGACTAATGAGTTAGTTGCGGTATGATGCATTACAGAACGAGTAAAGAGACTTGCCGGTAATGAGATTGAACTAGGTATTGAGATACCGACGATTGAATCTCGAGCAAGTAACATACCGATGACAAAGGGAAGAACGTATGTTGTTATGCAGTTTGAACGATAAAGATCTTCATAGAATATGTAGGAACCAATATGAGTATCCAGGTTCTGCTATTGGCTATTGACCAGAAGTGGGTCTCGGTCATGTCTACATAGTTCTCGAACCCGTAGGGTCCGCACGCTTAACGTTCGATGATGATCGGTATTATGAGTTTATGTGTTTTGATGTACCGAAGGTAGTTTAGAGTCTCGGATGTAATCACGGACATGACGAGGAGTCTCGAAATGGTCGAGACATAAAGATCAATATATTGGAAGGCTATGTTTGGACATCGGAATAGTTCCGGATGAGTTCGGGCATTTACCGGAGTACCGGGGGGTTACCGGAACCCCCCGGGGAGCCAATGGGCCTTATTGGGCCTAAGTGGGAGAGAGGAGGAGGCGGCCAGGTGGAGGGCGCCCGCCAAGCCCAATCCGAATTGGGTGGGGGCCGCCCCCCCTTTCCTTCCCTCTTTCTCCCTCTTCTTTCTTCTCCTACTCTAACTAGGGAAGGGGGAAACCTACTCCTACTAGGAGTAGGACTCCCCCTTGGGCGCGCCATAGAGAGGGACGGCCCTCCCCTCCTCCCCTCCTTTATATACGGGGGAGGGTGTCGTGGATCTAGGACTGACAGTAGAATGGGGGGTAAGTATGAGGAGGCAAGATCCTAGCTATGAAGGAGTTGTACACGCGAGTTTTACGAGTTCAGGCCCTTCTCGGAGGAAGTAACAGCCCTACGTCTCGGTGCCCTGAGGCGGTCGACTGGATTATATGTGTGTGTGAGTTTGATGCGAACCCTTGTCCCAGAGGAAGGGGGTGGCTTATATAGAGTGCGCCAGGATCCCAGCTCCCCTCTGTTACACATGATTCAATGTTCATAAAGGAAAGGCGTTACTGGTAACGTCTACAGTAAAGCGTCATAAATGCTCATAATGCTATGGTTTAAGTCCTGACCATTGCAGAGTGGAGGGTTCCTCATCTCCTGGTGGTCGAGTGTCTTCAAGGTGGTCGAGTGAGTGCATCTCCACGGTCGAGTGGTTGATGGTTTCTCTTTGACTGTTTCTGATTCTTTGTAGAGATGTCCTTGGGGAGGGTAAGTTGGACAGGTCCATGACCCTACCCTAGGTACATAGCTTCGTCATTAGCCCCCGAATTGATCAGGTTTGAGTGAGGAAGGGGTTGAGAACACTTCCGGCCCACTCTTTGTGATATGAATATGCCTTGTCTGGAACAATGAGTTGAGGTGACGACGTCGACTCCTTTCTCAATCGCCTTGGTCCATTCTTGGTTGTTGTCGAGTGAACCTTCATGGTAAAATTCCGAATGATGATGTAGAGGGTGTTTGTCTTCAGTCTGACAGGTTGTTCTGCTCTTCGCGGATCTCGCGGGATTTGAATTTTGGGAACGGCGGGAACCGAAGTTATCGGGACGAATTAGGCAAGTCTCCTCGATCCCCGCGCCACCTTTTTCGCCACGTACTGCGCGCGCGACTGTTGCGGGATTTGTTTAGATCGCTTGGGTCCACCAGTCAGCCACTCGGTGAAAGGCCTTATAAAAGGTCCCGTGCCAGGCCTCTGCTCCGCGTGCTCCCATTCTCTCTTCTCTTTCCCCCGATCTCTCCGCCACTCTCGCTTCTGCTTCGTCGTCGGACCTCTGTTCGAGCTTGACCCGTCACCATGGGGAAGGAGAAGACGGCGGTGCTGGAACACGCGAAGAAAGCGACCGCGAAGGCGAAGGGTAAGCGGACCAGCCGGGGCGGATCCTCGTCGAGGTTCGGCCTGCCGGCGGGCTGGATCCAGGATGACTGGATCCGCTCAGCAATCACGCAGGACGACCTCGACGACCTGGTGGAGGGGGGATTGATCCCTCACAGGTCGGCTCGGCTCCCGGGGGACGAAACCGAGCCGCAGCCTAGAGAGGGTGAGTGTGTCCTCCTCGCAACCCACATAGATCGCGGATTCTCACTGCCTCCCCACCCTTTCTTCCGGGGGTTTTTGAACTTCTTTGGGGCTCAGCTCCACCATTTCACTCCGAACACCATAGTCTATCTGGCCGCTTTCGTGTCCATGTGCGAAAACTTCTTGGGTTGTCGACCGCACTGGGGGCTTTTCAAACACATCTTAATTTGCCGTTCCCAGTCGGTCAAAAAGGCCAAGTCGAGTGACGAGAGGACGCGGGTGATCCAGATGTGCGGTGGTCTGGGGATCCATATGAGGAGCAAGAGTACTTTCCCAACCATGGTCCTTCCTAACTCGGTCCGGGGCTAGCAGTCCACTTGGTTCTACTGCAAGGATCAGCCAACCCCTGGCCAGTCGACTGGACTTCCTCCTTTCTCCTTGGCTCGAGTGGAGAAGCCTGCTCCCCTGAAGGTAGTTCCAGAAGAGAAGGCGCAGGTCAAGGTGCTGGTTGAACGGGTCATCCAGCTTGTCCGCGACGGATGACCGGGATGGATCTGCTGGAGGTCTTTCTCGGTCGACGCATCCAACCTCTTCAGGCGCGCGATCATCCGATGTGGATGTACTCTGGGCTCGAGGATACCACTCGGATTCACCCAAAGGAGGTCAGTGAGGATATCTTGGAGAACTGGTTGAGGGGAATCACTGGCAACAAAGACAACCCTCGGGGGTCCAGGAGGGTGATTCCATTCGACAACTCGCACCAGCCGGAGCAGGTATATTTCTGTTTTATCAAGTATCTTTCCGATTCACCATGTGATGTCCCGTTTGTGGTTGACTGAATTTCCTTTGATTGTTATCCTTTCAGGCCCTCATTGAAATGTACTCGATGCCCAACGGAGTGCAGGACCCAGGCGCTGAGGAAGAAGGGAGCGGGGGCGAGAGCGGCGAGGAGCATTCGGAAGCCGAGGAGGACGAGGAGAGCGAGGAATCGACTGATGAGGAAGAAGTCGACTCGCCTCCTCGCAGGGAGAGGAGGTCCAAGCACACTCATGACCCGGCAAGCGCTCCAGACTTGGTGGCTACGCCAATCGGGCAGTCCTCGAAGCGCCCCAGGACGTCTTCCCCGACGCCGACTGAGAAGGCTCCAAAGCAATCTAAGGTCGCGCCGCCCCCAGCGCCGAAAGTGCCGAAAGCCATCTCCTCCAAACTGCCAAAAGCTTTGCCCAGGATCAAAGTGACCGTTCCTACTATCTCCGGGTAACCATCTGACTTGTCCTTCATGTGGATTCGATTAACTAGGTGTAACCGATTGAATGCGGGCCTTTGCAGTGCTGCTACATCAGGGACCTCTTCATACCAGTACCGGGATGAGGAAATGGAGGATGCGGTAACCTCTAACCCAGGTATGAACTCTTGCGATTTCGATTCTTGATCCTTTTAGGGTCGAGTGGTTCACTTGGGGTCGAATGTTCTGTCTTGCAGCTCCACCCAACATCATTGATCTTCCGAACGACGACGAAGATGTGGCTCCTAAGCCTAGGAAGAGCAAGAAGGTAACAGCTGGCAGGGTGGCTCGGCAAGAACCAACTGCAACGCCTCCCGTCCGTCAAGCTGAAGACGCGGGCAGGGCCACTGTGACGTTCGCTGCACCCTTGCCGAGTGGGCATCCCACGCGGTCGACCGCGCCTGTGGTTCCTTCAACTATCCAACTCCACACCACGGAGCTTCAAGCAGCCGCACCTAGGTCGTCTGCACACTTTTTCACCAGCTACCCCATCCCAAACAACCAGTCGGAAGCGGCTGCGGAATCCATCCGACAGGCTGATATGATGATGGAGCGGGTGAAGATAGTGCACAAGAGCAGTCAGGCTGCCTACGACGCTAGTGCCGCCCTTCGGGCCAATGTCCAGGTGAGTAGACTTTCCGACTGTTTTTGTTCTTGAAAAATCTTCTTCTGCACAATCTCCTGTTGTTCGTGTTGAATTAGAGCACCCACTGGGTGTCGCTGTCGTTTTTGGTAGTTTCGCTCTTCCAATCGGTCTGGGCGAGTGGGACCAGAACTGGTGGGGGCACGCTAAGTGCACCCACTGGGTGTAGTCCCCGAGACCGCGGTCGACTGCTGGCAGTCGACTGTGGTTTGAGTTCTTCTTTCTTGACGGTGCAATTTTTCTTTCTCTCTTTTTTTTGCACTTGACTCCGGCGGACCGGTCGAGTCGGATCAGAACCGGTGGGGCACGCCAAGTGCACCCACTGGGTGTAGTCCCCGAGACCGCAGTCGACTGCTGGCGGTTGACTGGGGTCTGAACAGCTTGTTGCCCACTTCTTTAGGTTTTATTCACTTGGAAATGAACTGCCTTCGAACCTATCAATTGATCTGTCTCTTGCCTCCTGCAGAAGTCTTGTACCCTTATCTCCAAGTTTGCCGAACTCGAAGAGAAGCAGAGGCAACTCAACTTAGACTTGGAATTGGCTCAGCAAAATCTGAAATAAGCTCAAGACGAGGCCGCTGGTATGGAAGGTAACTGATTGCCGACTGAATTTCAATATATCTCTTTGATCTCTTCTTTGATTCAATTACTTCTTTGCAGAGAAAGTGAAGTTGGCTCTGGACAAGAAGGACTCGGACCTCGCCGCCGCGCAGAAAGCAGCCCAAGACAAAACCGCTCTCGCAGACAAGAAGCTTGCTTCAGTCGGAACGCTTGAAGGAAAGGTGAATAGAATGAAATCTTGTCTTAATGAAGCTAACCGCGAAGTGACCAGCCTGAAGAAGGACAAGGTCGTCCTGAACGAAAAGTTGGAGTCCGCGATCCGCAAGAGAAACGACACAGAAGCTTATCTGAGGACCCTCGCCAAGAAGCTTTATCTCGTGCTGGAAGGTATTTCTTTTAATTCGACTGCGCTGATGCTTGCAATTGGGTCTTGCTCAGTTGATGGACTGACTTTTGGCTGCAGAACTCTGCCAAGACTTCAACGAAGAAACTGAAAGGGTCAAGACGGGTCTGGACCCTATCGCTTCCCCAGTCTGCGACGAAACTGCGATGAACGTGCTCCGACTGGAGTCCCGTATCACCAGCGCCACAAGCTACCTCGCACGCCTGAAGGAGGTTGTCTCTCGAATCGACTCGACGCTTTGGCCGAGGTGACGCTTCAGAATGATCTGGAATCTCTGATGACTCGTCTGAACGAGATCCCTGACCGAGTGCAAGAATGGAAGAAATCCTCCACCCGGTGTGATGCTGATGTGGCGATGTCCTTGGTGCGAGTCCATTGCAAGGAGGCTCGTGAAGACAAGCTGGCTGCGATCAAAGTTGCTAACACCAAAAAGCACGACTTCCAGTCCTTCATGGAGACTTTCATTGCTGCCGCCACTCGGATCGCTGATGGGATCGATCTGGACTCATTCGTGGAGCCTGCCAGCCCTCCTCCGGTCGAGTGAACAATCTTATGAAACTTGGATACGCATTAAATTTGCCTCAGAATGCCGAGTGGTTTATGTAACCGTTAAACTCCTTCGGGCTTGGTTCCTGAGTACTTTTGATTCGCTGCTTGGAACCTTTTAGGATTTATTTGAATTTGGTTTATCTCCGAATGTGCTTGTGTTTGCCTCCGGATGGACTTTGCTCACTGCACCTCGTCGCCCTTGCGGATAGGGATGGAGCGGACGTTGTATTTGTGCCGCAGCTCTGAAGGAGAAGGTTGCAGTCGACCTGCACCTCGTTGTCCTTGCAGATGGGGATGGAGCGGACGTTGTATTTGTGCCGCAGCTCCGAAGGAGAAGGTTGCAGTCGATCTGCACCTCGTCGTCCTTGCGGATGTGGATGGAGCGGACGTTGTATTTGTGCCGCAGCTCCGAAGGAGAAGGTTGCAGTCGACCTGCACCTCGTCGTCCTTGCGGATAGGGATGGAGCGGGCGTTGTATTTGTGCCGCAGCTCCGAAGGAGAAGGTTGCAGTCGACCTGCACCTCGTCGTCCTTGCGGATAGGGATGGGTCTCGAACTTAGGTGAGTGCAGGACTGCCGTTAAGTCTCTTAGTGAGAGAACTTAGGCGAGTGCACGACTGCAGCTAAGCCTCCGAGTGGGAGGATTGCTCTCCACTCGGTAGGATTTTTTCAAACTTAGGCGAGTGTTGGACTGCCGCTGAGCCCCCGAGTGGGAGGATTGCTCTCCACTCGGTAGGATTTTTCCAAACTTAGGCGAGTGCTGGACTGCCGTTAAGTCTCTGAGTGAGAGAACTTAGGCGAGTGCTCGACTGCAGCTAAGTCCCTGAGTGGGAGGATTTCTCTCCACTCGGTAGGATTTTCTCAAACTTAGGCGAGTGTTGGACTGCCGTTAAGCCTCTTAGTGAGAGAACTTAGGTGAGTGTTCGACTGCAGCTAAGCCCCCGAGTGGGAGGATTGCTCTCCACTCGGTAGGATTTTTTCAAACTTAGGCGAGTGCTGGACTGCCGTTAAGCCTCTTAGTGAGAGAACTTAGGCGAGTGCTCGACTGCAGCTAAGCCCCCGAGTGGGAGAGTTGCTCTCCACTCGATAGGATTTTTTCAAACTTAGGCGAGTGCTCGACTGCCGTTAAGTCTCTTAGTGAGAGAACTTAGGCGAGTGCTCGACTGCAGCTAAGCCCCCGAGTGGGAGGGTTGCTCTCCACTCGGTAGGATTTTTCGAACTTAGGCGGAACGGATTCGCGACTAAGCCCACCCACTGGGGGATTTGAAAAGCAAATAAGAACAACACAATCGAATGAGAGAACCGTAAGCTCTTGTCTTTGATAAATGAATTACAAAAGGTGTTGCTTATTATATTTTATTCGAGCGAATGTTTAAGTATAAAAGGGGCGGAGCAGCTCCGCGTTCCAAGCCCATGGCTCGTCTTTCTGATGCTTGATACTGTAAAGATGGTATGCTCCGTTGTGGAGAACTTTGGTGACGATGAAGGGGCCTTCCCAAGTTGGAGCGAGCTTGTGTGGTTTCTGCTGATCCACTTGAAGAACCAAGTCTCCTTCTTGAAAGGCCCGACCCCTCACATTCCTGGCGTGGAATCGACGCAAGTCTTGCTGATAAATGGTCGAGCGGATCAAGACCATCTCTCTTTCCTCCTCTAGGAGATCGACTGAATCTTGCCGGGCCTGCTCTGCTTCCTCTTCAGAGAAGAGTTCAACTCGGGGTGCATTGTGGAGCAAGTCACTTGGCAGAACATCTTCGGCTCCATAGACTAAGAAGAAAGGAGTTCTTCCAGTCGACCGATTAGGAGTTGTTCTTAAGCCCCACAGAACTGACGAAAGTTCATCAACCCAAGCACCTGCCGCGTGTTTGAGATCATGCATCAGTCGGGGTTTCAGTCCTTTGAGAATTAGGCCGTTGGCTCTTTCTGCTTGTCCGTTCGACTGCGGGTGAGCGACAGAAGCATAGTCGACTCGAGTGCCCTGAGAGGCGCAGAAAGCTCTGAACTCATCGGAATCGAAGTTCGACCCATTGTCCGTGATGATGCTATGTGGGACTCCATATCTGAATGTTAATTCCCTGATAAAACTGACAGCGGTGCTAGCATCAAGGTTCTTGATAGGTTTGGCTTCGATCCATTTGGTAAACTTGTCGACTGCAACAAGCACGTGAGTGAAGCCGCTTTTGCTGGTCCTCAGCAGTCCAACCACATCCAGTCCCCAAATAGCAAAGGGCCAGACGAGGGGGATGGTCTTCAGGGCTGACGCTGGCTTGTGATACACATCGGAGTAAAATTGACAGCCTTCACATCTGTCGACTATATCTTTCGCCATCTCATTTGCTCGTGGCCAATAGAATCCAGCTCGGTATGCTTTAGCCACAATGGCCCGAGAGGACGCATGGTGGCCACAGGTCATTGAGGATCATTCAACCTTCTTCTGGTGTTATGCACTTCTGACCGACTCAGTCACACTTTCCCTGAACAGCTGCCCTCTTATCACAGTAAAAGCTTTGGATCGGCGGACGATCTGTCGAGCTTCTTCTTCATCCTCTGGGAGCTCTTTCCTGAGGATGTACGCAATGTAGGGCATCGTCCAGTCGGGAGTAATGGCCAGGACCTCCATGATTAGGTCGACCACAGCTGGGACCTCGACTTCAGTCGGATCCGTGGCGCTCTTGGGTTGCGGGGGCTCTTCAGTGAAAGGGTCTTCCTGAACTGTCGGCGTGTGAATATGCTCCAAGAACACATTGCTGGGAATGGCTTCTCTCTTGGAACCTATCTTTGCCAATTCATCGACTGCTTGATTTTTCAATCGGGGGACGTGGTGGAGTTCTAACCCCTCGAACTTCTTCTCAAGCTTTCTCACCGCGTTGCAGTAACCAGTCATGGCTGGACTTCTGACGTCCCACTCCTTCATCACTTGATTAACTACCAAATCTGAGTCGCCATAGACCATGAGGCGACGGACACCGAGTGAGATGGCCATGCGCAAACCATACAGGAGTGCTTCATATTCTGCTTCATTGTTGGAGGAATCAAAGTGAATCTGGAGGACATATCTGAGCTTGTCTCCTCGGGGGGATACCAGAACTACTCCAGCACCAGAACTGTTCAACATCTTGGATCTGTCAAAGAACATGGTCCAGTGCTCAGAGTGAACTTGAGTCAGCAGTTGCTGTTCGATCCACTCGACGAGGAAATCTGCTATTGCTTGGGACTTGATAGCTTTCTTTGCCTCAAACTTGATATCCAAGGGAAGGAGTTCAATCACCCATTTTGCCACTCGACCAGTTGCATCTCTGTTGTGTAGAATCTCTGACAATGGAGCGTCGCTGACGACTGTAACAGAGTGATTTGAGAAGTAGTGTGCAACCTTCTTCGTGGTCATGTAAATTCCATAGACAAGCTTCTGATAGTGAGGATATCTCTGCTTTGACGGGGTCAAGACTTCAGAGATATAATAAACTGGGCGTTGGACTTTGTACGCTTTTCCTTCTTCTTCCCGCTCGACCGTAAGTACTGTACTGACGACTTGTCCAGTGGCTGCTATATAAAGCAGTAGAGGCTCTTTGCTGACTGGAGCAGCAAGCACCGGCTGGGTGGAAAGTAGGGCTTTTAGCTCTGCAAATGTTGTATCAGCTTCTGGAGTCCACTCGAACTTATCTGATTTCTTCATCAGTCGGTAAAGAGGCAGCGCCTTTTCACCGAGGCGAGAAATGAATCGACTTAGGGCGGCCAAGCAACCTGTGAGCTTCTGGACATCATGCACACGCACAGGGCATTTCATTCGGAGTATAGCGCCTACTTTCTCTGGGTTAGCTCAATTCCTCGTTCGGAAACAAGAAAACCGAGTAACTTGCCGCCTAGAACTCCAAACATGCACTTTGATGGATTGAGCTTGATATCATACCTTCGAAGGTTAGCAAAGGTTTCAGCGAGGTCGGTCAGCAGGTCGGAACCTTTACATGACTTGACCACAATGTCATCCATGTATGCTTCCACATTCCGACTGATCTGAGTGAGCAGGCACTTCTGAATCATCCGCATAAATGTGGCTCCGGCATTCTTCAAGCCGAATGGCATTGTGACATAACAGAAGCACCCAAACGGGGTGATAAAAGCTGTCTTTATTTCGTCGGGTCCATACAGATGGATCTAGTGGTACCCGGAGTAGGCATCCAAAAAGGACAAACGCTCGCACCCAGTAGTCGAATCGACTATCTGATCGATGCGAGGGAGAGGGAAGTGATCTTTCGGGCAGGCCCGATTGATATGCTTGAAATCGATGCACATGTGGAGTGAGTCATCTTTCTTTGGGACCATGACAACATTGGCTAACCACTCGGAGTGGTAAATCTCTCGGATAAACTCAGCTGCCAAAAGCCGAGCCACCTCTTCGCCGATTGCTTTTCTTTTCTGGACGGTGGACCCTCGAAGATGCTCTTTGACTAGTTTCACTTTCGGGTCGACTCGCAAACGATGCTCAGCCAGTCCCCTGGGAACACCTGGCATGTCAGAAGGCTTCCATGCAAAGATGTCCCAGTTCTCACGGTGGAACTGGATGAGCGCTTCTTCCTATTTGGAGTCGAGTGTGGTCGAAATGTGGGTCAGAGCTGCATTGGGGTCCGTCGGGTGAATGTGAACAGACTTCGTCTCGCCAGACGACTGGAATGCTGAATCTATGGTTGGCTTCTTGGCTCGCAACAAGTCACTCAGGTCTGCATTTTTCTGGTATTCTTGCAATTCTACCACGGCCATTTGGGCATCGGCGATCTTTGAGCCCTTCTGGAAACACTCTTCCGCCTTTTTCCGATTACCAGAGATAGTGATCACTCCTCTGGGACCAGGCATCTGCAGTTTGAGCTACACGTAACAAGGTCGAGCCATGAATCATGCATAAGCTGGCCTGCCCAGAATTGCATGATACGCACTCTGAAAACCCACGACTTCAAACGTCAACTTTTCTTTGCGGTAATTTTTGGCATCACCGAAAACCACGTCGACTGCAATCTGACCGAGGGACGCAGCCTTCTTTCCTGGGATGACCCCATGGAAACTCATATGGCTTTCACTGAGTCTGGACATCGGAATGCCCATTCCTTTCAATGTTTCTGCATACAGAATGTTCAGGCCACTGGCACCATCCATCAGGACCTTTGTCAGTTGAGTGCCTTCGACCACCAGGTCGATCACCAGCGCTTGCCTCCCAGGGGTGGCGGTGTGCTCTGGATGATCAGACTGGTTGAACGTAATGGCAGTCTGCGACCATTTCAAGTAACTGGGTGTCGCCGGAGCGACCATGTTCACTTCTCCGTTGATGACTTTCAATCGACTCTTGTTTTTAACATCAGCAAAAATCATCAGAGTGGAATTCACGTGAGGATAACCATCACCATCTTCTCCTTCACTCTCAGCCTTGTCTGCCTCCTTCTCCTTTTCCTTAGGTTGTTTCTCTCGGACCTGCTGGATCAGGAGCCGACACTGTCGAGTGGTATGCTTTGGGTAAATGAAATTACCTTCTTCATCTTTTTTGGTGTGGATATGGCACGGCAGATCCAACACGTCATTTCCATCTTGATATTTTACTTTCTTGGGGCTCCACGGCCCTTTGGGCTTCCCCTTGAACTTTCCTTGAACCACAGCCAAGGCCTCACCCGGAGCAGCTGGTTCGGCCTTGCGTTTTTGTTTCCGACTGGAGTTTCCTCCTCCGGCTTCGTGGGCGACTGCTTTGTGCTTGCCGCTCCGCAGTCGCTCTTCCTCTTCACCATTGGCATACTTGGTGGCAATTTCCATCATCCGAGTGAGAGTCATGTTTCCTGTCTGACCGAATTTCAGATTCAACTCCCGGTACCTGACGCCTTCCTTGAAAGCATAAATTGCCTGATGATCAGACACATCTTCCACCGTGTGGTGCAGGGTGATCCACCTCTGGATATAATCTCTCAAAGTTTCATTCGGTTTTTGGACGCAACACTGTAATTTTGTCAAACCTGCTGGCCGTTTGCAAGTACCCTCAAACGTTCTGACAAACACTCGGGCGAGATCTTCCCAAGTATAGATACTGCCAGGTGCCAACTGATTCAGCCACGCTCTAGCCGAGCCCTCCAACATCAGAGGAAGGTGTTTCATGGCCACCTCATCATTGCTGCCACCAATCTGGACAGCCACTCGGTAGTCTTCGAGCCAGGTGTCAGGCTTGGACTCTCCGGTGAACTTACTGACTCCAGTCGCCAACCTGAAGTTGGGGGGAATCACTGCAGCTTTGATAGCTCTGCTGAAGCACTCTGGGCCAGAGACATGCACCCTATTGTTGGTTTGCGGGCCTCTGTCATGGCCATCTCGGTGACCTCTGTTTCTCTTGACCAAGCCCTACACGAGAATAGATCTCGCATCAAAGCCTGGCTCCCTGGGGTCGACTGGAATACCTCTTCCGACGATGTTAGGGCGCCTGTCTTCATGTGTCCGCGGCACGTATGACCCACTCCTTGGAGGAGGCGTGGGCACTCAACGGCGACCATCGTGATCGGCTCGACGATCATACTGCTCCTGGTTTCTGTACTGATCACGCCGCTCTCCACATCCCTCACGCCTCGGGGGCGATCTCGGGCTATGGGCCGACTGGACCGTATCTGCGACCACAGATCTGCTATGGATCCTATCCCGCGACTGAGACACGGCCGTATTCTGCTCTCCTGCTGCCCGGAGCAAGGACTTGTTCTGCGCCAGACCTCGGCCAGCTTCTGACTGGGAAGGTTGAATCGACTCTGCTATCCGGGCAGCAGCTACTAGGTTTTGGATCGGTGTTCGGTATACCTGAGCCGAAGGTGAAAAAAGTTGGCGTCGACTGGACTCAGGGGCACGTTGACGAGCGCGATCGTCGAGTGCGCGCTGGAGGTTCTCCAGCCGAGTGCGCTCAGCCAGATTGGCCAGGCGAGCCTGCTCCAAGGCCTGGGCCTCGGGTGTATCTCCAACTATAGGAGTATGCAGGGCATCCATGTTTCGGTGACGAAGTTCTTCTCTCTGCTGCGAGGGGAGAGGCTCGGGGCGGTACTCCTCGTGAACGCGCGACGGACCGCCGTTCCCGTCACCTCCATCTTCACGATCGAAGCCAGGAGGGCCGCGTGGTCCATTGACCACCAGGACTTCTGCTGCTGAGTCGTTGCTGCCACACTCGGATGCAGTCTCTATGGAGCCAGTCGACAAATTGAACAGGCCGTAGAGAGACTCGTCGGGCTCGATCGCCACGACTTGAGGGGTGGCGGACAGGCGGGCCACCGCATGCTTCACCCACCGTTGAAGCCTCGACCGGCCGGTGCGCTTGCTCCGGCGGGTCGCAGGGAGGGGGAAAGCCGTTGGAGTCGACTGGTACTGGGTCGACGGTTGCCGCAGGAGGACGCCGCGGACGCATGCGTGAAAGTGCGTCGCCCCGCGGGCGGGGAGCGCGTTGACGTCGAGTGGTGCCTCCTGAAGCCAAGCGGAGTCGTCGGCGACAAACACGAGCGTGCCGAGACGGATCTCGCGGCCCTCAGGCAAACCTCCGCCTGGAATCATGATGATGGGGATCGGAAAAATTGCAACTTCTCCAATAAGTCGCTAAGACACCTGCCCCACGGTGGGCGCCAACTGTCGTGGATCTAAGACTGACAGTAGAATGGGGGGTAAGTATGAGGAGGCAAGATCCTAGCTATGAAGGAGTTGTACACGCGAGTTTTACGAGTTCAGGCCCTTCTCGGAGGAAGTAACAACCCTACGTCTCGATGCCCTGAGGCGGTCGACTGGATTATATGTGTGTGTGAGTTTACAAAAAGATGCGAACCCTTGTCCCAGAGGAAGGGGGTGGCTTATATAGAGTGCGTCAGGCCCCCAGCTCCCCTCTGTTACACAGGATTCAATGTTCATAAAGGAAAGGCGTTACTGGTAACGTCTACAGTAAAGTGTCATAAATGCTCATAATGCTATGGTTTAAGTCCTGACCATTGCAGAGTGGAGGGTTCCTCATCTCCTGGTGGTCGAGTGTCTTCAAGGTGGTCGAGTGAGTGCATCTCCACGGTCGAGTGGTTGATGGTTTCTCTTCGACTGTTTCTGATTCTTTGTAGAGATGTCCTTGGGGAGGGTAAGTTGGACAGGTCCATGACCCTACCCTAGGTACATAGCTTCGTCAGAGGGGGCACCCCATAGACACACAAGTTGATTGTCTAGCCGTGTGCGGTGCCCCCCTCCACAGAATTCCATGTCGGTCATATTGTTGTAGTGCTTAGGTCAAGCCATGCGTCGGTAACTTCATCATCACCGTCATCACGCCGTCGTGCTGACGAAACTCTCCCTCGGCCTCAACTGGATCAAGAGTGCGAGGAACGTCACCGAGCTGAACGTGTGCAGATCGCGGAGGTGCCGTGCGTTCAGTACTTGATCGGTTGGATCGCGAAGACGTTCGACTACATCAACCGTGTTTCATAACGCTTCCGCTTTCGGTCTACGAGGGTACGTAGACATACTCTCCCCCTCTCGTTGCTATGCATCTCCTAGATAGATCTTGTGTGATCGTAGGAATTTTTTAAAAAAAATACCGTGTTCCCCAACAAGTGGGACATGGGAGACGAAACCGTTCACTTCTGGGGAAGAGTATGATGTGGGACACAAACGTCTTGTTCACTTTTGTTTAATGAAATATGTAGAACTTTTCATTATTTTCGTCCGGTTTAAATGAAAATTATCCGGTTTGCATGAAATTCGTCCGATTTGCCAATTCACGTTCGAAGTTCGTTGGACGCGTCCGTGGACAAGTTGGAAATGCCCTTAGGGCATCTCCAATGGAGACCCTCAAAGCTCTGATATGTGTCCGGGTTGTGATGTCCGGGCCGATTGTGGCAACTTTTGTCATCCAGTGGGAACCCCACGGTCCGTAAAGTGGTCCGGACGTCCATTTTACAGTAAAACCGAGACAAACATGGGGGAGCTATTTTCCGATGTCCGGACATCCACTTGACCAATAAAAAGCCACCAAGTGGCCTCCTCTCTTTTCCCTCTCCGCACATGCACGGTCCCCTCTCCTCTCTCCCCTCCCAACTGGACAAATAAGGACTAATTTTTGAAAAGGGTTGGATGGCTCTCTCCCGCATCATGTCGTGGATCACGTCCAAACATAAAAACGGACATATACCGAAGCTATTTGCCGTTTTATCATAATTTATTTGTTTCATTCCTACAATAGTACATGTGAAGGAGAAATCATCCCTTCAATACATGTTTTAGGGCCTCTTTGATTCACAGGTTTCTGAAAACATGGGAATGGGAAAAACATACGATTGAAATGTCATTCTCATCTCAATCCTACAAAATATTTAATTGTTTGATTGTATTATAGGAAAAACAAAGGATTTTCTTAAAGGAGGTTTGAGTGGATACTAGAAATCCTAGTACAAAGAAATCCTTAGGCCTCCTTTAGTTTGGAGGAATTTTTTATGAATTCTATAGGATATGATTTTAATAGGAAAAATATCTTTAGAGTCCTTTGATTTTTAGGAATACAATCATATTCCTATGTAGAAATTCTTTCTATCTTCAGATTTCATAGCAAAATAAACATTAGTCTATACTCAATGGAAAAATCCTATGATATCAAGCAAAGGACTTCTCTTTTCCTATCCTATTCGTAGGATTTGAAATATATGACATCTCGTTTCCTACCGAAGCTTATAAGAAGCAAAGTTGAAACGGGAGTTGTCCGGTCAGGGCATCAAACTCTTCTCTTCACTAAGCAAAGGGGCTTTCAACGAGATAGAGAGATGTACAATTTCATCCGTGGGTGGGGCTGGCTACCCTTGTTAGATTGGATAAAAAAATGTGTCTCCTACCCTAGGCGGAATCAACAACTAACATAAGAAAATTTTCTAAATTTCTAATTCTTCAAAGTTTCTATGAAAATCGATTGAATCAAAGGAGACCTAATATTACACAGTACTGCAAATCAATCTTGCCCAATGTGACAACACTTTGATTGATCCGCCACGGCCTACTGCCTAGCTAGCCAGGAATCTATGGCCCCGAAGTCCATTCTTTGACTACAGTGCGGGGCCAGCAACCAGATCAGACCATGTGATGTGAAATGAGAGAGATAATGGTCAAGGCCAAGCGATTGACTGTACCTTGTCTCGGCGAGAAAGAGATGTCTGGTGTGCTTCTCTTGTTGTTTGTGCCTCCCAAGGTGATTCTTTGCTCGTTAAAGATCAGGCCCAGGGCCTCGTAGTAATAAAATTGTTTTCCCTACGAAGAGGATGGACAAAAGTGAGATAAGCAAAGCCACCAGCTCCATGATCTCCTTTTTTTCGAGGGAAGCTCCATGATTTCTTTACTTGCTTTTGCCTTGTGTGTTTGCCATTTTTCTCCATGCTCTCAACCATTAGTGGAGATAATGTAAAAACATATAATCATCAGAGATGAACATCAAATTGTGACGTTCTTTTCTCATGATTGAAATCCGGAGGAATGTCTTGCGGATAGATCGTTTAATTCGGGGAAATTAACCTCTCTGCTCATAGTCATAGGGGTAGTTGCACATCGTGTATTAAAGCATATAACTTTTTTGGCTAGCAGGAATAGAAAAATAGTCCCCATGGAGATTTAGGTGTGTGCCATTTTTAGGTAAAAAAAATTCAGTTATTTGGCCTCCGGAAAAATTTTACTACCTCCGTCCTGATTTATTGGCCCCTTTCATATTTAGTGTCACATTTTGACCGTATGTTTAACTAACAAAATGTTAACGCATGTAACCAAAAAAATATAACATTGAAAACTATGTTCAAATAG
This sequence comes from Triticum urartu, assembly GCF_056163025.1. Taxonomy (NCBI): domain Eukaryota; kingdom Viridiplantae; phylum Streptophyta; class Magnoliopsida; order Poales; family Poaceae; genus Triticum; species Triticum urartu. Next base: position 599,610,252 of record NC_141877.1, read on the forward strand.
AATCCAACGAAATAATTTTTTATGATATGCATTAACATTTTGTTAGTTAAATTTATGGTTAAAATTTGACGCAAATTGTGAAGGGGACCAAGGCAGTAGGTCTGATGTTGGAGGGAGTAGCATTTGCACCAGAGCAAGGACGAGAGACATATAGTATTTGTTGACAGGCACGCTTGCAGCAATTTTTGTACAGTAGCAAGTGGCATCCTCTCTAATCTATACTCTACGCTATGTGCAGCTGACATGCACGCAGACTAGTCTACGTGCAGCGGAGGAGAGGAGGAGAGGAGGAGAAGAACACATGCACGCTGGTAGCTTGATTAGGCATATCACATGCACTTTTGAATCTACTTTCTCTGATCTGGATTTAATAGACGCATGCCTGCCTGCCTGCCTGTGGTCCGAGTACTGTGTCCAGAGAGCCAATGCTAGCGTACCGTCGCATTACTTTCTTCTACCACATTAGTGAGTAGTAATTCAATTTTGGAAGCACAGAAGAAAATATGTATAGGTAAACACGGTTAAAGCAATGCAGCATCCAGATGCAGTCCTGCGTGCACTGATCTGATCTAGATCTCTATACAAGCAGGTGCAGGCCTAGCTAGGCAGCTAGAGAGATGCTTAGCTATAGCTGCTCGCTTAGGTCAAGTACTAGGCTTGTATGCACGCGTACTTGTGCTCCTCCTCACCTCTCACGTCCAAATCGTACTACGATACTGGATCGTGCAGATGGGATGTACTTGCCTTTCAATTTCTTGACTCGGAAGTGAGCTTGGAGCTTGGTGCTCATAACAACGTGTGTTCTTCTTCTTCGACGTGACCGGACCATGCAACATGTAGGTGCACATGCTAGCAGTGTATGTAAATCGGAGGTAGTACTTGGTTTGCATGTACACATGCATTGCAAAACTTGCGTAGTAGTACTTGTAGTTTTTGGCGAACATGTTCAAATCCTTCATCAACAAAAAAACCCGTCTACATACAGTAGTACCTGTAGTAGGTTGTAGCTGCTGTACACGGGCAGAGCCAGGTGTGTACGCACAGTAACTTTTGCGTTTACTTGGAACAGTTGAAAACGAAGTAACTTTTGGCTGTGGTGCCGTACGTACGCGCCGCAGGCTACCTAGCTAGGCTGGAGTGGTGCCTTTGCGTCGCCAACGGCCGGCAGGCGTGCGCCGTCGCGCGTGCGATGGAAGTGTGGTCGCGGCCGGCCGGCCGGCGTGGTCCTGCGCCTAAACAGCATACGGCTGCGAGGGCTAAACTATGGTTGGAGTAGCTGCGTGCATGCATGCATGCATCGTGCCATCGATGAGGGAGCTAGCGCGTGCGCATGCAGCCGGCCGGTGCGGCGCGCGCAGGCACGCGCGCGCACGGCGTGATGTTCCCCCGGTGTACATCAATGAGTTTTTTTCTCTCTATTTTATGTGCGACGGGACAAACGGCTTGGGCTACGGGCTGGCTTGGTTTCACACCGGCCGCGGCCGAAGATGAGTCAATTACACTACTGGCGTCTAAACTTGCCGCAAACGATTATTTTGATGCTAGAACTTGTGACATACATTGAACTGGCGCAAAAACTTAGCTCGGGCGTGCAAGTACAGTGCAAATCACGTGTGGATACGAAGCGATGCTGACTTGGCATGGGGCACACTGTCAGTGATTGGAAGGCTGAGAGAAGGGCGTGTGGCCTGTTTTTTTTTTGCAAAAAACAACTTGAATTGGCATTTTATTTTTTCGCCTCTATGAGAGGTGGGTCCCATATGTCAGTGCAGTGTGAAAATTAACGATAAATAAAGCTCCCGGGTCTCGAACCCTTGACCCTGCCTTGCACACAGAAGGATGTAGGGACTACACCTTCTAGTATTCACGTCACAAAATGGATAACTAATATGGCAGAACAAAGACGCTCGTGGAGCTGAAATGGACTGTGATCAATGCCGCCCATTTGCACCTGTTCTTTTCTAGAAAATTGTAAAAGGTATGTACTCCTTCCGTTCTTAAATATTTGTCTTTCTAGACATTTCAAATGTACTATCACATACGAATGTATGTAGACATATTTTAGAGTGTAGATTCACTCATTTTGCTTCATATGTAGTCACTTGTTGAAATATCTAGAAAGACAAATATTTTGGAACGGAGGGAGTAACTTCTAATCTCAGTAATGAAAATAACATTTAATTATTTGCGTGGTATAAATATTATACATACAAACTTAATAACTTACGTTTCATAATTGTTCACGTGTTATTTTAAAAATATTCATATATTTAAAATAAGATTTGTGAATTACAAAAATGTTTGGCTAATTAATAACAATACAAATATTTTTAACATTACAATTCCGAAATATTATTTAAAGTATACAAACAATTCTGTAATTATACACACATTGTATAAATAAATGTTCATAATTTAAAGTTTAAAATTTCATATGTATATTCATTAGTGGCTAATAGTTCAATTATATTTTCTGAATATAAATCAGGAGTGAAAATTATATCACACAAATGTTTGTATTCATCATTTTGTATGATTTAAATATAAGCTACAAGTGTATAAATTTTTTGTATCAATTTAATAAACATTTAAATCTCCATATTTACCAAATATTTTTATATAATACTCCCTCTGTAAGAAATATAAAAGCGTTTGGATATTTCTTTACAAAAGGAGTACATGGGTGTATATTCAAATAATTTTATTTACTAATCATTGTTTGTATATAATATTTATGACACATGAATGTTTGAACATTGTTTTATTACTTACGTTTTACATATGTATTAAAAACTAGTGCGTGCAAAATGGGTCGCGCTATTTGCGGCTCATATAAGTCCCACATGCGTTCTCCTGATGGTTGCTAAAAAAATATGCGTCCTCCACTCCTCCTTACATTAAAAACTACTATTATCATATCATTTCAACGTGAATGTTGGACTGGCTTGGATGGTTAGCTATCCAGCGGTTGGTCTTGGCTTCAAGACCCGTGAGCGTTTGTTTAATTTTTACTTTCACGTACTGACAGGTGGGCCCCATGTGTCATAGAGTCAAAATGAAATGGCATCTGCTGCGTGTTGATAAGGGTTTTTTGTGAGAAATAAAAAAAGTTCAGGGGTTTTTGCAAAAAAAAAACAGGCCCCACGCCACGCTGGCAAGTCAAGTCAGCGTCAATTTCGTATTCAAATGCGATTAGCACCGTATTTACACGTCTGAGCCAAGTTTTTATACCAGTTTAATGTATGCCACAAGTTCTAACACCAAAACAACTGTTTGTGCCAAGTATAAGCACCATCAGTGTAATTGACTCAAGATACTACTATATAGGACTACTATTCAACGCCAGATCGCCATGGATTGATAAATGCGGTTGCTACCTCAAAAGAAGATCGCCGTCGATTGGTGAAATCTTTCAAGACTGTCAACTACTGTCTGAGAGCATCTCCACCACAATGAGCTAATTCAAGTCCCTATATGTCAAGCGTTCTTCTTCAGGCTGGTCGTAATGGGAGCACTGTTCAAGATATCTTTCGATATTCCGATAAATCGGCCGATTTATCGCTTACCGTTGTCTGGCCGATAAGATAAATCGGCCGATAAATCAACCGATATGACGATAAATCAACCGATATGCCGATAAACTGGCCGATTTACCCCTTATCATGGGTCGGCCGATAAGTTCCCGATAAGCGATATCTCCAACATTGAATGGGAGTATATAACTAGTATCATGCATGCCAACTAGGCAATTTAGATGATGTGGCATATAATTAAATAAAGAAAGAGAAGGTTGAGTATCATATTATGATACCGTATCATAATAAATGCTACACTACTATGTGTCATGCATGGCAATAAATAAAGTCATCTATGATACTACTATATGATATTATGCATTAGGGAAGTAGTATTATACACTAGTATCATATGCATGATAGTAACTTATGATACTACCCATTACAAGCAGCCTCATTTGTTCATGCATGTAACCATATTTCCTAGTACATATTTCTCAAATTACTTGGTCAAATGCATGTGATTGATGCGATGAAGAGAGAGAAAAGAAAGAGTAAATAAAAAGAGAAAGTGGTTGGGGTGGGCCACATCTTACGTGCGGTGCTGCCTGGACATCCTCATATCCTCCTCATATTTGGTATGAATTTACCGACGGTCCGATCATATGCGGACAAGGTGGAGTGTCCGATTGGGTGTCTTTTCCCTTCTCTCTCATGTCCGAATAGTGACTGGGCTGCTCTCCCAGGCTTATGAGGATGATTTGGGTCGTCCGGTTATAGATGCTCTGACTAGTACATCCATTCCTCCAAACAAACTTTGGTGAAGCCCGGAGAATTAGGCCTCCTCTCATTCATAGGATATAAGAACATCATGAAAATTAAGAAATCATAGAAGTTGAGCTAACATGTATCTCATTTGCTATAGAAAAAGAGATATGATAACAATTTTTTCCATTGAGTTTAGACTAATGTTTCTTTTTTGAATTATGAATCATTGGTCCCTATCGTGCATAGGAATACGAATCCAAAGGGCACCAAAGAATTTTTCCTACAGAATTTCCATCCTTTAGTCCTTCTTTGATTCTTAGGATAGGAATATTATAGGAATAGGAAAAATCATAGAAAATGAAAGGACATATATCTCAATTTCTATAGGAAAAGAAATATCATTTGACACATAGAATATGATTTTTTTTTTCATTGAGTCTAGACTATTTTTTATTTTGAAATGTGTAGGATTGGTCCCTATCCTATATAGAAATAGAAATTCATTCTTACAAATCAAAGGGATCCAAAGAAATTTTCCCTACAAAATTGCTATTAGTTAGCATTCCTATAAAATTCCTGTAAACAAAAGGAGGCCTCATAATTCCTATAAAGTTCATGTAAACCAAATGGGGCCTTAGAAATAATATCATCATAGCTCAAGAAATAATTGACGCCCTTAGGTTGAGTAAATGGAATCTTCTTACCACATGGTGTATGTGGTAAGCAACCTCAAAACAAAATAAATAAATAAATGGAATCTCCTTGCTTTCACGGTTAAAATCAACCTCGCTAAAGTTGCTTGGAATGGGATTTCATCACTAAGGCTCTCAATCGTAAAATGATGCATGCTTACCTCCAAAATGCTAAACCTGTATATAAAAAATGTTTCTAATGTATACAAAAAATGTACAATGTGCATGGAAGAGTAGACGTAAACAAATATAAATTTTCAAAAATGTTAATCATGTATTTGAAAAAAAAAGCTAAACGTGTCTACAAAAAATGTTCCTGATGTATACAGCAAATGTACAAAGAAAAGCGAAGAAAAAAAATTAAACTGAAAAAGAGAAACTAAGAAACTAAGAAAAAATGAAGAAAAACAAAGAAAGAAAGAAAGAAAAAGCAAAGAACGAGTGAAAATCCAGAGAGGAACAAAGAAATCAGTGAAAAACAAATAAAAACTGAAACCAATGAAATAAAACCAAAACAAAAAAAGAAAAAGGAAACCAGTGTAAAAGATTTCAAAATAGTGAAAATCACGAAAGAAAAATAATGAAACCAAAGAAAACCAAGAAAAGAGGGAAAAGGACCAAAGAAAATCAATGGAATAGAATGAAAACAGTGAAAACTGAGGAAAAAAAATTGAAAAACCAAGAAAATCAAAGAAAAACAAAAAAGAAAGAAAAGGAAAAAACAAAGAAAGAAGGAAAAATTTAAGAAAAACAAAGAAGAATGCTGCAGCAACCAAACGAACACATCGACCAGACCGATCGACCAAACGCACAAAACAAAACCATAATGGGCAGGCTAGTAACGCTCAAAGCCGAGAAACTTTCAGGCGAGACGGTACAGAGGGCCGCACTAAGTGATATCACTTTTTTCGACTAAAAAATGATTTATAGCTCTGGCGGGTACATACCCCCAAGTGGTGCGCTCGAGCAGTATATGAACTGGTTCATATTACTTCCACCAGTTTTGGGAATCCTTGATTGGTTTTTCTGTTTCCTTTTCTTTTCTTCTTCTTTTCTGCTTTTTTTCATTATGATACAATATTTAAGTTTTTGGAACATTTTTTGAAATACGGGGATATCTTTTGAAAAAAGGTATTTTAAAAATCCAAAAAGATTTATAAATTCGTGACTATATTTTCACGTTAATATTTTTATAATTTTTCGAATTAATGGCCATTTTTTGAAATACAGGAAGTTTTTAAATTCATGAACATTTTTTAAATTTATATTAAAATATTTTCTAAATTCAAAATATTTTTTAAATTTATGAACTTTTTAAAAATTTATGTTTTTAGATCTCTATTTTTTAGAATAAAAACAAAATAGTAAAAATCAATAAACTGAAAGAAAAGAAAGGGCGCCTTGCAAATGGGCCTGGCCAAAACTCGTGCACGGGGTGTGAGTTTGATAGCTTTCCCCTGCATAAGGTTTAGGGTTTAGGGTTTAGGAGCTCCCTATCCAACGGGTACCCCTTTCAAGGAGCTCGCAACGGACATGGGTGCATGCGGAGATGCGCTGAGTGGTGCGCCTATTGACTGCCACCACATGTCGTGCGGTTGGCACCTGCGGGACACATTTTTTTTGCCTGTGTGTTTCCTTTTTTTTCCTGGTTTTTAGATTTTTTCTTGGTTTTTCTTAGGTTCTCTCGAATTTTATTTGTTTTGTCGAGCAAGGCACGCCGTGTGAAAAAAGCGCATTTATGCTTCATAGTGAAACACACACATCGGTGCTTCCCCAAAAGTGCAAAGCTCTGTTGTGCTTTCTGAAAAGTGAAAAGTACATTAGTGCTTTCGCGTGAAGCACAATTGTGCTTCTAGAAAAATGAAAACAGAGGTGTGATTCACGGTGACTTCACGATGAAACACATCTGTGCTTCTCTGAAAAATGCAAAAGCACAATTGTGCTTCCGATTTTTTTTTGAAAAACACAGTTGTGCTTCTGTTTTTTTATATTCATTTTTTTTGGATTCTATTATTTTTTAAATTTTTGCTTTTTAGTTCTGGTTTTTCTTGGGTTTTGTTTTCGAAAAAAGGTCATCAAATCTATTAACATGAGATCTAGTTTGGAAGATCTGATGCGGAAAACACAATGGTAAAACGATTCATGATTTGTACACATGATTCAAAAAATAAAATGTTTTTAAAAATGAACCAAGGAAAAAAGTACATAATTCCCATGTGCGATGAGTGCGCACATGCGGTGCATCACTTGTCAATGCGAGAGGACGTGGGGAGTGGCCTTTGCAAGACATACACTCTAATTGGTGATTTCGCGACTGGTTCTTGGGAGGCGCATGCTCGAAAGCCGGCCCTGCCATTTTTCAGGAAATGACCCTCAACCGTCTGGGAGTTATATGTCGTCCATACCTAGACGTATTTGGTCTCGCATCTAGGGTGACACTATTGGGCTAACACGGTACTATAGCTTTGGTTTGACGGTCTTATGCAGTTTTACATTAGACTCTTGGGGTTTTCTTCGATTTTGATATTCCTTTCTTGTTTTTATTTTTCTTCTTGGTTTTTTTATTTCTTGGTTTTCACTTTATTTCACAGTTCTTGTTAAGTTTACTTACAGTTTTTCCTTTTCCTTTTCCTTCTCCTTTTTTATTTCTTTTGCTCAACACATTCTACTTTTTTTCATACAATGTACATTTTTCATATACATAAAGAACACTTTTTATACATGTTCATCTTTTTTTCAATTATATGTTTTTGGTGGCTACATGTTTCATATACATCAAGGTCATTTTTTTATACATGTTTAAGAATTCTAAAATATGTGAATAACATTCTTTTAAATATATATTTTTATGTCTATGTTTTTCATACACATTGTACATTTTCCATATACATATAGTAAAACATTATTTTTGTGCACTTTTAATTTCTTCAAATACATGATTAATATTTTAAAAAATATATGTTTATGTCTATTTTTTCATACAGATTGTACATTTTCCTTATCGACAAGGAAAATAATAATACCCATTTAATATATTTCAGAAACAATGATTAACGGCTTTTAAGTACATGTTTTCATGTCTACTTTTTTATACACGTTGTACTTTTTGATATACATCTGGTAACATTTATTTATATTTTTCAAATAAGTGTTTAAATTTTTTTCCAGATACGATCTTTAACATTTGTTTTGAAGACATGTTAAATATTTTTCAAGTACGTTTTGAAACACTAATTTCAAAAAATGCTATCAAGATTTTCTTGAGTTGTGCAATATTTTTTAACACTACACAAACATTTTATAAAACTTAAGTAATTGTTTGTGGAATATATTTATTTTTTATTTTATTTTTAAGTATAAGCAAAAGAAGAAAAAAGAAAAACAAGATAAACAAGATAAAAATGAAACAGAGTGAAGAAATATACAACCCTTCTAGTGGGTTGACCCAGTAGGGACGTTCCTTCTTGCTATAAGCGAGCTATAGTAGCTTCCCCTCAGTTGGAGCCCTGCTGGAGCATATGGGTAGACATTTCCACTCTAGGAGGCTCTGGAAAATTCTGAAACCTTCCTGCACCCTTCGTTGGTATTTCCAGGTCCCTGAAACTTTTCCGGTTCACCGAAATGCTTCTGGTTTTCTATAAAACACCGCCAGTTCTCTATTCGAAACACTTTTGATATTCCCAAAACATTCTTGATGAATTTCTCTCACGCTCCTAACTCATGTAGAACTCAATAAATCGTTGACCCATAATCACGTGACCTGATGCGCTTTGATATCTAGTCTGGATAGCAGAAGGTTCTCGTGCCTTTTCCCCATGATGTGACGCTGTGTTATCGAATCCAGAAGAGGATGTGCACTACGACAAAGGCTCCAACAAGTTACTGTTATCAAATTAAATTCTAGTTTTTTAGCCGGACCTTTAACAACCTTTTGGGTGTAAACACTGGTATTAAAACAAGCATGGGTATGGGGTCTTACTCTCACAACCTTATATTTTTGTGTGGGATCTTACCTTGATAATAAATATAACTTTGGAAGACACCCACTATGATGTTCTTGTGGTGCCAAATGTATATTTTTTTCAAATTCTTTTGGATATCCATTTTTCTAGAGCTCCCCTGATGGCATTGTCCATTTTAGATGCACCTAGCACAATCAAGCATCTTCGGGTGTAAAAGAATTTAGTTTCTTATTTGATTTACTATTCATAGAGAAAGCACATGAGCTTGGGCTTGTACTCCCACTATTCAATATATGTGAGAGAAAATTCCATAGTCTACGTCCAAATTATGCAACTAAGTGGTGCCCTATGGCACATTCAAATGGTTGTACCCACTACTCTAGTGAGAGGCCGCCCTTGTGGTGTTCCCCTCCCTGACCTCCCCCTCGATCCTCTGCTCCAGCCTCTCTCTCCTCCCCCCTCCTCGCCGCTGGCAGCCACAATGGTCGGCGATGAGCGGGGGAGTGGTTTGGCAATTGTTCTATGTGTACACTAGTTTGCTTTCTCTCCAAAGTAAACCAGATCTGAGCTTCGGAATATGCGTCGCTTCCTCCCGATTAGGGATGAAAACCGAGCGGAAACGGACGAAACTGGGTGCTGCCACATTTGTTTTCATATATTTTTGTAGATGCAGAAACGAATACAGAAACCCCGAAAATGAATACGGAAACAGGTCCGTAGTGTTGTTTGTCCATCGGCGTCGTTGTGCTCTGTTGTGGGTCTTCCCCCTTTGCATCTCACTCCTCTTTCAAGGCAGCATGGAAGTGGAAGGGGAGATGAGAGATGCAGATTGGGGATTGTCGGCCAGAGCTTGTTGGTGGAGGACCTCTTACTTCTCGGTTGCCACCATGGTGGTGGGTAAGGAGAATAAGAGAAGGACGATGGAATATGCGGACAGAGTCCGAGCTCATCGCCGGTGGTGTTCATCGCGGAGGAGTCAAGGCGCCCATAGTAGTGGTCGGCAACCATTCTTCATCGCCACTCCATTGACTTTTCTGGCCGAAGGACGACCGTTGTTTTACCTCCCAACCTTGTTGCATAATGGGAGACAGGTCAACCATTGTTCGAAGATTATTGCTTCTTCTTGACGATCCAAGTGGTTTCGTCCCTGGCATCGTCCAGGTTGGGTCCATGTAGGAGCTGTGTTGAACCCGATTGTGTTTCCATTTTCCTGGTTGGGGTCCCCTTTGCAAGTTTCATGGACTAGTTTGTTATTTTCCTTTTTATGCGAGCACTGAAGTAAACTGCCTTGTACCACCAAAGAAAAAGTATAATGCAGTGCCTGGGTCCTTCGGGGGCCCTTCCCCTGTTCAGAAAAATGCTAGCCATGTGGATCCTAATCACACATAGACCTGACGTGTACTTACGGTGGTTGTACACAGTACACTCTTGATGCGATACTAAGAGCAAATAAAAAAACACACTTTATAAAAAAAAGGCTATCCATGTAGATAACCACCGAACAATTGAGAGTTTTGACTTTTACTCCCTCCGTTTCAAATTATAATAAATTTTGAATATTTCAGTATGGACTGCATACGGACTGGAATAAATGAATAAACACAGTAAAATGTGTCTATATTCATTCGAACCGGAAAAAAAGTTAGAACATCTCATAATAGTGAACGGCGGGAGTGTTAATCAAGATAAGATTATTACAACTTGCTTTGGAACTCCGACTCCATTGACTAGAAGAGCAATTTGGGGCCGAGAGTTGGAAATCAGCGCTGAATCTACATGGTAAAATGTAAAAATAACGCACTTGAGTATACACCTGTGCGATAGGAAGATGCCAACCGGACAGCCAAGTCAATCAACTAACCAAGAGCAACGAGGGAAAATTAGTGTTTCCCAGACCTAATATGCTCATTCCAGTGTTCAATCATTGATCAACCGCAACGGACTTGCTATAGAGAAAAGAATATTGCTTGTAACCGCTAATCATAGGACAAATGGAGTGAGAATTAACAAAATAAGTAATGAGAGGTGAAGTGAGCGAGCAAGCAACTAACGCTAGGTACGTGAGCGTGGTTGTCTAACGACCTAACGTTGGTTGGTGCTCCCTCCAATCACAGGCTCGTTTGACTACATCCACGACGAACATCCCCTTGTCACAAACCTTATATATACACACTAATCTCGACTCTTGAGTAGTGGACTAACTGAGGCTACTAGCAATTTGGTCCAAGCCAGAGAACCAAAAGTTAGCTTACCATCTTGACTTCAATCAGTTCTCTTCCCCTCCCGGCCCCGGTCGATCATGCCTTGCGATGGCGATGGCGACGAGTCGAAAGGCCGCCTGAAAGCGGTCAACATCGCCGCCCGCGTCGTCGCCATGGGGCTCGCCGTGGCGTCGGCGGCTCTCATGGTCACGGCCAGCCAGTGCACCATCGTCCTCCCGAACGGCGCCGAGGCACACACCGTCACTTACAGCGACTTCGGCCCCTTTGTGTACGCCTAATACGCTTTTCTCCTTTAGAGACGGAATTCGTGCATGCAGGTATACCCGTTTACGAGCCTGGTTTGTGCGTGCGCTCTGACAAGGCGGGTTCGTGCGTGCAGGTACCTGGTGGTGGCGAACGCCATTGCGGCGGTCATGGTGGGGGTGGCCATCTTCCTGAGCGTGTGGAAGAAGGGCAGCGGCAAGTGCTCCAAGGTGCTCGTGCCGCTCCTCGACGTCGCCGCGCCGGCGCTGCTCTACTCGGCGACCGGCGCCGCCTTCGCCACCACCGAGTACATGTCCTACTGCTCACCGCGCGGGCGCGGGCGCGTCAGCGTCTGCGATGGCACCGTCCGGGGCACAAATAACTTCTGCAGCCAGGTGCACATGGCCATGTACATCTCGCTGGCCGCCGCCGGCGCCGTGTCGGCCGCGGAGCTGGTGAAGAACTTGAAGCTGTCCTTCTGCAGCTCCGGGTCGGACTGCGACTCGGACGCCGGCTGCGAGCATGGGTGCCACCACAAGCATTAGCCAGAGTATTAGTTACGTACAATAATGTTAATTGACTGCTTCGATTTTTTACCACATTCCAATTGTGCAGCTGTTAGTTGGTCACTACTATATTTTGTATCTACGTTATGAAGGGAGCAACTTGTTCGTTGTGCTGCTGTTGTCTGCATTAATTTCCGCCGTTCTAGTATTTGATTGACTATCGCTCTCTCCGTTCCATATTAACTGTCGCATATGTTTCTCCTATGAAAACCGACGACGAGGCTCGTTGACTCCAGCCTACGGTTAAAAGCAACCAACATGTCAAGATCTAAATTCGAAATGGTTTCTGGTCCTGGTCATGGACCATTGTGTTCACGTCCACGGTCCAACAAAGAGACGAAGTTGTGGTATCTTTCTTTCCGGTACAAACAACAACACGCGTGTTCATTAGCGCTCTTGTCCAGCGAAGAGAAGGCGAAAAAGTGCCACCGAAGTAGATGAGCAGGCTTCTATTGCTACGCAACAAACCAAAGTTCAGTCCATATGCTCGAGATGCATATGCAAAAGATTAGCAGCATCACAATCAGATAATTCATTTGAAAGAACAGGGTGACATTACCTGAAATTGTCATACCTCGAAGATAATATATTGTTGGCCTTCTTTATGTCACCCTGCATTACAACAAAAGAACATTTGATGACCTTACCACTACCAGGGTGCATGGGCTGGCTACATGCATCGTGCAACATGAGTTTAGCCAGACTAGCAGATTCGTATGGAGGTGTGTCTCTGTCGGATCTCACAAGATTAGGTCGGTGCTGGTCTTCGGTGGATCTGTTTGGATCCGGTCTTCGTTCGTCTTCGGTTGGGAGTTTACATGTTTGATCCTTTCGATCTATGACTTTCTTCATCGACGATGGTTACTACTCTGGTGCGCTGGTCCTATGGGGGCTTAGCACGACGACTTTCCGACTATCTAGCACAATAAGTTTTGTCCGGCTCTGGTGAGGGAGGGGTGACGGTGACGCGCCTTCGGCTCCCTCCAGTGCTTGTAGTCATTGCTAGGCGGTCCACGGACATGGTTGTAATCTTTATTACCTCTGTTGTTCTTTGTACCGCCATAATTGAAAATGAATAGATTGGAAATTTCTCTAAAAAAAACTCTTGATGTGTGTTTAACCGCATGATGCCTGATGATTTTCCATTGAGGCGTGGTTTCAATGATAGTCTCGATTGCTTTTCGGTGAGGGTTGCTATTCCTTACTCTTGTTTTACCTTCGATCTGGTTTTTAAGAGGGTATCTTCATCACCTTGTATAGTTCTGTTGTCTTGCTTTAAATATAAAGCAAGGAGAAAGTCCTTTTCGGTAATATAATTGTTTCCATGTTTTATCATTATCAGATGATAAAAATTAAATGATAAACATGTGACTAAGAAAACACATGTTGTGCAATGAACAAAAGTACCATATACTTCCTACTAAGAGACCATCTTTTAGGGAAGAAAAGCAATCATCATGCGTTGTATGCTAAGATGCCGCAATTATACCTACCTTCTGATTTTTGAATTTTGTTTTTCAACTTAACAATCATCGCGTGTCGCAGCTAAGATATCACAACTATATATGTGCTTTTAGATTTTTGGGATTTTATCAAAGGCTTAGACCTTGCGGTGGGAGTTCGAGGCTATACCAATATAATTGGATTTTGAGTAGGATGTTTGTACCTCAGCTGGACATACATGCCTGCATGCTGGATCCATATTAGTTGATTAGAACAAGTAATGCGCTGGTCGAGGGCCTCATGACTAGTCCAAAGTCCCAACTAACTCATGTTAGAAGTCGGAAGCTGCTGCCTATGGTGTGGTCGCATAGTGGGAAAATGATTGGAACAACATGTAGGCCCAATTTGTCCTAAAAAAGAAATGTAGACCCAATTGCAGAACATATACAATTAACTTTTCTTGACTATGATATACCTTCAATCAATAAGATTATGGAATCGGGGCGCTACAAAATTCGAGCAGGCAGACCTAACACAAATTTTGTATGTTTATACCTGCCTAACTAGCTACCTAATCTCCTCACAATCAAGACTCATCGTCAAAACATATTACTTAGTCTCATGGTCTCTTCACCTTGAGATAAGAACACGTGTTGATTATTCATAGCTGATTTTAAATATGCCATTTTATGGTGTAGTTAGTTGCAATACGCAAATGATCAATGACATAACATTTGCAATTAACAAGTAGGTTTTGCTGGCCGAGGAAGGCTAATCAATCATTCCAGACAAGGGGTGGTACTTGATGGCTTATAAACAACACTGAGCCCTAGTCAACGTGGACTATATATCTTACCTCACTCCATATCATTGCACAACTTGCGAGTTTGTACAAGTTTAGTTAGTCATGAAGAAGATTGATTGATAGTGCCATACATTGATTGTCATGAATTCGTTTGTAAAAATGTTAACTACTCCATGCAGTTCCCTAGGCTCTAGCCGCCTTCGTTACATATCGTTGACAGACGTGACTAAGAATATTGTAGAAGACACATCACACACAATCGTAAAAGAAGACAAATAATCAAAAGGAAGAAGACAAGGAAATTGGTTATGAGATTGTGACAACGTGTCGGCAAGTCTATCTGTGACGGCTCGCTCTAGAAATTGGTTATATCACATTGTCGTATGGATATAGCGCGGGTGCCGATGATTGAACACCCGATCAGCCCCTTTAGGCATCTCTAATGGAACTCCTAAATTTTCACTCCCTAAATGGGTACTATTTGAGGAGTTAAAAAACATGGAGCTAATAAAAAAACCTCTATATTTTAACTTCGTAAAATATGTCTTTGCCAATTCTTTCATTTTTTGGTTATATACTCCATTTCAACTGGATACCTGCACTGCACATGTATTAATTAGAAACTTGATAATTTCAATGCATGCAATTCAACAACATTTCAAATTTAATTTTTCGAATCCATACACACCCAAGGGTCCAAATGAGGTGATAATCCAAAATAAACTTGATAAAACCACAAGAATCAAGTGTTCAGTAAGATCATTCTGGAGTTTGTGATGAGCTTCTCGTTTCTCGATCATTCGATGGGCTGGACTATAAGAAAAACGGTCTGTTGCAACAAACTACTGATAACTGCTTTCAATCTGCTGATCTGCTCCATCTGATAATCAGTCGGGTTTACTTCTTCCTCCATCACGACGGCTACACGGGTGTTCGTCGCCGGCCAACTCAGAAGGGGAGGGAGGGCCTGATACCGCCGCTGCTTGCGAGATCTCGTCAGAGGGCGCCGAACGATGGCCGCCGCGCGACGTGTAGCCGCGCCGGCAGGAGCAGCTTCGGGGCCGACGGTCGCCACCGCCCTGGGAGTCACCTCCGCGCCGGCAGTTGGGTCGGGTGGACCCGGCCGCCGCGTCTGTGAAGGAGCAGAAGGCTAGCTCGCCTCCTTCTCTTCTTCCACGTTCCTCTGAAAGCAAGAATCATCAACAGCTTCTTCTCATCAGATTCGTTGAATCACATATGGTGCTTAATTGATCTTAGATCCGTACTCCTTGTCTATCTGCTAACAGCGCCTGCGCCTGGCACTGCTCTGTAGTCGACGGCCCGTGGTTTGTTGTGGACAACGAGAACGATTCCTCTCCTCTCTCCTCTGTTCTTCTTCTTCTCCTCTGTTCATTGTTCTCCTGGCCTACTTGCTCTCAACAGAGTATTTCTGATTTTTCATTTGTTTCTTGACCTTTTATCTCGTAATTAGCACCTACAACATTTTTTTCCCTAAAAGTCGGGTCAACAGAAATAAAATGGTTCGATACGTAGTGTATCAGTATGTACATTTATCTTCGAGTAACATAGAAATGACCATGTCTGATGCTGGTTAACACATGTCTACAATTATTGTAGGTGCTTCGCCTCTTGCTGTCCTTGGATATCTTCTGGCAACACATCTTTCTCTTTATTCTACGTACAATTCTCATTCTGCCTGCATGTGCCACAACTGTTTTTAAATTTAGTTCAAATGTTCAGCCATACATGCATGCTCAGCCTTGCTTTGAATTTCGTCATTAAATTTGATGAATGAAGAATATGTTAGGGTGTGTCCATCTCTCATCTAGATGTCTCATCTAACTCCTAAACCGTTGGAATTTATGCGGAGCTTCGTAGGGACTTTTTCCTTTTCATTAATCAAGTAGTGTAGGAGTTAGATGAGGCTTTGTTAATTCTCATCTGAGAATTAGCAAGTCCTTATTTTGAATCTGTTAATATATTTTTCTACTCTGCAAGCCTTGCTCTAGTGATTCGCACAATTAATAATGGAGTACAGACTTCATATGGATTGCGCATTTGGTACAATCATTATGCCTTCTGAACTCATCTTTCCATGTTTTCTTCTCTCTGCATATGATGTTTCTCTTGACCACTTGCATCGTATCATTGTGAATAGGAATATGTTATTATATCCCTCGTGCTAAAATTGACAAAACTGCTACAATATTGTTCAGAAGTGACATTGACAAGAGGCTCTGTATCATCACAAAGGGAGGCTACCATCATTGGGTACAAGAACTAGAATAGTAGACGACCACCATCAAGCAGTGTTTTACATAGTTTTCATCCTCAGTGGCATAATGAAGGTTCATCAGCAGGAGCATCAGGCCACCCTTCCCACCAAGGTCTATGACTTTTCCATCTCCCAAGTTAGTTAGTACAGTACGATCTAATTTAGCAAAGGGAGGCACCATTAGTTCGTCAGGAACTTCTAAAAGCTCAAGACTACTGGCCCTATAACTATCTCAAAATTCTTGGATTACGGGCGTTTGAAGCTTGAACCCGGTTACTCGTGCAGTTATGTACAGGTACTGTACTACGAGTACCAGGTTTATATTACTTGTCCATGCACTGCAAGTATATCATCTTTTTCTGAAATCTGAACTGCAATTACATTTCGTGGTCAGTTTTAAACTGTCCCGACACGGCTAAACACTAATAACGGCAGGACGTGCTTACCTGGCTACTGCCTCCAGTGGACACATCCATCTTTCTTTTTTTGATGAATATGTAAAGGCATCAACCAAATCCCATCACCATGGATAAACTGATCTACTAATGGATTCTAACCTTACTGTTCATTGAATCAAATGTGGACATGTGGTCCTATCAGGAAAGGAAGAAATTTCAATATGACAACACTTGTGAAAGGAAGAGTAGACCATTTTCATATATTTTGGCAGACAATACAGTGGTACAGGCTATGGGTACACATGAAGTCTAAACTAGATAGCTCATAAATTTTATCGTGTATTTGACTGGTTTTGCTAAACCATGGCAACAACTTTTTGTTGGTTCCTTATTGATTAATAGCCTTCCTTCGGCTAATCACCGATGGCTTCTCAACAGCATTACATACTCCTAGTCAAATCCTCTGAGGCTATCAGGCTATTACGATGATCAAGATATATTCGTGGATATTTGTGATGGAAAGAATATATTCTATGCAGCGGACTTGTGACATTGTCTTCAGTCCAATGCAGAAAAATCAGCATGTGAAGGTCTGAAGAAGAAATAGAGCATTGAATAAGCAATTGTGTCAGTGTCACCTGAACTAAATTCAGGTCAATGCTGTCCACTGGAACCACGCCCACAGCTTAGCATCCCCATTGATGACGCTGAAGTTTGAACATCCTTCACGCTTTCTGAACTGGTTCAAGGCCATGATAGAATAACGGAATTGCTAATTTTTCATACGGATGAAAACATTTGGCTTTCATGCGTTTTTTGAGCCGCGTGATCTCCGTCACGAGATTCGTGTTTCTTTCCGTCCTTTGTTGACGCTGACTTTTCTTATCGGGTCCGCTTCGTTCGGCTCCGCTCGCTATCCCGCGCCAGTGCTTTTTCTTTTCTCCCCGTGTAGCTTCTTCTGTCTCTTTCCTCGCCGCTCGACCCCCTTGTCATTTCGAACATGTAATCCGGAACAGAGGCGAGTGAGAGAGATCGCCATGGCGATTTGGAGCTGCCCCTCGCCGCTCCAGGCCCCATTATTTCGCCGCTCGTCGATTTTGTTCGTCTGATTTGGTATGTTCCATCCCTTTGTTTGTTCCTCAGATCTGCTTGTTAGTGCTTAGGGTTTTCTCGGTCAGATCCGTTGCTTGTGTTAATCTCCCACATCCTCTGCTGTAGATGTGTGAGGTTGCGTCGTTTCTGGGATTGAAACTCGTCTGCCATGCGAATTTGATTAGGCTTTTTGTTTACTTGTTAGTTTGATTGATCTGTATGTGTGTCACGCCTTCACCTGCGTCGGCTATGATTAATCTGTATGTGTGTCACGCCTTCACCTGCGTCGGCGCCGGTGGACAACGAGTCGCCTGAACTTGATGATCCAGACGATGGCGCAGAACACAACAGTCAGACATGGTTGCAGAGGGTGAAGCCTCGAGTAGGTGTGGTGGGCTGACTGGTGTGCCCACGTGACAGGGTGTGTGTGCTCTGTATATTAGCTGGGCATGCGGGAGTTAAGTCTGAACCGTCTCTCCTGTTCTCTGAACCTCTCCCAACTCTCCTCTCCATATCCTATCCTCCCCAAATCCCTCTTGTATTTTGTGAGATCTATCATGAGATGGGGCATGACATTGTGGTTACTTGTTTGAATTCGGCTGGTTGTTTGGTTGATCTGTATGCGATATTGTGCAATCTGAACATAGTGGATCGTGTTCAGTCCCCTGCTCTCAAGTGTTGTTAGTTAGTGTATCTATGTGTTAATTTTCCCCTGGGCCGTTTTTTGTTGTCACTGTGTGGATGTATGGTTGGTCCCCTGGTTGCCTTGGGATTGTCTCTGTAATTCTCATCGGATTTACAGTGTAATTCCTATTGGATTTGCAGTGTAATTCCTGTTTGGTTTTGCAGTGTAATTCCTAGTGGACCTACACTGTACCTCTCGCTGGGTTTACAATGTATTTCATCGGATTTATACTGTATTTGTCATTGGATTTGCAGTTGGTTTAGAATGTAATTCATTTTGGCTTTCGGTGTAATTCCTACTGGGTTTAGAGTGTAATTCCTAGTGGATTTGCATTGTGTAATTCCCATTTTTTAGCGTTTAAGTGTTGATGCTAGTTTGCCGTTGAATTTCGTGTCCTTCGAGTCCATAGCTTGATGTAGGTTGGTCCTGCTGTAGCTCTTGATTTTCTAAGGTTTGGATTTTAGATTTTAGGAACTAGAGTTTTCGGTTTACTGTCATGATTATCATTATTTTTCTCCCCAGTTTTAGTGGATTTACACTGTAAATCTTTATTGGCTTTGCACTGTACTTCTTCGTGCATTTGCACTGTAAATGTTTGTGCTTTTGCAATGTTAATCTTAGTATTTTGCAGTGTAATTATGACTTGTTTTGCGCTGTAATTATAACTGCATTTTTGTTTGCTAGACACAGTAATTGTTTTGTCCCAATTTCCGTAAGTTGGGCAGTTCAGAAGTAATTTACAGTGCTAACAATTTATAATTTACAGTGGATCTTCAGTTTCACTTCACCATTACAGTGCTTTGAATTCTAGTTCTTAGTTCTTAGTTTATAGTTCCTAGTGGGTTTTACATTGTACTCCCTCCGTCCGAAAATACTTGTCAAGGAAATCTTGACAAGTATTTTCGGACGGAGGGAGTAATTCTTAGTGGATTTCTACTTAAATTTTATCGGTATTACACTGTAATTCTTTGCAATCTTACAATAATCTTAGTGTATATGTTTGTTGGTTTATAATGTAATCTTAGTGGATTTATGTAATCTTTCTGTTTTTTCGCTGTAAACATTAGTGGATTTACACTGTATTCTTGTGTATGGCTTTGCAAATCAAACCCAAGAGGCTTTCTTTTAGTGAATTACTTGAAATAATTCTGTATTTCGTAGTGGTTTGTCACTGTAATTTGTATCTCTTATCAGTGTAATTATATCGGCATTCGTAGTGGTTTTCTGTCTGGCTCGAAGAAATTTGAGTGCAGGTGCATACATACGAACCAAATGCTAAAGAAGGGAGCATCAAGGGGCATGCATTGTACCTGAATGACGATGAAGCAGATTTTGTTAACGTATGGCTTTTTAATAGCAGAAAACATTCCTGAAAATAAATAACATTATCAAATATGCTTTCTCTAACTAGTTTCTTGACAAATTACAGAGCAGCGCATACTCTTTTACCAAGCTACTACATGCGCAAATGATGTAGAAGATATAAATGCATTGCATAAATCTCATATGCATCAGCTAATGAAGAAAGCATGTTCTATTATGCATTAGCTCATGAACTAGCATTGTTCTATTATGTGCAGCAACAGCATGTGGAGCCTACGCCTGATATGCCAAACTACATGGAATGGCAGAGCACTGTTCAGGTCATGTCTGGTGTGTTAGGAAGTAGTTTCAGTGCAATTATTTTTTAGTGCAGTGAATTTTATGGATTACAGTGGAATTAATAGCTAATGGAATTTCGAAGTTTGATTTACACTGTAATTCCTACTAATTTTGAGTGTAATTATCAGTTGATTTTCCTCTGTAATGCTTATTTTTGGAATTTGAATTTTCTTTTAGTGGAATTACAGTGTAATTGTTAGTGGAATTGAAGGTGCATAAGTTACACTGTAATTCTGAATTTTTTTCACTGTAATCCGTGATGATTTACAGTGTAATTATTGATTTTGCTCTGTATTACCCAGTGGAATTACACTGTACTTTAATTGGTTTTACACAGTAAATCTTAGTGGATCTACACAGTAAATCTTTGGATTTTTACTGTACTTATAGTTTAGTTTTACACAGTAAATCTTAGTGGATTTTGACTGTACTTTTAGTTTCTTTTTACATAGTAAATCTTAGTGGATTTTGACTGTACTTTTAGTTTCTTTTTACATAGTAAATCTTAGTGGATTACACAGTAATTTACACAGTAAATCTAAGTGGATTTACACTGTATTTTCTTAGTGAAATTGAAGTCCTTTATTTAGTGGATTTTTTACTGTTCTTTAAGTGGTATTTTCAGTGTAGTCTCCACTGTAAATCATAGTGGCATTGCAGTGGATTTTACACTGTATTTCCAAGTGGTATTTTTACTGGACTTACAGTGCATTTTTAGTGTTTTGTCACTGTAATTGTTTAGTGTAAAATTAGTCTTTTGTAAGTGGGCACTGTAGATATCTGTGTGTGTTTGAAAAGTTCCGGGTGTGGACCCGTCAAAAGTTTGTGGCCTGGACCTGTTTAAAAGTGAATTTGTGGGACAGATAACACTGGACAGAGGACACAGGAAACAGGACACTTGTCATTCTTTTGTTGGCTGAAAAATATGACTGAAGGCGAATTGGTTTTCATACGGATGTAAAATAGACAGTCCCTAGAATAAACACACGGAACCTTCCGCATGCCCAGCTACAATTGTGCTCTCTGTGGTAGAACATGACAAGGAGACCCTGCATCATCTTTTTTGGGACTGCCCATTTGCCTTGCAATGCTGGACTTCTTTTTTGATGAAATCATGTTAGCTTCTGATATGCTCCAGAAAAAAGATATCACTGGGCGTTCTGATCATGGGGTGCTTGAATATTTAGCTCCAGAGAAATGATTTCTTTTCAAGAATATACCCGCAAACGTTCAAGGATGGAGCACCAATCTCAGGGGAAACCTCAAACTTATTGAATAAGAGCAAAACATCACAACGCGCTCAACTCACTGCTTGGATTGACTCTAGCCTTTCGTTCCTTTTTATTTATGTAATATACTTTCACTGTTCTGTTAGATATTTAATTAATCAATAAGACGAAAATGAGATAGAACAGTGAGCATGTCCTAACTGATGGAGATGATGGTATGTTTGATGGAACTGTTCAATCAAAGGGGGAAACTTGAACTATGATTCGACACTATTACTAACAGTATCAAGGTCATCATCTTGCTCGATCGTTGAACAACTTGAAATAAGCACATCATTTATGAATTCTTTGTTAACGATGTCTGTCCCTGTCAACTGAGCAACTCCCTGACTTGAAAATTGGTGGTTTACCCTTGCGAGTCGTGCGCTCGCAGCTACTTCGTGGTGGGCAGCGTCGTCTCGGCCGTCTGCTCGGCGCTGGCGCTCTACCTGTTCGTCGTGCACGGGGGCGGCGGCTCGATCGCCGTGTCTCTCCTCGACGCCGCCGCGCAGGCCCTCCTGTTCTCGGCGTCCGGCGCGGCGCTCGCCGCGCGCGGCTGCTTCGCCGGCGGGGCGGACGCGTTCCGCGGGAGGGTGGGCATCGCGGCGGCCGTTGGCACGTGCGCGGCCGCTGCCGTCTTGGTCGCGGCGCTGGCAGGGAACGCGCCACGCTAGGGCTCGCCCGCGGCGGGGGCTCTGCCTGCAAACACGGATGCTCCAGCCCCGGCTGCTAGCAATTGACAGCGTCAAGATTCAGCGGGGGAAAACAGAGGAACTGCTTGTGGTTTGTACAACTGTAGAAATGATGATGCATTTTTTCTCTCTTATTCAATGATTCTTTTTAGTGTTTATTCAATGATTGATGGTCCCCGAAAAAAAAATGATCGATGGATGGATACTCGTTGTCTAGTAGTTGCTGTTGCGGTTGTATTGCCATCACAAACCCTATCTTTCAAACAACTAATACATGCAAAAACATACAGGTCGATCATTTTGGATGTTAGTCCATGTTAGGCCGGCGGGGTTGTTAAAAACACCGGAAAAATTGCTTATACTTAAGATTTTCACATCCGTATTAAGTTGGCGCGCGGGTTTT
Organism: Triticum urartu; assembly: GCF_056163025.1. NCBI lineage: Eukaryota > Viridiplantae > Streptophyta > Magnoliopsida > Poales > Poaceae > Triticum > Triticum urartu. The sequence continues at coordinate 599,632,943 of NC_141877.1, forward strand.
GGATGTATAGTCCCACCTCGCCGCGTGAGGAGTGAATCGACCAGCTTAAATAGCCAGGTCGTCCAAAAGCAATAAACTTCAGTCATCATTGCACCATTTGTTAAGGAGATAGACTGTCATTATTGATATTCTCTACTTATCACATAGAAGATTCATAGTCACAATCTATATCCTTCACAAACGGAATATTGATGTTTGCATAGCTCTTTTTGAATTACAATGTGTCGAACCCAGCAAGGTGTAGTCCAGCGCAAGGGTGGTGTCGGAGCTGTAGACGTCTGGTATAGAGAAGCAAGTGAAAAGGGGTAGGTCGGAGGGGGGATTTGGACTTTTTGTAGGGATCAGACTGTCAATTCGACGTGGTGGACGTGCCCGGACATCTCCATATCTGCCCTATGCAGATTTAAGAAAATTGTACACAAAAAATATAACATGTGTACGAAAAATTGTACACAAAAAATATAACATGTGTACGAAAAATGCTGATCATGTATTTAAATTTTTTAATCCAGCATTTCAAAAATGTTAAATCAGTGTATAATTTTTTTCTCATGTATAAAAAATATATAATGTATATGAAAAAATGTTGATCATGTATTTAAAATTTTAAAATGTGTAAAAAATGTCGTAATGTACAAAAAAATGTGCAAAATTTATTGAATAAAAGTATACATCAAAAACATATATTTTAAAAATGTTTTTTTTGGAAATGGAGGCGTACCCCCGGCATCTGCATCATGATGATGCATGCATCCATCTTATTAAAAAGCCACAAAAGCGTCACAAAGTCGTCCCAAAATTACAGCTCACAAAAGGAGTAAAATAAAAAGAAAAAATATAGTCTCAAAATTACAACCGATAAGACGAAATAAAGGATAAGCTCTCTAGACTTCTATCCTATTATGTGACCGTCATCCGAACCGGTTGAATATAACCCGTGCTACCATCTCCTAGTGGGTGCATCCAGTAACCAAAGGTTACCTGAAGTCCATAGGAGTGAGTAATGACCATGTACGGATCCATGTGATAGCTCTGAAGATAACCTGTAACAAATTCAAATTATGTTGTCTGTTAAAGATCAAATCATTTCGACAGTTCCATATAGCCCACAAAAGCGCACATATTTCAATCCGAATACGAGCTGCAGTAATATGTTCAACCCCAATTAACCACGTTCCGAACAACGATTCAATATCAACCGGAGGATTAATGTTGAAGGCAATATGAATGGTTCTCCAAAGCAATTTGGCGAGTGAGCAATCAAGAAATAAGTGTTGTATTGTTTCGTCATGATCACAAAAACAACAACGTGAACTCCCTACCCACCGCCTTTTGATTAAATTATCCTTGGTAAGGATGAATTGTTTATGGACAAACCACATAAAGATTTTAATACGCAAGGGGACCTTAGTCTTCCAAATATACAACGATCTTGAGATTGGGCCAGAATTAATCAAGTCCATATAGAAAGATTTCACCGTAAAAACCCCGTTTTTAGCTAGTGTCCAATGGATCGAGTCCGGCTGGTCGGAAAGTTGAACATTTATCAATCTCCGAACCAAATGCAACCAGGCAGACCATCACTCACCAACTAGCGCACGTCTGAACTGAATATTTAAAGGAATCGTTTGTAACACTGTGCCTACGTAATCCCCCTTACGTTGTGCAATGTTATAAAGGATAAAATATTGCATGGCCAGAGGTGTCCCTCCTAACCACGTGTCTTTCCAAAATCTTGTTGACATCCCATTGCCAACAAGAATTCGATCCTACGGAAAAACAAATCCTTCGTTCGCATCAGCCCTTTCCAGAATGGCAAGTCAGTTGGTCTCATGGTAACCTGGGCACATGATGTCCCATCGCGCCAGTCGGTACTTTCTTTTGGCCTCATCTGACTGCTAAAAGAAACGAGACCTGAAGAAATCAAGTCGCTTTCAGACACCTTTCGGAATTTCGAAGAAAGATAATAGGAACATCGGCATACTGGTCAGTACCGGATTAATTAGCACCAGCCGACCTGCATAAGACATAAGCTTGCCCTTCTAGCAACTCAGTTTTTTCTCAATTCGATCTTTGATACACTTCCATTCTTTATTAGACAACTTACGGTGATGAATTGGTATGCCCAAATAACTAAATGGTAAAGACCCTAATTCACACCCGAAAAGTTGTCTATAAGTGTCTTCCTCGTCTTTGGCCCTCCCAAAGCAAAACAACTCACTCTTGTGAAAGTTAATCTTTAAGCCAGGCAATTGTTCGAAGAGGCATAATATCAGTTTCATGTTACGCGCTTTGGCAATGTCATGTTCCATAAAAAAGACCATGTCATCAGCATATTGCAAGATGGAAACACCTCCATCGACCAAATGAGGAACTAAGCCCTCCACTTGACCATGCTGCTTGACTCTGCCGATGAGAATGGCCAACATATCAGCCACTACATTAAACAAGAGAGGATACAAATCACCTTGTCTCAAACCCTTATGTGTCTGAAAGTAATGGCCGATATCATCGTTGACCTTAATTCCGACACTACCATTCTGGACTTGAGAACCCACTTGGTTCCGCCAAGCCTCACTAAATCCTTTCATGCGCATTGCCTGCTGAAGGAAAGACCATTTAACTTTATCATATGCCTTCTCAAAATCCACTTTGAAGATAACCCCATCTAGCTTCTTCGAATGGATTTCGTGAAGCGTTTCATGCAAAACGACTACCCCTTCAAGTATGTGTCGACCTGGCATGAACGCTGTTTGACTCGGTTGTACCACTAAATGAGCAATCTGTGTCAATCTGTTGGTACCAACCTTTGTGAAAATTTTGAAACTCACATTAAGAAGACATATTGGCCTAAATTGTTCAATCCGAACTGCTTCTTCTTTCTTGGGTGACAACGTAATCAAACCAAAGTTTAGGTGAAATAGCTCGAGATGACCACTAAAAAAGTCATGAAACATAGGCATAAAATCATCCTTAATAATATGCCAACATTTCTTATAGAATTCAGCTGGAAACCCATCTGGTCCCGGTGCTTTATTCAGTTTCATTTGTGAGATGGCACTAAAAATCTCCTTCTCAGTAAAAGGTGCAGATAAAATACCATTCTCCTCTTCCTGGAGTTGTGGTATATCTCCAAACACAGATTCATCAAGGGCCACCGTGCTTGCTTCCGGATGCCCAAAAATTTGTTTATAGTAATTAGTAATATAAGCCTTCAAATTCTCATGCCCCACAATGGTCTCCTCGTCCTGTTCAAGCTGTATAATTTTCTTCTTCCTATGTTTACCATTCGCAATCAAATGGAAGAATTTTGTATTGTCATCCCCTTGGACGACCTTAAGCACTTTAGCACGCAGTGCCCACTTGAGCTCCTCTTCTCTAAGAAGAGCCCGTAAGCCTTGCTCAGCTTCGTACTTGGAGTTTTGATCACTAATAGTAAGGAGATTAGTCTCGGCTTTTAAGTCTAGCACCTTAATTAAATGAGTGAGTCGTTCTTTCTCTTGTTTGTAAATCCCACTCTCATTTCTAGCCCAACCCCTCAAAAACTGTCTCAGATGTCTGATCTTATTCTTCCATCGTTCAATACTAGTGCGTCCAGTCATAGGTTTTGCCCATTCGCGAGCAATGATCTCCAAAAAGTTTTCTTTCTCAAACCAACTTAGTTCGAAAGAAAAGACATTTTTATTTGCAACGTGTGTAGCCTCTCCCAAGTCTACAAGAAGGGGTATGTGGTCTGAGACCGCTCTCTGCATCGCATGAACCGACACCAAAGGGTACTTTTGTTCCCATTCTACACTGGCGAGTACCCTATCCAACTTCTCATAAGTGGGAGTGGGCAGAGAATTGGCCCAAGTAAATTGTCTACCAGTGAGTTCAATTTCTCGCAAATTGAGACTCTCGATAATCATGTTGAACATCATAGACCAACGCCCATAAAAATTATCATTGTTTCTTTCATTTCTTCTCCGGATTATATTAAAATCCCCACCAACTAAAATCGGTAGAGTTTCATTTCCACATATCCGTACTAGGTCAGCTAGAAAATCTGGTTTAAGTTCAGGTTGTGCCGCTCCATATACAGCCACAAGAGACCATCGGAAACCATCCAATTTTGATCTCACCCGAAACTTGACCGTAAAATCTCCCCGAACCACATTCAACACCTCAAGTGTTTCACATCTGACCCCTAGCAAAATCCCACCGGATCTTCCTCTAGGAGGTAAGATGTGCCAATCAAAATCAATTCCACCAGAAAGGGTTCCAAGGAATTGTGAGGTAAAATTATCTCGTCTTGTTTCCATAAGTGCAATAAAATCTAGATGTTGTTCTACTGTTGTCTCAGCCAGGAACCTACGTTTAGCCAAGTCAGCTAGACCTCTGCTATTCCAGAAGATTCCTTTCATAGGTCATCATGATTTTTTTCTTATGTTTGACCCTAGCACTTCTACGAACCGCCGAAGTCGGATAAATTTTCCGTTTCCAGGGTCGCTTGGGTTTCTCCTCATCACCCTTCGGAAACGTAGTATCGGTAAGAGACGGAACAATGCCCTCCCTTATCAGAGGCTCTACAGTGTCCATAATCTCTAAACCCTCCTCATCCTCCTCCTCCTCACTAGGTAATAGGTTATATATTCTCAAGGGCTACAATACCTAGATTGTTCATGTCTGATACGTCTCCAACGTATCTATAATTTTTGATTGTTCCATGCTATTATATTATCTGTTTTGGATGTTAATGGGCTTTATTTTACACTTTTATATTATTTTTGGGACTAACCTATTAACCGGAGGCCCAACCCAAATTGCTATTTTTTTGGCCTATTTTAGTGTTTCGTAGAAAATGAATATCAAACAGAGTCCAAACGGAATAAAACCTTCGGGAGCGTGATTTTTGGAACAAACGTGATCCAGATGACTTGGAGTGGACGTCAAGCAATCAACGAGGCGGCCACGAGGCAGGGGGCGCGCCTACCCCCTGGGCGCGCCCTCCCCCCTCGTGGGCCCCTCGTTGCTCCACCGACCTACTTCGTCCTCCTATATATTGTTGGAAATATGCCCTAGAGGCAATAATAAAATGGTTATTATTGTATTTCCTTGTTCATGATAATTTTCTATTGTTCATGCTATAATTGTATTAACTGGAAACCGTAATACATGTGTGAATACATAGAACACAACATGTCCCTAGTAAGCTTCTAGTTGACTAGCGCGTTGATCAATAGATGGTTATGATTTCTTGACCATGGACATTGGATGTCATTGATAACGGGATCACATCATTAGGAGAATGATGTGATGGACAAGACCCAATCCTAAGCATAGCACAAGATCGTGTAGTTCGTTTGCTAAGAGCTTTTCTAATGTCAAGTATCATTTCCTTAGACCATGAGATTGTGCAACTCCCGGATACCGTAGGAATGCTTTGGGTGTACCAAACGTCACAACATAACTGGGTGGCTATAAAGGTGCACTACAGGTATCTCCGAAAGTGTCTGTTGGGTTGGCATGAATCGAGACTGGGATTTGTCACTCCGTATGACGGAGAGGTATCTCTGGGCCCACTCGGTAATGCATCATCATAATGAGCTCAATGTGACTAATGAGTTAGCCACGGGATCATGCGTTACGGAACGAGTAAAGAGACTTGCCGGTAATGAGATTGAACGAGGTATTGGGATACCGACGATCGAATCTCGCGCAAGTAACATACCAGTGGACAAAGGAAATTGTATACGGGATTGATTGAATCCCCGACATCGTGGTTCATCCGATGAGATCATCGTGGAACATGTGGGAGCCAACATGGGTATCCAGATCCCGCTGTTGGTTATTGGCCGGAGAACGTCTCGGTCATGTCTACATGGTTCCCGAGCCCGTAGGGTCTACACACTTAAGGTTCGGTGACGCTAGAGTTGTTATGGTAAATAGTATGTGGTTACCGAAGGTTGTTCGGAGTCCCGGATGAGATCCCGGGCATGACGAGGAACTCCAGAATGGTCCGGAGGTGAAGATCGATATATTGGGCGAAGGGTATTGGATTCCGGAATTGTTCTCGGAGTACCGGGTGACGACCAGCGTGACCGAAAGGTGTTTCGGAGGCCCCGGCAAGCGTTGGGGGGCCTTATGGGCCAAGGGGAGGGGGCACACCAGCCCACTAAGGGGCTGTGCGCCCCTCCCAACCCCTCTCACGTAAAGTGGAGAGGTGGGGGCACCTCCCATAGGGCAGCCATCCTCCCGGCTTGGGGGGCAAGTTTCCTAGGGGTTGGGGGCGCCCAAACCCATCTAGGGTTTCCCCTATGGCCGCCGCCCCTCCCCTAGGGAACCCTAGGGCGCCTCCTCCACCCCCTTCCCCCTATATATAGTGAGGTAGATTGAGGGCAGCCGCACCCCTTCCCTGGCGCAGCCCCTCCCTCCTCCAACTCTTCCTTCTCCTCCGTAGAGCTTGGCGAAGCCCTGCAGGAACACCAGGAGGTCCACCACCACGCCGTCGTGCTGCCGGAGTTCTCCCTCAACTTCTCCTCTCCCCTTGCTGGATCAAGAAGGAGGAGACGTCCCCGGGCTGTACGTGTGTTGAACACGGAGGTACCGTCCGTTCGGCGCTAGATCAGATCTTCCGCTATTTGAATCGCCGCGAGTATGACTCCATCAACCACGTTCTTGTAACGCTTCCGCTTAGCGATCTTCAAGGGTATGAAGATGCACTCCTTCTCGCTCGTTGCTAGCATCTCCTAGATTGATCTTGGTGACACGTAGGAAAACTTTGAATTATTGCTACGTTCCCCAACAGTGGCATCACGAGCTAGGTCTATGCGTAGATTCCATGCACGAGTAGAACACAAAGCAGTTGTGGGCGATGATTTGTTCAATTTGCTTACCGTTACTAGTCTTATCTTGATCCGGCGGCATTGTGGGATGAAGCGGCCCGGACCGACCTTACACGTACGCTTACGTGAGACTGGTTCCACCGACTGACATGCACTTGATGCATAAGGTGGCTGGCGGGTGTCTGTCTCTCCCACTTTAGTCGGATCGGATTCGATGAAATTGTCCTTATGAAGGGTAAATAGCAATTGGCATATCACCATTGTAGTTTTGCGTAGGTAAGAAACGTTCTTGCTAGAAACCCATAACAGCCACGTAAAACATGCAACAACAATTAGAGGACGTCTAACTTGTTTTTGCAGGGTTTGCTATGTGATGTGATATGGCCAAAAGGATGTGATGAATGATATATGTGATGTATGAGATTGATCATGTTCTTGTAATAGGAATCACGACTTGCATGTCGATGAGTATGACAACCGGCAAGAGCGATAGGAGTTGTCTTAATTTATTTATGACCCGCGTGTCAATGAAACGCCATGTAATTACTTTACTTTATTGCTAACCGTTAGCCATAGTAGTAGAAGTAATAGTTGGCGGGGCAACTTCATGAAGACACGATGATGGAGATCATGGTGTCATGCCGGTGATGATGGTGTTCATGCCGCGCCTCGAAGATGGAGATCAAAGGCGCAAGATGATATTGGCCATATCATGTCACTTTATGATTTGCATGTGATGTTTGTCATGTTTACATCTTATTTGCTTAGATCGACGGTAGCATAAATAAGATGATCCCTCACTAAAATTTCAAGAAAGTGTCCCCCCTAACTGTGCAGCGTTGCGAAGGTTCGTTGTTTCGAAGCATCACATGATGATCGGGTGTGATAGATTCTAACGTTTGCATACAACGGGTGTAAGCCAGATTTACACACGTAACACACTTAGGTTGACTTGACGAGCCTAGCATGTACATACATGGCCTCGGAACACGGAAGACCGAAAGGTCGAACATGAGTCGTATAGAAGATACGATCAACATGAAGATGTTCACCGATGATGACTAGTCCGTCTCACGTGATGATCGGACACGGCCTAGTTGACTCGGATCATGTATCACTTAGATGACTAGAGGGGTGTCTATCTAAGTGGGAGTTCATTGAATAATTTGATTATATGAACTTAATTATTATGAACATAGTCAATAGGTCTTTGCAAATTATGTCGTAGCTCACGCTTTGGTTCTATATTTTAGATATGTTCCTAGAGAAAATTTAGTTGAGAGTTGACAGTAGCAATTATGCGGACTGGGTCTGTAAACTGAGGATTGTCCTCATTGCTGCACAGAAGGATTATGTCCTTAATGCACCGCTCAGTGTGCTGAACCTCGAGCGTCGTCTATAGATGTTGGGAAACATCTGACTGAAGGAAATATGCCCTAGAGGCAATAATAAAGTTATTATTTATTTCCTTATATCATGATAAATGTTTATTATTCATGCTAGAATTGTATTAACCGGAAACATAATACATGTGTGAATACATAGACAAACAGTATGTCACTAGTATGCCTCTACTTGACTAGCTCGTTAAATCAAAGATGGTTAAGTTTCCTAGCCATAGACATGAGTTGTCATTTGATTAACGGGATCACATCATTAGACAATGATGTGATTGACTTGACCCATTCCGTTAGCATAGCACTTGATCGTTTAGTTTGTTGCTATTGCTTTCTTCATGACTTATACATGTTCCTATGACTATGAGATTATGCAACTCCCGTTTACCGGAGGAACACTTTGTGTGCTACCGAACATCACAACGTAACTGGGTGATTATAAAGGTGCTCTACAGGTGTCTCCAAAGGTACTTGTTGGGTTGGCATATTTCGAGATTAGGATTTGTCACTCCGATTGTCGGAGAGGTATCTCTGGGCCCACTCGGTAATGCACATCACTATAAGCCTTGCAAGCATTGCAACTAATGAGTTAGTTGCGGGATGATGTGTTACAGAACGAGTAAAGAGACTTTCCGGTAACGAGATTGAACTAGGTATTGAGATACCGACGATCGAATCTCGGGCAAGTAACATACCGATGACAAAGGGAACAACGTATGTTGTTATGCGGTTTGACCGATAAAGATCTTCGTAGAATATGTAGGAGCCAATATGAGCATCCAGGTTCCGCTATTGGTTATTGACCGGAGACGTGTCTCGGTCATGTCTACATAGTTCTCGAACCCGTAGGGTCCGCACGCTTAAAGTTCGATGACGGTTATATTATGAGTTTATGTGTTTTGATGTACCGAAGGAGTTCGGAGTCCTGGATGAGATCGGGGACATGACGAGGAGTCTCGAAATGGTCGAGACATAAAGATCGATATATTGGACGACTATATTCGGACATCGGAAAGGTTCCGAGTGATTCAGGTATTTTCGGGAGTACCGGGGAGTTACGGGAATTCGTATTGGGCCTTAATGGGCCATACGGGAAAGGAGAGAAAGGCCTCAAAGGGTGGCCGCACCCCTCCCCATGGGCTGGTCCGAATTGGACTAGGGAGGGGGGGCGCCCCCTTCCTTCCTTCTCCTTTTCCCTTCCCTTTCCTTCCCTCCTACTCCTACTACTTGGAAGGACTCCTAGTTCTACTAGGAAAGGGGGAATCCTACTCCCGGTGGGAGTAGGACTCCCCTAGGGCGCGCCATAGAGAGGGCCGGCCCTCCCCCTCCTCCAATCCTTTATATACGGGGGCAGGGGGCACCCCAAAGACACAACAATTGATCTCTTGATCTCTTAGCCGTGTGTGGTGCCCCCCTCCACCATAATCCACCTCGGTCATATCGTAGCGGTGCTTAGGCGAAGCCCTGCGTCGGTAGAACATCATCATCATCATCACCACCACTCCGTCGTGCTGACGAAACTCTCCCTCAACACTCGGCTGGATCGGAGTTCGAGGGACGTCATCAAGTTGAACGTGTGCAGAACTCGGAGGTGCCGTGCTTTCGGTACTTGATCGGTCGGATAGTGAAGATGTACGACTATATCAACCGCGTTGTGCTAACGCTTCTGCTTTCGGTCTACGAGGGTACGTGGACAACACTCTCCCCTCTCGTTGCTATGCATCACCATGATCTTGCGTGTGCATAGGAATTTTTTTGAAATTGCTACGTTCCCCAACACTGACATACACGTTTTGATGACTACATGATAGTTCAATGCGTAATGCTAATGGTTTAGAATTGTGGCACCAAAGACGTTTTTTGAAACGTCGCAGAACATATGAGATGATCCAAAGACTGAAATTGGGATTTCAGACTAGTGCCCACGTCAAGAGGTATGAGACCTCTGACAAGTTTCTTAAGCCCGCAAACTAAGGGAGAAAAGCTCAATCGTTGAGTATGTGCTCAGATTGTCTGAGTACTACAATCGCTTGAATCGAGTGGGAGTTAATCTTCCAGATGAGATAGTGATGGTTCTCCATTGTCACTGCCACCAAGCTATTGGAGCTTCGTGATGAACTATAACATATCAGGGATAGACATGATGATCCTTGAGCAACTCGTGATGTTTGACACCGCGAAAGTAGAAATCAAGTAGGAGCATCAATTGTTGATGGTTAAACCACAAGTTTAAAGAAGGGCAAGGGAAAGAAGGGATACTTCACAAAACGGCAAATCAGTTGCTGCTCTAGTGAAGAAACCCAAGGTTGAACCCAAACCCGAGACTAAGTGCTTCTGTAATGAGGGGAACGGTCACTGAAGCAGAACTACCCTAGATACTTGGTAGATGAGAAGGCTGGCAAGGTCGACAGAAGTATTTTGAATATACATTATAGTATTGTGTACTTTACTAGTACTCCTAGTAGCACAAGGGTAATAAATACCGGTTCGGTTGCTAAGTGTTAGTAACTCGAAATAAAAGGCTGCGGAGACTAGCTAAAGGTGAGATGACGATATGTGTTGGAAGTGTTTCCAAGGTTGATGTGATCAAACATCGCACGCTCCCTCCACCATCGGGATTGGTGTTAAACCGAAATAATTGTTATTTGGTGTTTGCATTGAGCATAGACATGATTGGATTATGTTTATCGCCATCCGGTTATTCATTTAAGGAGAATAATGGTTACTCTGTTTATTTGAATAATACCTTCAATGGTCTTGCACCTAAAATGAATGGTTTATTGAATCTCGATCGTAGTGATACACATGTTCATACCAAAAGATATAAGATAGTAATGATAGTACCACATACTTGTGGCACTGCCATTTGAGTTATGTTGGTATAAAACGCATGAAGAAGCTCCATGTTGATGGATCTTTGGACTCACTCGTTTTTGAAAAGATTGAGACATGCGAACCATGTCTATTGGTAGACATGCATGAAGAAACTCCACACAGATGGATCGTTTGGACTCACTTGATTTTGAATCACTTGAGACATGCAATTCATACCACATGGGCAAGATGACTGAAAGACCTCGTTTTCAGTAAGATGGAACAAGAAAACAACTTGTTGGAAGTAATACATTTTGATGTGTGCAGTCCAATGAGTGCTGAGGCACGCAGTGGATATCGTTATGTTCTTACTTCATAGATGATTTGAGTAGATGCTGAGTATATTTACTTGATGAAACACAAGTATGAATTATTGAAAGGTTTAAGTAATTTCAGAGTGAAGTTGAAGATCGTCGTGACAAGAGGATAAAATGTCTATTATATGATCATAGAGATGAATATCTGAGTTACGAGTTTGGCACACAATTAAGACACTGTGGAAATTGTTTCACAACTAATACCGCCTGGAACACCATAGTGTGATGGTGTGTCCGAACATCATAACTGCGCCCTATTGGATATGGTGCATACCATGATGTCTCTTATCAAATTACCACTATCGTTTATGGGTTAGGCATTAGAGACAACCGCATTCACTTTAAATAGGGCACCACACAATTCCGTTGAGACGACACCGTATGAACTATGGTTTAGAAAAACCTAAGCTGTCGTTTCTTAAAAGTTTGGGGTTGCGACACTTATGTGAAAAAGTTTCAGGCTGATAAGATCGAACCCAAAGCAGATAAATGCATCTTCATAGAATACCCAAAATAGTTGGGTATACCTCCTATTTCAGATCCGGAAGCAAAAGTGATTGTTTCTAGAAACATGTCCTTTCTCGAGGAAAAGTTTCTCTCGAAAGAATTGAGTGGGAGGATGGTGGAGACTTGATGAGGTTATTGAACCGTCACTTCAACTAGTGTGTAGCAGGGCACATGAAGTTGTTCCTGTGGCACCTACACCAATTGAAGTGGAAGCTTATGATAGTGATCATGAAACTTCGGATCAAGTCACTACCAAACCTCGTAGGTCGACAAGGATGCGTACTACTTCAGAGTGGTACGTAATCCTATCTTGGAAGTCATGTTGCTAGACAACAATGAACCTACGAGCTATGGAGAAGCGATGGTGGGCCCGGATTCTGACGAATGGCTCGAGGCCATAAAATCCGAGAGAGGATCCATGTATAAAACAAAGTATAGACTTTGGAAGAACTACTTGATGGTCGTAAGGCTGTTGGGTGTAGATGGATTTTAAAAGGAAGACGGACAGTGATGGTAAGTGTCACCATTAAGAAAGCTCGACTTGTCGTTAAGATGTTTTCCGACAAGTTCAATGATTTGACTACGATGAGACTTTCTCACTCGTAGCGATGCTAAGAGTCTGCTGGGATTATGTTAGGAGTTACTGCATTATTTATGAAATCTTGCAGATAGGATGTCAAAACATTGTTTCCTCGACGATTTTCTTGAGGAAAGGTTGTATGTGATACAACCAGAAGGTTTTGTCGATCCTGAAAGATGCTAACAAGTATGCAAAGCTCCGGCAATCCTTCTAAGGACTGGAGTAAGCATCTCAGAGCTGGAATGTACGCTTTGATGAGATGATCAAAGATTTTGGGTTTATACAAAGTTTATGAGAAACTTGTATTTCCTAAGAAGTGAGTGGGAGCACTATAGAATTTTTGATGAGTATATGTTGTTAACATATTGTTGATCACAAATGATGTAGAATTTCTGGAAAGCATGCAGGGTTATTTGAAAAGTGTTTTTCAATGGAAAAACTGGATTAAGCTACTTGAACATTGAGCATCAAGATCTATAAGGATAGATCAAAAAATGCTTAATAGTACTTTCAAATGAATACATACCGTGACAAGATTTTGAAGGAGTTCAAAATAGATCAGCAAAGAAGGAGTTCTTGGCTATGTTACAAGGTGTGAGTATTGAGTAAGACTCAAGACCTGACCATGGTAGAAGAGAGAGAAAGGACGAAGGTCGTCCCCTATGCTTTAGACATAGGCTGTACAATATGCTATGTTGTGTACCGCACCTGAAGTGTGCCTTGCCATGAGTCAGTCAAGGGGTACAAGAGTGATCCAGGAATGGATCACATGACAGCGGTCGAACTTATCCTTAGTAACTAGTGGACTAAGGAATTTTCTCGATTATGGAGGTGGTAAAAGAGTTCGTCGTAAAGGGTTGCGTCGATGCAAACTTTGACACTAATCCGGATGACTCTGAGTAGTAAACCGGATTCGTATAGTAGAGAAGTTATTTGTAATAGCTCAAAGTAGCGCGTGGTAGCTGCATCTACAAGATGACATAGAGATTTGTAAAGCACACATGGATCTGAAAGGTTCAGACCCATTGACTAATAAACCTCTCTCACAAGCGAGATATGAACAAAACCCATGGGTGTTGGATTCATTACAATCACATAGTGATGTGAACTAGATTATTGACTCTAGTGCAAGTGGGAGACTGTTGGAAATGTGCCCTAGAGGCAATAATAAAATGGTTATTATTGTATTTCCTTGTTCATGATAATTGTCTATTGTCCATGCTATAATTGTATTAACTGGAAACCGTAATACATGTGTGAATACATAGAACACAGCATGTCCCTAGTAAGCCTCTAGTTGACTAGCGCATTGATCAATAGATGGTTATGGTTTCCTGACCATGGACATTGGATGTCATTGATAACGGGATCACATCATTAGGAGAATGATGTGATGGACAAGACCCAATCCTAAGCATATCACAAGATCGTGTAGTTCGTTTGCTAAGAGCTTTTCTAATGTCAAGTATCATTTCCTTAGACCATGAGATTGTGCAACTCCCAGATACCGTAAGAATGCTTTGGGTGTACCAAACGTCACAAAGTAACTGGGTGGCTATAAAGGTGCACTACAGGTATCTCCGAAAGTGTCTGTTGGGTTGGCACGAATCGAGACTGGGATTTGTCACTCCATATGATGGAGAGGTATCTCTGGGCCCACTCGGTAATGCATCATCATAATGAGCTCGATGTGACTAATGAGTTAGCCACGGGATCATGCGTTACGGAACGAGTAAAGAGACTTGCCGGTAACGATATTGAACGAGGTATTGGGATACCGACGATCGAATCTCGGGCAAGTAACATACCGGTGGACAAAGGGAATTGTATACGGGATTGATTGAATCCCCGACATCGTGGTTCATCCGATGAGATCATCGTGGAACATGTGGGAGCCAACATGGGTATCTATATCCCGCTGTTGGTTATTGGCCGGAGAACATCTCGGTCATGTCTACATGGTTCCCGAACCCGTAGGGTCTACACACTTAAGGTTCGGTGACGCTAGAGTTGTTATGGGAAATAGTATGTGGTTACCGAAGTTTGTTCGGAGTCCCGGATGAGATCCCGGACATGACGAGGAACTCCGGAATGGTCCGGAGGTGAAGATCGATGTATTGGACGAAGGGTATTGGATTCCGGAATTGTTCTGGGAGTACCAGGTGACGACCAGTGTGACCGAAAGGTGTTTCGGAGGCCCTGGCAAGCGTTGGGGGGCCTTATGGGCCGAGGGGGCACACCAGCCCACTAAGGGGCTGTGCGCCCCTCCCAACCCCTCTCACGTAAAGTGGAGAGGTGGGGGCGCCTCCCCTAGGGCAGCCACCCTCCCGGCTTGGGGGGCAAGTTTCCTAGGGGTTGGGGGCGCCCAAACCCATCCAGGGTTTCCCCTGTGGCCGCCGCCCCTCCCCTAGGGAACCCTAGGGCGCCTCCTCCACCCCCTTCCCCCTATATATAGTGAGGTAGATAGAGGGCAGTCGCACCCCTTCCCTGGCGCAGCCCCTCCCTCCTCCAACTCTTCCTTCTCCTCCGTAGAGCTTGGCGAAGCCCTGCAGGAACACCACGAGCTCCACCACCACGCAGTCGTGCTGCCGGAGTTCTCCCTCAACTTCTCCTCTCCCCTTGCTGGATCAAGAAGGAGGAGACGTCCCCGGGCTGTACGTGTGTTGAACGCGGAGGCGTCGTCCGTTCGGCGCTAGATCAGATCTTCCGCGATTTGAATCGCCGCGAGTACGACTCCATCAACCACGTTCTTGTAACGCTTCCGCTTAGCGATCTTCAAGGGTATGAAGATGCACTCCTTATCTCTCGTTGCTAGCATCTCCTAGATTGATCTTGGTGACACATAGGAAAATTTTGAATTATTGCTACGTTCCCCAACATATATATCCATATACCCCACAAACATCCAGGAGCACCACGAAACCCTATTTTCACCGCCGCAACCTTCTGTACCCAAGAGTCCCATCTTGGGGCCTTTTCGGGAGCTCCGTCGGAGGGGGCATTGATCACGGAGGGCCTCTACATCAACTCCATGGCCTCTTCGATGATGTGTGAGTAGTTTATCTCAGACCTTCGGGTCCATAGCTAGTAGCTAGATGGCTTCTTCTCTCTCTTTCGATCTCAATACAAAGTTCTCCTCGATTCTCTTGGAGATCTATTCGATGTAACTCTTCTTTTTGCAGTGTGTTTGTCGAGATCCGATGAATTGTGGTTTTATGATCCAGATTATCTATGAACAATATTTGAATCTTCTCTGAATTCTTTCATGTATGATTGGTTTATCTTTGCAAGTCTCTTCGATCTATCAGTTTGGTTTGGCCTACTAGATTGATCTTTCTTGCAATGGGAGAAGTGCTTAGCTTTGGGTTCAATCTTGCGGTGCTCGATCCCAGTGACAGAAAGGGAACCGACACGTATTGTATTGTTGCCATCGAGGATAAAATGATGGGGTTTATATCATATTGCATGAGTTTATCCCTCTACATCATGTCATCTTGCTTAAGGCGTTACTCTGTTCTTATGAACTTAATACTCTAGATGCATGCTGGATAGCGGTCGATGTATTGAGTAATAGTAGTAGATGCAGAATCGTTTTGGTCTACTTGTCACGGACGTGATGCCTATATACATGATCATAACTAGATATTCTCATAATTATTCGCTTTTCTATCAATTGCTCGACAGTAATTTGTTCACCCACCGTAATACTTATGCTATCTTGAGAGAAGCCACTAGTGAAACCTATGGCCCCCGGATCTATTTTCCATCATACAAGTTTCCGATCTACTTTATTTTGCAATCTTTACTTTCAATCTATATCATAAAAATACCAAAAATATTTATCTTATTATTATCATCTCTATCAGATCTCACTCTTGCAAGTGGTCGTGAAGGGATTGACAACCCCTTTATTGCGTTGGTTGCGAGGTTCTTATTTGTTTGTGTAGGTACGAGGTGACTCGTGCGTGGTCTCATACTGGATTGATACCTTGGTTCTCAAAAACTGAGGGAAATACTTGCGCTGCTTTACTGCATCACCCTTTCCTCTTCAAGGGAAAACCTACACAGTACTCAAGAGGTAGCAAGAAGGATTTCTGGCGCCGTTGCCGGGGAGATCTACGCCAAGTCAAGACATACCAAGTACCCATCACAACTCTTATCCTTCGCATTACATTATTTGCCATTTGCCTCTCGTTTTCCTCTCCCCCACTTCACCCTTGCCGTTTTATTTGCCCTCTCTTTTCCGTTCGCCTCTTTTTCGTTTGCCTCTTTTGCCTGTTTCTTGTTTGCTTGTGTGTTGGATTGCTTGCTTGTCACGATGGCTCAAGATAATACTAAATTGTGTGACTTTGCCAATACCAACAATAATGATTTTATTAGCACTCCGATTGCTCCTCTTACTGATGCTGAATCTTGTGAAATTAATACTGCTTTGCTGAATCTTGTCATGAAAGATCCGTTTTCTGGCCTTCCTAGTGAAGATGCCGCTTCCCATCTAAGCAACTTTGTTGATTTGTGTGGTATGCAAAAGAAGAAAGATGTGGATAATGATATTGTTAAACTTAAGCTATTTCCGTTTTCACTTAGAGATCGTGCTAAAGCTTGGTTTTCGTCTTTGCCTAAAAATAGTATTGATTCATGGAATAAGTGCAAAGATGCTTTTATCTCTAAGTATTTTCCTCCCGCTAAGATCATCTCTCTTAGAAACGATATTACGAATTTTAAGCAACTTGATCATGAACATGTTGCACAATCTTGGGATATGATGAAATTAATGATACGTAATTGCCCTACACATGGACTGAATTTATGGATGATTATACAAAAAAATTATGCCGGATTGAATTTTGCTTCTAGAAATATTTTACATTCGGCCGCGGGAGGCACTTTTATTGAAATCACTTTAGGAGAAGCTACCAAACTCCTAGATAATATTATGGTTAATTATTCTCAATGGCACACTGAAAGATCTACTAGTAAAAAGGTGCATGCAATTGAAGAGATTAATGTTTTGAGTGAAAAGATGGATGAACTTATGAAATTGTTTGCTAATAAGAGTTCTCCTACTAATCCTAATGATATGCCTTTGTGTAAGAACATGCGGTGCCCCCATGTTTGGTTTTGGTAATTGATGACAATCTCTATGGACTAATGGTTGCCTTGAGTTATATTTGAAGGTTTTGTCCATAGGCTTTTCTTGGAGTACATGTGTTGGTTTCAAGGAGAGTTTGTGTCGACCAAGGTGCTATTCAAGGAATTACCTAAAGGTTGGTCTTGTGAGAGGTTGATCAAGACTAAGTCAAAGAGTGAATCAAGTTGATCAACCCACAAAGCGTAGAAGATGTACCGAGAGGGATCAAGCGATCCCATGGTTGCGGTGTGCAAATTCAAGTGAAGCATCACAAAGAGATCAAATGCTTGAAGCTTTCCATCCATTGTGGTGACAATGGACTTGTGAAGATGTGCGGAAGAGTGGCTCACCCATAGTGGAGTATGGGGGAGCAATCAACTAGTCTTCATCGAGCCAACGCAATCAAGAAAGGTGGTCCAACTTGAGGGAGTCAAGATCGTCATCATCTAGCTCAAGTGGACCATGTGCAAGGCAAAGGTCTGCCCTTGATAGGTTTTCTATTTTACCGGTCTCATGATGGTAGTTGGGACACCGGGTTATAGGATCGATTGCCGTACTATCAAGGAGGGCTCTCGATGAGTAGCTTGACCGTATCATTCGTAGAGAGCTCAAACCATTGCATCCTTGCATCATATTTCTTGGTTCTTGTTTGGTTCTCTTTGTGAGTCTTAGAGCTTATGGTCATCTTGATGACAAGCTCGAGTTCATCGAAAACGGAGCTCACTCGCATCTTCTATGATGTTTTCGATGTTGGAGCTTATGCCCGTTCTTCTCTGTTGGAGGTTTCACTCCTCCATTTGTTAGGCATACCTCCCTTGCCTCTTCTTTCTAACCAGTCACTGTTTTGATGCTCCTCGTCGTCTTGTTTCCAAAAAGCTTGAGTTTGCTCAATTCAGATCTCATATGCAGAAGTTGTGGCAGTTTAGGCTCTTTTG
The DNA here is from genome assembly GCF_056163025.1 of Triticum urartu. Classification (NCBI taxonomy): domain Eukaryota; kingdom Viridiplantae; phylum Streptophyta; class Magnoliopsida; order Poales; family Poaceae; genus Triticum; species Triticum urartu. Next base: position 599,651,508 of record NC_141877.1, read on the forward strand.
CTTCCTCTGTTTTCTCTGTTGTGTTCTTGAAAGCCTCAAGAGGTAGTTCTGCTCTCTAGAGCGGTAGTACCGCTTGTAAGCAGCAGTACCGCGGCCCTATGCCGCACGTAGTACCGCTTCTTCTGGGGATGCACCTTTTTCGTGTCGAGTTTCGTGGTAGTACCTCTTATAAGCGGTAAGCGGTACTACCTCTCCACCCGAGCGGTAGTACCTCTTATATGCGGCAAGCGGTACTACCTCTCCACCCGAGCGGTAGTACCTCTTATAAGCGGTAAGCGGTACTACCTCTCCACCCGAGCGGTAGTACCTCTTATATGCGGTAAGCGGTACTACCTCTCCACCCGAGCGGTAGTACCTCTTATAAGCGGTAAGCGGCACTACCTCTCCCTAGAGTGGTACTACCTCTCTGGCAGATTTTCAACTCGTGTTTTTCTCTTTCGTGTCAAGTTTCGCAGTAGTATAGCGGTAGTACCTCTTATAAGCGGTAAGCGGTACTACCTCTCCACCCGAGCGGGTAGTACCTCTTATATGCGGTAAGCGGTACTACCTCTCCACCCGAGCGGTAGTACCTCTTATAAGAAGTAAACGGTACTACCTCTCTGGCAGATTTTCAGCTCGTGTTTTTCTCTCTCGTTGGGGTGTTTTGACCGTGCCAAGCGGTAGTACCGCTCATGTGCGGGCTGAGCACGTAACGGTTGGATTCGGGAGGCCCTATAAAAGGGGGTCTTCTTCCCCAATGAACCTTATCCTTTGAGCTCGTGTTCTTCCCCCATTGTTGACCTTCTTCGAGCTTGCTAACTCTCAATCCCTCCATGGATTCTTGCTAGTTTTTTAGGGAAAAGAGAGAGGAGATCTAGATCCACGTTTCCACCAATCACTTTCTCCTCTAGGTGAGGGGAACCCCTTGGATCTAGATCTTGGAGTTCTTGGTGTTCTCCTTCTTGTTCTTCCTCTCATTTTCCTCCCTAGCATTAGTTGCTTCGGTGGGATTTGAGAGAGAAGGACTTGGGCACTCCGTGTGCCCTTGCCATTGCTTTTGGTGCATCGGTTTGAGTTCTCCACGTGATATGTGGAAGTTACAAGTTGAGAAGCTTATTACTCTTGGGTGCTTGGTACCTTTGAGCTTGTTCCTCTTGGGTGCTTGGGCGCCCTAGATGGTTGGTGGTGTTTGGAGCTTAATCATTGTGGTGTAAAGCTCCGGGTAAGCGTCGAGATCTCCAATTAGGTTGTGGAGATCGCCCCGAGCAATTTGACGGGTACCGGTGACCGCCCCCAAGGGTTGCCAAAGTGTACGGGTTCGGCGACCGCCCCCAAGGGTTTCCATTTGTACGGGTTCGGTGACCGCCCTCAAGGGTCCCTTAGTGGAATCACGACATCTTGCATTGTGCGATGGCGTGAGGAGATTATGGTGGCCCTAGTGGCTTCTTGGGGAGCATTGTGCCTCCACACCGCTCCAAATGGAGATTAGCATCCGCAAGGGTGTGAACTTCGGGATACATCGTCATCTCCGCGTGCCTCGGTTATCTCTTACCCGAGCCCTTTACTTATGCACTTTACTTTGTGATAGCCATATTGTTTCTTGTCATATATCTTGCTATCACATAGTTGTTTATCTTGCTAGTATAAGTTGTTGGTGCACATAGGTGAGCCTAGTTGTTGTAGCTTTTGTGTTTGACAAATTAACCGCTAGGTTTATTCCGCATTTGTTCAAGCCTAAACGTAATTATTTTAAAGCGCCTATTCACCCCCCTCTAGGCCACATCCATGATCTTTCAGTTGGTATCAGAGCCTCATCTCTCTTTGTTAGGCTTAACCACCTAGAGAGTAAAGATGTCGACTAGGGGATTAGGATTCTCTGACACTCTTAGTTTCGATGGCACAAATTTTGATGTTTGGGTAATTCGCATGCTTAATCTCTTGAGGGTCATGGACCCAAATTTTGAGCGAATTGTAGATATGGGTTTTTCTCCTCCAAAGGATCCCCTAAGATTATCTTTAGAGGATGAGAAAAACTCTTATCTCAATGCTCAAGCTTCTAATGTGCTTTTCGATGCTTTGAGCAATGTAGTTATATTTCAACTCATGCCATTCTGGGATGGTCCTGAGTTGTGGACAAAGCTTCAAGACAAATATGGTGTGTCCAAGTTTTGTGGGGATGATTGTTCTCCCTCCACCTCCGGCCGTGTTGTGTTCTCAACTTCTTCTACTTCACCTACGTGTGGTTTGCCACAAGGTAATGACATGGTGAGTAGTGGTGTTCATTGCAATGATGATAGTGGGCTCATTGTTGATAATCCTTCATCACTTTCTTATTGCAATGCTTCATCTTTGGACTTTAGCACTTCGAGCACTCCAAATGTTTCACATGCTTGTGTTGATAGTCCTTGCATATCATGTAGAAATTGCTTGACTAAATCTCATGATGATATGCTTGCTATATCTTGTTGCCATGATGAAAATGCATGTATTTCCTCGAGTTGTTGTGCTAACAATGTAGAGGAAACCCAACACTCCATGGAACAAGATGTGGTCTTGGATGGTGCTTCAAGGGATCCTAAATCATCATCTATTGCATTTTGCCTTATGGCCAAGGCTTGAAAGGTATCTCCCACTTTGAATCCCAATATATCTTGTGATGATATTGATGATGGCAAGAGTGATGATGATGTTGATTATAATGAAGAGAATGATGATGTTGCCTCCTTAAAAATTAAGGGGGAAATGATTTTTAAAGCTCTTCTTAAGAATAAAAGTGCTCGTTCCAACTTCATGGAAATCATGTCTATTGCTACTGAGGGCAAGAAATATATTGATGAGTTGGAATCTCGTCTTGAGGAGCATGAGGTCACCATTGATAAAATGGAAGGTCATGAGCGTGATTATGCTAATGAGATTGCGGACCTCTCTCAAGCTCTTGAACTTGAACAAACCACCAAGGAATCTCTTGAGGAGACTTTTGCTCTAGAATTATCTAGAGTGAGGGAATCTCGTGATAGAGCTCTTGTGGTGGCCAATGATTTTGAAACTAAAAATGCTAATCTTGAAGTTTCTCATGCTAGACTCCTTGAGGATTTTGAGCACCTCAAAAATGGCTCAAGGGTCATTAAGGGTGAGCTCATCAAACTCACCGAGTCTCATGCTCAACTTGAAGCTTCTTATTTAAAAGAGCTTTCCAAGTTGTCCTCTCCTCTTGTTGTTAATGATGATGCTTGTGCTACTAACTCTATTACTTGTGAAGCATCCATTTTGAAGGAGAATGTTGAGCTACGGGCTCAACTTGAGTTGCTATCTAGCAATTATGGGAAATTGGAAGAAAGTCATGAAAAGCTCTCAAGCTCTCATGATGATCTTCTAGTATCCCATAATGTGCTAAAGATAGCTCATGAGGCCATTGTCGGTGTCAAAACCGGCGGATCTCGGGTAGGGGGTCCCGAACTGTGCGTCTAGGCCGGATGGTAACAGGAGGCAAGGAACACGATGTTTTACCCAGGTTCGGGCCCTCTTGATGGAGGTAAAACCCTACGTCCTGCTTGATTAATATTGATGATATGGGTAGTACAAGAGTAGATCTACCACGAGATCAAGGAGGCTAAACCCTAGAAGCTAGCCTATGGTATGATTGTTGATGTGTATGTTGTCCTACGGACTAAAACCCTCCGGTTTATATAGACACCGGAGAGGGTTAGGGTTACACAAAGTCGGTTACAATGGTAGGAGATATTGAATATCCGCATCGCCAAGCTTGCCTTCCACGCCAAGGAAAGTCCCATCCGGACACGGGACGAAGTCTTCAATATTGTATCTTCATAGTCCTGGAGTCCGGCTGAAGGTATAGTCCGGCTACCCGAACATCCCCTAATCCAGGACTCCCTCAGTAGCCCCTGAACCAGGCTTCAATGACGACGAGTCCGGCGCGTAGATTATCTTCGACATTGCAAGGTGGGTTCCTCCTCCAAATTCTTCATAAAAGTATGTAAACACCAAGAGTAGTGTCCGGCTCTGCAAAATAAGTTTCCACGTATTGCCACAGAGAGAATAATATTAACACAAATCTAATCTACTGACGTATTCCGCAGCGCGACATCACACTATGACCAAGCCTTTATTCGAATCGTTTTCACTTTTCCACCTCAGCATGTTTTGCGAGGCGGTTTCCTTGGCACGTCTTGTCAAAGCAGAGATCGTGTCCCCTATTTACGGGATTCTCATCAATACGGACATGGGTAACCCAACCGTGCCATTTATCACGACGCTTGGGAGGCAAGCGAGTTTTACTAGGCTGATGGGGACGCATAGTCGCATCTGCTCATATAAGGGGATAAGGATCCACCTTTTTACCTACGCCTTCTTCCTCCTTTCCTATCCATCTTCTGCGCACCCGAGCTCCAGCGCCCAAGCCCGCACTTCCTACCTCAACCTTCTCCAACAATGTCCGGAGCGGGAGGCAAGTGGATGGTCTCCTCCGTCACGGAGGGCCATGTCAAAAGGCTAAGGAAGGCCGGATACCTGTCCAAAGACATCGCGCACCGGCTTCCTGAGGAGGGGCAGCTTCTCCCCACCCCGAGGCCCCATGAGAGGGTAGTATTTCTTCCCCACTTCCTCCGCGGACTGGGTTTTCCTCTCCACTCATTTGTCCGCGGGCTCATGTTCTACTATGGCCTAGATTTCCACGATCTGGCCCCGAACTTCATCCTCAATATCTCGGCGTTTATCGTCGTGTGCGAGGCTTTCCTCTGCATCCGCCCCCATTTCGGCCTCTGGCTCAAGACTTTCAACGTCAAGCCAAAGGTGGTGCGCGGCAACCAGGCGGAGTGCGGAGGTGCCATGGCGGGCAAAATAGCCAACGTCCTATGGCTCGAGGGCTCCTTTGTGGAGACCTTGAAGGGATGGCAGTCAGGGTGGTTTTACATCACCGAGCCACGCGATCCGAAGTGGATCGCAGCCCCTGAATTCCGATCCGGACCCCCTACGTGGCTCACGTCCTGGAAGGAGACGGGCTTGTCGTGGGGCGACGAAGAAGAGGTGACCGGACTGCAAAAATGCATCCAGTCCCTGGTGAACAAGCAGCTCAAGCTTGTCAATGTAGTCCAGGTCATGCTCGTCCGCCGAATCCTTCCGTGTCAAGAACGGGACTTCAATTTGTGGGAGTTCAACCCGGCGCAGCACCGAACTCTGAGCAGGCTCTTCGACACAACGTATGAAGATGTCTGGAAGGGGCTAACCAAAGGCGCCGAGGCTCCCACATCCGCCTCCGAAGACCGCGGATTCAGCTCGCAGCGTCCTGCTGGCGAGGTAAAATATTTTCATCTTTTACAGGATTTTAAGTTTTCTTCATAGTTTGACTCTATGCGGGATCTAAACTCCCTCACCTTTGATAGGATTGGCAGGCGAAGTCCGGACTGATTAACTATCCGGCTCCCTTGCCCGAAGACCCAGCCCCTACTCTCCTAGTGAAGCTGCTGGTTCCGGCACCTTATGTGGTGCCGGAGAAGAAGGCCAAGAAGAAGAAGGCCACAGGGACTCGAAAGAGTTCCCGGCATATGGTGGTGTCGGACTCGTCGTCTGATGAGTCCGAGACGCACTCCTCCCGTGAAGACGAGGAGGAGGAAGAAGAGACCTCTCCCCCTCCAGCGGGGGGAGGAAAGAAGAAGAAGGCCGCCCTAGAAGGGGAGGCCGAAGGGTCCTAGAAGAGGAAAACCCCTCCGCCGGACTACGCCCCCGACACCGACGAGGACGAAGAGGAGTGGCCGGACAGGGCCAAGCGTCCGGCGAAATCGTAAGTGTTCGGATACCAGAGTAACTCATGATATTCCTTTTGTTGTGCAGCTTTCCCTAATGTCGAATATAATCATGCAGCCCGCCCAAGGACGGGCTCGACGAGTCGTCGAGCGGCTCCCTGGATTCATCGGACGTGAATTCAGTTCCGCCCGCTGCCTCCCCCTGTGCTGCGGATGACGCCGAAGTGGCGTCGCGACAAGCTCCGGGGCAAGAGGAGGTGGTCCAGGAGGAGCCGCGAGGCGACCTCCCGGACTCCAGGAGTAAAGGGGACAAGACCCCCCAGGGCTCCAAGTCCAGCTTTAAGCCAGACACCGCACCGAAATCATCAACGGTTCCAGACCGCGGCAGGCGAACTCCTGCCAAGAGGAGCAAGCCTATTGAGCCGGCGTCCTCCGTCCAACCGGAGGCGCCGGACAATCTGCTGGAGGTGCTTAAGGGCGCCTCCATCGACGAGGAGCACCGTGCCATCATGAGTACGGTGGTCCAGAAGGTTCGGTCCGCCCAAAGCGGACTTACTGAAGCTTGTACTAGCCTTCTAACAGGCTTCGAGGTAAGTAGAAATATGTAAAAATATTACCGCATAGACAGTAGCCCCTAATGCTCTGTTTGGCGTTCGGAAAGAAAAGCCGAATAGAGGATCTATTAAATATCGCAGGAGTCTAACTAAAAAGGAGTCAATATACGTGTGCAGGCTTCGCTGCTGGCCACCGCCGCACTGACTGCGGAGGTGGGTGCCCTGAAGCAGGGCCTCGAGCGGACCGAGCAAGAGCTCGGCCTTGCCAAACGGCAGCTTGAGGAGAAAGAAAGTAAGAGATACCTTATAGAAAAAATGCCTATAAGAAGACGCAATTGCAAAAAATGACAGGAGTATACTGCTTATTTGTAGGGGCCACAACTGAGGTGGCAACCCTCAAGCAGGCGCTATCCAAGGCCAAGAAGAAAGCGGCCACGAAGCGCACTGAGCGGGAGAAATTTGAGGCGTAGGTCGGCGAGGTGCAGCAAGAGCTTCAGGCTCTCATGAAAAAACATGAGAGTTTGGAGCTTGACTCGAAGACGCGAGCGTCCGAGCTTGCTGCGGCCCTTAAAACTGCCAAGTCTGCCAAGGCCGAAGCCTAGAAGGCCCTCCAGGAATTGGATGCGGTGAAAAAGATAGCGGCCGGTAAGGCATTCTTTATGCAAAGCAGACATATAAAAGTAAACTACTTGTTACTTACCCGAATCCGGAGCTCTCCAGGGGCATTCGCAGATCTTCCCCACAGCGTATCTGATGCCGCTGCATTCTACCGAGCCGAGGAAGGCAGATCGACGGAGAAGGTGTTCTGGTCTCAGTACGCTGAGGCCGGACACCCTGTGCCCTTGAGCGACCAGCTGAAGTAGCTGGTCGAGCTCCACAAGGTGGCCGAACAGGCCCTGAAGGGCTTCATAGTTCGGCTGTGGCCTAGAGAGGCCCTGCCTGGGAGCTACTTCGGACTGGTGCGGCGGCTAGTGGAGGCTTGTCCAAGGCTCGAGGTCATCAAGCGCTCCATCTACATCGAAGGTGCCCGTAGGACCCTTGCCCGTGCAAAGGTGCACTGGGGTAAGCTGGACGGTGAGAAGCTTGTGAGGAACGGGCCGCCGCCGGGGAAGGATCATCGCAAGCCCGAGAACTATTACAAGGATGTTCTGGCCGGTGCCCGCCTTATGGCGGATGAATGCACCAAGGATGTAATTTTTGAATGAACTCGCTCGTGTTATCCTGTGCGCTGAAAACTTGTTCATATGCGCTAAGCAATGCTTGAATTTAAAATATTACTTTCTGTGCGGCCGTTTATCAAAAAATTGAGAGATGGCCAGTCGTCGGCTTCTGCCCCCATGCCACTAGTGCTGGGGTGTTCGGGATAAATCTGAGCGCTCTTTTTCCCATGATTGGGCCCGTCGAGGGAGGCGCTCAGCACAACGAACAAGGCAATCGGACTATAATGCTTGAACACTCTCACTTAGCCATAGAACTCTATAATTTTAAATTTTGGCGAAGCCCCTAGTATTCGGAAGACCGAGTTCGGGGCGCTATCCACGCCTTGGCCGGACAAAGCCGGTTCCTCGCTCGAAGCGACATAAGTCTTTAAGGACTCGAAAAACCTCTCGAACAGCGACCGGTCTCTCGCCTCATCATGACAGTCAGTTTTAGCTTTCTCTACTGAGGTGCTCAGCCCAGCTCAACTGGGGCACAATCGCAGTAGTTCTCCTAGTGCTACCTTAGCCGATATAGCGGAACGTAAGGCACCAAAACATAGGAGCTGGGAAAACCCAACTATTGACCCAAATCATGATTCGGAGCCGATGCATATAGTGCTATAAGTTCGGGGTGCCGCACTTGTGAAAGTGTACGGACTTCTCACGCCATATTGATGGGTACTGAAGCCCCTGGCGTATTTTTGCCGTACCACAGTGTACGGATGCAACATGTTATTGATAAACATATATATCAAAAGAGGATAATGCAAAAAATAGACAAAAAGCTATGCATTGTTTATAGAAAGGCTGCTATGAAAGCGGAACGATACAAATAGTGCGATAAGCAAAAGAAATTGGACTATTTAACATGTCCTGGCCAGGGGCAGGCCACGGAATTGTATTAAAAAACAGGTATACTGCTCGCAATAGAGACCACCTGGGAGTTCCATAATGCGGCGTGGCTTGTCTGCTTTCCTGGATCTTGCATCGTTTGTGTGGCAGTTGAATTGCCGAACGGGTCATCCGAAGTATGGAGTCCTGAGAGTAAGAGAAAAAAAGAAAAAAAGGAATCTGGCAGCCCCTGGTGCGGTTTAAGCCATATTTCGGGCATGCCGTGATAGTGCCCCTTCCCCTGTGCCCATGGTATTTCAAGAGCGTAGTTATGTACGCGAAGCACTGGTTTCGCTATATCGCGAGGGCTAGGGTTGGGGCCGCATTGCTATGCTAGCTCAGAACGTGCCAGGCGGTCTTGTTGTAGGGTACTCCGGGCGCTCTTGACAGTGTCCGGCTTTTTGAAGGCCGAACTAGAGAACTGCCTGGAGAGGCTGCTTTGTACTTCTGCTGCGAGCGCTGCGTGTGCTCCTCCCTTCGGAGGGAGCGTTCGGTGTTCCCATTCACCGTGATTACTCCTCTAGGGCCTGGCATCTTGAGCTTGAGGTATGCATAGTGCGGTACCGCGTTGAATTTTGCGAATGCGGTTTGCGAATACGGAACGGGACTATGTCGAAGATTAACTCCTCGCTTCGGAAGTTATCCGGAGATCCGAAGACCACTTCCAGTGTGACTGAGCCTGTACAGTTGGCTTCTACACCTAGTATGACGCCTTTAAAGGTCGTTTTGGTGGGCTTGATCCTCGAGGGATCTATGCCCATTTTTCGCACTATATCCTGGTAAAGCAGGTTCAGGCTGCTGCCGCCGTCCATGAGGACTCTTGTGAGATGAAATCCGTCAATGATTGGGTCTAGAACCAATGCGGCGAAACCGCCGTGACGGATGCTAGTGGGGTGGTCCCTTCGATCAAAGGTGATCGGGTAGGAGGACCATGGGTTGAACTTTGGGGCGACTGGCTCCATCGCATATACGTCCCGTAACGCATGCTTCCGCTCCCTCTTGGGGATGTGGGTTGCGTATATCATGTTCACCGTCCGCACTTGCGGGGGAAATCCCTTCTGTCCACCGTTGTTCGGCGGCCTGGGCTCCTCCTCGTTGTCGCTATACAGCCCCTTGTCTTTGTTTTCGGCTCTTAACTTGCCTGCCTGCTTGAACACCCAACAATCCCTGTTGGTATGATTGGCTGGCTTTTCGGGGGTGCCATGTATCTGGCACAAGCGGTCGAGTATTTGGTCCAAACTGGACGGGCCCTGAGTATTTCTTTTGAATGGCTTTTTCCGTTGACCGGATTTGTAGCCTTGGAATCCGGCATTAACTGCCGTATCCTTGTTGCTGTCGCTGTTAACGCGGCCCTTTTGTTTGTTCCGACGCGACCTGTCGCTTTTGTCCTTGGTATTCGAATTACCAGGTTTCTTGGTTAAATTGTTGCTGCGAGCTAGCCAGCTGTCTTCTCCCGCGCAAAAGCGGGTCATGAGTGTCGTGAGGGCTGCCATAGATTTCGGCTTTTCCTGCCCCAGGTGCCGGGCAAGCCACTCATCACGGATATTATGCTTGAAGGCCGCTAAGGCCTCTGCGTCTGGACAGTCGACTATCTGGTTTTTCTTTGTTAGGAACCATGTCCAGAATTGCCTGGCCGATTCCTCTGGCTGCTAAATTATGTGGCTTAGGTCATCGGCGTCCGGTGGTCGCACATAAGTGTCCTGGAAGTTGTCAAGGAATGCGGCTTCCAGGTCCTCCCAAGAACCGATTGAGTCTGCTGGCAAGCTGTTAAGCCAATGCCGGGCCGGTCCCTTAAGTTTGAGTGGGAGGTATTTGATGGCGTGTAGATCATCATCGCGGGCCATGTGGATATGAAGGAGATAATCCTTGATCCATACCACAGGATCTGTTGTGCCATCGTACGATTCGATGTTTACGGGTTTGAAGCCCTCAGGGATTTTATGATCCATTACTTCATCTGTGAAGCATAGTGGGTGTGCGGCGCCTCTGTATTGGGCTATATCATGACGCAACTCGAAGGAGCTTTGTCTGTTGAGTTCGGCCCGGCCGGATTTATTGCATCCGGAGTGACGATCACCGTCACGTGCCGTGGGGCGCCTGCGTGATCCGTAGATCGATCTTGTTTGCCTTGCCTTGTCCTCCAGTATGTCGCGCAGGTCAGGCGCATTTTCCCGTGCCTTAGTATGCTTGACGTAGCGTCGGGGCATGGCTTGAGTGGAGGGCCAAGAGGCCTCTCTGTCGCGGCCACGAGGTGGCCGGTCGGCCATGTCATGCGCTGGTGATGTAGGTGCTTCCTCCTCTAGTCGGGGTAGCAGCCTGCGCTTTGGGTAACTCTTGGAGGGGCGTTCGAGTTCATACTCTTCGGCCGCAAGGACTTCAGTCCATCTGTCAGCTAGCAAATCCTGATTAGCTCTAAGCTGTTGCTGCTTTTTCTTGAGGCTGCTTGTCGTGGCCATAAGCCTGCGTTTAAAACGCTCTTGTTCGGCGAGATCCTCTGGCACGATGAACTCGTCGTCGTCGAGGCTTGCCTCGTCTTCGGAGGGAGGCGTATGATTATCGTCCTCAACCTCTTAGTCCGCCGCCCTCTCGTGAGGGCTGGCTTCTCTGTCCTCCTGTGCTGAATCTTGCTAGAGGGGGTGTTCTTCGGCGCTATCCGGAGCAGTATTATCTCCCGTGCCGGAATCACCATTTTTTCTTTGGCGGGATTTAGAGCGGTGCCGCTGACGCCGGCGCTTGGGCTGTTTCTTAGAGGTATCGTCCCCCGCTGTTCCATCGCCATCTCCATCCTTTGGAGTGTCCACCATATATATGTCATATGACGAGGTGGCCTTCCAGCGCCCTACAGGTGCTGGTTCTTGTTCGTCTCCTGCATCGTCGTCCATGCCGTCGATGTCTTTGGAGTCAAAGTCAAGCATGCCGGTTAAGTCGTCGACAGTGGCTACCAAGTGGGTGGTGGGTGGGTTTTGAATTTCTTCATCGTCCGTATCCCAACCTTGCTGACCGTAGTCCGGCCAGGGCTCTCCTGATAAAGAGAGAGACTTTAGAGAATTCAGGATGTCGCCGGAGGGTGAGTGCTGAAAGATGTCCGCGGCGGTGAACTCCATTATCGGTGCCCAATCGGATTCGATCGGCAGGGGCGCGGGGGGCTCGGAGTTCGGAGAGGAATCCGGCTCCTTGGAGTCACGGGCCATGCGGAGTGCGGGGCTGGAGTTCGGCTCGATCGCCTCTGAGATCGCAGCCCCTGAGGCAGCGTTCAACCGTTGATCCTCGATCGGTGTAGTAGGCTCCGAATCAATGGTCGGAACCGATGCGTGTGCAGCCTCCAAGGCGCTGTTCGGCGGTAGAGCTATATCATGCCCATCGAGACAGTGCGGCGCGCTTGGCTGTGGCTCGAATCCGTCGAAGATCAAGTCCCCACGGATGTCAGCCGTGTAGTTTAGGCCTCCAAACCTGACCTGATGGCCAGGGGCGTAGCTTTCGATCTTCTCAAGGTGGCCAAGCGAATTGGCCCGCAGTGCGAAGCCGCCGAAGACGAAGATATGTCCGGGGAGAAAAGTCTCACCCTGGACTGCATCGTTGTTGATGATCGAAGGAGCCATCGGGCCTAAAAGCGACGACACAGAGGAACTCTCATCGAAGCACCAATGTCGGTGTCAAAACCGGCGGATCTCGGGTAGGGGGTCCCGAACTGTGCGTCTAGGCCGGATGGTAACAGGAGGCAAGGAACACGATGTTTTACCCAGGTTCGGGCCCTCTTGATGGAGGTAAAACCCTACGTCCTGCTTGATTAATATTGATGATATGGGTAGTACAAGAGTAGATCTACCACGAGATCAAGGAGGCTAAACCCTAGAAGCTAGCCTATGGTATGATTGTTGATGTGTATGTTGTCCTACGGACTAAAACCCTCTGGTTTATATAGACACCGGAGAGGGTTAGGGTTACACAAAGTCGGTTACAATGGTAGGAGATCTTGAATATCCGCATCGCCAAGCTTGCCTTCCACGCCAAGGAAAGTCCCATCCGGACACGGGACGAAGTCTTCAATCTTGTATCTTCATAGTCCTGGAGTCCGGCTACCCGAACACCCCCTAATCCAGGACTCCCTCAGCCATGATTGCTAAGGTAACATCTAGTGAGCCTCATGTGGATACTAGCACTACTTCTAGTCAAAATGCTATATTGCCATGTGCTAGTCCTTGTAATTCATCTACTCACAATGTTGGTACATCTTGTGATGAATTGCTTTCCTTGCCTTGTTGCTCTAACGATGAAGCTTATACTTCCTCTAGTACTTGTGTTGAGACTAACCATGTAGAGGAAATCAAAGAGCTCAAGGCCCAAGTCACTTCTTTGAAGAAAGACTTGGAAAAGAGTCATGAAGGGAAATCCACACTCAACAATATCTTGAGTGTGCAAAAATCCCCCAATGACAAAGGTGGACTTGGATTCAACTCCAATAAGAAGAAGAAGTCCAAGATGATCAAGAAGAAGGGCCAAGAACAAGTCAAGAATTCGGCCAAGATTATTTGCTTCAAGTGCAAGATTGAAGGGAATCATGTTAGATCTTGCCCATTGAAGAAGAAACCCATTAGTGACAAGCAACAAGGGAAGCGGCCACAAGTTCATTCTCATGCTCAACCTCAAGTTGAATAAAAGCCTCTTCCCAAGAAGACTCAAGCTTATGCTTCTCAAGTTGAGAAATCAAGTGAGAAGAAAGTGAAGAGTAGACGCTGCTACCTATGTCGCGAGAAAGGTCACCTCGCCTCTTCATGCACTAGTGGTAACTTATCCAACCTAATTATTATTGATGATATCTATTCTCTTGGGAAGGATAATGTTGGCAATGTGTTTGCCAAATTTGTTGGTGCTCAAAGTGGTGTCGAGAAAAGAACCATTTGGGTAGCCAAGCCTATTGTGACTAACCTCTTAGGACCCAACTTGTTTGGGGACCAACAAGCTCAAACTTGATCAATAGGTGATATAGGAGGTCATTGGAGACTTGGCTACATTATGAAGAATTAAGGGGACTTCATCATTCTTATTGTCTCAAGCCAAGTCATTCGGATGATCAAGTTTCTATCTTGTATCCAATGTTCCTCCTTGCGGTAAGTCGTGCTTAAAGTGTCTACATTGATAGTTACTTGCCCCTTTGCATGTTTGGTTTCGTTCCTTGCATGTGTTTGTATATGTTGTGCTTCCAACTTGATTATATTGAGCAATCAAGTATGTGTGTGTTGGTTTGCACATCATGTACATGTGTGTCATTCGTTGAGCCTTTGTGCATCTTGGTCTTATCTTAGTTGGCTCTTGTGAGAGATTAATGGAATATCCCATTGTGGGGGAGTGATGTGCTTTGTGCACCTCACAATCCTATAAATGTGTGTACATGAGTAATACCATCTAGTATTGATATTACAAGATTATCTAGTCGCTATGTGGTATGTCTTCTCATGAGAAATTCAAATTCTAAATAGTCCATTAATTATCTCTTGTTGGATCCTTTAATTGCCTCTTGTCTATCTTTAATTGGTATCACATTATGGGGGAGTGATATGCTATGTGTATATTACTAGCCTAGAAAATGTGTACATTTGAGATATTGTCATCTAGAGTTGATATTGTAAATTATCTTATTCCTAGGTGGCATGTTAGCTCTACAAGTTGCAATTTGCTTTTTGTTTGGTGTGAAGATGATGTCGGATATCCTTGCTATCTACCACCGGGAATTATTTCCAAAAATACTTCTTGTCTTTTTGAAGGAAATATGTCCTAGAGGCAATAATAAAGTTATTATTTATTTCCTTATATCATGATAAATGTTTATTATTCATGCTAGAATTGTATTAACCGGAAACATAATACATGTGTGAATACATAGACAAACAGAGTGTCACTAGTATGCCTCTACTTGACTAGCTCGTTAATCGAAGATGGTTATGTTTCCTAACCATGAACAAAAGAGTTGTTATTTGATTAACAGGATCACATTATTAGGAGAATAATGTGATTGACATGACCCATTACATTAGCTTAACACCCGATCGTTTAGTATGTTGCTATTGCTTTCTTCATGACTTATACATGTTCCTATGACTATGAGATTATGCAACTCCCGTTTACCGGAGGAACACTTTGTGTGCTACCAAACGTCACAACGTAACTGGGTGATTATAAAGGAGCTCTACAGGTTTCTCGAAAGGTGAATGTTGGGTTGGCGTATTTCGAGATTAGGATTTGTCACTCCGATTGTCGGAGAGGTATCTCTGGGCCCTCTCGGTAATGCACATCACATAAGCCTTGCAAGCATTGCAACTAATGAGTTAGTTGTGAGATGATGTATTACGGAACGAGTAAAGAGACTTGCCGGTAACGAGATTGAACTAGGTATTAAGATACCAACGATCGAATCTCGGGCAAGTAACATACCGATGACAAAGGGAACACCGTATGTTGTTATGCGGTCTGACCGATAAAGATCTTCGTAGAATATGTAGGAGCCAATATGAGCATCCATGTTCCGCTATTGGTTATTGACCAGAGACGTGTCTCGGTCATGTCTACATTGTTCTCGAACCCGTAGGGTCCGCACGCTTAAGGTTTCGATGACAGTTATATTATGAGTTTATGAGTTTTGATGTACCGAAGTTAGTTCGGAGTCCCGGATGTGATCACGGACATGACGAGGAGTCTCGAAATGGTCGAGACATAAAGATTGATATATTGGACGACTATATTCGGACACCGGAAGTGTTCCGGGTGATTTCGGAGAAAACCGGAGAGCCAGAGGGTTACCGGAACCCCCCCGGGAGAAGCAATGGGCCATATGGGCCTTAGTGGAGAGAGAGGGGGGCAGCCAAAGGTGGGCCGCGCGCCTCCTCCCCCCTGGTCCGAATTGGACTAGGAGAGGGGGGGGGGCGGCGCCCCCCTTTCCTTCTCCCTCCCCACTTCTTTCCCCCTCCTAGTAGGAGTCCTACTCCTACTAGGAGGAGGACTCCTCCTTGGCACGCCATAGGAGCCGGCCGGCCTCCTCCCCTTGATCCTTTATATACGGGGGCAGGGGGCACCCCTAGACACACAAGTTGATCCACGTGATCATATTCTTAGCCGTGTGCGGTGCCCCCTTCCACCATAATCCTCGATAATATTGTAGCGGTGCTTAGGCGAAGCCCTGCTACGGTAGTACATCAAGATCGTCACCACACCGTCGTGCTGACGGAACTCTTCCCCGACACTTTGCTGGATCGGAGTCCGGGGATCGTCATCGAGCTGAACGTGTGCTAAAACTCGAAGGTGCCATAGTTTCGGTGCTTGATCGGTCGGGCCGTGAAGACGTACGACTACATCAACCGCGTTGTGCTAACGCTTCCGCTGTCGGTCTACAAGGGTACGTAGATCACACTCTCCCCTCTCGTTGCTATACATCACCATGATCTTGCGTGTGCGTAGGAATTTTTTTGAAATTAATACGTTCCCCAACAGTGGTATCAGAGCCTAGGTTTTATGTGTTGATGTTATATGCACGAGTAGAACACAAGTGAGTTGTGGGCGATATAAGTCATACTGCTTACCAGCATGTCATACTTTGGTTCGGCGGTATTGTTGGACGAAGCGGCCCGGACCGACATTACGCGTACGCTTACGCGAGACCGGTTCTCTCGACGTGCTTTCCACAAAGGTGGCTAGCGGGTGAAAGTTTCTCCAACTTTAGTTGAATCGAGTGTGGCTACGCCCGGTCCTTGCGAAGGTTAAAACAACACCAACTTGACAAACTATCGTTGTGGTTTTGATGCGTAGGTAAGATTGGTTTTTGCTTAAGCCTGTAGCAGCCACGTAAAACTTGCAACAACAAAGTAGAGGACGTCTAACTTGTTTTTGCAGGGCATGTTGTGATGTGATATGGTCAAGACATGATGCTAAATTTTATTGTATGAGATGATCATGTTTTGTAACCAAGTTATCGGCAACTGGCAGGAGCCATATGGTTGTCGCTTTATTGTATGCAATGCAATTGCGCTGTAATGCTTTACTTTATCACTAAGCGGTAGCGATAGTCATGGAAGCATAAGATTGGCGAGACGACAACGATGCTACGATGGCGATCAAGGTGTCGCGCCGGTGACGATGGTGATCACGACGGTGCTTCAAAGATGGAGATCACAAGCACAAGATGATGATGGCCATATCATATCACTTATATTGATTGCATGTGATGTTTATCTTTTATGCATCTTATCTTGCTTTGATTGATGGTAGCATTTTAAGATGATCTCTCATTAATTATCAAGAAGTGTTCTCCCTGAGTATGCACCGTTGCGAAAGTTCTTCGTGCTGAGACACCACGTGATGATCGGGTGTGATAGGCTCTACGTTCAAATACAACGGGTGCAAAATAGTTGCACACGCAGAATACTCAGGTTATACTTGACGAGCCAAGCATATACAGATATGGCCTCGGAACACAGAGACCGAAAGGTCGAGCGTGAATCATATAGTAGATATGATCAACATAGCGATGTTCACCAATGAAACTACTCCATCTCACGTGATGATCGGACATGGTTTAAGTTGATTTGGATCACGTAATCACTTAGAGGATTAGAGGGATGTCTATCTAAGTGGGAGTTCTTTAGTAATATGATTAATTGAACCTAAATTTATCATGAACTTAGTACCTGATAGTATCTTGCTTGTTTATGCTTGATTGTAGATAGATGGCCCGTGCTGTTGTTCCGATTGAATTTTAATGCGTTCCTTGAGAAAGCAAAGTTGAAAGATGATGGTAGCAATTACACGGACTGGGTCCGTAACTTAAGGATTATCCTCATTGCTGCACAGAAGAATTACGTCCAAGAAGCACCGCTGGGTGCCAGGCCTGCTGCTGGAGCAACACCAGATGTTATGAACGTCTGGCAGAGCAAAGCTGATGACTACTCGATAGTTCAGTGTGCCATGCTTTACGGCTTAGAATCGGGACTTCAACGACGTTTTGAACGTCATGGAGCATATGAGATGTTCCAGGAGTTGAAGTTAATATTTCAAGCAAATGCCCGGATTGAGAGATATGAAGTCTCCAATAAGTTCTATAGCTGCAAGATGGAGGAGAACAGTTCTGTCAGTGAGCATATACTCAAAATGTCTGGGTATAATAATCACTTGATTCAATTGGGAGTTAATCTTCCAGATGATTGCGTCATTGATAGAATTCTCCAATCACTGCCACCTAGCTACAAGAGCTTCGTGATGAACCATAATATGCAAGGGATGAATAAGACTATTCCCGACCTCTTTGCAATGCTGAAAGCTGTAGAGGTAGATATCAAAAAGGAGCATCAAGTGTTGATGGTCAGCAAGACCACTAGTTTCAAGAAAAAGGGCAAAGGGAAGAAGAAGGGGAACTTCAAAAAGAACAGCAAGCAAGTTGCTGCTCAAGAGAAGAAACCCAAATCTGGACCTAAGCCTGAAACTGAGTGCTTCTACTGCAAGCAGACTGGTCACTGGAAGCGGAACTGCCCCAAGTATTTGGCGGATAAGAAGGATGGCAAGGTGAACAAAGGTATATGTGATATACATGTTATTGATGTGTACCTTACTAATGCTCGCAGTAGCACCTGGGTATTTGATACTGGTTCAGTTGCTAACATTTACAACTCGAAACAGGGACTACGGATTAAGCGAAGATTGGCTAAGGACGAGGTGACGATGCGCGTGGGAAATGGTTCCAAAGTCGATGTGATCGCAGTCGGCACGCTACCTCTACATCTACCTTCGGGATTAGTATTAGACCTAAATAATTGTTATTTGGTGCCAGCGTTAAGCATGAACATTATATCTGGATCTTGTTTGATGCAAGACGGTTATTCATTTAAATCAGAGAATAATGGTTGTTCTATTTATATGAGTAATATCTTTTATGGTCATGCACCCTTAAAGAGTGGTATATTCTTATTAAATCTCGATAGTAGTGACACACATATTCATAATGTTGAAACCAAAAGATGCAGAGTTGATAATGATAGTGCAACTTATTTGTGGCACTGCCATTTGGGTCATATCAGTGTAAAGCGCATGAAGAAACTCCATACTGATGGGCTTTTGGAACCACTTGATTATGAATCACTTGGTACTTGCGAACCATGCCTTATGGGTAAGATGACAAAAACACCGTTCTCCGGTACTATGGAGAGAGCAACAGATTTGTTGGAAATCATACATACAGATGTATGTGGTCCGATGAATGTTGAGGCTCGTGGCGGATATCGTTATTTTCTCACCTTCACAAATGACTTGAGCAGATATGGGTATATCTACTTAATGAAACATAAGTCTGAAATGTTTGAAAAGTTCAAAGAATTTCAGAGTGAAGTTGAAAATCATCGTAACAAGAAAATAAAATTCCTACGATCTGATCGTGGAGGAGAATATTTGAGTTACGAGTTTGGTGTACATTTGAAACAATGTGGAATAGTTTCGCAACTCACGCCACCCGGAACACCACAGCGTAATGGTGTGTCCGAACGTCGTAATCGTACTTTACTAGATATGGTGCGATCTATGATGTCTCTTACTGATTTACCGCTATCATTTTGGGGATATGCTCTAGAGACGGCCGCATTCATGTTAAATAGGGCACCATCAAAATCCGTTGAGACAACGCCTTATGAACTATGGTTTGGCAAGAAACCAAAGTTGTCGTTTCTGAAAGTTTGGGGTTGTGATGCTTATGTGAAAAAGCTTCAACCTGATAAGCTCGAACCCAAATCGGAGAAATGTGTCTTCATAGGATATCCAAAGGAAACTATTGGATACACCTTCTATCACAGATCCGAAGGCAAAAATTTTGTTGCTAAATTCGGAAACTTTCTAGAGAAGGAGTTTCTCTCGAAAGAAGTAAGTGGGAGGAAAGTAGAACTTGACGAGGTAACTGTACCTGCTCCCTTATTGGAAAGTAGTACATCACAGAAACCAGTTTCTGTGACACCTACACCAATTAGTGAGGAAGCTAACGATAATGATCATGAAACTTCAGAACAAGATACTACTGAACCTCGTAGATCAACCAGAGTAAGATCCGCGCCAGAGTGGTACGGTAATCCTGTTCTAGAAGTCATGCTACTAGATCATGATGAACCTACGAACTATGAAGAAGCGACGGTGAGCCCAGATTCCGCAAAATGGCTTGAAGCCATGAAATCTGAGATGGGATCCATGTATGAGAACAAAGTATGGACTTTGGTTGACTTGCCCAATGATCGGCAAGCAATTGAGAATAAATGGATCTTCAAGAAGAAGATTGATGCTGACGATAATGTTACTGTCTACAAAGCTCGACTTGTCGCAAAAGGTTTTCGGCAAGTTCAAGGGATTGACTATGATGAGACCTTCTCACCCGTAGCGATGCTTAAGTCTGTCTGAATCATGTTAGCAATTGCCGCATTTTATGATTATGAAATTTGGCAAATGGATGTCAAAACTGCATTCCTGAATGGATTTCTGTAAGAAGAGTTGTATATGATGCAGCCGGAAGGTTTTGTCGATCCAAAGGGAGCTAACAAAGTGTGCAAGCTCCAGCGATCCATTTATGGACTGTTGCAAGCCTCTCGGAGTTGGAATAAACGCTTTGATAGTGTGATCAAAGAATTTGGTTTTATACAGACTTTTGGAGAAGCCTGTATTTACAAGAAAGTGAGTGGGAGCTCTATAGCATTTCTGATATTATATGTAGATGACATATTACTAATCAGAAATGATATAGAATTTCTGGATAGCATGAAGGGATACTTGAATAAAAGTTTTTCGATGAAAGACCTCGGTGAAGCTGCCTACATATTGGGCATCAAGATCTATAGAGACAGATCAAGACGCTTAATTGGACTGTCACAAAGCACATACCTTGACAAAGTTTTAAAAAAGTTCAAAATGGATCAAGCAAAGAAAGGATTCTTGCCTGTGTTACAAGGTGTGAAATTGAGTAAGACTCAAAGTCCGACCAATGCAGAAGATAGAGAGAAAATGAAAGATGTTCCCTATGCTTCAGCCATAGGCTCTATCATGTATGCAATGTTGTGTACCAGACCTGATGTGTGTCTTGCTATAAGTCTAGCAGGGAGGTACCAAAGTAATCCAGGAGTGGATCACTGGACAGCGGTCAAGAACATCCTGAAATACCTGAAAAGGACTAAGGATATGTTTCTCATATATGGAGGTGACAAAGAGCTCATCGTAAATGGTTACGTTGATGCAAGCTTTGACACTGATTCGGACGATTCTAAATCGCAAACCGGATATGTGTTTACATTAAACGGTGGAGCTGTCAGTTGGTGCAGTTCTAAACAAAGAGTTGTGGCGGGATCTACATGTGAAGCGGAGTACATAGCTGCTTCGAAAGCAGCAAACGAAGGAGTCTGGATGAAGGAGTTCATATCCGATCTAGGTGTCATACCTAGTGCATCGGGTCCAATGAAAATCTTTTGTGATAATACTGGTGCAATTGCCTTGGCAAAGGAATCCAGATTTCACAAGAGAACCAAACACATCAAGAGACGCTTCAACTCCATCAGGGATCTAGTCCAGGTGGGAGACATAGAGATTTGCAAGATACATACGGATCTGAATGTTGCAGACTCGTTGACTAAGCCTCTTCCACGAGCAAAAAATGATCAGCACCAAAGCTCCATGGGTGTTAGAATCATCACTGTGTAATCTAGATTATTGACTCTAGTGCAAGTGGGAGACTGAAGGAAATATGCCCTAGAGGCAATAATAAAGTTATTATTTATTTCCTTATATCATGATAAATGTTTATTATTCATGCTAGAATTGTATTAACCGGAAACATAATACATGTGTGAATACATAGACAAACAGAGTGTCACTAGTATGCCTCTACTTGACTAGCTCGTTAATCGAAGATGGTTATGTTTCCTAACCATGAACAAAAGAGTTGTTATTTGATTAACGGGATCGCATTATTAGGAGAATAATGTGATTGACATGACCCATTCCATTAGCTTAGCACCCGATTGTTTAGTATGTTGCTATTGCTTTCTTCATGACTTATACATGTTCCTATGACTATGAGATTATGCAACTCCCGTTTACCGGAGGAACACTTTGTGTGCTACCAAACGTCACAACGTAACTGGGTGATTATAAAGGAGCTCTACAGGTGTCTCCAAAGGTGAATGTTGGGTTGGCGTATTTCGAGATTAGGATTTGTCACTCCGATTGTCGGAGAGGTATCTCTGGAACCTCTTGGTAATGCACATCACATAAGCCTTGCAAGCATTGCAACTAATGAGTTAGTTGTGAGATGATGTATTACGGAACGAGTAAAGAGACTTGCCGGTAACGATATTGAACTAGGTATTAAGATACCGACGATCGAATCTCGGGCAAGTAACATACCGATGACAAAGGGAACACCGTATGTTGTTATGCGGTCTGACCGATAAAGATCTTCGTAGAATATGTAGGAGCCAATATGAGCATCCAGGTTCCGCTATTGGTTATTGACCAGAGACGTGTCTCGATCATGTCTACATTGTTCTCGAACCCGTAGGGTCCGCACGCTTAAGGTTTCGATGACAGTTATATTATGAGTTTATGAGTTTTGATGTACCGAAGTTAGTTTGGAGTCCCAGATGTGATCACGGACATGACGAGGAGTCTCGAAATGGTCGAGACATAAAGATTGATATATTGGACGGCTATATTCGGACACCAGAAGTGTTCCGGGTGATTTCGGAGAAAACCGGAGAGCCGGAGGATTACCGGAACCCCCCCGGGAGAAGCAATGGGCCATATGGGCCTTAGTCGAGAGAGAGAGGGGCAGCCAAAGGTGGGTCGCGCGCCTCCTCCCCCCTGGTCCGAATTGGACTAGGAGAGGGGGGGCGGCGCCCCCCTTTCCTTCTCCCTCCCCACTTCTTTCCCCCTCCTAGTAGGAGTCCTACTCCTACTAGGAGGAGGACTCCTCCTTGGCGCGCCATAGGAACCGGCCGGCCTCCTCCCTTTGATCCTTTATATACGGGGGCAGGGGGCACCCCTAGACACACAAGTTGATCCACGTGATCATATTCTTAGCCGTGTGCGGTGCCCCCTTCCACCATAATCCTCGATAATATTGTAGCGGTGCTTAGGCGAAGCCCTGCTACGGTGGTACATCAAGATCGTCACCACACCGTCGTGCTGACGGAACTCTTCCCCGACACTTTGCTGGATCAGAGTCCGGGGATCGTCATCGAGCTGAACGTGTGCTAAAACTCGGAGGTGCCGTAGTTTCGGTGCTTGATCGGTCGGGCCGTGAAGACGTACGAATACATCAACCGCGTTGTGGTAACGCTTCCGCTGTCGGTCTACAAGGGTACGTAGATCACACTCTCCCCTCTCGTTGCTATACATCACCATGATCTTGCGTGTGCTTAGGAATTTTTTTGAAATTACTACGTTCCCCAACACTTTTGACAATTGGTACTCACTTATGTGTGGTAGAAATTTTTGATCATCTTTACATTGGCTTTTGCTTTTTATTTGCCTTTTCTCTTGCCAAGGATTGTATCAACTCCCTTTGTCTTCCATACCACTTGTGGATCTTGTTTATTTCTTGATCTTGTCTAGTGTTTTCTAGATATAGTGAAAGTGGTGATCCCACCTTGTGCATTTTGTATTCAAATGCAATTTCTCTATAATGCACTAGTCTTCGGGGAGCTATCCTGTTTTCTATAAAACACTCATCTTGTGATCCTTATCAAGTGTGTGTCGGTGGAAGGCAAGTCGTTTCTTTTGGGTACTTTGTGCCATCATGAAACTTTGTAGAGAGCTTGGTTTGTTTGGAACCATCCTCTCTTTTGGTGGTTTGATATCCTTTATTTAGTGGGTATCAATGGATATCTCATTCCTTGATGTATCTTTTATTGATATCCTCCAAGTGATGATTTATTCATTTGGTATCTTTTCTTCTCTTGGTATTTCTTTGTCCTTTGGTATCGGTTCTTGAAAGTCTTGAGCATGCATTTTAACTTCGTGTAGTATCTTTGGCATGCTTTCTTTGTTTGACCCAATATATAGGGGAAACTCCACCAAGTCTCAAATTGGATGAGATGTGCATGAAATTCATTTTCGTATATCTATATGCACATATTTATGTGGAGTTTGTCCTATGTGTTGTTGGTTCTCTAACTCTTTGGTCCCAATGAGTTTGGGCACCATTTTGTTTGTGTTGTTGTGCTAGGAACAAGTGGAGATGCATTGGATGCTCGGCTCACTCACAAGGAAGGTGTTGTCACCATGTGCTTATTGGAGTCAAGCTAGGATGATCAATGAACTACTTTGTACCTTTAATTGGTATCTACTACATCCTTCCAATGTTATCTCGGTAACAAGTATCTTCATATACTTCATGCACACATTTCTTGCATCAACCTTGTGTAGGTTGTATCATGGCATGTTATCCATTCTTTCTTGTGATACTTGTTTCCTTTCTCAAAGCATCCAAACAATGATGTCTTGTTGCTAGTTGTGATGTCTTTGATGTTCGTGTGGTTGGAATTCATTTATATACAATAAGACCATATCTAGCCATGTGCTATGCTCTCAAGCAAATATCTTATTGGTATATGTATGACTTCCTTTTGGATATCTTGTTCCTTCGTGTTGTGACTATTTCGGGTGTACATCCTTCTTTGTAGATATATATATCATCATGATTTCATCTACCTAGAATCTTATACACTTGAGAGAAGTTGCATATCTAGATGATATCCTTTCTTTCTCGTCCACCTTGTCTTTCTTATGTTTTTTCTTTGGTGGCTCCGTGAAAGCTTTTGCCTTGAGTGCATGCCTTTTATCGTTGCATCTTGATGCACTCTTGTGTGGTGAAGATTATTTTCCTCATGCTTATCTTTATAAGGCTTTTTCCATCTTAATTGGTATCCCCCGTCTTGATGAGGCTTTCATCTTCTATCTTCACCATGGGTTGTCACAAGCACAAGTTCTTTATATGCTTATTAGTAAGCTTGTGAACCCATTTGCTAGTTGTGTGTGGGAATGATAGTCCTTGCACCGTGTGCCTCATTCTTTCAAGACTTTATTGATGCTTAATGCTCATCCATAAATTAGTCTTCTTAAGTGCATTGCCCTGACTCACACACATCATTTTGGTTGATCCCATTCTTAAGTTGCCTCTTTTACTTGTTGCTCAACCATGTGTTTGTTGCAACTACTAGGCTTTGTTTCCTATATGCTCACTTGCACTTGTTAGTTTCTATTGATTTTGGGGGAGCTATGATCCTATTTTGTGCACCTTGTATCCAAATACAAATATTCTTATGCATGGACAAATCATGGGGAGCTTCTCTAGTTTCTCTAGAACACTCCTATGCTCATTTCATAATATCCTTTATTCTTGTGGCTCTTAGGATATCTGGTGTAGTTGGTTCAATTGATATCTGTTGATTGCTTGCTTCAATTGGTATCTTTTGATTGCTTGATTGCTTGTGTCTCTCTTTGTTATGTCATTGTGGCATATCATTCCTTTAGCAATCTTGGTGCCTCAATATAGTTGGTCTTCCTCCAAGTATTACCTTTGGATATGTGTATGGCATTCCTCTCTCTTGTTCAGAAATACACAACTTTTGGAGGAACACCTTTGATATTGGTCTTCTTAGCTTTTCACCCATTTTGGCAATCGATGCCAATGGGGGAGAAGTTTCAGAGAGTTTTGTGGAGAAGTCTTCAGTGTTTTCTCCTTGCTTGGTTTTGTTCCTAAGCAATTTCATCCCATACGCATGCATTATTGGTTGTTGCATTGCATGGTGATGCATAATTCCTTGTATAAACTCTCTTGAAAGTGATTGTCATCAATTACCAAAATGGGGGAGATTGTAAGAACATGCGGTGCCCCCATGTTTGGTTTTGGTAATTGATGACAATCTCTATGGAGTAATGGTTGCCTTGAGTTATATTTGAAGGTTTTGTCCATAGGCTTTTCTTGGAGTACATGTGTTGGTTTCAAGGAGAGTTTGTGTCGACCAAGGTGCTATTCAAGGAATTACCTAAAGGTTGGTCTTGTGAGAGGTTGATCAAGACTAAGTCAAAGAGTGAATCAAGTTGATCAACCCACAAAGCGTAGAAGATGTACCGAGAGGGATCAAGCGATCCCATGGTTGCGGTGTGCAAATTCAAGTGAAGCATCACAAAGAGATCAAATGCTTGAAGCTTGCCATCCATTGTGGTGACAATGGACTTGTGAAGATGTGCGGAAGAGTGGCTCACCCATAGTGGAGTATGGGGGAGCAGTCAACTAGTCTTCATCGAGCCAACGCAATCAAGAAAGGTGGTCCAACTTGAGGGAGTCAAGATCGTCATCATCTAGCTCAAGTGGACCATGTGCAAGGCAAAGGTTTGCCCTTGATAGGTTTTCTATTTTACCGGTCTCATGATGGTAGTTGGGAGACCGGGTTATAGGATCGATTGCCGTACTATCAAGGAGGGCTCTCGATGAGTAGCTTGACTGTATCATTCGTAGAGAGCTCAAACCATTGCATCCTTGCATCATATTTCTTGGTTCTTGTTTGGTTCTCTTTGTGAGTCTTAGAGCTTATGGTCATCTTGATGACAAGCTCGAGTTCATCAAAAACAAAGCTCACTCGCATCTTCTACGATGTTTTCGATGTTGGAGGTTATGCCCGTTCTTCTCTGTTTGAGGTTTCACTCCTCCATTTGTTAGGCATACCTCCCTTGCCTCTTCTTCCTAACCAGTCTCTGTTTTGATGCTCCTCGTCGTCTTGTTTCCAACAAGCTTGAGTTTGCTCAATTCAGAGCTCATATGCAGAAGTTGTGGCAGTTTAGGCTCTTTTGCTTCCTTTGTTTTCTCTGTTGTGTTCTTGAAAGCCTCAAGCGGTAGTACTGCTCTCTAGAGCGGTAGTACCGCTTGTAAGCAGCAGTACCGCGGCCCTATGCCGCGTGTAGTACCGCTTCTTCTGGGCATGCGCCTTTTTCGTGTTGAGTTTTGCGGTAGTAGAGCGGTAGTACCTCTTATAAGCGGTAAGCAGTACTACCTCTCCACCCGAGCGGTAGTACCTCTTATATGCGGCAAGCGGTACTACCTCTCCACCCGAGCGGTAGTACCTCTTATAAGCGGTAAGCGGTACTACCTCTCCACCCGAGCGCTAGTACCTCTTATGCGGTAAGCGGTACTACCTCTCCACCCGAGCGGTAGTACCTCTTATAAGCAGTAAGCGGTACTACCTCTCCCTAGAGTGGTACTACCTCTCTGGCAGATTTTCAGCTCGTGTTTTTCTCTTTCGTGTCGAGTTTCACGGTAGTAGAGCGGTAGTACCTCTTATAAGCGGTAAGCAGTACTACCTCTCCACCCGAGCGGTAGTACCTCTTATAAGCAGTAAGCGGTACTACTCTCCCTAGAGCGTTACTACCTCTCTGGCAGATTTTCAGCTCGCGTTTTTCTCTCTCGTTGGGTTGTTTTGACCGTGCTAAGCGGTAGTACCGCTCGTGGAGCGGTAGTACCGCTCGTGTGCAGGCTGAGCACGTAACGGTTGGATTCGGGAGGCCCTATAAAAGGGGGTCTTCTTCCCAAGTGAACCTTATCCTTTGAGCTAGTGTTCTTCCCCCATTGTTGACCTTCTTCGAGCTTGCTAACTCTCAATCCCTCCATGGATTCTTGCTAGTTTTTGAGGGAAAATAGAGAGGAGATCTAGATCCACATTTCCACCAATCACTTTCTCCTCTAGGTGAGGGGAACCCCTTGGATCTAGATCTTGGAGTTCTTGGTGTTCTCCTTATTGTTCTTCCTCTCATTTTCCTCCCTAGCATTAGTTGCTTCGGTGGGATTTGAGAGAGAAGGACTTGGGCACTCCGTGTGCCCTTGCCATTGCATTTGGTGCATCGGTTTGAGTTCTCCACGTGATACGTGGAAGTTACAAGTTGAGAAGCTTATTACTCTTGGGTGCTTGGTACCTTTGAGCTTGTTCCTCTCGGGTGCTTGGGCGCCCTAGATGGTTGGTGGTGTTCGAAGCTCAATCATTGTGGTGTAAAGCTCCGGGCAAGCGTCGGGATCTCCAATTAGGTTGTGGAGATCGCCCCGAGCAATTTGACGGGTACCGGTGACCGCCCCCAAGGGTTGCCAAAGTGTACGGGTTCGGTGACCGCCCCCAAGGGTTGCCATTTGTACGGGTTTGGTGACCTCCCTCAAGGGTCCCTTAGTGGAATCACGGCATCTTGCATTGTGCGAGGGTGTGAGGAGATTACGGTGGCCCTAGTGGCTTCTTGGGGAGCATTGTGCCTCCACACCGCTCCAAACGGAGATTAGCATCCGCAAGGGTGTGAACTTCGGGATACATCGTCGTCTCCGCGTACCTCGGTTATCTCTTACCCGAGCCCTTTACTTATGCACTTTACTTTGTGATAGCCATATTGTTTCTTGTCATATATCTTGCTATCACATAGTTGTTTATCTTGCTTAGTATAAGTTGTTGGTGCACATAGGTGAGCCTAGTTGTTGTAGGTTTTGTGTTTGACAAATTAACCACCAGGTTTATTCCGCATTTGTTCAAGCCTAAACGTAATTATTTTAAAGCGCCTATTCACCCCCCCCCTCTAGGCGACATCCACGATCTTTCACTTTGTCTACTTTGATTGAGAATAATAATGAATCTATGGATGTGAATTTTGTTGGTAGGACCAATTTTGGTAATAATGCGTATAGAGGTAATTTTAATTCTAGGCCGTTTCCTAGTAATTCCTCTAATAATTATGGTAATTCCTACAACAATTCTTATGGAAATTATAATAAGATGCCCTGTGATTTTGAATCTAGTATTAAAGAATTTATTACTTCGCAAAAGAGTTTCAATGCTTTGAGTGAAGAAAAATTACTCAAGATTGATGAGTTGGCTAGGAACGTGGATAGAATTTCTCTTGATGTTGATTCTTTGAAACTTAGATCTATTCCACCTAAGCATGATATCAATGAGTCTCTCAAAGCCATGAGAATTTCCATTGATGAGTGCAAAGAAAGAACCGCTAGGATGCGTGCTAAGAAAGATTGCTTTGTGAAAGCGTGTTCTTCTAGTTTTCATGACAATAAAGATGAAGATCTAAAAGTAATTGATGTGTCCCCTATTAAATCCTTGTTTTGCAATATGAATCTTGATAATGATGGGACTAGGGATGAGTCAACTTTGGTTAGAAGGTGTCCCAAAAATTCGGAGTCTTTAGATCTTGATGCAAAAATTGTTAAAAGTGGGATTGAAGAGGTTAAAACTTTAAATAGCAATGAACCCACTATCTTGGATTTCAAGGAATTTAATTATGATAATAGATCTTTGATACATTGTACTTCCTTGTTGCAATCCGTGTTAAATTCTCCTCATGCTTATAGTCAAAATAAAGCTTTTACTAAACATATCGTTGATGCTTTGATGCAATCTTATGAAGAAAAACTTGAGTTGGAAGTTTCTATCCCTAAAAAACTTTATGATGAGTGGGAAACTACTATTAAAATTAAAATTAAAGATCATGAATGCTATGCTTTGTGTGATTTGGGTGCTAATGTTTCCACGATTCCAAAAACTTTGTGTGATTTGCTAGGTTTCCGTGAATTTGATGATTGTTCTTTAAACTTGCACCTTGCGGATTCCACTATTAATAAACCTATGGGAAACATTAATGATGTTCTTATTGTTGCAAATAGGAATTATGTGCCCGTAGATTTCATTGTTCTTGATATAGAATGCAATCCTACATGTCCTATTATTCTTGGTAGACCTTTCCTTAGAACGATTGGTGCAATTATTAATATGAAGGAAGGGAATATTAGATTCCAATTTCCGTTAAGGAAAGGCATGGAACACTTCCCTAGAAAGAAAATTAAATTACCCTATGAATCTATTATGAGAGCCACTTATGGATTGCCTACCAAAGATGGCAATACCTAGATCTATCCTTGCTTTTATGCCTAGCTAGGGGCGTTAAACGATAGCGCTTGTTGGTAGGCAACCCAATTTTATTTTTATTCCTTGCCTTTTGCTCCTGTTTAGTAATAAATAATTTATTTAGCCTCTGTTTTGGTTGTGTTTTTTGTGTTTAATTAGTGTTTGTGCCAAGTAGAACCGTTGGGAAGACTTGGGGAAAGTCTTGTTGATCTTGCTGTAAAAAACAGAAACTTTAGCCCTCACGAGAATTGTTGCCATTTTTTATTGGAGAGTGATATTTAGTTCATTATTTGTGAAGATGATTAATAGATAAATTCCTCACGTCCAGCAAATTATTTTATAATTTTTGGGGTTCCAGAAGTATTCTAAACCTACAGATTACTACAGACTGTTCTGTTTTTGACAGATTCTGTTTTTTCGTGTGTTGTTTGCTTATTTTGATGAATCTATGGCTAGTAATAGAGTTTATAAACCATAGAGAAGTTGGAATACAGTAGGTTTAACACCAATATAAATAAATAATGAGTTCATTACAATACCTTGAAGTGTTGGTTTGTTTTCTTTTACTAACGGAGCTCACGAAGATTTTCTTTTAAGTTTTGTGTTGTGAAGTTTTCAAATTTTGGGTAAAGATTTGATGGATTATGCAAACAGGAGTGGAAAGATCCTAAGATTGGGGATGCCCAAGGCACACCAAGGTAAAATACAAGTACACCAAAAAGCCTAAGCTTGGGGATGCCCTGGAAGGCATCCCCTCTTTCGTCTTCGTTCATCGGTAACCTTACTTGGAGCTATATTTTTATTCACCACATGATATGTGTTTTGCTTGGAGAGTCTTGTATGATTAGAGTCTTTGACTTTTAGTTTACCACAATCATCCTTGCTGTACACACCTTTTGAGAGAGACACACATGAATTGGAATTTATTAGAATACTCTATGTGCTTCACTTATATCTTTTGAGCTATATAGTTTTTGCTCTAGTGCTTCACTTATATCTTTTAGAGCATGGTGGTTTTATTTTATAGAAATAATTGATCTCTCATGCTTCACTTATATTATTTTGAGAGTCCTTTAGAACAACATGGCAATTTGCTTTTAGGCATAATAGAATCTTTCATATAAGTGCATTGAATACTAAGAGAAGTTTGATACTTGATGATTGTTTTGAGATATGGAGATAGTGATATCAAAGTTGTGCTAGTTGAGTAGTTGTGAATTTGAAAAATACATGTATTGAAGTTTGCAAGTTCCATACCATGCACGTATGGTAAATGTTGTGTAACAAATTTGAAACATGAGGTGTTATTTGATTGTCTTCCTTATGAGTGGCGGTCGGGGACGAGCGATGGTCTTTTCCTACCAATCTATCCCCCTAGGAGCATGCGCGTAATACTTGGTTTTTGATGACTTGTAGATTTTTGCAATAAGTATGTGAGTTCTTTATGACTAATGTTGAGTCCGTGGATTATACGCACTCTCACCCTTCCATCATTGCTAGCCTCTTCGGTACTGTGCATTGCCCTTTCTCACCTTGAGAGTTGGTGCAAACTTCGTCGGTGCATCCAAACCCCATGATACGATACGCTCTATCACACATAAACCTCCTTATATCTTCCTCAAAACAGCCACCATACCTACCTATTATGGCATTTCCATAGCCATTCTGAGATATATTGCCATGCAACTTTCCACCGTTCTGTTTATTATGACACGCATCATCATTGTCGTATTGCCTTGCATGATCATGTAGTTGACATCGCATTTGTGGCAAAGCCACCATTCATAATTCTTTCATACATGTCACTCATGAGTCATTGCACATCCCGGTACACCGCCAGAGGCATTCATATAGAGTCATATCTTGTTCTAGTATCGAGTTGTAATCATTGAGTTGTAAATAAATAGAAGTGTGATGATCATCATTAATAGAGCATTGTCCCCCAAAAAAGAGAAAGGTCAAAAAAGGAAGGCCCAAAAAAAAGGGGCAATGCTACTATCCTTTTTCCACACTTGTGCTTCAAAGTAGCACCATGATCTTTATGATAGAGAGTCTCTAGTTTTCTCATTTTTATATACTAGTGGGAATTCATTATAGAACTTGGATTGTATATTCCAACAATGGGCCTCCTCAAGTGCCCTAGGTCTTCGTGAGCAAGCAAGTTGGATGCACACCCACTTAGTTTCTTTTGTTGAGCTTTCATACATTTATAGCTCTAGTGCATCCGTTGCATGGAAATCCCTACTCCTTGCATTGACATCAATTGATGGGCATCTCCCTAGACCATTGATTAGCCGCGTCGATGTGAGACTTTCTCCTTTTTTGTCTTCTCCACATAACCCCCTTCATTATATTCTATTCCACCCATAGTGCTATATCCATGGCTCACGCTCATGTATTGCGTGAAGGTTGAATTTTTTTTAGATTACTAAAGTATGAAACAATTTCTTGGCTTGTCATCGAGGTTGTGCATGATGAGAGCATTCTTGTGTGACGAAAATGGAGCATGACCAAACTATATAATTTTGTAGGGATAAACTTTCTTTGGCCATGTTATTTTGAGAAGACATGATTGCTTAGTTAGTACGCTTGAAGTATTATTATTTTTATGTCAATATTAAACTTTTATCTTGAATATTTCGGATTTGAACATTCATGCCACAATAAAGAAAATTGAGAAATATGTTAGGAAGCATTCCACATCAAAAATTCTGTTTTATCATTTACCTACTCGAGGACGAGCAGGAATTAAGCTTGGGATGCTTGATACGTCTCCAACGTATCTATAATTTTTTATTGTTACATGCTATTATATTATCTGTTTTGGATGTTAATGGGATTTATTTTACACATTTATATTATTTTTGGGACTAACCTATTAACCGGAGGCCTAACCCAAATTGCTGTTTTTTGCCTATTTCAGTGTTTCGTAGAAAAGGAATATCAAACGGAGTCCAAACGGAATGAAACCTTCGGGAGCGTGATTTTTGGAACAAACGTGAACCAAAGGACTTGGAGTGGACGTCAAGAAATCAACGAGGCGGCCACGAGGCAGGGGGCGCGCCTACCCCCCTGGGCGCGCCACCTCGTTGCTCCACCGACCTACTTCTTCCTCCTATATATATCCATATACCCCACAAACATCCAAGGGCACCACGAAACCCTATTTCCACCGCCGCAACCTTCTGTACCCAAGAGATCCCATCTTGGGGCCTTTTCCGGAGCTCCGCCAGAGGGGGCATTGATCACGGAGGGCCTCTACATCAACTCCATGGCCTCTCCGATGATGTGTGAGTAGTTTACCTCAGACCTTCGGGTCCATAGCTAGTAGCTAGATGGCTTCTTATCTCTCTTTGGATCACAATACAAAGTTCTTCTCAATTCTCTTGGAGATCTAGTCGATGTAACTCTTCTTTTTGCGGTGTGTTTGTCAAGATGTGATGAATTGTGTGTTTATGATCCAGATTATCTATAAACAATATTTGAATCTTCTCCGAATTCTTTTATGTATGATTGGCTTATCTTTGCAAGTCTCTTCGAATTATCAGTTTGGTTTGGCCTACTAGATTGATCTTTCTTGCAATGGGAGAAGTGCTTAGCTTTGGGTTCAATCTTGCGGTGCTCGATCCCAGTGACAGAAAGGGAACCAACACGTATTGTATTGTTGCCATCAAGGATAAAAAGATGGGGTTTATATCATATTGCATGAGTTTATCCCTCTACATTATGTCATCTTGCTTAAGGCGTTACTCTGTTCTTATGAACTTAATACTCTAGATGCATGCTGGATAGCGGTCGATGTGTGGAGTAATAGTAGTAGATGAAGAATCGTTTTGGTCTACTTGTCATGGACGTGATGCCTATATACATGATCATACCTAGATATTCTCATAATTATTCGCTTTTCTATCAATTGCTCGACAGTAATTTGTTCACCCACCGTAATACTTATGATATCTTGAGAGAAGCCACTAGTGAAACCTATGGCCCTCGGGTCTATTTTCCATCATACAAGTTTCTGATCTACTTTATTTTGCAATCTTTACTTCCAATCTATATCATAAAAATACCAAAAATATTTATCTTATTATTATCATCTCTATCAGATCTCACTCTTGCAAGTGGCCGTGAAGGGATTGACAACCCCTTTATCGCGTTGGTTGTGAGGTTCTTATTTGTTTGTGTAGGTACGAGGTGACTCGCGCGTGGTCTCCTACTGGATTGATACCTTGGTTCTCAAAAACTGAGGGAAATACTTACGCTGCTTTACTGCATCACCCTTTCCTCTTCAAGGGAAAACCAACGCAGTGCTCAAGAGGTAGCAATGTCATCATCATTCAAAGGCTTAACTGATGCAAGATTTTGAATTATTTCAGAAGCCTGCTTGGCTTCTAAATCTAAAAGATCATTGACAAATTTCGATATCTCTTTTTCGTTGAACCCAAAGTAACTCCTAAGTCTTTTGCCTTATCAATAATTTCAAGTTCGGAAAAATGCATAATAGAACAACTCTTATCAACAGACATACCTGTAGTTGCCTTGACATCGCGAAGCATGGCCGCCCTCTTGGCGCGCGCTAGCTGCAAGTCATCATCATCTGGCTGACCCTAGATCCGGCTGCTGACACGCCTGCCAGCCGTAGACGGATCCGAAATGCCACCAAAAGCAACAAGCTCCTTCGTAGTCCTCTGCCGAGGTGTGCGGTCCCCGCTCCGATGCCCTTCCCCAATTGCTGGTGAATAGGGGTAAGGCGCAGTCGTACGTGTATCACCTGCCGGTGAAATGGGAGGAGGAGATTGTGGAGCCACCTGCTCAATAGTCTCACTACCCCCCAAACCAACAACGCGGCGTGGAGAAGATGACGGAGAAGAACAGCGGACATCCCGACCGCACTGCTGACCGTGCCGCCCGAGCCTACCCCGTGGCGAGAGGGCGCCGCAGGCCTCCGGGCCGCGCCTCTCCCCCAAAGGGCCCGCAACCGTCGCGGATGGTTTAGGGCATCGGGCCTCCTTCCCAGGCCCCTCCCCCATAGTAGGCGCCGACGGCACCATCGCGGATGGGCTAGGGTATCGGGCCTCCTGCCCAGGCCCCTTCCCCATAGAAATAGGCGCCGGTGCGGGTGGGCTAGGGTTGCGAGCCTCATGCTCGCCCCCCCCCCCCCCCACAAACCACCGGTGAGGTGTTATCCGCTGTACCATGTGACCCGGAAAAGACCGTCGGAGACGTGTGCGGACCAACAACGGGGGGCAACACAGGCGATAACTCGAGTTCCTCAGGATCCTCCGCGTCCACTCGGTTACTCCATAACCGACTAGGGGAAGAACGCGCTCCAAAAGAGCCAAACCGAAGTGAGGTCATCGGTGTCACGGAGGGAGGCGCCTCTTTGGCAGATGTATCAGCCATACCATGCGATTGTGGCCTCTTAGCCGATTCCCGTGGTGTGTTCTCAGGCCCCTTGTCCTGGTTCCCGGGTGCACCGTCACCCTCAGTTGTATCCATGTCCTTAATCTCATCTCCCTCCTGCGGTATCAGTGTGTCCTCAATCTCGAGCTCAAGCACATAGGTGACCCCGGCACGCGTCCACTTGACTACATCCGGTACGAACTCCAAACTGACAAGCAACCTCACTGCTCCATGCGCCCGAGTAAAGGAAATGTCAACCTGTTCCATCTTACCGATGATAGAACCCAAACTCCAGGCTACCAAAAAATGATTAATATATTTGCGTGGTGCTCCATGGAAACGAACCCAGACCTTCTCTAAAGGTGTGCCCTCTGGCTCCTTCTCCTTCCACTCATCAAAAGCCAGGACAACGTTGGTACTCTAAACTCTGCACATGCCAAACTTAAGAATATGTTCCTGTTCCTCCTTTGTGGGAAACTCAACCTTGTAGTACTGGGACCCCAAACTGACAAGGTCCCATTGATGGTTACCAGGTACTAAATCCTGCAACTATCGCACAACATGTGCCTCAGTTAAAGTCCCATTGGTAACCTTGACAACCGCGGGGTAAGAACTCTCTTGGATATGTGTCACCGGTGCCACATCAGGTGACTCAAAAAACATAAGCTCTTCACAACAAACCCCATATATATTGACCATCGGCTTGGGGCCAGAAAGCAACGGACACTCACCGGTTGTATGCTGCGATCTAGAACAATAGTCACATAATTCCGTGGTACACACTGCCGCAAAATGTCCCGGTTCGCCACACCGATAACATGGTAGCTTCTTTTTCTTAACAGCCCACTTTGATAACTTGCCACCGTCATGCTTGTCCGGACCCTTATCAGAACCTTCGTCACCAGCCTTACCATCTGCGGTGTTGGTCAGTGGGACGGTGTCCGCAGCCAAGGCCCGAACTGTCTCCACCGCCACCACGGGAAGGGGAAGCGAGGCCGGCTTCTCCGAGGCGAGCTCAGCTTGGGTCATGGCAACCGGATCAGCAGGCAGTGGTGGCGGCCGTGGTGGGGGCGGGCGGCGCCCTCCACCCCTCCCACCACGGAATCCATGATGATTCCCCCGGTTATATCGGTTGTTTGGTCCGGCCACACCCTCGACGAAATTGCCGGGAGGTCCTTGAAAGCCATCCGAACCTCCATCATTGAACCATCCATGACCACGTCCACCTCCCGAGGAAGAACCCCGGTGATGACCTTCGTAAACGTCATATCCATCATCTCCCCAGTTACCATACCGATTATAGTTGTATGTAAATAATGATAAACATGTACATTTCCATTAAAATGTTGATGATGTAGACGAAAAATGTATATTGTGTGTGAAAATGTCTATTTCCATTAAAAAAGTGTTCTCCATGTATTTAAAAATGTTGATCATGTATTAAAAAAAGTGTTCAAAACTTGTCTTTAAGAAATAATGTACATCAAATATTTTTTAAACAATTAAAACTGAGGAAGAAACAAAGAATGAAGAAAACTATTTAAAAACAAGAAAGAAACAGAAATACGGAATAAAAAATAATATGGGAAAGGAAATTAAAAATTGTGAAAACCGACAAAGTAACAAGAAAAGGCGAAGAAAATGAAGAAACCGAGAAATAAAAAAAGAAAACCCAATAAAGAAGAAGAAAATAAAAAACAAAGAAAATAAATGAAAAAAACAAAGTACAATGAATAAGAAAAATAAAAATGGAATAAAATCAGGAAAGAAATAAAAAAGAAAAATAAAAAACATAATAAAAAAGTAAACAAATATGAAAACTAGAAACCTAACCCAAATAGTGAAAACCTGACAAAAAAGCAACACAGAATTTTGTTTGCCCCAAAAAGTAAAAGAATCTGCACAGAAAATAAACACGAAGAAAAAATAACACTTTGCAACAGTGGTGGGCCAGCTCGGTTGTGCCGCGCTTCAGGCGAGGGGACCTACCTTCTGGTTATAATCAAGATATAGCTCCCGTGCTTCTCAAGACCTAGGATCTCCTTTTTTTAGGTTTATCACAGTCTTTATTAATCAAGAAATAAAGGTACAGATGTTACATCTCTAGGCTCAAAGAGCCAAACATATCGACCGTGATCAAAGGACAGAGCACTCCTGACCAAATTACGCGCATGCGTGTTGCACTCTCTGCCTTCGTGGACAAATTCCACCACTTGGAAGTCCTGCCACCTATGCTCAATCTCCTTCAACACCGAGTTGTAGTTGCACCTGCTTCCATCTTTGATCGTCATAATCACATCTGATGCATCAGAAACAATGCAGTGCTTTTGAATGCAAAGATCCTTTGTTAGGATCATTGCTTCACATCATGCGAGGGTTTTAAGTAAAGGAGGGCCCGTTATGCCATAAACAACGTGAGCCGAAGATCCTTGATAAACACCCGCCGCACTTCGACAGACTACTGTTGCTGCTCCCTTGCCTTATACTTTCGCTACGCCTCCATCGACATTTACTTTCATGAAGTCCACAGGCGATGCAATACAAGACTGGCTTAGTTGATGCTTCTTATTTGCCCCAAGCTTCTATTTATTTTGTTTCTGATCAGTGACCAGTTGTAGCTCTTCCAGAAGACTTGTGACAAAACCCCTCACTGTTACCAGGCTTTGCTAAATTGCTTCGTGGATTGCTTTGCTCTTAGCAGTCCATATCGCCCACGGCATCAGCAGTATCTTGACGAACTCCTCATGGGGTGTCATTTCCAGTAGATGAAAGAGCCAATCACGTGCATCGGGGCACTTGGATGCATAGACATGTTGTGTTAGTTGACGATCACGTAAACTCCATCCACACCTTGCCATCTTGCAGTCGATCAGTGCATGTCTCTAGCTATCATAAGCTCACCGACATATAGTACACACCGCACTCTGGCCATATTTCTATGCTTGATCACGTCCCCACTAGGTAGGGAATTTTGTGCAAGACGTCATGCAAACGTCTTAACCCTGGCTGGCACTTTAACCCTCTAAAGATTAGACCATGTCTTCTCAGATTTATCAGAGCTTGTGGTTGGGTGATACGTCTCCAACGTATCTATAGTTTATGAAGTATTTATGTCATGTTTACAATAATTTTATATGATTTTGGTATGATTTGATTCGAGCTAACCCGTGTTGGAAATATGCCCTAGAGGCAATAATAAAATGGTTATTATTGTATTTCCTTGTTCATGATAATTGTCTATTGTTCATGCTATAATTGTATTAACCGAAAACCGTAATACATGTGTGAATACATAGACCACAACATGTCCCTAGTAAGCCTCTAGTTGACTAGCTCGTTGATCAATAGATGGTCATGGTTTCCTGACCATGGACATTGGATGTCATTGATAACAAGATCACATCATTAGGAGAATGATGTGATGGACAAGACCCAATCCTAAGCCTAGCACAAGATCGTATGGTTCGTCTGCTAAAGCTTTTCTAATGTCAAGTATCATTTCCTTAGACCATGAGATTGTGCAACTCCCGGATACCGTAGGAATGCTTTGGGTGTACCAAACGCCACAACGTAACTGGGTGGCTATAAAGGTGCACTACGGGTATCTCTAAAAGTGTTTGTTGGGTTGGCACGAATCGAGACTAGGATTTGTCACTCTGTGTAAACGGGGAGGTATCTCTGGGCCCACTCGGTAGGACATCATCATAATGTGCACAATGTGACCAAGGAGTTGATCATGGGATGATGTGTTACGGAATGAGCAAAGAGACTTGCCGGTAATGAGATTGAACAAGGTATCGGGATACCGACGATCGAATCTCGGGCAAGTACTATACCGGTAGACAAAGGGAATTGTATACGGGATTGATTAAATCCTTGACATCGTGGTTCATCCGATGAGATCATCATGGAGCATGTGGGAGCCAACATGGGTATCCAGATCCCGCTGTTGGTTATTGACCAGAGAGATGTCTCGGTCATGTCTGCATGATTCCCGAACCCGTAGGGTCTACACACTTAAGGTTCGGTGATGCTAGAGTTGTAGAGATATTAGTATGC
This sequence comes from Triticum urartu, assembly GCF_056163025.1. NCBI lineage: Eukaryota > Viridiplantae > Streptophyta > Magnoliopsida > Poales > Poaceae > Triticum > Triticum urartu. The sequence continues at coordinate 599,690,300 of NC_141877.1, forward strand.
GGTTAACCAAAAGTTTTTCGGAGTCCCGGATGAGATCCCGGACGTCACGAGGAGTTCCGGAATGGTCCGGAGGTGAAGATATGTATATAGGAAGTCCAGTTTCGGCCACCGGGAGAGTTTCGGGGTCACCGGTATTGTACCGGGACCACCGGAAGGGTCCCAGGGGTCCGCCGGGTGGGGCCACCTGTCCCGGAGGGCCCCATGTGCTGAAGTGACGTGGGAACCAGTCCCTGGTGGGCTGGTGCGCCCCCCTTGGGCCTCCCTTGCGCCTAGGGTTGGAAACCCTAAAGGGGTGGGGGCGCCTCCACCTGGCTTAGGGGCCAAGCCACCCCCTGGGCCGTCGCCCCTCCCATTAGATGGGATCTCTAGGGGCCGGCTCCCCCAGGGCCCCTATATATAGTGGAGGGGAGGGAGGGCAGCAGCACCCTAAGCCCTGGCGCCTCCCTCCCTCACGTGACACCTCTTCCTCCCCGCTTGCGCTTGGCGAAGCCCTGCCGGGATCTCGCTACTTCCACCACCACACCGTCGTGCTGCTGGATCTCCATCAACTTCTCCTCCCCCTTGCTGGATCAAGAAGGAGCAGACGTCTCCGCTCCGTACATGTGTTGAACGCGGAGGTGCCGTCCGTTCGGCGCTAGGATCATCGGTGATTTGGATCACAACGAGTATGACTCCATCAACCCCGTTCTCTTGAACGCTTCCGCTTAGCGATCTTCAAGGGTATGAAGATGCACTCCCTCTCTCTCGTTGCTAGATGATTCCATAGATTGATCTTGGTTATGCGTATAATTCTTTTTTAAATTTCTGCTACGATCCCCAACAGTGGCATCATGAGCTAGGTCTATGCGTAGATTCTATGCACGAGTAGAACACAAAGTAGTTGTGGGCGATGATTTGTTCAATTTGCTTGCCATTACTAGTCTTATCTTGATTCGGCGGCATTGTAGGATGAAGTGGCCCGGACCGACCTTACACGTACACTTACGTGAGACAGGTTCCACCGACTGGCATGCACTTGATGCATAAGGTGGCTGGCGGGTGTCTGTCTCTCCCACTTTAGTCGGATCGGATTCGATAAAAAGGGTCCTTATGAAGGGTAAATAGCAATTGGCATATCACCATTGTGGTTTTGCGTAGGTAAGAAAAGTTCTTGCTAGAAACCCATAGCAGCCACGTAAAACATGTAACAACAATTAGAGGACGTCTAACTTGTTTTTGCAGGGTATGCTATGTGATGTGATATGGCCAAAAGGATGTGATGAATGATATATGTGATGTATGAGATTGATCATGTTCTTGTAATAGGAATCACGACTTGCATGTCGATGAGTATGACAACCGGCAGGAGCCATAGGAGTTGTCTTAATTTATTTATGACATGCGTGTCAATGAAAACGCCATGTAATTACTTTACTTTATTGCTACCTGTTAGCCATAGTAGTATAAGTAATAGTTGGCGAGGCAACTTCATGAAGACACGATGATGGGGATCATGATGATGGAGATCATGGTGTCATGCCGGTGACGATGGTGTTCATGCCGCGCCTCGAAGATGGAGATCAAAGGCACAAGATGATATTGGCCATATCATGTCACTTTATGATTTGCATGTGATGTTTGTCATGTTTACATCTTATTTTCTTAGAATGACGGTAGCATAAATAAGATGATCCCTCGCAATAATTTCAAGAAAGTGTTCCCCCTAACTATGCACCGTTGCTAAGGTCCGTTGTTCCGAAGCACCACGTGATGATCGGGTGTGATAGGTTCTAACGTTCGCATACAACGGGTGTAAGTCAGATTTACACACGCAATACACTTAGGTTAACTTGACGAGCCTAGCATGTACAAACATGGCCTCGGAACACGGAAGACCGAAAGGTCGAACATGAGTCGTATAGTGGATACGATCAACATGAAGATGTTCACCGATGATGACTAGTCCGTCTCACGTGATGATCGGACACGGCCTAGTTGACTCGGATCATGTATCACTTAGATGACTAGAGGGATGTCTATCTAAGTGGGAGGTCATTGAATAATTTGATTAGATGAACTTAATTATCATGAACATAGTCAAAAGGTCTTTGCAAATTATGTCGTAGCTCACGCTTTGGTTCTACTGTTTTAGATATGTTCCTAGAGAAAATTTAGTTGAGAGTTGACAGTAGCAATTATGCGGACTGGGTCCGTGAACTGAGGATTGTCCTCATTGCTGCACAGAAGGGTTATGTCCTTAATGCACCACTCAGTGTGTTGAACCTCGAGCATCGTCTGCGGATGTTGGGAAACATCTGACATACACGTTTTGATGACTACGTGATAGTTCAGTACGTAATACTAACGGTTTAGAATTGTGGCACCAAAGACGTTTTTGAAACATCGCAGAACATATGAGATATTCCAAAGACTGAAATTGGAATTTCAGACTAGTGCCCACGTCAAGAGGTATGAGACCTCTGACAAGTTTCTTAAGGCTGCAAACTAAGGGAGAAAAACTCAATCGTTGAGCATGTGCTCAGATTGTCTGAGTACTGCAATCGCTTGAATCGAGTGGGAGTTAATCTTCCAGATGAGATAGTGATGGTTCTCCATAGTCACTGCCACCAAGCTATTGGAGCTTCGTGATGAACTATAACATATCAGGGATAGACATGATGATCCTTGAGCAACTCGCGATGTTTGACATCGCGAAAGTAGAAATCAAGTAGGAGCATCAATTGTTGATGGTTAAACCACTAGTTTCAAGAAGGGCAAGGGAAAGAAGGGATACTTCATGAGACGGCAAATCAGTTGCTGCTCTAGTAAAGAAACCCAAGGTTGAACCAAACCCGAGACTAAGTGCTTCTGTAATGAGGGGAACGGTCACTAAAGCAGAACTACCCTAGATGCTTGGTAGATGAGAAGGTTGGCAAGGTCGACATAAGTATTTTGAATATACGTTATATTGTGTACTTTACTACTACTCCTAGTAGCACCAGGGTAATAAATACCAGTTCGGTTGCTAAGTGTTTGTAACTCGAAATAAAAGGCTACGGAGACTAGCTAAAGGTGAGATGACGATATGTTGGAAGTGTTTCCAAGGTTGATGTGATCAAACATCGCACGCTCCCTCTACCATCGGGATTGGTGTTAAACCTAAATAATTGTTATTTGGTGTTTGCGTAGAGCATAGACATGATTGGATTATGTTTATCGCAATACGGTTATTCATTTAAGGAGAATAATGGTTACTCTGTTTATTTGAATAATACCTTCAATGGTCTTGCACCTAAAATGAATGGTTTATTGAATCTCGATCGCAGTGATGCACATGTTCATGCCAAAAGATATAAGATAGTAATGATAGTACCACATACTTGTGGCACTGCCATTTGAGTCATGTTGGTATAAAACGCATGAAGAAGCTCCATGTTGATGGATCTTTGGACTCGCTCGTTTTTTAAAAGATTGAGACATGCGAACCATGTCTATTGGTAGATATGCATGAAGAAACTCCATACAGATGGATCGTTTGGACTCATTTGATTTTGAATCACTTGGGACATGCAAATCATACCACATGGGCAAGATGACTGAAAGACCTCATTTTCAATAAGATAGAACAAGAAAGCAACTTGTTGGAAGTAATACATGTTGATGTGTGCAGTCCAATGAGTGCTGAGGCACGCAGTGGATATTGTTATGTTCTTACTTCACAGATGATTTGAGTACATGCTGAGTATATTTATTTGATGAAACACAAGTCTGAATTATTGAAAGGTTTAAGTAATTTCAGAGTGAAGTTGAAGATCGTCGTGACAAGAGGATAAAATGTCTATGATATGATCATAGAGATGAATATCTGAGTTACGAGTTTGGCACACAATTAAGACATTGTGGAAATTGTTTCACAACTAATACCGCCTGGACCACCATAGTGTGATGGTGTGTCCGAACATCACAACTGCACCCTATTGGATATGGTGCATACCATGATGTCTCTTATCGAATTACCACTATCGTTTATGGGTTAGGCATTAGAGACAACCGCACTCACTTCAAATAGGGCACCACACAATTCCGTTGAGACGACACCATATGAACTATGGTTTAGAGAAACCTAAGTTGTCGTTTCTTAAAAGTTTGGGGCTGCGATGCTTATGAGAAAAAAGTTTCAGGCTGATAAGCTCGAACCCGAAGCGGATAAATGCATCTTCATAGAATACCCAAAAATAGTTGGGTATACCTCCTATTTCAGATCCGGAAGCAGAAGTGATTGTTTCTAGAAACGGGTCCTTTCTCGAGGAAAAGTTTCTCTCAAAAGAATTGAGTGGGAGGATGGTGGAGACTTGATGAGGTTATTGAACCGTCACTTCAACTAGTGTGTAGCAGGGCACAGGAAGTTGTTCCTGTGGCACCTACACCAATTGAAGTGGAAGCTTACGATAGTGATCATGAAACTTCGGATCAAGTCACTACCAAACCTCATAGGTCGACAAAGATGCATACTACTTCAGAATGGTACGTAATCCTGTCTTGGAAGTCATGTTGCTAGACAACAATGAACCTACGGGCTATGGAGAAGTGATGGTGGGCCCAGATTCCGAAGAATGGCTCGAGGCCATAAAATCCGAGAGAGGGTCCATGTGTAAAAGAAAGTATAGACTTTGAAAGAACCACTTGATGGTCGTAAGGCTGTTGGGTGCAGATGGATTTTAAAAGGAAGGCAGACAATGATGGTAAGTGTCACCATTAAGAAAGCTCGACTTGTCGTTAAGATGTTTCCCGACAAGTTCAAGGAGTTGACTACGATGAGACTTTCTCACTCGTAGCGATGCTAAGAGTCTGTTGGAATTATGTTAGCAGTTACTGCATTATTTATGAAATCTTGCAGATAGGATGTAAAAAAAACATTGCTTCCTCGACATTTTTCTTGAGGAAAGGTTGTATGTGATACAACCAGAAGGTTTTGTCAATCCTGAAAGATGCTGACAAGTATGCAAAGCTCCAGCAATCCTTCTAAGGACCGGAGTAAGCATCTTGGAGTTGGAATGTACGCTTTGATGAGATGATCAAAGATTTTGGGTTTACACAAAGTTTATGAGAAACTTGTATTTCCAAAGAAGTGAGTGGGAGCACTATAGAATTTTTGATGAGTATATGTTGTTAACATATTGTTGATCAGAAATGATGTAGAATTTCTAGAAAGCATGCAGGGTTATTTGAAAAGTGTTTTTCAATGGAAAATCTGGATTAAGCTACTTGAACATTGAGCATCAAGATCTATAAGGATATATCAAAAATGCTTAATAGTACTTTCAAATGAATACATACCGTGACAAGATTTTGAAGGAGTTCAAAATAGATTAGCAAAGAAGGAGTTCTTAGCTGTGTTACAAGGTGTGAATATTGAGTAAGACTCAAGACCTGACCATGGCAGAAGAGAGAGAGAAAGGACGAAGGTCGTCCCCTATGCTTTAGACGTAGGCTCTACAGTATGCTATGTTGTGTACCGCACTTGAAGTGTGCCTTTCCATGAGTCAGTCAAGGGGTACAAGAGTGATCCAGGAATGGATCACATGATAGCGGTCGAACTTATCCTTAGTAACTAGTGGACTAAGGAATTTTCTCGATTATGGAGGTGGTAAAAGAGTTCGTCATAAAGGGTTACATCGATGCAAACTTTGACACTAATCCGGATGACTCTGAGTAGTAAACCGGATTCGTATAGTAGAACAGTTATTTGGAATAGCTCCAAGTAGCGCGTGGTAGCTGCATCTACAAGATGACATAGAGATTTGTAAAGCCACATGGATCTGAAAGGTTCAAACTCATTGACTAATAAACCTCTCTCACAAGCAAGATATGAACAAACCCCATGGGTGTTGGATTCATTGCAATCACATAGTGGTGTGAACTAGATTATTGACTCTAGTGCAAGTGGGAGACTGTTGGAAATATGCCCTAGAGGCAATAATAAAATGGTTATTATTGTATTTCCTTGTTCATGATAATTGTCTATTGTTCATGCTATAATTGTATTAACCGAAAACTGTAATACATGTGTGAATACATAGACCACAACATGTCCCTAGTAAGCCTCTAGTTGACTAGCTCGTTGATCAATAGATGGTCATGGTTTCCTGACCATGGACATTGGATGTCATTGATAACAGGATCACATCATTAGGAGAATGATGTGATGGACAAGACCCAATCCAAAGCCTAGCACAAGATCGTATAGTTCGTCTGCTAAAGCTTTTCTAATGTCAAGTATCATTTCCTTAGACCATGAGATTGTGCAACTCCCGGATACCGTAGGAATGCTTTGGGTGTACCAAACGCCACAATGTAACTGGGTGGCTATAAAGGTGCACTACAGGTATCTTCGAAAGTGTCTGTTGGGTTGGCACGAATCGAGACTGGGATTTGTCACTCCTTGTAAACGGAGATGTATCTCTGGGCCCACTCGGTAGGACATCATCATAATGTGCACAATGTGACCAAGGAGTTGATCACGGGATGATGTGTTACGGAACGAGTAAAGAGACTTGCCGGTAACAAGATTGAACAAGGTATCGGGATACCGACGATCGAATCTCGGGCAAGTACTATACCGGTAGACAAAGGGAATTGTATACGGGATTGATTAAATCCTCGACATCATGGTTCATCCGATGAGATCATCGTGGAGCATGTGGGAGCCAACATGTTTATCCAGATCCCGCTGTTGGTTATTGACCAGAGAGATGTCTCGGTCATGTCTGCATGATTCCCGAACCCGTAGGGTCTACACACTTAAGGTTCGGTGACGCTAGAGTTGTAGAGATATTAGTATGTGGTTAACCGAAAGTTGTTCGGAGTCCTGGATGAGATCGCTGACATCACGAGGAGTTCCGGAATGGTCCGGAGATAAAGATATGTATATAGGAAGTCCAGTTTCGGCCATCGGGAGAGTTTCGGGGTCACCGGTATTGTACCGGGACCACCGGAAGGGTCCAGAGGGTCCACCGGGTGGGGCCACCTGTGCCGGAGGGCCCCATGTGCTGAAGTGACGTGGGAACCATCCCCTGGTGGGCTGGTGCGCCCCCCTTGGGCCTCCCTTGCGCCTAGGGTTGGAAACCCTAAAGGGGTGGGGGCGCCTCCACCTGGCTTAGGGGCCAAGCCACCCCGTAGGCCGCCGCCCCTCCCATTAGATGGGATCTCTAGGGGCCGGCGCCCCCAGGGCCCCTATATATAGTGGAGGGGAGGGAGGGCAGCAGCACCCTAAGCCCTGGCGCCTCCCTCCCTCCCGTGACACCTCTTCCTCCCCGCTTACGCTTGGTGAAGCCCTGCCGGGATCCTGCTACTTCCACCACCATGCCGTCGTGCTGCTGGATCTCCATCAACTTCTCCTCCCCCTTGCTGGATCAAGGAAGAGGAGACGTCTCCGCTCCATACGTGTGTTGAACGCGGAGGTGCCGTCCGTTCGGCGCTAGGATCATCGGTGATTTGGATCACGACGAGTACGACTCCATCAACCCCGTTCTCTTGAACGCTTCCGCTTAGCGATCTTCAAGGGTATGAAGATGCACTCCCTCTCTCTCATTGCTAGATGACTCAATAGATTGATCTTGGTGATGCGTAGAATTTTTTTAAAATTTCTGCTACGATCCCCAACAACCCGGACTGACGTTGTTTTCAGCATGTTTTCAGCAGAACTACCATGGTGTCGTTTTTTGGGCAGAAATAAAAGTTCTCAGAATGGGCTGAAAATTTACGATGATTTTTTATGGACCAAAAGAGAACCCCGAAGCACAAGAGTTGGACCAGAAGCTTCACGAGGAAGCGACAAGGGTGGAGGGTGCGCCCACCACCTAGGGCGGGCCCCCTGTCTTGCCACTGCCTCATGGACCCCCTTGACGTGAGACCGACGCCAAAAATTCCTATTAATACCAAAGCCCCCAGAAAGAAACCTAGATCGGAAGTTCTACCGCCGCAAGCCTCTGTATCCACGAAAAACGAATCTAGGCCTTCACTGGCACCTTGCCAGAGGGGACCATCATCACTGGAGGCCATGGAGGAGGATCCCGGAGGGGGCGATCATCACCATGGAGGCCAAGGACCAGAGGGAGAACCTCTCCCCATCTAGGGGGGAGGCCATGGAGGAGGAAGCACAATGGGGAGACTCTCTCCCCCTTTCTCTCGGTGGCGCCGGAGTGCCGCCGCGGTGACCGTCTTCATCAAAATCACCATCTTCATCACCATCCTCATCTCTTTTACGCGGTCCACTCTCCCGCATCCCGCTGTAATCCCCTACTTGAACATGGTGCTTTATGCCACATATTATGATCCAATGATGTGTTGCCATCCTATCATGTTTTGAGTAGATTTCTTTTGTCTTTTGGGTTGATTGATGATCAAGATTGGTTTGAGTTGTATGTTTTATTTTGGTGCTGTCCTATGGTGCCTTCCATGCCGCGCACATGTGAAGGATTCCCGTTGTAGGGTGTTGCAATACATTCATGATTTGCTTATAGTGGGTTGCTTGAGTGACAGAAGCATAAATCCGAGTAAGGGGGTTGTTGCGTATGGGATAAAGGGGACTTGATGCTTTAATGCTATGGTTGGGTTTTACCTTGATGATCTTTAGTAGTTGTGGATGCTTGCTAGAGTTCCAATCATAAGTGCATATGATCCAAGAAGAGAAAGTATGTTAGCTTATGCCTCTTCCTCATATAAAATTGCAATAACGACCACGATCTTGTCAACAATTGCCTAGGACAATTCCGCACACCGATCGATCATTATTCCACACTCGCTGCTTATAATATATAGTAATATATTCTAACTTTATGATAACAACACCTATTTTTATATTTTACTTCTCCGATATCATGCAAAGCTATCCTCTTCATACCCACAACGTAGTTTTATTTCTCATTTCTAGTTGGAAGCAAATGTTCGGTGTACGTAGAGTCGTATCAGTGGAAGATAGGACTTGAGAGAATATTGATCTTACCTTTAGCTCCTTGTGGGTTCAACACTCCATACTTATCACTTCCATCTTTGGAAATTGCTAAGGTGATTCCTTGCACTTGGGGATTATCACTGGGCACTCCTCTAACCAATCCTCCCTTGATTTCTTGATTGACACAAGCATCTTGTAACAAGATCTAACCTTGAATGTACTTGTTCTTTCAAAATGCCATGCCCAAAAGTCATCTTGAGGTACATTGCTAATCGGGTTTGTCTTAATAACATCCACATCCATTGGTAGAAAGAATTGATCCAGCTTCTGTATATCCCACACACCTTCAACTTGGATCATGAAATCCGAGACCAACTTTGGATAGTCGTGTTCCCGGATTCCTTATGGTATTCGGCTCTCATCCCTTGGGATCTAATTATTAAACCAAACATGGGTAGTTCGGCCATCCCCTATCCTTCTTACTAGATCTTTTCTTAAGATATCTCCCCCTTCTAACATCGAGCGCCAAATCTGTGATGGTATCGGCCCTAATTCAACACCTAAAATATCATAGAAGGATGATAAACAACCTTTAAAATTATTGCACTAGGCGTCTCCGGGGAGACCAAACACCTCCATGCTTGACGTGCTAGTAGGGCAAGATTGGACAACTCCATGTCCCTAAACCCCAATCCACCCATGTACTTGGGCATAGTGAGCGTATCCCAAGAAACCAGTGCGTCTTCCTCTTCCCTTTTTTGCTGCCCTGGAAAAACCTCCTCATAAGAGAGTTAAGCTCATTGCACACACCTCTTGTCAATTTAAAACACGTCATTGAATAAGTTGGAACAATCCGTGCACCGATTTAATCAGTACCTCCTTCCCTGCTGTTGCTAAACTTTGTTCCATCTATCTTTTGACCTTCCCCATAAACTATCCTTAAGATACTTGAAAGCCCCATTTTGGATTTCCCTACATCCGTGAGGATACACAAATATCTTCCAGTCAAAGCTTCATTGGAAACTTCCAATATGGCCTTCATATTCTCTCTGACAGAATTAGGAGAGCCCTTACTGAAATGAATGGAACTTTTTGAAGGTTAACCCGCTGTCCGAAAGCGTTACAGTATACTTCAGTAACACCTAGGTTCTCCTTTTTTAGCGGTGAAACCAAACTTTATTCAGCAAAATCCATAGAAAGTGGGATACATGTTAGGTTATGGGGTTGAATCAGCCACAAGTGGCGACCCCTTTCTAAAGAAAGCGAAAATTTAGTTAAACTATGACCTTCTACATTTGCCTCTCTTCTTTCAAAGATGAAACTACAAGAAAAATTCCCAGCAAAGGCCGATATGGTCAGATAATCACCTAGGATCTCCTATTTGATGCATAATATTGTGTTGCATTGGAGGGGAGCCGCACAGGCCACGATGTGCAATGGCAGCCCATTTAGTTAGGTGTTCGTTCTACAAGGGTTCGTCTGTGCATGATTTTTGCTTATTTCAGTTTCCAATCGATTTTTTTAAATTTTGTAAATATTGTTTTCAAAATTATTTGCATCTTAAAATATTTTTTAAAATCGGGAATTTTTTTTGCAAAGGTCCAAACTTTTTTAGAGTTCCTAAATAATTTTTTAAAATGTGAATAAGTGTTGACTACGGGAATATTTTTAGAAAATTTGAACCTTATTACAGCACAATCATTTTCGAAATCCCTAGATATTTTATGAAAATTCCCAAATATTTTTTAAATGATTTTCTTGAATTTATGAGGAATTTTGTATCATGGGAACAGTTTTTTAAATACTAAACAAAATCTGAAAATATAACATTTAAAAAAGGGGAACTTCTTAAAAAATACAAAAAAAAGTTTAAAAAAAGCAAAACGGTATAAGAAACATTAGGAAAAGAAAGAAAAATGAACCTAAACCCGTTAGAGATATTCGAGAAGGTTCCCCAAACCGGACTCTGTAGAACGGTAAAAAGGGCCGGCCCAGTTAAGTCGACCGTTTGCCACATAGAGCGGCAAATAGATTTTTCGTATTCTACCTCCTTTGAACGTGTTGCCATAGAATAAATCATCTAAATAATAGTCATCGAAAATCTATAGAGGCACTATGGATCTGGGCGACGTGGGCTCAACGATGTAGCTCGTCTGAGCTGGTTTTGATTGGTTTTTCTTCTTTCTTTTGTTTCTTTGTGTTGTTTGTAAAGGTCTTTCATTGATTTTGTTTGCTTTTTTGTTTTTCTTTGTTTAATAATTGGTTTTCTTTGGTTTTCCTGTGTTTCTTCATTAGTTTTTACATGTCTATTTTACCAATACACATTGTAAATTTTTAGTGAACATGGAAAATATATTTTTATCCATGTTGCACTTTTTTTAATATGCAATGTATTATTTCTTAAAGTACATGTTTTGAACCCAGATTCGAATATATGTTTAATATATTTTAATACATATTGATATTTTTTAATTGCATGAAATCTTTTTTAACTAAATTTTTTTATATTGTATAAATTTTTAATTTTAAATGTCATGAACATTTTTTAAACACGTGAATATTTATTTTCAATGTCAATGTAGATTTTTTTTGAATGGCATGAAACATATTTTTTATACTACACAAACATTTCTTACATTATATAAACACTTATTGAAATGTAACGTACACATTTTTGAAATAAGTGAATATTTTTTGAAATGTTACATACATTGAATACGAATTGTAATTATGCAAAGATAATTTTTACATTTTAGAAAAATATATTTTATATGTCATGAACATTTTCTCAAAGTGTGTAAATATTTGTTGAATGTCATGAACCTTTTTAAGCTCTATCTACATTTTTTTTAAAAGTTGCATGAATTGTTTTTAATACTAAATAAAAAATAAACAAGTATGAATGTATTTTAACAATAATTAAAATGTGCGCTTGGTGCGAGCCCTCGCCCTCGCCTCCCGTGATCGCAATGGGGGCTGACCCATTAGGGAAGCCTAAGGCGAGCTAGGGGTTCTTAGAGAGACAAAGCCCCTCTAGTGAATCATCGTTTGCACTCCTATGCGTGATGTCTCACGCTTCGGACTTTGCCCGGATCATGCAACGGCAAGGATTGTGTGTTACGGTGATAGATAGGGGGCTGAGGATCCTCTATGGTAACTCACCATGTAGTACAGTCACTGCTGTGTGGACCCGGTCCCACATGTCATCTGCACTACAACACCATACAGTACTGCAGAGGATCTCAACCCAGATAGAGGAGCCGCTAGGGATAAGATTACTAATCCTTAACTTCCTATCGGACCATATGAAAGTTGTAGGTTTAGAATCATAATGGTCATTCGATCTGTATTGAAGCCTCGTCCATGATAGGTTAGTGCCCTTCTTCATGTATGTTTAGTTGCTTCCTATTAACTGTTGTTGTAAGTTTAATTGCTCCTTGTTAACTGCTCCCATAAGTTTATTGTTTCATATTCACTAACTACACAAACTTGATTTTCTTCCTAAAATGGCTTTCTGGAATCACGTCAAACCCTCTTTTTGTGAAAATAATTTTGGAAAAGTATGATTATTCTCACATTAATCCAGCAAATTAACCAAGTTCTTTCTTTTTCGACAAAGGGTGGACTTTATTGGGTCAAAACAGAAGAGCATCTACAGCCACGATGGGAAAATCCAGCCCCTCAAATCCATACAAACTCATGCAACTACGCTGATGCACACACATCGTCCAGCTACTCCATCACTACTAACTGAACATGCCATCGGACTACAAAATTTTGGCATGTTTGGCTATGGTGGAGATCATCCACGGCTGCCCTTGCCCTTCCCGGCACCCTTGTTGTCCTTCTCGCAGAAGTACCGGTCAAAGACGCACTAGGGATCGAGCCAGATCTGCTCATCGTCGGAGTTGTCCTCGCCGGAGCTGTCCTTCTTCAGTGGCAGTCCGGTCATGGCACGGACCGCTCGATTCTGCTCTCGGGTGAGGGCGCACGTGTTTCTCCGTTGTCGTTTCTTCACAATGCAGGCGCGGATGGCTTCCTCCTCTGCGGCCGCCCGCGCTGCCGCATCAGCCGCCTCCGCTGCGATATGGGCCTCGGCGGCCCTTATCCTCTCCTTCCCACGACGGGCTGCCTGTTCCCAGTGGGACTCATAGTTTGCCCGACCGGTGATGGGAAAGGAGAGAATTTCTGGCTACCGGGACCGCGATGATCCAACCTGAGACGACCCGAGCGCCCGTTGAGCCAATGCTATGGAGTCATGCCGGACAGATCCGTTTGTCGGTCGGACGTTGTCCTCCCGGGAGCGGTGGAGTGCGATGCGAATCGCCATTGCCTCCTCCAACCCGCACGAGATGAGACCCCAGTCGACGGATCCAGACTGGTCGGACTCAGATCCGCTTCGCGTCATGCCGGAGACAGCCAGAAATCGCGGGAGGTGAGCTTGGGTGGCGGAGGGAGTGGAAGGAAGAGGAGTGTGAAGTGGCTAGGGTTTGGTCTGGCGAGAGGATGGGGACGAATATATGTGGCGTCAGGTGGGTCAGCGTGGGCCGGGTCTAACGCCCGGGAGCCCCCATATCCGCCCCATATTTGGGCTGGATATGAGGGGTGCCGGTCAGCCCGGGCATTTGGGTCCTGTTTGACGCACCCGTCTTGGTTGAAATTTCATGACCGGGCGGGCCGCCCGAGCATTTGAGGAGGGTCTAAGGCGCCCAGGTGTAGATGCTCTAAAGAGAATACATAACAAAATGAGCATGTACTTGATTTTTTTTCAAAACTAGCATGTTTTTTACAGCAATTTCGGAAATTAGCAGTGCTAACAGGTTATTTGCAAAACTAGCACCCCGTCGGCCTCCCATTGGCCGAAGAGTGGCTCTTCGGCCAGCCGTTGACTGAAGAGGGCACTTCTGCCTCCCGTTGGCCGAAGTGTGCCCCAACTAGGCCGAAAAGGACTCTTTAGCTTCCCATAGGCCGAAGAGCACTCTTTGGTCAACCGTAGGCCGAAGAGTCCCCGGGCCCCACCTTTTCGCGTGAACAGGTGACCGAAGTTGCATGGTCGCGCTCTTCTGCTTACTGTAGGCCGAAAAGGGTTTTTTATTATGACTTACGAATGTTGTGTAACCATTTTGCAATGAAAAAAAATTGCACAGCCCTTTCCGTAAATATTTTCCCGCCAACTCTTTCCCCTCCATATGTTCCCGCCAACCCTTTCCCGCCATATGTTCACGCCACCCGTTTCCCGCCAACCCTTTCCCGCCATATGTTCCCGCCACCCGTTTCCCGCCAACCCTTTCCCGCCATATGTTCCCGCCAACTCTTTCCCTCCATACCCCAGTCGTTCTTTCCCGCCATTTTCTCTCCTCTCTACCTATAAAACCCCCTTGACCCGGAGGTGAATAAGCAGTCCAGTGTAGTCGAGATGTCCCATTATCCTTTCGATCGTAGTTTTCACCCTGAGATGAGCAGCACTCTTCTGAGGCTAGTTACCGATTTCAGGATGGACAATAGGATAGTTCCATGGGAAGAACTCACCGGTAGTGACACCATAATGAATGATTTGGCTCACCAATTATGTAGGGCTGGGTGGCCTGAAAGGACTTATGAGGAGGTACGTAAAGAACTTCTTAGGTTGAATGAAAGGTGGAAGAAGGTAGTGGAGCCGAAGAGTGAAACTTTTAGAAGGACTTTAGAAAAGCATCCATTTTTATGGACTGAGGAGAGCGAGGACGAAGATGATATCTTCATGCCGCCGCTCCCGGGTTCCGCATCATCGAAGGGCAAGAGTTCTGCATCGTCAAAGGGCAAGAGTTCTGCATCCACGAAGGGCAAGAGTTCTGCATCGTCGAAGGGCAAGAGTTCTGCATCCACGAAGGGCAAGAGTTCTGCATCGTCGAAGGGCAAGAGTTCTGCATCAACGGAGGATGACGATGATGACTTCATGTAGTATGTAAGCTGTATTCCAGTTGTACCTCAACAAGTAGGGCATTATGTTCTACGTTAATTTCATTTTGTAGTATGTAAGCTGTATTTATTAAGTTCAACCGCACCGTTTAATTCAGATGTGCTTGTATCTTAATTATCGGTTGTAGTCTCTTTGAAAATGTAACTGGAATAACAATGTGAATTAATAGTAATATGTCTCTCGCATACATAAAACGATATATGTCTCCTGATCAGATAGAAGTAAGTGCAATAGTAACACATACATGAAGCATGTCTCATACATAAATACTGACTCACGTATGCGAATAGTCTGAAACTAACATAGATAATGACTCATACATAGATAATCATATCACTGCGGGGGTCGACGACGAATCTGGGTCTTCCTCGGGTGAGGACCGGAAGGCGATAAGCGCTGAGGCGGTGGACGATGCTCACGAAAACCACGACCATAGATAACCTCGTCTGTCACTGTCTGTGTCTCCTGCGACGGTGGTGGTGGTGGAGTGTGAAACACCGTGTGCGAGAAGTCATAAATGTTTTCAGCTTGGTCATCGTCATCGCCATAGCCCTCTAATCCACATCCAGCACCACTAAGTATCGGTGATTGCACTGAATGCATGAACTGTCGCGACTGGTTGCCTACCGCAATATAGTAAAATGGGTAAAATTAATTTGCGAACCTACAATGTTGAAAAGAATGTACAAAGTAGTGTTACCTAGTTCCATTTGATGAGACCAGGAAGAGGTGCCTGGTTGAGAAGGCGATGGCTGATTCCAGGAAGAGCTCCCTGGTTGTGAAGGAGATAGTTGATGCACAGAGAGGCGTGGTTGCTGCACGGAGTGTCGTGGTTCTGAACGCTGCACAGAGTGTCATGGTTCTGAACGATGGACAGAGGGACGTGGGGGCCGATGTGCGGGATGAGGAACGACAACATCCGTAGATCGCCTACATGTAAGTGATGCGTAAATCCCTCTTAACTTCTCATCCATACGCCTCAACCATGAGAGGTGCTCTGGCTGTGGGATAGTATCCCCCCTCTCAACCTGCCGCATTAAAGCGGAAACCTCCTCTCGCGCCTGGACTGTCAAGTCACTTTGCACATGAAGAGTTAACCCATTGTATATGATAAGGTTATGATAGAACTACACATATGAGAAGCATGACACGTACCGCGTGGTGTCTCGTTCCCACAACAGAGGTAGTTGGGTACATATCGCTGGTCAGAGGGGCTTCAATCTGATCAGGAGCAGCTGATGGAACCAAGTAGATCCTCGTTGTATGCCGGTAAGTTTGTAAATACAACCCAAACTTGTCCCAGTCAAAGGGCCCAACCTCATTCCAGATATTTGTCGGTGCCGTAGTCCATTCTTGAACGTAAGGGCTAATGCTCTGAAGCCAAACAGCCATGGACTTGTTTCCTCCTACGCGACTGTACCTGAGATTGACAGATTAATCAGATTGACATGCGCGTTGCATGGTTAGATATATTCTGAATGTAGTGCTGAAAACTTTAATATTATTACTTACTTGTGAACGTGCTCTGGTATCCGTGGAATATCTGGAATTGCAGGCTCTTGACATAGACCAAACTGTCTCATCACCCTATGAAGAGCCATCTCCTCAACCGTCACGTCGAACACCAACTTTGCCTTGGTCATCCAGTAGTGCCGATCTCTAGTGCATAAGGCAGAGATCCCAACTGGATACCTGGATGTTATAGTCTGATACGAGTAGGGCTCCCAGATAACTTGATCCTCGTGCAAACTATCAAACTGCACCGTGAAGGACGGTAGCAGCCCTTCACCTGGGTATGTGCAAACTGTCTCTGTACATGACAACAAATTTACATTAGTAATACTATTGCACGGCAAAAATAATCGAAGGAATTACATAATTTAAAACTACCTCTCTCCGTGCCCAAACAGATCCCATAGTAGGCAAGTTGCCGATAGCAGGCACGTAAGCCCCTGCCATGTCCTCCAACCCAAACGGTGTGTCAATGGAGACATAGGGTCGTCCAATAGGGAATCTCTCGTAAGACCAGAGCTGCAACAATAGTGGACATCCAACCAGACCTGACTTTCTAGACTTCAATAAGCAACCTTTGCACAAGCCTCTATATGTAGCTGCTAACACGGCAGAACCAAAACTCCTCTGGACAATATCCGCAGGGCAACGTGCGTCAGCTATCTCTCGTGCAATACCGATGAATCGTGCATCAACAGTGGTCACGTGGTTCTCCGTGAACATCGTCTTGCCGAACAACCATAGAATATATGCCTCTAGGGATCGATCAATCTGTGCTTCTGACAAATCTACTGCGGGGTATCCTAATGAGACAATCTACATAGAAAACATACAATTGTGTGAACGATGTACTATTGGTAACTAAAAAAACATAGTCATGTGTCCACGAAGGTTACCTGAAACTGGTTCAACCACCTAAAACGTGGCCCGTGAGGATCATCGTTTAAGCCCGTAGCATTTGGCACCGCAGCTAGAAATGGGCCTGCATATTTGCAAGCCAGCCAGGTTCTGCCTCTAAAGGACCTATGGCATCACCGGCCAAAGGTAATCCCAACAAGTAGGAGACATCCTGTAAAGTAGGCGCCATCTCTCCCCAGGGAAAGTGAAAGGTGTGTGTCTCTGGTCTCCATCTATCTACTAAGCAAGTAAGGAGTGACCTGTCGTAAGAGAATCGTTTCACTTGCCTCTTTTTCAACTGCATTGGTTCACCTGTCTCATCCAAGTTCGGATGGTCAACCCACTCTTCCAACGTACCCTCAACCAGCCGTGCCAAGGGTAGAAGTCCAGCCCAACTTAACCTACAAAAAAAGAGAATGTAGCATGAAAAGTAAGTAATTATATGTTTCAATACCTATGTCAAACATGTAAGGCACTATATGTATCAATACCTATCAACCCATGAAGGGTGTATCATCCAGTTAGTCTTCGGCGTGTGAGTGACCAAAACGTCTAAGTTCTTGCCCCCTTGCATAAGTGCAGCCCGGTGACCTCTATCAATCGTACCATTAAGCAACGGATACAAAGACATATCTGCAATCAAAACATAGTCCAGACATTGCAAATTAATACATAGTTCAGACATACAAAGTAAAACATAGTTCAGTCGACATTACAAATTAATACATAGTTCGGACATACAAAGTAAAATATAGTCCAGCCGACATTACAAATTAATACATAGTTCAGACATTGCAAAATAAAACATAGTCCAGACGATATTACAAATTAAAACATTCCCCCCCACATTATATAGCTTCTGAGTTATTCCTTCCTCGTCCTCCCCTTCGGCCTCGACTGCCACGACCACGTCCGCCTCTTGCTCCTGTTGTTGCAGCCGTCGATGTGGAAGCACTCGTCGATGTGGAAGCACCATCTTTGTTCAGGTCAGGACAATATTTCATCCTATGCCCATAAGCCGCGCATAGCAAACATTGTCTGGTTGCTCCACCAGCTTCAGATTGGTCCATATCATTTCAGATTCGACAGGCCTTACATCGACCCCTGCTTGTTCGCCGAAGTTCTGGATCCGGGATGTATACTCTCTCACCGTCGTTAACCTTGTTGAAATTGCCAACGACTCTAAACCCTGTCATCTCACCGGTCCATGTGTTCAGTACAGCCTCTTTTAAGTAGTATGGCGACACAAAGGAGATGGCAGCCAACTCAATCTGGCCACAGGCAGCCAACACATGTGAGTAAGGCAGGTGCAACAACTTTGGTTTGTTGCATGTACACTCACACGTTGGATAAAATTCCGTTCCAATTTTTACCTCATGCGTCTTCACCTCATTCGCAGAACCAAAATCATCGGTAGGTAGCTGAACCTCATACCTCCTTTCCTGATTACCTACGAGTCTCACAGTGTGCTTCTTTGCTTTCTCTATCTTCTCTGCCATATACTCCATGACACGGCTACAGTAAGGTGTGTTCTGATTATCTATAATATGCTTCTTTGCTAACTCGTGTCGGTCTCTGAAATATCTCAAAGTGCCATGGAATACAGCCTCCACAATAGCTGTGAGTGGCAATGCTCTATTCCCTCTGAATACAAAGTTATACACCTCTGCAAGGTTGGTTGTCATGTGGCCATACCTAGCTCCATGGGTGTCATGCAACAAAGACCAATTCACGGGAGGCTCTTTCTCTATCCACTCTGAAAAATCCTTTATTGCCCTCCCCTTCTTTCTCTTAGTATTAGGAGGGTCAATTGCTGGCAAGTCACAGAGACCAACTGGCTCCTCTAGCTCCGCCATGAGTGTTGCTAATTGTTGTTGGTCCTTTTCCATTTTCTTCCTGGCACGGACCTGCTTCTTAGTAAACTCATCAAGTTTTGACCAAATAAATTGGTATTTACGCTCCTGGTTCTGCTTGCACAATTTTTTAAACAAGTTCATCAATCGCTTGTTCTTAAACTGTGAGAAAAGGTTAGCCCCAAGATGGCGCATGCACCACCGGCTCTACAAATCCTTCCAAGGTGTTGGTTCGTCTACTGTTGGATTCCTTAGTGTCTTCACAGCCTTCAATATACCAGCATGCCTATCATGAATGACACACACGTTTGGTCGATCCTTCACGATGGCAATTTTCACTTGCCGAAAGAACCACACCCAGCTCAGAAAGTTCTCACCCTCCACAAATGCCATGGCAAGTGGAATGATTTGATTGTTTCCATCCACGCCAATGGCAGTCAGGATTTGCCCTTTGTACTGACCAGTCAGGAATGTACCATCCACAAACATCACAGGAGGACAATGCCGGAAAGCTTCAATGCACATACCGAAAGAGAAGAATACTCGTTTCAACACCTTGAAACCTGGTATACTCAGCAACCTTGTATGTTGTACGTTAACATAAGTGCCGGGATTCCTCTCCTTCAGTACATCCAGGAGACGGACAACATTATCATATGAGTCAAAGAACGTCCCAAACCTTTCCTCCATAGCCTTCTGCTTAGCCCTCCAAGCCTTCCCATAACGAATGTCATAATTCCATCTGACCTTCACTGCTGTCTGGATGTGTTTTGCTTCCATATCTTTTTTCTCCACTATCTCAGTATACATGAGTTGCGCAATGAGAGTTGAAGTCAGGTTTGGATGACGAACCAACAAATTTTTCCTCACACAACTATGTGGGACCACATTCGTGACAACCCAGTGGATGTTATACTTCGGCACGTGCCCGTGCACCTTCGCAGGACAACCTGTTTCAACACACTTCACGGTATAGTTTGTTGGGTTTGATCTGTCTGTCCGGAAAACCCTCTGAGTAGACATAGCCCACTTTATCACTGCATACTTCAATTTTTTCTTTGTATCAAACATAGCCCCTATCTGGACTTGGTTCAGATTATATTGCCATGGAGTCTCATGGCCACCGTTCACAGTAAGGCCGGTGGATATGTCCTGATTCCATGCAGAAGGAATCGGTACCTCCACTTCATCCTCAGAATTTTCAGAATCCAGATCCTCTGCATATCCATCCTCGTTCTCTTCCTCCATCACCCTCTGCATTTCATCGCCTTCCTCATCCCCATCAGCAACACCAGAACCAGCTAATATTATCGACTGAATATTCTGCCCAGTATCATGACCACAAACATTGTCCAACATGTAGTCTGAATCCTTCTCGGTTTGGCTAGGATCCACATCCGGTGGCTGTGACCCGGATAAATGAATCTCGTTAGCAACTCGACTACCCTGGCCGGGTTCATACCCCACATGGAGTTGTACGATATTCTCCTCCTTCGCCACTGGCTGCACTAGGACATATGGGTGGATTCTTCGGTCTCGGCAACGACTTAACAGGGTCAACCAATGCTGGCTCCTATCTATCGGCATCAACTCCCACTTGACATTTTTACAAGATTTGGTCCACAATGCATGAATACCGACGGAACATACTTCAGAATCCAACCCAAAACTAGTAGTCAACCAGTGCTTCAACTGTCTAATGTCCACTCTGTCCGGGTCTGAAAGTGTCATGACGCCATTTTTAAACTCGCTAAGATCAACCCCCAACTCATTATATCGAACATTACCAGGGCCATAGTAAACAGTCAAATTTACTGATACAGACATTTTCACCTGTCAGACATTGCCACCTTCTAATTAATCGCAATGAACAAATTGTTACCGGCTACACTAACTATCCGCTAAAATGCCAACACAAACCAATTAACACTAATAAAATGTGACGTGTGATTATACCTTCGACGCGTGTGGCCACCTCACGAAGAACTTGCACCAACAGACACCACCAACGCCACCCCCTCGGCGGCATGAAGCTGCACCTCCTCCTCACCAGCCAAACCGCCTCCTCCTCCTCAGCCCACCATGGCCTCTCCTCCTCACCCCATCATGACTCCACCTCACTTGTATGCACAAATAGCTATCCCATTGGGAAAAAATGACCGTAGGCCGGTGGAGATGGCTACGATCTACCGTTTCTGTGCTTTGGATTCGAAAATAGGTGGAGAAACGAAGAGATCAGCGAGGGGGGCGATGTACAGAGAGGAACGAGAGAGACAGAAGAAGAACAGCGAGAGGAGAAAGAAGATGCCGCTCGGGCCTTATCCGCTACTCTTCGGCCACTGGTAAGCCGAAGACCTCTTCGGTCGCTGGCTGGCCGAAGAGGCCCATCTTCGGTCGCTGGCTGGCCGAAGAGGCCCGTCTTCGGCCCAGTTCGCGCACGCTTCGGCCTGGCTTAACCGAAGACGTGTCTTCGGGCTTCCGCAGACCGAAAAGGTCCACTTCAGCCAACCGTTGACCGACGGGCTGCTAGTTTTGCAAATAACGTATCGACACTGCTAGTTTCCGAAATTGCTATAAAAAACGTGCTACTTTTGAAAAAAATTCCACGTACTTGGCCTTTGCATAACCAAAAAGAACACACACACAAGAATGCCAACAAAAAGTAAAGTCATACTATAAGACCAGGCCGTTAAACAAGTTCAGATAAAACAATCATTTATGAGTTCTATGCTCATTCTTAAACTAGGCAACCCCAAGACTCAGAAATTGCATAACAGGGTTTTAGCTTTGAAGACTGGGCATCAGTTGAGTGTATTCCTCACCATTGGACCTCGCCTCTTAATCCCAGTATAATCACAAACATACATGATACAGGCCATCAATCACATCCTGTAGATCTTTTCAGAACTAAACAATTACAGTATGACTTAGATTGCATATATGTCATTTGAAGGTTTCCATGGAGTGCACATTTGGGGCTCTCGGACTTAATTTTTAACTGATCTTTGACATGGAGTAACGCTGTTTGCTTGCTCGAAAAGAAGATAGAACCCTAATAAAATGGTTGCTTGCTCACCCAAAATACATTCCCATCTTGCTTTTACAACCATCCTCACATCTTGCTTCTGCTTTTACAACCATCTTCACATCTTGCTTTTGCTCTCATCCTCTCGGCCAATTCCCTGGCAATGGCCGAGATGAGCGGAGCGAAGGCGGGCAGCCTCGCCTTGCGCATCGTGGCGCTGGCGCTGTCGGTGGGCGCCGCCGTCGTGATGGGCAGCGTCGTCTCCTACAACAGCGCTCTGGTGTAAGTTTTGGCAAAAATATTGTACCTAGTCGCTTAGAACTGGTGGTTTACCCTTGCGAGTCGTGCGCTCGCAGCTACTTCGTGGTGGGCAGCGTCGTCTCGGCCGTCTGCTCGGCGCTGGCGCTCTACCTGTTCGTCGTGCACGGGGGCGGCGGCTCGATCGCCGTGGCGCTCCTCGACGCCGCCGCGCAGGCCCTCCTGTTCTCGGCGTTCAGCGCGGCGCTCGCCGCGCGCGGCTGCTTCGCCAGCCGGGCGGACGCGTTCCGCGGGAGGGCGGGCATCGCGGCGGCCGTTGGCGCGTGCGCGGCCGCGGCCGTCTTGGTCGCGGCGCTGGCAGGGAACGCGCCCTCCCGCGCCCGCGGCGGGGGCGCTGCCGGTGGCTCTGGCTGCAAACACGGATGCTCTAGCCCCGGCTGCTAGCAGTTGACAGCGTCAGTACAAAGATTCTCGGGGAAAAACAGAGGAACTGCTTGTGGTTTGTACAACTGTAGAAATGATGATGCATTTTTTTTTTGCTCTCTTATTCAATACTTGTTGTCTAATTGTTGCTGTTGCGGTTGTAAGAACGTCAACAGAGATGTTTGCGTGTGTTTGATGCAAGTATGGTATTGGAAAGGAAAAAAATTAGGCCTTACTACAACATATCTAGATGCGTTCTAAGTATTACACGTCTAAATCCAAACTTGATTTTACGGTAAGACTCATGCAAACATTTTCTTTTGTCTTTTTTCCTTTTCTTTCTAGTTTGGTTGAGTAACTTAGATGTGCAATAATTAGATGTGTCCAGACAGACCCATTTTTTTTTGTACATACCGGTTACAAACTCGATCTCGTGCATACTCTCTCCTAGATGCTCTCACGTGTCCCACCTCCTCATCTGACGATATCTGCTCCTCCGCTCCGTTAGTGGCTTCTCTCGACTTGCAAACGAATGCTCGCCTCCAAACTACATGCGATCCCGACCTTGGAGACGGCACTGCGGCGGGACAAGGCACTGTGACGATGGGACAGAGCACTACGATCTCGGCTTGTGGCGGGACAGGGCACTATGGCGGCGGATGAAGTAACCAGGCCTTGGAGAGGGTGAGAGAAAGGAAAGGGATGCATCGAGCCGACTTGGCTGCGTGGGCCTCCACCTCAGCTAGCTTTGTCTCATTAGGAGCCGGGATCGCATGTAGTAGTTCGGAGCCGAGCGTTTGTTTCCGAGCCGAGAGAAACCACGAACGGAGAGGACGAGCAGATATCATCATATGGGGAGGTGGGACACGTGGGTATGCACGAGATGGAGTTTACAACTAGTATGCACAGAATTTTTAACATGATCAAGATGACATCTGTCCCCTGGTCTTCACTGAGGCGTGCCTATGTCTAGCTTTTTTTTTACATGTGCGCCTATGTCCAGGTTAGTGCGAGACGTAGGGCACCCTCGCCTGAAGGCGAGCGCGAAACTGGGCCCACATGCCACAACCTTGTTTTTATCTGTTTTTGCTCTCATTTTTCGTTTTATGCTTTCTTTTTTTACTTTGTTTATATCTCCAAATATTTTAAATATATTTTTCTTACAAATAATACATAAAATATTTGAAAATTGTTAAATCTATATAGATTTTTTTCTCATCTATATGAAAAATGTATACAATATGTATGCAAAAAGTTGATCATGTACTAAGAAAATTGTAAACAAGCATTTAGAAAATGTTAATCGAGTATTTGAAAAATATTAATCAAGTATTTGAAAAATGTTAAAAATAGAAAAATTATTTCTCATGTATAAGAAAAATGTATACAGAAAATATAACATGTGTATTAAAACTATTAATCAAGCATTCAAAAAATGTTAAGTATGTGTAGAATTTTTTTCTCATGTATATGAAGAATGTATACAAAAATATACTAACGAAAAACATTGATCATGTATCAAAAAATGATAAATGTGTATAAAAAATATTCCTAAATCTATACAAAAAATGTATGATGTACATTGAATGAAAGTATATATCAAAAAAGTAAAAAATGTTAATTCCGTATGTAGAAAATATTAAACATGTACATAAATGTTCTGATGTATATTCTGCGTCAGAAATTGTTTATTCCCATTAGAAATAATGTTCGCCGTGTATTTGAAAAATGTTGACCATGTATTAAAAAAAGTGTTCCATGTCCATTTAAAAACTGAGAAATAAACAAAGAGAAACGAAGAAAACCTTTTAAGTGTCACAAAAATGAAGAAAACCTTTGAAAGAAAGAAAGAAAGCTAAAGAAAAGAAACAAAATAGAGAAAACCAGCAAGGAAACAAAAAAGGGATCGAAAAATCAAGAAAGAAACCAAGAAAACCAACATATAGAGAAAAAGAAAATAAAAAACCAATGAAAAATAAAGGAAAGGTATAACAAAGAAGAAAATGAAAAATGAAAGCAAACCAGTGAAGATATAGAAATGATAAATAAAAACCATAAGAAAAAGAAAACATGAAAACCTGGCCCAAATAGTGAAAACCGGAAAAAAATAAGACAGAAAAAAACCCGGCCCACACAGTAAAAAAACTGAACAGAGAAAACACAGCGAGAAAAATGAATGCATTCCTATAGTGATGTGCCAGCTCGGTCGCATCGCGCTTCAGACGAGGGGAGCTACCATCTCGCTATAAGTGAGATATAGCTCCCCGCGCTTCTCTGGGACTGGGACCTTCTATATAACGCATATATTGCATCATATTGGAGGGGTGCCGCACAGGCCACAATGACGGGCCGGCAGCCTATTTAGGTGTTCTCTCTGCACGGGCTTCATTCGCGAATTATTTTTGTTTATTTCAGTTTTCAATGATTTTTATTCATTTTTGGAGATTGGGAGCATTTTTTGCAAAGGTCCCATATAGTTTTTCAAAGTTCCTGAATAATTTTTAAAAATGAAACGTTTTTTTATTGAATAAGGGTATCAATTTTGAAATTTTGTTTTCATATTACAAATCGCATATTCTTAAAATTCCATAATATTTTTTTACTTTGTTAATAATTTTTAACACGGGAACAATTTTCGAAATACTAAACAAACTTCGAATTTTTCGAAAAATGGAACTCCTTCAAAATGTAAAATAACAGTAAAAACACAAAGAAAACCGGTAAAAGAAACATCATGAAAGGTAAAAATATGAACCTAAACCAGTTAGAGATCTTCAAGAAGGTTCCCCAAACTGGACTTTGTAGAATACTAAATTTGGCCGGCCCAGTTAAGCATGTAGAATTTAGTAAACATGTAGGATTTATTTTTATGCATGAATTTTAAGAAACATCATTAGTAATTATTAAGAAACATGATGAATTTGTTAATAATTTTAATATATGTAAACATGTAACATGCTTTGTTAATAAGAAACGTCATGAAACAGTATGAAAAAATCGCACAACTTTGTTAATAATTTTTAAGAAACATCATAAATTTTAGTAAACATGTAGAATTTATTATGCATGTTGCACTTTTTTTAGTACACAGTGTATTTTTTGCAAATACATGTTTTGAACGCGTATTTTAATATATGTTACATATTTTTTGAATATTCATTGAACATTTTTTTCAATTGCAAGAAAACTTTTTATAACTATAAATACAATTTTCACATTAAAAACTCTTTTAAATGTCATGAATATTTTTTGAAACGTGTGAATATTTCTTAAAAAAATGATGAAGAATTATTATTTTTAATTGTACGAAATATATATTTTTATACTACGCAAACATTTTTTTACATTATATAAATACTTATTGAAATGTTAGATACATAATTTTGAAATAAGTGAATATTTTTTGAAATTACACACTCATTGAATGATATGATGCAATTTTTGTAAGTGTGCATAGACATTTTTTACATTATATAAACATTTCTTTTAAATCTCATGAACATTTTCTCAAAGTGTTAAATATTTTTTTGAATGTTACGTACTATTTTTCAAATTCCGTCTACATTTTTTAAAGTTATGCGATTTTTTCATACTAAATAAATAATAAACCAGTCTTAACGTCTTTTAATAATAATAAAATGTGCGCTAGGAGCGAGCCCTCGCCCTCCCGTGAGATTTACTAGGAAAGGATCAAATCATACGGATAATTGATGGATCGGATTTTTTTTAGAAAGATAGAATAGAATAAAGGGATACAACAAACACCCAAAGATGAAAAGAGGAAATGGATGTCCATCCTCTCCACTGTCCTTGCCGACGGGAGGCTGCACGGAAACACCACGGTTGTACAGCAAGAGCTCCAGCCTGCCGAGATAGTACCCTGATGCCTCGAGGCTGTTGGCCCAGACGAAGGGTAACGATTCACCAAGTCCACACCCAAATGAAGAGTCGCACGTGACCGAGGCTACATCAAACAACGGCTCCACCGGCGAAATCGAAGGGCATCAACAAGCCGAGTCCACAACAGGATCGCTTCACCCTACACACGCACCACTGTGATCGCAAATGCAAGACTCCGGCACCTCCAGGTCGCACCAAGGTGACACCAACAAAAAAACAAAGAGCAGCCATACCATCTCCAATCCGCTAGTCCCCACAATCAGGAATCTTGCCCAAGATGAAGGCCTCAAGAGGCGTACAACAAAGTGTCGCCATCATCCGATTTGAAAGAAACTGGATCGATGGATTCCCCTATAACACTTGAGAAGGAACACGACAGTGCCCTCGACGCCACCTTTAGGAAGCGACGCTCACGAGCGCCGCCATCGCCAAGCCGACAAAGGTCGGGCCATGCTTTCTTCGAGGACTACATTGTCCCAAGCCCGAGACCGTACCAACACACCATTCACCGGGACCCGCAGACCCCATGCGTGCGCCGCTGCCACCAATGAAGCAAGGACGTTGGGGCTCAGATCCCCAAGCATCAAGCCTCCCCAAAGCTCAAATGCCTGGCGCGCTACTTCACTGTCAGTCGCGCTCAACCTCCACATCGTGTTGACGAGCCGACCAGCACCAGATCCGTCGCCCCGACTTGCGCCTTCGGCACTGCGAGCAGGTCCACCGGTTAAGGTGACGCGCCATCGCACGAAGAGCTTGCCCAGCCGTGTCGTCAGCTGAGGTGGGTTTCGCCTATCGGCCTCATCCTATAGCGGCCATGGCTGAAGGCTGGGTAGTGGAGGGACGAGGCGGCGGCTAGGGTTCACCCATGCCCCTCCCTACCCCCTCATTCGGAATGTTAATTGATGGATCGGATATAACTATACGTCATGGGATTAGGTCAGAATCAACGGCGCAGGATAGGTCTGACAAAATTTCTATCAAACTACTAATAGGAAGGCGTTTTCGGATAGAATTCACCCACACAGATAGATGATCATGATAAACTAATTCACTCTAGTCTCTTTCCTCGCAAAAAAAAGACCCTAATAATTGCCACATGTGTGGCACGAAACAATTTCACCCACACATGTGAGTTGAAGAGATTGGACCAAACGCCCTTATGGCCACCCATTATGACATGTTCATGGGAATCTTTTAGGTCTTTCAAACTTTATTTTCTGTCTCTTAAATGAAAAATCTGATTGAAAATCCGTTTTCACTATTAAATTCGTCGCGACGAGGACTAGATCCTGTATTGATATGTTTCGACGATATTTTTCGGTGGTCAAAAGTTACCATATCTATCGCACATAAATTGTCATTGTGTTTACACTGGAATTGTCATGATATGTTTCAAATACATTTTTCTTCTACGTACAAAGTAAATTTTAACATGTTATAAAAACAAAAATTAAGAAACTAAACTTGCCATGGAGAAGTACTAAAATTTAGCATGATCCATGAAATAATTTTGACATGGTTCATAATTAAAAAGAAATTTGTGGTCAATTACTTTAAAAATGCATAATCAATGTTTCAAATTTGCCATGAACCAAAAATTAAAATTTTCATGAAAACTATTTAAATTTGCCAGGATACATGCACTATAATTTGCCATGGTTATCTAATAAATAATTGCCATGATCAAATACTAAAATTGCCATGATATATAAACTAAAATTATCATGATGAATTGCTAAAAAATTGCAATGATACATGAATTAAATTTGTGATGGTTAATTGCCATGGTCAATTAATTAAATTTTCCATGAAAAATAGTTGAAATAGCTTTAAACCTAGAAGAAAGAATAGATGAAACATATATCATGACAACTTTAGTGAAAACATTATGCTGACTTTAGTGTAACATTGATAAAAAAATAGTCTAAACATATCAATATGAAATCTAATTTGGAAGATCTCGAACTAGTTTTGATGATCTCTTTGAGACAAATTTAATGATCAAAATGGATATTTAATCAGATATTTTTAAAAGTTAAAAACATTTTGAAGTCACTAAAAAATCCGCTAATTCTGATGTGGCAAAATGGTTGGTTATAAAGGCGTTTGGACGATGTTGCTTCATGTGATACGTGTGGCACTTGTCATGAAAAAAAATCATCTAGTCTCAGTACTACCCCCTCCGTTCCTAAGTATAAGTTTTTGTAAAGATTTCAATATGGACTACATACGGAGCAAAATGAATGAATCTTCACTCTAAAATGCATCTACATATATTCGTATGTGGTTCATAGTGAAATCTTTCCAAAGACTTATATTTAGGAACGGAGGGAGTAGAACCCAGAGGTGACAAAATTCGTGCTTATCATGGGTGGCAAAATGTTACACCTGAACAGGGAGCCGCGGCCGATCCTCTTTATTTGAAGCAGCTGGAAGCTACACATAGTAGTACTACTACGCTATTTTACAGCGGATCTCGGTCACCGTCGTGGCCGGCGGCCCTGCGCGCGCTTACTCACACGAAGGGAGGCGGGACGTCGGACGGCTGCGGAGGCACCACCTCGGGCGGGGTGCGCGGTGGGTCCACCTCCGGCGGCGGCGTCGGGATCACGTCGGGGTTCGGCGGCACGGCCGGGATCTCCGGCCTCGGCGGCGATGGCACGAACGGCCCCGGCTGCTCCGGGCTGGGAGGCGTGCCCGGCACCGGCGCGCCAGGCATCGGCACGTCCACGCCCGGGGGCGCGTTGAACTCCGGCGGCATGTCGATGCCTGGCATCTCCTGCGGCGGCCGCGCCGTGCCCGGCATCTCCTCGGGCGGCTGGGCCGTGGCCGGCACCTCCTCGGGCGACGGCACCGCGGGGAACCCCGGCGGCGTCGGCCCCGGAGGAAACCCCGGCGGCGTGGTGGAGCTGCACCGGACGCCCACGCGCCGACCGGAGCACGCCGTGCCGCGCAGGCGAGAGCGCAGGCCGCTGCTCCCCGCGGCCGCCGCCGCCGTGCACCAGGCCGGCAGCGACGCCCTCGCGAGGCTCACCGACATCATCACCTGCTGCCCGGAGCTAAGCCAAGGTCGATGATACAGTCTACAAAAGCAAAAGCGGGTGCGCAACTGCGCAAGGAGAGAACCACGGAGCAGAGGCAAGCGGCAGTGCCGACGCACTTTAACGGCCTTCACGTCGACACGCGTTCGGCGAGGAGACGCGCGGCGCGCGCCATGGCACGTGGCCCGCGCGCCGCGTGCCGGGACGAGGCGGACACGTGCCCGCATGGCCGGCCGATCGAGTTTCGGTACTGCCTGGTCGGTCGACTCCAAGCTTATCACTTTCAGAGAGTAATAAAAATTGATCCCCGGAGAATGATCTTGAAGTAAAAGTAATAGTAATAATCTTGGAGCAGATCAGTGAGTAGATGGATTTACATTTACATAGATAGAAAAGGCAAGGCCAGCACTAGTTGTAGTAATTCAGGAGAGTCAATGGCCCAACGCTACTGGACTGGAGTCTTGAGGAAGGCGACGACGTGCGCTGCAGAGCTCTCTCTACGTCGGCAATGGAGCTGGAGCTGCTGCTGCATCGACTACACAAGACGAACGAACAAAATTCTTCTCTTGCCGAAAGGAAAAAACAGAGAGCTCCACGGCACATCGGCCTCCATTATTTCGCAGCGCCATGCGGTGTTCGTCTGTCTGGACTGGACCGGACCGGAGTCACCTCGATGAGTGATGATTAAGCCGTCGGCGAGACGAGGATCGGACTCAGGAGGAGAGCAGGCGGCGGAGCTGGAGGAGGTGCTCCTCGTTGGAGATGTTGAGGGAGAGGCGCAGGTTGGTGAGCAGCGACTCCTGCTCCCACGTCAGCGGCCCGGACGCGTGCAGCGCGCGCACCGTCGACCGGTACGCCTCCAGCTCCAGCTCGTGCACGTCCACGCCCGCCGGCCCGCCGTCGCTCAGCGCGCCGTCCGAGTCCGACGACGACCACGCGGCGCGCGGGGAGGCGGCCACCACGCGCGACTGGGCGTCGCCGCGCCCCACGGAGCAGCAGCCCCCGTGCCGGCCGCTGCTGACGCCGACGCCGCCAGCGTCGTCGTTCGCGGCGCTGCAGCTCGCCACCGAGCACTCCGCGGCGGCGGCCTCTTCCCTGGCCACCTGGAAGAGTCTCCTCTGGCTTGGCTGAGGAGAGAAATCAAGAACTTCGGACGATTTCCTCTTCTTGCCTGAACTTCGGGTCACCTGGAGAAGATGGATAAACAGTGAGAAAAGTTTGAGAAATTGCACAACTGTTGAACAGTCGGAAGAAAGTGTGACGCCTCAGTTACAGACAGAAGTCTGGCAGTGGACAAATTATGAGATTTGGTGGCAATTTGTACAATTCATTCATGGTGGTGCCGACCAACATATTGTATCTATCGTCAGTGTGTGCGTTTGCTTCCTTCAGAGCTTAGGTACAGGTTGAATTACTTCAACTGAGCTACATTTTTCCTCCTTAAAAGCAGCAAATGCTTCAACTGCTTGGTAGCTACATTTGCAGAGAAAAACAGAAAAGCAATGCGCAGGAACACCTCCACTACTCATCAAAAGTAGTGAAATCAAGCTGAGTTGATCCCATCTCAGCCGTGCTAGTTCAAAATTGCCCATCAAGCATGTGGACTTGATATAAGCATTTTCCAGGACTTGATTAAAGTACTGAACTCTGCAAACCTTTTCCCTTCCTTCTAGTCTTTTAGGGCATGGCTATTTCAGCACAAGCTAAAAAAACTCATGTCTACGGCCGGTCTAGTCCTCCCCTTCTACTTCTAAAGGTGCCTAGCAGTGACCATATTCCTAGAGTACCGAAATAACAAGCAGCTTCATGGGTAGTAAGTAGCAAGAAAGAATTCTAAGTAACAACAATGGATATATAATGTGACCAGAAACATCATGAAAGAGTATGAACTATTAACTGTCGAATAAGCGACTCATTTCAGAGATGAAAAGTACCACATTTACATGCTGCAGGAACTAACTGGATGTTGCTTACCTTGTTATCAGCTGCAGGGAACTGCTTGCCATAAGGAGGAGCTGTGGGAGCATCTTGTGGTTGTGGAACCCTCAAGCTAGAAATGTGGAACTCTTTCAACTGGATGCAGTCGGCGAGCCTGATGACAAAGTAATCATTCTTCACAATCTTTGCAATCTTGCCAAGCTTCCATGTGTTATGATCAAACACCTCGGTCACATCTCCAATGATCCATCTGCATCTTGTCTGATGAACAACAGCTGGTTGGTTTGGCCTGAAACCATAGCCCCTCTGCACCGTGACCGGATCGGCCTCCCTAAAACTGTTTTTCAGCTTCATGATTCTACTCCTGCACAATGGGAGGTAGTAACAAGGTCAAGATATGCACCGGCAGAGCAGCACTGAAAAGAAAGGACATAAATATAATATAATCTTGTTCTCCCTTAATGGATCCAACCAAAAAACAGGATAATTGTGATTGATCATATGCAAATATCTGAATATGTCATAGCAAAAATTGACTAGTCGTCCACTGCCAATCAATTTCGGCATGGGAAAGGATCACCAATGATCTACAGAAAAATTCTGATTGTATGTGTACATGTCCATGTAGTTAAACTGAATTGGGACAAAGAGTCAACACCAATTCAGATCCATCTCCCTGTAGGAGCTCAGAACATGAACAGCTGCTCAAATTCAGAAGTTTCATCAACGTAGGAACAGAACCAAATTGGACCCCTTTAACACAAAAAAACAGAACAGAAGTAAACACCTAATCCAGGCTAAACCGATCGATCTCCCAATCCAGATCCACTGGCATATTCATGGACGCATCAGAACCAGGAACACACGAGATCGATCAACAGAGAACACACACAAGAACGGAAGGAAATTCCGGCGCAAGGAAACCCAACAAACCAAGTCATCATCAGGACAGAAAAAGGGTCAGTTTTCGTCAACAAGAAACATTCAGCAGTTACCAACTTGACTTGGTTTCATTCAGTTCTCGTTTTACCCCAATACTCGATCGGGATTCCCAGCTAAAAAAGACGAAGCACAAAACAAGGTGGAAACCAAGAGCAATCCATCCACAGAACTCGGAACACTTGCAGCCGGTGGAAAAAAACACAAACATTGGGCATTGACGATCCAAAGCCATCAAAGGCCGGGAAATGGCTGCGTGCAGAAACAACAAGAGCAGTCCGGAGAGAAACAGATTGGTACATCGAACTGGAAACGGGCAGCGGGCAGCTCGGATTGGGATCAGGAAGTGCAGGGGATCCATCCGATCCTCGCCGGACAATCCCATCAAGATGCAGAAATTAAACGGGGAAGTAATCCAGTCGTCACCAACCTGCGGCAGAGCTGTGGGTGGATGCGGCTTGGCCAATCCCAGGAACGGGAGAGGAGAGGAAGCAAGGCAACCTCGGTATGGTGAGTGCGAATCCTCCTCCTCCTCTGATAGATTAATCCCCAATTGGGTTGCTCCTCCAACCCAACCCAATTGGGATTAAGCCGCGGGGGCGAGGGCAGAGGGAGGGAGGGAGGAGACAGGCAGCACTTGTTTCTGGTAAAAGGAAAAAAGGGAAATAAAACCGAGCTGCGGAGAAATCACCACCACCGAACCCCAAGAATAGAAAGCGAGGAGATTTGGAAGGAGCAATAGTGGAGAGAAATTTGGAGACTGATCGGCGACCAACCTGGGAGGAGGGGCGGAGGAGGATTAAATCAGTAATCGCTGGGGCGGTTACCGGGCGAATGAGGTGGATGGATGGACGGAGGGAGGGCCAGCCGGGCCTCCCCTTGGAACTGGCGTGCTTTCTTGCTGCTTGCTGATGGTTGTTCTTTCCTTCTGTTGTGTTCTTGGCTCTTGTTTCCTCCCTCCTTCTCTACATTTTTTTTCTGATTATTTTATGCCTCCTTAAAATAGGTTACTTTTTGAGCATTGGCTAATGGAGATGTTTGATGTGAGCTGCCAATTGATGTCTTGACTTGCAACGGATCCAAAATAGAATACATGTTCACAAATTTGAAAAAAAATACTCTAGTTTTGATATACATATATCACTAAAAAATATATTGTGTTTCACTCAAAATATACTCCTCGGGTTGTTTTGATGAGGTGAGAGAGGGATGTGGTTGGTTTCAAGATACTAATGGGTTCTCTGCAAATTGGAGCAGAAGAGTGGGCTATTCTTGTAAAAAGGCCACAACTTACCTCACAGTCGTTAGATGCACATCTAGTGGTCAGAAATGACGGATGAAAGATACGCCATCATCATCAACTGGGTCTTTTATAAGAGTAGAGAAATGCCGAGGAATGGCACGAGTTGGGGAGTCTAGCTGAAGGTCCTGCATGTTGGGTCAGGTCACGAATTTGAAACATCTTACCATTGATTTTGTGAGAAACGACGTCGATGATGTGCTCTTTGCAATTCGCAAAGACCAGAATTTGTTGGCCTGGTTATGTGAAAGAGCAGGCTAAAAAAATTTTGTCTCGCTTCTCGAACGAGCAACTAGCTAAACTCGAAGAGCACAAAAGGCTGCATCACAGCCGAAGCCGAACACCTTGAGAGAACGACCATAATATCATCATCCCAACTAGATCTACGCACCATCCATCAAAAATGCCGATGAAATGACAAGTGGAAGGTGGGAACCATCCGAACCCGACCAAGAAAGACGTTGTTTAAGGGCCTGTTCGACAGCTCTCCGCTCCTGGAGCGGTCGGAGCGGGAGCGTCCCGGCGCCTATTTGCACGGAGTGGCCAAAGTGGCGCTCCGTGTACTCCTATATTTTGCGGAGCTAGATGATTGCCGAACAGGCCCTAAGAGGGGCTAGCGATGGAGTACATTGTGCCCCGAAGGTTCATGCCCACGCCTCACAGTAGTGACCACCGTCGAAGCAATGCAACCCCTTCCCGCCACGCGCGCGCACACACACCGCAACACTTACATAATTCATGGTAGCACATGGTATGTGTGCCTAGTAAATTAAGATTGAAATTAGAGGGGAGAAACAACAATTGCGTGATGGAAAAAATTATTATCACCAAGTGAAACACGCGTGAAGTGCTTTCGTGCAGTGTACTGCTACCCACCCAGGCCAAGGGTATGTATGCTTCACGTTCTCCTGGGAGAATTGGCGACGAGAACAATGCTGCATCTCGCTAGCGAGGTTGCTTTCTGGTGTGATAATTGTGCGACAGCTTTCCTCGTTGGTGTGTTTAAGCTAAGCTAATATTATCATCTGATGCTTCATCCTAATCCTAATTTAAGACAAGAAAACAAGTCTACAACAACACCAGGCTGGTTTAGCGTCTTGCAGGTTATTGCTACTTTCTTTCTGATGAATTGTTTCTGGAGAAGTACTTCGGTACAACCCCCCTCCCCCTAAAACGTATATTGGGTAGGATGGTCGTTTCATCTTTGATATAGGAATACCCACCCGTCGCCGTACGTCCACCCGCGTTGCCGTACACCTGTCTGTGTATGCCGCACCCGTCGTCCGTACACTAGCCCCCCGTATGCCATACGTCGCCGTTGTATACTGATCAACTAATTATTTTAAGGATGATGTTTCATGGTGTTCGATTGATCTTAGAATTTGTTTGACATGTACAGATGGAGAAGGAGATCGATTATGATGGCGATGATTACGACGACGACAACGGATCCTCGTCATTGAATATGGACCAACCTGCAAGTTTCGATGAACCTTATAGTGGCAATGTAAGTATGATCAACATTGATAAAAAACATTAAAGACGATCAACCGCATAGACACTTACATGTATTTTTTCGCATCATGCAACTACATGATGATAACGATGATGATTTGGATATAGATGATTCATTTGCTGAAAGTGCACTCTAGGTATGTTTTAAAATATGTAGGACAAGAAATGACATAATTACTGCATGAGCACTTACATGTATTTTTTTGAAATGTGCGCAGATGGACGCGGACGGGGACTTTGAGAGGAATATTGTGGATGATGAAAGTGACAAATAGCACGTTGATGCATCTCATGATGACAGCTCGAGCAAAGTAAGTTTTGAAACTTACATATATTAAATATTAAAATAATAACTGACTGACATACATGGTTATATGCCTTATTTTACAAGGAGATGTTAATGGTCCTAGCGGGATGGATGAGCATGTTGTTGATGATGATTTTAATTTTGACATCGCATTTGATGAATATCAGCAAGATTCATTGGACAGGTATTGGAAGGTGATGAGGAAGACGTTCAGGTCACTAGGAGAGGCTTACACTTTCTATAACCAGTACGCTAAGGACCATGGTTTCAGTGTTAGAAAGGACTCGCAGAAATTTTCGAAAGGTCCTGAGGGAGGTATGCGCTTGAGGAGGTATCTGTGTTCGAGAGCTGGAAAACGACAGGTAAAATTTTGTACAATGGAAGGCAGGACTGTTGGGGAACGTAGCAAGCAATTTCAAAAAAATTCCTACGATCACGCAAGATCTATCTAAGATATGCATAGCAACGAGAGAAGGGGAGAGTGTGTCCACGTACCCTCGTAGACCGAAAGCGGAAGTGTTAGTTAACGCGGTTGATGTAGTCGAACGTCTTCGCGATCCAACCGATCAAGTACCGAACGTACGTCACCTCCGAGTTCAGCACACGTTCAGCTCGATGACGTCCCTCGAACTCTTGATCTAGCAGAGGGTCGAGGAAGAGTTCTGTCAGCACGACGGCATGGTGACGGTGATGGTGATGTGATCCGCGCAGGGCTTCGCCTAAGCACTACGACGCTATGACCGGAGGAGTAAACTGTGGAGGGGGGCACCGCACACGGCTAAGAGAACAATTGTTGTGCCGTTGGGGTCCCCCCCCGCCCCGTATATAAAGGAGGTAAGGAGGAGGCCGACCACAAGGGGCGCGCCAAGGAGAGGGGAGTCCTAGTAGGATTCGGCCCCCCTTTTTTTCCTTCTACCGGAGGGGGGAAAGGGGAAGTAGAGGGAGTAGGAGAAGGAAAGGGGGTGACGCCCCCTTCCCTAGTCCAATCCGGCCTCCTCCCTTGTGGGGGGCACACCAGCCCCTTGTGAGATGGTTAGCCTCCCTCCTATGGCCCATATGGCCCATATCTTTCCTCGAGGGGTTCCGGTAACCCCTCTGGTACTCTGGTATGTACCTGATACACTCCAGAACCCTTCCGGTGTTCGAATACTACCTTCCAATATATCAATCTTTACATCTCGACCATTTTGAGACTCCTCATCATGTACGTGATCTCATCCGGGACTCCGAACAAACTTCGTTCACCAAAACACATAACTCATAAATACAAATCGTCATCGAACGTTAAGCGTGCGGACCCTACGGGTTCGAGAACTATGTATACATGACCGAGACATATCTCCGGTCAATAACCAATAGCGGAACCTGTATGCTCATATTGGCTCCTACATATTCTACGAAGATCTTTATCGGTCAAACCGCATAACAACATACGTTATTCCCTTTGTCATCGGTATGTTACTTGCCTGAGATTCGGTCGTCGGTATCATCATACCTAGTTCAATCTCGTTACCGGTAAGTCTCTTTACTTGTTCTGTAATGCATCATCCTGCAACTAACTCATTAGTCACATTGCTTGCAAGGATTATAATGATGTGCATTACTGAGAGGGCCTAGAGATACCTCTTCGATACTTGGAGTGACAAATCCTAATCTCGATCTATGCCAACCCAACAAACACCTTCGAAGACACCTGTAGAGCATCTTTATAATCACCCAGTTACGTTGTGACATTTGATAGCACACAAGGTGTTCCTCCGGCATTCGGGAGTTGCATAATCTCATAGTCAAAGGAATATGTATAAGTCATGAAGAAAGCAATACCAATAAAACTTAACGATCATTATGCTAAGCTAACAGATGGGTCTTTTCCATCACACCATTCTCCTAATGATGTGATCCCGTTCATCAAATGACAACACATGTCTATGGTTAGGAAACTTAACCATCTTTGATTAACGAGCTAGTCTAGTAGAGGCTTACTAGGGACACTGTGTTTTGTCTATGTATCCACACATGTATCAAGTTTCTGGTTAATACAGTTCTAGCATGAATAATAAACATTTATCATGATATAAGGAAATATAAATAACAACTTTATTATTGCCTCTAGGGCATATTTCCTTCAAGGACCCACAGGCTCAGAGCGGAGAGTCGATGCTTCTGCGATGCGCATATAACTTTGAAGCTTGATAAAGAGCGTGCCATTTGGTATGTCAGCAGTTTCAGTGATGATCACAGTCACGTTCTAGCTAGACTGGATGAAGTCCCGTTTCTCCGGTCTCATAATCAGATCAAAGAATTTCAGAAAGCTGAGATCTTAACTATGGCAGGTGTTGGAATTAGGAAACATATGATTTATGATAACTTCGTCAGTAGGTGCGGGTCGTATTCCAAGGACGGTTTTGGGAGGAAGAAGCTTTATAACATGTTCTATAGAGAGAAAATGAAGTTGCTTGCACAAGGTGATGCAGACCTTGCAATTGGGATCATGATGACCAGAAAGGACAGGGATCTAGATTTCTTCTTTGAGCACATCGTCGATTATGAAGGAAGGCTAAAAAACCTATTCTGGTGTGAATCTCAATCATGGCCAGACTATATTAACTACGGTGATGTGACTGTAT
The DNA here is from genome assembly GCF_056163025.1 of Triticum urartu. NCBI lineage: Eukaryota > Viridiplantae > Streptophyta > Magnoliopsida > Poales > Poaceae > Triticum > Triticum urartu. The sequence continues at coordinate 599,728,726 of NC_141877.1, forward strand.
TCGACGACACATACATGATGAATAGGTATGGCATGACATTTATACCTTTTGTCGGTCTGAACAACCACTGTTGCACCACAATGTTCGGTTGTGCTATTGTGTCTGATGAGATGAAAGATACATACGTCTGGCTGCTTCAGACGTTCTTGAGAGCTCACTGTCAGAAAAAGCCCAGGTGAGTAATTACTAATGGAGATGCAGCTATGATAAAGGCCATCAGAAAGGTACTTTCCGATGTTTGGCATCGTCTTTGCTCGTGGCATATCGAGAAGAACATGCTAATACGTCTCCAATGTGTCTATAATTTTTGATTGTTCCATGCTATTATATTATCTGTTTTGGATGTTAATGGGCTTTATTTTACACTTTTATATTATTTTTGGGACTAACCTATTAACCGGAGGCCTAGCCCAAATTGCTATTATATTAACTCCATGGCCCCTCCGATGATGTGTGAGTAGTATAGTTCAGACCTTCGGGTCCATAGCTAGTAGCTAGATGGCTTCTTATCTCTCTTTGGATCTCAATACAAAGTTCTCCTCGATTCTCTTGGAGATCTATTCGATGTAATCTTATTTTGCGGTGTGTTTGTCGAGATCCGATGAATTGTGGGTTTATGATCAAGATTATCTATGAACAATATTTGAATCTTCTCTGAATTCTTTTATATATGATTCATTATCTTTGCAAGTCTCTTCGAATTTTCAGTTTGGTTTGGCCTACTAGATTGATCTTTCTTGCAATGGGAGAAGTGCTTAGCTTTGGGTCTATGTCAGAGCTTTGATTCAGCAAACTTCACATACTCAACTATCATTTAGTCTTTCACAATTGCTAACACTCACGTGATATTTATAGGTTCAAAGTTTTAATCAGACACAGAGAAAGATGGGGGCTTATAGATTTGCCTCCCAACCTTTTACCTCAAGGGTAATGTCAACAATAATAGTTCATGATGCCTTACATCCAATTGGATATACATATATATATATATATATCAGGATCTTTCCAACCCAATGTGCTTGCCAAAGGATAAAACGTAAAAAGGAAAAGTGAAGATCACCACGACTCTTGCATAAGGTATAAGACAAGAATAAAATATAGGCCCTTCGCAGAGGGAAGCAGAGGTTGTCATGCGCTTTTATAGTTGGATGCACAAAATCTTAATGCGAAAGAACATCACTTTATATTGCCACTTGTGATAGGGACCTTTATTATGCAGTCCGTCGCTTTTATTGCTTCCACATCACAAGATCGTATAAAGCTTATTTTCTCCACACTAATAGATCATATATATTTAGAGAGCAATTTTTATTGCATGCACCGATGACAACTTACTTGAAGGATCTTACTCAATCCATAGGTAGGTATGGTGGACTCTCATGGCAATACTGGTTTAAGGGATGTTTGGAAGAACAAGTAGTATCTCTACTTGGTGCAAAGAATTTGGCTAGCATGAGGGGGGAAGGCAAGCTCAGCATGTTGAATGATCCATGACAATATACTTTATTTCAGATATAAGAAAACATAACCCATTACGTTGTCTTCCTTGTCCAACATCAACCTTTTAACATGTCATATCTTAATGAGTGCTCACAATTACAAAAGATGTCCAAGATAGTATATTTATATGTGAAATCTCTCTTCCCTCAATATTCTTTCATGAATTGTTCAAGTGACCAATACAATGTTTGCTAACCTTCAATAAATTTACCACCTCTACTTCTTATATGTGAAGTCATTACTCCCCATGGGATAAGCATATGAAACATATATAATTTCAGATTTTTTATATTCAATTCATTCAACCATTTACTCATAGGATATATATGAAGCACGTGAATGAATAACAAACTACTCCGAAAGATATAAGTGAAGATCAATGAGTAGTTAAATAATTATTTAACTATGTGAAGACTCTCCATTTAATAATTTCAGATCTTGATATTTTATTCAAACAACAAGCAAAACAAAATAAAATGACATTCTAAGAATAGCAAACATCATGTGCAGAAGCAAAAACTTAGGATCAACCGATACTAACCGATAGTTGTCGAAGAAGAAAGGTGGGATGCCAACCGGGGCACCCCCAAGCTTAGACTCTTGAGACTTCTTGAAATATTATCTTGGGATGCGTTGGGTATCCCCAAGCTTGATCTTTTGTGTCTCCTTAATTCCTCTCATATCACGGTCTCCCTAAATCTCAAAAGCTTCATCCACACAAAACTCAACAAGGACTCGTGAGATAAGTTAGTATAAACCAATGCAAAAACCTTATCATACTCTTCTGTAGAAAATCACTAAAAGTATTAATCAACATTGCATACTAAATGCCTCCGCATATTTAATAGTCCTATCCTCAAATAGAATCACTAAACAAGCAAACATATGCAAACAATGCAAACATAACAGCAATCCACCTAAACAGGACAGTCTGTGAAGAATGCAGCAAGATCCATACTTCCCACTGTATGAAAGAAAATTATGAAAGAAAATTCCCACTGTATTAAATTTATCAGAGCTTATTATGCAAAAGGTTTCAAAATTTTATCACATTCTGACTTTTCTAGGGAATTTTTGCAACAGCGGTAAACTTTCTATTTTCAAACAGCAACATGAAGACTTGTAAAATAGGCATAGTAAAGGCTATCAATGCCACTTTTATTGAAATAAAAGATGCAAAACATTGTCATAAATAACAGCAAGCAAATCCTAACAAAATAAATTAACTCTCCAAGCAAAACACATATCATGTGGTGAATAAAAATATAGCTCCAAGTAAACTTACCGATGAACGAAGACGAAAGAGGGGATGCCTTCCGGGGCATCCCCAAGCTTAGGCTCTTGGTTGTCCTTGAATATTACCTTGGGGTGCATTGGACATCCCAAGATTAGGCTCTTGCCACTCCTTATTCCATAGTCCATCAAATCTTTACCCAAAACTTGAAAACTTCACAACACAAAACTTAACAGAAAACTCGTAAGCTCCGTTAGTATAAGAAAATAAATCACCACTTCAAGGTACTATAATGAACTCATTATTTATTTATATTGGTGTTAAACCTACTGTATTCCAACTTTTCTATGGTTCATAAACTCTGTTACTAGCCATAGATTCATCAAAATAAGCAAACAACACACGAAAAAACAGAATCTGTCAAAAACAGAACAGTCTGTGGTAATCTGTAGGTTTCAAATACTTCTGGAACCCCAAAAATTATAAAATAAATTTCTGGACGTGATTAATTTATCTATTAATCATCTGCAAAAATAATTAACTAAATATCACTCTCCATTAAAAAAACGGCAGAAAATCTCGTGAGCACTAAAGTTTCTGTTGTTTACAGCAAAATCGCAAAGATTTTCCCCAAGTCTTCCCAAAGGTTCTACTTGGCAAAAACACTAATTAAAAGCATAAAACCACATATAAATAGAGGCTAGATGAATTATTTATTACTAAATAGAATCAAAAGGCAAGGAACAAAAATAAAATTGGGTTGCCTCCCAACAAGCGCTATCGTTTAACGCCCCTAGCTAGGCATGATGATTTCAATGATGCTCACATAAAAGATAAGAATTGAAACATAACGGGAGCATCATGAAGCATATGACAAGCACATTTAAGTCTAACCCACTTCCTATGCATAGGGATTTTGTGAGCAAACAACTTATGGGAACAAGAATCAACTTGCATAGGAAGGTAAAACAAGCATAACTTCAAGATTTTCAACACATAGAGAGGAAACTTGATATTATTGCAACTCCTACAAGCATATCTTCCTCCCTCATAATAATTTTCAGTAGCATAATGAATGAATTCAACAATATAACGATCACATAAAGCATTCTTTTCATGATCTACAAGTATGCAAAGTTGACACTCTTCCAAAATAGTGGGATTAACATTAACTAAAGTCATGACCTCTCCAAACCCACTTTCATCAATATAATCATCATAAATAGGAGGCATGCTATCATCAAAATAAATTTGCTCATCAAAACTTGGGGGACAAAAAATATCATCTTCATCAAACAAAGCATCCCCAAGCTTGGAACAAACATTAATTGCAGCAAATATATTCTCAAGCATGTCATTCTCATCAAACATAGCATCCCCAAGCTTGGGACTTTTCATATCATAAGCATAATCACTCTCATCATTAATAGTATGGATAGCACCGATATTATAGAAATAGGGGCAACATCATTTGGGAGGGATACCTTTTCACCTTTACTTCTTCGTCTTTTCTTTTTATTCTTCACATTATGTGTGGGTTCAATCCTCTTTTTGGAGCTCCTTATTGATGAGATTGGTTGAATAGAAGGCTCATCTTCATTACCTGATTCATCATAAGAAATAATAGGAGGATATTGGGAAGCCTCTTCCCTTTCATTAGTATTCTCTTCATCCTCTATTTGTTTTCTTTTCTTTATGTAATTGGCAATATAAGGATTTTCAATGCAATTCACCGCACGATACATAAAAATTTCTTCTAGATCAATATCGAGGAATTTCTCAAGGTTATATTCTGGAATATGCTTAGTTATACGTTTCATTTCTTCATAACCCAAAATCAAACTAAGTTCATTATGATGTGCAAGGGAAATCAAATCATCACAATTTTTGGACAGTATACGATCATGAAACAATTTGCATTGGAGATTTAAATGACCATGTTCATTGCAAAGTTCACAAGTATGGCGAAGAAATTTTAAATTTTCAGCACAAACATATAGCCTCTCTTGCAACCATTTGGTTTATAAAACTTATGCCTCTTGCAAAATCTATCTTCCCTATTTGGTGTGTACTTGCAAACTCTATGCACTCCACAAAAGTTGACATGCTTATAAGAGACATTTTCATCATGACTAGTGCAATCATCATTAGTACTATGGATATTCAAGGAGTTCATACTAACAACATTGCAATCATTCTCATAATTCAAAGATTTAGTGCCAAACATTTTAGAGACTTCTTCTTCTAGCACTTCAGCACAATTTTCCTTTCCATCATTCTCACGAAAGATATTAAAAAGATGAAGCATATGAGGCAAACTCAATTCCATTTTTTGTTCTCTTTTATAAAATAAACTAGTGATAAAACAAGAAACAAAAAGATTCGATTGCAAGATCTAAAGTTATACCTTCAAGCACTCACCTCCCCGGCAACGGCGCCAGAAAAGAGCTTGATGTCTACTACACAACCTTACCGTTGATGCTTTGATGCAATTCTTCCCATATCGTTGATGCTTTGATGCAATCTTATGAAGAAAAACTTGAGTTGGAAGTTTCTGTCCCTAGAAAACTTTATGATGAGTGGGAACCTACTATTAAATTAAAATTAAATATCATGAATGCTATGCCTTGTGTGATTTGGGTGCTAGTGTTTCCACGATTCCGAAAACTTTATGTGATTTGCTAGGTTTCCGTGATTTTGATGATTGTTCTTTAAACTTGCACCTTGCGGATTCCACTATTAAGAAACCTATGGGAAGAATTAATGATATTATTATTGTTGAAAATAGGAACTATGTGCCCGTAGATTTCATTGTTCTTAACATAGATTGCAATCCTTCATGTCCTATTATTCTTGGTAGACCTTTCCTTAGAACGATTGGTGCAATTATTGATATGAAGGAAGGGAATATTAGATTCCAATTTCCGTTAAGGAAGGGCATGGAACACTTTCCTACAAAGAAAATTAAATTACCATATGAATCTATTATGAGAGCCACTTATGGATTGCCTACCAAAGATGGAAATACCTAGATCTATCCTTGCTTTTATGCCTAGCTAGGGGCGTTAAACGATAGCGCTTGTTGGGAGGCAACCCAATTTTATTTTTATTCCTTGATTTTTGCTCCTGTTTAGTAATAAATAATTTATCTATCCTCTCTTTTTGTTGTGTTTTTGTGTTTAATTAGTGTTTGTGCCAAGTAGAACATTGGGAAGACTTGGGGGAAGTCTTTTTGATCTTGCTGTAAAAAACAGAAACTTTAGCGCTCACGAGAATTGCTGCCATTTTTTATTGGGAGTGCTATTTAGTTAATTCTTTTTGAAGATGATTAATAGATAAATTCCTCACGTCCATAAATTTTTTTAAGAATTTTTGGGGTTGAAGAAGTATTCGAAACCTACAGATTACTACAGTCTGTTCTGTTTTTTTACATATTCTGTTTTTCGTGTGTTGTTTGCTTATTTTGATGAATCTATGGCTAGTAAAAGAGTTTGTAAACCATAGAGAAGTTGTAATACAGTAGGTTTAAAACCAATATAAATAAAGAATGAGTTCATTACATACCTTGAAGTGGTGTTTTGTTTTCTGTCGCTAACGGAGCTCACGAAATTTTCTATTTAAGTTTTGTGTTGTGAAGTTTTCAAGTTTTGGGTAAAGATTTGATGGATTATGGAACAAGGAGTGGCAAGAGCCTAAGCTTGGGGATGCCCATGGCACACCAAGGTAAAATTCAAGGACACCAAAAGTCCTAAGCTTGGGGATGCCCCGGAAGGCATCCCCTCTTTCGTCTTCGTCCATCGGTAACTTTACTTGGAGCTATATTTTTATTCACCACATGATATGTGTTTTTCTTGGAGCATCTTGTATGATTTGAGTCTTTGATTTTTAGTTTTCCACAATCATCCTTGCTGTACACACCTTTTGAGATAGACTCACATGATTTGAAATTTATTAGAATACTCTATGTGCTTCACTTATATCTTTTAAGCTATATAGTTTTTGCTCTAGTGCTTCACTTATATCTTTTAGAGCATGGCGGTGGTTTTATTTTATATAAATAATTGATCTCTCATGCTTCACTTATATTATTTTGAGAGTCCTTTAGAACAACATGACAATTTGCTTATAGGCAAAATAAAAACTTTCATATAAGTGCATTGAATACTAAGAGAAGTTTGATACTTGATGATTGTTTTGAGATATGGAGATAGTGATATTAAAGTTGTGCTAGTTGAGTAGTTGTGAATTTGAGAAATACTTGTGTTGAAGTTTGCAAGTCCCGTAGCATGCACGTATGGTAAACGTTGTGTAACCAATTTGAAACATGAGGTGTTATTTGATTGTCTTTCTTATGAGTGGCGGTCGGGGACGAGCGATGGTCTTTTCCTACCAATCTACCCCCCTAGGAGCATGCGCATAATACTTGGTTTTTGATGACTTGTAGATTTTTGCAATAAGTATGTGAGTTCTTTATGACTAATGTTGAGTCCATGGATTATACGCACTCTCACCCTCCCATCATTGCTAGCCTCTTCGGTACCGTGCATTGCCCTTTCTCACCTTGAGAGTTGGTGCAAACTTCGCCGGTGCATCCAAATCCCGTGATATGATACACTCTATCACACATAAACCTCCTTATATCTTCCTCAAAACAGCCACCATACCTACCTATTATGGCATTTCCATAGCCATTCCGAGATATATTGCCATGCAACTTTCCACCGTTCCGTTTATTATGACACGCATCATCATTGTCATATTGCCTTGCATGATCATGTAGTTGACATTGTATTTGTGGCAAAGCCATCATTCATAAGTTTTCATACATGTCACTCATGAGTCATTGCACATCCCGGTACACCGCTGGAGGCATTCATATAGAGTCATATCTTGTTCTAGTATCGAGTTGTAATCATTGAGTTGTCAATAAATAGAAGTGTGATGATCATCATTAATAGAGCATTGTCCCAAATAAAAAAGGCAAAAAAGGCCCCAAAAAAGAGAATAAAAAGGGGCAATGCTACTATCCTTTTTTCGCACTTGTGCTTCAAAGTAGCACCATGATATTTATGATAGAGAGTCTCTTGTTTTGTCATTTTCATATACTAGTGGGAATTTTTCATTATAGAACTTGGCTTGTATATACCAACAATGGGCCTCCTCAAGTGCCCTAGGTCTTCGTGAGCAAGCAAGTTGGATGCACACCCACTTAGTTTCTTTTGTTGAGCTTTCATACATTTATAGCTCTAGTGCATCCGTTGCATGGCAATCCCTACTCCTTGCATTGACATCAATTGATGGGCATCTCCCTAGCCCATTGATTAGCCGCGTCGATGTGAGACTTTCTCCTTTTTTGTCTTCTCCACATAACCCCCTTCATTATATTCTATTCCACCATAGTGCTATATCCATGGATCACGCTCATGTATTGCGTGAAAGTTGAAAAAAGTTTGAGATTACTAAAGTGTGAAACAATTGCTTGGCTTGTCATCGGGGTTGTGCATGATGAGAGCATTCTTGTGTGACGAAAATGGAGCATGACCAAACTATATGATTTTGTAGGGATGAACTTTCTTTGGCCATGTTATTTTGAGAAGACATGATTGCTTAGTTAGTATGCTTGAAGTATTATTATCTTTATGTCAATATTAAACTTTTATCCTGAATCTTTCGGATCTGAACATTCATGCCACAATAAACAAAAATTACATTGAGAAATATGTTAGAAAGCATTCCACATCAAAAATTCTTCTTTTATCATTTACCTACTCGAGGACGAGCAGGAATTAAGCTTGGGGATGCTTGATACGTCTCCAACTTATCTATAATTTTTGATTGCTCCATGCTATTATATTATCTATTTTGGATGTCAATGGACTTTATTTTACACTTTTATATCATTTTTGGGACTAACCTACTAACCGGAGGCCCAGCCCAAATTGCTATTTTTTTGCCTATTCTAGGGTTTCGCAAAAAAGGAATATCAAACGGAGTCCAAACGGAATGAAACCTTCGGGAACGTGATTTTCTCAAAAAACATGATCCAGGAGACTTGGAGTGGGCGTCAAGAAACAATCGAGGAGGCCACGAGGCAGGGGCGTGCCTACCCCCTGGGCGCGCCCTCCACCCTCGTGGGCCCGTTGTTGCTCCACCGACGTACTTCTTCCTCCTATATATATCCACGTACCCCCCAAACATCCAGGAGCACCACGAAAACCTAATTCCACCACCGCAACCTTCTGTACCCGAGAGATCCCATCTTGGGGCCTTTTGCGGAGCTCCGCCGGAGGGGGCATTGATCACGGAAAGCCTCTACATCAACTCCATGGCCTCTCTGGTGATGTGTGAGTAGTTTACTTCAGACCTTCGGGGCCATAGTTATTAGCTAGATGGCTTCTTCTCTCTCTTTGGATGTCAATACAAAGTTCTCCTTGATCTTCTTGGAGATCTATTCGATGTAATATTCTTTTGCAGTGTGTTTGTCGAGATCTGATGAATTGTGGGTTTATGATCAAGTTTATCTATGAACAATGTTTGGTTCTTTTTTGAATTCTTTTATGTATGATTGGTTTATCTTTGCAAGTCTCTTCGAATTATCAGTTTGGTTTGGCCTACTAGATTGATCATTCTTGCAATGGGAGAAGTGCTTAGCTTTGGGTTCAATCTTGCGGTGCTCGATCCCAGTGAAAGAAAGGGAAATGATGCTACCTCTTGAGCACTGCGTTGGTTTTCCCCGAAGAGGAAGGGATGATGCAGCAAAGTAGCATAAGTATTTCCCTCAGTTTTTGAGAACCAAGGTATCAATCCAGTAGGAGGCTACGCGCGAGTCCCTCGCACCTGCACAAAACAAATAAATCCTCGCAACCAACGCAAATAGGGGTTGTCAATCCCTATAAGGCCACTTACGAGAGTGAGATCTGATAGATATGATAAAATAATATTTTTGGTATTTTTATGATAAAGATGCAAAGTAAATAGCAAAGGAAATAACTAAGTAGTAGGAGATCAATATGATAAAGATAGACCCGGGGGCCATAGGTTTCACTAATGGCTTCTCTCAAGAGCATAAATATTCTACGGTGGGTGAACAAATTACTGTTGAGCAATTGACAGAATTGAGCATAGTTATGAGAATATCTAGGTATGATCATGTATATAGGCATCACGTCCGAGACAAGTAGACCGACTCCTGCCTGCATCTACTACTATTACTCCACTCATCAACCGCTATCCAGCATGCATCTAGAGTATTAAGTTAAAAACAGAGTAACGCCTTAAGCAAGATGACATGATGTAGAGGGATAGACTCATGCAATATGAAGAAAACCCCATCTTGTTATCCTCGATGGCAACAATACAATACGTGCCTTGCTGCCCTTACTGTCACCGGGAAAGGACACCGCAAGATTGAACCCAAAGCTAAGCACTTCTCCCATTGCAAGAAAGATCAATCTAGTAGGCCAAACCAAACTGATAATTCGAAGAGACTTGCAAAGATAACCAATCATACATAAAAGAATTCAGAGAAGATTCAAATATTATTCGTAGATAGACTTGATCATAAACCCACAATTCATCGGTCTCAACAAACACACCGCAAAAAGAAGATTACATCTAATAGATCTCCACAAGAGAGGGGGAGAACATTGTATTGAGATCCAAAAAGAGAGAAGAAGCCATCTAGCTACTAACTATGGACCCGTAGGTCTGAGGTAAACTATTCACACTTCATTGGAGGGGCTATGGTGTTGATGTAGAAGCCCTCCGTGGTCGATGCCCCCTACGCGGAGCTCCGGAACAGGCCCCAAGATGGGATCTCGTGGATACATAAAGTTACGGCGGTGGAATTAGGGTTTTGGCTCCTGTTCTGATCGTTTGGGGGTACGTGGATATATATAGGAGGAAGGAGTACGTCGGTGGAGCAACAGGGGGCCCACGAGGGTGGAGGGCGCGCCTGGTGGGGGTGGGCGCGCCCCCTACCTCGTGGCCTCCTCTTTTCTTTCTTGATGTAGGGTCCAAGTCTCCCGGGTCTTGTTCGTTGAGAAAATCACGTTCCCGAAGGTTTCATTCCGTTTGGACTCCGTTTGATATTCCTTTTCTTCGAAACCCTAAAACAGGAAAAAAAAACATCAATTCTGGGCTGGGTCTCCGGTTAATAGGTTAGTCCCCAAAATAATATAAAAGTGGATAATAAAGCCCAATAATGTCCAAAACAGTAGATAATATAGCATGGAGCAATCAAAAATTATAGATACGTTGGAGACGTATCAAGCATCCCCAAGCTTAATTCCTGCTCGTCCTCGAGTAAGTAAATGATAAAAACAGAATTTTTGATGTGGAGTGCTACTTGGCATAATTTTAATGTAATTCTTCTTAATTGTGGTATGAATATTCAGATCCAAAAGATTCAAGACAAAAGTTCATATTGACATAAAAATAATAATACTTCAAGCATACTAACAAAGTAATTATGTCTTCTCAAAATAACATGGCCAAAGAAAGTTCATCCCTACAAAATCATATGGTTTAGTCATGTTTCATTTTCGTCACACAAGAATGCTCTCATCATGCACAACCCCGATGACAAGCCAAGCAATTGTTTCATACTTTAGTAATCTCAAACCTATAAACTTTCACGCAATATATGAGCGCGAGCCATGGACATAGCACTATAGGTGGAATAGAATATAATGAGGGGGGTTATGTGGAGAAGACAAAAGAGGAGAAAGTCTCACATCAACGAGGCTAATCAATGGGCTATGGAGATGCCCACCGATTGATGTTAATGCAAGGAGTAGGTATTGCCATGCAACAGATGCACTAGAGCTATAAATGTATGAAAGCTCAACAAAAGAAACTAGTGGGTGTGCATCCAACTTGCTTGCTCACGAAGACCTAGGGCACTTGAGGAGGCCCATTGTTGGAATATACAAGCCAAGTTCTATAATGAAAATTCCCACTATAATATGAAAGTGACAAACAAGAGACTCTCTATCATGAAGATTATGGTGCTACTTTGAAGCACAAGTGTGGCAAAGGATAGTAACATTGTCCCTTCTCTCTTTTTCTCTCATTTTTTTATATGGCCTTTCTCTCTTTTTTTGGGCCTTCTCTTTTTTATGGCCTTTCTCTTTTTTTATTCCTCACTTGGGATAGTTCTCTAAAGAATGATGATCATCACACTTCTATTTATTTACAACTCAACGATTACAACTCGATACTAGAACAAAGTATGACTCTATATGAATGCCTCCGTCGGCGTACCAGGATATGCAATGGACCAAGAGTGACATGTATGAAAGAATTATGAATGGTGGCTTTGCCACAAATACTTTGTCAACTACATGATCATGCTAAGCAATATGACAATGATGAATGTGTCATGATGAACGAAATGGTGGAAAGTTGCTTGGCAATATATCTCAGAATGGCTATGGAAATGCCATAATAGGTAGGTATGGTGGCTGTTTCGAGGAAGATATAAGGGGGTTTATGTGTGAAAGAGCATATCATATCACGGGGTTTGGATGCACCGGCGAAGTTTGCGCCAACTCTCAATGTGAGAAAGGGCAATGCACGGTACCGAAGTGGCTAGCAACGATGGAAGAGTGAGAGTGCGTATAATCCATGGACTCAACATTAGTCATAAATAACTCACATACTTATTGCAAAAATCTACAAGTCATCAAAAACCTCGGTACTACGCGCATGCTCCTAGGGGGATAGATTGGTAGGAAAAGACCATCGCTCGTCCCCGACCGCCACTCATAAGGAAGACAATCAAATAACACCTCATGTTTCAAATTTGTTGCATAACGTTTACCATACGTGCATGCTACGGGACTTGCAAACTTCAACACAAGGATTTCTCAATTTCACAACTACTCAACTAGCATGACTTTGATATTATTACCTCCATATCTCAAAACAATCATCAAGCATCAAACTTCTCTTAGTATTCAAAACACTCTTAAGAAAATTTTACTAACTTTGAATACCTAGCATATTAGGATTTTAAGCAAATTACCATGCTATTAAGACTCTCAAAATAATCTAAGTGAAGCATGAGAGATCAATAGTTTCTATAAAACAAATCCACCACCGTGCTCTAAAAGATATAAGTGAAGTACTAGAGCAAAATGTAGCGACCGGACCTCAAACAGTCTGATCTCTGTGCTCCGGTGTCATCCCTGGATCAGTAATGCTGACACCACACAGTACTCAAAGGATTTATAGCAGAGTAGCAATCACACACTTATTACATCGAGTGTCTCAAAAGAGAACTATTACAATAAATATGGCTTAAGGCCATCTAATAACGATAACAACGGAAGGCTTGGAAGATAAGTGAGTCCATCAACTCCAACGGCATCACTGAGTATAGAACCACGACCTAAAAACTCCTTAATCGTCGTCTGAAAAGTCTGCAACATTAACGTTGCAGCCCGAAAACGGGTCAGCACATGGAATATGCTGACAAGATAACACATAGAGAATAATGGAATGCAACAACTATACTATATGCATATTTGGCTGGTGGAAAGCTCTATGGTTATAGTTTTTGCGTAAAGCCAATTTTTCCCTACTTCAAAGGAATAAATTTAATTACTATCATGGTGGTTGTTAAACATTGAGAATGGTTGACAGCATTCTCAATCCCAATTAAGTAACATCATTAAAACCCATCAAAATTAATTTAGAGTAACATGTTGAGATTCACATGAAAATCCAGGTACTAGATACTCAAGATGTCCATAACCGGGGACACGGCTAACCATGATTAGTTTATTACACTCTGCAGAGGTTTGCGCACTTTTCCCCACAAGACTCGATCGCCTCCGTTTGGTTTCTCGCACTACAGGGTGTTTGAGAAACGGATGACCGAGACATAGTCTTTCAGAAGCGCTAGCACCTTACGATCGGGTAGACCGTACCACCTACATCCCCTACATCTGCTAGTCTACCACTGTAAGAGTTCGCACAACTTAGTCAACTATGCCAGAGCCCATAATGGCTTGTGGCTGCACACGGAAGTTTCTAGTATGAATAATCTCATGATCCCTTTGAGCCTGGGTGGCGGTCCAAAGAAAACAGGCAAGTCCTGGAAACCCCAGGTGCCTCAATCCACCCACATGTGTATTAGGTTGCCACCTTAGATAAACCATTAATTAACAATCTCACATCTGTCATGGATATCACTCACCCAATCCACGTCTACTAGCATAGCATGGCGTAATAAGCAAACGTAGAAGTAACTCCCAAAGGTTTGATAATAAACAGGTAATAGGTACTACCTCATCTACTTCCCATCCCACAATTTAATTAGATCCTAATCATGCAACGTGTGAGGATTGATCTAATGCAATAAAACTGGGTTGTAGAAAAGGTATGATCAAAGTGTTACTTGCCTTGCTGATGATCCGCGAAACCTAGAGATTCGAAGTAACAGGCGGCGCACTCCGGGTATTCTATCGCAGACAAACAACAAGCATACAATAAGTACTCATCTAATGCACAGGTAAAACTCAAATAGAAGATCTAACCAGAAAGTTCAACTTAAGAACCCTGGTTGGCAAAAAGAATCAAATCGAACGAAGCAAAAGAAATCAAACGGCGAAAGAAAACAACTTCGTTCTAGTAATCTGGATCTAGGGCAAATTTTACAGTAGCAAAAACATGTTTAAGTTGATTATTCGGAAAGAGGGTTTCGAGACGAAACTCCAGGCGCTTGAATTGCCTGATTCCGATAAACGAGCAAAAAGTTATACTAAAACGAAAATCGGATCAGAAATCGTGATCAGAAAATAACCGCGGAAAATCCGACAAAAAAGAAAAAAAACGACGAACAGATTTTTTTTTAAACAGCACGGAAAACGAGGCAGCGGCGAACCTCGGGCGGCGCGCAACTCCGGCGGCGGCGGCGGGCGGCGGCGGCTGTGGCTACGGGCTAGGGTTTCGGTGCGGCGCGGCTATGGGCCTGGGGCACCGGCGCTTCGCTATTTAAAGGCGCCCCGGGCGGAGTCCCGCTCGGGTACGGCCCATAGTCGGTTTCGGGTTTTTTTTATAATTCCGCTCGGAAGAAAATAAAAAGAAATACTAAACAGACTCCAAAAATCACGAAATAAATTTTGCCGGGTTTCTAAAATCAAGCCCGATAAAGTGAACATTTATCTGGGCCCAAACTACAACTTTGAAAAACGCGCATTTTTCCTAAATTCAAATAAAAATACCGAAAAACTCCGAAATAAATCTTATTTGATTTCTTTATTAAATCCTCAATATTTCTATATTTTGGGAAAGTCATTTTATTCCCGCTCTCATATTTTTTGTAATAGAAATAACTGATGATAAAATAAATAAAATCAAATGATCCTGTTTACATAATTTGAGAAAACTCAAATATGTAAATAACGAAATCCCCAACTCTCTCC
Source organism: Triticum urartu (assembly GCF_056163025.1). Lineage (NCBI taxonomy): Eukaryota > Viridiplantae > Streptophyta > Magnoliopsida > Poales > Poaceae > Triticum > Triticum urartu. The sequence continues at coordinate 599,743,891 of NC_141877.1, forward strand.
GTGGGTCCTTGAGTTGCTTAGGATTTTCTAGGATCAAAACCAAAAGCAAAATAAAATATGATATGCATGATGACCTAATGTATAACATTCCAAATTGAAAATTTGGGATGTTACACAAAATTATATAACTCAAAAGATATAAGCGAAGCACATAGAGTATTTTAACAAATTCCAAATCATGTATGGCTCTCTCAAAAGGTGTGTACAGCAAGGATGATTGTGGTAAACTAATAAGAAATGACTCAAATAATACAAGACGCTCCAAGCAAAACACATATCATGTGGCGAATAAAAATATAGCTCTAAGTAAAGTTAGCGATAGAAGTAGACGAAAGAGGGGATGCCTTCCGGGGCATCCCCAAGCTTTGGATTTTAGGTGTCCTTAGATTATCTTGGGGGTGCCATGGGCATCCCCAAGCTTAATCTCTTTCCACTCCTTATTCCATAATCCATCAAATCTTTACCCAAAACTTGAAAACTTCACAACACAAAACTTAAAGTAGAAAATCTCGTGAGCTCCGTTAGCGAAAGAAAATAAAAGATCACTTCAAGGTACTGTAATGAACTCATTCTTTATTTATATTGGTGTTATACCTACTGTATTCCAACTTCTCTATGGTTTATAAACTATTTTACTAGCCATAGATTCATCAAAATAAGCAAACAACACATGAAAAACAGAATCTGTCAAAAACAGAACAGTCTGTAGTAATCTGTAGCTAGCACAAGATCTGGAACCCCAAAAATTCTAAAATAAATTTATGGACGTGAGGAATTTATATATTAATCATCTTCAAAAATAATTAACTAAAGAGCTCTATCCAAATAAAAATGATGGCAGTTCTCGTGAGCGCTAAAGTTTCTGTTTTTTACAGCAAGTTCAACAGGACTTCCCCCCAAGTCTTCCCAACGGTTCTACTTGGCACAAACACTAATTAAACACAAAAAACACAACCAAAACATAGGCTAGATAAATTATTTATTACTAAACAGGAGTAAAAAGCAAGGAATAAAAATAAAATTGGGTTGCCTCCCAACAAGCGCTATCGTTTAACGCCCCTAGCTTGGGATAACAAGCAAGAATAGATCTAGGTATTTCCATAATAGTAAGATATATTATTAAAGCTCATTTCATATTCTCTACGTTCGGCAGCAAGTTTTCTTTGAGGCAAGAAAAATTAATCAAAAGGTTTAAATTTAATGGGACAAAAGTCCCCAAGATCAACCTTGGGAGGTATAGGTTCCTCCTTTGGTCCTTCATATTGCACAACCAATTCATCATTATAAGCATTCCTTTGACAGAACTTTGTGAGCCTATATTCAAGAGAATATCCTAGTTAATTATTTCGAATAGCCAAATCATCATTAAGTTCAGAAATTCTATCAACTAAAACATTGGTAGGAACCCTTTTTCTAAGATTTTCATTGAAAGCAACATAATCTAGAGATTGAAAGCGCATTATTTCTTCTTGATCAAAGAGGATAGCCTCTATGGGAGGACGGCAAGCATCCACCCTATAATGTACAAAGATTTCTTTGGCCTCTTTTATTATGAATCTAAACTCATGAGCCAAAAATATAGTAGCGGCACGCTTAACAGAAGAATGCTCAATATTAGAGAATTCCAGGAAAATCCTTTGTATAGAAGGATGCATGTGCATGAATTGTCTTTCAAGCTCAACTACAAGCATGGCAATAGCGTCCACAAGACTACTAGTTCTATGAAGAATAGAACTACCCATAGAAGGTAAATCACCGGCACAAGTAAAGAAATCTTGAATAACTCCTTTTCCAATAATATTACCACTACCAACACGGAATCTTTTTATATGTGGGATAGTGGGTTCTTTAGTAGGAGCATCATAATTATTATCGACAATAGTTTCCCCAATTTCTGACATAGAAGCAGAAGGTAAAGGACTAGCCATAACGACAAGCAAACAAACTAACACACAAGAAAACAAAAAGCAAACGTGCAAAAATAGGCAAATAGAGAGGGAGGATAGAGAGAGAGGGCGAATAAAACGGCAAGGGTGAAGTGGGGGAGAGGAAAACGAGAGGTAAATGGCAAATAATGTAATGCGGGAGATAAGGGTAAGTGATGGATACTTGGTATGTTGACTTTCGCGTAGACCTCCCCGGCAACGGCGCCAGAAATCCTTCTTGCTACCTCTTGAGCACTGCGTTGGTTTTCCCCGAAGAGGAAGGGATGATGCGACAAAGTAGCGTAAGTATTTCCCTTAGTTTTTGAGAACCAAGGTATCAATCCAGTAGGAGGCTACGCGCGAGTCCCTCGCACCTGCACAAAACAAATAAATCCTCGCAACCAACGCAAATAGGGGTTGTCAATCCCTATAAGGCCACTTACGAGAGTGAGATCTGATAGATATGATAAGATAATATTTTTGGTATTTTTATGATAAAGATGCAAAGTAAAATAAAAGCAAAGGAAATAACTAAGTAGTAGGAGATCAATATGATAAAGATAGACCCGGGGGCCATAGGTTTCACTAGTGGCTTCTCTCAAGAGCATAAGTATTCTACGGTGGGTGAACAAATTACTGTTGAGCAATTGACAGAATTGAGCATAGTTATGAGAATATCTAGGTATGATCATGTATATAGGCATCACGTCCGAGACAAGTAGACCGACTCCTGCCTGCATATACTACTATTACTCCACTCATCGACCGCTATCCAGCATGCATCTAGAGTATTAAGTTAAAAACGGAGTAACGCCTTAAGCAAGATGACATGATGTAGAGGGATAGACTCATGCAATATGAAGAAAACCCCATCTTGTTATCCTCGATGGCAACAATACAATACGTGCCTTGCTGCCCTTATTGTCACCGGGAAAGGACACCGCAAGATTGAACCCAAAGCTAAGCACTTCTCCCATTGCAAGAAAGATCAATCTAGTAGGCCAAACCAAACTGATAATTCGAAGAGACTTGCAAAGATAACCAATCATAGATAAAAGAATTCAGAGAAGATTCAAATATTATTCGTCGATAGACTTGATCATAAACCCACAATTCATCGATCTCAACAAACACACCACAAAAAGAAGATTACATCGAATAGATCTCCACAAGAGAGGGGGAGAACATTGTATTGAGATCCAAAAAGAGAGAAGAAGCCATCTAGCTACTAACTATGGACCCGTAGGTCTGAGGTAAACTACTCACACTTCATCGGAGGGGCTATGGTGTTGATGTAGAAGCCCTCCGTGGTCGATGCCCCCCTACGGCGGAGCTCCGAAACAGGCCCCAAGATGGGATCTCGTGGATACGGAAAGTTACGGCGGTGGAATTAGGGTTTTGGCTCCTGTTCTGATCATTTGGGGGTACGTGGATATATATAGGAGGAAGGAGTATGTCGGTGGAGCAACAGGGGGCCCACGAGGGTGGAGGGCGCGCCTGGTGGGGGTGGGCGTGCCCCCCTACCTCGTGGCCTCCTCTTTTCTTTCTTGACGTAGGGTCCAAGTCTCACGGGTCTTGTTCATTGAGAAAATCACGTTCCCGAAGGTTTCATTCCGTTTGGACTCCGTTTGATATTCCTTTTCTTCGAAACCCTAAAACAGGCAAAAAACAGCAATTCTGGGCTGGGCCTCTGGTTAATAGGTTAGTCCCAAAAATAATATAAAAGTGGATAATAAATCCCACTAATGTCCAAAACAGTAGATAATATAGCATGGAGCAATCAAAAATTATAGATACGTTGGAGATGTATCAAACGACACGTATTGTATTGTTGCCATCGAGGTTAAAAAGATGGGGTTTATATCATATTGCATGAGTTTATCCCTCTACATCATGTCATCTTACTTAAAGCATTACTCTGTTCTTATGAACTTAATACTCTAGATGCATGTTGGATAGCGGTCGATGTGTGGAGATGCAGAATCGTTTCGGTCTACTTGTCACGGACGTCATGCCTATATAAATGATCATACCTAGATATTCTCATAATTATTCGTTTTCTATCAATTGCTCGACAGTAATTTGTTTACCCACCGTAATACTTATGCTCTTGAGAGAAGCCACTAGTGAAACCTATGGCCCCCGGGTCTATCTTCCATCATATTAATCTTCCAACACTTAGTTATTTCTATTGCCGTTTATTTCACTTTGCATCTTTATTTCTCTTTATCATAAAAATATCAAAAATACTATCTTATCATATCTATCAGATCTCACTCTCGTAAGTGACTGTGAAGGGATTGACAACCCCTTTATCGCGTTGGTTGCGAGGTTCTTATTTGTTTGTGTAGGTGCGTGGGACTCGAGCGTGATCTCCTACTGGATTGATTCCTTGGTTCTCAAAAACTGAGGGAAATACTTACGCTACTTTACTGCATCACCCTTTCCTCTTCAAGGGAAAACCAACGCAGTGCTCAAGAGGTAGCAATACGCCTAGTTGATGTGAGACTATCTCCTTCTTTTTGTCTTCTCCACAACCACCTTCTATTCCACCCATAGTGCTATGTCCATGGCTCACGCTCATGTATAGCGTGAAAGTTGAAAAGGTTTGAGAACATCAAAAGTATGAAACAATTGCTTGGCTTGTCAACGGGGTTGTGCATGATTTGAATATTTTGTGTGATGAAGATGGAGCATAGCCAGACTATATGATTTTGTAGGAATAAGCTTTCTTCGGCCATGTTATTTTGAGAAGACATAATTGCCTTGTTAGTATGCTTGAAGTATTATTGTTTTTATGTCAATGTTAAACTTTTGTTTTGAATCTTACGGATCTGAATATTCATGGCACAATAAAGAAATTACATGTATAAATATGTTAGGTAGCATTCCACATCAAAAATTATGTTTTTATCATTTACCTACTCGAGGACGAGCAGGAATTAAGCTTGGGGATGCTTGATACGTCTCCAATGTATCTATAATTTTTTTATTGTTCCATGCTATTATATTATCTGTTTTGGATGTTTTATATGCATTAATATGCTATTTTATATTATTTTTGGGACTAACCTATTAACCTAGAGCCCAGTGCCAGTTCCTGTTTTTGAGTTTCACGGAAAAGAAATACCAAACGGAATAAAACCTTCGCGGTGACTTTTCTTGGACCAGAAGACAACCATGAGACTTGGATACGAAGTCGGAGGAGCCACGAGGTGGCCACAAGGATGGAGGGCGCGCCCCCCACCCTTGTGGGCCCCTCGTGCACCTTCTGACCTAATTCTTTCACCTATATATCCCCATATATCCCCAAACCACCAGAGGCATCCGCAAAAACACTTTTCCACCGCCGCAACCTTCTGTACCCATGAGATCCCATCTAGGGACCTTTTCTGGCACCCTGCCGGAGGGGGATTCGATCACGGAGGGCTTCTACATCAACTCTATTGCCCTTCTGATGAAGCATGAGTAGTTTACCACAGACCTACGGGTCCATAACTAGTAGCTAGATGGCTTATTCTCTCTCTTTGATTCTCAATACTATGTTCTCATCGATGTTCTTGGAGATCTATTTGATGTAATACTATTTTGCGGTGTGTTTGTCGGGATCCGATGAATTGTGCATTGATGATCAGCTTATCTATGAATATTATTTGAATCTTCTCTGAATTCTTTTATGCATGATTTGATATCCTTGTAATTCTCTTCAAACTATCGGTTTGGTTTGGCCAACTAGATTGGTTTTTCTTGCAATGGGAGAAGTGCTTAGGTTTGGGTTCAATCTTGCAGTGCCCTTTCCCAATGACAGTAGGGGCAGCAAGGCACGTATTGTATTGTTGCCATCGAGGATAAAAATATGGGGTTTTCATCATATTGCTTGAGTTAATTCCTCTACATCATGTCATCTTACTTAATGCATTACTCCGTTCTTTATGAACTTAATACTCTAGATGCATGATGGATAGCGGTCGATGTGTGGAGTAATAGTAGTAGATGCAGAATCGTTTCGGTCTACTTGACATCGACGCGATGCCTATATTCATGATCATTGCCTTAGATATCGTCATAACTTTGTGCTTTTCTATCAATTGCTCGGCAGTAATTTGTTCACCCATCGTATTTTTTTCTATCTTGAGAGAAGCCTCTAGTGAAACCTATGGCCCCGGGGTATATTTTCCATCATATAAGTTTCCGATGTACAATATTAGTTTCCGATCTACTCTTTTTGCAATATTTTACTTCCTGGTCTATAAACCAAAAATACCAAAAATATTTACTTTATTGTTTATCTATCTCTATCATATCTCACTTTTGCAAGTAACCGTGAAGGGATTGACAACCCCTTTATCGCATTGGGTGCAAGTTGTTTCATTGTTTGTGTGGGTATTTGGTGACTTGTGCCTTGTCTCCTACTGGATTGATACCTTAGTTCTCAAACTGAGGGAAATACTTATCTCTACTTTGCTACATCACCCTTTCATCTTCAAGGGAAAAGCCAACGCAAGCTCAAGAAGTAGCACTCCGTTGTGCTCTCAATCTCTCGATCGGACAGTAATATCCACCGCTGCGGGTGTGGATTCGCGCCGGTGACTCCACCAAAATCCCCAGCGGGGTTCGTCCGGCTTGGAGCGAGCGTGATGGCACCGCCATCGAAACCTTCCGCATAGACCCGCCATATCCTTGCCATCATGTCGGAATCGATCTCTGCTCCGAGATCAAATCGCTCCTCGAGTTGCTCCTGACGTGATTTGAGGAGAGCAAACTCACCAGCGACAAACATGTGGAGGCACAAGTGGCTTTCAACGAGCAAGTCTCCAGCGACTTGACTCATATACGCCGGCAGATGGATCTGACGCAGGCTGATGTGGATGAAGTGTGCCAGCAGCGCGACCACGCCCAGCCCACCGCGGGCGCTACACATCAACTGCGGGGAGGATCTCCGCTAGCGTTCTCCTCTGCTTCAGCCATAGGTCATCTGCAGAGCGCTGAGGTGCACGGGTGGCACGCACGGTTGGTGAACGAAGGGCCACCACTCATTCCGGTGCGGCCTGTGTTCCCCCTCATCGACGCACCACAGATGCAGCAGATCTTGCCACGAGGCCTCCCTCAGGCTCGGCTAGTGGAAGACTATGTCGTCAAGCCACCCAATCATGATTTTCCCAGATTCGATGGCTCGGCGCCGTACCTCTGGATCGATCAGTGTGAATCCTATTTCGAGCTCTACCACGTGCCACAACACAGCTCGGTGACCACTGCCTCCCTCTACATCAAAGGGCACGTGGCACACTGGCTATAAGCCTACCGTCATGTCCACCATCGCCTAGGACGCCTTCTACAGTGCGCTCAAGGAGGAGTTTGGCCCGGAAGAATTTGAGCTCGAAATGCAAAAGCTGCTGCAGCTTCGTCACACTAGAACAATGGCAGAATACTGTCTGGCGTTCGAGACACACATGTATCATCTGCTGGCGCTCGACGCATCCCTCGGTACGAAATTCTTTGTCACTCAGTTTCTCCTTGGCCTCCGTGATGATCTCAGGGCAGCAGTTCACCTCCAGTCCCCTTCCAGCATCACTCGCACATCGGTGCTCGCGCGCATCCAGGGGGAGGAAGCAGACCAACATCGACCACACCCACACCTCATTTCGGCAGGGCGGCCACCACCACCACCTCTGGCGATTCCATCTCGTCCGCCCGGGGCACCTCGCCACGTGGGAAAAGTTCCAGCAGCTGCCGCTGACGACTTTGCGCGCGAGCGACAACTGCGCGACCATCACCGTGCCCATGGTCTGTGTTTCAAACGCGGTGACTGATAACCCACAAGTATAGGGGATCGCAACAGTTTTCGAGGGTAGAGTATTCAACCCAAAGTTATTGATTCGACACAAGGGGAGCCAAAGAATATTCTCAAGTATTAGCAGCTAAGTTGTCAATTCAACCACACCTAGAAACTTAATATCTGCAGCAAAGTATTTAGTATCAAAGTAATATGATAGTAGTGGTAACGGTAGCTAAAGGTAACGGCAGAAAAAGTAATGTTTTTGATATTTTGTAGTGATGATAGCAATAGCAACGGAAAAGTAAATAAACGAAGAACGATATATGGAAAGCTCGTAGGCAATGGATCAGTGATGGAGAATTATGCCGGATGCGGTTCATCATGTAACAGTCATAACCTAGGGTGACACAGAACTAGCTCCAATTCATCAATGTAATGTAGGCATGCATTCCGAATATAGTCATACGTGCTTATGGAAAAGAACTTGCATGGCATCTTTTGTCCTACCCTCCCGTGGCAGCGGGGTCCTAGCGGAAACTAAGGGATATTAAGGCCTCCTTTTAATAGAGTATTGGACCAAAGCATTAACACATAGTGAATACATGAACTCCTCAAACTACGGTCATCACCGGTAAGTATCCCGATTATTGTCACTTCGGGGTTAACGGATCATAACACATAATAGGTGACTATAGACTTGCAAGATAGGATCAAGAACTCTCATATATTGATGAAAACATAATAGGTTCATATCTGAAATCATGGCACTCGGGCCCTAGTGACAAGCATTAAGCATAGCAAAGTCATAGCAACATCAATCTCAGAACATAGTGGATACTAGGGATCAAACCCTAACAAAACTAACTCGATTACATGATAAATCTCATCCAACCCATCACCATCCAGCAAGCCTACGATGGAATTACTCACACACGACGGTGAGCATCATGAAATTGGTGATGGAGGATGGTTGATGATGACGATGGCGATGGATTCCCCTCTCCGGAGCCCCGAACGGACTCCAGATCAGCCCTCCCGAGAGGTTTTAGGGCTTGGCGGCGGCTCCGTACCGTAAAACGCGATGAATCCTTCTTATTTATTTTTTTCCCCCAAAAGCAAATATATATAGAGTTAGAGTTGAGGTCGGAGGAGCTCCAGGGGGGCCACGAGGTAGGGGGGCACGCCCTAGGGGGGCAGGTGCGCCCACACCCTCGTGGCTAGGGTGTGGGCCCACTGGTCTTCATCTTTTGCAAGGATTTTTATTATTTCTGAAAAGATGTTCCGTGAAGTTTCAGGTCATTCCGAGAACTTTTGTTTCTGCACATAAATAACACCATGGTAATTCTGCTGAAAACAGCGTCAGTCCGGGTTAGTTCCATTCAAATCATGCAAGTTAGAGTCAAAACAAGGGCAAAAGTGTTTGGAAAAGTAGATACGACGGAGACGTATCAACTCCCCCAAGTTTAAACCTTTGCTTGTCCTCAAGCAATTCAGTTGACAAACTGAAAGTGATAAAGAAAAACTTTTACAAACTCTATTTGCTCTTGTTGTTGTAAATATGTAAAGCCAGCATTCAAGTTTTCAGCAAAGATTATAAACTAACAATATTCACAATAATGCTTAGGTCTCATGTTTACTCATATTAATGGCATAATCAACTAGCGAGCAATAATAATAAATCTCAGATGACAACACTTTCTCAAAACAATCATAATATGATATAACAAGATGGTATCTCGCTAGCCCTTTCTGAGACCGCAAAACATAAATGCAGAGCACCTTTAAAGATCAAGGACTGACTAGACATTGTAATTCATGGTAAAAGAGATCCAGACAAGTCATACTCAATGTAAACTAACAGTAATGAATGCAAAAGACAGCGGTGCTCTCCAACTGGTGCTTTTTAATAAGAGGATGATGACTCAACATAAAAGTAAATAGATAGGCCCTTCGCAGAGGGAAGCAGGGATTTGTAGAGGTGCCAGAGCTCGGTTTTGAAATAAAGGTGAATAATATTTTGAGCGGTATACTTTCATTGTCAACATAACAACCAAGAGATGGCAATATCTTCCATGCTACACACATTATAGGCGGTTCCCAAACAGAATGGTAAAGTTTATACTCCCCCTCCACCAACAAGCATCAATCCATGGCTTGCTCAAAACAACGAGTGCCTCCAACTAACAAGAGTCCCAGGGGGAGTTTTTGTTGGGGAACGTAGCAGAAATTCAAAATTTTCCTACGTGTCACCAAGATCTATCTATGGAGAGACTAGCAACGAGGGGAAGGAGAGTGCATCTACATACCCTTGTAGATCGCTAAGCGGAAGCGTTCAAGTGAACGGGGTTGATGGAGTCGTACTCGTCGTGATTCAAATCACCGATGATCACGTGCCGAACGCACGGCACCTCCGCGTTCAACACACGTACAGAAGGGAGACGTCTCCCATGCCTTGATCCAGCAAGGAGGAGGGAGAGGTTGATGGAGATCCAGCAATACGACGGCGTGGTGGTGGATGCAGGGCGTCACAGCAGCAGGGCTTCGCCTATACTACGAGGGAAAGACGTAACGGGGAGAGAGGGAGGCGCCAGGCTTTAGATTGGTTTGCTCCTCCTTTTTCCCCACTATATATAGGAGGGCCAAGGGGGTTGGTGCGCCAGCCTAGGAGATCCAATCTCCTAGGTGCGGCTGCCCAAGGGAGGTTTCCCTCCCCCCCAAGGCACCTAGAGGTGCCTTCCACTAGTGGGACTCCTCCCATATGGAAACCCTAGGCGCATGGGCCTATAGGGGCTAGTGCCCTTGGCCCATATAGGCCAAGGCACACCCCCTACAGCCCATGTGGCCCCCCGGGGCAGGTGGACCCACCCGGTGGACCCCCGGGACCCTTCCGGTGGTCCCGGTACAATACCGATGACCCCGAAACTTGTCCCGATGGCCGAAATAGCACTTCCTATATATAATTCTTTACCTCCGGACCATTCCGGAACTCCTCGTGATGTTCGGGATCTCATCCGGGACCCCGAACAATATTCGGGTTACTGCATACACATATCTTCATAACCCTAGCGTCACCGAACCTTAAGTGTGTAGACCCTACGGGTTCGGGAGACATGCAGACATGACCGAGACGTTCTCCGGTCAATAACCAACAGCGGGATCTGGATACCCATGGTGGCTCCCACATGTTCCACGATGATCTCATCGGATGAACCACGATGTCAAGGACTTAATCAATCCCGTATACAATTCCCTTTGTCTAGCGGTATGTTACTTGCCCGAGATTCGATCGTCGGTATCCTTATACCTTGTTCAATCTCGTTACCGGCAAGTCTCTTTACTCGTTCCGTAACACATCATCCCGTTATCAACTCCTTGGTCACACTGCGCATATGATGATGTCCTACCGAGTGGGCCCAGAGATACCTCTCCGCTTACACGGAGTGACAAATCCCAGTCTCGATTCGTGCCAACCCAACAGACACTTTCGGAGATACCTGTAATGCACCTTTATAGTCACCCAGTTACGTTGTGACGTTTGATACACCCAAAGCACTCCTACGGTATCCGGGAGTTGCACAATCTCATGGTCTAAGGAAATGATACTTGACATTAGAAAAGCTTTAGCATACGAACTACACGATCTTTGTGCTAGGCTTAGGATTGTGTCTTGTCCATCACATCATTCTCCTAATGATGTGATCCCGTTATCAACGACATCCAATGTCCATGGTTAGGAAACCGTAACCATCTATTGATCAACGAGCTAGTCAACTAGAGGCTTACTAGGGACATGGTGTTGTCTATGTATCCACACATGTATCTGAGTTTCCTATCAATACAATTATAGCATGGATAATAAACGATTATCATGAACAAGGAAATATAATAATAATCAATTTATTATTGCCTCTAGGGCATATTTCCAACAGTCTCCCTCTATAACTGTTCTACTTGGAGCTATTCTAAATTGTTGCTCCATTATATGCATCCGGTATCTCTACTCAGAGCTATCCGGATAGGTGTTAAGTTTGCATCGACGTAACCCTTTACGACGAACTCTTTTACCACCTCCATAACCGAGAAACTTCCTTAGTCCGCTAGTTACTAAGGATAACTTTGACCGCTTTCCTGTGATCCATTCTTGGATCACTCTTGTACCCCTTGACTGACTCATGGCAAGGCACACTTCAGGTGCGGTACACAGCATAGCATACTGTAGAGCCTACGTCTTAAGCATAGGGGACGACCTTCGTCCTTTCTCTCTATTCTGCCGTGGTCGAGCTTTAAGTCCTAACCTCATACCTTACAACTCAGGCAAGAACTCCTTCTTTGACTGATCCATCTTGAACACCTTCAAGATCACGTCAAGGCATGTGCTCATTTGAAAGTACTTTTAAGCGTTTTGATCTATCCTCATAGATCTTGATGCTCAATGTTCAAGTAGCTTAATCCAGGTTTTACATTGAAAAACACCTTTCAAATAACCCTATATGCCTTCCAGAAATTCTAAATCATTTCTGATCAACAATATGTTAAAACATATACTCATCAGAAATTCTATAGTGCTCCCACTCACTTCTTTGGAAATACCAGTTTCTCATAAACTTTGTATACACCCAAAATCTTTGACCATCTCATCAAAGCATACCTTCCAACTCCGAGATGCTTACTCCAGTCCCCAGAAGGATTGCTGGAGCTTTGCATACTTATTAGCATCTTTCAGGATTGACAAAACCTTCCGGTTGTATCACATACAACCTTTCCTCAAGAAAATCGTCGAGGAAACAATGTTTTGACATCCTATCTGCAAGATTTCATAAATAATGCAGTAATCGCTAATATAATTCCAACAGATTCTTAGCATCGCTACGAGCGAGAAAGTCTCACCGTAGTCGACTCCTTGAACTTGTCGGAAAACATCTTAACGACAAGTCGAGCTTTCTTAATGGTGACATTTACCATCATTGTCCGTCTTCCTTTTAAAATCCATCTACACTCAACAGCCTTACGACCATCAAGTAGTTCTTCCAAAGTCTACACTTTGTTTTCATACATGGATCCTCTCTCGGATTATATGGCCTCTAGCCATTTATCGGAATCCGGGCCCACCATCGCTTCTCCATAGCTTGTAGGTTCATTGTTGTCTAGCAACATGACTTCCAAGACAGGATTACGTACCACTCCGAAGTAGTACGCATCCTTGTCATCCTACGAGGTTTGGGAGTGACTTGATCCTAAGTCTCATGATCAATATCATAAGCTTCCACTTCAATTGGTGTAGGTGCCATAGGAACAACTCTTTGTGCCCTGCTATACACTAGTTGAAGTAACGGTTTAATAACCTCATCAAGTCTCCACCATCCTCCCACTCAATTCTTTCGAGAGAAACTTTTCCTCGAGAAAGGACCCGATTCAAGAAACAATCCGTTATTGCTTTCGGATCTGAGACAGGAGGTATACCCAACTGTTTTGGGTGTCCTATGAAGATGCATTTATCCGCTTTGGGTTCGAGCTTATCAGCCTGAAACTTTTTCACATAAGCGTCGCAGCCCCAAACTTTTAAGAAATGACAGCTTAGGTTTCTCTAAACCATAGTTCATACGGTGTCATCTCATCGGAATTATGTGGTGCCCTATTTAAAGTGAATGTGGTTGTCTCTAATGCCTAACCCATAAACCATTGTGGTAATTCGATAAGAGACATCATGGTATGCATCATATCCAATAGGGTGCAGTTATGATGTTCGGACACACCATCACACTATGGTGTTCCAGGCTGTATCAGTTGCGAAACAATTTCCACAATGTCTTAATTCTGTGCCAAACTGTAATTCAGATATTCATCTCTATGATCATATCATAGATATTTTTATCCTCTTATCACGACAATCTTTCAACCTCACACTGAAATTACTTGAACCTTTCAATAATTCAGACTCGTGATTCATCAAGTAAATATACTCAACATCTACTCAAATCATCTGTGAAGTAAGAACATAACGATATCCACTACATGCCTCAGCACTCATTGGACTGCACACATCAAAATGTATTACTTCCAACAATTTGCTTTCTAGTTCCATTTTACTGAAACCGAGGCTTTCAGTCATCTTGCCCATGTGGTATGATTTGCATGTCTCAAGTGATTCAAAATCAAGTGAGTCCAAACGGTCCATTTGCATGGAGTTTCTTCATGCATATACACCAATAGACATGGTTCGCATGTCTCAAACCTTTCAAAAATGAGTGAGTCCAAAGATCCATCAACATGGAGCTTCTTCATGCATTTTATACCGATATGACTTACGTGGCAGTGCCACAAGTAGGTGGTACTATCATTACTATCTTTTGGCATGAACATGTGTATCACTACGATCGAGATTCAATAAACCATTCATTTTAGGTGCAAGACCATTGAAGGTATTATTCAAATAAACAGAGTAACCATTATTCTCCTTAAATGAATAACCGTATTGCGATAGACATAATCCAATCATGTCTATGCTCAACGCAAACACCAATCTCGATGGTAGAGGGAGCGTACGATATTTGATCATATCAACATTGGAAATACTTCCAACACATATCGTTAGCTCACCTTTAGCTAGTCCCCGTTTATTCCATAGCTTTTATTTCGAGTTACTAACACTTAGCAACCGAACCGGTATCTAATACCCTGGTGCTACTAGGAGTACTAGTAAAGTACACATCAACACAATGTATATCCAATATACTTCTATCGACCTTGCCAGCCTTCTTATCTACCAAGTATCTAGGGTAATTATGCTCCAGTGGCTGTTCCCCTTATTACAGAAGCACTTAGTCTCGGGTTTGGGTTCAACCTTGGGTTTCTTCACTAGAGCAGCAGCTGAATTGCCGTTTCATGAAGTATCCCTTCGTGCCCTTGCCCTCCTTGAAACTAGTGGTTTCACCAACCATCAACAATTGATGCTCCTTCTTGATTTCTACTTTTGCGGTGTCAAACATCGCGAATATCTCAAGGATCATCATATATGTCCTCGATATATTATAGTTCATCACGAAGCTCTAGCAGCTTGGTGGTAATGACTTCGGAGAACCATCACTATCTCATCTGGAAGATCAACTCCCACTTGATTCAAATGATTGTTGTACTCAGACAATCTGAGCACAAGCTCAACAATTGAGCTTTTCTCCTTAGTTTGCAGGTTAAGAAAATCGTCGGAGGTCTTATACCTCTTGACGTGGGCACGAGCCTGAAATTCCAATTTCAGCCCTCAAAACATCTCATATGTTTCGTGACATTTCAAAACGTCTTTGGTGCCTCAACTCTAAACCATTTAACTGAACTATCACGTAGTTATCAAAACGTGTATGTCAGATGTTCGCAACATCCACAGACAACGTTCGAGGTTCAGCACACTGAGCGGTGCATTAAGGACATCAGCCTTCTATGAAGCAATGAGGACAATCCTCAATTTACGGACCTAGTCCGCATAATTGCTACTATCAACTTTCAACTAAATTTTCTCTAGGAACATAATTAAACAGTAGAACTAAAGCGTGAGATATGACATAATTTGCAAAATCCTTTTGACTATGTTCAGGATAATTAAGTTCATCTTATGAACTCCCACTCAGATAGACATCCCTCTAGTCATCTAAGTGATTACATGATCCGAGTGAACTAGGCCGTGTCCGATTAACACGTGAGACGGACTAGTCAACGTCGGTGAACATCTTCATGTTGATCGTATCTTCTATACGACTCATGCTCGACCTTTCGGTCTCTGTGTTCCGAGGCCATGTCTTCACATGCTAGGCTCGTCAAGTTAACCCTAAGTGTTTTTGCATGTGTAAAACTTCTTACACCCGTTGTATGTGAACGAAAGGATCTATCACACCCGATTAACACGTGGTGCTTCGAAGCGACGAACTGTAGCAACGGTGCACAGTTAGGGGAGAACACTTCTTGAAATTGTTGTAAGGGATCATCTTATTTACTACCGTCGTTCTAAGCAAATAAGATGTATAAATATGATAAACATCATATGCAATCAAATAATAGTGACATGATATGGCCAATATCATATAGCTCCTTTGATCTCCATCTTGGGGCTCCATGATCATCTTGTCACCGGTATGACACCATGATCTCCATCATCATGATCTCCATCATCGTGTCTTCTTGAAGTTGTCTCGTCATCGACATGCAAGTCGTGATTCCCTTGACAAGAACATGATCAATCTCATACATTACATATAACATTCATCACATCCTTTTGGCCATATCACATCACATAGCATACCCTGCAAAAACAAGTTAGACGTCCTCTAATTGTTGTTTGCATGTTTTACGTGGCTGCTATGGGTTTCTAGCAAGAACGTTTCTTACCTACGCAAAGACCACAACGTGATATGCCAATTGCTATTTACCCTTCATAAGGACCCTTTTCATCGAATCCGATCCGACTAAAGTAGGAGAGACAGACACCCGCTAGCCACCTTATGCAATTAGTGCATGTCAGTCGGTGGAACCAGTCTCACGTAAGAATACGTGTAAGGTCGGTCCGGGCCGCTTCATCCCACGATGCCGCCGAATCAAGATAAGACTAGTAACGGCAAGCATATTGAACAAAATCAACGCCCACAACTACTTTGTGTTCTACTCGTGCATAGAATCTACGCAATAGACCTAGCTCATGATGCCACTGTTGGGGAACGTAGCAGAAATTCAAAATTTTCCTACGTGTCACCAAGATCTATCTATGGAGAGACTAGCAACGAGGGGAAGGAGAGTGCATCTACATACCCTTGTAGATCGCTAAGCGGAAGCGTTCAAGTGAACGGGGTTGATGGAGTCGTACTCGTTGTGATTCAAATCACCGATGATCAAGTGCTGAACGCACGGCACCTCCGCGTTCAACACACGTACAGAAGGGAGACGTCTCCCATGCCTTGATCCAGCAAGGAGGAGGGAGAGGTTGATGGAGATCCAGCAATACGAAGGCGTGGTGGTGGATGCAGGGCGTCACAGTAGCAGGGCTTCGCCTATACTACGAGGGAAAGACGTAACGGGGAGAGAGGGAGGCGCCAGGCTTTAGATTGGTTTGCTCCTCCTTTTTCCCCACTATATATAGGAGGGCCAAGGGGGTTGGTGCGCCAGCCTAGGAGATCCAATCTCCTAGGTGCGGCTGCCCAAGGGAGGTTTCCCTCCCCCCAAGGCACCTAGAGGTGCCTTCCACTAGTGGGACTCCTCCCATATGGAAACCCTAGGCGCATGGGCCTATAGGGGCTGGTGCCCTTGGCCCATATAGGCCAAGGCACACCCCCTACAGCCCATGTGGCCCCCCGGGGCAGGTGGACCCACCCGGTGGACCCCCGGGACCCTTCCGGTGGTCCCGGTACAATACCGATGACCCCGAAACTTGTCCCGATGGCCGAAATAGCACTTCCTATATATAATTATTTACCTCCGGACCATTCTGGAACTCCTCGTGACGTCCGGGATCTCATCCGGGACCCCGAACAATATTCGGGTTACTGCATACACATATCTTCATAACCCTAGCGTCACCGAACCTTAAGTGTGTAGACCCTACGGGTTCGGGAGACATGCAGACATGACCGAGACGTTCTCCGGTCAATAACCAACAGCGGGATCTGGATACCCATGATGGCTCCCACATGTTCCACGATGATCTCATCGGATGAACCACGATGTCAAGGACTTAATCAATCCCGTATACAATTCCCTTTGTCTAGCGGTATGTTACTTGCCCGAGATTCGATCGTCGGTATCCTTATACCTTGTTCAATCTCGTTACCGGCAAGTCTCTTTACTCGTTCCGTAACACATCATCCCGTTATCAACTCCTTGGTCACATTGCGCATATGATGATGTCCTACCGAGTGGGCCCAGAGATACCTCTCCGCTTACACGGAGTGACAAATCCCAGTCTCGATTCGTGCCAACCCAACAGACACTTTTGGAGATACCTGTAATGCACCTTTATAGTCACCCAGTTACGTTGTGACGTTTGATGCACCCAAAGCACTCCTACGGTATCCGGGAGTTGCACAATCTCATGGTCTAAGGAAATGATACTTGACATTAGAAAAGCTTTAGCATACGAACTACACGATCTTTGTGCTAGGCTTAGGATTGGGTCTTGTCCATCACATCATTCTCCTAATGATGTGATCCCGTTATCAACGACATCCAATGTCCATGGTTAGGAAACCGTAACCATCTATTGATCAACGAGCTAGTCAACTAGAGGCTTACTAGGGACATGGTGTTGTCTATGTATCCACACATGTATCTGAGTTTCCTATCAATACAATTATAGCATGGATAATAAACGATTATCATGAACAAGGAAATATAATAATAATCAATTTATTATTGCCTCTAGGGCATATTTCCAACAGTTTTGTTTGCAATTATTTTGATTTAGTTTGCATAAAGCATGGGACTGGGCATCCCGGTGACCAGCCATTTTCTCGTGAGTGAGGAGCGGAGTCCACTCCTCTTGATAATAACCCGCCTAACATGGAAGATACGGACATCCCTAGTTGATACATGAGCTATTCGAGCATACAAAACTTGATATTTATTTGAAGGTTTAGAGTTTGGCACATAGAAATTTACTTGGAACGGCAGGTAGATACGGTATATAGGTAGGTATGGTGGACTCATATGGAACAACTTTGGGGTTTATGGAGTTGGATGCACAAGCAGTATTCCCGCTTAGTACAGGTGAAGGCTAGCAAAAGACTGGGAAGCGACCAGCTAGAGAGCGACAACAGTCATGAACATGCATTAAAATTAATCAACACCGAATGCAAGCATGAGTAGGATATAATCCACCATGAACATAAATACCGTGAAGCCTATGTTGATTTTGTTTCAACTACATGCGTGAACATGCGCCAAGTCAAGTCACTTAAATCATTCAAAGGAGGATACCACCCTATCGTACCACATCACAACCATTTTAATAGCATGTTGGCACGCAAGGTAAACCATTATAAGCTCCTAGCTAATTAAGCATGGCACAAGAAACTATGATCTCTAGTTGTCATTGCAAACATGTTTATTCATAATAGGCTGAATCAGGAATGATGAACTAATCATATTTACAAAAACCAGAGAGGTCGAGTTCATACCAGCTTTCTCATCTCAATCAGTCCATCATATAATCATCATTATTGCCTTTCACTTGCACGGCCGAATGATGTGGATAATAATAAGAGTGCACGTGCATTGGACTAAGATGGAATCTGCAAGCATTCAATAAACAGGAGAAGACAAGGCAATTTGGGCTCTTTTGTCAGATCAACAATAATGCATATAAGAGCCACTTCAACAATTTAATCATGGTCTTCTCCCATCGACCCCCAAAGAAAAGAAAAGAAATAAAACTATTTACACGAGAAAGCTCCCAGCAAGCAAAAGAAGAACAGGAAATCTTTTTGGGTTTTCTTTTTAATTACTACTACAAGCATGGAAAGTAAACTAATTAAAAGCTACAACTAATTTTTTGGTTTTTCTTAAGGTTTATTAAACACACAAGAAGAAAGCATAAAAAGGAAAATAAACTAGCATGGATGATACAATGAAAAAGTATGAGCACCGACATCTAGCAATGAGTGTGTGAACATGAATATAATGTCGGGGAAATACGTACTCCCCCAAGCTTAGACTTTTGGCCTAAGTTGGTCTATGGCCACGGCTGGCCTGGCGGATATCCATAGTAATAGTTGGGGTCATACTGAGATGCAGCGGCTATCGCCTCCTGAGCTGCAGCGTGGCGACGAGCGGCCTCCGCCCTCCTCTCGTACTCATCTTCCTCCTCTCTGGTAATAACATATCTTCCTTTTGCCTGATAATCAAAGAAGGCAGGAGCAGGGAGAGTAATACGGACATCATGGCGTCTGTCAAAGATTAAGCGATACTGGAGAGGTGATTCGTTCCTCTCGACAAACTGGTGGTGAACCATAGCCTCATAATCCAAATAAGCAGGAGGCAACTCAATATCATCTTCACGTATGGCTATACCAAGAAAATTAGCTATGCTGGTTGCATAAATTCCACCAAAGAAATCTCCATTAAATCTATTAAGATGCAACCTACGTGCAACAATGGCTCCCAAATTATAAGATTTATCTCCTAACACGGCACTCATAAGAATACTGAGGTCAGGCACACACATGTGACATGCCTCATCTTTACCATTAATGCATCTACCTATGAAGAGAGCAAAATAATGTATAGTAGGAAAGTGAATGCTCCCTATGGTAGCTTGTGTTATATCTCTAGATTCCCCCACAGTTATACTAGCAAGAAAATCTCTAAATTCATATTTGCGAGGTTCCCTGACACTACCCCATTGTGGAAGTTTGCAAGCAGTGGTAAAATCCTCTAAGTCCATAGTGTAAGAATTTTCATAAAGATCAAACAGGACAGTTGGAGAACTACGTGAAGATGAAAATTCAAACCTCCTCACAAAGGAACAAGTGAGATAGTGATACTAGCAGCACTTTTCTTCCTCGAAGCTCACAAGACCAGCATTACGCAAATATGCGTTAAATTCTTCCTTAATTCCCGCTCGATCCAAAAAGTTTTCTGAAGGCCATTCACAAGGATGCACTGAAGCGTCTCTTGGTGGTTCTTCATCAGCATCACGCATTGCAAGCATGGGTCCTTGCTTCCTTGAAGAACCACCTTGGTACATTTTCCTAAGCATATTTCTTCCTCTGAAAAATTTCCGAAATTTTTAGTAACTTCAAAAAAAAGTGAACCAAGCTCAACAAAATTGATAGCAACAACTCCTAAAAGTGCCTAGAGCCTATATCATGCATTAGAACTACTTTTGACCATATAAATTTGACATGCAAGCTCAAGAACATGGTCACACGGGAAGCACAAATTTGCAATGAATAAAGCACTAGAACAAAAACTAATTGGACCAATGGAGGAGTCGCATACCAAGGAACAATCTCCCCAAGCAGTTTTGTGAGAGGTGCTTTGAGCAAGGAGATTGAAAATGGCAGCAAAATGAGCTTGGACTCGGGTTTGAGCTGGATATTCGTGTTTGTGGGAGGAAGAAGGAGTGTGTGGGTGCAAGAATAAGTGGAGGAGGGCCACCGTGGGCCCACGAGGCAGGGGCGCCCAGGGGGTAGGGCGTGCCCTCCACCCTCGTGGCCAGGTGGATGCCCCCCGTGTTGTGTTCTCAGTGCCAAATATTCTCAAACATTTCAGAAAAAATCATATTTAAATTTTAGGGCATTTGGAGAACTTTTATTTTCGGGGTATTTTTATATTGCACGGATAATTCAGATAATAGACAAAAAATACTTATTTTTATTTTATTTTATATAAATAACAGAAAGTAAAAGGAAGGTACAGAGAGTTGTTGAGGGAGTCCTGGATTAGGGGGTCTCCGGACAGTCGGACTATATCCTTTGGCTGGACTGTTGGACTATGAAGATACAAGATTGAAGACTTCGTCTCGTGTCCGGATGGGACTCTACTTGGCGTGGAAGGCAAGCTAGGCGATACGGATATGTATATCTCCTCCTTTGTAACCGACCTTGTGTAACCCTAGCCCCCTCCGGTGTCTATATAAACTGGAGGGTTTTAGTCCATAGAACAACATACAATCATACCATAGGCTAGCTTCTAGGGTTTAGCCTCTTTGATCTCGTGGTAGATCAACTCTTTTAATACTCATATCATCAAGAACAATCAAGCAGGACGTAGGGTATTACCTCCATCAAGAGGACCCGAACCTGGGTAAACATCGTGTCCCCTGCCTCCTGTTACCATCCGCCTTAGACGCACAGTTCGGGACCCCCTACCCGAGATCCGCCGGTTTTGACACCGACATTGGTGCTTTCATTGAGAGTTCCACTGTGTCGTCATCATAAGGAGGATGGCTCGCCTCGTTGTCAAGGACAACATCACCTCTGGGGGAGCCCTAGCTGTAGGCCAAACTCTCCGACTAGGCGGCTTCGTCATGACCGCCCACTCGGCCGCGGCGCCGACGATGACTTCTCGGGTCATCAACAATAGCCTCCACATCGGCTCAAAATTTGCCGAGCAGATGGATCCAATGGAGCTCTCCTCTTTGAACAAGCTCTTGGATCGCATCGCCACTCTGGGAGTCACTACGGACTACGATCGGATCGGGCTTAAACCAGACCAAAGGGATATTAACTCGTCGCCGGTCACCCATCAGATAGCGGTGGTGGAGGAGCAATGCGGTGATTCTCCCTCTATCCTGAGGACGAACTATGTCCGGATTCCCAAGCTCCCCGAGCCGGATACCCTGAATCCAGAATCAGGCCGCATACCGAACCCACAAGGCAACATCTCGGAGCCCGAACTTCCAAGATCGGAAACTCCCCTGCCCCGGGATCACAGATTGGGTCAAGGTCTGGACTTAAATCCACCCACCTAGCTACAAACGATCTTTCCCACATTAGGCAAGCGCCCCAAGAGATAGTACATCACGATTGGGCCAGATTCCTCCTTGTAATGAACAAGGTCAAGGACTGTCGCGAGGAAGACGCAATTTCGTTCTTTTGCAACAATTGCACAGACAAGGGAGTCCTCAACGCCATAAGTCGTCGTGACATAGCACACTTCGCTGACTTGGCGGCCATAGTACGAAAATATTGTGCGATGGAAAGTGCCTGGAAAACCCAAACGCAATTTTGGGATAATCCGGCTCTGACAAAACCCCCAGTCCAAACTAAAAGGGTGCACTCTCATAAGTCGCCCAACTCAATTACAAAGAAGCAAAAGCCCACTACAGGGCGTGGAACCGTATTGGAGGGATGGCTTAACGGGCCCTGCAAAATCCATAGTACAGCGGATACCATATCAACACACAGCCTTAGAGCATGTTGGGTACTCCGGCAGGTGGCCAAAAGTGGTGAGGATCTCCTCACCCAAAATACCTCATAGCACCTTCCCACGGATAACAATACAGTATTAACGGTCTTCGAGACCTTTGCCTCAAATAATAGGCGTAAGCGAGCACTCTGTAGCCTTGCCGAAGTCTGCCACGTGGCAGTAATAAATCCATGGAGCGACACGGCTATCACCTTCAATGCCAGCGACGAACCTAAATTTTGAACAGCCCGAGCACCAGCCGCTTTGGTCCTCGGTCCAATTGTGGACGGCTTTCAGCTCACTAAGGTGCCGATGGATGGCGGCAGCGGATTAAACCTCATTTATGAGGAAACTCTCCAAAAAATGGAAATAGACAGCAACCGTATTGAGCAAAGCAGTACGACCTTCCGAGGAATCATCCCCAGTCGGGAGGTATGTTGCGCTGGGAAAATCACACTTGATGTGGTATTCGGCACTCCGGAGAATTACAGGTCCGAAGAAATTACATTCCAAGTGGCCCCGTTCAGTAGCGGATACCACGCCCTTCTAGGGCGGGAGGCATTCATGATTTTTCAAGCCATACCCCATCACGGGTACATGAAGCTCAAAATGCCCGGACCCAATGGAATCATCACTCTAGATAGTGATCCGGACATAGCACTCTGCGCCGAGAACAAAACAGCCGCACTAGCCCTTGAGGCATTATCCGAAGCCCTTGTGGCGGAGGAGTTAACCGCGCTGCGCTCCACGGTGGACAGGGACGACGTGATACTAGACAAAAGATCCAAGTCCACCTCCTTTAAATCAGCAGATGAAATAGTCAAATTCCAAGTCCATCCAACAGACCCCACAAAAACAGCATCCATCGGGGCACAATTAGACCCTGCTGTAGACGTCGCACTACGGGGGTTTCTACGCGAGAATTGGGACATATTCGCCTGGCATCCTTCAGACATGCCAGGAATCCCACGCAGATTGGCCGAGCATAGCTTTAATATTTTAAAAGGATTCAAGCCGGTCAAGCAGACTCTTCGGTGTTTCTCTGAACCTAAGCGACAAGCCATGGGAGAGGAGCTAGCCAAGCTATTGGAGGCCGGATTTATTAAAGAAATAAAACATCCGGACTGGCTAGCAAACCTGGTGATGGTACCAAAGAAGGACAAATCCTGGCGCCTATGTGTCGACTTCAAAGACCTTAATAAGGCTTGCCTAAAGGATCCCTTCCCACTCCCTCGCATCGATCAAATCATCGACGCTACCGCAGGACACGAATCATTGTGCTTCCTCGATGCATAGTCCGGTTACCACTAGATTAAGATGGCGGAGTCTGATCAAGCCGCAACAGCATTTATCACGCCATACGGCCCCTTTTGTTTTAACACAATGCCCTTCGGGCTCAAAAACCCCGGCGCAACATATTAGCGCATGCTCCAGACATGTCTGGAAAAGCAGATCGGCAAGACTGTGGAGGCATATGTAGACGATGTGGTCGTTAAAACTAGACACGCCGACTCTTTAATAGACGACTTGAGGCTCACGTTCACCAATCTCCGAACATACGACATTAAGCTCAATCCGGAAAAATGCGTTTTTCGGTGTTCCCGCCGGAAAGCTCTTGGGCTTCATCGTCTCCAGTAGAGGAATTGAAGCAAATCCGGCTAAAATCCGAGCTCTATCGCAGTTGGCTATCCCAACTGACCTCAAGCAAATCCAGAAATTGACTGGATGTGTGGTGGCTTTAAGCCGCTTTATCTCCCGATTAGGAGAAAAGGCACTTCCCCTTTATCGCCTTCTTCGGCGCACCGAACACTTCGAGTGGACGGACGCAGCCACGGCTGGACTGGAAGAAATAAAAGCCATCCTGGCCACCAACCCAATCTTGGTCGTGCCAACTGTTGGCGAACCAATGCTATTATATATAGCGGCAACTCACCAAGTCGTAAGCGTAGTGCTCGTCGTCGAACGAGAGATGGACGGACATAAATTCCCAGTTCAAAAGCCGGTATATTATGTATCCACCATCCTCACTCCATGCAAATCACGGTACCCACATTACCAAAAGATAGCATACGCGGTATTTATGGCATCCCGGAAATTACGACACTACTTTCAAGAGTGTTCGATTACGGTGGCCTCCGAAGTACCACTCAATGACATAATAAACAACCGCGATGCCACGGGCCGGATTGCCAAATGGGCCATTGAGCTCCTCCCGTTCGACATAACATATAAGCCAGGACGAGCCATTAAGTCACAAGTACTGGCCGATTTCGTAGCCAAATGGACAGAAGCTGAACTCCCTAAAGAGTACGGCGCATACTCCAATTGGATCATGCACTTCGACGGCTCTAAAATGTTGCTTGTCTGGGGGATGGCGTCGTCCTGACGTCCCCTACCGGAGATACGGTGCAATACGTGCTCCAAATACTATATACAGACTCCAATAATGCAGCCGAATATGAGGCCCTATTACATGGCCTCCGGATGGCAGTCTCCATGGGCATACAATGCCTAGAGGTGCGTGGGGACTCGAACCTCGCAATATCCCAAATAAATGGAGACTTCGATGCCAAGGATCCGAAAATGGCGGCATATCGCAACGCCGTCCTCAAAATTTCAGCTCGGTTCAAGGGGCTTGAATTCCACCATGTGGCTCGGGAAAACAACCAGGCGGCGGACATCCTAGCCCGTATCGGCGCTAAACGCGACCCTGTCCCACCTAACATCTTCCTGGAAAGACTGTTTAAACCATCCGTGGTATGGGAAGGGGACACCGGCAAAAATAGTCCGGACCCGGCCACAACCCCAGATACCGAATACTCTGACACAATCGGAGGCTCTGCCACCGAAATAACACCTTCAGCCCACGTGATAATGGCTGTCATCGCCCCGTGGACAGAACCATTCCTCGCCTACCTAACTAGATAGGAATTACCCGAGGACCAAAATGAGGCCCGCTGCATAGTGTGGCGATCTAAAGCCTACAAGGTCCATGAGGGAGAGCTTTATAAGAAAAGCACAACCGGAGTCCTTCAAAGGTGCATCTCCGAAGAGGAAGGGCGGAAGCTTTTGGTAGAAATCCATGCCGGACTCGGCGGCCACCACGCAGCAGCCCGGGCCCTTGTAAGCAAGGCCTTCCATACAGGTTTTTATTGGCCGACGGCCCGGGCAGATGCACAGCATCTGGTACAACATTGTGTCGGTTGCCAACTTTTCGCAAACCAAAGCCACATGCCACCTACCGCCCTCCAAACAATCCCCATTACTTGGCCCTTTGCAGTCTGGGGGCTCGATATGGTCGGACCCCTCAAAGGGGGAACCCATAAGAAAAAATACTTACTGGTCTTGGTGGATAAATTCACCAAATGGATAGAAGCCAAACCTGTCAAAACGGCTGAATCCGGACCGGTGATAGACTTCATATCCGGGGTTGTACACCGTTATGGCGTCCCCCACAGCATCATCACTGACAATGGCACGAACTTTACAGCCGACAAGGTGAAACTTTGGTGCAGCAACATGGGCATCAAGCTCGATTATGCTTCTGTCTATCATCCGCAAACTAACGGTCAAGTCGAATGAGCGAATGGTCTTATCATGAGCGGCATTAAACCCAGATTAGTCCAATCTTTAAAGGAATCAGACACTCATTGGGTAGAGGAGCTCGACTCCGTACTATGGGGGCTGCGGACCACGCCGAATCATACTACCGGATACACACCATTTTTATGGTGTACGGCGCTGAGGCGGTGCTACCTTGCGACATAATTCATGACTCACCTCGAGTGTGCATGTACGAAGAAAGAGAGGCCGAGCTCGATCGGCAGGACAGTTTGGATGCCCTGGAGGAGGAGCGCAACGTGGCAAAAGCCCGTTCCGCATTCTATCAGCAACAGGCTCGAAGGTATCAAAGCAGAGAAGTGCGGGCCAAAACCTATAACGTTGGCGAACTAGTTCTACACCTGCCAGAGAAGAAAAAGAACAAGCTCAAGCCCATATGGGAAGGTCCCTTCATTATCGACCAGGTTCTGACCAGTGGAGCGTACCGTCTGCGGGATGCATCGGATAATCGACTCGAGCCAAACCCATGGAACACAGCCAGACTCCGAAGATTCTACGCCTAGCGTCGGACTCTAAGTTCGTCTCCTTACCTCCATCAATTTTTTGCACATATGTTTTTTCTCTCTTTATCTCTCTCTTTTCCCTTCAAGGCCCCAAAGGGCTACACTTGTGTCTTGGTTACATAATCTTGACGCGCTAACCGCGCTCAATATACCTGGGAGCTTCTTATACAGAAGCTTAATCTAATTATTTTTCCGGGCTTTATGCCCCGCACATGTGTTATTCTTCCGCATGTACCTTTTTTTTGCCATTATATGCATCGATATGACTTAAGTTTTGGCCAAGCTGGCTTGCCTGGCTCTTGTATTTATGCCCTACGTTCCCGTTAATTCGGCTAGGGCATAAGGGGAGCACCTCTGCGATTGTTACTGCCGGGTCAGCCGGATGTGTACCTCAGACTGGGTGAAGCCGAAAGCTAGCGTTCTTAAGGGAATATTGGTCGGTGAATAAAAGATGACTTTCATTTAAATTACTACACACCCCCAGATGTTTTTAGCCTGCGTCTTGCAGTTCGGACATGCACATTAGGGCATGCGTACCTAGGGAAAGGAACCCTTAACGGAACTATTCTCCCTGGAAGATGTTTCTTACTATCCATGTGATATAACATAGCTAGTTGGGTACTTGTCTGTTCAAGCACTTATGACCCCTACGCCTGGTTTCCATGCATACCCTGGTTTTTATATAACCGAGTGGGTATTCGGATACACTCCGGACTATCGGGTCCAGAGGTCGAAGCGAAAAGGTCCGCCATGACAAATGATTTACAATCTGGCTAGGGACATTACATATGTCACTTGAAGTACACAGTCACTAAGTCTGATTAAATTCTTCTTCTATACCATCCAACAGGCTGTCTAGCCTACAATCCTATTGGGAATACTTTGCGGCTAATTCTACTTGATCATACACTAAACTGACGGGGATCTCTTTCCCATCGGGCCCCACAGGTCCGACCTCGGCCATGTGGTTTGGGTCAGTCTTGGTATATCGTGTCTTCACCATAGCCCAGGCTTCCCTTGCACCTTGTCGGCAGGCTGATATCTTCCATAATCGGAAGCGCTGTCGCGCTCCCTTGAGCTTCTCTATAAGCTCCCTCATGCCTCCTAGCGGGGACGCGGATGGCCACAAGGCTTGGGCAATACTCTGCATCACCTGCCGAACTTGTTCGTGCAGTTGTGAGAGCTCTGGTAGAAGATCACCCGAAGACCCGGGTGTTGGGGAACGTAGCAGAATTTTAAAATTTTCTACGCATCACCAAGATCAATCTATGAAGTCATCTAGCAATGAGGGAGAGGGGAGTGCATCTACATACCCTTGTAGATCGCGAGCGGAAGCGTTCAAGAGAACGGGGTTGATGGAGTCGTACTCGTCGTGATCCAAATCACCGATGACTGAGCGCCGAACGGACGGCACCTCCACGTTAAACACACGTACGGTTGGGAGAGACGTCTCCTCCTTCTTGATCCAGCAAGGGAAGGAGAGGTTGATGGAGATCCAGCAGCACGACGGCGTGGTGGTGGAAGTAGCGGGATCCCGGCAGGGCTTCGCCAAGCGCAAGCGGGGAGGAGGAGATGTCACAGGAGGGAGGGAGGCGCCAGGGACTTGGGTGCATCTGCCCTCCCTCCCCTCCACTATATATAGGGGGCCTGGGGGGCGCCGGCACCTACAGATCCCATCTAAGGGGAGGGGGCGGCGGCCTAGGGGTGGCTTGGCCCCCAAGGCAGGTGGATGCGCCCCCACCCCCTTAGGGTTTCCAACCCTAGGCGCAAGGGAGGCCCAAGGGGGGCGCACCAGCCCACCAGGGGCTGGTTCCCTTCCCACTTCAGCCCATGAGGCCCTCCGGGATAGGTGGCCCCACCTGGTGGACCCCCGGAACCCTTCCGGTGGTCCCGGTACAATACCGGTGACCCCCGAAACTTTCCCGGTGGCCAAAACTGGACTTCCTATATATAAATATTTACCTCCGGACCATTCTGGAACTCCTCGTGACATCCGGGATCTCATCCGGGACTCCGAACAACTTTCGGGTTACCGCATACTAATATCTCTACAACCCTAGCGTCACCGAACCTTAAGTGTGTAGACCCTACGGGTTCGGGAACCATGCAGACATGACTGAGACAACTCTCCGGCCAATAACCAACAGCGGGATCTGGATACCCATGTTGGCTCCCACATATTCCACGATGATCTCATCGGATGAACCATGATGTCAAGGATTCAATCAATCCCGTATTCAATTCCCTTTGTCAATCGGTACGTTACTTGCCCGAGATTCGATCGTCGGTATTCCAATACCTCGTTCAATCTCGTTATCGGCAAGTCACTTTACTCGTTCTGTAACACATCATCCCGTGACCAACCCTTGGTCACATTGATCTCATTACGATGATGTTTTACCGAGTGGGCCCAGAGATACCTCTCCGTCATGCGGAGTGACAAATCCCAGTCTCGATTCGTGCCAACCCAACAGACACTTTCGGAGATACCCGTAGTGCACCTATATAGTCACCCAGTTACGTTGTGACGTTTGGCACACCCAAAGTATTCCTACAGTATCCGGAAGTTGCACAATCTCATGGTTTAAGGAAAAGATACTTGACATTAGAAAAGCTCTAGCAGACGAACTACGCGATCTTGTGCTATGCTTAAGATTGGGTCTTATCCATCACATCATTCTTCTAATGATGTGATCCCGTTATCAATGACATCTAATGTCCATAGTCAGGAAACCATGACTATCTGTTGATCAATGAGCTAGTCAACTAGAGGCTCACTAGGGACATGTTGTGGTCTATATATTCACACATGTATTACGATTTCCGGATAACACAATTATAGCATGAACAATAGACAATTATCATGAACAAGGAAATATAATAATAACCATTTTATTATTGCCTCTAGGGCATATTTCCAACAGTCTCCCACTTGCACTAGAGTCAATAATCTAGTTACATTGTGATGAATCGAACACCCATAGAGTTCTGGTGTTGATCATGTTTTGCTCTAGGGAGAGGTTTAGTCAACGGATCTGCGACATTCAGGTCCGTATGCACTTTACAAATATCTATGTCTCCATTTTGAACATTTTCACGAATGGAGTTGAAGCGATGCTTGATATGCCTGGTCTTCCTGTGAAACCTGGGCTCCTTGGCAAGGGCAATAGCTCCAGTGTTGTCACAGAAGAGAGTCATCGGGCCCGACGCATTGGGAATAACTCCTAGGTCGGTAATGAACTCCTTCACCCAGATTGCTTCTTGTGCTGCCTCCGAGGTTGCCATGTACTCTGCTTCGCACCTAGATCCCGCCACGACGCTTTGCTTGCAACTGCACCAGCTGACTGCCCCACCATTCAAAATATACACGTATCCGGTTTGTGACTTAGAGTCATCCAGATCTGTGTCGAAGCTAGCATCGACGTAACCCTTTACGACGAGCTCTTCGTCACCTCCATAGACGAGAAACATATCCTTAGTCCTTTTCAGGTACTTCGGGATATTCTTGACCGCTGTCCAGTGTTCCATGCCGGGATTACTTTGGTACCTTCCTACCAAACTTACGGCAAGGTTTACATCAGGTCTGGTACACAGCATGGCATACATGATAGACCCTATGGCCAAGGCATAGGGGACGACACTCATCTTTTCTCTATGTTCTGCTGTGGTCGGGCATTGAGCCATGCTCAATCTCATACCTTGCAATACAGGTAAGAACCCCTTCTTGGACTGATCCATATTGAACTTCTTCAATATCTTGTCAAGGTACGTACTTTGCGAAAGACCAATGAGGCGTCTCGATCTATCTCTATAGATCTTGATGCCTAATATATAAGCAGCTTCTCCAAGGTCCTTCATTGAAAAACACTTGTTCAAGTAGGCCTTTATGCTTTCCAAGAATTCTATATCATTTCCCATCAATAGTATGTCATCCACATACAATATGAGAAATGCTATAGAGCTCCCACTCACTTTCCTGTAAACGCAGGCTTCTCCATAAGTCTGCGTAAACCCAAACGCTTTGATCATCTCATCAAAATGAATGTTCCAACTCCGAGATGCTTGCACCAGCCCATAGATTGAGCGTTGGAGCTTGCACACCTTGTCAGCATTCTTAGGATCGACAAAACCTTCCGGCTGCATCATATACAATTCTTCCTTAAGGAAACCATTAAGGAATGCCGTTTTGACGTCCATTTGCCATATCTCATAATCATAGAATGCGGCAATTGCTAACATGATTCGGACGGACTTCAACTTCGCTATGGGTGAGAAAGTCTCATCGTAGTCAACCCCTTGAACTTGTCGATAACCCTTAGCGACAAGCCGAGCCTTATAGATGGTCACATTACCATCCGTGTCTATCTTCTTCTTAAAGATCCATTTATTTTGTATGGCTCGCCGATCATCGGGCAAGTCAGTCAAAGTCCATACTTCGTTTTCATACATGGATCCTATCTCGGATTTCATGGCTTCCAGCCATTTGTCGGAATCTGGGCCCGCCATTGCTTCTTCATAGTTCGAAGGTTCACCATTGTCTAACAACATGATTTCCAGGACAGGGTTGCCATACCAGTCTGGTGCGGAACGTGTCCTTGTGGACCTTCGAAGTTCAGTAGAAACTTGATCTGAAGTTTCATGATCATCATCATTAACTTCCTCCCTAGTCGGTGCAGACACCTCAGGAACAATCTCTTGAGCTACGCCACTCTCCGGTTCAAGAGACAATACTTCATCAAGTTCTACTTTCCTCCCACTTACTTCTTTCGAGAGAAACTCTTTCTCTAGAAAGGATCCATTCTTGGCAACAAAGGTCTTGCCTTCGGATCTAAGATAGAAGGTATACCCAATAGTTTCTTTAGGGTATCCTATGAAGACGCATTTTTCCGACTTGGGTTCGAGCTTTTCAGGTTGAAGTTTCTTGACATAAGCATCGCATCCCCAAACTTCCAGAAACGACAGCTTAGGTTTCTTGCCAAACCACAATTCATACGGTGTCGTCTCAACGGATTTCGACGGAGCCCTATTTAAAGTGAATGCGGCAGTCTCTATAGCATAACCCCAAAATGATAGCGGTAGATCGGTAAGAGACATCATAGATCGTACCATATCCAATAGGGTGCGATTACGACGTTCGGACACACCATTACACTGTGGTGTTCCAGACGGCGTGAGTTGTGAAACTATTCCACATTTCCTTAAGTGCGTGCCAAATTCGTGACTCAAATATTCTCCCCCACGATCTGATTGTAAGAACTTGATTTTCCTGTCACGTTGATTCTCAACCTCACTCTGAAATTCCTTCAACTTTTCAAAGGACTCAGACTTGTGTTTCATTAAGTAGACATACCCATATATACTCAAGTCATCAGTGAGGGTGAGGACATAACGATAGCCACCGCGAGCCTCAACGCTAATTGGACCGCACACATCAGTATGTATGATTTCCAATAAGTTGGTTGCTCGCTCCATTGTTCCGGAGAACGGAGTCTTGGTCATTTTACCCATGAGCCATGGTTCGCACATGTCAAATGATTCATAATCAAGTGACTCCAAAAGTCCATCTGCATGGAGTTTCTTCATGCGTTCGACACCAATGTGACCGAGGCGGCAGTGCCACAAGTATGTGGGACTATCATTATCAACCTCACATCTTTTGGCATTCACACTATGAACGTGTGTAACATCACGTTCGAGATTAAATAAGAATAAACCATTGACCAGTGGGGCATGACCATAAAACATGTCTCTCATATATATAGAACAACCATTATTCTCAGATTTAAATGAGTAGCCATCTCGCATTAAACGAGATCCAGATACAATATTCATGCTCAAAGCTAGTACTAAATAAGAATTATTGAGGTTTAAAACTAATCTCGTAGGTAAATGCAGAGGTAGCGTGCCGACGGCGATCACATCGACCTTGGAACCATTCCCGACGCGCATCGTCACCTCGTCCTTCGCCAGTCTCCGTTTATTCCGCAGTTCCTATTTCAAGTTACAAATATGAGCAACTGCACCGGTATCAAATACCCAGGAGCTACTACGAGCGCTGGTAAGGTACACATCAATAACATGTATATCACATATACCTTTGGTATTGCCGGCCTTCTTTTCCACTAAGTACTTGGGGCAGTTCCGCTTCCAGTGACCGTTTCCCTTGCAATAAAAGCACTCAGTCTCAGGCTTGGGTCCATTCTTTGACTTCTTCCCGGCAGCTTGCTTACTGGGCGCGGCAACTCCCTTGCCATCCTTCTTGAAGTTCTTTTTACCATTGCCTTTCTTGAACTTAGTGGTTCTATTCACCATCAACACTTGATGTTCCTTTTTGATTTCCACCTCCGCTGATTTCAGCATTGAATATACCTCGGGAATGGTCTTTTCCATCCTCTGCATATTGAAGTTCATCACAAAGCTCTTATAGCTAGGTGGGAGCGACTGAAGGATTCTGTCAACGACCGCATCATCCGGGAGATTAACTCCCAGCCGAGACAAGCGGTTATGCAGCCCAGACATTTTGAGTATGTGCTCGCTGACAGAACTGTTCTCCTCCATCTTACAACTGTAGAATTTGTCAGAGACTTCATATCTCTCGACCCGGGCGTGAGCTTGGAAAACCATTTTCAGCTCTTGGAACATCTCATATGCTCTGTGTTGCTCAAAACGCTTTTGGAGCCCCGGTTCTAAGCTGTAATGCATGCCGCACGGAACCAGGGAGTAATCATCACTACGTGTCTGCCAAGCGTTCATAACGTCTTGTTCTGCAGGGAAAACAGGTGCTTCACCTAGCAGTGCATCAAGGACATATGCTTTCCTGGCAGCTATGAGGATAATCCTCAGGTTACGGACCCAGTCTGTGTAGTTGCTGCCATCGTCTTTCAGCTTGGTTTTCTCTAGGAACGCGTTGAAGTTGAGGGCAACATTAGCATGGGCCATTTGATCTACAAGACATATTGCAAAGATTTTAGATTATGTTCATGATAATTAAGTTCATCTAATCAAATTATTAATGAACTCCCACTCAGATAGACATCCCTCTAGTCATCTAAGTGATACATGATCCGAGTCAACTAGGCTGTGTATGATCATTACGTGAGACGGACTAGTCATCATCGGTGAACATTTTCATGTTGATCGTATCTTCTATACAACTCATGTTCGACCTTTTGGTCTTCCGTGTTCCGAGGCCATGTCTGTACATGCTAGGTTGTCAAGTCAACCTAAGTGTATTGCGTGTGTAAATCTGGCTTACACCCGTTGTATGCGAACGTTAGAACCTATCACACCCGATCATCACGTGGTGCTTCGGAACAACAGACCTTAGCAACGGTGCACAGTTAGGGGGAACACTTTCTTGAAATTATTGCGAGGGATCATCTTGTTTATGCTACCGTCATTCTAAGCAAATAAGATGTAAAACATGATAAACATCACATGCAATCAAATAGTGACATGATATGGCCAATATCATTTTGCTCCTTTTGATCTCCATCTTCGGGGCGCCATGATCATCATCGTCACCGGCATGACACCATGATCTCCATCATCATGATCTCCATCATCGTGTCTTCATGAAGTTGTCTCGTCAATCATTACTTCTACTACTATGGCTAACGGTTAGCGATAAACTAAAGTAATTACATGACGTTTATGTTGACACGCAGGTCATAAATAAATTAAGACAACTCCTATGGCTCCTGCCGGTTGTCATACTCATCGACATGCAAGTCGAGATTCCTATTACAAGAACATGATCAATCTCATACATCACATATATCATTCATCACATCCTTTTGGCCATATCACATCACACGGCACATGCTGCAAAAACAAGTTAGGCGTCCTCTAATTGTTGTTGCAAGTTTTTACGTGGCTGCTATAGGTTTCTAGCAAGAACGTTTCTTACCTACGCCAAAACCACAACGTGATATGCCAATTTCTATTTACCCTTCATAAGGACCCTTTTCATCGAATCCGATCCGACTAAAGTGGGAGAGACAGACACCCGCTAGCCACCTTATGCAACTAGTGGATGTCAGTCGGCGGAACCAGTCTCACGTAAGCGTACGTGTAAGGTCGGTCCGGGCCGCTTCATCTCACGATGCCGCCGAATCAAGATAAGACTAGTAACGGCAAGTAAATTGACAAAATCAACGCCCACAACAACTTGTGTTCTACTCGTGCATAGAAACTACGCATAGACCTAGCTCATGATGCCACTGTTGGGGCACGTAGTAGAATTTTAAAATTTTCTAAGCATCACCAAGATCAATCTATGGAGTCATCTAGCAACGAGGGAGAGGGGAGTGCATCTACATACCCTTGTAGATCGCGAGCGGAAGTGTTCAAGAGAACGGGGTTGATGGAGTCGTACTCGTCGTGATCCAAATCACCGATGACTGAGCGCCGAACGGACGACGCCTCCGCGTTCAACACACGTACGGTTGGGAGAGACGTCTCCTCCTTCTTGATCCAGCAAGGGAAGGAGAGGTTGATGGAGATCCAGCAGCACGACGGCGTGGTGGTGGAAGTAGCAGGATCTCGGCAGGGCTTCGCCAAGCGCAAGCGGGGAGGAGGAGGTGTCACGGGAGGGAGGGAGGCGCCATGGACTTGGGTGCGGCTGCCCTCCCTCCCCTCCACTATATATAGGGGGCCTGGGGGGGCGCCGGCCCCTACAGATTCCATCTAAGGGGAGGGGGCGGCGGCCTAGGGGTGGCTTGGCCCCCAAGGCAGGTGGAGGCGCCCCCACCCCCATAGGGTTTCCAACCCTAGGCGCAAGGGAGGCCCAAGGGGGGCGCACCAGCCCACCAGGGGCTGGTTCCCTTCCCACTTCAGCCCATGAGGCCCTCCGGGATAGGTGGCCCCACCCGGTGGACCCCCGGAACCCTTCCGGTGGTCCCGGTACAATACCGGTGACCCCCGAAACTTTCCCGGTGGCCAAAACTGGACTTCCTATATATAAATCTTTACCTACAGACCATTCCGGAACTCCTCATGACGTCCGGGATCTCATCTGGGACTCCGAACAACTTTCTGGTTACCGCATACTAATATCTCTACAACCCTAGCGTCACCGAACCTTAAGTGTGTAGACCCTACGGGTTCGGGAACCATGCAGACATGACTGAGACAACTCTCCGGCCAATAACCAACAGCGGGATCTGGATACCCATGTTGGCTCCCACATATTCCACGATGATCTCATTGGATGAACCACGATGTTGAGGATTCAATCAATCCCGTATTCAATTCCCTTTGTCAATCGGTACGTTACTTGCCCGAGATTCGATCGTCGGTATTCCAATACCTCGTTCAATCTCGTTACCGGCAAGTCACTTTACTCGTTCCGTAACACATCATCCCGTGACCAACCCTTGGTCACATTGAGCTCATTACGATGATGTTTTACCGAGTGGGCCCAGAGATACCTCTCCGTCATGCGGAGTGACAAATCCTAGTCTCGATTCGTGCCAACCCAACAAACACTTTCGGAGATACCCGTAGTGCACCTTTATAGTCACCCAGTTATGTTGTGACGTTTGGCACACCCAAAGTATTCCTACAGTATCCGTAAGTTGCACAATCTCATGGTCTAAGGAAAAGATACTTGACATTAGAAAAGCTCTTGCAGACGAACTACACGATCTTGTGCTATGCTTAAGATTGGGTCTTGTCCATCACATCATTCTTCTAATGATGTGATCCCGTTATCAATGACATCTAATGTCCATAGTCAGGAAACTATGACTATCTGTTGATCAACAAGCTAGTCAACTAGAGGCTCACTAGGGACATGTTGTGGTCTATATATTCACACATGTATTACGATTTCCGGATAACACAATTATAGCATGAACAATAGACAATTATCATGAACAAGGAAATATAATAATAACCATTTTATTATTGCCTCTAGGGCATATTTCCAACACCGGGCATCTCCTCCGCGGGACGACCCGTCAGCATACCTACAGACATAACGTTGTTAGCAGGCTTCCTCGCCGAACTCCTTTAAAAAGTTCGTTCAAGCACTTACTAAAAATGTCGTGCCGAAGCCATTTATTCTCCTTCACGGACTCCGCAGGGCTTGGACATCCTTCAGTTCCACGCCCAGCCGGATATTGACGTCTTGGAGATCATTTTTCTCCTGCCTGACTCGCGTCAGCATGCGCTCGCCAGCATTTCATTGTCGATCATCACGTGTCGTATCCGCCTCCACGGCCTCCGGATTCACTCTGGGGCCACCTGCAACATCTATTGTTAGGTGTGCATACATGCCGCATACTACATGGTATCGATATTCTTTGCAATAGACAAAAGAGTTACCAGGGGGACCCTTTTTGGACTCCTTCAATGCGGCAACAGTGGCTTGCAGCTGGGCCTTGCACTCGTCCAGCTCTTGAGACAATTGGGAATTCTTCTCCGTAAGAACCTGCACAAATAATGATCCTTAAATCAGTTGCGTCAACTGTTTCAAGTCTCAGGGGCTACTGATACATATAATCGTCAGATTTTCTTACCCGTATATCCCTTACATACTGGTCCGTGGCTCTGGCTAGACCATTTTGAGCAGCACGGATGTACGCGTCTCCGGAATTGAAGGCATCAAATGCCTCTGGCGAGAAACAAGATCACGGAGTACGGCCCGGCGACGCCTATGATTCATGGCGCTCTCCACTTCTGAATTTGTAGTGGATAGTCTATCCGCATCCTCTGTAGGAGGAGCATCCGACGTCTGCCCCATGTTGGCTTCCGCCTCTATGTCCGGCCCTGGAGCCTGACTGGTGGAGGCGTGATCGGCAGCCTCTCCGGATATAGTCTGGCGAGCGTTTTTTCTATTAAAGAAGCATGGACGTCATTGCATTTTGAGAAAGACGACAACCACGGAGCGAGGTTTTGTGTCATACCTCTGCGCGGGCGTCTCCGTCCTGACCGCCTTCCTTTTTGGCCTACCCGGCTTCGGTGCCTCTTGTTGGCGAGTTGTTGCGGGTTCGGCACGGCGTCCCGAATGCCTTCCCTGTAAAACACCATATGTGTATGGTAGGTGAAGTTTCTAAAAGGGGATCCTATTTTTGGAGTTGGGATTTTGGTTTTTCTTACGTGCGACGCAGGGAGCAGTCTGGGATAGTCGGCCGTTATGGCCACCATGGCATCATCGCAGCTCAATTGATAGAATTGCCTGTCTATCAGCTCCACGAATATGTCCGGATCCTCTTCGAGTCCGGGACCGAGGGCCCGGCCAGGGTCCTCTGGTTGTGGAGATGGGTTGTTGACCTCCCTTACAGCTTTTCGCAGTCCCTGCCGTAAAATGGCAAGGTGAGTACCTACGATGAAGAATGCGGGAAGAATGGGAGTGAAGAGGTATAACTCTGTAGGATCGAAAGTATGTCTAGAGGGGGGTGATTAGACTACTGGACCAAATAAAAACTTAACCTTTTCCCAATTTTAGTTCTTGGCAGATTTTAGCTATTGTAGGACAAGTCAAGCAATCATCACACAATTCAAGCAAGCATGCAAAGAGTATATTGGCAGCGGAAAGTAAAGCATGCAACTTGCAAGAATGTAAAGGGAAGGGTTTGGAGAATTCAAACGCAATTGGAGACACGGATGTTTTTCCCGTGGTTCGGATAGGTGGTGCTATCCTACATCCACGTTGATGGAGACTTCAACCCACGAAGGGTAACGGTTGCGCGAGTCCACGGAGGGCTCCACCCACGAAGGGTAATGGTTGCGCGAGTCCACGGAGGGCTCCACCCACGAAGGGTCCACGAAGAAGCAACCACCCACGAAGGGTCCACGAAGAAGCAACCTTGTCTATCCCACCATGGCCATCGCCCACGAAGGACTTGCCTCACTAGCGGTAGATCTTCACGAAGTAGGCGATCTCCTTGCCCTTACAAACTCCTTAGTTCAACTCCACAATCTTTTCGGAGGCTCCCAAGTGACACCTAGCCAATCTAGGAGACACCACTCTCCAAGAAGTAACAAATGGTGTGTTGATGATGAACTCCTTGCTCTTGTGCTTCAAAAGATAGTCTCCCCAACACTCAACTCTCTCTCTCATAGGATTTGGATTTTGTGGAAAGAAGATTTGAGTGGAAAGCAACTTGGGGAAGGCTAGAGATCAAGATTCATATGGTAGGAATGGAATATCTTGGTCTCAACACATGAGTAGGTGGTTCTCTCTCAGAACATATGAGTTGGAATTGTGTATGTGTTCTGATGGCTCTCTCCACGAATGAAGAGGAGGTGGAGGGGTATATATAGCCTCCACACAAAATCCAACCGTTACACACAGTTTTCCAATCTCGGTGGGACCGAATCAACAAACTCGGTCGGACCGAAAAGGTAAACCTAGTGACTGTTAGAGATTTTCGGTGGGACTGACATGTAACTCGGTAGGACCGATATGGTTAGGGTTTGGGCATAACGTAATCTCGGTGAGACCGATTACACAAACTCGGTGAGACCGAGTTTGGTAATAAGCTAACCAGAGAGTTGGTCAGGTAAACTCGGTGGGACCGATTTGCTCTTTCGGTGAGACCGAAAAGTTACAAAAAGGAAACAAATAGTTTACACTGCAATCTCGGTGGGACCGATTCGCTCTTTCGGTGGGACCGAAAAGTTACGAAAGGGAAACAGAGAGTTTGCAATCCCATCTCGGTGAGACCGAGATCCCTATCGGTAGAACCGAATTGCTAGGGTTTGGCAGTGGCTTATGACAAGTGAAACTCGGTGGCGCCGGATAGAAAGAATCGGTAGGACCGAGTTTGGCTTAGGGTTTAGGTCATATGTGGATATGGGAAAGTAGTTGAGGGTTTTGGAGCATATCACTAAGCACATGAAGCAAGAGTCTCATTAAGCAACACCTCATCCCTCCTTGATAGTATTGGCTTTTCCTAAAGACTCAATGTGATCTTGGATCACTAAAATATAAAATGAAGAGTCTTGAGCTTTTGAGCTTGAGCCAATCCTTTGTCCTTAGCATTTTGAGGGTTCCACTTTCACATCCATGCCATGCCAATCATTGAGCTTTCCTGAAATAGTCATCTTGGAATAGCATTAGCTCAATGAGCTATATGTTTTTATGAATTACCAAAACCACCTAGGGATAGTTGCACTTTCAATCTCCCCCTTTTTGGTAATTGATGACAACATATAGATCAAAGCTTCGACAAATGATAATAAGCATGAAATATATCGTCGCTTTGAGAAGTATGTGACAAGTAAGAGCTCCCCCTAAATTTGTGCATATTTAAAATTTGCTTTGGACTGCAAATGCACAAAGAGTTAGAGTCATGGGTTACTCTTCCATGTCACATACATCTTGGTGGAGCGCTTAAAATGATAAGAATGAAATACATGCACTCATCACCAAGAATAGTGAATGATCACATAAGATAGGTAAGATGATAATATTAAGCAAACATTAAGTGTAGCTTATGATCAAACACATGATCATCAATGTCTCACGAGCAATGACATAGTATCTCACACAAAAGCAAACAAAGTTCGAAAAACCACCAAATAAAACAAGAGAGAAAAGCAGCACTCTCTCTCTCGAAGCCTATGATCTATACATTTTCTCCCCCTATGGAAACAAGTTACCAAAAAGTTCCTAGAAAATGCATAGTGCTAAGTCGACACTCAGGCGTGATCTTCAGGTGGTGGTGGAGTCCGGAGCACTCCAAGGACGAAGCCTTCTGTAGACGTGGTTGGAGTTGAGGCTGAAGTAGATGCTGGAGCTGGTGGAACTGAAGCTGTAGCTAGTGCAGAAGTGGTGGCTCTGGTGTCAGCAACTGGCACTGCATGTGATCTCTGAGCTCTTGGCACTCTGGCAAATGCATCAGTTGTAGTCTTGCCTCTCCTCTCCTGCATGTCATCCTGGAGCTGCTCCACTGCAGTCTGAATCTCTGTCACTTTGACATCCAAGTCATAGAACTTTTGTTCCATGATCCTCTCTAAGCTCTGCTGATTCTGAGTGAGGGTGGCCAGTCCTTGCTCAATCCTCAGTGTGGATGCAATCAAGTAACCAAGCTGCTCTTGTTTGGTTTTCAAGAAATACTCAGATGCCTCCTCTTGAGTTGGCATCTTGGCAGCTTTCTCCTTCCTTGCCTTCTCCTTCTTTGCTTCTGCTTGTGCAGATGATGGTTCATTCTCATTCATGAAAACTTGATTATCTTCAAAATCTGGACGGATGGGCAGGTGTTCCTTGTCCAATAAGTATATGCCTGTGCCCATCTTGGAGTTGATTAACTCCTGAATTTGAGGGGCATAACCACAGCTCCTCTTCTGATCTGCTGCAGTCCTCTTGATAGTTTCTACTACGAGGCTCATGACCTTGAATTTCTGAGGCACATCAAATACATGAAGCAAATTGATTGCATGGCCTCTGATCATCTTGTGATCACCTGACTTGGGCAACAGAGTGTGCCTAAGGATCCAGTTAATGGTTGGCAGCCCTGATAGAAGATAATGCACAGACCCAAACTTGAAAGTATCAAGTGCCTCGTTTGGAATTTCCTTGTACATATTGGACATAGAGTTGTGGTCCATCTTCTTCTTGGCATAGATATCCAAGTCATCCTCATGCTCCTCTGGGGCATTGATGAGCTGTGCCCACTCAGCAACAGTAGATTGGTACCTCGTACCTTCAGACATCCATGTGATCTTTCCATCTGGGTAGAAATGTGTTGTGGAGTAGAATTGCATAATAAGTTCCTCGTTCCACTTTGTGAGCTTCTGCCCAACAAAGTCTGCTACTCCACAAGCATTGAAGCTGTCTTGCACTCCAGGATAGTGCTCTTCATTGTCCTTGATGTACTCCCAATCAACCCATCTCATGTCACAAACTATGGGCTTCTTGTCCAACAAAACTGTCTCATAGAAGTCCTGTTGTCCCTTAGTGTGAAACCTGTAATCAACAGCAGTTCTTCTCCTTGAAGCATACGGATCTGCTTCTCTCCACTTCCTCAGCCCTGAGTCTCTTCTGAACTTCATGTCCTCAGCCACAGGATGAGCATCATTGTGGTCTGGGATCTTGGGCTTGAGCTTTCTCAAAACATGCTCTTCATCATCTTCTTCAGCAGCTTCAGGCACTGGGGCCTTGTTCTTTTCAGTTGCAGGTATGCTCCTCGTATTTCTCTTTGGAGCTGTCTTGACCTTTGATGCAGCCTTGGGTGCTTCCTTGGGCTTAGATGCAGTAGCCCCTGATTTGATAGCATCATCCATTAGCTTGGGTGCCTTAGGTGCTGGTGCAGCAACCTCTTCTTCTTCCTCTTCTTCCATGATGGAAGCCTTTCCAAGCACTCTGGCTACAGTCTTCTTGACCCTTTCCTTCCTTTTCTTTCCTTCAGCAGCAACTGGCTCTATGGTTGCAGGCTTTTCAGGAATCTGAGTTGAGGCTCTGGCCTTTGGCATAGGCTGCCTACCTGCTGGCCTTTTGATTTTCAATCCTGTCTTTGTGCCTTGAGCTGAGCCATGTTCCTTCTCGAGCACTACTCTCTTTGAAGTTGCTTCCTCTTCTGCCACATAGTCCTCATCCTCTGATTCTGAGGTTCTCTTCTTCCTTTGTCTTGTGGCAGCTTTTGGCAGATTGCTAGGGGTGCTCCTGCTGCCTTCATCTAAAGAACTTGAGGGACTAGTGCCCTCACTCATCTGCACTGGCTGTTCTGACATGTTCTGGCTATCACTTTGGTCTGACATGATGAACAAGCTGACTGTTGACCCTGTGAATAGTTTATAGATGAGGTAGAGTGGATGAGCATCACAAAATGCAAAGATTTTTGCAAAAGAATAATTCAAAAACTTAGTTTTAGTTTCCCACTGAAAGCATCCCGGATCTACCGATTTCTAAACTCGGTGATACCGAAGCAGTTTTGGCAACTAAACTAGTGAACTCGGTCAGACCGAGTCACAGTTCGGTGGCACCGAGACTGCTAGGGTTTCACAGAGTTCCAAAATCGGTCACACCGATAAGTAATTCTCGGTCAGACCGAGTCTCACTTGTGCAATGGCATAAGCCAAATCGGTGGGACCGAGTTTTTCAACTCGGTGGGTCCGAGATGGTTTCGCGGAAACCTAACCCTAAAATTTTCGAATTAAACCTAATCTACGAGTTCATTGACTGGATAGAAGTTTAACAAACGTGGCAAGAATCATGATGATCACAATGTGCTAAGAATCGGATTGGGGAATAGCATAAAGATCGAGTCCATACCCTAGTTCGGCGGAGACTCGCTACGGCGGCAACGGCGGGGTTGAATTTCCGTTGACGACGACGGAGACCAGCGACTGGAGGCGGCTGGCGGCGAGGAGATGATCCGGAGACCAAGTTGGCAGAGCAGGCTATCACGCGGGCAAAGGGGTTCGGAGAAATTTCCAAATTTTTGCCCGTGACTATATATAGCCCGACCCTGTCGGTGTGACCGAGTGGAACAACTCGGTGGCACCGAGATGCAAAACTGTATACAGTTGTTGCAACTCGGTGTGACCGAATGGTTCAAATCGGTTGCACCGAGATCGAAAACCTAGATCAACTTAATGATCTCGGTAGGACCGAAAGTAGGGTATCGGTCAGACCGAGAATCATAAAGAGGTTTTGGAAGTTTAAGTCTATGACGAATCGGGGACTCCGAGCGCTCCTCACACAGAGTGGTTCGAATCTGACTTGATCAAATTTTGTGATGTAGCATGAATAGAGTTTGAGACGAGAAAAGCATAGATAGCTAGAGGAGGTTCTTAGGCATTCTTGTCCATCCACTTGGCAAAAGGAAATAAAACCAAACAATCAAAATAACAAGTGGATGTCCTCGAATGAGTAAAATATGCAACCAGCATGCTCACACAATAA
The DNA here is from genome assembly GCF_056163025.1 of Triticum urartu. Lineage (NCBI taxonomy): Eukaryota > Viridiplantae > Streptophyta > Magnoliopsida > Poales > Poaceae > Triticum > Triticum urartu. The sequence goes on from NC_141877.1 coordinate 599,787,454, forward strand.
GATGGCAAATGAAATATGTGACAAGGCATGCACAACCAATTCTAGCATCTATCAAGCAATTTGCGATGACAAGGTCATCTATATATGAGTATATTGACTTAGGAGTCAAGTGAGAACACTTGATCATAGGTCATACTCATCGTTTAAGCTCAAGTGGGGTTACCACTTTTACATAAAGCATTGTTGTGTTCACATCTTTAGAGTTGCTTTAGCTCAAGTCTTAGAGTAAAGCTCCCCCTAGATGTGATATCCCCCCTTAGAGGGATGAACTAACCTCGGGTTTTGTCGATGATGATTTCATGTAGATGTTGAAGATGTGGATGCTCAATGTTGATGTAGATCACTTGGAGCTATCCATTTGAGTGAATTGCACTTTCAATACCTACATGGGTTAGTCCCACAAGGAACAAACAAGGATATCCATAGACATAGAGTGATGCACACACAAGATGATGTCCATGAAAACTTTTAGGTTACCTTGTCCCTTGTCTTACCAACAAGAGGGTTTGTGACTCCTTGAACTAGTGCAAGATGTGGAAGTTGATTGCACTTGTTCTTGCCAAAATGATAAGAGTGAAGTATGTTGGCGGAGTCACCCTCAAGAACTCTCTAGTTCTTCTTCTTTTGGATCCACACCATCTTGATGGGAATCCTTGGAGTTGTAGTCGTACTTGATGAAGTGGAACTTGAAGTAGTCTTGGGAATCCACTTGACTAAGGTCTTAGGAGCTTCTTCAAATGCATCAATTTCCTCTTGAAGCTTGTCCTTGCCTTTTTGCTTGTAGTCTTGTGGTGGAAGATCATCTTGAGCTTGTGTCCCCTTGAAAGAAGTATCATACTTCTCTTGTTGAGGAACAAACTTTGTCTTGGGGTATTGATCTTCTTCCCACTCAACTCCATTGGCATTGAACTTTCGTTCAAAACCAACACCTTGATTCTTCCGGTGCATTCCTTGCTTGCGCACAATTTCCTCGAATTGCTTACTCCCGGCAAGGCTTTTGTACACTCCTTTCTCTATAATTCCCTTCAATAAGCTATTTTCTTGCTCAAGTGTAACTTGGCTAAGAGAATCATTAGTGGAATAAAGAGAACTACTAGAAGCAACAATATTGGATTTAGCATGATCATTGTTACTGCTAGAGGAAGAATCTTTCTTGTTCTTGTTACTAGACTTGACTTGAGGCATGTAAGTGGATAAGAGTAAACGCTTGGCAATGTAAGAAGAACTTTTCTTGCGGAGATCATCATTGATTGCTTTTAAGAACTCATGCTCTTGCTCAAGATTGAGCTTTTCAAAGCGTAATTTCTCATGAGCTCTTAAAAGTTCTCGATGATCTTCGAAGATAGTTTCATGAGCTAACTTAAGAGTGTTTAGTTCTTTAGTTAGAGCCTCAATCTTCTCCTTATCATTGTCATTCGTTTTATCTTGATTAGCATGATTAATTGATGTTTCATCATAGTATTCATCACTAGAGTTGTCAACAAGCAAATCATCACCTAACAAGTCATCTTCATCACTATTGAAATCAACATACTCGGGGTGTGTTACCTTAGGACCTTTGGCCATGAAGCATCTTCCAATTCCTTCATTTGGTGAGTCAAATATGTCGTAGGAGTTGGTTGACACAAGTGCTAGACCGGCAACACCTTCATCTTGAGTATCTTCGGAGTCGGAGTGATAACTTCTCTCGGAGTGGCTGTCGGAGTCGGAGCCGGATACCCATTCACCAACATGAGCTTGATGTCTTAGTTTTGTGTAGCTCCTTGATGATTTTTCCTTCCTTTCCGAATCCTTGCTTCTCCGTGAGTATCTTCGTTCATAACGATCATCTCTACTCCTTCTCTCTCTTGGTGGTGATTCTTTGCTTCTTCTTTTTGGAGAATCTTCTCTTCTCTTGTAGGGAGCCGTACACTCATTGGAATAGTGTCCGGGTCTTCCACAACTGTAGCAGTTTCGCTCTCGACTAGAAGATCTTTTGTCATTGTAGGACCTTGACTTGAAGCTTCTATCTTTGCTTCTACTCTTGTAGAACTTGTTGAAGTTCTTCACCATTAAGCTCAATTCTTCATTGAAGTTTTGTTTCTCACTTGATGATGTAGGGGCTTCACATGAGGCTTTGTAGGCACCACTTGATTTGTTGTGAAGTTCCTCTTTATCCTTAAGTGACATCTCATGAGCAACAATTCTTCCAATCACCTCCGTTGGCTTGAGATCTTTGTAATTGGGCATCATTTGGATCAATGTGCACACGGTATCATATTTTCCATCCAAGGCTCTTAGAATCTTCTTGATGATGAATCTATCGGTCATCTCTTCACTTCCTAAGCCGGCAATCTCATTTGTGATGAGAGCAAGCCTAGAGTACATTTCAGCGACACCTTCACCATCCTTCATTTTGAACTTGTCAAGTTGACTTTGAAGCACATCCAACTTGGATTCCTTGACGGAGTCGGTACCTTCGTGCATATCAATCAAAGTGTCCCAAATTTCCTTTGCATTCTCAAGACAGCTGATTTTGTTGAATTCTTCGGGGCACAATCCGTTGAAGAGAATATCACAAGCTTGAGCATTGTATTGCAACATCTTCAACTCATCCGCGGTAGCTTCACGGTTTGGTTCTTTCCCATCAAAGAAGTCACCTTGCAAACCAACACATACAATAGCCCAAACGGCGGGGTTATGTCCAAGAATATGCATTTTCATTTTATGCTTCCAACTAGCAAAATTAGTACCATCAAAGTAAGGACCTCTACGGTGATAATTTCCCTCGCTAGACGCCATACTCTCCTAGGTTGTGAAACCAAGGCTATGACCACCAAAAGCTATGGAGATCAAAGCAAATGGAGACCAAAGCTCTGATACCACTTGTAGGGTCAAAAGTATGTCTAGAGGGGGGGTGATTAGACTACTTGACCAAATAAAAACTTAACCTTTTCCCAATTTTAGTTCTTGGCAGATTTTAGCTATTGTAGGACAAGTCAAGCAATCATCACACAATTCAAGCAAGCATGCAAAGAGTATATTGGCAGCGGAAAGTAAAGCATGCAACTTGCAAGAATGTAAAGGGAAGGGTTTGGAGAATTCAAACGCAATTGGAGACACGGATGTTTTTCCCATGGTTCGGATAGATGGTGCTATCCTACATCCACGTTGATGGACACTTCAACCCACGAAGGGTAACGGTTGCGCGAGTCCACGGAGGGCTCCACCCACGAATGGTAATGGTTGCGCAGTCCATGGAGGGCTCCACCCACGAAGGGTCCACGAAGAAGCAACCACCCACGAAGGGTCCACGAAGAAGCAACCTTGTCTATCCCACCATGGCCATCGCCCACGAAGGACTTGCCTCACTAGCGGTAGATCTTCACGAAGTAGGCGATCTCCTTGCCCTTACAAACTCCTTGGTTCAACTCCACAATCTTGTCGGAGGCTCCCAAGTGACACCTAGCCAATCTAGGAGACACCACTCTCCAAGAAGTAACAAATGGTGTGTTGATGATGAACTCCTTGCTCTTGTGCTTCAAAAGATAGTCTCCCCAACACTCAACTCTCTCTCATAGGATTTGGATTTTGTGGAAAGAAGATTTGAGTGGAAAGCAACTTGGGGAAGGCTAGAGATCAAGATTCATATGGTAGGAATGGAATATCTTGGTCTCAACACATGAGTAGGTGGTCCTCTCTCAGAACATATGAGCTGGAATTGTGTATGTGTTCTGATGGCTCTCTCCACGAATGAAGAGGAGGTGGAGGGGTATATATAGCCTCCACACAAAATCCAACCGTTACACACAGTTTTCCAATCTCGGTGGGACCGAATCAACAAACTCGGTCGGACCGAAAAGGTAAACCTAGTGACCGTTAGAGATTTTCGGTGGGACTGACATGCAACTCGGTAGGACCGATATGGTTAGGGTTTGGGCATAACGTAATCTCGGTGAGACCAATTACACAAACTCGGTGAGACCGAGTTTGGTAATAAGCTAACCAGAGAGTTGGTCAGGTAAACTCGGTGGGACCGATTTGCTCTTTCGGTGAGACTGAAAAGTTACAAAAAGGAAACAAAGAGTTTACACTGCAATCTCGGTGGGACCGATTCGCTCTTTCGGTGAGACCAAAAAGTTACGAAAGGGAAACAGAGAGTTTGCAATCCCATCTCGGTGAGACCGAGATCCCTATCAGTAGAACCGAATTGCTAGGGTTTGGCAGTGGCTTATGACAAGTGAAACTCGGTGGCGCCGGATAGAAAGAATTGGTAGGACCGAGTTTGGCTTAGGGTTTAGGTCATATGTGGATATGGGAAAGTAGTTGAGGGTTTTGGAGCATATCACTAAGCACATGAAGCGAGAGGCTCATTAAGCAACACCTCATCCCTCCTTGATAGTATTGGCTTTTCCTAAAGACTCAATGTGATCTTGGATCACTAAAATATAAAATGAAGAGTCTTGAGCTTTTGAGCTTGAGCCAATCCTTTGTCCTTAGCATTTTGAGGGTTCCACTTTCACATCCATGCCATGCCAATCATTGAGCTTTCCTGAAATAGTCATCTTGGAATAGCATTAGCTCAATGAGCTATATGTTGTTATGAATTACCAAAACCACCTAGGGATAGTTGCACTTTCAAACTCACCCAGCTTGGAGGGTTGTACATGGAGAATCCATCCCGTGGCTTTATAAGGATGAACTCCTCTTCCTCTCCCTTGAACAACTCAGACAGAATTTTTGCTAAAGCGGCAGCGGAGTCCGGTCCTTATGCCCGCAACGGGTGGCATCATCTTCCCCGTTAAAACACCATAGGGGGTGCCCTCGATATTGAAGTGGTTGCACTCCCTGCATTATGCATATTGACATAACCTCGATTATTGTCAATCCTGATTGAGCCAGCGCTTTAATCCGGTTCATCGGGTAGAGGACTTCTCCGTTGTCTTCCTCCTGGGGGCTCCGTGGGCGCCAGCTTCGGCGTTTCTTCAAAGGAGCATTGTTGACCTCAGGAAGACCCCGCCAAACAGGGTCTGGAAGGGGGACGTCCTCCATATAAAACCACTCCGAAGGCCAGTCTTCGGACGTCTTCTTCGGAGTACCGGATAGGTATCCGGTTTCGGCGATGCGCCATATTTCAGCTCCGCCCACTTGATAAAGTGACCCCTTCTGTGTGCGGGGCACAAGGCAAAATAACCTCTTCCACAGCTCGAAATGAGCCTCGCAGCCCAGAAATAGCTCACAAAGGGCAACGTAGCCGGCGATGTGTAATATGGAAGCAGGGGTGAAATTATGCAGTTGGAGGCCGTAAAACTCCAGGAGCCCGCGGAGGAACGGATGAATTGGAAATCCGAGTCCCCTTAGTAAGTAAGGGACAAGGCACACCCGCTCCCTTTAGAGGGGCTGGGGAAGCTCTCCACTTGCTCCCCGCCATTATAGGTGGCGAGCCCGGCTTGGACGGGGACCATATACGCTGGAGGGAGAAATCCCTGAGTCTGCAGCTCTACTAATCGACTGTGCGGGACGGAACACCTCTCCCAATCCCCGGGTTTAGGGCTACGGGGGCGGGAGGAGGAGCTGCGGTGGTCGGCCATGTTGGAGTGGATTTTTCCAAAGCGCACTCCGATGGATTCTCGCCGTGGGAGGATGGTATGGATTGGATCTAAGAATCCCCATCCCTTTAATAGACAATTTATTTACCTGGATAGGGGGGCGAATGTAAAAACAGCCTGGCTCCTCGCATTCATTCGATGCATGGGAGATAGCCCTTATTGGGCACAGAAGCCAAGAAGTCCAACATTTATGGGGCCGGACATTACTTAACAGATATTCAAGATTTGGAGAAGAACCCTCCTTGCAATGCCGAAGACAATACTGCGCGCCGGACTCAACGTCATTGAAGCCTGGTTCGGGGGCTACTGAGGGAGTCCTGGATTAGGGGGTCTCCGAACAGCCGGACTATATCCTTTGGCCGGACTATTAGACTATGAAGATACAAGATTGAAGACTTCGTCTCGTGTCCGTATGGGACTCTACTTGGCGTGGAAGGCAAGCTAGGCAATACGGATATGTATATCTCCTCCTTTGTAACCGACCTTGTGTAACCCTAGCCCCCACCGGTGTCTATATAAACTAGAGGGTTTTAGTCCATAGAACAACATACAATCATACCGTAGGCTAGCTTCTAGGGTTTAGCCTCTTTGATCTCATGGTAGATCAACTCTTGTAAATACTTATATCATCAAGAACAATCAAGCAGGACGTAGGGTATTACCTCCATCAAGAGGGCCTAAACCTGCGTAAACATCGTGTCCCCTGCCTCCTGTTACCATCCGCCTTAGATGCACAGTTCGGGACCCCCTACCCGAGATCCGCCGGTTTTGATACCGACAGTTGTACCTTCTAGTTTCATCCATCTCATGCTCATCAAAAGGAATCCACTAACAAGGTTGATCAAGTCTTGTTAACGAACTCATTCCGAATAACATGGAACCGGAGAAATTTCGAATAACACTATGTTACCTCAACGGGGATATGCACATCCCCAATAATAAGAATATCATATTTCTTCTTGACAGTAGGAAGAGTAAATTCAAAACCTCCAAATATAATCGATGGAATTTTTCCAATAGAGTTGATACTATGAACTTGAGGTTGTTTCCTCGGAAAGTGTACCGTATGCTCATTACCATTAACATGAAAAGTTACATTGCCTTTAGTGCAATCAATAACAGCCCCTGCAGTATTCAAAAAGGATCTTCCAAGAATAATAGACATACTATCGTCCTCGGGAATATCAAGAATAACAAAGTCCGTTAAAATAGTAATGTTTGCAACTACAACAGGCACATCCTCACAAATACCGACATGTATAGCAGTTGATTTATCAGCCATTTGCAAAGATATTTCAGTAGGTGTCAACTTATTCAAATCAAGTCTACGATATAAAGAGAGAGGCATAACACTAACACCGGCTCCAATATCACATAAAGCAGTTTTAACATAGTTTCTTTTAATGGAGCATGGTATAGTGGGTACTCCTGGATCTCCAAGTTTCTTTGGTATTCCACCCTTAAAAGTATAATTAGCAAGCATGGTGGAAATGTCAGCTTCCGGTATCTTTCTCTTATTTTTAACAATTTCTTTCATATACTTAGCATAAGGATTCATTTTAAGCATAACAGTTAATCGCATATGCAAAAAGATAGGTCTAATCATTTCAGCAAATCGCTCAAAATCCTCATCATCCTTTTTCTTGGATGGTTTGGGAGGAAAATGCATGGGTTTCTGAACCCATGGTTCTCTTTCTTTACCATGTTTCCTAGCAACAAAGTATTTCTTATCATAACGTTGATTCTTTGATTGTGGGTTATCAAGATCAACAGCAGGTTCAATTTCTATATCATTATCATTACTAGGTTGAGCATCATCATGAACATTATCATTAACATTATCACTAGTTTCAGGTTCATTACCATATTGTGTTTCAGCATCAGAAATAGAAATATCATTTGGATTCTCAGATGGTTGAGCAATAGGTTCACTAGAAGCATGCAAAGTCCTATCATTTTTCTTTTTCTTTCTTTTAGAAGGACTAGGTGCATCTATATTATTTCTCTGAGAATCTTGCTATCTTAGGATGGCCTTCAGGATACAAAGGTTCTTGAGTCATTCTACCAGTTCTAGTAGCCACTCTAACAGCATAATCATTATTCTTACTATTCAATTCATTGAGCAAATCATTTTGAGCTTTAAGTACTTGTTCTACTTGAGTGGTAACCATAGAAGCATGTTTACTAATAATTTTAAGTTCACCTTTAACATTAGCCATATAATCACCCAAGTGTTCAAGCATATTTGAATTGTATTTCAATTGTCTACCAAAATAAGCATTGAAGTCTTCTTGCTTAACCATAAATTTATCAAACTCATCTAAGCATGGGCTAGCAAACTTAGTAAATGGGATTTCAGCTTTGTCATATCTATAGAGAGAATTTACCTTTACTACCTGTGTCGGGTTATCAAGACCATGTACTTCTTCAATAGGTAATGGATTAAGATCATATGTTTCTTCAACGGGCGGTAAATTAAGACCGTGTATTTCTTCAATAGGAGGTAAATTCTTAACATCTTCAGCTTAATACCTTTTTCTTTCATAGATTTCTTTGCCTCTTGCATGTATTTAGGACTGAGAAATAGAACACCTCTCTTCTTCGGAGTTGGTTTAGGAATAGGCTCAGGAAGTGTCCAATTATTTTCATTTTTCAACATATTATTCAATAGAATTTCAGCTTCATCTGGTGTTCTTTCCCTGAAAACAGAACCAGCACAACTATCCAGGTAATCTCTGGAAGCATCGGTTAGTCCATTATAAAGGATATTAAGTATTTCATTTTTCTTAAGAGGGTGATCAGGAAAAGCATTAAGTAATTGGAGAAGCCTCCCCCAAGCTTGTGGGAGACTCTCTTCCTCAATTTGCACAAAATTATATATATCCCTTATGGCAACTTGTTTCTTGTGAGGAGGGAAATATTTAGCAGAGAAGTAATGAATCATATCCTGGGGACTACGCACACAACCAGGATCAAGAGAATTAAACCATATCTTAGCATCACCCTTTTAATGAGAACGGGGATATTTTAAGGATATAAAAGTAGCGAGTTCTCTCATCTTTAGTGAACAGGGTGGCTATATTATTTAATTTAGTAAGATGTGCCACAATAGTTTCAGATTCATAGCCATGAAAAGGATCAGATTCAACCAAAGTAATTATATTAGGATCAACAGAGAATTCATAATCCTTATCGATAACACAGATAGGTGAAGTAGCAAAAGCAGGGTCAGGTTTCATTCTAGCATTAAGAGATTGCTGCTTCCATTTAGCTAATAACCTCTTGAGTTCGTATCTATCTTTGCAAGATAAAATAGCTAGAGCAGCTTCTTTTTCAAAAACATAACCCTCAGGAATAACAGGTGATTCATATTTATTAGGGGAAGAGTCTTCATCATCACTTTCATCAGTATTATCAGATTCAATATTTTCACGCTCTCTAACCCTAGCAAGTTGTTCATCAAGAAATTCACCAAGTGGCACAGTAGTATCAAGCATAGAAGTAGTTTCATCATAAGTATCATGCATAGCAGAAGTGGCATCATCAATAACATGCGACATATCAGAACGAATAGCAGAAGCAGGTTTAGGTGTCGCAAGCTTACTCAAAACAGAGGGTGAATCAAGTGCAGAGCTAGATGGCAGTTCCTTACCTCCCCTCGTAGTTGAGGGATAAATATTGGTTTTTGGATCTCTCAAGTTCTTCATAATGATAAGAAGATATAAATCCCAAGTGACTCAAAGAATAGAGCTATGCTCCCCGGCAACGGCGCCAGAAAATAGTCTTGATAACCCACAAGTATAGGGGATCGCAACAGTTTTCGAGGGTATAGTATTCAACCCAAATTTATTGATTCGACACAAGGGGAGCCAAAGAATATTCTCAAGTATTAGCAGATGGGTTGTCAGTTCAACCACACCTAGAAACTTAATATCTGCAGCAAAGTATTTAGTAGCAAAGTAATATGATAGTGGTGGTAACGGTAGCAAAAGGTAACAGTAGCAAAAGTAATGTTTTTGGTATTTTGTAGTGATGATAGCAATAGCAGCGGAAAAGTAAATAAGCGAAGAACAATATATGGAAAGCTCGTAGGCAATGGATCAGTGATGGAGAATTATGCCGGATGCGGTTCATCATGTAACAGTCATAACCTAGGGTGACACAGAACTAGCTCCAATTCATCAATGTAATGTAGGCATGTATTCCGAATATAGTCATACGTGCTTATGGAAAAAAAAACTTGCATGACATCTTTTGTCCTACCCTCCCGTAGCAACGGGGTCCTAGCGGAAACTAAGGGATATTAAGGCCTCCTTTTAATAGAGTACCGGACCAAAGCATTAACACATAGTGAATACATGAACTCCTCAAACTACGGTCATCACCGGTAAGTATCCCGATTATTGTCACTTCGGGGTTAACGGATCATAACACATAATAGGTGACTATAGACTTGCAAGATAGGATCAAGAACTCTCATATATTGATGAAAACATAATAGGTTCAGATCTGAAATCATGGCACTCGGGCCCTAGTGACAAGCATTAAGCATAGCAAAGTCATAGCAACATCAATCTCAGAACATAGTGGATACTAGGGATCAAACCCTAACAAAACTAACTCGATTACATGATAAATCTCATCCAACCCATCACCGTCCAGCAAGCCTACGATGGAATTACTCACGCACGGCGGTAAGCATCATGAAATTGGTGATGGAGGATGGTTGATGATGACGATGGGACTCCAGATCAGCCCTCCCGAGAGGTTTTAGGGCTTGGCAGCGGCTCCGTATCGTAAAACGTGATGAATCCTTCTTCTTTATTTTTTCTCCTCGAAAGCAAATATATAGAGTTGGAGTCGAGGTCGGAGGAGCTCCAGGGGCCCATGAGGTAGGGGGCGCGCCCCCCACCCTCGTGGCTAGGGTGTGGGCCCCCTGGTCTTCATCTTTTGCAAGGATTTTTTATTATTTCTGAAAAGATGTTCCGTGAAGTTTCAGGTCATTCCGGGAACTTTTGTTTTTGCACATAAATAACACCATGGTAATTCTACTGAAAATAGAGTCAATCCGGGTTAGTTCCATTCAAATCATGCAAGTTAGAGTCCAAAACAAGGGCAAAAGTGTTTGGAAAAGTAGATACGACGGAGACGTATCAGCAATAGATACTCTCGGGAGCATCGTTGTAAACAGCCGACACAGTTGCTCACAATTCAAGTGGGTGATCATGGGGAAGTGCTCACGGATGAAGCTGTTCATGCGATGGAACTGCTCGATGAGCCCGCACCAAGAGCAGCCAATCCAGAGTGTTGTGCCATCTCAACGCATGTTGTTTCCGATGGTGAGACGCCGCGCACCATCCAGATCCGCGCCTTGGTGGGCAACCATGTTATGCTTCTGTTGGTTGATTCCGGAAGCAGGCACATCTTCATATCGTCGACGTTTGTTGAGCGCATTGCTGCAACAACTACGCCACTACCACCGGTGGTGGCCCGAGTGGCCAATGGCGAGCGGCTGACTTGTGACAAGATCATTCCCGACGTCAAGTGGTGGTTGCAAGGGCATGCGTTCACAACGGACATGCGTCAGTTACCGTTGGGTGCATACGATGGAGTGTTAGGCTTGGATTGGCTGGAACAATTCAGTCTTATGAACTGCCACTGGCTGGAGAAGACATTCACCTTCGAGCATGAAGGCGCCACGATCACGTTGCAAGGTTTGTCTTTGTCTAATGGCTCATCAGTATGGTTATCCCTCAATATGAGGTGGGTTGGTTCTCGTTGTAACAGCTAATCTCGCTTGTGGTATGTGTTTGTGCTCCTTGAGATGCATGATGTTGTGGAGTGATGAATCAAAGGATTGAGGTTTGCTCTATTGTTCATGGTTATTTTGTTTGGTTACGGCGAGTGAATTGCAAAAACCACCACATTTGAAGTTGTCATACACAATTGCCACCACATTTCTTGTGCGCCCCAAAAATCTACCATTTTTCTTGCTAATTTTTTCAATAAACTTAAATGACCAATTTAGAACAAATGAAACCAATTTCTGACATGTCGGGCCTGCTCGTTAGGTCCATGTGGCACTAAAAGTCAACCCAAACATCATTGACTGTTAAGTTGGATGTAGGACCCATCTGTTAGAGTCCCATCCACAACTTTCGTCCAACGGTGGACGCCTCTGCTTGCACCGACCGCGCGCCGCTCCGGCCGACCTCCACCCACGTCGCCGTGATATGTCTCCAACGTATCTATAATTTTTTATTGTTCCATGCTATTATATTATCTGTTTTGGATGTTAATGGGCTTTATTTTACACTTTTATATTATTTTTGGGACTAACCTATTAACCGGAGGCCTAGCCCAAATTGCTGTTTTTTTGCCTATTTCAGTGTTTCGCGAAAAAGAATATCAAACGGAGTCCAAACGGAATGAAACCTTCGGGAGCGTGATTTTTGGAACAAACGTGATCCAGCGGACTTGGAGTGGACGTCAAGCAATCAACGAGGCGGCCACGAGACAGGGGGCGCGCCCTCCCCCCTTGTGGGCCCCTCGTGGCTCCACCGACCTACTTCTTCCTCCTATATATGTTCACATATCCTGAGAACATCGAGGAGCACCACGAAACCCTATTTCCACTGCCGCAACCTTCTGTACCCAAGAGATCCCATCTTGGGGTCTTTTCCGGAGCTCCGCCGGGGGGGCATTGATCACGAAGGGCCTCTACATCAACTCCATGGCCCCTCCGATGATGTGTGAGTAGTATACTTCAGACCTTCGGGTCCATAGCTAGTAGCTAGATGGCTTCTTCTCTCTCTCTTTGGATCTCAATACAAAGTTCTCCTCGATTCTCTTGGAGATCTACTCGATGTAATCTTCTTTTGCGGTGTGTTTGTCGAGATCCGATGAATTGTGGGTTTATGATGAAGTCTATCTATGAACAATATTTGAATCTTCTCTGAAACCTTTTATGTATGATTGGTTATTTTTGCAAGTCTCTTCGAATTATCAGTTTGGTTTGGCCTACTAGATTGATCTTTCTTGCAATGGGAGAAGTGCTTAGCTTTGGGTTCAATCTTGCGGTGCTCGATCCCAGTGACAGAAAGGGAAACGACACGTATTGTATTGTTGCCATCGAGGATAAAAAGATGGGGTTTATATCATATTGCATGAGTTTATCCCTCTACATCATGTCATCTTGCTTAAAGCGTTACTCTGTTCTTATGAAGTTAATACTCTAGATGCATGCTGGATAGCGGTCGATGTGTGGAGTAATAGTAGTAGATGCAGGCAGGAGTCGGTCTACTTGTCACGGACGTGATGCCTGTATACATGATCATATCTAGATATTCTCATAATTATTCGCTTTTCTATCAATTGCTCGACAGTAATTTGTTCACCCACCGTAATACTTATGCTATCTTGAGAGAAGCCACTAGTAAACCTATGGCCCCCGGGTCTATTTTCCATCATACAAGTTTCTAATCTATTTTATTTCGTAATCTTTACTTTCAATCTATATCATAAAAATATCAAAAAATTTATCTTATTACTATTATCTCTATCAGATCTCACTATTGCAAGTGGCCGTGAAGGGATTGCCAACCCCTTTATCGTGTTGGTTGCGAGGTTCCTATTTGTTTGTATAGGTACGAGGTGACTCGTGCGTGGTCTCCTACTAAATTGATACCTTGATTCTCAAAAACTGAAGAAAATACTTACGCTACTTTGCTGCATCACCCTTTCCTCTTCAAGGAAACCAACGCATGCTAAGAGGTAGCACGCCGTCCCGGCCTCCCTCTGGCGGTGCAACCACCGCAGACCTGCGCGCATAGTCGCCCCAACCCACCCCGCACCGGGATGTGGAACACCTCCCCTCTGCTCCACCTCCGACGAGGGCTCGAGGTGCTCTGCCTCAATGCAGACAGCGAGCAGTGCCCTCCTCCTACCAACACCGTCCGCGGCTGGATGAGATCGCAAGGCGCCTCGGCAGCAGTGTGCGGAGTGGTGCAGCTAGCGTGTATGGCGGCTGGTGCGGCTCATGAGGCGTCCCTCCTTGGTGGCCGACGAGCGATATGTCTCGGCTCGCCGCCGCGGATGGAAATGGTGACATGGTGTATCACGCGCTCCCTCGAGCAGGCATGGTCGCCGCCACATCATGCGTGGTAGCTCACCACGTTTGCAGGAGCGGGATGTGGCACCCGTGGCCGCATGGCGAAGTAGAGCAGCAGGAAGCGGCGGCTGCAGCGAGCAGCAGCGCCACGCCATGGCCGAAGATTGGTGGCGTCCATGGCGTTGTTCTTCGGGCATGGTGAACAACGGTCCTCTCCAGCTCCAACAACCGCCACCGTAAGCCGGCGAGAATAGCCAGCCCTCTGCTCGCAAACTGTTTGACGAAATGCCACAAAGACAAATATGGTAGCAAACTTTGACGGATGGGTCCCACATCCAACCTAACGGTCAATGCCATCTGTGTTGACTTTTAGTGCCACGTGGACCTGACCAGCGGGCCCGACATGTCAAAAATTGGTTTAATTCGTCTCAAATCGGTCATTTGAGTTTATTGAGAAAATTTGCAAGAAAAGTGGTAGATTTTTTAGGCACGCAAGAAATGTGTGGCAATTCCGGATGAGAACTTCAAATGTGGTGGTTTTTTGCAATTCACTCGGTTATGGCTCAATGGATGGTTATAAGCTAGTATTATCTTGTGTGTTGAAGTTTTCGTTTTGGATTAAAGCTGTGGATTGGATTGACCATGGGATGGGGATCAGAGAATTCGTGAACAGTGTTTGGATAATCGATCCTCCTCTATTTAGTTTCTTTGTTTGCACGGTCAAATTCAGCTTACAACATCTCTGATATGGATTGTTGGTTCTCCAGCTATTGGACTTATATGGGGACTTCCGGAAGGTGCCCTGTTTTGTTTCACCATGTTACAGGTTGTTTCTTCTGTTGACTTCAATCTTTTCCTGATTTGCTTTGAATATTGTGCTTCCTATGGTTTTCTCTGCCCTTGGTAACTACGTGTCCTTGCAGATATTGACATGGATGAGAGATGATATAGTTCGCTGTCTGGAACTGGTGCTGTGACTGACTGATCTCTCCCATCCAAGCAGGTTTATCCTATCCCCTCACTGTTTTGATGCATTATTTAGCTGTTTATAAGTAGCTTCGTCTCTCCAAAGCAAAAATTCATGAGAAGGTCTCTTGGTCGTTGCAGATCCTAATTGACTATTTAGGTTCAACCTGATGCGGAGTTATCTGTTTGAAGATCTTCTAAACCCTACACCTTTCCAATTCATTGCAATTTGTTCAGCATATAAATTATCTTATTATGGAGAAAATTTGAACATTCAGATTGATTTGTTGGATAGATTCGAAGGTTTCTCTGGGGCTTCAGTCTAGATGGGACATCCTAAAACTGAAAAAACTCGGTGCTCTCAACAAACGAAAAATTATCTTATGCCATGTTATCTCCTGAAGAAACTACTGTTGTCTTGGTTGCCTTTTGCTCGTAGCATTGATCAAGCCATGCCGGTAGCCATTCAAAATATGATACCTTTTTGGTTTCTGATCCTCTCTGTGGTTTACTTTGTTATATCTGTACTACCCATCCATGTGTTTCTGTTGGTCTGTTGGCCTGGCTTGTTCTTTGCACAGTATATGTTGGAATTGGTGGGTGTGCCCTGTAGAGTCAGGTCAGTGCCTGGTCTGCTCTCAATGCAAAAATTAGCTATGTTCCTCTCTTCTCCAATCTCCAGTGGCTAATCAACGATTCTGTCTGTCGCGTAATACAAGGTGAATTTTATCTCGTTTATGATATGCGCATTTGTTCGTTTAGATACAAGACAGTGGAGATTGTATTGAAGGGTAGAGGTTTGGGTGATTCATGGATGTTCTTTAGCACTTCGGATGATATCTTAAGTCTGGGATTGGAATTGTTGGTCATGCCTGCATGGTTGAGGATTCATAAGTATCTTGAGGCGCGACTGGACTGTTTAGATATATTCTCCTCTTTGATTTCTCCATATGAGCAATTTGGTTTCTGTTCTGAGTATTATTTGGATTTTTGGTTGCTCTCCAGCATTTGAGCGTAGGCTTGCCCGGACTACTTTTTGGCTCAATAATTGCTCTAGGAGATTCTTCATGATTTGATCTTGTCAAACTTCTCTCTTAAATTTTAACATTCCAAACATTGTCCTTTCTTGTCAGTAACTCTTAGTTCTATGCAGATATGACGTACAATGAGGATAATTCAAACCAATGTGCATAACTTCACTAAACCAGGCTTATCCCCATCTCCCTTGCTATATTTGTTCACATGTTTTCGATGTTGAACAGCTTTCTCCAAAAATGGTTAGGCATCATGGTCTTTTGGTCATTGCAGGTGTACTTGACAATTTTACTGACTTCACATTTTCTATTTAGTTAGCTAGAAAAATTAGCTTCCAAACTTATCCGCAGAGGTGAAGAGTTCTAAAAGCTTGTTTGGGAACTTCGTTCTGGATAGAGGAGTCTTCTACAACCACAAACTTATACCTATGCTGCATCCTTGTTTTGACTCATTGTCCAGTTCTAATTATGGTCTGACTTTCCTTGAAGAAATTTCTAAGTATGCCTATTATATTTTGGTTGTTCATTGATCGGCACTGTTGGAGATTTTATTGCAGATTGTAGAGTTGGAAAGTCTAGCAAAACGTCAGTTGTTGTGTAGACTTGGTGAAGCCCGGGCGGTTTTGACTTCTGATTAATCCTGATCCTGAAGCATATTACTTGATTTGGTATTTGTGGCAGCTTTCAGTTTGAACTTGCATTCAGTGGTAGTTTGGAGTTAGTAGTGTGCACATCTGGTTCTTCCAACCGTCCTGAAGCATCTTATTACTTGGTTTCTGTTGCGCCATCCTACTGATTACGACATCTGCTTCAGCTTGCATGTGGTTTGGACGGAATATGATCTCAGCTTTTGCTCTGAATCAACAGAATGCTAGAAGTAACGATGTCCTAACTGGAAGTTCCTTTAGTCTCAAACAAGGATTCAACAATGGAAATATCAGTTCATACTCAAAGTTTGCATGGCAGATTATCAAATTTTGATTTGGCTATAGATTACTACTTGGTTGACATACTGTTTCCGGAAGTTGGGTCTTAATATTAGGCTGATTGTATCTATAATCTTATCTTTAGCAGTAATATCTTTAGCTTGCAAATTTATCACCTTGTACATGAGCTCTAAATGCGGTAAAAGATTTGCCAGTCTACTATTCTACATTTTCTTGTCCACACTTGGTTTGCTCATTTAACTATTTTCCTATTGAGTTCTTTAGGATCATCTTATGACACACAATCAATTTTTGATGTGCACAGATTTTTAACTTCAGTGATAAAGAAAGATCCCTTCTAGTTGTTTGCTGGCTCTCTCACTTGACTTGTAGTTGGGTAATGTTGATGTCTTGATATGCAGAAAGAGGCTAAGGAATTATTGCCATATACTAAAACAATGGAGAGTTGAAGCTTCTGAACTGGAAGCTTGAACAAATAGTTTGCCCTGAACACTCTACTCTTGATGTCTTAGATTACTGTCATCTCCACTAATCATGATTCCGGTTTGGTGGTATGGAATTGATTTTTCAGAAAATGATGTTCTTCTCATTGGTGCTTCGCTAGTTGGGATCTGGATTACATATCTTCAATTCAATGCATCTTCTTGGTTTGCTGGAGAACTCCTGGTTTTAATTTGACAACTAGCAAAACAGTCTGGCTAATTTGATGATTCCTGCTGATTGTGTACTTTTAACTCAAGTAGCTCATATTCCTGGATTGAAGACAAAAAGCGTTCACACATCTTAACGTCTTCTAATGGCTAATTTGATCTGGTCTATGGGATCTTCAACTACATTTTCTCAAATCTCTAATTACATAATCTTGGTTTTCTTCCTAATTTCAATTTCCTTCGCAGCTAGCAAATTTACTAATTTGCCGATTCCTGCCAATTGCATAGTCTTGACTCCAGCTATGCATATGCCACACATTATGCATAGTCCATGCATCCTGAATTTTGTAGTCTGACCCTATAATAATGGGATAAAACTGCAAATTCTTATTTTCAAGATTGAAGGTTTGAATCACCCTCACCCCACTATAGAAATTAGTCACTCTCCATTGAGGCTACGGAATTTATAGCTTTCTTTGTTTATGCCCCTGTGTCTATCTTATGATCTTGTGCAATTGTTGTGCAAATATTTTCTGGCTTGTATGCTTAGCTGAAATAATTGGTTGTAGTGTTTGCTAATTTTTTGTGTCTAGTAGTTCTGTAGTTTAACACTGCCTTTGCCGGTCCCAAGCCCGGATGAGAAAATGTGGAGGGAACTGCATCGTTTGCATTAGAACTTGCATGGTCCCAAGTCCGAATATTTGAAATTGATTAACAGTGAATGAGGTGAGTATAAGCTACGGTCCTTACCGGCCTAATCGTATAGTGTGGTAGCATATGATTCAAGCTTTGAAATGCATCCTTTCTATGGTCAGTGTTAGAACTGACTGTCTCGCTGATTCCTTTCTGAAGCTGTACTAGGTCGGTGTTATTCTTACGGTCCCAACGGAAAGTGAGTGTATATAGATCTGCATGAAGGGCCTCGTGTACAACTACTATCCAGAAAGGTGTAGTTCAGTTGTTCTGGGTAAGAGAATGCTATGGTAACCTGCAGTTTGCTGGACCTAGATGCAAGATGGTTCATCAGTTCACTGGTAATTTCTACTACTAGGGTGTTGTTGTAGACATGTCTCAGCATCTTGGATCATTAAAGTAGTAAGCTAAATGCTCTTATATCGTTATTTTCAACCTAAAAGCAACTACAGAACTAAACTTAGATCTATGCAGTGCCTGGGCGAGCTTGAACGAAATCGTTACCACAGAAACAGCAAGAAATTGAGTGGTGAACATGCAAAAAAGCGTAATTATTTTATGCATCTACTAGTAACAACATCAGGTTTTTAAGGGGGGAGAAAACACAACCTGCAAGTGACACATTATCACAGAACAAAATCAACAATGATAAAGCAGTGTCTCTTGAACGTCTATGCAGTAGACTAAAAACGTTGCAAAGAAATTCATAACAAGCCGTGCAAGAAAGAAACTGCGGGTATGCCAACCACAAAACTTCACAATGCCAAAAATTATTTCGCATTCATAATAGAGTATATATGAAAAACACGACTCAAAATCTGAACTAAGAACTCGACGACGATAAAGCATGCAATATAACATGTCTCGCAAAATGCGTCCATAGATAAAACACTCAAGATAAACAGCTACCAAAACAGCATAAGATGTCTCAGACTCCAGATAAACGATAACATGACACAAAATCATACTTTAGGGTCTCTTAAGGTAGGACGATAGACTGCTACTACAACTAGATGATCACTGGCTGACGCCGAGCCACTTGGAGAAGACGTCAAACTCAGTGTAGTCGCTGTCAGAGATCATGGTCTGGTACCAGGCCTTCCCAGCAGCCTTGATCTTAGATGCCTCCTCCTACAATAACAAGTGTTCCTCAATCAGTATGAGAATAACAAATACAGGATGCAGCATATGGAATTTAACCATCAGATATCAGACAACTTTTGAAAGGGCAACAGAAAAACAACAGTATCCCAAGCACCCAAACATGAAAAGAAATGCTTTTAATTCACCAGCAATAACTTTGATCACATACAATTTCCTACTCTTGGAGTTTCAAATGCAATCATGATTAATGTTAAAACAATACTGCCTCAGATTTTCAGTACAGCAAAACCAAGCAGTTCATGTCCTTCCCAGGAAGATTCAGTGCTAAAGTAACAAGACAAGTAAAAAGGCAATCAAGCTTCAAGACAAACTGAGATAAATAGCATACAACAAGCAAAAAACAATCACATTGCATACTTAAAAATTCAGTATGGCAGGCCATCAAAAAAATTGCACATTGTATTCATTTAGATAAAGAATGTATGCATCTTAGAGCAACACAACCATCCATACTGATGAATCAGGCTAACAAAGCAAATATACTAACAAATCAAGACATGCAACTACAAACTGAAGTACACAGAAACGCACTACAAGTATATGTAAAGAAAACAAAATTAGTGTGCTTGCTCCATATAGAACAGTGCAAACGTACAACCACAAGGCGCTTTGAATAGCAAGCATCATAAAGTTGAATTATCTAGATAATATCAGGTTTTAGGCATTCAAGAATAGTTATCATCATAAACTGATCAGATCCTATTAATGAATCAGGCATTCCAGAATTGTTATCATCATAAACTAACTAATCATAACCTATTGATGAATCAGGCTACATACCACTACACAAAGACTTGCTCAAACCTTAGTACGAACATCCAACAATTACTTCAGAATTGTAAGCTATATGTAATCATGTGTAATTAGATATGAAACAGATGGCAAAGGGAAGAGAGTAGCATACCGCGCTGAGCTTGGTCCTCTTGGAGTTGATCTTCTCCTTCCTGGCCTTAACACGGGCTGCCTCAGCAAGAACTGCCATCCTGCGGGCAGTTCCAAAATAGGGGTTCAGCTTGAGGACGGCAGCAGCGTTCTTCAGAGGGTTCTTCCTGGCCTCCCTGCGCTTGACCTCCTTGTTGATGGGCTTCACCACAGACTGGACCTCATCAGAGTTGATGAGGCGGCCAAGGTCAGCATTGGTCATCTTGGGCCTGGGGAGAATGAAGCCCTTCTTCTTGGAGGAAGACGCCTCAAAGGAGCCGTACACCTCGTCCAGCTTCTTGAAGGCAGACTCGGTCCAGATCACAAACCGGCCAAGGTGGCCACCAGGGGCAAGGTCGAGCAAGTTGAGGCGCTCGACGTTGGCAACATCCACACCAGGGAGGTTGCGGAAGGCCTTGACGATCTTGGAGCCCTCGGTGCCGTAGACGATGAGGGGGCCCTTGCGGTTGATGTACCTGCGGTTGCGCATCTTACCCTTGCCGGGGCGGATGCCCACGGACAGCTTGGCCTTCTCGGCGTCGGCGTAGGCGCCCAGCTGCTTGAGGACCTTGATGGCCTGGGCGGTCTTCTCGATGCCCTCGGCCGAGTCGGAGACGACGAGCGGGAACTCGGGGACGGACTCGATGCGGTGGCCGCGGGCGGTGACGATGGCCGGGACGGCGGTGGCGGCGAGGGCGGAGGCGACGGCGACGCGGCGGAGGCGGACGTTGACGCGACGGTGCCACTTGCGCCAGATCCGGGTGGGCGCGAACATGCGTCCGCCACGGCACATGTTGCCGAAGGCTCCCTGGCCGGCGCGGTGGGTACCGCCACCGCCGACACGCGGGATACGCGAGACGGCGCGACCCGTGCCCCAGGACTCGGCCGAGGTCTGGTGACCGGCCTTGCGGGAGACGGCGTAGGGCTGGCGGCTGTTGCAGGAGACGAGCCTGTGGACGAAGGTGATGACGTCGGGGCGGATCGGCGCCTTCATGACGTGCGGCATCGGGACGCCGGCCGCGTCGGTTGCCATGTCCCCGTCCAGAGCCTTGACGGAGACGAGCGGGCGCGCGGTGGTGGCCATGGCGGCGGCGGCGGCGGGGAGGAGGAAAGGGTAGCGGCTTGGGCGGCGGCGGGGAGGAGGAAAGGGTAGCGGCTTGGGCGGCGGCGGGGGGAGAGGCTGGAGAGGGCGAGGGGAGGTGGGAGTTTATATGGATGAGGGGTTAGGGTTTGGCTTGGGAGCTGGGCTCTCTGGGCTTTAGGTCACTGAATGGGCGAATGGATGGATGGAGCCGAGCTGGGCCGCAAGATGGTTCGTGAAGTGGAGTAAAAGATCTTTTTTTTTGAGACATTGGAGTAAAAGGGATGTTTCATGGCCCTGAGGAAAAAAATTCCCTGGTCCATCTACGGCCGGATAGTTTTTCTCGGTGGAAAAGAAGTGATGGTTTATATGTCTCCAAAAAAAAGTGATGGTTTATTCACGTCCAAATCCAAAAAAAAAGTGATGTTATTTCAAGGGGGCTGCTAAGCGTCGGCCTACCCTAAAAAAAATACTAAGCGTCGGCCGCCTCGCAAGCCATCAGATCTGCTCATCATGATTTCCATCATTGCAACAAGACACTTGTTGCAACTGAAATTGGGACCTTATTGCAACCCTTTTTTTAGGTTGCACACATGACTTTTTTGCAACAAGAATCTTGTTGCAATTGCAACAGGATGTTTGTTGAAAAAAAATATATCTCTGGCTCGTCGTGTCCGTTGTCAGTCTCGTCTTCTCCAACGACGATGTTGCTCAACCCAGGAATATGAGTTACTTGAGTATATTCAGATTTTAGGAAATCTTTTTCTGAAAATTTTGATATATTATATGTCTATATAATGTTTTTACTTTGTTTAGTTTCATTTCTTTTATGATGTGTTTAAAAAAGATAGATCCAGCCGGCCAGGCCAGCGCTAATCGCTCGGCCCAGCCAGACCTTCGGCCCACGGCCTGCCCCGCCGCGAGGTACTCTCGCCTCGGTCGCCCGCACCCATCCCCTCTCTCGCTCGCCTCCCCGCGCTCACTGACGCCCGACCCCACATCTTCTTCCTCCTCCCGCAAGCCACACGGAGCACCGCCGCCGCCGGAATCCCGATCCTCACGGGATCCTCTTCCCCGATTCACCCCTCCTCCAAGCACCCCTATATATACTCTCCCCCTCGACCTGTTCCCCTCCTTCCCCCGCACCAATAACCCCCGTCTACTCATCAACTTCTCGCCGGAGCCGAGCGTCGCCGCCGCGCCATTGCCTTTGCCCCGCTCGTCTCCAACCTCCTAGACCCCTCCCACCACCACCAAACACCCCGCTGTCTACTGCTGCATCGCCTGGTGCACTCGTCGGAGCTCGAGGACCACCGAAGCATACCCACAAGATCTTTTCTGATCTGCAGCAGTCCTCTTGATTGTCTCAAAAATCAGACTCGTGATCTTGACTTTTTGAGGAACATCAAATATCTGCAGCAAGTTGATTGAATGTCCTCTTATCATCTTGTGATCTCCAGATTTGGGTAACAGAGTATGCCTTAAGATTGTGTTGATTGTAGGCAGACCAGACAACAGATAATGCACAGATCCAAGCTTGTGTGTCTCCAAAGCTTTGTTTGGGATCTCCTTATACATGTTTGCCATTGAGTTGTGGTCCTTCTTCTTCTTGGCATACACATCCAAATCATCCTCATGCTCTTCTGGGGCATTGATCAACTTGGCCCACTCATCAACAGTTGATTGGTACCTTGTACCCTCAGACATCCATATAATTCTACCATCTAGATAGAAATGAGCTGTAGAATAGATGAGCATCACAAAGTGCAGAGTTTTTGCAAAACAAATTAGTCAAAACTTAGTTTTAGTTCTCCATAGAAATCATTTCGGAGCTACCGATTTGTTAAACTCGGTGATACCGAAGCAACTGTTGAAGTCTAAACTAGTGAACTCGGTCAGACCGAGTCACAGTTCGGTGGCTCCGAGATTGCTAGGGTTTCATAGAGAATCGAATTCGGTCGCACCGATTTGCAATTTTCGGTCAGACCGAAAAGCGCATGTGCAATGGCCTAAGCCAAATCGGTGGGACCGATTTCTACAACCCGGTCGGTCCGAGATGAGTTCGGCGGAGACCTAACCCTAGATTTTCGAATCAAACCTAACCTAAAGGGAGTTTTCTCTGGATAGATTGATTTCATACATGGTGAAAGTGCTAGTGATCGACTAGAGGGGGGGTGAATAGGCGATTTTTATGAAAGTCTTCAAAACATGGAAGTTTCGAAGACAAACGATAGAAATAAACCTATTACCATGCAGCGGAAGGTAGAGTACACTAGGCAAACCATAGTCAAGTATTCAATGAAGTGAAAGCGCAATGACTAATAGCAGCTAGGCAGTAAGGATCAGGTAGGAAGATATTGTGAAGCCAATCAGAACAAGCAGTCACTCAGTGAAGACAAAAGATAATGCAATCATACAATGACTTCATAAGGACCAACAGTAAGTAAAGGGAAGGGAAGGATGAAACCAGTGACTCGTTGAAGACAATGATTTGTTGGACCAGTTCCAGTTGCTGTGACAACTGTACGTCTGGCTAGGGCAACTAGGTATTTAAACCTGAGGTCACACAGTCCCGGACACCCAGTCCTGAACACGCAGCTCAGGACACTCAGTCCTGTGACGCCCCAAGACCGGAGCTTCAGTTGCCTTCCAGGGTTTCCGGGTTTCATCATGTGATTTGTTTGGTTCATCGCTTTCATCTTTGCATCATGTGCATTGCATCATGTCATTTCTTTTCTTAACTCAACTAAATAAATTGCATGGATCTTCGGTCCATTTAAATCGAGGGATATTCACTATGGTGATTACTCTTTAAAACATATCCTCCCGATAGTAGGGAGCTATATTAAATATTTCTTCAATTTGAAATTCACCATAACACACTTGCAAAATCCCAATGCTTTAGTAATCACGTCTCTTGGCCTTTAACTTTGCCCATAAATTCTTTCGTCATTTTCCGGAGCTCCACAAAAAATCCGAACATTTTTGGACCTTCCAAACCCTCACTTCCTATTCGAACCATTTGAATTTAAATCAAATGAGTTTGAATTTAAACTTTCAAAAATGCCCACTCCATTTTTCTTGGAACATGCGCATTTTTGCGAGTCCGGGAAATTTATTCCTGTGCCCAAATTCTTCCTCTAACCTTCTCTTTTCTCTTTTCCTTTCTCTTATTGTTCTCTGTTTTGTAAAGAGAAGAATTAAGAGGGAAGAGAGAAGCCTAGCCAGCCTGGCCATTTGGGCCTCCAGCAGCCCCGTCCCACCAGTGGCCCAAGGCCCAGCCGGCCTCTATCTAACTAACCCTAGCGAGCCCCGATCCCATCGCTCTCCCTCCGCCACCAGGAGACCCTCGCTCGACCTCCTCCTTCTCTTGATCCCACTCTGGTGCCCGACCACGTCTCTCCCTCGCAGGCGCGATCCCCTTCTTCTCCTGATCTCCCTCTCGGTCCTTCCCTCGCACGAGCCTTCAAGGTGTCTCGCCTCCGCCCAGACCAGCGACACCCCTGCCCGCAGCCTTCCTCGCTCGGTCTTGAGCGCCTCGCTGCCGCACCTCGCTCGCCTCCGCCTCCTCGCCATGGCCCCTCGCAACCGCTCCTCTGCCTCGCGTCGCCTTATTCACTCCCCTGCATCAGCCCCGGAGATCACCGCTGCCGGAAATCGCCAGGTCCGGTGACCCCTCGTCCAGCGGGACCTCTCCTTCATCGCCGGCCTTCGCTGTGCGTGACGCCGCCTCCCCTGCCTCGCACCAAGGCCGACGCCGACCACTTCATCCTTCACCGCCCCATGGAGGCCTGAGCCATCGACCTCGTCGGGCCTCCTCCTCTGTTCCGTGCCGCAGCCAAACTCTGGTTCGAGAGGAGCTCGATCCCGAGCACCTTTCTGTCCGTCCATGCTGCCGTCATGTCCATGCTACAGCCTCGCGCCGTCTTCCCTTGCTCAGCAGCAGCTTGTCATCCCCAGCGCTGCCCCTGCCCGAGTCAAGTGCCACCAAGCCCCTGATGGATGCGCCAAGTCCCCGACGAGACCCGTTTTTCGTCCAGTTCAACTACATGGCTATGACCTTAGATTTCGACCGCAAGTGGCAAGTACCCCACCCGGCAAGACCACACGGACGCTCGAACGACTACGCGGATTCGCCAAGTACACCTTCATCAAGACCGATGCCCGAACAAGCACCGTTTGCGTGATTACGTCAGGTTCAACTACTTTGACTACGAACGGTGACGACCCCGAACATCTACGGACGTGTACGACTATCGTTGCCGAAGAACCGCGGGTCACAAATGCCGTGAACAACTACCGTCGCCGAAGAATTATGAACCAAAAACTTCAAGTTCGACTACCGTCACAAGGACGAGACCGGCAAGTCCGAAGACCCCAAGTACCACGGCAACCTTGAAGAGTTTCAAGTTCATCATGTTCGACTACTGATAAACATGTACCACTACCGTCGCCGAGATCGCGAGAACCTCTACCATCGACCCTAGATCATGAGGGAATGACTACTTCCACTACGAACGTCCCGAGAACGTCTACTTCCCTTACACTGCATCGAACTCGAACCCCATCGATAACGCACGCTTCGAAGGTATAACCTCGAGGCGACATACGTGAACGTATGTTTGCGATGTTTGAGATGCTCGTGTTTTGCACCCTGTTCAAATAGTCACTCGTTTCGTTGTCGCCAACTCGTGGGACACCCAGAATCCGGGAGCGCCCCACCATCTTTTGCACGCATCCGCACACTTCTCCTTTGCATCGGTATCTCAATCGAGTTACCGGAACCGGAACGTTGTCGTGGCACCGTTTTTCGTTATCGTTGCCGTGGCACCCCTTTTTGTTTCCGCCACGATAACAAATGCTTCATAATAATGCTCTTGTCAACTTTTAATAATAATTGCATAAACTTGTCCATGTCATCCGCATCATGATAACAACAATTAATATGTTTAAATTGTTGTTTGCTTTAGATTACTAATGCATATGGGGATTTACCGGATTTGTTGTTTGTTATATCCGGGCCCATTTAAATGGTTTAAATGGTATAGTTTTGTTATGCTTCACCTCTTGCCATGCTTAACAACATTTAATATTGGTGAGTACCTAACCGAGAGAGAACTAAAAAATTGATGTGGTGTTTCGTCAATATGCATCCCGATGCATATTAAGCTCCACTTAATTTGTAGGGTTGTTTGTGCACTTTGCCATGCCATGCTTCATTATACCGGACATGCATCATACTTGATTGTGCATCATGCCATGTTCAAGTGATGGTTGTTTACTATGTTGTTTGCTCCTTTCCGGTGTTGCTTCTTCGGGTTAGTTCCGATAACGTCGCGTTTGTGAGGATTCGTTCAACTTCGTCCGTTTGTCTTCTTCATGGACTCGTTCTTCTTCCTTGCGGATTCCAGGAAAGATGACCATACCCTCGAAATCACTTCTATCTTTGCTTGCTAGTTGCTCGCTCTTTTGCTATGCCTATGTTGCGATACCTACCACTTGCTTATCATGCATCCCATATTGTTGAACCAAGCCTCTAACCCACCTTGTCCTAGCAAACCGTTGTTTGGCTATGTTACCGCTTTGCTCAGCCCCTCTTATAGCGTTGTTAGTTGCAGGTGAAGATTGAAGTTTGTTCCTTGTTGGAACATGGAGATGTTGTTCCTTGTTGGAACATGTTTACTTGTTGGGATATCACATTATCTCTTATTTAATTAATGCATCTATATACTTGATAAAGGGTGGAAGGCTCGGCCTTTTTGCCTAGTGTTTTGTTCCACTCTTGCCGCCCTAGTTTCCGTCATATCGGTGTTATGTTCCCGGATTTTGCATTCCTTACGCGGTTGGGTAATAATGGGAACCCCTTGACAGTTCGCCTTGAATAAAACTCTTCCAGCAATGCCCAACATTGGTTTTACCATTTGCCACCTAGCCTTTTCCCCTTGGGTTTCACGGACTCAAGGGTCATCTTATTTTAACCCCCCCGGGCCAGTGCTCCTCTGAGTGTTGGTCCAAGCTAGAGCCCCTTGCAGCGCCACCTCGGGGAAACTCGAGGGCTGGTTTTAGTTGTACGGACTGCTCATCTGAGTGTGCCCTGAGAACGAGATAGGTGCAGCTCCTATCGGGATTTGTCGGCACATTCGGGCGGTGTTGCTGGATTTGTTTTAACTTGTCGAAGTGTCTTGTAGAACCGGGATACCGAGTCTGATCGGAATGTCTCGGGAGAAGGTTTATCCTTCGTTGACCGTGAGAGCTTGTGATGGGCTAAGTTGGGACACCCCTGTAGGGATTGAACTTTCGAAAGCCGTGCCCGCGGTTATGGGCAGATGGGAATTTGTTAACGTCCGGTTGTAGAAAACCTGAAGTTGACCTTAATTAAAATGCATCAATCGCGTGTGTAACCGTGATGGTCTCTTCTCGGCGGAGTCCGGGAAGTGAACACGGTGTTGGAGTTATGCTTGACGTAGGTTATTCTAGGATCACTTCTTGATCATAGTTTCTCGATCGTGCTTTGCCTTCTCTTCTCGCTCTCATTTGCGTATGTTAGCCACCATATATGCTAGTCGCTTGCTGCAGATCCACCTCATACCTTTACCCTTCCTATAAGCTTAAATAGTCTTGATCGCGAAGGTGTGAGATTGCTGAGTCCCCGTGACTCACAGATATTTCCAAAACCAGTTTGCAGGTGCCGATGATACTGTGCAGGTGACACCGCTGAGCTCAGGAGGAGCTCGATGAAGATCTTGTCCCTTGTGTTGTTTCGTTCTAGTTGATCAGTAGTGGAGCCCAGTTGGGGTCGATCGGGGACCGTGTCGCATTTGGGGTTCTTCTTTTATTTTGGTTCCGTAGTCGGACCTTGTTTGTATCTGGTTGATGTAATGCTTTATTCATGTATTGTGTGAAGTGGCGATTGTAAGCCAACTATGTATCTCTTTTCCCTTATGTATTACATGGGTTGTGTGAAGATTACCTCACTTGCGACATTGCTTTCAATGCGGTTATGCCTCTAAGTCGTGCTTCAACACGTGGGAGATATAGCCGCATCGAGGGCGTTACAAGTTGGTATCAGAGCCTTCCCCGACCTTAGGAGCCCCACTGCTTGATCGATATTAGCTGCCATTGTTGAGTCTAGAAAAATGTTTTGAGTCATTTAGGAATTATATATTGGAGAGTTTAGGAATTCTTTTTACTCCCCAATCCCCTCATCGCTCTGGTAAGTCATCCTAACGTAGAGTTTTGACTCTTCTCTTCTCAAATTTCACTAAAAAAAATTTAGGATCACGCGGGTATCTTGGAATCGTTTCGATGGTTTTGTGACGAGAACATTGTTCTTGGTGCCTCCTGTCATTTAGGGGTTGTGGCAGTGTCCCGGGGAGTTGAGCTCCGAGGTGTTGTCGTCACAATTTTATCGTTGCAGTTCTGGAATACCTGAGTTTAGTTCGCCAACATCGAAAATCTCTTTTATGCAGTTGTTGGTGAGATAACCTCGACGCCACCCAGTACTGGGGCGGGAGTTCGGGAGTATTGCCATAACTCGTATAACGGATGCTTTTCGAAGGTTGAGGTAGACGATTTCCGAAGATTTCTTGGTTATGTGTTGAAGGATGGATACAGCTGGATGTAGGATTTGTTAGTTTGGGTGAGATATTATGCTTCCCCTGTATCCCCAACACCTGATTGCATAACCGGAAAGTTTCGGGAGTTTATAAGTGGGAATTCAAGTAGCTCTTAGGATATCTTTCCGACAGATGTATGATATGAAATTGGGGTTCGACGTCTAGTGGTCCGCCTATCCACGGTTGGCTTTACAGTGGTCTCGTTGTGTCTTAAAGAGTCCTTGGCTATGCCGACTTGGGGACGCTTCATATGTCATGTGCACTGCCTTGTACATGATGGTGCTATACGATCGAGCCCGTGTAGGCCCCACCACGAAAACTTCGGACGAAATCTCTATCATATGTTTGTTCCGGCTTATTCTGCAAGCCAATCCTTTGTTTTTGTTTGGAATTGTGGTATTCGAGTTGCTTCAATGTCAAATGTTGATTCCATACCTTTCCTAAGTGGTGTTCTCACATTTCTATGTGAATGCAAATCCTTCATGACAATCGAGATTGTCATGTTAATTCTTTTTCAACCGGTGTGTTTTCTCTTGAAGTGAAGCCGATCATTTCAACATCCGCAAGATCAAGTATCAATTTCTTTTGAACGGTGTTTGTTTCATCCGTCTCCAAGTTGCCTTTGTTTTCCCTCCCTCCCACCCTTCTCTTCAAGGACTCAGATTTCTTATTCAAGTATCATTTTGTTCATGGGAAGCCTCTCTATTCCTTTTCCGTCAATGTTCTTATCCGATGATTCTCATGAAGATTCTAATGGAGCTTCAAGTTCGTCATTCTTCATTCTTTTCATCTCCGATGGTTTCAAGTCAAGCTTTGTTGATCATATCCTTTCCTCGTTTCAATGTTTTCTCATGTCGGTGCACCTCTTAATCATCCACTTCTCGCTATTCAATTGTTCCGGAGTGCTAAAGATATTTCGAAGATTTGTGTTTTCACTTTGCATCCATTCAAGCTATTTCGAGGTCCTATCTTATTCAAGCCATTTAATTCAACCGGTGCAACCTCTCCTTCAAATCGTTCTACGGTGTTTCTTTTGAGTGGGCCCTAACCCACAGGTCTTTTCCCAGGATCTTACCTGACTCTTCTAATTTTTTCCGGAGTTATTCTCAAATTATTTTCTAAAGTTTGACGTAAGAATGATTTATCATCAGTCTTATGTATTTCTCCAAGATTTTCCAAATTCTTTTCATTGTTGGCTAAATCGCTTCGCTTTTGATTCTTCCGGAGCATCTAAATAATTCATGGTGGTGTTTCTCGTCGTCATTCTCAGATTTTGAAGACCGAAGAAGAGTTTTCCCTCCATATCTTATCTGTTCTCTCAAAGATTCATGGTGCTAGCTTGTTGCCATCCTCTCATAATTGTTTTGATCATGAGAATTCTTTTCATCCATCCGGAGCATTTCATGAGTTGTTTTCTCTTTTCTTTTCCCCGGAGCCCATCATTTCAGAAGAATTAATCATTTCAGATTTCAGATCTCTTTCTCTAAATCTTACCGGTGCATCATTCAATATTCTCTAATCAGTTCGTGATCCCTTCGTTCACTTGTATCTAAAATCTCTTGTGTATCTCCGTTCATTTGCTAATTCTTACCGGTGATTCATCCTTTACTTCATTCGTTTTCAATTCTTACGGTGTTTCGTTCAAGAGTTCTCGTCATTCGTTATCATATCAATTTATTCGTTGTTTCAATCCTTCCGGTGGTTCGTTGAAGACCTTTCCAAGTTGATGCTATATCTATCTTAATCCTTTCTACGAGAATAAGTAGTATGCCAAATCCGTTGCTTGTCATCAACTTAAATTGGTGAAGGATACACATAACAAAATTCTTATTCTTGCTTCATCCAAATGATGGATTCGTTCCTCCGGAGTTCGTTCACAATGACTAATTCTCGTTGTCAATTGTTCATCTTCTCTTTTTCCCGGAGTTCCAACCTCTTTCAATTATATCACCATGGAGATTCATCTAAATCGTTACAAGGATTCACCTTGTGTTTTCAACTTCTCTTTCTTTTCGTTTGATCTTCCTTTTGTTTTCCGGAGTTTTTCATGGAGGCTCAACATGATGGTTCATCAAGGAGTTAATTCCTTCTCGAAGTGTTCATTGAGATTCTTTTCAGAGGAGCTCAATCTTTCTCCATCTTGCAATCCAGAGTGCAATTCTTTCTACCGTATCATCGGAGGTGGTATTATGTCATTCTTGATAATTTGAGTCCATGTTTCATGATTCACATGTTATCAAGAATGAGATATTTTAAATCCATCAATCTCGTCATTGGAGTTATCTTGGGTCATATTTCACCTGAAGCCTTCCCTAAGGATTGTTGCTATTTATGGTGCTTATAAATGACCCAATTTCTTCATTTATCCTCCCGGTGAAATAAGTTTCTCATCTTCTTGTTCATATCAATCCAATCTATCATTTCCAGTAGTGGCATAATGTCACCTTGTAATTTGAGATGTATTCCATAAGACCATATCTAGCTTATTCTTTTCGTTGTTGGGTTTCCAATAACTCCGTTCGACCCTTCTCCTAAAGATGCCTTTTCAAGCTCTTTTGTGGCAGAAGTTGGCATTTTCTTCTCTATTCTCCTATTTCAATTATCTATCTTCTATTCTTTTGTTCCGGAGGCATTGTCATGTTGCTCTTTTCAACCCATCATCTCGTTTTGTCAAAGATCATGTTCTTTTCATGCCTATCCATTTAATCGGAGCGTTGTGTCCTCTGCTCAAGTTCTTTTCGCCTTATCAAGCCTTGCATCTATTTTCAACCGGAGTGCTGTCTGAGATCTTTCTTACCCCTTGTTCCATTCATTCAATAGTTCCGGAGGCAGTATGTTGTGATTTCATCAAGTATCTTCTCATCTTACCAAGTTCTTATTCAACTCCTTTTTCTTTTTAATCGGAGTGCTGCCCGAAGTTGTTCTTCCTTGTTCCTCTTTTCTACCGGAGTGTTTTCAACTTCGTTCATCTTCGTTGTATTCTTTTCTCAAAATGGCGTAACCTCTCAAGGTTCTTTGGTTTCGCTCGTTTGTCAAAGAAGCAACTTTGTTTTACCTCTTCTCTTTTCTCTTCAGTTTTCTCTCCGGTGCCATCCTAGATCTCGGGACGAGATCCTCTCGTAGTGGTGGAGTGTTGTGACGCCCCAAGACCGGAGCTTCAGTTGCCTTCCAGGGTTTCCGGGTTTCATCGTGTGATTTGTTTGGTTCATCGCTTTCATCTTTGCATCATGTGCATTGCATCATGTCATCATGCCATCATGTCATTTCTTTTCTTAACTCAACTAAATAAATTGCATGGATCTTCGGTCCATTTAAATCGAGGGATATTCACTATGGTGGTTACTCTTTAAAACATATCCTCCCGATAGTAGGGAGATATATTAAATATTTCTTCAATTTGAAATTCACCATAACACACTTGCAAAATCCCAATGCTTTAGTCATCACGTCTCTTGGCCTTTAACTTTGCCCATAAATTCTTTCGTCATTTTCTGGAGCTCCACCAAAAATCCGAACATTTTTGGACCTTCCAAACCCTCACTTCCTATTCGAACCATTTGAATTTAAATCAAATGAGTTTGAATTTAAACTTTCAAAAATGCCCACTCCATTTTTCTTGGAACATGCGCATTTTTGCGAGTCCGGGAAATTTATTCCTGTGCCCAAATTCTTCCTCTAACCTTCTCTTTTCTCTTTTCCTTTCTCTTATTGTTCTCTGTTTTTGTAAAGAGAAGAATAAGAGGGAAGAGAGAAGCCTAGCTAGCCTGGCCATTTGGGCCTCCAGCAGCCCCGTCCCACCAGTGGCCCAAGGCCCAGCCGGCCTCTGTCTAACTAACCCTAGCGATCCCCGATCCCATCGCTCTCCCTCCGCCGCCAGGAGACCCTCGCTCGACCTCCTCCTTCTCTCGATCTCACTCTGGTGCCCGACCCCGTCTCTCCCTCGCAGGCGCGATCCCCTTCTTCTCCTGATCTCCCTCTCGGTCCCTCCCTCGCACGAGCCTTCAAGGCGTCTTGCCTCCGCCCAGACCAGCGACACCCCTGCCCGCAGCCTTCCTCGCTCGGTCTTGAGCGCCTCGGTGCTGCACCTCGCTCGCCTCCGCCTCCTCGCCATGGCCCCTCGCAACCGCTCCTCTGCCTCGCGTCGCCTTATTCACTCCCCTGCATCAGCCCCGGAGATCACCGCTGCCAGAAATCGCCAGGTCCGGCGACCCCTCGTCCGGCGGGACCTCTCCTTCATCGCCGGCCTTCGCCGTGCGCGACGCCGCCTCCCCTGCCTCACACCAAGGCCGACGCCGGCCACTTCATCCTTCGCCGCCCCATGGAGGCCTGAGCCATCGACCTCGTCGGGCCTCCTCCTCTGTTCCGTGCCGCAGCCAAACTCTGGTTCGAGAGGATCTCGATCCCGAGCACCTTTCTGTCCATCCATGCCGCCGTCATGTCCATGCTGCAGCCCCGCGTCGTCTTCCCTTGCTCAGCAGCAGCTCATCATCCCCAGCGCTGCCCCTGCCCGAGTCAAGTGCCACCAAGCCCCTGATGGATGCGCCAAGTCCCCGACGAGACCCGTTTTTCGTCCAGTTCAGCTACGTGGCTATGACCTTAGATTTGGACCGGAAGTGGCAACTACCCCACCCGGCAAGACCACACGGACTCCCGAACGACTATGCGGATTCGCCAAGTACACCTTCTCAAGACCGATGCCCGAACAAGCACCGTTTGCGTGGATTACGTCAAGTTCAACTACTTTGACTACGAACGGTGACGACCCCGAACATCTACGGACGTGTACGACTATCGTTGCCGAAGAACCGCGGGTCACAAATGCCGTGAACAACTACCGTCGCCGAAGAATTATGAACCAAAAACTTCAAGTTCGACTACCGTCACAAGGACGAGACCGGCAAGTCCGAAGACCCCAAGTACCACGGCAACCTCGAAGAGTTTCAAGTTCATCATGTTCGACTACCGATAAACATGTACCACTACCATCGCCGAGATCGCGAGAACCTCTACCATCGACCCTAGATCATGAGGGAATGACTACTTCCACTACGAACGTCCTGAGAACGTCTACTTCCCCTACACCGCATTGAACTCGAACCCCTTCGATAACGCACGCTTCGAAGGTATAACCTCGAGGCGACATACGTGAACGTATGTTTGCGATGTTTGAGATGCTCGTGTTTTGCACCCTGTTCAAATAGTCACTCGTTTCCTTGTCGCCAACTCGTGGGACACCCGGAATCCAGGAGCGCCCCACCATCTTTTGCACGCATCCGCACACTTCTCCTTTGCATCGGTATCTCAATCGAGTTACTGGAACCGGAACGTTGTCGTGGCACCATTTTTCGTTATCGTTGCCGTGGCACCCCTTTTTGTTTCCGCCACGATAACAAATGCTTCATAATAATGCTCTTGTCAACTTTTAATAATAATTGCATAAACTTGTTCATGTCATCCGCATCATGATAACAACAATTAATATGTTTAAATTGTTGTTTGCTTACTAATGCATATGGGGATTTACCGGATTTGTTGTTTGTTATATCCGGCCCCATTTAAATGGTTTAAATGGTATAATTTTGTTATGCTTCACCTCTTGCCATGCTTAACAACATTTAATATTGGTGAGTACCTAACCGAGAGAGAACTAAATAATTGATGTGGTGTTTCGTCAATATGCATCCCGATGCATATTAAGCTCCACTTAATTTGTAGGGTTGTTTGTGCACTTTGCCATGCCATGTTTCATTATACCGGACATGCATCATACTTGATTGTGCATCATGCCATGTTCAAGTGATGGTTGTTTACTATGTTGTTTGCTCCTTTCCGGTGTTGCTTCTTCGGGTTAGTTCCGATAACGTCGCGTTTGTGAGGATTCGTTCAACTTCGTCCGTTTGTCTTCTTCATGGACTCATTCTTCTTCCTTGCGGGATTCCAGGCAAGATGACTATACCCTCGAAATCACTTCTATCTTTGCTTGCTAGTTGCTCGCTCTTTTGCTATGCCTATGCTGCGATACCTACCACTTGCTTATCATGCCTCCCATATTGTTGAACCAAGCCTCTAACCCACCTTGTCCTAGCAAACCGTTGTTTGGCTATGTTACCGCTTTGCTCAGCCCCTCTTATAGTGTTGTTAGTTGCAGGTGAAGATTGAAGTTTGTTCCTTGTTGGAACATGGAGATGTTGTTCCTTGTTGGAACATGTTTACTTGTTGGGATATCACATTATCTCTTATTTAATTAATGCATCTATATACTTGGTAAAGGGTGGAAGGCTCGGCCTTTTTGCCTAGTGTTTTGTTCCACTCTTGCCGCCCAAGTTTCCGTCATATCGGTGTTATGTTCCCGAATTTTGCATTCCTTACGTGGTTGGGTAATAATGGGAACCCCTTTGAAAGATCATGGATGTCGCCTAGAGGGGGGGGGGTGAATAGGCATTTTAAAATAATTACGGTTTAGGCTTGAACAAATGCGGAATAAACCTAGCGGTTAATTTGTCAAGCACAAAACCTAAAACAACTAGGCTCACCTATGTGCACCAACAACTTATGCTAAGCAAGATAAGCAACTATGTGATAGCAAGATATATGACAAGAAACAATTTGGCTATCACAAAGTAAAGTGCATAAGTAAAGGGGCTCGGGTAAGAGATAACCGAGGCACGCGGAGACGACGATGTATCCCCAAGTTCACACCCTTGCGGATGCTAATCTCCGTTTGGAGCGGTGTGGAGGCACAATGCTCCCCAAGAAGCCACTAGGGCCACCGTAATCTCCTCACGATCTCGCACAATGCAAGATGCCGTGATTCCACTAAGGGAC
Organism: Triticum urartu; assembly: GCF_056163025.1. NCBI lineage: Eukaryota > Viridiplantae > Streptophyta > Magnoliopsida > Poales > Poaceae > Triticum > Triticum urartu. The sequence goes on from NC_141877.1 coordinate 599,823,049, forward strand.
CCTTGAGGGCGGTCACCGAACCCGTACAAATGGCAACCCTTGGGGGCGGTCACCGAACCCGTACACTTTGGCAACCCTTGGGGGCGGTCACCGGTACCCGTCAAATTGCTCGGGGCGATCTCCACAACCTAATTGGAGACCCCGATGCTTACCCGGAGCTTTGCACCACAATGATTGAGCTCCGAACACCAACAACCGTCTAGGGCGCCCAAGCACCCAAGAGGAACAAGCTCAAGGGTACCAAGCACCCAAGAGTAATAAGCTTCTCAACTTGTAACTTCCACGTATCACGTGGAGAACTCAAACCGATGCACCAAATGCAATGGCAAGGGCACACGGAGTGCCCAAGTCCTTCTCTCTCAAATCCCACCGAAGCAACTAATGCTAGGGAGGAAAATGAGAGGAAGAACAAGAAAGAGAACACCAAGAACTCCAAGATCTAGATCCAAGGGGTTCCCCTCACATAGAGGAGAAAGTGGTTGGTGGAAATGTGGATCTAGATCTCCTCTCTCTTTTCCCTCAAAAACTAGCAAGAATCCATGGAGGTATTGAGAGTTAGCAAGCTCGAAGAAGGTCAACAATGGGGGAAGAACACGAGCTCAAAAGATAAGGTTCAAAGGGGAAGAAGACCCCCTTTTATAGGAGGGGGAAAATCCAACCGTTATCCCCCACTCAGCCCCGCAGAGAGCGGTACTACCGCGGAGGCAGGTCAGTACTACCGCTCATAAGCGGTACTACCGCTCCCCTTCAGCGGTACTGCCGCGCCAGAAGAAAAGGGGCTGGGGCTGGGACCCAGAGCGATACTACCGTGGAGGCAGGGCGGTACTACCGCTAATAAGCGGTACTACCGCCACTACTACCGCAGCAAGTGCCACAAAACCTGACACGAGAAAAAGCGCACTCGAGTCGAGGCGGTAGGAGCACGGAGCCGCAACGGTACTACTGCTGAGACCATCAAGCGGTACTACCGCTCCGAGGAGCGGTACTACCGCTTAGTGAGCTTAAGCGGTACTACCGCTATGGCCCGCGGTACTACCGCTGCGGAGCGGTACTGCCGCTTGTGACTCCTCAGCGGTACTACCGCTGGGTACCATGGTGCTACCGCTGGGACCCTGACAAAAACCACACTCAAGAAAATCAGAACTGCCATAACTTCTGCATATGAGCTCCGAATTGAGCAAACTCAAGCTTGTTGAAAACAAGACGACGAGTAGCATCAAAACAACGACTGGCTATAGTAAGAAGAGGCAGGGGAGGAATGCCAACAAATAGAGGAGTGAAACCTCCAACCGAGAAGAACCGGCAAAACCTCCAACATCGAAAACATCATAGAAGAAGCATGCGAACTCCGTTTTCGATGAACTCAAGCTTGTCATCAAGATGACCATAAGCTCTAAGACTCACAAAGAGAACCAAACAAGAACCAAGAAAGATGATGCAAGGATGCAATGGTTTGAGCTCTCTACGAACGATACGATCAAGCTACTCATCGAGAGCCCCCCTTGATAGTACGACAATCGATCCTATAACCCGGTCTCCCAACTACCATCATGAGACCGGTAAAATAGAAAACCTATCAAGGGCAAACCTTTGCCTTGCACATGGTCCACTTGAGCTAGATGATGACGATCTTGACTTCCTCAAGTTGGACCACCTTTCTTGATTGTGTTGGCACGATGAAGACTAGATGATTGCTCCCCCATAGACCACTATGGGTGAGCCACTCTTCGGCACATCTTCACAAGTCCATTGTCACCACAATGGCCAGCAAGCTTCAAGCACTTGATCTCTTCGCGATGATCCACTTGAACTTGCACACGGCAATCTTGATGATGATCACCACTTGATGTCATCCTCTCCATGGGTTGAGAGATATCTTCCTCTTGACACAAGCCCATGAACATGTACCTAACCCCATGTAGAACTCTCACATAGACCATGGGTTAGTACACAAAGCACAATGGACAATGCTTACCAAACCATGGGATCACTTGATCCCTCTCGGTACATCTTCTATGCTTTGTGAGTTGATCAACTTGATTCACTCTTGACTTAGTCTTGATCAACCTTGAATCTTTCCAACTCTCTTCGTTTGGATGATGTCTTGAAGGTAAACATGAATGATCACACAATCTTCTTCTTCAAGACATGCTTGCAATAAGCTCAACTCTCAAATGACCAATCTTTGGATAATTCCTTGAATAGCACCTTGGTTGACACAAACTTTTCTTGAAATGAACAGATGTACTCCAAGAAAAGCCTATGGACAAAACCTTCAAATATAACTCAAGGCAACCATTAGTCCATAGAGATTGTCATCAATTTCCAAAACCAAACATGGGGCACCGCATGTTCTTTCACCCTTGACAGTTCGCCTTGAATAAAACTCTTCCAGCAATGCCCAACATTGGTTTTACCATTTTCCACCTAGCCTTTTTCCCTTGGGTTTCACGGACTCAAGGGTCATCTTATTTTAACCCCCCGGGGCAGTGCTCCTCTGACTGTTGGTCCAAGCTAGAGCCCCTTGCAGCGCCACCTCGGGGAAACTCGAGGGCTAGTTTTAGTTGTACAGACTGCTCATCTGAGTGTGCCCTGAGAACGAGATATGTGCAGCTCCTATCGGGATTTGTCGGCACATTCGGGCGGTGTTGCTGGATTTGTTTTAACTTGTCGAAGTGTCTTGTAGAACCGGGATACCGAGTCTGATCGGAATGTCTCGGGAGAAGGTTTATCCTTCGTTGACCGTGAGAGCTTGTGATGGGCTAAGTTGGGACACCCCTGCAGGGATTGAACTTTCGAAAGCCGTGCCCGCGGTTGTGGGCAGATGGGAATTTGTTAACGTCCGGTTGTAGAAAACCTGAAGTTGACCTTAATTAAAATGCATCAACCGCGTGTGTAACCGTGATGGTCTCTTCTCGGCGGAGTCCGGGAAGTGAACACGGTGTTGGAGTTATGCTTGACGTAGGTTATTCTAGGATCAATTCTTGATCATAGTTTCTCGATCGTGCTTTGCCTTCTCTTCTCGCTCTCATTTGCGTATGTTAGCCACCATATATGCTAGTCGCTTGCTGCAGCTCCACCTCATACCTTTACCCTTCCTATAAGCTTAAATAGTCTTGATCGCGAAGGTGTGAGATTACTGAGTCCCCGTGACTCACACATACTTCCAAAACCAGTTTGCAGGTGCCGATGATACTGTGCAGGTGACACTGCCGAGCTCAGGAGGAGCTCGATGAAGATCTTGTCCCTTGTGTTGTTTCGTTCTAGTTGATCAGTAGTGGAGCCCAGTTGGGGTCGATCGGGGACCGTGTCGCATTTGGGGTTCTTCTTTTATTTTGGTTCCGTAGTCGGACCTTGTTTGTATCTGGTTGATGTAATGCTTTATTCATGTATTGTGTGAAGTGGCGATTGTAAGCCAACTATGTATCTCTTTTCCCTTATGTATTACATGGGTTGTGTGAAGATTACCTCACTTGCGACATTGCTTTCAATGCGGTTATGCCTCTAAGTCGTGCTTCGACATGTGGGAGATATAGACGCATCGAGGGCGTTACAAGTCCTCACCGTATTCCCCTTGAGCTAAGGTCACACAGACCTCGCCCAATCACTCTGGTAAGTCTTCAAGGTAGACTTCCAAACCTTCACCGACTTCGTTCACCGGCGATCCACAATGACTCTTGGATGCTCAGAATGCGACACCTAACCGGCTGGAGGATTCACAGTCCTCAAGTGTAATAAGTCTTCAGATCACACAGACAAGAAGACTTAAGTGATGCCTAACACTCTTTGGCTCTGGGTGGTTAGGGCTTTATCCTCTCAAGGAATTCTCTCTCAAAGGCTTCGAGGTGGGTTGCTCTCAAACGACAAAAGCCGTACTTTAACTCTGAGCAGCCAACCGTTCATGGTTGTAGGGGGTGGGCTATTTATAGCCACTAGGCAACCCGACCTGATTTGTCCGAAATGACCCTGGGTCACTAAGGAACCGACACGTGTTCCAACAGTCAGATTTCAAACACACACGGCAACTTTACTTGGGCTACAAGCAAAGCTGACTTGTCCAACTCTAAACAAGATTCGCTCTCATAGTCTTCACTCGAAGACATAGGATTTTGGTTAAGCATCACTTCAGTCATTCTGACTGGTTCTCTTGGACCCCACTTAACAGTACGGTGGTTCCTATGACTCAACAAAGAAGAAAAAGAACTACGAAAGATCTAAGTCTTCGCGCTCCATAGTCTTCATGCGATGTCTTCTCTTGTCATAGTCTTCAATGTGAATGTCTTCACATACCACCTTTGACTTCAATGTCTTCATACATTTTTAGGGGTCATCTCTGGTAGGAAAACGAATCAATGAGGGACTTCTACCTGTGTTATCCTACAATTCTCACAAACACATTAATCCCTCAACTAGGTTTGTCGTCAATACTCCAAAACCAACTAGGGGTGGCACTAGATGCACTTACAATCTCCCCCTTTTTGGTGATTGATGACAAACTAGTTGAAGTTTTCAACGGGGAATATAATATGTCAACTTTGTAAAGGATAAGGAATTGTCTTCATAAGTTGCAAGGGCTCCCCCTGAAGATGTGCATACAAGTAATTTGCTTTTGGAATGCAAATGCACATGGCAGGTTGTACTTGTGGAGATCTTCTTCAACTTATGATGACAATTCATCATGCATGAAAAGTATGTGAAGATAATGACATGCATAATGAAAAATGGACGTCTGCAAAATGATCTAAGTGCGGAATTTATCGTCACACATGCGGAATTTATCATCGCATCACAGAATAGCAAATAAGTAGCAGGCGACCATCGAGTTTAAGTGTTACAACTCAAAGAACCAAATGTATCAAAACGAGAGTTGTGAACACTAAGCAAAATATAAAGCAACCGCCCATATGGACCCGCTTGAAGACTATCAAACTCATATGCTTCTCCCCCCTTTGTCGGGAAGGACCAAAAAGGTTTGAAGACATAGAGCATCTACTCGTTCCCATGAGGAGTAGGTGAGGCAGCAAGGTTGTCGGTGTAGTTCGGCGGTGCAGACGAACTCGGGGCAGTGTCAATGCGTGCTGAAGTAGGGGGCGGTAAAGTGGCATCGTCTTCGTCCTTGATCACTCTGGCATTCACAGTTGCCGCGGAGGAAGAGAACTCAGAGTCTTCAAGAGACGGAGTTCGTCGTAGCACAGTTCTTCTTGGAGGTGTGGAGTCAAACTTGAAACGTCTAGAGAAGCCATCCTCTTGAAGATCATCTTCAGAACACATAAGTGTCAGCCCTTTCCATGTACGCCGACAGGTTTCATGGGCAACAAAGGCATTCTTGGTGGCAAGATTGCGAATGCGGTTGACATCCACCAAGAGGCTTTGCATTTGGCGCTTCAGCCAGTCATGATGCCTATCCTGTTTCTGATGAAGGGCAACCAGAAGCTCTCGGTCATTGAGAACACGGGATCGCTTCTTGGGCCGTTGGGCAATAGTGCTTTCAGTGGCTTCAGTGAGGGCACGATGAGGTGCACGTGTAGTACCAGCCAGAGGATAGGCACGAGTGACTTCTTCAACTCCTTCAATGTTCTGAAAGAAACTTTGATGCTCAGCATTTTGAAGACTAAGAGGCTCCTTGGCAGGCTCTGGATAGATGGCTTCAACGGACATATCCACGTCGGGCAGAAAGATCCGATGATTGCGAGCAGAGGGCTGATATGAGACAGCTGAGTGGAGTTTGATCAGCCGCATTATCTATGGAGCGTAGAACTTCAAGCCAAAAAGATCAGATCCAGATGCAGCAAGTTGGCGGATGAAGAAGTCTTGTGCATTGAAGCATTTGCCATGAAGAATATAGAAGACCAAAGTCTTCATTGCAACTTCTAGCTTTGCATGTGGAGAATGTCCTTTGATGGGCCAGAGAGTTCGCCTTATAATGTGATAGATAGTGCGTGGCAGATACTCAAGGTCTTCACCAAAGAACTCCTTAGGATATGCAGCATCTAGAGGCAAAGGCTTCATCATACTAAGCATCTGACTCATGTTCGGTTCAGGCTTCTGAAAGATGCTCTCCATAGCTTTACTGTGAAGCTGACATCCAGGTTCATAGAGATCTCCAGGAGTGGGCAGACTAGTGATCTCAATGATATCAAAGGCTTTGGCTTCATGATGAACATTTCCGGTCATCCACTCAAGGACCCAAGTCTTCAGATCTCTATTGTAGCCACGTATGTGAAGAGTGGCATAAAATTGGAGCAGCAACTCTTCGTTCCAGTGCTCTTGGTCGGTAACGAAAGGCAACAAGCCAGCCTCTTTGAAGCAATCCAGAGCTTCTTCCAAGCAGGGCAGTCCAGTTATTGCTTCGGTGTCAAGACGCATATGAGGGAAGATGTGACCTTGATTGTACAGAATGCATGAGTAATAACTTCGCTGCGGATAGCTCCAGAACCGATCAGAAGATATTCTTTCCCTTGAGTAGGGGTTCTTGGAGCTATTGAAGAAGGTGTTGTCTGCTTTGAAGCCGTTGACATTAAAGGATCCAGGTGCTGATGCAGGACCTGGAAACCTGGGCAACCTTGACATTGGCTTCTGTACCTGAGGCCTGTGCTCAACATGATAGTCAAACTGAGGACCAGCAGCAGGCGCAGGAACAGGAGCAGTAGCATCATTTGCTTCACTGACTTCTAGCTCATTGGTTGGTGCAGGCTCCACATTTGCTTCAGCCATGACAACGTCATTGGCTTCATTTGTGTTGGTGGTGGCAGCCTCAAGATTTTCTACCTCCACTTGATGAGCTGGAGGGTCGGGCACAGACACGTTCTCCTCGAGAACAGCTTCTTCAGTAATGGGGGAGTAGGGACACGTTCTTCTTCTTGGGTGTCATCAGCTGATGCAGCCGGAATGTCTTCAGCAGCTTTAGCCTCAGATTCGGAGACATTCATAGTAGGAATGGCATCTGGAAACACTTGACGTGCAACAGAGTGGTGGGGCACTTCTCCTTCTGGAACGCTCGAGAGAGGGACTTGAGACCTTGGTCCTTTGCGAAGCCTGCGTAATGCTAGGGACGCCTTTGGAGATGGAGTTGGCTGGGCCTCAAAGTCATCTTCTTCTTCTTGTCGGGGTGGTGTGACTTGTTGTTGTGGGTGATCAGCCCATGATGCATCCTGAGCAATTGGTGTCAGAGGACGACCAATGCTGATGAGTTCGCTGTGCGTAAGCACAGGCGATGATACCTGTTGGTGCTCGATCTGAGGAAGAACTACATCATCTTCAACATTGTCATGGTGACCAATGTCTTCAGCAGCGGTGGGATCAACTGCTGGAATATCTTCTGCTGTATGAGCCTCTATGGAAGCAGGCTCATGGACAATCAGTTGGCGCTCTTGGTGTGTAGATGCAGGGCGAACTATTGAGATAGGTTCAACAACTAAGGGCTCTGTGGGAGCAGCCCGATCCTTCTTGGTCTTCCGCTTCTTCTTGGAGGGAGCAGCATCAGAGGCTTCAGGATGTTTCCTCTTTCTGGCTTCAGCCTCAGCAGTCCTCGTCTTCTTCAGTTCTGAAGCGGTTGACCTGACCTTTGGCTTCGAGCCAGTCATGCTGGCTAGGAAGACAATGGGATGTGCTTCCTGCCTTGGTGCGTCGGGTTCGGCCACAACGGGCTTCTTCTTCTTCTTTGCAGCCATCCTGGGATCGATGCCAAGACGCCCAAGGGCCTTGCGCTTCTCAGCCTCATTGTAGACTTGCACACACTTGTCAGCCAGGCTCTTCATGCGCTCACGAGAGCCTTGAGCTTCTTCACGCTTCTTGAGAAAGGCTTCTTTGAGCTCGTGCAACATGATCTTGAAGTTCTTGACCTCTTGCACGCTGAGCTTGGCCATATGCTTCTTAAATTGAGCTTTCTCAAAGTCGATCTTTTGCTTCAGTTCAACGATGCGCTGAGCTAGAGCTAGCTCTGGAGCAATGGCGCCATGGAAGGCAACACTGAGGCCAATTGGAAGTTGCAGATCTTCAAAGCTGAGGTTGGGCGTGTCAAACCACTCATCAATGAAGTTGTGGATGATTGCCATGTCAAAGAGAGGCAAATCATTGAAGATTTCTGCTTCTTCTTTGCTCTTGATCAGTTGCTCAAGAGCGTCATCTGCAAGATCTTCATCGCTGGACAGATCAATGGCGTCGTTGCACAGAATAGCAGCAACTGTCAGTTCTTGGCTGGTGTGTTGCAAAGGCATCTTTACTCTTGAGGGCTTGGAGATGCGTGACAAATCTTCAGACTGCACACTGTCTTCAGGAGGTGCAGTAGCCAGTGGCTTCGCTCGTGAGATTTTTGGTGCTGAGGCAGGCATTGAAGCTTTAGGCTGCTTCAGTTTCTTTGGCTTCGGCGGTGCGGGCGCTTCATCAGATTCAGCGTCATCTGCAGGCTCATCCACGGCTGTCCCTTGAACCATGATATGAGTGATGAGACGGTCCAGGTTGTAGAAGGGCCCAACAAGATTGGGTTCAGCTTTGCGGGTGCCATCGGCACGGGGAGCAGAGGGACCAAGGTTGAAGTATAGTCCCAAAGACTTCTTGTTCTGCTTCGTCGAATTCTGGGCAAACTAGAAGTTGCGCTTGAACAGATTGTCGTCGTGACACCATAGCAATGACGATGGGTCAGCATCCGCAGGCTGTGGTCCACGGACCATGCAGGGATAGAAGCCTTGTTCAATGGCTTCATCTCTGGACATGGGTTGAAGATTTTTGTATAGGATGTCTCCCCAAGGTCGCTTGATGGCATTTTTCTCAGCATATTCCTGGGTCACAAACCGGTATTTGAACCATTGTTCTGCCCAATATCTTCGAATCCATTGGATTCGGGTCTTGCGCTGATTGTAATCCTCTTCAGGATCTGTCTTGTAAAGCTCTGAGAGGTCATCATGCAAATCTCTTGACGTTCCTCCACGACGCTGTCTGCCACCCTTCCTTACTGATTTCTCTGCAGCCATGAACTTCAAACTGAATGGCTTCAACATGTTCAAAGGCTTCAAAGGCTTTCGCTTGCTTGACAAACAGGAACTGGCTTCGGGAGAATTTATATGATACTGTAAGAATTCTGCAAATGAATGCAGACTATGAGAACCAAGGGATTCTCCCACGTACATGTACCTGTGACAGCATTAAGGTGCGAGGGAAGGGGAAGAGGTCATATGCATTCTCAGAAGATTTTGAAGATAAATCAGTTTAGAAGACATTGACCTCATCGTGCGAAGACATTCACTCATAGATAAGGAGTTGGTTCCAGATTTGTACGAATCCACGGATCAGTACAAGTGAGGAATCTAACTACTTTGTGAAGCATAAGAGAACATACTAGGCATATTATGAGATGTAGTATGAAATAGATCCAACTTGTGTGAACAGAAACTTCTTATGGTAGAAAGTGATGAATCTATAGGATCAAAGGGGCTGTAAAAAGGAAGTTCTATTTACCACACGAAGAACTGCTAGACGGAGTGGAAGAGGAGGCCGAGCAGTTCGATCGTCCGTGCCCTAACTTGGCAACAGAGGACACCTACGGCGATGGCGGAGAAGACGATGTTCGCGGCCGGCGTGAAGACGACATCGGAGAGGTTGCGGCAGCTAAGCGCTTCGTCGCCGGCGTCGTCGAGGGCTAGCGGTGGCGCTAGGGTTCGTGCGAGAGTGGAAGAAAGGATAATGACTGTGGTGAGGCGTGTATTTATAGGGATAGGGACGGCACAGTGTTATTACACAGGTGCCGCTGGCGATCCACATTTGAAGGACACGTGGCCATCATGCAACATATCGGAGGTTGTTCCACGTTCCCACGCACGCCTGGATTGTCGGGTGGTCGTTCCCACTTCTCCGGGTTTTAGGTGAAGGAATTAGCATTGAAAGCGGACTTAATGTTTGTCTCTGTATCTTCTGCTGACAAGGACGCAGAGAAGACATTCGACAGTTTCAAGAGAATGCATATGATTTGGAGAGATAGAGTTTGAGATAGAAAGCATAAAGAGGTTAGGGTCCGATCACATTCACTTAGTTCAAAAGATTCAACAAGAAGACATAGCTATAAGTGAATGCTGTAGAGGACAGAACACTAGTATATATATATATATAACCAACATAGTGAAGATAATCATGAAGACAGGTTGAGATTGAAGCCAAACCAAATGTGAAGACATAGCAAATGCAACGCATGGGTGAAACCCTTCAAACAGAAGAATTTGGTGGTGGCGTTACCCACCGTATAGGAAGTATTAGACCCAGACACGGTGCACAATTATCGTGGCGCTCCGAAGTCAAATTCCACATTAATGTATTCACACTTAGAATGCATGTCTTCATTGATTGAAGATATACTTTACTTCGTGTGTTGCACATCTAAGTCATCATTATGCATTAGTGTTAGGATGTGTGCCTGATCACAGGACATTTGAGGATTCCAGGATATTTAGCTCACATCGTAACTTGCAAAATCTCTTCTCATCCAAGGGCTTGGTGAAGATATTTGCCAATTGCTCTTCAGTGTTGACGTGTATGATATCAATATATTCCTTCACAACATGATCTCTGAGAAAGTGATGACGAATTTCAATGTGCTTTGTCTTTGAGTGCCGAACTGGGTTGTTGGCGATCTTGATGGCGCTTTCATTGTCGCAGTAGAGTGGCACTTGCTTCAGATGAATGCCATAGTCTTTGAGTGTTTGCTTCATCCACAGAAGCTGAGTGCAGCAAGATCCAGCAGCAATGTATTCAGATTCAACAGTGGAGAGAGATACACAGTTCTGCTTCTTTGAAGACCAACATACAAGTGATCATCCCAGAAAATGACATGTGCCTAATGTAGACTTGTGATCCACCTTGTCACCAGCATAATCAGCATCCGAGAATCCAACCAGATCAAACTCTGAGCCCTTTGGACACCATAATACTAGTGTTGGGGTGTAAGCCAAATATCGAAGAATTCGCTTCACAGCTAAGTGATGTGATTCCTTTGGTGCCGCTTGGAATCGAGCACACATGCAAACACTAAGCATAATATCTGGCCTAGATGCACATAGATAAAGTAAAGAACCAATCATGGAGCGGTATACCTTTTGATCGAACTCTTTACCATTATCGTTGGGACCCAGATGATGTTTGGCTGGCATTGGCGTCGTGAAGCCTTTGCAGTCTTGCATACCAAATTTCTTCAGGCAATCTTTGAGGTACTTCTCTTGAGATATAAAGATGCCGTTGCGTTGCTGACATATTTGAAGACCAAGGAAGAACTTCAGCTCACCCATCATGGACATCTGATATTGCTCTTGCATCATATATCCAAAATCTTCACTGTATTTCTGATTGGTGCAGCCGAAGATAATGTCATCCACATATATTTGGCACACAAACAGTTCACCATCATATGTCTTCGTGAAGAGAGTGGGGTCGAGGGAACCAGATTTGAAGCCTTTACTCTCCGGGAAGTCTTTGAGTGTGTCATACCAAGCCCGAGGGGCTTGTTTCAGGCCATACAGTGCCTTGTTGAGCTTGTACACCATGTCAGGATGTCTTGGATCTTCAAAGCCAGGCGGTTGTGCAACATACACTTCTTCTTCAATCTTTCCATTGAGAAAAGCGCTCTTCACATCCATTTGATATAGAAGAATGTTATGATGATTTGCATAGGCCAGCAGTATGCATATGGCTTCAAGTCTAGCCATAGGAGCAAATGTTTCATCGAAGTCAATCCCTTCAACTTGAGTGTATCCTTGAGCAATGAGACGAGCTTTGTTTCTGACAACTTGACCATGCTCATCTTGCTTGTTGCGATATATCCATTTAGTGCCTATTATATTGTGCTTGCGAGGATCAGGACGCTTAACCAGTTCCCATACATTATTCAGCTCAAACTGTTGAAGCTCTTCTTGCATAGCTTGAATCCATTCAGGTTCCATGAAGGCTTCTTCAACTTTCTTGGGTTCAGATATTGAGACGAGTGCGAAGTGCCCACAGAAATTTGCTAGCTGTGTTGCCCTTGAACGAGTGAGTGGACCTGGTGCATTGATGCTATCAGTTATTCTCTCAATCTGTACTTCATTTGCAACACGAGGATGTACAGGACGAAGATTTTGCTCTTGCTGATCATTGTCATTGTTAGAAGGATTGTCTTCGGGCTGAGCATTGTCTTCAGGTTGATCAGGTCCGGAGATGATAAGTTCCTCTTCAGGCTGAGCTTCAGAAGGTATGATTTCTCCAGTTCCCATAAGTTTGATTGATTCACTGGATGGAACTTCATCTAGCACATTTGGCAGGTGCTCTCTTTGTGAGCTGTTAGTCTCATCGAACCGCACATCCACTGTTTCAACCAATTTATATTGAAAAAGGTTGAAGACTCTGTAGGAGTGCGAATCCTTTCCATATCCAAGCATAAAGCCTTCATGTGCTTTCGGTGCAAATTTTGAAGTGTGATGTGGATCCTTGATCCAGCACCTGGCACCAAATACTCTGA